>NW_024041151.1:6811433-8151433 GCF_014851395.1 Micropterus salmoides
GAAAAGAGAAGGAAGACATGGCTGGTAGTGTCTTCAGAGTTGTTAAACACCTCAGCGCACTGAAGGAAGCCATCTGACTGTGTGAGGGGCAAGATCGTTGATGTCTGCAGGCAGAGTAGTAGAGCTCTCCTGTCTGACTGGTCCACCAATAGCAGAGAAGATGACCCCTTGAGACACAGCCCCTCCTCATTTGCATAATGAGGCAGAAATGCATACAAAATTTAAAAAGACAGGCAGAAATAAATACCATGGGTGAAAATAAATAAGGTAAAAAATACAAAGGAAGAATAAAACAGACAAAAATATTAAAACACACACATAAATAAATATTAAAAAAATTAGTAATAAATAAAGTGAATATAAGAATAAATAATAAGGTATTATAACAAAGGTGAATAAGTAAAGGCACTAATTAAAATATATACATTTATGTCTCCTTGTATAATTTAATTACTACCTACATTTATTTATTTACTTTATTTTTTGTGTATTTAATTGGATGCTTATTTATTTATTGAGCATTTATTTTTCTGTATTTATTTCTGACTGTGTCAGGATCGGTCCTCCATAGTGGGGTGGGAGAGTTATCAAGCACGTAAAGTTTGGTTCAGATGTGAGCATGTACACTGAAGTTACAACAACTTCCTGTGTCATGGCGAAGACTTGATCTCTGACGCCCGCCACGGACACACCCATTGACGAAAACTCGCAAATAGCACAACTTTTCATCTTCAATGCCTTTAGAAGGCACAGCAGAAATTTGAAGTCGGTCGGACTAAATCCCTAGGAGGAGTTCGTTAAAGTACGAAGTGTGTAAATCATCCAAAATTTGACGTAAAATTCAAAATGGCCGACTTCCTGTTGATTTTAGGGCATCGCTCCAAGAGGCTTTTTGTGCGTCTGGACAAGATACACGTACCACAGAAAATTCGTGCACGTAGGTAAACGTGCGGCGGGGGCTGCTTCGTTAAAAGTCACTTCCTGTTGCCAGCAGGTGGCGCTATGACTGTCTGTGAATGTCAGCATGTACATGTGTTCAGGGCGGGACTCTCATCCTACATGTACAGTTTGGTCCAGATGTGAGCATGTACACTGAAGTTACGACAACTTCCGTGTCATGGCGAAGAGTTGATCTTTGACGCCACGCCACGGACACGCCCATTGACGAAAACTTGCAAATAGCACAACTTTTCATCTTCAATGCCTTTAGAAGGCACAGCACAAATTTGAGGTCGGTCGGACTAAATCCCTAGGAGGAGTTCGTTAAAGTACGAAGTGTGTAAATCATCCAAAATTTGACGTAAAATTCAAAATGGCCGACTTCCTGTTGGTTTAGGCATGCTCCAAGAGACTTTTTTGTGCGTCTGGACAAGATACACGTACCACAGAAAATTCGTGCACGTAGGTAAACGTGCGGCGGGGGCTGCTTCGTTAAAAGTCACTTCCTGTTGCCAGCAGGTGGCGCTATGACTGTGGGTGAATGTCAGCATGTACATGTGTTCAGGGCGGGACTCTCATCCTACATGTACAGTTTGGTCCAGATGTGAGCATGTACACTGAAGTTACGACAACTTCCGTGTCATGGCGAAGAGCTGATCTTTGACGCCACGCCACGGACACGCCCATTGACGAAAACTTGCAAATAGCACAACTTTTCATCTTCAATGCCTTTAGAAGGCACAGCACAAATTTGAGGTCGGTCGGACTAAATCCCTAGGAGGAGTTCGTTAAAGTACGAAGTGTGTAAATCATCCAAAATTTGACGTAAAATTCAAAATGGCCGACTTCCTGTTGATTTTAGGCTATGGCTCCAAGAGGCTTTTTTGTGCGTCTGGACAAGATACACGTACCACAGAAAATTCGTGCACGTAGGTGAAACGTGCGGCGGGGGCTGCTTCGTTAAAGGTCACTTTCTGTTGCCAGCAGGTGGCGCTATGACTGTGGGTGAATGTCGGCATGTACATGTGTTCAGGGCGGGACTCTCATCCTACATGTACAGTTTGGTCCAGATGTGAGCATGTACACTGAAGTTACAACAACTTCCTGTTTCATTGCGAATCATCGACGCCACGGACACGCCCATTGACGAAAACTCGCAAATAGCACAACTTTTCATCGTCAATGCCTTTAGAAGGCACAGCAGAAATTTGACGTCGATCCGACTAAATCCCTAGGAGGAGTTCGTTAAAGTACGAAGTGTGTAAATCATCCAAAAATGGCCATAAAATTCAAAATGGCCGACTTCCTGTTGACTTTAGGCTATGGGTTCTTGAGGCTTTTTTGTGCGTCTTGATACGATACATGTCCCCAGAAAATTTCGTACATGTAGGTTGAACGTGAACGAGGGGCTAATCATTTCCAATTTTCAGGTGGCGCTAGCGAGTCATTTTGCCACGCCCATGTGCGAAACTTGTAGAATACGAAATTTTTCACCGGTTCTGACATGTTTGCAAATTTTGGTGAGTTTTCGAGTATGTTTAGGCCATGTCATTTGGGCCTACTTTGCAGAAAAAAAAAAAAAAAAAAAAAAAAAAAAAAAGCAATTCAATAGGGACCTCGCACGGTCGTGCTCGGGCCCTAATTAAAGCTGCAAGCAGCATTGGGCGGCCCGCACTTATAGCGCGTCCGCGTGTGAGCCGGCCGAGTTGCATATTCTGGAGCTCTGCCGGTGCGGCTGTGAATTTGCTACGCGGTTATGACGCCGCATGAAGGTTTATATGTCACTTCCTGTGTCCCCTATGTGGAGCTACATAGCACTTGCCGCTATGAATATAAATCGGTGTTGGCGTGTAGATGTCTGCGGGGTGGGAGAGTTATCAAGCACGTAAAGTTTGTTTCAGATGTGAGCATGTACACTGAACAATAATGTACCCAAACAATAAAATAATTCCTTTTATTTCCCTGCCTTGTTGTTTATGTGTACATACAGAGGAAGAATGTGAGAACAGCACACATTTCATCGTTACTGTGTGCTGTACCGCAGTTCTGTGTCCATGCATGCAGCAAACTGAAAGCACCGTCTGTCGGAGCGTCTACGTGAAAGAGAAGGAAGACATTGCTGGTAGTATTGTCTTCAGAGTTGTTAACACCTCAGCGCACTGAAGGAACCATCTGACTGTGTGAGGGGCAAGATCGTTGATGTCTGCAGGCAGAGTAGGAGCTCTCCTGTCTGACTGGTCCACCAATAGCAGAAAGATGACCCCTTGAGACACAGCCCCTCCTCATTTGCATAATGAGGCAGAAATTCATACAAAAATTTAAAAAGACAGGCAGAAATAAATACCATGGGTGAAAATAAATAAGGTAAATAAATACAAAGGAAGAATAAAAGACAAAAATATTAAAACACACACATAATAAATACATTAAAAAAATTTGTAATAAATAAAGTTGAATAAACAAATAAGGTAATTATAACAAAGGTGAATAGTAAAGGCACTAATTAAAATATATACATTTATGTCTCCTTGTATAATTTAATTACTACCTACATTTATTTATTTACTTTATTTTTTTGTGTATTTAATTGGATGCTTATTTATTTATTGAGCATTTTTTATTTCTGTATTTATTTCTGACTGTGTCAGGATCGGTCCTCCATAACGGGTGGGAGAGTTATCAAGCACGTAAAGTTTGGTTCAGATGTGAGCATGTACACTGAAGTTACAACAACTTCCTGTGTCATGGCGAAGACTTGATCTCTGACGCCACGCCACGGACACACCCATTGACGAAAACTCGCAAATAGCACAACTTTTCATCTTCAATGCCTTTAGAAGGCACAGCACAAATTTGAAGTCGGTCGGACTAAATCCCTAAGGAGTTCGTTAAAGTACGAAGTGTGTAAATCATCCAAAATTTGACGTAAAATTCAAAATGGCCTACTTCCTGTTGATTTTAGGGCATCGCTCCAAGAGGCTTTTTTGCGTCTGGACAAGATACACGTACCACAGAAAATTCGTGCACGTAGGTAAACGTGCGGCGGGGGCTGCTTCGTTAAAGTCACTTCCTGTTCCTGCCCAGGTGGCGCTATGACTGTCTGTGAATGTCAGCATGTACATGTGTTCAGGGCGGGACTCTCATCCTACATGTACAGTTTGGTCCAGATGTGAGCATGTACACTGAAGTTACGACAACTTCCGTGTCATGGCGAAGAGTTGATCTTTGACGCCACGCCACGGACACGCCCATTGACGAAAACTTGCAAATAGCACAACTTTTCATCTTCAATGCCTTTAGAAGGCACAGCACAAATTTGAGGTCGGTCGGACTAAATCCCTAGGAGGAGTTCGTTAAAGTACGAAGTGTGTAAATCATCCAAAATTTGACGTAAAATTCAAAATGGCCGACTTCCTGTTGGGTTTAGGCTATGGCTCCAAGAGACTTTTTTGTGCGTCTGACAAGATACACGTACCACAGAAAATTCGTGCACGTAGTGAAACAGCGGCGGGGGCTGCTTCGTTAAAGGTCACTTTCTATTGCCAGCAGGTGGCGCTATGACTGGGGTGAATGTCGCATGTACATGTGTCAGGGCGGGACTCATCCTACATGTACAGTTTGGTCGAGATGTGAGCATGTACACTGAAGTTACAACAACTTCCTGTTTCATAGCAATCATCGACGCCACGGACACGCCCATTGACGAAAAACGCGCAAATAGCACAACTTTTCATCGTCAATGCCTTTAGAAGGCACAGCAGAAACTTGACGTTGATCCGACTAAATCCCTAGGAGGAGTTCGTTAAAGTACGAAGTGTGTAAATCATCCAAAAATGGCCGTAAAATTCAAAATGGCCGACTTCCTGTTGACTTTAGGCTATGGGTTCTTGAGGCTTTTTGTGCGTCTTGATATGATACATGTCCCCAGAAAATTTCGTACATGTAGGTTGAACGTGAACGAGGGGCTAATTTTTTCCAATTTTCTAGGTGGCGCTAGCGAGTCATTTTGCAACGCCCATGTGCGAAACTTGTAGAATACGAAATTTTTCACCGGTTCTGACATGTTTGCAAATTTTGGTGAGTTTTCGAGAATGTTTAGGCCATGTCAGTTGAGCCTACTTTGCAGAAAAAAAAAAAAAAAAAAAAAAAAAAAAAAATTAAAGCTGCAAGCAGCGTTGGGCGGGCCCTCGCACTTGTAAGCGCATCCGCGTGAGCCGGCCGAGTTGCACATTCTGGAGTTCTGACGGTGCGGCTGTGAATTTCCTACGCGGTTCCGACGCCGCATGAATGTGCTATATGTCACTTCCTGTGTCCCCTATGTGGAGCTACATAGCACTTGCCGCTATGAATATAAATCGGTATTGGCGTGTAGATGTCTGCGGGGTGGGAGAGTTATCAAGCACGTAAAGTTTGTTTCAGATGTGAACATGTACACTGAACAATAATGTACCCAAACAATAAAATAAATTCCTTTTATATTTCCCTGCCTTGTTGCTTATGTGTACATACAGAGGAAGAATGAGAACAGCACACATTTCATCGTTACTGTGTGTTAGAGCATGGGAGAACAGTGGATACTTTTAATACAGCCCACACCCCTAATACTGTGTAACTATAACAAGTAGAGAACAGAAGAAAAAGATGTTCTTCTTTACAACTGTCTGCATAGCTTATTCATATTGTGTAATGAATGAAAATAAATAGGCCTACTAGGCTCCTCTCTACTTTGACATTTAAGATTAGCTTGTTTGATCCACCTTCATACACATGTGACATTACTGTACAACTTGAGAAAGGTGAGTTGTTTTCTGCTCCAGCCTGCCTAAAAGAAAAGCGTTTTTGGGATTAAATGGACTTTATTAGCTGCTGCAGTGCAGGATGAACTCAGAATAGACCCATTTCTCACCTTATTATTCTAAATCATGCAACAAAGAAGAAGAAATGCATAAGAAATCCTGGGACAAAATCTGTCCACAAATACTGTACAGCATGTAGTCTGATGACAAGACTTGTGTTATAGCTGACTTGGGCAGTGAAATGTTTAATTTTTTTAATTCATGTGGTCATAGTTGTCCACAACTCAAATCAGAATATAAGAAGAAATGTTTTATACCACCTCAAGAAGGCTTCCTATCAGAAAGGTAGGAAGGTATTTCAAATGTACAACTGCAGTACTTAAATCTAAGTAAAGTAATTTCCCTGACATTTTTGTGTTACTTTACTTTTAATAGACCATGTAAGAGGTTTTATACTTCCTGTGAGTATAATCCAATCAATCTTATTTTCATACTGTATATCCGTTGTGTAATTTGATAAATTGTGTTGTATGTCGTGCTCGCATCTCAGAGAAGACTCTGACTGCAACATGCGTCTTTGTAAAGAGAGAAACGGACAAAAAAGTCTCTAACTCTGCCTGTCAGCTCGCTCTGCTCCGTTAAAACTGAATTTACCATACAGAATTGAATACGAGTGCACTCCAGATTTAGCTGCAGCCAGCTGACCGGTGCTTCTCCCTATACGCAGTTCTGTGTCCATGCATGCAGCAAACTGAAAGCACTGTCTGTCGGTGCGTCTACGTGAAAAGAGAAGGAAGACATTGCTGGTAGTATTGTCTTCAGAGTTGTTAAACACCTCAGCGCACTGAAGGAAGCCATCTGACTGTGTGAGGGGCAAGATCGTTGATGTCTGCAGGCAGAGTAGGAGCTCTCCTGTCTGACTGGTCCACCAATAGCAGAGAAGATGACCCCTTGAGACACAGCCCCTCCTCATTTGCATAATGAGGCAGAAATGCATACAAAAATTTAAGACAGGCAGAAATAAATACCATGGGTGAAAATAAATAAGGTAAATAAATACAAAGGAAGAATAAAACAGACAAAAATATTAAAACACACATAAATAAATACATTAAAAAAATTTGTAATAAATAAAGTTGAATAAACAAATAAGGTAATTATAACAAAGGTGAATAAGTAAAGGCACTAATTAAAATATATACATTATGTCTCCTTGTATAATTTAATTACTACCTACATTTATTTATTTACTTTATTTTTTGTGTATTTAATTGGATGCTTATTTATTTATTGAGCATTTATTTATTTCTGTATTTATTTCTGACTGTATCAGGATCGGTCCTCCATAGCGGGGTGGGAGAGTTATCAAGCACGTAACGTTTAGTGCAGATGTGAGCATGTACACTGAAGTTACGACAACTTCCGTGTCATGGCGAAGAGCTGATCTTTGACGCCACGCCACGGACACGCCCATTGACGAAAACTTGCAAATAGCACAACTTTTCATCTTCAATGCCTTTAGAAGGCACAGCAAAAATTTGAGGTCGGTCGGACTAAATCCCTAGGAGGAGTTCGTTAAAGTACGAAGTGTGTAAATCATCCAAAATTTGACGTAAAATTCAAAATGGCCGACTTCCTGTTGGGTTTAGGCTATGGCTCCAAGAGACTTTTTGTGCGTCTGGACAAGATACACGTACCACAGAAAATTTGTGCACGTAGGTGAAACGTGCGGCGGGGGCTGCTTCGTTAAAAGTCACTTCCTGTTGGCAGCAGGTGGCGCTATGACTGTGGGTGAATGTCAGCATGTACATGTGTTCAGGGCGGGACTCTCATCCTACATGTACAGTTTGGTGCAGATGTGAGCATGTACACTGAAGTTACGACAACTTCCGTGTCATGGCGAAGAGTTGATCTTTGACGCCACGCTACGGACACGCCCATTGACGAAAACTTGCAAATAGCACAACTTTTCATCTTCAATGCCTTTAGAAGGCACAGCAGAAATTTGAGGTCGGTCGGACTAAATCCCTAGGAGGAGTTCGTTAAAGTACGAAGTGTGTAAATCATCCAAAATTTGACGTAAAATTCAAAATGGCCGACTTCCTGTTGGGTTTAGGCTATGGCTCCAAGAGACTTTTTTGTGCGTCTGGACAAGATACACGTACCACAGAAAATTCGTGCACGTAGGTGAAACGTGCGGCGGGGGCTGCTTCGTTAAAAGTCACTTCCTGTTGCAGCAGGTGGCGCTATGACTGTGGGTGAATATCAGCATGTACATGTGTTCAGGGCGGGACTCTCATCCTACATGTACAGTTTGGTCCAGATGTGAGCATGTACACTGAAGCTACGACAACTTCCGTGTCATGGCGAAGAGTTGATCTTTGACGCCACGCCACGGACACGCCCATTGACGAAAACTTGCAAATAGCACAACTTTTCATCTTCAATGCCTTTAGAAGGCACAGCACAAATTTGAGGTCGGTCGGACTAAATCCCTAGGAGGAGTTCGTTAAAGTACGAAGTGTGTAAATCATCCAAAATTTGACGTAAAATTCAAAATGGCCGACTTCCTGTTGGATTTAGGCTATGGCTCCAAGAGACTTTTTTGTGCGTCTGGACAAGATACACGTACCACAGAAAATTCGTGCACGTAGGTGAAACATGCGGCGGGGGCTGCTTCGTTAAATGTCACTTTCTATTGCCAGCAGGTGGCGCTATGACTGTGGGTGAATGTCGGCATGTACATGTGTTCAGGGCGGGACTCTCATCCTAGATGTACAGTTTGGTCCAGATGTGAGCATGTACACTGAAGTTACAACAACTTCCTGTTTCATGGCGAATCATCGACGCCACGGACACGCCCATTGACGAAAACGCGCAAATAGCACAACTTTTCATCGTCAATGCCTTTAGAAGGCACAGCAAAAATTTGACGTCGATCCGACTAAATCCCTAGGAGGAGTTCGTTAAAGTACGAAGTGTGTAAATCATCCAAAAATGGCCATAAAATTCAAAATGGCCGACTTCCTGTTGACTTTAGGCTATGGGTTCTTGAGGCTTTTTTGTGCGTCTTGACATGATACACGTCCCCAGAAAATTTCGTAGATGTAGGTTGAACGTGAACGAGGGGCTAATTTTTCCAATTTTCTAGGTGGCGCTAGCGAGTCATTTTGCAACGCCCATGTGCGAAACTTGTAGAATACGAAATTTTTCACCGGTTCTGACATGTTTGCAAATTTTGGTGAGTTTTCGAGTATGTTTAGGCCATGTCATTTGGGCCTACTTTGCAGAAAAAAGAAAAAAAAAAAAAAAAAAAAAAAAAAAAAAAAAAATAATCCGAGCAAATTCAATAGGGACCTCACACGGTCGTGCTCGGGCCCTAAAAAAAAAAAAAAAAAAAATAATCCGAGCAATTTCAATAGGGACCTCGCACGGTCGTGCTCGGGCCCTAATAATGACTTTCACCAGCCTCCACTTATGGGTGACCACAGCAGGAGCTGTAGTATTAATATAAACAAATATTAATAAACACTTTTTAACAATAGTATTTAACAATAATCTTTTTCCTCGATTTTGATTGCTTTGTCTATTCCTCTTTCTCCCCGGAAGGTTTTTTTTGCTAACTTCAGTACGTTCGTGACGTCTGGACGATCTCAATGCTGATGGGCAACATATGAATTCATAGCTGCTGAGAAGCTCCAGTGAAGATAAATCAACGTTGTAATCCCAAAAACTAAAGTAAAAAGCTAATTTAATAAAAGCAGTTTACTCTGAGCTCCTCCCACGAGTAAACGGCGTAGTTGTCAGAGCAGAATCCAGATGGACTACGGGGGTTTATTTGTCCAGTGGTTGCAGCGCTTCTCCTTGCTCCTCTCCCCCAAGTTTAGCTGCTCTCAGCCGGCCAGCAGATTTTCAATCCCCCGCTCTACCCGGCCCTCTCCACACAACGCTCTGAAGCCGTCGTTGACATACGGACAATCTCAACACTGACAGGCTATCGCGTCTCAACGTCATGCGACTTTCTCGCTTGAGTTGAAAATATTCAACTCAGTCGAATTCCTTCGTGTTGCCTGCGCGTCGCTTCGCGCAGCCCAACAGGAAAACGCGGCTCTACGCGTCTTTGCATTGACTTTGTATGTAAACTAACCGCTCCAAAAGCTCGCTTCGCTTTTGGTCTGAGAGCACCGTAAGTCTGTGAGCCAGTGGTAGCTCACAAAAAAATGGACAAAATGATGGACAAATTCGTCTACAAATACATGTTTTTAAAAGTTTTTAGTTTTCCGGCTTCAGTTGAACTATCATATTAGCCCGTGACTGTAACCAACCAAGTTTGTTCAGTATGATTTCTGAGGCTTCTGCTATCCATTTGCCTTTTCAATAGTTAGCTAGCTGACGCTAAGGCTAAAGACTGACAGCCATAAAAGACGCAAGACGGCGCTCTGACGTCACATGTTGCCGTAAATGCAGTCCTAAAAGGCTGTTAGAAGCCAATGTTAATAGAGATACCTACAGACCGTTTTTAAAAACTATTTGGTGTAGTCAGAAGTTATGTCAAACAGCAATTTTAGGATATTTTGGCTCAAATGTTAAGTGTCTATGGGATCAAATAATATAATCATGATCGCACGGGCACCCGGGAATTGAGCGAAACCTGCCAAGTAAACTAAAGATGTGGTTGGGGGGCAACTTTGAAAACCCCTGTGTTAGTCCATCTCAATATCAAATCTCTATGACTTCTCCACCTTATCTGTGGCAGTCAGCTCTAAGCCAATTGGTTCTGACTAAAGGTATAAATCTTTTAAAACTTTTGTTTGGGACTATTTTGAACCACAGATTTAGTGCTCTAGTGAGTATTTATAGCAGCAGGATGGTGTATGTGGGATTGATTCAAAGTGCTCATGTTCATCATAATGAAGGAACATGTCAGCCAATGCAACACTGATGTGTTTTCAAAAGTTTTTTGGACAACAATGGAGCTCTATGGCTCCGAGGAAGAAGTATTATCAGGCTTTGGATGCATAGTAGTAAGATCAAATCATTGATCATTTTGGAATTAAGCCTGTAAGAATGATATAGAATTTCCTCTTAACTGTGTCTTCTCTGGTCCTTCAACAATTCCATTTGTGGTCCAGTGGTGTGATGAAATGTTGAGGAAAGTTATAGTTTAGCTGCAAACCATGAACGAGGGACCACAGTGAAATGTTAGCGAATAAGCATGCTGCAGTTGCTGTGAGGCCACGGACTCATTTCTTCACGTCAGCAACCAGTAATGGTCTTGCACAACCACACAATGCTGCACATATGATATGTGGTATGAGAGTAGGACATTTTTAATTTAGACAGTAATGTGCTACTTTTGAAGCACCGCAACGATGCTGTTGTCATCGTTTTTCAGCTTTATGCAACACAAGTCAGCTAAAATGAGCAGCCAGTCGATTTAGTTCTCTAATCTTTCATTAAAGATTAATAGAAACAGCTTAGTGTTCTTTACTGTCCTGTCATGTTTGTTGCCTTCAGTGCAAAATAAGGATTTACAGTTGAACATTTGTCTGGACTGTATACTATTTTGTATAATAAAGTTTATCAGTTTATTTAAGATGTCAAATGGCACAAGACAGTACTACACCACTATATTATAACAACTATTAAAAAACAAGTTTATAATACAGATCAGAAGACAGGTGATTGCAACAATGCAAACATTTATTACATCGATTCGTGATACATGAAGCATCTGCAGAAAGTGTTAACATCACCAAAAGATAATTTCACTAAATAAAAGTTGGTGTGTCGACTTTGGACTATGACTCAGCACAGGTTGATGGGAGCATATTAAAAAAACAGTTGCAACCTAAAACCCCGTCTTTGAATGTACTTGCATCTCTAAAAAAGCATGGCAAAGAGGCAGAGATCAGAAAACAGTGAGGCTTCTGTCTGTGTAATATTAGATGATGTATTCATCTGAGTTGAAAAGTCAGAGCAGAAACTTATTAGCAGCAAAACTCCAAATGGTGGCGGCCTCTGCACTCAGCAGAAACTAAAACTACTGACACCTAAACGCAACGCGTCTTTTAAAAACCTTTGATGCCACAAAGACAAACACATGGGCCATGTTTGCCTTTTTCATTCAGTCACAACCTCAAAGATTAAAGATACCAAATATGTGACACTGAATTCCTTACAATTTTTTGGTGAGTTAAAAAAGATCATCCTTTGGTTGTAGTGGTTCAGTGTGTCAATCAGAATAAACATCTGTAACAATCGCTACGGGTGGAGAATTTCACAAAAATTTTGTTTTGATCTGATAAGTACAACTAGGACCAGAATCACCAATACCGATAAAGATAAGGATATTTAATATGATTAAAAGCAGCTGTGTGTCATGATTTATATATCATGTAAGGGGAATGCATCATATAGGCTCCTTCTGAATCATTTTCATTACCACCAAATGATTTTTTAAACATTAAGAATTTCTTTTTACTACTCTCTGTTAATTACCTTATCTTATCTCTTGCATGTTGAAACACGAGACAGTTTCAATGATAAATAACTTGATTATAGGGGATTTGACACAATAGTAGCGGAAAAGCAAGTGTTCAGTGACGCCAGTGTCAATACTCTAAACATGACTTAGCACTGGTTGTATCTCCTGCTTTATAGCTACATAAGAAGAAATTTAAAGCTGTTGTATATTAACAATTGATCAAATGACATGTGAATCGCTTGTAGGGATGATCCCACAGAGTGTCATCACCCGACTCTGCCGTTCTTAAGTTATGGAGTGTTTTAGCGTCTTTCACCTCATTGTTTCGATTTTCTGGTCCACAGCTTTACTGGTGGAGAGAGACAGATATTGCTCCACTGAATATTTCTGTTTACCATTTTTAACATAGTTTTTTTTATATTACTTTAAATTGTCTGCTACATAGCAGGAGGGAGTTACAAACTCAATATCACTTTAAAATCTGTTGTGGGCTCATGTGACAAATAAATCTACCTTGTATATTTCCTTTGCTGTTGTTGCTTTTGTCCCTTGGAATTGGTGGAGAGCTAGAACCAGAGCTAAATGGTGAGTGAATATTGGACTTACATTCATCAGGTTGCCAGAAACATGAGTTCAAATGAATGCTAATGTTGCTATAGATGTGTAAATAACCAATTGTTGGTTGCTAACATAGATTATAAGTCTATGTTGTATACAACAAGTGACCAAAATATTAGATTAAAGCAGATTTAAGAGTTGAAGCAGTTAAATAGCTCCTTCCTTCTCTTCTGAAGCGGGCCTTAAACACAGATCAGCATGATACAGTGTGACATCTAAAGCAAGCTTCACTGTGCCAGTGCTAAAAAGCTATGTGTGACCTCCGCAGCAACAGACAAAGACAAATATGTCTCCTGAAAGTTCACAATCATGTAATTCCAGCCGCAACTCTGCTTAGATCCCTCATTGTTATATTTATAACAACAACTGATTAGCCAGCTACTCGAGCACCGCTGCTATTGACACTTTTAAACTACTGATCTAAATATACAGTTGGAACCTACAGTAGTGTGAAATACATCTCAACATGTAATAGACAAACTGTAAGTAATGTGTGAACATTTTCCATGCTTGCACTAGAAGAAAAGTAATTATGCACCAGTCCAGGAGGCTGCCTTCGTTACGCACCTGGTCCATTTAGAGCGCTTGATAGCATGTGAGCATTGTGTTGTTTACTTCACAATCAACAATCTAACAACAGGGGAACCAAAGAAGGACAAAACAGTAGGCTTAACTAAACATTATGAGCTGGAAGACAATTCATGTCTGCGGTTTTGGATGAGATCATTTCCTGTAGTAAGGACAGCAGTTCAGAGGCAACGACAGCGCTTTTCTTTTTTTAACCTTTGGAAGAGAGCAAAAATAACACTGTTAGATCTCCACACGTTTGATCGCTGCATTGAAACCTTTTTCAAAATCCCAACCAAAGTGCAGTTAAAGGAGACCGGCTGTCACTTCAATTAAAATGTGGAAACAAACTGCTAAAGAAGTAAATCTAAAGCAAACTTGTGAAATACCAAAATTCAGATTTCACTTTTTTACTGTACTGACATCACATTTAGCATAAATTTGAAAGTAAATATTTTCCTAATCATGTGTACAAAGTTTGTAATGAATTGTGTATTGCCTCCACAAGCACAGCTCAGATGCACACACACACACACACGTGCCACATTGTAGTACACATATGTACACAAACACATGGACACACACGTGCACAGCAGCAGCAGAATTGAATGCGATAGGGAAGTGAAAAATGATTAACCCGGGGTCAGCTCTCAGCCTCAATCTCGGCAGCGCTCAAAGAACATCCTCGCCTGATTTACACTCGTCATGTTCCACAGCACACATTTGCATATATTTATTAAATTCACCACGCGTTGGAGAATAAAATATAACAGGATGGAGGGTGTGGGAGTGTGAGGAAAGGAGTGGAGGAGGGGAACGAGGGAGGGGGTTATTTAAAGGAGGCGTGTTTCTGATAGATTTGCCTTTCATTCATATTCATTTGCTCTCTCTCTTTCTCGCAGTCTCCATCTCTCTGTGTTGTGTTCATTAGCATGGAGGTCAGTGCAGGCATCAGATGTGACTGCTCAACGCTTTAGGGAAAACATTGCTGTTGGTCAGCCTATTGAATTGACCTTGTTATCATTGTGACAGACTGTGTTATTTATCAGTTAGTTAGATAAGCCAGCATGGAGGACGGTGATAGTCCACCACATGAAAATGAGTCTCAATTGTTAATCTGCAGTGACAAACACAGCCCCGGGGTATTTTCACATGTGCTCACTAAACTCAGTTATCTTTGAGTGTGCCAAAAAACGCGAAGCAAGAAAAAATGATTTGTCTTGGAGGAAAATAGGTTTTAGTTTACCTCAACTTTAATGACATCTTTATTTTTTGTGGCATGGCTCTAGGGATGGAAATGCATGTCTGTCAGGGTGTCAGTCGGTCAGTCGGTCCAACACTTTGGTCGAGACTGCAAGATCTTAACAACTATTGCATAGATCATTGTGAAATTTGGCACAGATACAGTTGGTCTTTCACTTTGGTTATCCCTTTTATTTTCATGTAATGCCATTATGAGGTCAAATATTTCATTTGTCTGATGCTTTGTTTTATAACCAAAGATACATGCAAAGCTCTGTGTTTATTATTAATTAGCAAGTGTTAGCAAGTAACAGTAATTAGCAAGCGTTAGTAGTGCTCCTCACAGCAAGAAGTTTGCATGAGTTTGCATGTACTCCCCGTGTTTGTGTGGGTTTCCTCCGGGTTCTCCAGTTTCCCCCACCATCAAAAAAACATGTTAGGTTCTGCAGTATTTGACAACAACGTATAACTTACCTTACCTAGTAGATAAACAGTCTCATTAAGTTTAACTGTAGTCCTCCAAGGCTTGTTTAAAACACTAGCAAACAATTTAATTTAGTGTAGAAATAGGTCAGCTCATTTAATTAGCAATAGCCTACTCCCACTCCCTCTACAAAACTCGTAGTAATTAGCATCAGGTTCTTGTTTTCCAGTGTAATTTTGTTTTCAGAGGGCAGTGTCTGAGTTGGACAGTTAATGCTGACAAAACATGTTGATTAATCACCCTGAGTTCACTTAAATAGTTGAAACTGGCCAAGTGGGAAAACATCCTTAACCCCCACCCTACCACCCGCCCTTCCCCCGACCCACCCATGCTCTCTATCCCATCTTATCCCCCATCACACCATCACACCAACTGATGTGAGCAGCCATGGCAGGTGAGATCAATAGGGCTGAAACCTGTCCAGAGCTTTAATCCATCAGTGGTGAGCCGGGAGAAGAGACAGGGCAAGGAAGCCATCACTCACACAGGCCCGTGCTTCTTCTTTCCACCGGCCTGCTAAATGGGCATCTGGAGAATATTGTCAATCAGCAAAGTTCCTTTTTCCCCACAGTGATATGTGTCTGTATGCTAACTAGCTGAATTCTGTTCTTTATGATGCTTTTCCATAGTTTCTATTTGACAGTTTCTATTTGCATGAACCAAAACATTAATGTTTTGCAATATGTGTTATTTAGATAATTGTTATGATGCTTTAAAATCTTTAAATAGGTCTTGCTGTTATTTTGTATGTGTGTAGGCCTATGTAAGCTTCTACGTACTTGTATATGTATTTTTATAGTTTATGTAGGCCTATGTACTTTTTTATTATTTAGTTATGTTTAGTGTATTGTCTATAAGTAGCCAACACTATATAAATAGGCAATCCAAATATGCCAATGAATGTATACATTAGCGCGGGAAGGTGGTGTGTGTGTGCACACACACCCCCCTGCTGGCCAGAGTGAAACACAGTGGAAGTTTAATTCTACCTTCTTAAAAATATTTGATGAAAATAATTGCCACAGTTTCTGTTCAATTGCTTCTGGACGCATTATTCTGTTGTGGTTACATATAGCAAATGTGAAGGATATAAACATAGCCTATGTTTTCTGATAACCTGCCTTCACCTCAGTGAAGTTTAGAGGATGACACAAAATAGTATATTTCTTTACTTAAAATATTGTAAAACCAACTTACACAACGTCCAATAGTGAGATTGAGGCTGCATGTTATCTGATTTTTGTTTTGTTTTGTTGAAACGTAATCTCAGGGCTACATCAGACTGTTGTAAAATAACCACAGAAACCTCTGAGCCTGTCGTTTTGAATTATTATTCTAAACAGTTTCTACTGCAAATCAACAGGCGTTTTGGAGACACACTGAAAACAGTCTCCATTCCAAACCACGGGCCACCGAGGTAACAGCTGCGCATCATGTTTTTTTTTTTTAACTAGTCTGGCCAAAGTGTCACCCGGAGCTTCGCATTTTTGATTACAATACAGGTAGACGTGTGGCTGTGATAAGCAACATGATACGATAGAATTGTTTCGGTGTTCCGTTTCGTTTCCAGAATGTGAGCAATTATTTTTGCAAGTAAAACAGTCAAGTTTCACCGAATTTAACTTATAAAAATAATTCCAGAAAAGAAACAAAAAAACAAAAAACAAAACTAGACCACACATTCTACTTTCATTTCATGTGTATTTTTGTCTGGCACTATGGAAGTACTGTTTAATGAATACATGATTATAGTATGGATCAATGAGATGACAAATGAATCGCGCACTATTACGCACGGAAATCATGGCGACTGACATCTTGATGAATCAAACTAAGAGTCATCTTCTGCTCTTGGAAGTATATTCGAGCTGCTGTATTTATATCTGAAACTGCAAAATTAATAAGTTTCCTCAGAGGAAAACTCTCAACGGGATCCCCAAACTGTCAGTGCGTTAGAGGAGAGCCCCGTGAGGCTGGGGGGTGAAAGTAGTGAATGTGATTGGCCATGATTGTCACAGCCTCCAGGGCACAAAACTATAATGTATGATAATGTATATTTCTGATCCGACCCCATGTCCAAGTTCGCCGCAGGTGGAGCCTGGCCACGCAAACGTACATATGGTACGCTCCGGACGCACTAGGCAGGGCGTGCTTGATTGCGAACTAACCCGCTATGGAGTTGTGGAGGCAAAGAGATAAAACCAAACGCTATGCAGAGAGAAAGTACAGCTGCTGACTCTGGGGACAGACAGGACGGACATATACAATATCTGAAACATGGTACATCATTAATAACATGTTGAATAAAACACTAGATAGTGAGTGGTAATCAGCCTGGTACGTGTTAAGGTGTTTTTTTCTTTTTGTTTTGATCAAGTCAGCACCAGCTGAGCTTGTTGCAGGTTTAAATATTCTCCTTCATATGAATCATATTGTTTATCCTTATTTAAATATTATTGCTGTCTATTATTTTATGTATATATGTGTGTGTTTGCATCACCTTTTTTAGTATTAATTTATATATGTTTATACATATCAACTATCTACATGTAAAATATATGCAAGTATATTGTAAAACACATATATAGAGTGATATTATCTATACATATATGCGATTACGTAGCCTATATGTGTGTGTGTTTGTGTATGCTGTTTGTGTGTAGATGAATATGTATGTGCATGTGAAGGTGTGGATGTGTATAAAGTAGGTGCATATGTTGATATACATGTACACCTACTCTATACATCTTGACATACATATACGGGTGTATAAATAAACAGAACAAACAGACCACACTGAAACACACAAACAAACAAATAAATAACAAAAACAAAACATTGGATAAACTCCACAGCTCTCTGGTGGCTGTCTGCCAGGCAGCCTGCCTCCCTGGAAGGCCCCTGTCTGATACGTAGTAAAACAATTGGCAAGAGGGATGTGAATCTCTCTCTCTCTTCCTCCCTCTTTCTCTCTCTCTCTCTCTCTCTCTCTCTCTCACACACACACACACACACACACAGAGGTAGTGATGGCAGAGGACCAGCAGTCTATGCCAGTAGGCGTAGTGGGACTGGGCATGCTGGGACCAGCCTCAGGAGTTAAGACTCGCTGAACTACAGCTGCAACCAACCCTGCAATCGCCAGAGCAAGAGAGAGTGGCCATGGGATACATGCTCTGACACAGACATACGCTCTCCACCATCACACCCCCCTACACACACACACACACACAGGCGTCTGTCTTGTCCCGTGATAGGTATCTCAGCTGTGCCAGCATCGCCACCCCCCCCTCTGGTCTGGACCTCCCGCGTATGCCACCCCTCTCCACCCTCTTCTCCCTCGTCCTCCTCCTCTGCTCCTCCCTGCCGGTAGCCTTTGTGGGCTAATTAGCGGTGAAATTGGTGAATTGCAGGCTCGGGCACACACACACCCACACATACACCCACACACACACATATACAGTCGATGAATTGCAGGCTCAGGCACAGCAGTGCAGACACTTCAGCATAGCCAAGCGCCACTTCAGCCCCTGAAAAGCCTCTGAAATGGGGCACACAACACAAAGACAGGAGTGGAGAGGAGAAGAAAGGAAATTGAGGAAGAGAAGGAGAGAAAGACTTTAAGTGGAGATGGAGGAATATATATTTACTTCGGTTTCCTATTTATACTTGAACATGCTCCTCCTGTAGTGTAAAATGTGTATATTTTCCTTCTCATATACTTATGTTACAGGTTTGGTATTTGCTTGAGGGTTAGCTGACACTCACCTGTGTCATCAGCTCATGTTGAGAAGGAGTCAGTAAGTGTCTATTTCTTTGATAGACTGAGAGTGAAAGAGAGCTTCCAGTCTCTAATGATTTCTGTGATGGACGACACTCATTCCATCATCCCTCCATCACACCCACACCCCATAAATTACCTCTCATATTAACGGGGTGTATTAAAACCATGCAACGTGTTAGGGCTCTCATTTAAGATTAATAAGTGGTAATTATGGAGGGAGGGAATCTGATGAGGAAATAGGGGAGGCTGAAAAAGGAGTCCACTTCTAGGGGGGGAAAAAGCCTGAAATGAAAAGAACAAAAGTGTGAAATGACTAAAAGATTTCTGCCACTCACTGCGTCTTAAATATACAAAATAATCAACCGAACATGGAAAAAAGTCATTTGAAGAACATTTTCATCCCCACAGATGTTGTGATTGACTGCCTGATATTACAGTCACAGAGACAACATGGCTTCCCAGCTAAGCATGAAATAAGAAAAGTGGGTGGATGACAGGAGGACAGATACATTGTTGTACTTGTCTGAAGCTCGCCACAGGCACATAATAAATATCAGAAAGGACAAACAAATTAACTAAAACAACTTCTCCCAATACTTTGTAGATAACAGCTGAATTCTCTTCATAAATCTTTCTTTTCTATTTTGCTTTTTCCACCAACCATGAACAACAACCTAGTTCTTAAAGGAGTTTTCTGGTTTATTATACCCTGCGTTTGGTCATGTGTGTATCTGTCCACAGCTAATCTCGTATACTATTGGACCCATTAGCCTAACATTTGTTGCGCCCATTTATGTTAACGGACCTGTTTTTTGAAAAACCTATATTATTGAAATAATTGAGTCAGTGAACTCTTTTAAGTCCCTTCTTAAAATATACTTTTATACATCATGTATCTTGTTTTTATGTGTGTTTTATTGTCTTTGCGCTTGTGAAAGCATGTTTGAAAAATTCGGTGTCATCTTGAACCGAAGCATCTGCATATAAATTCCATACCCGATATGTTATGATCCACTAAAGTTAGGCACGATACGAGATTAATAAATCCCTGTTTTTGTTATCTTCGCCGCCATCTTGACTAACAACGAACTACAACGAATAAAGTGGTTTAGATAATGGGGTCAAACTGGTTTGTCTGACTGTGTGTACTTCTTGCCCCGACTGTCGCACTGTAGCAATGTCGCCGTATTCCCGGACCAAAGCATTGACTTAAGCGAATGCATTTTAACAGATAGTAATTATGGTCAAAACATAAAACACAAGTTGCAGGAGCATCTACAGCTTGTTTTAGACAGAGGCTGAAATGAAGGCCTACATGAAAAGTCAGTATAAGATAGAAAATAATTTTTTTGAACTTTGAATCATGCAAAGCTGCCATACAGGAGTCACAGAACTACAATATAGGACTGGAAAAGCAGTTTAATAGGTCTCCATTAAAGTGCATCAAAGTCACCTTGGTAACTTTGTTACAAGCCAATATTTAACTAGTTAACATGCATGTTAGTGTAATTGCCCCTGGCTGACATTTAAAGCCAACGCCGATGGTGATATGTGAGATAAAAACAAACAAAAAATGTAACAATTTATATTTCACATTTGTCAATAATTCTCTAAATATAGTTAAGAGTTGTGACACAGATATATACTAGAAGCAGGATATTCTGAGGTTGAACAGTAAATGTATTGTCCATTACAGATTCCTGTGGTACATGTACTGATGACACTGTTTTTAAATCATTATGTACTTTTTGTTCTTCTTATTGGCCAAAATACTGTATAGATTGATAGAGATGGCCAATGATATTGGTTGGATTTTTGAGTTCCATGTTTGCCTTTTCTTGTTATTGTTTGTGGTCCTTTTTACCATCATGATTTATTGATTATCTTTTTTATGGTCAACAAATTCCATTGAAAACCTAAACCAAGCATAAATGGATCTTACTATCTTACTATAAGTTTTATCAGTGTATCCAAAGCCAAATTTAACTTATTCCTCTGTGCCATAGAGTTAGAGTGCTGTCCAAAAACTACTTCAATGTGTCAATCCCACACACACCATCCTGGGACTGACAGTTCTCACTAGACTACTTAATGTGCTGAAAATAGTTTGAGTAACTTTTGCAAAAGAGTCCAGCTGTCTTATGAAACTACTGAGCCTTTAAACAACAAATGTTCTAAAGATTGATTGATTGTCTTATGGAGCCAATGAGCCTGAGGCTGTGTGCCACAGACAGGATAGGTAAGTCAGAAAGTATTGAGATACCAACTTATTGTTGGTTTGGGCCTTTAAAACAAAAAAAAAGGTGGAACAGTGGTTCAGCGGTTAGCACTGTTGCCTCACCGCAAGAAGGTTGCAGGTTCAAACCCCATGTCTGCGTGGGTTCTCTCCTGTTGCTCCAGTTTCCCCCACCATCAAAAACATGTTAGGTAGGTTCTCCAGTCAGTGTTGTTTGACCTGGCAAGGCATCTCAATCTGGAGTTGGTCCCCGGGCGCTGTACAGTGGCTGCCCACCGCTCCCTTCAAGGGATGGGTTAGATGCAGAGGATGAATTTTGCAATGTGTATGTGACAATAAAGTACATTCTTCTTCTTCTTCTTTATTTGTTTAGAATAATAAAAACCTAGACTAACACCAGCCTAGTACTTAAGATGACACAAACGCATTTATGTCAATAATGAGTAAATATCAAATATAGTAAGTTTGCAACCATACATGAAGCTCAACTCAACATGAACTTCTTCGGATTAGTGGAATCATATGGTGTGAAGCAGTTAAACATATTGTGCCCTGATTGGTTAGTTAACAGCTGTGTCAAATTTGCTAATTTAAATTAATTACGTCCAGTGTCATGTCTGTGTAGTTTCAGAGAGCAGTACAAAGAAAAATTGATATTTCTTTAAATTGTATGCGGTGGTATGTTGGTCAGAGCACATGCTTTGCAATAGAATACAGAGGGAATACACATAAACATGGACATAAAAATTAGGGGTGGGGGGAAAAATCGAGCATCGTGATATTTTCCGTGGCAATGTTGTATTGATACACAAAGGTCAGGCATCAATCTTTTATTATATAAATTGTACATGAGAATTTAACTTTTTGGTACTATAATAATAAAATCAATTGCTTTTTTAGTCCATGAGAAAAAGAGTTTTCCTTTGGGATACAATCTGAAGTTGGATAAAAGGTAATACATTTTTATATACAGTCTATGATTGCAAACTATCACAATATGTTTAAAATCGTAATGATATCGTTTTGTGACATAAGTATGGTGATAATATCGTATCGTTGGACCTCTGGTGATTCCCAACCCTAATAAAAATGTATATTAGCTGTTAGACACAGAAATCTCCAAGTTATTACAAGGACTTCATCTTTACATCCTTTAAGCCAGTGGTTCTCAAACTTTCACACATGAAGGACCCCTAAACTGACACAAATTAGACCACAGACCCCCATTTGATGAGATTTTTTCCCAGTATAGACCATCTGATAGGATTTTGGTTGTTTGGACATTTTATTACAGAAAGTGTCCATCCATCCATCGTCAACCGCTTATCCTGCGCACAGCGTCGCGGGGGACTGGAGCCAATCCCAGCTGACATTGGGCGAAAGGCGGGGTACACCCTGGACAGGTCGCCAGTCAATCGCAGGGCCACACATAGACACACAACCACTCACACCTACGGACAATTTAGGGTCACCAATTAACCTAGTCCGCATGTCTTTGGATGCTGGGAGGAAGCCGGAGCACCCGGAGAGAAAAGGACACACAGAAAGGCGGGGACAACCGGGGTTTAAACCCGTGACCTTCTTGCTGTAAGGTGCCAGTTCTAACCTCTGCACCACTGCGCCACCCTATAGAAAGTTTTTGAAACCAAAATAGTCATATATTACATAATTGTATTACTCTATGGATGGAATTACAGTGAAAATAAATGATTCCCCTTTTTGCTGGGGACCCCCTGAAACCACCTGAAGGACCTCTGGGGGGCCCCAGACCCCACTTTGAGAACTACTGCTTTAAGCCTTCAGCAATCACTACTTTAAACTCATTGTGCTTGAATAAAAGAAGCAGAACAGTGGTGTCTGCTGAACTGTCCAACTCATCCTTCCTTGGCCCGGCATTCCCCCAGGGACACATTAGTCTCTTAATGCTTTGTCATCACCACAGGTTAATGGACCTCACAGCAGTCTGTTAAAAACAATCCTGATCAATACACAGTGTGTGCAGGAAGGGATAAGGTCCAAAAATAGAGCGACTGGACTTTTTTTTTTTTTTTTGTAGTCATGAGTTGTCAATTTTAGTGACTACTGGGTAGAAATAATTACAGAAGGTGATGCCTGAAAACATCTGTCATCTAATCAGGCCTGATTTTGCACTATACAATCATTTATTGTACATTATGACAACAATGACTCACATGCTATGCTAAGTTTATTCAAGTAAATGCAACTATATCGCACACCTGTGAACACTGGCAGTCTTCAGACTTACAGACAGTCATCTGCTGGTGAGGTTTATTGTAGGGCGCTCACCCCAAGCTTGGTTCAAAGACATGGAAAGCCTTTTCTCTTCCTGTAATGTGAATGCATTGTGCATGTAAAGCTGATAGGGCTGCAGGGAAAACTAGAGACATAAAAAACAATGGAAAATCAGGATGACTGAAACACGGGAGAGATTTAGGAAAAAGAAATCATAAATGTCTAATCCAGATTCTAGAAATGAAAATGTTAATCAGAAATAAGAAGAAGGGCAGCAAAATTTATACCAGTTCAGCTTTTATTCGATTGTGCAAATCAGTCTTCAAATGTTTTGACATTTTTGTTCGGGGTCCTCTGATTGGTTCATCACTAGCAAGAGATATAAAGTAGCAAACGGTGGGAGAAATATCCCGAAGCATCTGGGTTCTAGTTAGCACTTCTGCAAAGTCAAACTCATCAAGCAAAGCAAGGTTGGAGGGGCACAATCAACACAGTCCAAACAGTAAGTAAACAAGCTAACACTTGTACAAGCAAGACACATGGAAGACTACTCCCACACACACACACACACACACACACACACACACCTCCGGCCCTCCTTACATCATTATTTCTTTTTACCTCGCCATCTCCATCTCCAGCAGAGTGAGTCCCTGGTCTAGCTCTGAATGTCTGGCACCTTTTGCCCAAATCTGGCTCCAAGTGGGGGCTAAGCCGAGGGGGTAATGCAAAAGAAATGAAGGAAGGAAGGAGGGAGCGAGAAGGCAGGAAGACAACGTGTTAACACCCTTTTCAACACCAGAGCCCCCTCGCACAAACCAAGCAGAGGGAGCCGTCTAATTGTAAGGTGTGTGTGCTCGTGTGTGCATAGATGCATGTGCATAATAGTGTGCTTGTTAAGGCTTTCTCTCTAGATGTTAATATTTCTTTTGCTGCAAGGCAAAGCAGATTTCTTTTGCTGCAAGGCAAAGCAGGTTTAATGCAAGTGTTTCTTTATGGCATAGATACCTTTTACTGTATTATAAAGTAGCTAGCTAGTCATCCAGACACAAACACTGCATTTTATATCCTGTGCTATGCTTTTCAGCTGTGTATTTTCCTGCTTAGTGTTGTGCTCTGGATTTTTTTCATCTCATCATCCTAAAATGAGTTTCTTTTCTCTTTGTCTGCCTCCCCCCTTCTTTCTTTGTCTTTGTTTCATTCCCTTCTTTTGTGTCTGCTGGTATGCTTCCCTTTCACCTCTATCCAATATACTCAGACAATCTCTTTATTTCTCATTAGTGCGTTTTGACAGTTAATGAGTGGTATAGTGTGTTGTGTGTGTGTGTGTGTGTGTGAGCTCTGTCTGAGAGCAAGAGAGAAAGTGAAGGAGGGAGACAGAAAGAGCGGGGGAGAGAAAGAGATAGCGGATGAGGAGGTGAAATTCATGTTGATAAATCATGTGGTCAGTAGCACAGTCCCATGTTTATCTCCTGCTGTCAGTGGAGTATGGGGCCTGAGATACCGCTCACACATTCAAACGCACACACACATCAACAAGGACGACAGAGGACTGTTGTTACCTGAGATTTCTTGCTTTTACCCCCCCCTTGCCCCCCTTTCCTCCTCCATTAGGGGGGATGTGGAGGCCAGAGATAGAGCAAGCCTCCCCTTCCTTTTTTTTTGCTTTGTCCGACCCCCCTGAATCCCATCAGTCAGCTGTTTGTGCTGATTACTGGTTGACTAATAGACTCTAAAGTCGTCTTTCCCTCTTTCTCCCTTTTGCCTTTATTCTTTCTCTAGTTAAGAACATATTTTTAATCAAATGAAATTCCCTCTATGCACAAACAAGCTAAATTATCATATTTTTCTGTACGGTTTTGCTCCATGTAAGTTTGTAGAAGTGCTTTGCATTTTCTGTGTGTGCTTTGAAAGTCCTGTTTTAAAAAGCCACTCATTTTGAAAAACAATATCACTTTGCATGCTTTTTATGAAAATGTATAAGCTTGTAATTTGAAATTGAATGAAAACATGATGATAGCTGCCGGCTATCACAGGTGTTCAGGATTGTGTTTCTATGATTCTGTTTTATCAAACAAAGGTCATGTTGTTAGAAAATATAATATACTACAATGAGGGAGATGAGATATTTTAGGTGGAAAATTGTACACTGCGTATTCACAGTCAGTGGACAGATACTCGCTGTCTCTCGTAAAATCTCATGGCACCTTTGAAATTCATGACATTCTTTGGCCCCAAAGCACGATTTTCTTGGTGTTCTAATGTAATAGATTAAATTTAAAGGTCCCAGCAGGAAAATGTGTAAATTCCAGTCTAATTCAGATTGACTGACGTCTTTTTGTGAATAATGGATTCAGAGAGTAATACTGTACGTTTTCTGCAGAGGAAAACGATGAAGTAACTGATTCTGATACGGATTTGGTCCTAAACACTGATTATATTTTTAGATGTGCAAAGACGCTGAAACAAGTGGCAGAAAAGTACGAAAAATGTGCGAGAACTAATATTATTTTTGTATGTTTACGTCAATGTCAGTAAAATAAAGTGTGAAACTTTATCACAGGTGCATTGACCACAATTAAAACAACAACTCCTTTTTTAAAAACAAAGTTCATAAAATATGCTTGCTGCCATAGCAACTCAAAATACACTACAGTTATACAGTAAATCATAAATAGTAAAATCATAAAACAACCATAATATAATGTAGTTTGGATGCGTTGCAAATGTCTGCTGTTCCTCTGTACCCATTGTTTTTAATTCTGCTAGGAGTTAAAAAGACAAATGAATGGTGGAATTATCAGACAGTGTGAGAACAGTTCTCTCTGAGTTGTGATATGCTTGTCAAGTTAAATTGAAGTTTATAGTTACACATTAAAAAAAAGGAGTAGCCAGATGATGAACACCAGTGATGGAAAGAAAATATGTGTACTCGAGAACTGTGCTTAAAGCCACACTAATCAATATTTCCGTATTAACAATGATTGATTAGTGATGTGTAATGTTAAAGGAGTTGCTCATAGTGACAAACCGACAGAATGAAAGACAATGCAGTTTCCCTCTTCCCTCTACAAAGTTTGAAATTCATTGTTTTTGTTTCACAGCCCCTAACATCACTGTTTATTCTCATCCTCACTGCTCTCATCAGTGTTGTTTTCAGCACCAAACGGCAAACAGGCAAAGTCAGCAACTAGCTGGTGAACACAGTGGAGCATTTAGCAGCTATAGAGCCAGATATCATCCCCAGGAGTTGGTGGAGAGGCAAACAGAGCTAAAAGGAGACTTCCAGTTGTCAGGTTTTCTAACATGTTTACTGTCATAACTTTATGAGCTAATATGTCAATGTAGTGTTTACATCTGCCCCAAATGGCCCAAAAATAAATAAATAAATAAAATTTAGGACAAGTTTGAGGTATATACTTTGGTCACACATTTTTATTTCCATGCTACTTTTACTATACTACATATATTTGACAGCTTAAGATGTTACTTTACAGATTAGAAATTTACATACAAGGGCCAATCAATCAAATAATCAATAAAATGCAAGAAGAAAATACTTTAAAAAGAGTTTACACACAAAACACACAATGTGCTAGTACATGTTACTCCTATAGTGATATACTGTACACAAGTTTCACACATAGATGTGTTTCACCATGTGCTTATTGTTCATGTACCAGCCCCAGCACATTATGCAGAGTGTGAGCATTTACATATGTGTGCGTGATGACACATGCCCGTAAGTGTGTGCTCTCACACTCGTGTTTGACAGCTGGGAGTGTCGCTGTGACATTGTGGCCTCAGTCAAAAGACGTGAGCTGCAGTGTGTGCGTACATAAGTGCGTGCGTGTGTGTGTTCTGCAACAGGCCGGTGGGAAGAGAGACAGATTGCGTTTTAACAGCCATCGCTGTCATCTCCAACAGCTGTCCTCTTCCCATTCTCTATTCAGAGGGCCTGTGTTTGCATTGTCTCCCTCATGACCTCCCTTCAAAGACCTACCGAAGGGAGAGAAAGCAGGGGCGAGAGAGAGAGAGAGAGAGAGAGAGAGAGAGAGAGAGAGAGAGAGAGAAAGGAGGAGAGAGGAGAGGAGGGGGAGACTAAAAAGGGGAAAAGTGAGACAGACCATTGGACAGTTGGGAAGAAAAAATGCAAATGAGGGCAAAAAAATGTAGGGAAGAGGAGTGAAAGTAGAGAGGCTGATGCCATGACAGAGGGAACATTAGATGCCCCAGAACTGTCTCCCATCTCTTCTGCCATCCCTCTCAATTTCTTCTTTCCCTCCCCTCTGCTCTAAATGTACTGTATATGCTCCCTTTCCTCTCCCTCCCTTCTTATTACAACTGCACAGCAGCCACCTCTCCACCTCCCACCACCCTTTTACCCCTTCCTTCCATCTTGTATCTCTCCTCCCGCTCTGCTTCTTCCTCTACCTCTCCATCAACCCCCCTCCACCTCCACCACCACCACCCCTCCGCCACCGCTGCCCCGTCTCTCTCCCATGTTGTCTCTTATCAGGTAGAGGAGAGATAAGGCTGCTATCTCGCCGTGCCAGGGCTTTGACATGACGCTTTAATGCATAATAAGTTCACTCATCTTTTAATCAATGCAGCCAAATGATGAATTTCTGAAGGGTTAACAGTCATCCATTGGCAGGTTCCGAGGTAAAAACATAGAGATAAGGTCTGCCTCCAAATCAGAGAGTGCTGGATTTTGCAGAGACAAATATGCAAATCAGATGTACGTACAATCTCTGTCAAATTCTTAGCAGACCTCTGAAGCATTGTCTCTGTCTCAGCATTTTCTGAACATATCCACTGACATTTTTCTATTAACTGCTTTGTCTTAAATCTCCCATGAAGTAGTTGTTGCGATATTGTCGACAGATTCGAATGTATCCTCCATTTAATCTCTGTTTAAGACAACATATTCATTCCCCGTTCCAAGATTAAAATCTGAGATCTTTGACACCTCTGCTCAGCTACAGCTTTATTCTTTTAAAAAAAATATTTTTCAAGTTCATTTATCGAACTGCAAAACACATTTGCATTACTTTAAAAACACATTTGAAATGTGCTATATTTAGATGGGATTTTGGTGGAATCAGGCATTTTAAAGACCTCACAGTAATCTGTATTTACTGGATCACTTGTAGCTCCAGAGTTGACATAGCTAATATAGATATAATCGCACGATCATGAAATGATTAGACTGAAGGTAAATTCAGTGAAACTATCTGTGTGCTGGCACTAAAAATAGTTAAGGAAATTACTTCAGTTCCAACCATGGGTGCATTCAGAGTGCTGGATGTTGTGCAGCCACTCAGCCTTGCTGCCAATTGTCCAGTGGCCACTCATGGTATTGCAATGAAAATATCTTCTGTGGCACAATTCAGTTGTGACGTCATCCCAATGACAAGGCTATGGGCCAAGTGAGAACGTGTTGGGGGACCTGTGAGGGATAACATTAATACACATGTGCAGTGGAATCAAAACCGTAAGTTGAAAAACTTGTGGGCTGATGTGCAAGCAAGAAACAAACAGACATCCAGAGTTAGGCAGAAATTCTGTCATGATTCGAATCACCACACAGAGAGCTGAGGTTACAGGATAACTTGTTACTGTGAGTTTTGACCGTCATTTCACCACAACTGTACCTAAGAAGCAGAGAAAGGTAACGCTAGCTCGACCCCCTCCTTTGTATAATGTGGGATGAACATATAGACTGTATAAAATTCGGATGAACACAGCACTGAGTCCATTTATGGTTTTGTCTTCTAACTTCTGGTTGCGATTGGTTGCTTTCTGTCCTGATTGGATGAATAATACAGTATGAATTTCACAATACACAAATCCACATATATGAGCATCACATCCACTGCAGATACTGGATGAAAAAAAGACGATTCTCAATAGAGTACCTACGCTGTTAATTAATGTTACCTTCCAACTAGGTCAGCTGCTGTGTGGGAAAACTAGTACTGCTGCTAGGTGATTAGCGGTTTATGAGACTGCTGTGGAAGAAAGTCTCCAATTTTCTTTCAGTTATGGCAGTCCTCAATGCTGTATACAAAGTAAAACTGATCAGATATTTGCCAAAATATCTGCTACTTAGCTAGTTAGCTTAGCTTGGTAGCTCCACTTTCTGAATAGAATCCAAACTTTACTGTACAACTGGTCATCCCAAATGTTTAATGTTGTAATAGGTCAGATGGCTAAAAGTTGCTAACAATTCATAGCCAACTTAATAAGCTCTAGCTGGTAAGAGAGAGAAAGCCCTCTGTATCAACATTTGTTGGCTACACCAACCCAGAGGCCTGAACGTGCTGTTTCAGTAAATGTGTCAAAAAATGGTTTCATCCTCTTTTGAAAAATGGAAAAATATGCACAATAGCTGGAGAATCAATATAGTTTATATTTCCTGACACAAAAAGTGAGGAGAATTCGAGCTCTAGTTTGACTCTAACTTGTTCTTGGACTACATTCAGGTCAGTCAGGTGGATTTTAACTGATCCCAGACCAGACAGCTTTCCCAGAGAAGCCCTCCTCACTCCATGCCACCCACTCTGCCTTTCACTCTTCGAACCCCTTTTTTCCTCTACTTTTTAACATCCCTTCCTTCCTCCTTCGTCTGCTCACTAGTCACCCATTCAACACCCCTGAGCCCCTCCTCCTCCTCCTCGTCTCCCTCCTCTTTCCCTCTTGATGGTTAGTTCATGGGTCACCCGGGTGACAGGGCCTGAGTTGGGAGATAAGAAGAGGACAGAATGGCATTACTACACCCCAACACTCTGAGGGGGTGACACCAGGGCAATGCCTGGATGCAGAGATGGGATGAAACAGGGAGGGGGATTGAACAGGAAAGTGGGGGCTAATCTGCCATCGTTTGAAGAAATAATACATGAGTGATAATCATCACTACATGCAGAGAAAGAAGAAGGACGCGCACACACACACACACACACACACACACACACACACACACACACATATATATGGGTGCTGCACAAAAAGACAGAGACAAACAGACAGGAACAACAAACAGAAATACAGAAAGACCCTAATTCTTATTCTCTCTCTGTCTCTCACTGTAAATCACAGCTCTCTGTACTTCCACCCAGTCACTGCCCCTCCCTCCAATCCTGTGCGGATATCAGGCTGGTGCAGAAGGGCTCAGCCCAGCTGATAGCAGGTCCTCTGGGGGTTGGGGGTGGAGTGCTGAGGGGTGAGACATGGGTGGGTGGAGGTGGCAGCAGTGGCTGTGAGTGTGTGTGTGTGTGTGTGGGTTTGGGAGCTGCAGCTCAGGGACTAGGAGGCTTACCCTGCTCCCTCAGATATGGAGGTCAGGGGTTAGGAGGGGCAGGACGGCCAGTGTGCTGCAGAGGAACACGACTGAGGTGTTTGTGTGTCTGTGTAGGTGTATGTGTTTATTTCTGTCTGCCTGACTCTTTGTATCAAACGTGTCTTGTATGATGAAGATAATCATCACATCAAATCTTAATCATATGTTCTGATTGACACTCTGCAGGTCGTGCGTCATTACAGCTTTAGCAGCTGCACAGCGGTTAGCTCAGCAGACGAGTGTGTGTGCAGGTGTAACAACTCATAAAGAGAAATTGTCGTCTTTTCTTCTATTTCCCAGAGTGATTGTGGAAATATAATCAATTCAGGGGACACTTCATCTTGTAGCAAAATGGCAATTTGACCCCTGCAGAGAGCAGGTCTGATGTGACAGTGAGTGGTGCATTGTCACAGGTGCAGAAATGCTACTGAACCACATGCCAGTATTAAAAAGACAGAAAGCTATTTCCTTTGTTTAGCGTCCACTAGCTCTTTCCTCTTGCTGGGGTTTGACGACACTGGGCTGAAGTTTGAAAAAAATTAATGAAGATTTGTCTTGCGATTCTTCTTCTGGGTATAAGAGGCTCTAAGATTACTCCCTAATACCTAATTTGTTGTCATATTTTCTGCTGTTTCACTTGTAAACAAGTTTTCTAAATTAAAGACACATTGTCTTTAACTGCCCTCCAGAACAACACTTTTATAAGCTTTTTCTGATCTGACCCCGCTATGGTTAAGGTTTGGTTAGGTTTAGGAATAAAAATGACTTGGTTAAGGTTGGGGAAATATCACAGTTTGGGTTAAAATAACTACTTATTGGGGAATGAACAATGGCATTGTGGTTAAAAGAAACCAACGCTGACTGTGGACACGGGTAATAAATTGTTGAAATAATGTTGAAGCCCAACATTTGTTTGACCCATCTCTCTCCATCCAACCATACCTTCTACTGCTCTTGATTAAAATGAGCACCTACAGCTGCTAGGGTTCTTTGTCATGTGAACAAAAACATATGCATGAACAATGTTCAAGTACTTACTTAAAAGACTAATTGCTGTTTTTTTTATTGAGAGGACAGTCTCCTTTTAAAGGAAGAGGCTATAGGATATGTTTTTGTTATTGTTTACAAATACTGTGAAAAAGACCAAAACCAACAATGAATTGATCCTACTTGTCTACGTAGCAAAAGCCTGATATATCTTATTCCTCTGAGCCATAGAGCTCCATTGTTGTCCAAAAACTATTGAAAACACATCAGTGATTCACACTGTTGCACTTGGTAACATATTCCTTTATCACCATGAACACACATTGTAGTATATTTTTAGTGAATCATACACTATCTTGCTCCCTTAAATACCTGCCTTATTGCCAGGCAAGAATATTGGACGATTCTACAAAACCCTGGATTACTTTCAACAACATCTCAAAATCTTGCGTCCAGAGCTAATGTTTATTTTTTAATTCTTGCCTTCTACAATACCTATGCTGGTATGGTTATCTTAACTATACCGGTGTTGGCATATAACATTGGTACTAAATCATGAAGTGCAGAATCATGCAATATAAATACTAGGGATGCTGGACTAGTAAATACTCACTAGAGCACCAAATGTGAATTAATTCATTGCTTAAAATAATTCCCAACAAAGGCGCAATTTTCTTCTGTTTGAGTAATGTTTGCTAAAAAAACTACTGTGCCAAGCTGTTTTTAGGAAATAACTGAGACTTTTTAAATACTTTAGAGTGTTTGTCAGATGTTTCATGATATAGGTCTTCAGTAGGAAGTAATGGGTTTGGAGTCAAGTGCCACAAACAGGGTGGAGACATCAGACAGTATAGAGAGATGGACTAACACATAGTTGGTTTTGGTCTTTTTATGGAATTTGTTGTCAATAATAAAAAAATTGAATAAGACCAAATATATCCTTTAAAAATTTCAATTTTCTCTGCTGCTCTCTGCTTGTTTTTGTGTGCATTTATTCTCTTTCTTCTTCTCTACATTGTCATCTAACTTCTAGCTTCCATCCTTATTCTCTCATGCCTCACAGCTTCTCTCTAATATACCTTTCCTATGCTCCTTCTTGCTTCTATAGTTTTTCTAACCTGTCCCCCTTCTCTCTCCCTCTCGCTCTCCCTCTCTGTCTCTCGCCATTTCAGCTCCTGCATTCTTATCTCTATGTTGCCGTCCTCAGTAATTATTATTATGTGCTGCAGAGATAATTCGAAAGCTGTGAGGAGAGAGAGGAGAAAAAAAAGGATGAAAGAAACAGTGGCTGTGGCTTCCTGGGCTGTGCTTCTCTTATCTGACCTTGGGCAGAGCCACTTATTGTTAGGCAAATCTCATGTGCAGAAAAATGGAGTGAACGGCTGTGAGAGCGAGTGAGGTGGTGGTGGTTGGGGAGGGGGCTGCCGGGAGGGGATAGAGAGGGAAAGGGAGGGAGAGAGTGAGGAGGAAATGGATGGAGGTGGAAGGAGAGATGTCAGAAAGCAGCGGGTAGAAGGAGTGTTTCATGGAGCGATAGGGAAAGAACCGAACAGCAAAAGAGAGGGATAGAGGTGTAAAAATGCACAGAGAGGTAAAAACAGGCAGACGTATACACAGGCCATGAGATATGCGAGGAAAGAGGGGAGGGACATAAAAAGAGAGGGTGTGATGACGAAGAACAAGAAAATTAGAAAATGAGAAAAAGGAAAGACAGAGAAATAGTAATCATTTCTACGGAAAGAGAGTGAGAGGAAAAGAGAGAAGGGGAGTTTAAAATGGGTAGGGGGCATCCAGCTTTCATTGCCTAGTGAAGTAGACACTTTTGGCTTGTTCAAATAAATCCCTCTGCTGAAGAGGAGTCATATAAAATCAATTCCCTTTTTGTTTGGGAAGAGAGCATGCTCAAATTTGTCTATGCTAAATTGTACTTCTTGTTATATGTGAGCTTTTATTTGTGCCTCCCTATTCTCTGTTGACTATATCCCATTGACTGTATCTGCTTATTATCTCTCAATAAAGTGAATAACATGACATGTGTAGCTGACATTTTACATACATAAGAGCAGTTTCAGTTATCATAAAGTGGTCTCATTGAACCCTTGAATTTCTTTGCATCCATACAGTGATCAGTTAACTCAATGGTGCGAGCTGCTGCAGGTGATTATGAAGTCAAAATGTGTGGCTGTGAAGCTGCATAGTGAGTTCGTACACTTGTGAGGGGCGACCATAAATTCCCATCAGCGGCGTCCAGGACAACGAGGGGCTGATGTGTGGCCTTTTCCACCGCAGCAGCTCAGCCTCCTTTAATTACAACCCATTCTGCAGGAACAACAGGCTGTCCTTCCACCAGATTTAAAACGACGTACTCCTTAATTAATCGGCCTGTGTGTCCTTCACAAGGTGCAAAGTGTGTGTGTGTGTGTGTGTGTGTGTGTGTGTGTGTAGGTGTGTGTGAATGTGTCGTTCTCTACACAGGACAAGAATAAGAGGAAATCAGAGGAAATCAGCCCCTAAATTATGCAGTTCATATTATTGTGGTGGTCAGAGAGAGTTTTTACACCACATGACTTTTTAAAATATTTCATAACTCATAGGTAAACGTATCATTTTTCCCAGTGAAGTGAAGTAATCACATCCTCTACCAAAGTAAAAGTTGAAATACAGTAATGCAACAATACTCCATTACAAGTAAACATGCATTCAGAGTTTTAGTTGAGCAAAAGTACTTGTACTCGTGCATCAAAATTTCAACGTGAATCTTGAAAACAATACTATTATTTAGAATCTTATTTTCTGTACGTATATCGGAAAGGGACAACTCTTACTGAACAGAAAAATTAGAACTGTAAATGAGATAGAGCTGCAATAGTTATTCAATTTATCCATTAGTCAAAATTATATTTTTATGCAAATGCCTGGCTTCTGATATGTGCTGCTGGTCTTAATATGATAGTAAATGAAATATGTTTCACTTTTCTGTTGGTTGAACAAAACAAGCAGTTTAAGCACGTTACTTTTGGCTCTGGGAAGTTGGATAGATGTTTTTCAATACTTTAATGATTAATTGATTAATAAAGAAATTGTTGCCACCTTGAAATGAGCTCAAGTTGGTGAAGAAGGCCAACTGTCATTGCAGAGAGAAGCATTTTGGATTTTTTTCAGGAAGCAACTTCTCAGTCTTTTTAAAAAAAGATATTTTTGGGCTTGTTGTGCTTTTATTTAAGAGTGATAGGATAGTGGGTTGCATCCAGAAAAGGGAGAGAGAGAGGGGACGGCACACAGCAAAGGGCCACAGGGTGGACTCTGGGGTGCTGCAATAAGGGCTCAGCCTTCTACATGAGGTGCAAACTCTACCAACTGAGCCACCCACACCCCAAGTTCTCAGTCTGAAAGTCTATCAGTTGCTATTAGTTGATTTACAAACACACTGCAGTTTCTTAAAGTTCACATCAACTCTCCAATAGGTCTCTTCCTTCACATCTTCTACCCCACCACTTCTGTGTCAAAGCCAGTGATTTTAAGCTCTCATATTTTGGATGCCCACTGCCCCTGAAAGGTGGGTAACTAACAGAAAAATGAGTGGGAAGCCTTGGATGCTCTTCATGATGTAAACTGGACAGGTGTCACAACATCAAGTGCCACATTTCCTATGTGCTTTTCGCCTTTGCCATAAACCCACTCTCCTGTCCTGTTACTCCCTCCTGCACCAACCCCTGTGTTCCTGCCATTCCCAATCACCTGACCTCTCCTGCCCATAGGCACACCTGTTCCCATTTCCTCATAAACCTTGCAGCATATATACCGGTCCATTCTCCTCCTACAGTTGCTGTTACTGGGGCAACAACATAGGTGTTAGTAATTACGTTCACTGGAGATGCATCTTTCTAGCGCGGAAGCACGAGAAATGGAGATCCATCATATCGCCCTCCAAACAATAATGCTGTCATGACAATTTATTTCAACATCTGTCCATGGCCCGCGACCCTGTACACAGGATAAGCGGTTGACGATGGATGGATGGATCTGTCCATGGACTGTGCTTCTCTGTTCTGCCCTCCATACTACTCTGCTAGTAGCAGGATGGATTCTGCACAACGGCTTTAGTGAAACTCCGTCACTCTGGATTTGACAAGGATGTTGTGCATGCAAAAGACACCAGATTTAAAACCCCTTTCAAATGTAGCTTGAATCCGTTTTGCAAAAATTCCATTTAATGTGCTTTTTTGATGTCCAAAAAAATGGATTTGGTCTGGCAGTCTGAACAAGCCTTGGAGTTCCAGCCTTCATCTTTGCCTGTCTGATCCCTGCCTGCCTTTTGGACGTCTGCCCCTTTGCCTGATCCCTAACTGGACAAGTTTGCTGTCTCTTCCTTGTCTGTCTGGTATTGACCTTTGCCTGTTTCTGACCACAGGTAGAACTAATTTTACCTGCCTGGTCTCTGAGTCATGCTTTTGGGTATAAACTTGAGCAGAACGAACTGGTTGCAATGGCACAGTTGTGTTTAAAACTCTCACTAATTGGCATACTGCATATGTGACTCCATGTGTAGGGTTGCATAGTTATGGCTAAAATGATAGTCTTGATTAAGTTGCTGAATTTTGAGATCATGGTGATCACTGTTCATCTGTCTTTGGGAACAAAGAGTTTTATTGCACATGAACCTTTTAAAGTGACAGAAAACAATCTTTACTTTGTACAATGGACCTCTTAAATCTATGAATACAACTTGCTTTAAATATACAATCCTGGGATTCAAAAATAAGTCTGTCTTATGAAATCAATGTCGTCTTAAAGAAATAGTTTGACATTTTGGGAAATGCGCTTATTCGCTTTCTTGACGAGAGATCAATACCACTCATATTAGTCCGATTTTATTTCTTGTTTTTACAATTTTTGTACAGATAAAAAAAAAGAATCTCTAACATATTCATTACTGATCATTTAGAGGTGCAGGTAGGCAGGCAGAGCCAGGCTAGCCTTTTACTATGTCATAGCGCATATTGTAAAATGGCGAATACTGCTGAAAATGTGAAAGTCTACGCTTTACGAGAGGCTCAGTCTGCAAAATAGTTTTTTCCCAAAAATTGTGAGGGTCCTTGAGCATACGGTCATAAATGTGCACAAAAATTATTAGGCTGATGTGTCCAGTAGTGTGTGAGATTTGCTGTGGACAGATACACACGCACACATGACCAAATGCATGCTGACCTCCAGGCTTTCTTCTGGCTAAGATGATAAACCTGCTCAGCTGAGTCCTTTGTGTCAGTCAAGATTGTGAAATTAATAACTCTGCTGCTAACACGCATCATAACACACAACATACATCATCATCACTGCCACGTCATCTTCAGGGTCATTTAAATTCATCCTCCTCATCATTCAATCATTCCTGTTACCACGATGCATTCAACAGCACCAACCTCTCATGACCTGATCGCTTCAGAGTCAGGAGGACCCCCTGTGTCCTCTCTGCTTCCTGTCCCCCTCTAAATCCACATCTTCACCCCGCTATTTTTTGGGTTCCTCCTCTCCCTGCAGTTCACCCCTGCCGGTTGCTCAATTCAGCTTCTTTAACTGAGGAACAAACAAACAAAACACCCTGGGGTAATGAGGCCACCTCTGGGAATAGACACAGTGAAAGGAGCCTTGCGTATTGATGTGGAATCGACCATTATTGAGAGAAAGGAAAAGAAAAGGAGGGAAAAGAGGAGATATGGAGAGAAGAGCTCTGATCTGATGGAGTGGATTGAGCTGTCCGCTGCTGTTCGAGTGAAAAAAGGTGACAAGACAAAACCCTGATCAGTGACTCAGGCAGTGAGATAACCACCTTCTGGGGCATTGTGCTGTGAGTGGTGGTCTGGATTTAACTTGGGCTTTCCCACACTTTGAACAGGACCGGCCAGTGTGTGTGTGTATGAAGGGTGATGTGACCACAGTGGGTGTGGAGCTGCGGTGCCTCTCATCAGCTCGCATGATCACAGCAGGCTGATGGACAATTCATTTACACAAAGCAGCTCCAATGAAGCAATAACACAGCTGACATGATGTAGGCCTTTAGTTTGATAAGTCAGTAAAATATTAGAATGAATGGTTGAAGTGATTAAAACAGCAAAATATAAATGCAATTTGCAAAGTTGAATGAAACAAGTAACACAAATAACACTTTTAATTCTTGTTTTGATTATTTAAATAGTTGTTAAGCTGAACGTGTGTAAAAGCGTTATCCTCACCTTGTTTTTGGTGGCCAATTTGTCTCAGGTATATTAAGTAATTATATAAGTATTATAAGTAATTCTTAATACATAAGAGTTGTTCTGATTTTTAAGTCCTAATGAGAATGACATGCTTTATGAGGAGCAACTACAAAGAGGTCAAATTGCACCGACAACCACACCAGCTATTTTGAAGATGAGTTGAAAAGCCTCTAAATATAATCCACAGTAGTAATGAGCTGCTTTAGACTAAAAAAACCTATGATGAAATGAAAATCATGTTCCTTTAATCAAACAGGATTGATCAAGTAATTGTTTATTTGAAAAGATGGTAGCTCAAGTATTGGTATCCTTGTTGCAAAGCTAATTAACCTCCTTCTGTCTATTATCTTTTTTAATTCCTTAAGTACTTCAGATTCGCCCCTCTTGGATTAGAAGAGTCTTGGTGTTGTTGTTTTTTTTATCATGGAGACTCTTACGTCAAGTACTGTTCTTCTGCTCTGGTTTTTATTTTTACACAAGAAAGGTGTGAACTGTGCAGTTGGCCAACAAAATGCCAGCATGTAGAAAATGTTAGGTCAAACACTACTACACAAAGTGTCACACTTTCAATTCCACGTGACACTAATGTGCAAATGCATGGAGAATTTAACTTGTATGTATTTATAGGTTAAAAGAAAACAGAGGAACACTAACCTGCAAGTTGCCTTAACCTACACAATGTGTGTATATACACTGAACAAAATTATAAATGCAACACTTTTGTTTTTGCTTCCATTCATCATGAGCTGAACTCAAAGATCTGAGACTTTCTCTATGTACACAAAAGGCCTATTTCTCTCAAATATTGTTCACAAATCTGTCAAAATCTGTGTTGGTGAGCACTTCTCATTTGGCGAGATAATCCATCCAACTCACAGGTGTGGCATCAAGATGCTGACCAGACAGCATGGGTATTGCACAGGTGTGCCTTGGGCTGGCCACAATAAAAGGCCACTCGATTGGGGGTCCAGGGGGGATTCGGAAACAAGTGAGTATCTGGTGTGACCACCATTTCCCTCACGCAGTGCAACACATCTCCTTCGCATAGAGTTGATCAGGTTCCCTGAGACGTTTCCTGACAGTTTGTGCAGAAATTATTTGGTTATGCTAACCGATTGTTGCAGCAGCTGTCCGGGTGGCAGGTCTCAGACGATCTTGGAGGTGAAGATGCTGGATGTGGAGGTCCTGGGCTGGTGTGGTTACACGTGGTCTGTGGTTGTGAGGCCAGTTGGATGTACAGCCAAATTCTCTGAAATGCCTTTGGAGACGGCTTATGGTAGAGAAATCAATTCAACTGTGCTGGAACTTCTGGCAGTCAGCGTGCCAATTGCACGCTCCCTCAAAACTTGCGACATCTGTGGCATTGTGCTGTGTGATGCAAGTGCACATTTTCGAGTGGAGGAGGCTGCATTTTTTTCACACAGATCTAAAGTGGGTCTGAACATGGCCACTGCATCTGATGGTTCTGGGTCACCATCTCCTGTAACTTGGATATTTCCGTTACTGAGCATCTCAACAAACATCTCACCGAATGAAGATTTGAAAAGTAGACTACTGTTTTATTCAGTAGTATTGCTCTAGAGATCATTTTTTAATCTCGATCTCAGTCACTTTGCTCTACTCATAAAGTCAGCATCCCAGAAACCCAGTAAAAGATTCACAGTAACTAAATGTGTGCAGTACAGTCATACAGCACAGGTTGAGTTTTCACTTCTGTGCAATCCCAGCAGCTTTAATTTTGAAAATACCAATCAGATATTATCAGCGTCACTTTAGTTGAACAAGGAATTATTTCTATTTATTCCATTTTCAAATCAGGCAATCCACATGAGGTTGAAATGACATTTTTATAAAAAACAAGATTTAAACAGCTTTTATTAACTTTGCAGTCAATGATGCTGATAATTATCACAGCCATCGTTTGAAGAAGGAAATCTCATTATGCGTCTTTTGTAGCTTTGCTCATCACTAACAAATAAAAGTGTTGGAGTGTTCATAGTACATGCCCCTGTTGTCTAATTTATTAAACTGCAACAATTCTGGCAAAATAAGTTCAAAGAAACAGCAATGACATAATTGATCAGTTCAACCTGATTTCATGCTGATATTATGTCTCCTATAGAGACCATGCTGCACTCTGGCTTCCTTGCTGTGTATCGTCTTTCTTCATTCCTGCCTCTTTTAACCCTTAAATGCACATTAGAGCTGGGGGCATGGGGTCCTTCCAGAAGCAGCATGAGTACAGATGCTCCATTGCCAATAAAAGCCCAGACTGACCAGTACCTCTTTCCAAACCGCTCAGCCTCCTTGAAAGATCCATCATCACCTAAGCACATAACCACACACTCTGATATAACCACAGAGCGTGAGAAGCAATAACAGCCAAGTGTAGGTTTTTCATGAATTACAATGTATTTCTTTATTTCGAGATTGATGCTTTACCACTTCCCCACCACACCGTTAAGCTGTAGCCTACATCTCTTCCAGCATTGATGCACAACGCTATGTGTGTTTTTTGTTGTTAATTTGTTGTTTATTTCATCGACAAAATGTATTTATTTATTTTTTACATAAATGGTGGTGCGTTGAACATTCTGTGGTGTTATGCACTACACTGTCTTTTTAATATGGTGGGATTTATATACACCTCGCTGCTGATTGGGTAACACCTCTGACATACCCACCAGGGTGGAAAACATAACTCAAAGCCCCTTGCACACTGTTTTACACTGTTTTGGAGACCTGCGTTTGTTTCATATGTGAAACCAATGGTCAACAATTTACATTTCATACGTAGGCTAACTTAACTAACATACTTATTTTATACCAAACTATGATAAACTACAAAGTAGGTTTGGTGCCTAAACCTAAACAAACTGAAAAAGAGACAACAAAAGTAAAAGAGACAGAAAGCGAGTTTGTTTTTATGCCATCCATGAATCAGACCATTTAAAAGCAGAACTGGAGAGTGAGAATGTAGAAGCTAGATCAGACAGCGCACAAAACCATCTTTCAAAGACAAGCAAGTGACTGTGATTAATGAGCTTTCTAATTTGGGTTTCGTAGGTGTCAATCTTTGAGAAGTTACAGGAGCCTATGTATAAGATAATACAATATAAACATGAAATATAAATACGCTAAAATATATAAGGCTGCAAAAAATCCTAAATTGCATAAATATATATTTTTTGTGTGTTTGATATTGTTAATAATACATTTTGAAAGGTTTACAAGCAATATGATTTTAACACATGGCTTAATCTGCATTAAAAACATGCCAGGTTGCTAACGACCCCAGGTAGGTAGGAATGTTTGAAGAAACACTTGCATCTTAAATGTGTGAATTAAAAGATGTTAGTTTGTTTTTTTCTTGTTTAGACACATCCAATAATCAAAACATCCCTCTGGTTGGACTTATAAACTGTCAACGTCGTTGTCATGCCATATGGAGAGTATGTGTGACAGTGCAAGGCAGGGCCAAAGTGAAGGGCAGCTGCCAATGCTGGAACCTGTGTGACAGTTGTAAATGCTTGGCCTGATCGGCTCCTTGTAGTAATTATCTAAATGGGCTCATTCAGAACCTCTTCATTGTAGAATCAGTTAATTAATTAGCTGTTTCACTGACAGGATAATGGTGAGAGCATGCTAAATAGATTAGTCTGGAACTTGATTTATCGTTGCAAGGCACCCCCCACCCCGCACTGTTTATCATCACCTCTCACCCCCTTCTCTCTCTCTCTCTCTCTGTATTTCTCTTGTCTTTGTAGCATCTATAACAGCCACCCACCTACTCACAGACCCCCCCCCCTCCCCAAATAAGCTGCTGAGCTGATAAGACAAATAAATTTGGAATCAACAATGTTGAGTCGACAAGAAAGTGATATCTAGCAGAACAGGTGTTCAGTTTATACACTGTAAGGGATACAGAAGCACAGGTAAGATGACATATCGAGAAACTGTTGTCTATGTTAACAAGGCAGCTGAATAAAAATGTGTTTCAACGTATCTGATCTCATTTTCATCTTGTCTGGTGTGTTTTCATACAGAGCTTGTGTACTGAAAGTATGCCACAACATCCTCTGAAAATAAAAGGAATCTGAGCCTGATTACATTTCAAATGTAATTTGTATCTTATAATTAAAAAAAAAAAAATCAGCATAGAGAGCTCTTTTCAGGCAAAGTGACAGGCCTTGATTACCAAAAATGAGCTGCTGGGATCCTGTTACCCTACTGGAAGTCCCACTTTCTATGCACTGTGTAGAGGTTTTCTATGTTAGAATGCTGCCTACCCCAGAGTGTGCTGTGTGGTAATTTGGATAAATGAAATATGCAACATGTAACCACAGAAGTGAAATAATGAAGACAGGATCTTGAAATCAGCAATAAAGCAGAACCCATCTTAACTTTCAATTAAATTAGCATACAGTAAATCCAGCCATATCACCAGAAGAGAGCATAGATTCTGCAAAACCATGGATTACGTTCAATGACAGCATTTAAAATATCTGCAATATCTTTGTAGACAACTTTCTTATGCTTAACTTACAGTATGGTTAGGGTTAGGCAACTAAAACACTTCTTTAAGCTCATGGAGAGATAATAGCAAACATTAATTCTAGTTATGAGACGCAAATTCTGGTGTGTGTGAAAGTCAAGCTCACTACCGCCCTGCTCTCTGCTACATGAAGGGCAATGTTTCTCCTGCGTTGGCACTAGACATTGGCACTGGACGTGGTGTGTGACTTGCAATGCGGAATCATCCAATATGGACATAATTCCTGGGATACCAGTCTCTGTAAGCTTGGAACTTTGCAGGGCAGCTGCCCACTTTAACTTAACTTCCTGCCTTTCTGTGTTTTCCTGCCAGTTTTGATTGTCTGCCCCACCTTGATTAGTTTCACCTGTGTCGAGTTAGCCTCCCCTCACTTGTGTATTTAAGCTGTGTATTCCTTTGTGTCATTGTCACTTTGTGTTTGTTCATGTGTCAGGTGGTCAGCCCAGAGTTTCCCTTTTGTTTTAGTCTTACACTTCATTTTTGGACTTGATCTGTCTGAATTGTTGGATTTTGGATTATCTGCCTGCTCCATTGGATTTGTTTGCTCATGCTGGACTGCTTTCTGGTTTTGACCTTAGCCTCCCTCAGCATCCTGTAAGACTTTGTACCTTTTGATTTTGTCATAACATGCCATTGAACTGCACCTGCTCCGCCCCGGTGTCTGCATTTGGGTTCAATCCCTTGTGTTCCTGTTCCCCACTTGGACAGTGACAGATGCAGCAAAATAAAACAAATTTTATGTCTTGTAACCTGAGCGTTAAAACCAAGTCTTAACCCTCAAGAAGCTGTCTATACCTGTGGGGACCTCAATTTGATCCCCAAGGTGACATGAGTCCCATTCACTTAGTGGAAAAATGCTACTTCTTGTCAAAAAGCAAGACGTATTTTCAATGTAAGATATGTTTTGTTTTAGTTTTTTTATGTTTAATTATATAATATACTTTTTTATTGTTTACATGTGAATTTGTGCTTTGGCAACATTGTTTACCTAAATATTATGCCAATAAAGCTAATAGAAATGAAAATGAAATAGTGTGTTCAGGATAGTCCCCACTGGGATATATAAACATGAAACACACACACCAGTTTGTGGCACTATCTTTGTGGGTACTCGTCATTGACATAATGCATTCCCAAGCCCCCTTACCCTAACCTTAATAGCCTAACCTTAAGTAAGTAAAGTTTATTTAATGTAACACCTCCTACAGAGCAAGTCACAACGTGTTTTACAGAACTATAATAATAGAATTATATATAATAAGAGATACCAATAATTGTTACTGAAATCCTATTTCTAACCTGTTCCCTAAAATTCAAGTCTTGACCCTCAAAAAGCCCTTTAAACTTGTTGGGTCCTGCATTTTGGTCCCCACATGGCTGTCGGACCCCGCAAGTATCGGTGAATCCCGGTTTTTCAAACCCCAGGAATATAGTAGCCCACATACACACACACAACCATACACTGCAGCTGACCTATCCTGGGTTTTGGTAGCCAGCAGAACAGCCTTTTAACGCAAATGTTTATTTTTATTTATTTCCCTTAAGCAAGGCACTCAACCTCCAGTAGCTTGGCCACAACAGCTCTGTAGCCTGCAGACTGGTAATATACCGCTTCATTGAAATTATGTTGCTAGGAAACAGCTTGGGTCCAAGTTTGTTTCCTTCACCTGTTGATATTAGCAAATACTGCAACAGGAAATAAACTGGGGCACATTTTACGTATTCTTTATGTGTGTGTGTATGTATATATATGTATGTATGTGTATATATGTATGTGTATATATGTATATATATGTATATGTATATATATATATGTGTGTGTGTGTGTGTGTGTGTATATATATATACTGTAACTCAAGCACAATGACCAGTCACCCACTTAATAATAAAAATAATTTGCAACTTCAAGTGCTCAGCCCTCCCTGTTTTATTCTTTACACCATTCACACCAGAAAATGATAGCTGACAGTGTGTGTTAGCCTTTGAATCGAATTGAACTGAGCTAAAATGAATTTAATTGAATTTAACTCGATGTGCTCGACAGTCTGCTGCTGCATCAGAAATAATGAAAGAATGATCTTTGGAGTGTGACTACATTTCAATGCATATAAATCATATACAAGAGCAGAATAATGCATGAGACGAAGAAATTTGTATTTAAAACACTCAAATAATAATCTGGATCCCTGTTTACAGGGAAAAAACAGGCCTATTTATAATATAATCTAAAATCAGACACTTGTATTTTGAATGACACTTTGGGTAAACTCTTGGCCAGCTCTTTTAAAAATCCTCTAAATTAGTTCTGCTAATGTTTTCATGTGTCAGTGGCGATAAGCACACAGATCTAAAGACACCCACACATCAGATTAGCACAAAGTCACATGAAGCACATGAAAAAATCTGATGAAAAAGTATTTTTCAGTCAGGGGAAAAGGACAGACGTGGGTTGTCAGGGTGGGGTGTTTGGGGGAAGGATAGGATTATTGAGACACAGAATGAGTGTGTTAAAAAAAAGAAGGTGTTATTGAGAGCACTGGAATCACTTGATTAATCAAGAAAGAGAGGCAGAGCTCTCCCCTGCCGATGTCCAATCAAAGCTGGAGCAGCTCTGGGCGCTGCACGGCGGGCCAAATCCTCTTGTTGCTCCACCAGGAGCATGAAAGCCAGGAGGGGAGTCTCCTTTTGTCCGCACAAAGGCAACCCTAACGCGCTTTCACTGCGACAAGGAATGGGAGGGCTGTTTTGGGGGGGCTGAAAAACAGCCAACAAGAGGTGCGAATAAGATGCCCATTCATCTCCCGAGCTTTACACTAATTCCCCCGACCGTCTCCTTTTCTTTCCTTCGTCTGCTACGCCACAAAACAACAAACAGCGAGAGGGAGTGAAAACACTAGGATCTAGGGGGCTTAGAGCAGACGTGTAATCCTTGCCACTTCTGACCCTCCATCGGTGTGTAAGTCCCTGACCTCCCCATTGAGGGGCTGGGATGTGTGACTAAAGGATGGGTGACCCTCCCGCACACACATTTGCACTTATACACACACCCTATTGCCCCCAACGCAGCCCCTCACTCACACACCCCACACTCCAAGCCTTTTAAAGAGCTGAGCTAAGGAATTCAGGCTTTGGAACACCTCTGCGGCGCTGAAAAGAGTGAGTCTGTGAGGAGTCTATAAGTAGGGCCAGGCCTGATCGTGTTTCTTTTCTCCCACCATTTAATTCGTCTTTAGAGGCCATCTCGTTAACACGATCTTCTCTCGCTTTTTTCTTACCTCCGTCCCCTCACAGAAAGACCCCCCCCCCTCTCCATCTTGCCCAACTTCAAAGGTCCCTGCCAGCCGAGGAAAGAAAGTCACCTCTTTCTTCCATTCAGCCTCTCTCGTCTCTTCTCGCTCCTCTTTTCTTGTCGTGGCTTTCTTTCTCTCCTCTCTCCTCGCTTCTTCCCTAAAGCGGCCGCCGAGAAATCATCTCACTTTCTGCCGCTGCTTTGCATTTGAAAAAAGGAGTAATTAGCCAGAAGCTGCGAGGAGGGGAGCGGGGCTGAGTGAATAAGGCGTTGAGGGGAAAAGAGAAGAAGATGGCCCCTCCTAGCTCTCCGTGTTCCCCCTTCGTTCGCCATCAAACCCAGAAGCCAGTCTGTTCCACCTACACATCCTCTGCATGTGGCAGTTGTAGGCAAGTCTGTAATGAATGAAAGATTCTGTCGCACCTGATGTGAGCTAGATGCAGGGGTCATTATCACTGAGGGGCCACCAAGCCAGGCAGGGGCCCTGGAACATGCCAGTGATTATAGATATTTATAGTCTCAGGGGCCCAAGAATATTCTGCAGTGGCCCTGGCTGACTTTCCATTTCTTTTTCTTTTCATAAATAAAGAAAAGCAGAGCAGGCACATATTTCTGGTTACATGCCTGGATTATAAGGCACTATTCTGTCCGAACAATGTCAAAAACCCAAATCCTATCATGGTTATCTCACTTCAGCGTATTTCACTTTAGGACCCAGTGCAGTCCCTGTGGTGTTGCTTCAATTCATTCACTGTGTGACAGTCTATTTCAATAATCTACATCCATATAGCCATAAGGCAGAGATAGGCTCAGCCCAAGCATATCTAAAGGTGCAGTGTAATCCTGTAATATGCAGAGTAGTGAGGAAAATTCATTCTCCCCTCACGCCCATCGGGGTCTTAAGCCCCCTGATGCAGCTGATAGGGATCCGGTGTTATCTCCGCAACACAGAACAATTTAACACACTCACCCTGCCGCTCCCACACACGCGCACACACACACACACACACACACACCCATGCATGCATGTAAAACCACAAATCAACCCCATGACCACCTTCAGCATTTGCACACAGCTGCTTCATGTCAAAAGGAATATTCAAATGTAAATACATTGACTCTCTCATTCGCTCCATGTTTCTTTTTCTAGATCGATGTGGAGCAACAGCACACACACACACACATTTACACACAAATCAGTTGCTTCCACTGACCCTCTCCTCTTCATGTACCCTCTTGCCTCAGATACACCAATATAAAATACAACAAATGACAGTCAAACAGGGGCATAATTTTCCTGCAGATGTAACAGAAAATTCCAGTGATAATGGGTTTCTAGTATGTCCCATGTCCTGCATTATGTTGAAAATAAAAACACAAAAAGTGAAATCAAATGAGACGAGAGAAGAGGAAACAAGAGGTGATTATATAAGAGGAAAGGAAACTAGAGGAGGGGAAATGAGAGCATAGGAAACGAAAGGAGGATAAATGAGAAGAGAGGAAACAAAAGGAGAGGAAACGACAGGAGAGGAGAAGAAAGGTGAGAAGAGGGTTGAGGTGAGGAAAGGAAACAAGGAGAGGACAGGAAAGGAGAGGAGAGGAAACAAGATTGTTGGAAAGGGGAACAAAAAGAAAGGAAAGGACACTATAGATGAGGAAAGGAGAGGAAAGGAGAGGAGAAGAGAGGTGAGTACGACGGCTTATCCAGATCTAGAGGAGATGATCGGGGGACCTGGATGTTTAGTCTGGCTCTCACTGTTTGCATTGTCTGGTTTGGTTGCTGTTGTTGACTCAAGCTTATGTCACTGTTTTATCTGGTGGAAAGTGGTCTGTTGCTCTGAATCTGTCTGAATCGTTTCACTTCGCCCGTTTTAGGCATTTCCAGGATGTCATACTGGGTAGCTCTCCAGCTTACTATCAGAATGAAGCTTTATGTTTATTCCAGCAGCATTAAATTTCAGTGATAATTCTCCCTGCTCGAGCCTAAATCAATATTCCTTCTGTAGTTTGTTTTCTGGAATCAGACACAACTTGGCACATGAGGGAGGATGAGTGTTGGGTATGGCACATATGGGCTGTGGTGTTCATTCTTAGCACTGTAGATCCTGCGCTGTTGATTGTGTCCAGTGTTGACTCTGGAGAAGCGCTGCTTGTTGATTCGCTTGTGTACATCTGCTGTCAGGGCCCCCAGTGGTGGTCTGCTAAACGGGAAGAGCCTGCCTGGCAGAGCAGGGTTGTTTGTCTGCTTCCAAACATATTGATCTCCTACAGAAGAGAAAACATTAGCGATAGCGTCTGCACAGGCTGGGCTGGAGGTGGGTAAATAGCTTTGTCAGGTCTGGCGAGCTTTCTCTGCCTTGTAGGAAATGAATAGCAGGTGTATTTGCTGAGGGTTTGCAGGAGGGAATTTCCTGCCAGGCTGACAAGGCAGTCAGAACTATGGGATGTCACAGCAGATCCTCACCCCTTTTTTCTGGTCATTAATGCATGTGTGTAAGTGTTTTTTTCAGAGGGAGGGCTTTATCTGCATATCCCTGCAACTACATCCATAAATGACCTGTGCATTTTTACTGCTGGTCAAAAAAATGAAATTTTTTATGATTATTTCAAAAGATTCAAATCTATTTTCATGTTTTGCAAATTTGGTATTAATAAACATTCCATTTATAGGCTTAATTTCAATTATGGGCAAAAATCCCAGGACTACATTTTGTCTTTACATTACTTCCATTTAAACGTCAGCACACAAACACACACACAAGACAGAAAGAGAGAGAAAGAGAAGGAGTCCAGGATATGAATATTTAACAGTAGCCTCTTGCAGCGCAGAGCCTGCCAGTCATTGTCAAATAGGACTTAATCTTTTCAATTTCTGGGTGCAAATATTCACACTGGCCACTGTTTGTTGCCCAGATTAATAAGGCTCTCTGCCCATAATCCTCTGCTGCTAATTCAAGTGGCCGCCGGTGCGGTTAGCCAGGGGAGGACAGGATGCTGAGAACACATACGTAGCCGAGATTATTTCCGCCCCCCTCTCTATCCCCTTTTTTCTGCCCAGCCTTCCCGCTTTGTTGTGCTGAGTCCCGTCCAATTCACCCGCAGATCCTCTTCGTCTGCACACAGCTGACCAGCGGAGGAGGTTGTAAAAATGTGCAAAAATACAAACACAACTAATAATTTGATTAGGATCATCCAATGATTTCTATCATGTTTATTTCCATGTTGCTGTAAGAATTATGCAATCATCATTTTGTCAATGTAACCAACGGTAATCCAGCTGGTGTTTAGCCCAGTCAGCCTTAAAGGGCAGAGTAAACCCATTTCTAAATCATTTCGACAAATATCTCCAGTAATGGAAAACTTACTGGATTCTCTTCTCAATTATAGTATGTTCATTGAAAAGACACAACATTGAATAATTTGGCATTCAGTTGAAGGGAGCAACCTCTGAATAGCTGTTTTTGGTCAGAGATTTTTTTTGTGTGTGTCTGAGTCTTTATTAATAAATTAGAAAAATGTGTTCTTTCAGCTGTCTTGTCTATTTGAACTATGAATAAACTATTTGTGTATCATGAACAAGTTCATAATTTATAGCAATTAGGGAACACTTTGGGGGAAATTGCTCTTTACACTATAATAGCTTGTCCAGTCAAAGTGGGTTTTTTAAAATTTCATCACTACCACTCTGGCACTACCGACAGTGCTGTACTAAACGTCACTACCTTAACGTCAATGCTAATGTTGCTAACAGTGTATTGCTACATTTCACACATCACCATGGCTAAACGATAGAATAGGTTGTTTGCCAATGACAACATTATGACAACTGGAGAGTACACATGTACTGGACCGGTCCTTGTTACGGTAACAATAAATACATGGTTGTGAAACAATCACAGTTTGGTTATATTTAGGCAGGAAAAGTTCAAGTTTTGGGTTAAAATAAGTAAGATATACGTTAATAAGTCATGTGATGCAACTTAACTTACGTATGTTACTTTTCATAAGTCACGTAACGTAAAATAAAGAAATTCAGCATTGATTTTTGGTTTCACACAGGATGCAGCCCCCACTCTACGCGGATTATGTCGCTCTTTATAGCGTATCACGTGACTTACTTCTTTCATAGTTACTACAGCCACTAGAGGTTGCTGTCTAACAGTAAACGTAAACATGGGTCGTAACAAAACCAAGACAAACCTGGTTTCTGCGTCTGCATGTTGATATTTTATTGTACTGTTCTGCAAATTCGTTAGTTTTTCGTCCATCTTTCAAATCATGCTGTGGTCAGCAGCGATGTGACTATGTGGTCAGTGCCGATTGGGTCAAAATTTCTTAAACAATTGTCAAAAAGTCATATTTGGCTCTCAATTATGTAATCATGTTTTTTGACTTTATAGAGCAGAGCACAATGATGAAAATTCATTTTACATGATTTTCCCTTGACAAATACCAAAGTACCCAAGGCAACAACTCAAGCAATTTCTTGCCATGAGATATAACACAGTGTTACTGTCCTTCATTGTGGTTCATACAGCACATGTCTGTCAGTTGCTGATCCCCCCACGGGCAGTCCAGATAGCTGGCTGACCCTCCTGATCCTTCCTCAAGGTGGCTGAGAAGAGGTCAAAGGTCAACGTCACACACACTTCTCACTCATACTACCTCGGAGGTGTAAAACATTCTCCCAGTCAGCTGCTTCCACCCCTGTATTTCCTCTTGGTTTTTCTTCCCAGGGAATTATGCCATCCCTCTCTCCTCTCCTCTCCTCTCCTCTCCTCTCCTCTCCTCTCTTGGTTGCTAACTAAGCTCTTTAACTAAAAGCACCTTCAGTCCATTGCTTGGTCCATTAGTGCTGCCAGATGGGGAAGGCTGGGTCCTGGCGGCTGTGTATGACCCTACTCTGATTAATAGAGTAGGTGAGGGCAAAGGTGCAATGCACACCCCCATTCATTACCTCATTAGGATGGCCCACAGTGAAAGGTGATCTCCCTCATTATATCTCAATGACAGGGGCTGAACTCAACACAGTGTGAGCCATCCAGTCAGGCTTTTACTCTCCACAACTACCTAGATCCCATCCACCTGTCTTTTTACACTGTTCAACGTAAAGTCACACCACTTTACCCAGTAGTTGACTGCAGGAGGGAAATTCAGCCTGATGAGCATGCACGGCGACTTGTGACTCCTGCTGAATAATGCTCCAATTACATCATCAAGTCTCTGTGTGTATCTACATGTGTTTGTGCTCTGAATCATGTGCGATTTAGCACTCATCGGGTGAAAGGTGAGTCTGGTTGTTTGAATTAGTCCTTTATTCCTGGTAATTGAGAAGGTTATATTTGTGAGTTGAGATTCCTGCCATGTTTGTTTTCCTTGATGATAGCTTCCCATTCTGCGTGTCCTTGTAAGAACACATTTCTATATTCAGAGCGCAGATTCCTGTCAAGTAAATGTGATTCAAATCATAGTATTTCCATGTGCATGTTTCAAAATCAGTTCCTTTAATACATGAGGAATTTGAAAGAGAAAAGCAGAAAGTGTTACAGAACAAAAGTTTTTTTTTTGTGGCTACAAAACAGGAACAGGAAATTTGGAAGCTCAAAATACCAAAAAATTACCAAGAAACATAATGTCAAATACTCTTCATATATACAGCAGAACGGTTTCTTTAAGCACAGGTGTATGAATTCTAAAAATCATGGTGATTTTACAGATTGGCTTTTGTTGTTAATTCTGTTTTGTTGTTTTATAGGACACAGGTTGCATTATTCAATATTCTTCTTATTGTCAAAATATCTTGTGAACATACCAAAACCAACAATGTGTTATTCTACAAAGCATTGTGTTTGTAGCCAAAGCCTAGTATACCTATTCCTTCATAGTTTTTCAAAAACCATTAATTCAAACATTGATTCAAACACCAGATTTTTTTCCAGCTAGTATACAGTACAGATAGCTAGCGGACTGTGAGGCGATATTTGCTGAATTTGACAAAAAGATGTGTATAGAATTAGATTTGCATACCCCACCTTTAATCTGCAGCTGAAAATAGTCCTCAAAAAAAATTATTTTTACTCCTGTTTGAGTTGACTGAAAACTATAGAGCCCTGTTTTTTTAGGATATGAAAGAGCCCTATAAAAAAAATATGTATATATATATATATATATATATATATATATATATATATATATATATATATACACATATATATATATACAGTACAACCTCTTTTTAAAGATTTACATCTTGAGTAGGAATGAACAGGCGTGCCATAGACAGAAAAGTTGGAAAATACTGAGAGGGGTCAGGATGCTTCAAACAAAGTACTTGTCAGATTGTCACACAGTCTCTGAAACTTCCTCCCCTTCACACCTTTACCAATGTCGCAATCTCACAAGCACGGCCACTTTAATCAAATCAGGTGCGGAGGTGAGAAAGTAGGCACAGAAGGATTTGAACTCTTCTGTCAAGCTCTCTCTTTTGATTCTTCACACAACTTCTGTAACTTTTCATGTGTACAACCGAGTGCAACACCATGAATGCAATCCAAGAGAGACTGTCAAAAAGTCTGCTCTGTTATCCCCATATGTACGATTCATTGCCTGAAGACTACAAAGGCCGCAAAAGCAGTTGTTGTGGAGAAATCAACCACCTTCAAGTGTGACCATTTGGAGCAAATATGAAGACGTGGATGTGGTCAGATGCCATGTTGTAAGAACTAATTCTTTAAAGCATACCCCTAATTCAATTTGTTAATGAGAAAAAAACAGAATCATGCCAGTTTTGTTGTTTAAAACGGGCCTATGTGACCTCTAACAGATGCCTCTTTGGCCACTAGTGACAATATTCTGATGACGGTAAATTGTAAAGCATCAAACTGACTCAGTAATGTCAGTTATACAGCAATACCATCTTTAGTTTGCTAATGTTTGCTTACAACAATACCAAGTAGAGCTGTAGCTGCAAATAAACTAAATATGTATTGCGTATTTTTTTTATCTCCATGAGTAAGAATGTGTTATTTTTTCTTTCAAAAGCCGTATACATGCTGTAACATTGTATAATTAGATTTATTCATTTATTTAAGCAACAACAGAGAGAGATGCATCTAAAAATGTCCCAAAAGACACTCGTGTATGCATTGGTGCATGCATGTGTGCATGCTGATATGCATATAGGTGCATACATGCTGTAATGTAACAGAGCCTTGAATATTTATATATTTGTGAGTGTAGAGTTGGCTGCCTCCACTGGGACAGAGGTGTTGGTGGGCTGAGCAGGAGGAGACGGGAGCAGGGAAAGATAGAGGGGAAAGAGAGAGTCCCTCAGGCGTGTCCGGGCTCTGATGGCTCCCCTGACAACCTCCTCTGTAATGGTCTCCCTCTTTCTCTGAGTGCTGTGAAATTGCAGGCCGGCGCTCTACAGCTGAGGACTCAGAGGAGACAAACGGCCTTTTAATTCAGAGCGCAGAGAGGTGACGGAGAGGGAGGCCCTAAGGGAGGGCTACCAATCAGACATCCATCATACTAACCTCTCCCTTGGGACTCGCCCTGCCAAAGAGGGGCCCTGGAGGTGGTCGTGAGCGTGCATGTGTGTGAGGGTGTGTGCGTGTCTTTAGGGTTGGGGTGACACCGCATGCCTGGAATGGCGGCTGCAGGGGAGGGAGGAGGAGAGGGGTGGAACCGGTCTGCTCAGGTGTCCGGCCTGTCACTGTGCAGAGTGAAGGGGAGTGGAGCAGAGAAGGTGGGGGATGAATTTCGGGTGTGGGGGTTGATATTTTGTTCTCCAGGTCTCACATTTTCTAGACATTTTTTTAAGATTTATATTCCCATCCATGCCCTCCCCCCCGCCCCTTTATGGCTTCATTTCAGCTCACAGTGCACAGCAACTACCACAAATTACTGAGCTACTTCACCAGTAAGATTTATTTTTGCTTGTTTTTAAAAAGTATTTTCTGAAATTCAGGTATTGCAAAAGCTCCCCTTTCTTTCTGTCATTCTTAAATTCCAAACATTCTATAGGAGCTCATGCTGAAGGGACACCGAGAGTTCAGGGTTTGTGGAAATTGCAAGCCGTGTTTAAAATTCTGCTTTTACTCCCTGTGCATTACAAACTAAAAAGGATCGAGAGAGAACTGCGCAGCTTCTATTTCATGAAGGCCTCGTGGCAAAGAAAAGGGACCAATGCTTACTTCAGATGTTGGTCCTTGAAAAATATGTGTTGTGATGGTCTGTAAGCACATGTAAACAGCTGTGTTGAACAAAACTTCAATCCTCCAAAATAAATAGATAAATGCATTTTTAAAAAAGTGTTTTTCAAACAATTAATAAAATGGTTAATCAAAATGATTCTTGTATGATTTGGTATCTTTTATGAAGCCTCTTCTGTATCTTGTTCTGGGCTCGAAGGCTTTCTGATGCTTATTTCATGCACTGAATAACATTAACAGCATTCCAGCCTTCAGCGCTCCAACCTGCGAAGGTTTCTCTAAAATATTTTATGAAGATATTAAAAGAGACAGGATTTTTTTTTTTTACCACTGAGATTTGAACATGTTGAAACTTCAAATTACTTCCAGAGTGAAGGTATTTCGGCTTTGCTTTGAGACTTTACAAAATTCTAATGATTTCTAATTTTTTATGGAGAAATGCTGTAGTGTTGATAGAATTACTCTGGGTCTGTGTTTTGCCATTAGTTAAGTGACAGATATGACTGCTCCTTGTATGAGGGTGAAATAAGCATGAAAAAAAAGAATGCATGCACAAAACCCTGTTCTTTAATAAAACTGTTTTCAATACATTTCGTGTTATTACTTCTGTATCTCTGAGACTATTTTATAAAATACAATGATATTGTCTAGTCAGTGTTTATAATATGTGATGAGCTCATGTGTCATGTTTTGCTCCACCTGAGAAACTGTCTCCTTATGAAAAATCTAAAAGGGTTAAATTAGACCCAGGTAACCCATCTTTAGGGACATCTGCAGACTGGCATGCATATTTAAAAAGGTTGTTGGAAAGTGAAGTCCTTGAAGCAAAGTGTTTTGGAAAAGTGAAAAATCAAAAATCTTCTTGGGCTATAGGAGGATATAATGCCATGTCATGTTATCCCTAGTTTAACCAGTTTAACATGCAAATGGTTATATAGATAGATATATGTGATCATGTAATGGAGGGCATAGGATTCCCATTGAAAAGTGAAATGCCTGTTGCTGTCCTTGGTGCTTCCTGGCTTCAGTACTGTGGACAGCTCCCTCATTTCTCTCCACAGGTGAGGGTCTTGCTCTTTGGGTGCTGCTCAGTGTGCACAAGCAGAGCAAAGCAAACAGGGCTTTTTTATTCTTTTGCACAATGTGATGTGGCTACATTCAAACAGGTGATTGGACGCATTTGCCTCACATGCTCTTTTTCCCACCATGGGCTTTTTGTCTGCCCTCCTGAACCCCCCTTCCCTCCCCCCTTTTGTCTGTCCCTCGTTTTACAGGCTAAAGGCTGATGTGTTAGGAGCTCGGATAATTGGGGAAACTCATTCAGCCTTGTCTCCTACAAAGGCCGGAAATACACAGGTTAAACCACTGCTACCTGGAGGAAAAATCCACACTGGGTAGCTTGCGCGTAATTGTGATAGGAAAACACTAATTATACCGTTAGTGCGACAGCTGAGAAGTGAAGACTTCTTGTAATGGCCAAAAGGCAATTAGTTTGGAAGATCATGGAGAAGAAATAAAGAAAAAGAAAGGGAAGTTGGCGGTTTGATACCAGGCGTCTCCTGTCAACGTGCCTTTGACAAGAACACTTTGACTTTTGTGCTTTGATGTTGACCAAGCAAATTAGCCATATGTATGTGTATAGACAAGTTAGACAAAAACATCTGCCAAGTTAATGTACAGTTAAAAAAATGTGATGTATTTAAATTCAGATCTCTTTTTTCTAACCAATTTAAATTGGCCTATCGATAATAACAATCGAAAAATTACATTTGATTCTGTATCTTGTTCATATAGATAGATAGATAGGTCTAGAAAAATGACAGTTAAAATGCTTCTATTCAGCCTAATGCTTCCTCTCTTAAAACTAACAGCCCTGTTGTTTATCTGTTCCTCTCTAAATGTTGTCTTGAAGGGCCTATAATCGTGTAAAATGAGTCAAAATTCACACCTAATGTCATTCAAATGATTCATCATTAACGTGGAAAGAAAAATGCTTAAACAAGTCTCACCCATCCACTTACACGAATTAGCGTATTGTATGTTTGCTTAACCGCAACTAACAAAACCAGGCTGTTGGTAAATATTGAAATTCCCTTCGATTGGTGGCCACTCTGTTAAAGCACCGGGTGACCAGGCTCTCCCTATTGATGAGCTCCAGCTAATCCATCGCATTTCCCTGTAAATAGCTTTCTGCATGAGAAAAGGCCCGCGGCCCCTCCTCCTCACCCTGCGCAGCCACAGTGTAATGCAGGAGCGTTTTGTCACAGGGCCATTATAAGGTTGTGTAGCATTAGCCCTTGTTCGGCTACTCCCACTCCCATTGCATCTATTCACATTCATTCCAGTGGCAGCGCCGTGCCATTTAAAGATTCCCTCCCTTGATTGTTGTACAGGTATTTCCTAACCTTCGCCGTTTTTGTGGACTTTCAAGTTTAAGGTCCGATCAAAATGTTGCAGGGAGGTGCAGGGTTGGTGTCAAACCAGGAGCGGATGTTTTTTCCACTATAAAGTCAGAGATGCCTCCATGACACCATGAAACCTTCCACATGCAAGCTGGCCTCTAAAAGCTCCACTAAACACCCAACATCCACGGCCCTGATCCAGGTTTGCTCGGAGGCTACAGCTATGAGCGTGTAACCATAACAACTGTGTTCTGATTGGCTCTCCTGGCACGGGAATTAACAGGGGCGGCATCCAATCTGAGCTCAGGATGCGCGCCGCGCTGGAAAAACCTCGTGATAACCCAGGCACAGTGATGCGAAAGTGGCGACGTGAGGTGAGCCCGAAGGAAATGACTGGACCCAAAACAAAGCATGTGCGAGGGATAAAATACCAGAAATAAACACGTCTGAGTAATGATGTTTTAACAGTGTGCTCGTGAAAAAAACAGCTCCGGTTTGTCCATTATGCAGTCCATCAGCTGGCGCGGATGAAATCTCCCTTCCTCTCCTCTGGATTGTGGATTGTGACAAGTGCCAGGACAGCAACCAAACAGGACCAGGACTATAACAAATCCGGGGAACTGTCACTCCGTTGCTTTTGAACAAGAGGCTTCTCAAGATTTCGCCTGACAGCAAACCTCCCGGAGCCAAGACGTTGTTCCGCGTAGACCCGGGTTGCCCCAGTCCGAGCAGCGCAGTCCGTGTGGGAAGGTCGGCACTCGGCGTTCTGCAGGCCGGAGACATGATGGTCCACTGTGCCGGGTGCGAACGGCCCATCCTGGACCGGTTCCTCCTCAACGTCCTGGACAGAGCCTGGCACGCCAAGTGCGTCCAGTGCTGTGAGTGCAACTGCAACCTGACCGAGAAGTGCTTCTCCAGGGACGGAAAGCTCTATTGCAAAATTGACTTTTTCAGGTAACAGAGAGTCTGGATTCAGAGTTCTTTAAAACTGTGCTCTGCAGTCTTCACAACAAAATGCGCCAGAATACCACTTTAGGTCAATATGTCTATGGATGCAGTAGCCTACAAAAATGTGTAGAAAAAAATAGATAGGCTATAATAACAATAATAATGCGGCCCTCAAAGTCTAGCCGACATATTAAGTCATAGGTTAAAACAGTTTATTAACGCGTGCCTGGAAAAAAACAAAGTTATAGTAATAAAAGTAAAATTACACCTGATAACTCATTTGTGCTAAAATGTAGGATTATAATTACTTTGTAAGATAAAATATTAGTCACATTATAGAGTTTTTTAAGGGCCTCTCCAATAAAAGAACATCTAATCATTGTATTTCACTGTGTAGCCACGTGTATTCTGTGCTTAGCATTTTTATCTATTTTCCAGATCCAGACAACACTTTTTCAAACACCCATTAGGCTATTAACCGGTTCACAATCCCTAAAAAGTGTTTCAGGTAATTGAGTGATAAGTGAAGCCCTTGTTTGTCCCGTCGCACTCTCTTAGCATCATTTTCATTTGTATGTGTCAGTTATTTTCTCCCAAATTGTCTAATGACATGTAAGACGCATTAGCCTTTGTCGGGACGGGCTGTTATTGGCCTCGCACGGCCTTGGCCATCATATTACCGCAGGCCCCATCAAGCGGTGGATTTAAATGGCCAGCCATTAGCCAGGCGAAACAGTAATCACCCTAATATGTCCATTTGTTGTGTAAGTAGAGCTGTGCCCTTTCGCTGGGGGAGGCTTGGCCATGCATGTGAAAGAGGGACAGTGAAGCGATACCAGTGCAAATGGAGAGACAAGCCTACATTAGTGTTAAAACAATGCTCCACAAAAGGAGTGCTTGCTTTCACCCAAAGGCTTAAGCACCCCCTCCGAGAGGCTGGCTGAAAACCCAGGTACAGTAGGCCCAATGTGAACCTCAACCATCTGCTAAAACTCTAGTAAAGGCATCCTTGCAGATAGCATATATCCATCAGATATATTTCCTTTCACCTCTTTTCATGGTGAAAATGACACAAAACAGTCACCGCCTCTTTTTCTGCTCACACTGCCTCATCCAAAAATCAGGAGGGGAATTCTGCTGAATTTATTTTTGGCTATTTGTGTATCAAATTGATGAGTCTTCCCACCCAGTATTTAAGCGGGTGAATATGGATTAAGAGAAGATTTTCACGCTAAGATGCTCCCACTCTGCGTAATCCTATAATATATCCTTGGCTACAATGCGTTGATTGTCACTAATACGTTTTGCGTGGGGTTATTGTCGGAGCACCTCCATCAAAATAATGAGCAGGCGGGTTTCCTGGCTCCAATTTTTTTAAAAGCAAAGCCAGACTTGGGCTTTATTTATTTGCTTTTTTATTAATGATCCGCGCGCCACTATTAATACTCTCAGTCAGTTGTATAGACAGACACAGACAGGCTTTGTTTATTGTGAATAATTGTTTACTAATCACTTAGGTTAATACTTGACCGAAATAATAAATAAGAATACTTAAATAAATATATATATCCTATTTATAGAATTAAACAGGTTTTTACTGGAATGGTGAAAAAAGAAGCATTGCATTATTGTTGTTATTTTTTTTAGTAGTAGCAGTGTTATTGTTATTGTTTTGCGATGGTATTTGTCGGTGCATTATTAGCTTGGAAGTAAGAGTAGCGTATTTTTAGCATTATTATAATTTGACTTTTATTAATATTGTTCCAAATATATGTATTAGTGCTCCAATTATTTTATCCAACTAAAATATAATGGTAGGCCTATTAACAATCTCTTTTATTGTCACTGATATGCATATAGGCTGTTTTAGATATAGCCGAAATGCCGAGTTAAAGGTTTTATTGTTATCATTGTGTGTGCTTTGATCTTCACATTCATTTGTCCTTTTTTACAGGCGGTTTGGCACAAAATGCGCGGGATGTCTGCAAGGAATCTCGCCGAGCGACTTGGTCCGCAAAGCCCGCAGCAAGGTGTTTCATCTGAACTGCTTTACCTGCATGGTGTGTAACAAGCAGCTTTCCACGGGAGAGGAACTCTATGTGATAGACGAAAACAAGTTTGTGTGCAAAGAAGATTATTTGACCTCCGGGGCCATTAAGGAAGTCAATTTGAACTCAGGTAATCGACACTATAATACAATACGCCGTGTTATGCGTGTTTTTGCCTGTTATTCCGTCACTAAAAGCAACAGAAAATGTCATATTTGTGACAATGTTGTATGTTTACTATGGCTGACGTGCAGATAAATATTATATTATGCATCTGATAAAGAAAATGGCAACCGGCCTATCAGGGGGACAATAGACACGAGTGGCGCCTTTAAATGAACTCCAAGATTCTGTTTTTGTTGTACATTTCCACTAGTCCATGGAGAGCGTTTCGCAACAACCTTGTCAGATGAATGGTTTCAATATTTACCTCCACAGGACAATGGCTTTCTGTTATTGTACGCCACGATCCACTGGGGATGAGTATGTTAGTCTGGTCGTGTGTGCTGCTCCTCTTTCCACTGTCTATTCATCCTTATAGAAAGCACACGAGAACAGAAATCCCACTCCACACCCGGTGTACTGACAGTGCCATGCACTCTCCTGTTCTACACGTTCACATTTTGTTGTGATCTCCTACGTAAATATCTTATTTTACATGTTTATCCTAGGCCTTTAATTATAAATATTATGCTTACAGTTTATTTTGTACTATTTTTATGACAGGAATACTTTGAGTACAAATCTGCAAATAACAAATACATTTAAAAGAAATGTATAAAATGCAACATACAAATTTGCTTGAAAAACAAGAGCAAAAATTTAATCCAAGTGCCTTTTTTGACACATTACAGTTAAATATAAGACATGTTTTGGAGACATATTTTCCAGTGTAGTTTGTGTTGCCGCTGTGCATCTCAAGGCCTAATTAAAGCACCACCACCACACATCCTCCTCCTCCTGCCTGACATTTCGGATCGTGACCTTCCTCTTGTTGGTTTTCCCTCCCGTTCCCCAGTGTCGTCGTGTACGGATAGGAGTTTATCGCCGGATCTGCAGGACCCAATACAGGACGACATAAAAGAGACGGACAATTCAACGTCCTCAGATAAGGAAACGAACAATATTGAGAATGAGGAGCAGAACTCGGGGACCAAAAGGCGGGGACCCCGGACCACCATCAAGGCCAAGCAGCTGGAAACGTTAAAGGCCGCGTTTGTCGCCACGCCGAAACCAACCAGGCATATCCGAGAACAGCTGGCCCAGGAAACGGGACTAAACATGCGAGTCATCCAGGTAAGATCAGCTGTCTTTTGTTTCTTGTGTTAGTGGAGTGGATGAGGGAGGATCTGCCGAGACAAAGACAAATTAGAGAGAAATGACAGATTATAAATCAGTGAAATTACTTCTTAATTTTATGCAGAGGCAAAGAGATTATTATAATTTTATGGATACATGTCAAAACATGGTGCGCTATATTAGCAGAATATGTTCAAATGTAAATTGTCCACCATGCATTCTGATGTGATTTTTTGTTTTTTTGTTTTATTTGTGATTTTCTTCCCTCAAATGACAATGATAGAAAAATACATATAATACACAATTATAATACATGACAGTTTGCATTTTAATTTGGATATTATCCTGTATAAAAAACTATAGTTTAAAAGCAAAACATACATCATAACCAGAATCAGTTTTATTGATGTGTACCTACATAGAAGGAATTTGAATCCAGAGTTTAAGTTGCTCTTACAATCACAACAATTTACAGAAAACATGCATTCAGCAACAAGGGGAAAAAAACTGAACAAAGAAATGTAAAAATAAACAAACTATTATATACAATCAAATAGATAAATATATATCAAAAGCAACAATGACCAACAACATACAATAGTTTTATATTCCCACCTAACAATGAATCCCATATTGCAGAAATACTGTGTTATTAGATTATTATAATTTAAAACATTTTTTGGAAACATTCACCTGGAAATCAACTCTTACACTGCTTGACAATTAAATTTAATGGGTTACTTTTTTAAATGTTTAAATGGAATGGTGCTCACCCCACTATTAAAAGAAATTCCAGGAATAATTTAATTCCTATTTGCCTCCAATTTCCACATTTCCAGATCCATACCTCTAGGCGTTCATTTATGCTCTGAAATTAAGATCTAGTAATCCAATTTATGGATGCATGGATATAATAAAAACTAGCTTTTTTTAAAGAATACAATTTATTTTGTGCAGAGAGCGGTTTCTTTCAGTAATCAAATGTGTTGTACAGCCATGAAATTAGTGAGAAGCTAGTCTTGTTTTTGCCAAAAGCAAGAGGAACCCCACATACAAACATGTTTTTGCAGTCTAACACAAGCATACACTGTTTTGGATCTCTCTCTGTCTGTCTCCAACGCACACACACACACACACACACACACACACACACACAGACACAAACACACACACACACTCGGTGTCTGGGTGCAGACTGTGTCAGGATGATTAGCACCATCTCTGCCAACTGTGATGTGGCTTTTTGTGCACTCACTGTAATTATCGCTGATTTCACAGATTTACATACCACCCTTCCCTTTCCCACCTCTCTGCTCTTACTCACTTACAGCCTGTTCACATTGCTTATTAGAGCAGGCTAGGGCTTCTCCACCGCCTCATCTATATCATATACTTCATATACTGCAGCCTGCTGTGTGTGTGTGTGAGAGCTGCACCAACGGAGCTCAATCAGTCAATAAATCAATCAGTCAATCAATCAGGCAGTCGGGCAGTCCATCCCTCCATCTGTGATCCCCACCCCTGTGTTTTGCTTGGAGCCAAAATGGAGGCTCTGTTTTGTCATCTTCCTCCTCGTTCATTGCTTGTTAAATACCATTGCTCTAAACACGGGGAGCCCTGTGAGCCACGCTGCTTCTCCAGCATGTGTATGTAATCCCTAAGCAACGCTCTCTCGAGGGGAGCGAGAGCATTTCCATAAAAATGTACCCTACAGTTAGACGATTGTTCTCAATAAGCAGGTGTCGCCTTCGCCGCTGGAGCACATAGAACAGAGCCTAAGTGGTTTTAGGTGTTTTTGTGTGTGTGTTTTTGTTAATCTGCAGCACAGTGGGATTCTGCCTCTGGTGTAGCCTAGCTAGGGTGAACATACATCATTATGCAGCAGTGATGCAAAGGCAAAACAAGATGTGTTATGTGCTTAAAATGCAGACATTCTTCCATATGGTGTGTAGTTTTCCAATTTTTAAACCCTCCTTTGTTCCTCTTCAAAGAGTAGTTTATTTAACGTTAGTGATAAGCCATTTTATTCTCTGATTTATAGCTTCGACTGTTTATTTTAACAGGTTGTGTATTTGGCTGCATTTATATTGCTTATTCATCTTAATTTTATAAAAAGAAAATGTGTTCAAGACTAAAAAGTGTAGCTGAAAGTGTTTTTTCTGGTTCCAGTTTATAAGTGTCTTTATATTCTGCCAGAGATAAGACGCTTAATTTAAAATGGCACATCTTTATACTTTTCCTCATTTCTGACTTGGTCTTTGATACTTTGTGCTTTCCAGAGATATATTGTAACATTTCTATTAAAAGTAAAAGCCCTTTCCCACCAGAATTACAGACACAAAATGCCTCTGGTATTACTAGATTAATCATACCTCTGTGATTCTGATAATACAATGAAGCATTTACATCTTGTATTTGGTTGGTTTTGACTTTGAGCCATTTTAATGCTGACATCCAAGAATGGAAACCTCAATTAATACAAATGAAAAAAGGCCACAGCTAATGGTTGTACAGTGAATGCAGTTCAAAGTGGTTACAGAGGTGTCAGAGAATTTGTACAGTTATAAGGCAGTAGCAAATCTGTCAGTTTGTAGTTTTTGAATAAGAGCGCTTTAAATGAATTTTCCACCCCTTAAATCTGTCAAAAAGAAATCAAACTTGACTTAAAAAAAACACTTGTTCAAGTCCCGTTTGAATTATGGTTCCCACGCGAACTCTGTAACAGGGAGCATGAAATTGAATGGAGCGGTGAAAATACCTAAAATTATGTTGATGCATATTCATTTGTAGGTGCTTCATACATTTTTGTGCACGATGCAACGATGACATCCGGAAGAAAAGGCTGCAGTTTAAGCTAAAACCCTTTTAACATGATGAGATCAGGTGATAACTCTAAGCCCGTCTCTCTGGTTCGATGCAGGTCTGGTTCCAGAACAGAAGATCCAAAGAGCGACGAATGAAGCAGCTGAGTGCCCTGGGCGCCCGGCGGCACGCCTTCTTCCGGGGCCCGAGGAGGATGAGGCCCCTTGGAGGCAGGCTGGAGGATCCAGACATTTTGGGACCTGGGGCCTACGGTTACTACGGCGGTAAGAAATAGCTTGTGACAATACATGCAGGGACAACAAATACACATTTAGTGCACATGATGTGTCCTCTATCTTTAAATATACTGTATCCCCATGACTGTCGGTTCTTCACTTCTCACAATAATAATCTCAAATATAAGGCACTACTACAAAAACATGATATTGTGTAACTTACTTGCAACCTTCAGCAAGGCTGATAATCACAGTATCGAGCTGCAAGACGATTACATAAAGCTTGTTCTTTATCTGTTGTACACTACAGATTTACTGTAACCGCAGTGGAGTTTCTATGGACAATGAGGTCACATAATTTTTAATCTATTCAAAATTTGCTCAGAGATACAACACATGATGCATTCTTAATTTAACTACAACCTCGGGGCGCTGTTCAGTCAGTGCATATGTTCAGAGAGTTTCACCTCTAGTTGGAAACTCATCAAAACACAAAAGTCTAGTTTGGTTCATCTCAGTGCTCACAGAGGAATGTATGTAAACATTATGAAGGCTCAAAATAGGCATAAAACCTGCTTACCTGTTGCATACTACCTTTTTTTAGGGGAACAGATGTTTTCCAGTCAGACACTGTACAAACACAGCTGGCTGGCAGTCATTTAAGCTCAAAAGACAATTTATATTGATTTGTTTACTCTCTTTCAGAATGGAGAACTTCAAAAATGGCAAGTGTAAACTCTAAAAAATAAAGGCCAACACCACTATTTGTGAGATTTGATTCCTCCGCCTTTCTGTAATAGAAAGGTGTAACCCTTCCAGTGTCTCCTTTTTAATCAAGATGAAGCCGTGCCATATAACCTTTCACAGGTTATAGCATTTGATAAAAAAAACGCGCTCAATTCATGAGTGTCATTCTCTTTCTGAGAAGTTGCTAATTTCCTCCTTAAAAATAAAGCTGCCATGACTTCAACAAATTGTTATAGTTAAAAATAAGACCTTTATTTCTCAAGGAAAATGTAACACATTCGAGTAGATTCTACAAGAGTAGTTCAAGAAAAAAGCATTTCAACAATGAAAAGCGAATGTATGAAGTTTGAAAAGATAAGTATTCTGAAGATGATTTTAACTCTACATAATGAAAGACTTACATACAGCTTCATTATCTTTCACCTGGTTGAGATCGTGTGAAAACATGTAAGGTGTATGTGGTGTTGCACTCATTCACTGACCAGGACACTGCAAATGGAAAAAAAACCAACGTTTGTAGCACTGACCTGGAATAAAGCAAGCCTTTAAAAATCAATGGAACATTTATTTCACATAAAATTTCATGTTTGATTATTGCAAATATTTGTAGCTATCAATTGTGAAAGTTTCTTTCCAACGAATGCTGGAGATGAGGTGCACCTAGTTTTTGTTTTCCACACATGAATTGCTAATAAAAATGATCATCTATTTTCTCTACACAGTAGTTTTCTTTTATAATCACGTGTGCTAGAAGGCAATTTGATCTCCAGTCAGCGTGGAAAACTTCAAATCAATATTCTTTCAGAAAAAAACACAGACCTCTTAAGTATATCAGCAGCTAGTTTTTCATGTACAGTCTGAGAGCTGTGGTTTCTGTACAGCTCCTGCACATGTACCTGAAGGGCCCAGGCATTGCATACAGCATACAATAAACTGAGCCGTCAAGGCTACAACGCAGGGAGTGGGAGGGAAAATAGAGGACAAAACCATCATGCCTTGCTCTCATCTCTCTTGCTTTCTTTGCGCACTGCTTTTCACACCCTTTTGTGCACAGCAGCAGCAGGCCAGTCTGCTCGCCTTTATCTGAACTCGCCGCTTCCTTATATTCCTCTGCTGCTGCGTGGAGGGAGGAATGCCTGTGTGTGGTACGGCGCGTCTGCATGCGTGAGTGTAATTATAGTTTGCAGAGCCAATGCTCCCCCTACCTCCATAGACATCTCACACGCGCACACACATACACACGCATGCACACACATGCACACGCATTGTTCACCACATAGTCCACAATACAAGCTTGTTGCTTATCCTCAAGGTCGGCCGATCGAGCAGGGGCCTGTTTGTGAGATCAAATAATTAGCGTGTTTGTGAAAGTCATGTCATCTGTTATTGTTTCTCTTGATAATTTCCAAATGCCACGTGCAACAGCACATAAATGCAGCTGTTATAATTAGGCAACATATTTCTTGATATCTAACCTGTTGGTTCCGGATTCTGCCTGTTTAGACTGAAATAGGAGTGAGAAGAGGTGGGAGCGGGGAAATGCTAGCATCTGGGGCAAGGGAATAAAGTCTGTCATTGATCTCAGTTCATGGTGGTGTTGAAACAGAATGGATTTAATACATTTAGGGAATTTGGAGCTGAGGGGGATGTAAAGTTTGAAGAAGACTATGGAAGAGGTGAGAAGCAGAAGGCAGGTGGAGGTTTGTAATAGTTAATGGATGCAAACAGTGTGTGAAGTAATTGGCTACACATAGAATGGATGAATACTTTCTGTTTTGGCAGTATTTTTTTCCGACAACACATAAAAATACAGCTTTAGGAAATAGCATGTCAAACGAATATGCAAAAATCAGTTATCCCAAACTTTTGCCATATCAGCACTACATCACAAGTTTGATTCTCAGCTGAGTCAATGACCCGTGCTTTGAGACTGTGGCTGTGTTGAAAGGATCACTGTGCAGTCAGATTGAATGTTTAGTATAGCCTGGTTTGGAGATCATTTCTATGTTTAAGATTATAGGAATATTTGGACATTTTAAAGTAAAGATGCTTATTCACTTTCTTTTCAAAGACTTAAATGATAAGATCTATACTACTTGTATAAAAAAGTCCATTGAAAATGAAGCTACAGCTAGAAGCCGGTAAAGCTTAGCATTCAACCAAGCCCGGAAACAGGAGGAAACAGCGAGCCTGCCTCTTTACAAATGAAATATAGCTTGGCTTGTAACTTTCTAGAGTTTTGTCTTTACATAAGGAGGCTACAGGAAGTCCCTGATAACCCCCAGTAAAATTACAATTTGTCATTTTAATGCGTCTGCTAAGATAGCTGGGGGTTTTATATAGCTTCATATTTAACACATAAAACACTTTCATCTGACTTTGGGCAAGAAAAACTAACTATTCCATCAGTGCAACTCTTACAGGTTCCGTTAACGCTCCACTCCAAAGTGACAAATATGTACCACATGCATAAAAGACTGCTCTGGGTACAAGAGAAGCTTAGTTTGTGATTGGTTATGTCCAAATTTGTACATGACAGATGTCAAGGTTGGACTCATGTGTGCACAGCTTGGAAACAATAACCCAATTTACAAAACTAACGAAGAAAATTCCCTACCTGTCTTGTTATCTATAGGTAGTTTTGGTTTTATTTGTCCAGATATTGAGAGATATTTGTTTCTGCCATTTCTGTCTGCACTCCAATGCGATGAATTGAATTGAATTTTTGGTGCTTGGCAAAAAAATTCAAACAGCTTCTTACTCCAGATCCAGAGAACATCCTGTAAGCAGTTTTCATTGGAACTAACAGTATTTACCAGTATTTATTTATGCCACAGGAGACTGTACTGTATAAGGCATAGTCTGTTTAGTCTTATTTAACGTACAGTAACTTTGTTTTTATTTACTGTAAGAACGGTACTTTCTTGTCTGACACTTGTTTATGCTACTTTGTACACTTATCTATCTCTGCTCTTGTCTTTGCTGTTGCAAACCGCAATTTCCCCACTGTGGGACAAATAAAGGTTTTCTTATCTTATCTTAACTACTGAAGAAATAGACCCTATGAAAACTAATGAAGAAAATGTCCTACCTGTTGTCTGGATATTAATTATCCAGAGAACAGGTACCTTGTTTGTGTAGATACATTTTATGTTGTAATTAAAATCCATTTTTTAAAATGCTGTTAGCACCAGAAACAAAATCCCATTTACTTTCTTTGCTTTGGGGTGCAGGCAGAAATCATAGAGACAAATATCTTAAAACCTGGGCAAATAAATACAAAAGTAGCAGCATGGCTAAATAGCAGCAAAGCTAAGTGACGAAATCTGCTATCTGTTTTTCTGAATCCCAGTTGTAATGGACAACATTCAAAATACATTTTGGATCTCAGTAATGTTAAATATAAGGTATAAATTTGAATATACATGGAGACATCAAAACATCAGTTGGGGACCCAATTTGTATGAAACCTCTCGGAGGCATAAACATGTCAGTCAGTGTTAGAAGTTAGAGAATATTTGTAAATCCGACTGTGTGCTGGAGATTTTCTGTGAAAGCAAGGTGTTTGAGCTGTATTCTGTCATTAATATGCCAGCTTGCGCTGCAGCGCTTTGAAGTGAGTGACATGAGAGAGTTGAAACAATTTAGACAAGAAAGACACCAGTGACAAATCAAGCTTTACTCAAATATTCCTGAGAAAGGGAGTTTTAAACCTGAAGTTGGAGTTACAATAGCCAGATTCTTTGGGAATCTGGGTAACATTTTGTGTGGGTGTTTGTGTTCCCCAGAGCACCTAATCCTTCTGACTTTGGCGATCCCCTGAATTTTCCTGTCGTGCCACCATAAGGTTGACACGTGGTTTTTAGTGAACGTGAATGTGCCATAGAGGGTTGTAATAATTTAAAGGCTCTTGATGCTGTTTGGTGTTTATGTGTGGATATTTTCATGAAATCATTGAATTAAGACCTTAATAGAGATCTTTTTAATGACAAACAGGCATGATGTGTTTTGATGTGAGAGAACTATTTTAGACCAATTTCAAAACTGCCTTTTATTGCAAAGATTCTGGAAAGAATTGTGTCCAAACAGCTGCTCACTGTACTGGAAAATAACAAATTATTTGAAAAGTATGACCTTTTAATGTCTGCTGATGAAGGCATGTGCTCAGTCCTGGTACTCCTGGACCTTAGCGCTGCTTTTGACACCATTGATCATCAACATCATGTTAGACAGACTGAGGCACTGGGTGGGGATCTCTGGTACTGCCCTAGAATGGTTTTCATCCTACCTGTCAAAAAGGAGGTTTTGCATGTCTGTAAACAACTATGTCTCTTCGTTCTGTCCAGTTAAATATGGTGTGCCTCAGGGGTCGGTCTTAGGTCCCATTTTGTTTTCCTTGTATCTGCTTCCCCTTGGACATATTATCCATAAACACGATATTTCTTTTTATATTTATGCTGATGACACACAAATGTACTTGCCCATCAGATCCACAGACCCTGGAATGCTGAGTTCACTTACCGACTGCCTTTGTGAAGTTAAAATATGGATGTCAAGTAATTTCCTCCAGCTGAACTCAGAGAAAACAGAAATCCTGGTCATTGGGTCCCAGCAGATGGCAAATCAAATACTGCCATCTGCTGGTTCCCTATTAAATCACATTAAGCCTGTTGCAAAGAACCTTCATGTCTGGATTGATAATAATTTAAATTTCAAGCAGCACACCACAAAGCTTGTTCAATCATGTTTTTATCAACTTAGAAATATAGCAAAAATTCGATCTATGTTAACTTTTAAGGACACTGAGACCATTTTACACGCCTTCATCTCATCACCCCTGGATTATTGCAACAGCCTTTTTACTTGTTTAACCCAAAAATCCACTGATCGACTCCAGACTGTCCAGAACTCAGCTGCCAGGCTTTTAACCAGAACAAAGAAATATGACCACATTACTCCTATTTTAGCTTCATTACACTGGCTCCCAGTATGTTTTAGAATTGACTTTAAAATGTTATTGATCACTTTTAAAGCTCTTCATGGCCTCTCGCCTTGTTATATTTCTGACCTTTTAGTCCCATACGCACCAGCACGTACCTTGAGATCCTCAGGTAGAGGTCTGTTGTCTGTTCCAGAGTCTCGACTGAAAACTAAAGGGGACAGAGCGTTTGCTGTCAGGGCCCCGAGGCTCTGGAACAGCCTGCCTGAGGAAATCAGGTCGGCTGAGTCAGTGAACTCTTTTAAATCCCTTCTTAAAACATACTTTTATAGGAGAGCCTTTCCCGATCTTATTTGACTTTATTTTATCCCTTTTATTTTATTGTATTTTACTTATTTTTTATGTGTATTTTGGTCTTTTCAATGTTTTCTTGCTTGTATTGTTGTCTTTTGGGTGTTGTATTGTTGTCTTTGCACTTGTTGAAGCACTTTGTAACTTGTTTTTGAAAAGTGCTCTACAAATAAAGATTATTATTATATTATTATTTTCATCTCTGCAAAGATGAAAACACAGTGGGAAAAACCTGTCTCTACCAAGACTAATTTGACTTATGTGGAAAGCTTTTGATGATCCAACATTGTAATTGTGGATAAAAACACAGCAGCAACACGATCTCAAGGTGAAACCATGAGCTAACAAGGTGCTAGTTAACGCAGCATGAACAGGACACCACTGTGGAGAAAAATGCAATTAAAGGGGAGAAATTCAGGTGTCCAGAGAGGCAACAATGCCTGATTTAAAGCAAAAAAAAAGCAAAAGTTCTACACATTGTCTGGTTCCAGCTTCTGAGCTGCTTTACTTTGGTTTATATTCTTAAATGTTAGACGGACTGTTGGTCAGACAAAACATGCAATGTAAAGATGTCACATTGGCCTTTTGTAAATTGTGATGGGCCTATTGTACTATTGTCTGATGTTTTATAGAACAAACAATTAATGGATTACCCAGGAAAACAATTGCCGGATTCATTGATAATGAAAATAATTGTTAGTTGCAGCCCCAGCTGGATTGCATGCTGGGAAATAACGGAGTGTGGTCTGTGTAGTTCAGGAAATAGCCACAGCCTAGTGAAATAGAGAGAGGGATGTTGCTTGAAGCTGCATCAGACATGAGGGAGGGAGATGCAGCCGCCAGGACCTGGCAGGGCTGCAGGGAGGCTAGAATCTCATTTTGGAGTTTCTCATCCAAATCCAGAACTTTCAGCAGGGGAATCCATCGAGGCGCACGCATCGCTGCGAGCTGAATGAGTGAGGGAGATGAATGCAGTGTGTAAAAGGCGAGAGAACTGAGGTGGAGAGGTGTGGAGTTGTTTATACACTCAAATGAGGCTGTTGGAGACCGGTTGGTTGGAAATTGGACATGATCAATTTCACCACTTAGGCAGAGGTGGAGGTGTGTATGAAACTGCACACTGCTGTGGTGAACTGTGAATATTTGTCATGTGTATTCCAAGTCTTGGGTAGAAAGTCTAACTTCATGTGTTCTCCTGTTTACAGAATACCAAGGTGACTATTATGGACCAGGAAGCAACTATGACTTCTTCCCCCACGGCCCTCCATCCTCGCAGGCTCAGTCTCCAGCTGAGTCCCCCTACATGCTGGGCTCTGGACCGGGACCCATGGAAGGATCAGGCCACCACCCTTCAGACGACCAAAGGTTCACGGACATGATCTCCCACGCGGAAACCCCGAGTCCGGAGCCGGGCTTACCGAGCTCCTTGCAGCCTGTCCCGGGGGAGGCTTACGGGGGTGGACCCAGTCCTCCTTTTTCCTTGGCAAGTAACTCCAGCTACAGCGCTCCTATGTCCCACCAAGGCCAGGAGATGGGAGAAACCACAGCCTGGTAAAGGACGAATCACAGAGACCATTCCTGGGCTGAATGTCAGCCTAGTTAATTCAGGAGATGAACTGAAAAAACCCCACATTGTGGAGTGTAAAGTACAGCTGAAATTTCTATGGAGGACTTTTTAAAATCATGGACTGATTTTCAGGAATCAAGAATGGGGACAGCTTGCAGGAAAAAAAAGTAATGTGTGCTGCCCAGTAGACACTCCAAAGCATATCCCTTCCTGGATTACTGGACTTGAATTATTTAAAAAAAAAAAAAAAAAAATTGCGATTCCACCCAGCAAAAATGCTTCTTGCCTTCCCCTTGATGTTAACGAAGGTATATTTTAATGCTCTAGGAACACATTAGAGAGAAAAGCCAAAGGGGTCATCTTTAGTTATCTTAATTTCTCACCACATTTTTTTTTAAACGTTGTTTTAAAGCAATTTTGTTTTTTCATTCTGTTGCTCTATAACTCTCCCTTTTGCTAAGTTGCCACTCTACCCTCAATAAAAAGACAAAGGACCAGGTTTTAATACATGCTTTAATGTTCATATACAAACATGTATGTGGCAGTCAAGACACAATATATTTAGTCAAAAACGCTGCTTTAAACACTCTCCATTATAAGACAATATGTCAAGGATGCTTCTTGATATAAAATGCACACACACACATACACACAACTCTAGCATTGACTTTTTGTAGCACACATCTCAGCTATAAGTCCCTTAATGTACAAAAAGTGTTCTTCATCATAGCTCAAAAGAAGGATGTCTATACCGTTATTCAAAACACGTACACAATTATACAGATACTCACTCAAGCGCTCGCACACACAACACACACACACACACAAACATCTCACACCCATCCAGCCGGTCCTGATAGTTCTGCTCTGCAGACTGCTTCACCTGACCTTCCTTTTGTTACTGTCCCTTTTAAAAAACATGTTTTAATGGAAATGATTTTCAAAAGAACATTGAACCCATAATGGAGAATCTCCTTCAACAGCTGAGGTCTCCTTCCTCTAAAGAGAGAAAACAAAAGAGGGGGTAGACAACATCTGTGACATTACCACTGTCTGCTCTGAAGCACTCATTGCCATCTAGTGGCCTTAAAACACACAGAATTAAAAATCAGCTCAAAGCAGCAGAGTCCGACTGTGTGTAGATGAACATCTTTGTACAGCAGAGGACAAATTCTTTGTTTTTTCCTAAATAATCCCAGAAGATAATTCTGCAGTTTCAGGGCCAAGCGTCATTATGGCTCCTACTTGAACAGTCAGCTTTTGTGGAACTACACGAAGGGAAACAACATTTTCATCTCTCCTTATAAATCTGCTTCTGAAAGAAGACAACCTAAGTTAGCTGATGTTATTTTATCCCATACAAAACCTTCTAATTCTTAATTTCAGATCCATTCAGTTCTGTATCATCATACACAACATGTCTTACACAAAACACATCAATAACTTGTAATGCTGTTTGTCCTCAATGAGTTAACCTGAAATATTGTTTTAAGATAATTTGCGTTTCCTTTGAACATTGTATAAGATCTAGAGAGAATGTGTCTTATTTCTGACGTATTGAGATATTCTTGGATACAAAAGTGAATGTGTATGTATGTGTGCTTCTGTGTGTGTGACTGAGTGCTTGGGGGTGTGCGTATGCTTGCTCATGTGCGTTCGTGCGTGCGTATGCATTTAAGGGGGGGAGAGGGGCAAGGCTGTATTATTTCTATGTAAATAGCACTGGTAATAAAACCTTCTCTTACAACTTGAAGAACTGGCTTCCTTCTTAAACATCATCACACAGTGTTTCTTCTGTTTTCTTCTCTGTAGTTGTGGGAAGTAAAAAAATCCATTCTATGCTATACTTTCTACTGCATTTTAGAAAAAAATAATTGTTTTCTACCCGACTACATTTATGTGACAGATATAGTCAGCCTATGCTTACTTTACAGATTCACATTTTAAAAACAAAACATAAAATTCTAAAATATGAAGTTGAACAAACTACTAAACAGTAAATAAATTATTAAATTGCTCATTCTCAACTAACATTTAATTGCTGTACTACCCTTTAATAAGGCATGTTTTATATTTCTTATTAAAGTGTTTATGAGTTAAAGAGTTTCTGAGTTTTAACTACAGTTATGACTTTATTGATATTTATTAAATTATTTATTATGGATTCATAGATTCATTATAGATCAATCATTTATATTTTCATGGTCAAATTTTAGTCTTCTGGACTGTAAAAAATAACTTTGGCTAGCGCTTCCTCCTTTGTAAAATCCATTCCACATTCAGTAATAAGCACTTTATTTTACTACTTATATTAAATTTATGTTTTGGCCACTTGGGGGCAGCAAAAAGCAGAAAACACAAGTTTAACGTCTTAGCTTCTAAAGCTGGTCTGACAAATGTGCAAGCAAACAGCTGCCTGTTTATACTTCTAGCAGACTCAGAGCACCATAAGCCTTCATTTGGAGTTGTGTTGGCAATTGCAAATCCAAATTGTATTCCAGTTTGCTCCCCACAAACCCTGAGGTAAATATCTGGCTGGTTAGTTAGTAGTTCTCAGCTATGTTCATCAGCTGCTGTTGGGCAGGTAGCTTAAAGAGGATTTATCAGAAATAAATCTGTATGTGTTACTGTATCCATCTAAAATGTAGCATCAGCAAAAAAAACATTTTAACACTGCAAACAGAAGTGGAGTCAGGGTTATTTCTGAGGCCCGCAGGCACAGACCCTGACCTGAAATTCCTTTGTTGCATGAAACCGACTTCAGACCAGTGCCTTTGGGCAGGCCTGATCCTCACCGGGTCCCCATGACCCTCCACCTCCTCATCCCCTTATCCTCCTCTTTATCCCCTCCTCTTGCTCCACATCCCCTCCTCTCGCTGTGGGGCCAGGTGGATAGACGGTGGCCCAGGTCTGCAGTAATTTTCCTCTTGACTGGTTTTAATGTAAAGGGTAATGTGAGAGAAGACAGGCAGACATTATGTGTGTATATATACATAGATTCTCACACACACACACACACACACACACACACACACACACTGAGGCGGATGTGGTCTTCAGCATCCACCAGTCCATTACCAAGGAGCTCTACATCCTCTTTATTTATTTCTTCTTTGCTCCCTCTGTTTACTCTCTAGAGTATTTTCCTCAACTCTGCTTTTTATTACTCCATCTCCTCAGCTGGGTTTCTCCAGCAGAGCGACACACACACACACACACACACACACACACACACACAAACACACACACACAAACACATACACACAAACGGAAACTTGCACTTGGACTTGAGCTCCAGTAAACCTCTACGAAACACCCCCAGTAACCTTCACCTTCCTTTCACCTAGTAGCATCTGGTTATCACTCACACACACATAAAGGTGCACACTCACACTTATGCAGCCTCTGTATCACGCACACGCACACACACACACACACACACACACACACACACACACACACACACACACACACACACACACACACACAATCCCATTAACATCAGTACTTTTGTAATGGATGTGTTTGTGGTGCTGCTGTGGGAGAGAGGAGAGACCTGGAGAAGCTGTTATAAATCACTCGCTTGTTCCCCCTCCCCCCTACACACACACACACACACACACACACACACACACACACACACACACACACACACACACACACACAGGCCCTCTATTGGCATCACTACATGGGGCTCCCATTCAAACACACTCTCTCCATCTCACACACATACATGCAGAGCCGTTTTCTCCCCCTCCCACTCTCTTTACCGCCTGGGGTGGGGAAATCCTATTACCCTATGAAGAGGAGGAACACATCATTAATTACACTCACATACTCCTTTACACACACAAACATGTCTATATGCCAGGCTCAATTGCAACACACACGCACTCACTTAGAGTAGATCACAGCTACTCATTCTCACACAAAACTCTTATTTTCAGCTGTATCATGCTGTCATGCTGAAATATTTTTGTATATTTCTCTGCCAGCTGCGACTTGACAGGTGACATTAGAGCTGAGCTGGTTTATCTGATGCCACACATACCTGTACATACACACACACACACACACAAACACACAAACACACACAAACACAGACCTCTGCTTCAGCGAGAAATATGTCAGAATGCGTGAGAGAGCAAAGTTACGATCGCCGAGAGAGATTTCAGGCAACATGGACAGGCAGATCAGAGACTGTCAGAGTGTCACCCTCAGATTTATCCATAGCCTCAACAGCCTTTTCAAGGTTTACTAGATAGATGGATGCCATAAAGTGATACATGCACACTATAAAATGAATGAAGGAGAAGTAAGCCATGCATAGCCAGGCTGTCAGAGTGACAGTTTATGCACCCAGGTGGGCACACATTAAGTCATGGCTGTCCAGGCAAAAATGGAAGAACTGACTTCATTTCAGTGAAGGGACACAAATTTTCCACAGTACAGGTTTTGATGATCCTGAACAATGAGTTGCTTCATTTATTGCATATGGAAATCTTTATTTCAGTCATTAAAACACAAGTGAGAGAAAAAATAAACAGCTTAAACAGCTACAAAATAATGGGTAAATGTAAAAAACAGAGTAGAACAATGAACTCGCTCCCTCTAAGCCTACTATGCTTACCCTTATCTCATTTCATTTTTTAAAAATTTCTACAAGTTACACTGTCCAGAAAATAAATAAAAAAATACACAAGCATATACACAGTAATGTGTCATATTCATATGCAGTTTAAATGCATGTGTCAACACATGTGCACATTGATTCACATGTGGATGCTGGTATGTTGTACACAGAGTGGTATTTATGAATTGTATTCAAATTCCCATTAATCAGCAAGATTGTTCCATAGGATAATAGAGAAAATATATCCTATGTAAGCATCCCATGATAAAAATATGTAAAAAGATAAATATATTGCCATTACATTTAGCTGACGCTTTTATCCAAAGCAACTTACAAATGCTATCGGTCGCACGTCTCTGGAGCAACTAGGGGTTAAGTGTCTTGTTCAGGGACACATTGGTGGATATGTCACAGTGGGAAACTGAACCCGGGTCTCTCACACCAAAGATATGTGTCTTATCCACTGTCCCATCACTACCCCCATACTGAAGAGCACTGAATTTAAAAACAAGGATTAATATTCTGTGTATAGATATGATCCATGTCAGCGGTAGAAATTACTCCAATTTTATGTTTACAAATATCTTTTTTAAAAACCTATTTTGTATCACTTTCTTTTCACCTCAAAGGTTTCTTTCATTTTCAGTCAACACATGTCAAGCTTGCACAACCCGGGGGCAACCTGAAACCAGGGAGTGGAGTGTCTGAAGTAAAGACAAAAGATAAAGCAGTGTTTCAAAAGAATTTGTGCTAGGCCTCCCTCTAACACACAGCGCCATCAAGTGGATTCAGACTGCCACTGTACAGACACTGAGCAGGGCTCACATACCGAGAAGAAGGAGCTGCTGAGTTGAAAGACAACAATAGGAGCCAAGATCTGTATCTAATGAAGACATCCACTCATGAATTTTGGTATCAAGGCCAGGGGATGAAAGAAAAGAATACAAAATAAAAGGAAAGTTTTATTCAGTCAAAAGAACCATGATGCCACATTTATGGCTCATTTGAAAGGGCTTTTCAAATTAAAGACCTGTATGTTTTTGGAGGGGGGAGCCTTTTCTTTGTTGTTAAATAGGTTACCGTGCATTCAGAGAGCAAGACATTTTATCTTTTCAATATCCAACGGTTTAGCCACAATCTAAGTAGAAAGATACAACAGGATGTCACACCAACATTCCTTCAAAATACATGTCAGCATGTTGGCAGTTAATGGAGGGATATTTCTGAATGGGACTTTCTTTAATGGACTATTATCAGCTATGACAACACTATCAAGTGAAATAGTCTTTACAGAAAGAAACAGGTCTGCATCAAATGACATGTTACAGCAAACAGATATCCTAATAATAGGCTGTATCTTGTTAAGAGAATTTGTTGTACTTTATTTATGGAGTATTGTGCTGAAACCTATGTATTATTGTTGATATTGGACAAAATGTTATTAATGATTGTATTATTATTGTTACATATCCCTGTTTGAATAATTTAATGAAGTATATTTAAAAAGCAAACAAATATCAGTTCACACAATCTCTGTAGTCAGATAAACAATAATAGGTCACTGTTATAAATATGAGATGTAATGCACAATGAGCTCTTAAAAGAATAGTTTAGATTTTAGGAAATATGCTCATTCACTTTCTTGCTGGGAGTTAGATGAGAAGATTAGTACCACTTTCATTTTCATTTTTTCACATAAAAACTGGAAACAGGGGAAACAGCTTTCTTTTACAGATGTATTTCTTTTTTCATGAGACTCCTTTGACTCCACACTCCACTGCTAAAAAAAGATCTTGTAACACTGACACCGTGGGGATTTGAAGGGAAGTGGAGACTCCAGGATGCAATTTGTAGTGATTAACTAAACAAGCTATAACCATAGACTGTATTCTGTACTCTGTGGTTATAGATTGTATACTGTAGTTATAGTATAGTATAGTTTTAACTATATACTACAGTTTATTAGCTATAACAAACAAACAAAAAAGGTCGCCTGCAGCAGCTTCCGCAGTTTGACTGGACCTTTTTATCTCTCCCCTTGTTTCCTGTCTACCCCGATCAACTTTCCTATGAAGGCAAAAAATAACAGACATTTGGCTCTCCTAGAGTTCAGGCATCATGGGCCCACAGAGAAGCCTGCAACTCTTACACAAACATCTGGACATAATTTTAAAACAATTCAACACGTAAAAAAACATGTAAATGCCACTACATTTTCTTTGTTGTTACAACTAACCCAGACTGTTGCAACAGCTTAAAGTTAAAACATTAGCAGTAACAACTTGCATAAAAGATATTTACATAGACATACAATAAATTTTAATTTTGATGTGTTTAACTGCAATGCTATAACAAAAATAAACAACAACCTCAAAATAGTTTATTTTCTTCTAAATTTGGCTATGCATTCCACAAGGTCCTACTTTCACTTTTACAGTACTTACCCTAAGTGTAATAAGGACTAAACTGAGAATGTGCAGAGTGAATCAGGTGATTCATAACTTGTTCCTGATTGGAAAAATTGTATGTGTTACAACTGACCGGTGTTACATCCCTGTTCTCCCCTACACAAGTGGTTTATAAGGAAAAGATAAAAGCACAATCAGTGGTAATTTTGTGACCGCTTTTAGAAGTTGATTTTTCTTTCTAGTACAATATTATAACTTTTTTACAGGCTCATTGTTAAACTGGCAGGTAATAAATGTTGGTAAAAAGATTTTATATTCATTTAAATAGCACAGTACAAATATATACAATTTCTTGACATGGTCAAAAATGGTCTATAAAATATTCCATATACAAAACAATTCTGTTAAAACCTTGATCAAATTAATAAACAACATGGTCATCTACTAAAGAGTAAACCACTGCTTTCTCTGTGCCTGTATGCTCAGATCTTGTGAGTCTGAGGACACGATAGTCCATGTAATTAATTCTACAGTATATGCAAGTGCCTCATGAGCACAGGTGGTCAGGGACCATGCAGGGCCCTCATGTGAAGAGTACCCACAAAGATACCAGCATGAATAGCCATAGATGCGGGGAGTGAATGTATATGTACAGGGCAGGGCCGGCACTGACAATGTTGGAGCGCTAGGCGAGATTTTAAATTGGCGCCCCCACCACCACGCCCAATCCTAAAAGTTCACTACAGTGGTTGGGGTCATCACTACTCTATCGACAGCAATTGTTTTAAACGTTCAGCACCCAAACTCACAATTTTTAGATGAACAGCCAAGTCAGTAATCATGGTCAATAATGAATAAGTGTGATCAGCATACTTGTCAACCTCCACATCATAGCCTAAATTTGGAGACCAAACCTATGTGTCCCTATGTTTCCCCTGGTGGAAAAGTCTTAATTTATGTGAAGGGAAACACAAAATTCAGGCAGCAGGTGACAATTCAAAATCTAAAAAAATAATAGAATATAATGCCTATGTTTGATTATTACTATTTGATGATCCCTTCTGAGTCAGCACACATGCAGGCATGATTCAGTCTTCCCTCCTCTTTTGTGTCTTTTGTTTGGGAATGTGCATGTGGCACCTATTCACCTCGAATAAGTTAATTTTAATATAAGTTATAAATTCCTGGACTTTAATAGCTCCTGTCTTTCAGAAGGTTTCCATCTCATGTTCAAAACTCGCACATTATTAGCAGATTAAGAATCTCTCCCAAATATCTGTTCTCTGTCATGTCGAAAAAAAGTTGTAACATTACGAGACTGACCTCAATATTTAATTAGAATTCAGAATATGTTTTAGGTCTACCTGTGCTATACTCTGCTGTGCATTAGGCTACTTATTGCTCTGCTGGAATCATCCCCTTTAGACCGTTTGGGACTGCACGTTGCATGTGAAATCGAAACCAACTGAAAAACACTCACCTCAAATCCACACGCACGATACACGATACCGTAAGCATGTCACAGTGCCAAACAGAGCAAGGCTGCGCCTCAGGTTGTTCACACAAGGACACAACTTGTCACAACTGTCTGGAGGTGCACTTAATTTCTATCACAGCATATGCCGGTGTCGCAGCAGCTGGGCAGAGTTGATTTGCGCAGAGTCAAAAACCTTCTCTGGCAGCGCCCCCTGACATTTTGCGCCATAGGTAACCGCCTAGGTCATGCCCTATGCCACGGGCTGACCCAGGTACACGGTGCAGGGTTTTGTGCTACGCCCCTGCAGGTGGTGTTTGACCCCATCTTTCTAGTTCAATATGTAACCTGTGTGATGATAAGCAGCAAATGTAATTCTCAAATGATCTTTGTAGAGTCTTTCCGAGGTGGACAATTTATTCAGAATCTAGTACTTAAATCATACTAACATTGTCTCTTGTTTTCTTTAAACTTGACAAAACCAAATGAAAAGAAATTTGAGCAAAGGTCCAAAATATTCTTACAAGAATAGAAATATGAAGAAACAGAAGACTAGACACAGTATTAAGATTAAGATTAGGTTTAAACACTAGCTTCTACTTTCTTACAGAATAGATTTTAAAGTGCTGCCGCTAGTCTAAGAATCCCTCAGGGCCAAAATCCATTTCTGATCTCTTTGAGTAGGGCTCTTAGAGCTTGACGAAGCAGCCAACCAAACAGGAAGAAGCTACTTTTAGCTACTGTGCTGAACACAGATGGAGCCCACATCCGGATGGTTTAAAATATGCCCCAACTCTGGCCACAGACACATCTAAATGAAAAACTCTTTACTCTTTAACGTTTTTCCAATCTATTCTCTTTATATGTCATGCCATTTTATGTATTTTATTTGATTTTATGTATTTTTTAAATATAATTTTATTCTATGTCATGTCATGTGGTGTACATTGAACACTTCCCTTTTATGCCTTTTATGTCTTCTCTTATTATAGCAGCCTCTTCCTCCTTGTCGAGAAACCAGTTCACCTGCAATTATCCCATGATTATTCCACCGCTTCTGCATATCACAAATGCTGTACAGTTTAGTAAATTAGATTAAACACATGGCTGTTACATTCAAATACCCACATGGCAACTTAATAGCAAAAACCATCTTGTTATTATGAGCGATGGGGTCCAAGATCACAAAATGTTCTGCCAAATTTACAGAAAGCTCTGGTTTGGTCACATGAGATGTCTTTTGTTTCGTCTGCGCTTTTCTCACTTGTTTGAAGATAATAAATGGGATATTATGTACTTGCTGGCACAGCCAAGGGTCCAGGAAGCTTATCTTGGCTGATTTAAAAATGGATCCACAATTATGCTCCTTGTGACTGCAAAAGTTAATGTGTTGCATTAAAACCAAAGCAGCTGATCCAGAACAACCGTATGAGCTTTACATTACTCTGCAAAGACAATCAGAGGACACTCTACAGTAGCTTGTCAAACTTTACAGGCTTTACCAGTCATGCTACATGTGCCGTCTGTGTCTGTGTCTTCACAATGAACATTAGCATTGCTCCTGTGCTCAAAGCGTAGCAATGCAGCTCAGCTAGAAACTTGACACCTGTGAGACACGTGGTTTGTGAGAGGCCACCAAGAACTATTTAAGGCTTTTGGAATGACTCACCTTTTCTCCTTTTCTACACCACCAATGGTCTGTGCATCTCTGAGTCTCTGACTGGCAAACAGCTTATCAAACATCTTATTGCCTAGTAGACTGTTTATTGCAACTCGTGCATCAAGGCCTTATCGCTCACCAACAGTAGAGAAGAATGAGGAAAACCAACTTCTGTTGATAGAATAGAAATTTGATTGCTATCAATAAAAAAACTGCTGTTACAGAGCAAGATAAAGTAGAGAGGAAGTGCAAGTTTAACACCCAGAATTCAACTATGTACATTATCTGGACAAGGGGGTGGGCGATGGCGCAATGTAAAACACACGCCTTTAGCGTGAGAGACCTGGGTTCACTTCCCACGCTAGGATCCTTCCACCATTGTGTCCCTGAGCAAGACACGTAATCCCTAGTTGCTCTAGAGGCTTGTATAGCAATTGTAAGTAGCTTTGAATAAATGTAATGTAAATTTAAAGAAACAAACATAGAGTTCAACATCAAAACATTTCATCACCTTTGCTCCACTATGAGGACAAGTAGACAGCTTAGTTGTGTAAGTTACATATTATAACATACAAGAAAATAGTGATATTTTTGGTATATACTGTTGCTGCGTTTAAGACAAGACACAGAATAAGAAGTTGTTATGTATGAGACTTCAGTTCGCCAGCAGACAGCAGTACGCTGTAGCAGTTAAGGGCAACCCTGACATAACAGTGTGGTTTTGTGAGAGAGGTCCATCTAAATGTCAACTGAGGAAGTGCTGCCTTTAAAGAAGCAACATCTAAAATGTCACAGCCGGAGTCCATTACCAAGAACTCTTGTGTCACTCTTTGTCAAAACCTACAAATGAAAAAAGTCTAATTTTATCATCAAACACTGTAAGTATTTTTTGATTCATTACAATAAGTTAAAAAGTCATTATTAGCAATTACTGAAAGCTATTTTAAAAAAATGTTTTTAATCTATTTTAAAATAAGTCTACCATTTGCCTAAACTCTGCCGCAAAGACACCTGGAAGTGGAAAAACATCCAAAAATTAAATCTTTCACAACTTACACCACATCTTAAAAATCATTTCATACAGATGCTGAAGGGTACATTTATCACGCTTTGTCAAAGCAAGAACATGTTGGGTACACAGAGGCGTAGTGTTCTCATGACACACCACCACACACGTACACAAGCCGGAACAGGCCCTAAAATTAATAATTTACTGAAACCTAACCCCCCCCCAGGACTCCATCTGTTCAGTAACTAAGCTGCTTGTATTGGTGAGGAGGAAAGACAAAGCTCCAAAATCCAAGAGTTAATTTAGTGGTCATTTTACAACACAAGGGTGTATAATGAAATTTCTTTATGTTATCTGACTTGCAGAAGTATGCAATAGCACTCATGCAGAAAATGTATGCTGTACACTTGTCAGTCAGTGTCTAGAAATAAGACACAACAGATGAGAAGATCATTGGGGACGATTAAATATTTCAAGTAGAGCTGCAACGATTAATCCCTCAGTCTTCAACTATTAATTAAATTCTCTTTCCAGCTTGTGAAAGTAATGTAATGTAAATATTTTCTTGCTTCTTAACTTCTTTATGACTGAATATCTTTGGGTTGTGGACAATCCATCCTTGGCTTAGGGAAACACTGATCAACATTTTTCACCATTTTATGACATTTAATAGACTAAAAAACAAATTGATTAATTGATCGGTTATTCAACAGATTAGTCAACAATGAAAATAATCGTTTGTTGCATCAATGGTTTCATGCTGCAGTTATGTTATCAATAAAAAAATGAAGATTAGTATCCTGTACAGCACAAATTGTAACAGATCGTACGTCTACAATGGAAACATTTTGGCAAGTTCATCATTCCTGGATCTTACACACCTTCTGGACACAGGAATCTTTTGTCAGAAAGAAATTCTTCGAGTTCTTGACATGATCAGGATGTACATGCCCCGAGAGGCTGTTCTGTTCTGTAGATTCAGAGAGTGTTCAGTGGATGCAGAAAAAGTTGACTTAAGCTGCACAAACAAGTTTCCATGTTGTGCAGTCAAAGAGCCCCTTTAGACTTTTTATGGTCTGATGTTGCAGATTCCAAATGTGTTTTTACTTATTGGTTCACTGGGCAGAATGAGGCATATGCAGTGTTTGACACTAGAAGGCTGTTTTCACATTCATCTGCTGAAAGTTTAAAGTTTCTCTGTGAATTAAATATTAGAGATATGCCTAGTGCTGCAGACTGATCTGATCTTCATCTAAGTCACAACAATAGACAAACACAGTCTGCTTGAACTAATACCACACAAACTATTTTATGTTTTCATGTTTTTAACGAACACAGTATGCATGTAATCATTAACAGTGCAAGGTGGTGAAAGTATGTGAACACCTAGTCAAATTACTACTCCAAAAGCGAATGCATCAATGAGACAAGATTGTAGGTGTTGGTAGCTATAAACACATCACACTTGTGTGCCCTGCCCTATAAAAAAACACGCACCAATTCATGTGAACCATGAACCTCAACCTCAAACAAAAGAGCACGCAGAAGACCTAAGGTTAAGGTTAATGGTTGACTTGCATGAAACTGGAAAGGGTTATAGAAGTATCTCTTAAAGCCCTGATGTTCATCAGTCCACGGTAAGACAAATTGTTTATAAATGGACAAAGTTCAGCACTGTTGCTACCCTCCCTAGGAGTTGCCTTCCTGCAAAGATGACTGCAGGAGCACAAAGCAGAATGCTCAATGAGGTTAAGAAGGATCCTAGAGTGTCAGCTGAAGACTCACAGAATTCTCTGGAACATGCTAACATCTCTACAATATGTCAAACAAGGAACATGATTACAGTCCATGGGAGGACACCACAGAGGAAGCCACTGCTGTCTAAAAAAACAACAACAACACATTGCTGCAGGTCTGAAGTTTGCAAAAGAGCACCTGGATGTTCCACAGCACTACTGGCAAAATATTCTGTGGACAGATGCCTCAGGGCCTGGAAGGGCTGACTGATGGAAAAATAAATTTGATCAAATAAATAAAGTTTATCAAGAAACTTTGCAGGAGAATGTAAGACCATCTGTCCGCCAATTAAAGCTCAACAGAAGATGGTGATGCAACAGGACTACGACCCAAAGCACAGAAGTAAATCAACAACAGAATGGCATCAGCAGAAGAAAATACACCTTCTGGAGTGGCCCAGTCAGAGTCATGACCTCAACCTGATTGCGATACTGTGGCATGGCCTCAGGAGAGCGATTCACACCAGACATCCCAAAAATATTGCCGAACTGAAACAGTTTTGTAAAGGGGAATGGTCCAAAATTCCTCCTGAACGTTGTTCAGGTCTGATCTGCAACTACAGGGAACGTTTGGTTGAGGTTATTGCTGTCAAAGGAGGGTCAACCAGATATGAAATCCAAGGGTTCACATACTTTTTCCACCCTGCTCTGACTGTTTACACAGTATGTTCAATAAAAACACGAAAACATATGACTGTTTGTGTGTGTTATTAGTAGACTGTGCAGACTGTTTTTGTCTATTGTTGTGACTTAGATAAAGATCAGATCACATTTTATGAATCAGAATCAGAATTAGTTTTATTGCCAGGTACATTTTTACATACGATGAACATAAATATAAATATATAAAAAGTAAGGACCAATTTATGCAGAATTCAAGGTAATTCCAAAGAGTTCACACAATTTTTCCTGTGACTGTATTTTGGAGCCAGTCATGGTCCAGTAATCAACTTACACAAGGTCCAGTATTCAACACATACACTCAATTGATTTTCAGTAAAAGAGACTTTTAATGTGTAGTAGTTAAACTTTTAAAATGATTCTTCTGAACATCAGAATGAAAGAATATATATATATATATATATGTGCCATCTTTTATCATCAATCATCAATCCGTATTTTGTAACAAATACTACATATTGTCCATGGGTACAAATAATTATTTTCATTATCCATTAATTGTTTGGTTTATAAAACAACAGAAAACTGTATGAAATTGTTTCTTCACCATATTTTAAAACCCAAAATAATAACAAGTTTTTGTTTTGTTTTGTTCAATCAACAGTCATTTCAAATCATGTAAGACAAAAAACATCTCATTTGAGAAGCTAAAAATATAAAAGGTTTGACATTTCACTTGAAATATTACTCAAAATTGATAAATCCACTAATCCACTTTCACTGCTGCTCTGCAGTACACTGCAGATTTTGGTTAACCCTTATGACAATTATAAGATGCCACTGATTGGAATAACTTTTGTTTTTGCTCCAGCTTCTCCTCAAGGCACTGAATGATAATGGGGTCCACTTTGGGGTCAAACTTATTGGCAAACCAGTGACCATAGTTGAGTAACCAACGCATTTCCGCCGCACCAAAAATACAAACGCTGCGAATGTGTTGCCCTGTGCAAGGTGGGTAGAGGTTCTCCTCCAGGTAGTGCCACTTCACCAACCTGGTTTTACTCATAAGGTCAGAGATGTCAGGCCGGGATCTCGGCACCGCCCCGGGTACACCTGGCAGTCGCACAAGTGTGGCCCAGAAGTGTTCATCTGGTGAGTAGGTGTCCTCCGACCAGGCCAGAAAATCTTTCACCACAACTGAGGAGTTCATGTGCCTAACAAAGTCTCGTGACAAGACAAAGTAGGCATTGCCGGAGAACATCTCAATACTGTGTGGTGGTGGGGTCTTTATCTGCCCTGTTCTCACGGGCAGTTTTTGATATTCAAAGTTGGCATCTCTCAGCTCATAGTGAAAACTGAACCTCTGTTTCTTAGACTGAGAGGGTCGGCTTGTCTCCAACATATTATCTCCTTTCAACTTCTTAAGTTCTGACACCAGCTCGATATTGGACCTGAGGGGGAAATCTTGGCCACAGAGGTTGATGACATACTTCCACTTGACTTCTGACTGCAAAAGGTCAGACAGACAGTTGAGATCAGCTTTCAGTCGACTGATGCTCGCATAGAAGACAGACTCTCGCTTGGAAGCGATGAAGACATTGGGTAAACAGCGGGCTAATCCCTCCATAGCTGAGATGAACTTAGCTGAAGACTTCTGATCATAGTGGATGCAGTAGATATTACTGGGTGAGTACAACGCTTTGATGAGTCTCTCTACCATCCATGCAGATTTATGAACAACCAGCGAATAAGCAAGAGGAAAGTCATTCTCCTCCTCTGACATGCACACATCATCATAACCTCTGGACTTGATGAATAATGGGCAGTTTAAGGTGAGGTTAGCCAGACTTTCATCCTTGTCCTCCACAATTTGTTTCCTTCTGATGATCAGCGACTTACCCACCTCCACTGGGTCCATGTCATATATAGCCGAACAGTTAATACTGTATTTGTGAAATGTCTGAATGTCATCTGAAGCTGCTGGCGGAAGTAAAGAGTTGGTGATGTAGCTGTATTTCACACTGACCAATAGCAGGACACACAGAGTCAGCAGTGACAGGAGTGAAGGAATAAACTGCTTTCTTCTGAGTCTCTGTAATAAGTACCTTGTTTTCATTCTGTAGTGAGAGAAACAGAATGAGAGGGAAATGTAACTCAGACTTATTGAGTGTAATGGGAACACCCAGAAAGTGAGAAAAAGACATGAGAACTGAAAACTGGTGTGTGATTTAGATTACAGCCTGTAATGTGATATAAATCATTTGCACTTTGTAACAGTTCAAGGTAACAAGATGTGAAGAATAATGGGATAACAACATGTGGACTTTTTAATTTTTAATTTAATTTTTTAAATAACGGGTACCTATTCTGTCATAAAGGGGACAGTTTGATCTGCTGAGCAACAATCTGACAGGAAACTTAACAAAGGTTCCACGGTCTCAGCTCCTACTCACTTCACCAGCATAGGTCGATGGCGGACGCGGGTTCATGACCTGTCTGCAGCTCTCAAGGATGGCCATGCTCGTATCAGAATGGGTAATTAAAATCAAATGTAATTTCTCTTTAAGGGTAGCTAAAGTTTTTTTTATACAGAGAGAGAGATGTTTGTGGTATAGGCATCAGGTCAGCTCAGTTTGAGAGCCAAGAGATGCCCTCAGTATGAAAGTTGTAAAATGACTCATAAACTCTTCATGTCACATTTTAAACTAGACTCCCAAGTTTACATCATCTTATGCTTTTCTACTGTACTCCATGATAACAATGATTAGCATACTGCCTGTACCCTACCCAGTGTTGGTAAATAGGGTTAGTTTATGGTCATTCTGAAATAAATCACAGCATATTGATAAAATGCTACAGACGTATTTCAGCTTTGTTGCTCAGTAGTACAATCCGTAGGCCTACCCATAATGACAGAATAGCTGAATAATTATTTTTCCCCATTAATATCCACTTATTACCTAACTTAACATCTTGTGCAATTGTACCTACACGTAGCCTAGGTTGGCTACCTGTAGCCTGTACGGGTACATCGTTAGTGCAAAACAATTGGCCTATAGGCTAGCCTACTGTAAATTAAGTGGGAAGAATTACGCTGTATGTTGGGGGGCGTTATCTAAAGCGTGACCCACTAAAAAATAGCCTACTGTGCAATTATTAAACACACGTTCACCTTGTTCCATGGGCTGGTATCGGTTTGCTGAACGCCTTTCAAGCCGTGTCACAAAGTCACTCTCTTAAAGTTGTAAAAAAAAATAGAAAGAAAAAAGGATAAATTAACATTTTATTCCCCTGTTTCTGTGCTTAACTGATCAGACATTTAAGTAACATAATAATGAATCGTTTTCTGCATAGCAAAAAACTTGAGAAGCAACTTACCGATGTTAGGAGAAATAAAAGTGGAGTTTCGCCGCCCCATTCCACGTATGACATTCGACTGGACATCTAGTGACAGTATCAACCTGAACAAGCTCTCCATTAATCGCATTCCAGGGATGAATTTGCCACATGGTTATTCAAAGTACAAAAAGGGTCGAGAAGAAGCGTAGCCTAGAAAACGGTCTGAATGTCCCCCTGTGTTCTGTCCCCGTGGCGAGGAGAGGACAGCGCTGCGCTCTGGAGAAATAACGCGGAAAGAGGCTGGGTCTTAGGGTGGGACTAACTGCACTAATTACAGATACAAGCTGCATAAATGCCGTGTAGTTTTGTTACCCTCACTGTTTACTCAAGACTTTATTACACTTAGCACACTGTAGGCTATAAAAGTGAATGTGAGATGTGCGATAAAGAGGCTGCAGATAGCCTATCACTAAACAGATGTCACATCAGCTGATTAAAGGGGATTAATGAATAACGCGTGGCTGGTCATCTGAATTCATTAAAAGAAGAAAAAGAAAGAACTGCAAAGGTTTATGGAAATTGTGCCACTCAGGATAAAGTTAAAGGTTTTCTAGTCTCGTTTTTAATCTGTAAAAATATAAAAAAAAGTTATGGTGATACTCAGCCTCTAAAGATGCAGACGTTCAGGAAATAAACCAGCAAAACTTGTAGATGTTAATGAATAACCGGTATGTTTGAATCACTTGAAAGCATCTATTCTCTTTTCTTTCAGTCAGAAGTGTAGTTGAATGGTTTCATTTCTATAACTGAAAGAAAGTATATATACAAATGAAAGTCTATCACATTATGTTGAATACTGAAATGACTAAAATACTGTCAACAACAACGGGCTCTGCATTCAACACCATAGGCTAATTGTTGTACTTAGAATAACCGGGACCTGTGAGTGTGTCTTTGTGAGAGAGACAAAGCTGCAAAACTGAAATGCAGAATTAGTGACAAATATGATATAAGATATGAATAATATTTCAAACATATAAAATAATGAGTCACACACTAATGACACTGTGAGAGCTGGTTCACATGAAACTGAACTGACAGGTATCTAACAGCTAAACACCTAATAACACTGTGACAAAGTGGGTTTGCTCACCACTTGTCCCATACAGGTTATTATCTATCATCACAGACCAAGGCACCAACTTGCTGGGAATTCAAGGTGTGAAGACCAGCCCCTACCACCCACAAACAGATTGTCTGGTTGAGCGCTTTAACAAAACCCTCAAGTGGACGTTTGTGAATGATTTGGGATCAGACTGGGACCAGTGGCTCCCATTCTTGTTGTTTGCATACAGAGAAGTCCTACAAGCATCAACTGGGTGTTCACCTACTGTTTGGGCACTCAGTAAGGGGTCCACTGGATGTCTTCAAGGAGGCCTGGGAGGGTCCCATGCCACAACAGCAGTGCAGTGAGCTCTCAATGTGTTGAAGATAAGAGACAAACTGGACCAGTTCCAAGAGTTTGCCAATAGTAATCTGGCTGAAGCAGAACAGCGACAGAAGCAGAGTTATGACAAAGATTCTAGGAGGAGAGTTTTCCAGGAAGGCCAGCAAGTTCTGTTACTGCTGCCAATGTCGGACTGGGGGGGGTGACGTGACAAAGTGGGTTTGCTCACCACTTGTCACATACAGGTTATTATCTATAGTACACCTCCTAGTTTCTACAAGTGTTTTTGTTTTTTGTAATTTACCATAGCTTGTGTAAAAGTGCACCACCTAGCCTACTATCCCAGGTTGTTTGTGTTTGCATTATGTTACAGTCTACAGTAAAGCAAATGATAAGTTAAAGTAAACACACAGTCAGAAGTTAGTTTCAGTTCCACTTTATTAGGTTGCAAGTTTAAACCTGGGTTCATTGTTTTCCTGTGTTAATACTTAAAATTGTTTGTTCCTTTGTTCAGTTCGACCGTGCAGGACAGTTGTTTAGGGAAGGACCGGCCTAAGTATTTCCTGTTTTATAGGAATAGGGTGGTCATGGATGACATCACCGGGCCAAACAACGTAGAGGGTTCCTTCCTTTGGTGTGGGGCTGGAGCCAATCCCAGCTGACATCGGGCGCAAGGCAGGGTACACCCTGGACAGGTCGCCAGTCCATTGCAGGGCGGTTATTATAAATGTGTAAATATCCCTGACCTGTTTTCTAGTCAGTTGGAGCAGAGTGAACTGGTAACTGAGTTTCAAATGTTAAGAGATTTCTAGGTAGTAATGTTATGGAGTAGATCAACCTGTGTCAGAATAGGATGGGCTGAAGCAGTTTGGGTGTGAATTGAAAACCCTATATAAATGGAGGGATTTGTTAGTGATGGGCAAAGCGAGGCTTTGTGAAACACTGAAACGTTTGAAGCAATTGTGCTGGAATTGTTTCCACGGGGACACCTACTGGTCACTTTTGATATCGACACATCTTGGCAATGGTTTCATTGAAACAATGACTGACCTGCGTTTACAATTCTAAACGTCTTATTAGTACATGACCAACAGGATTTCGGAGAAATCACCATACAACAAACACACAAAGGCTTTCAGAGACAGCAGATGGGGACTGCAATAAACGTGTGTTTAAATAAAACACATCTGTGTGTTGTTTCATAAGTAGTCACTCATTTAGCCGATGCTTTTCTCAAAAGCAAATCCCAATTGCTGTGTCAGAGGGCGCACCTTGGGAGCAACTAGGGGTAAAGTGTCTTGCTCAGGGACACATGTATCACAGTGGGAATCGAACCCAGGTCACACACCAAAGGTATATGTCTTAACCACTACCCCCCCCTCATGTTCAGAATCGGAATAATTTATTGATCTCCGACGGTGAAGTCTTTGTTGCAGATACTGGCAGGACAGAAAAAGGAATAGGAATAATAGGTAGTTGAAGTTAGTGAGTAGAGAATATAATAATGTATACAAATCTAAGAATATAGGCTAATAATGATAATAAATGTGAATATCTACACTATTATACAGTAACTCATTTGTTATATGTCAAGAATTGTATTCAGAAATATTCAGCTGTTTTGGGGCTGAGTCGGTTTTTTTTCATTATTGACATCACCTGCCTTGGAAAAATTTGGTCACATGGAACATTTATTACTGGCAAACATAAATATTTTCTTTGCATCATATGCCTACAGGTGTGGATATACTACAGCACGTCGCTCAAATGACTGTGTGTCTTTGGAACAAATCAGTGAAATAAGTTTAAAGGTGATGTGCAGTTTCTTCCAAACACTGTGAATCAAGCGTAGAAGCGACAGGTGTGCCACTTGAAACTCGAAACAGGGGTGAAACGCACCGAAGCCTCGCTTCACTATGGTCACGTGACATTGACGTTTTGAACCACGCTTTGGAGCAGTGTTTCGAAACGTCTGTGCTTCGGGATCTTGACACAACGTCCACACGTCAGTATCGAGCGTCCCATCCCTTTACCCAAGAAGTGCATGTCTCTGTTTGAGCACAGGTGTACAAGACAGAGGCAAATTTCCACATTTGTGTGTTATTATATTATACGATTAAGAGCACAGAATAATTTGACTGCAGCAAACAAATAGGCATGGTTTGCACGACTGAATATAAATACATGACCATAAAAAATTCTACCTGCAGGAAGGCTGCATGATTTATTTATTTTTTTTGTATTATTCTTTACACTTGTTAAAGCACTTTGTAACTTGTTTTTGAAAAGTGCTCTACAAATAAGGATTATTATTATTATTATTATTAGTATTATTTATTTAGATAGAAAGAGAACCTTTTTAATCTAACTGAACAACATGTTACTAACTTGAGGTCTTCCCTCTCCTGTGGTCGTGTGCTATCTCGTCTCTGTCCTCTCTCCTCCTATCACTTTCTACAGGTGTTTCTGGCTCTGGAGTCTGGATATGTGGCTGCGAGTCACCTGCTGTCCTCCGGTTCCTGCACAACATCCGCTTAGACAATTATTTCTAGTTCTACTATTAAAATAATTAAAATTACTATTTTATCAGTACCATTATTAATTTTATTTACCAATGCTCAAGGGCGTCACTTTGTGCTGGAAAGTGGTGGGCTCATAGGGGCTCAGATTAGTGGTGTGAAGAGACATCGCAAGACATCACAATATGCAAAATAAGGTTCACAAGTACAAGACAAAAAGATCCTTAAACAGTGTTTTAAAGATATCCTCTTTTGATCTTTAAACACTTGATTTCCGGCTTTCTGGTGAAAGTTTCTGCAACAACTTATGGTGGAAATTCTTTTGTTTATGTAAAAATTCAGGTAGCACTTGACATTTCAAAATATATAAATATAACAGAATATAATGCAGTGCAGCTCTCAGGCATTCTGTGTTGCTTTCAGATCTGTTTCTCCTGGAGATCAACTCTTCTCATGTAATATCATCCCTACTGTGTCAACACATATGTAGGCATGATTTAGTCTTCCTTCCTCTTTTGTCATGTTCAAAGGGAGAGAACAGAAAATTTGGCCAAAAAGAAACTGTGTCAAAAAGTTGTTAAAGTTACTGATTGCTGCTTGCATGTTTTTGGGTAATTTTCTTTAACTTAAGTTACGTTACTTTTTTGGGACACATTTGTTTCTTCTATATTTTAATTGCATTGCATGTTTTCTTAATGTGCAAATAAACCTTTCCAAAGGCATTTTCAAATGTTATTTAACAGCAAGTGTTTTTTAAAACAAATTATGCTTTGAAAAAGTGATGGGGACATGTCTTCAGCGTCCCCAGTGTAAATGACACCTATGTTACTGTTTTTATTTTCTGTGGATATTGAGTTGCGTCTCTCAATTCAATTTCAATTTTGCTTTATTGGCATGACTGTCAATAAAACAGCATAACCAAAGCTTCAAGGAAAATAAAAAATTAACAGTTTAATTTATACAGTTCATCAAATTAATTAAATTAAATTAAACAGTAAGTTTAAAAAAAATCTCTTTCTCTCTCATAGGACATTGTTATCCAAGTAAGGTTAAAATGAAAGGCATTTGGACCTGGTTGAAGAAAATGTTTAGTTCCTGTGGGGTCGTTGTCATGATAATCGATACCTCTGGTTCGTTTGTGCTCCTGGAGGTTGTAAAAACAGTTGTTATAGTCATTGGAGTCGACCATGTTGGGCATCCTCACCTGAGGCCAAACATGAATGTTTGTTTTGTTTCTGGGAACGAATGAAAGCACAGCATTGGCGATGGCTACTTAAACCAGGTGTAAATGTCCTAAATGCTTCAGATGTAGGTAAACTGCTGAGTCTTGACTTGAGGAGTTGGCCCTTCTGTGTTGAGCCATTCGTTTGTGTAGTTTCCCAATATACAGGTCTGTGCATTCCTCACTGCATTGGACAGCTACACTAGATGTGTTTGGGTGTGCTGTCTTTAGAGTGGACCACTGTTAGTCTTTTGTTGAGTATCTCTGATGCTCCAGACACGTATGGAATCACATTGTTGTTGTATTTGATCTTCTTTTCCTCATACCCCGTAGTGTTGGTCAGGGCTGGACTGGGAAAAGAAAATCAGCCCAGGCATTTTTGGCGCAGGCGGCCCACCAAAATTGGCCGTACACCCCTCACCAATACACCATCTTTCCATATTAAATGTGTACCTCCTGTAGTATTCCCCCAAACCAGCTGAGTGGTAGGCCTATGTGCCGTGGAGAAGTGTACCAGTGCAACTGAATCAGTGTACTCACTCACACTCATTTACTGAGTCACTGGTGATCAGAGGCGGCTATGGAGTACACAAGTACAAGTAGCGTACAAGTCATTTTCACAGCAGCGTGGGACAAAATAACCTCATCTCAGCCATTAGGACAGTTAGCCAAAGTTAAGACTGCATTAGGAAACTGCTAGCTACAAAAACAATGTCAAATAGCTTATACAGTCTCACTATTAATTGAACTAATCATCATCATCATCATTGTCACTATGGCATGGCACACACCCTAACCAAGGGCATCACTTTGTGTTGAAAAGAGGTGGGGACATTTAAGGGCCAAGATTAGGGGTGTAACGAAACATCTGGGGGATTTTGACCATTAAACACTTAATTTCATGCATTCTGGAGATATTTTCTAATTTATGGTAAAAATGTCTTTATTTATATTGAGCGATATTGACAAATCAGAATATAAAAATATTACAGAATATAATGCAGGAATCAATCTTAAGTTACTTTTTTGGGGCAACGCAGATGTTTGTTATCTATTTACTTTGCCTTGCAGGTGTTTTGCAGATGTATTGTGGGACTGTGGGCTGGGGTGCGGACACAGAACACTCGAGGCGGGTTAAAGTCAAGAGTTTTATTCACAAAGAACTGAGTAACTAGTAGAACAGCATGGAAAAGGGCGAGGTGTGAGCAGGGACAGAACGTCCTGGGCAGCTTTCCAAAAGATCCTCCGGGTAACAGGTGCAGGTATCTTGAAAAAAACACAAAAATGTTAGTCCTAGTCCAGACAGAGAACTCACTCGAAGCCAACTAAATACGCAAGAGCCAAAGTTGGCCTGAAGTACTCAACCACGAGAAGTTTATGAATAATCTGGCAATGAGTCTCAGGAATTTTCATTTGTTATTTTTGCGCATTCATCCATCTGATAATATTTTTTTGACCCGCAAGCAAGAAACAGATGGCCAAGGGGGAGGGGATGGAGGCCAGTAAGAGATGTGATTGGGCCAGCCCAGTGTCTAGTATAGAAAATTACCCAATGGGCCGCTGTCCGTGCTTTATGGGCTAACAGTTATAAATAATTTATGTTTCACCGGCCCAAAGGTTCGTTGGCCAGTCAGTCAGAACTGAAAAAGTGTCTTGGATGAGGGGCAAAATGTTTTTGAGTAGCCTATCTTCAACGAAGTCCATTTGCCCTTGACTTTAACCTTCCTTGAATAGCTCTTAAAAGGAAAATTTTCCTTGCCTGTGAAGCCAGGTTCTCGCGCAGGGTTGCCCCTGTCCATTAAAATATGGAATCGTCCCGTATTTGAGAACTAAATAGCGTGTCCCGTTTTGAATCAATACGGGACTCTGTTTGTATCTTACTTCCGAGTTGTCTTTAACGCAGCATCACCTGCAAATCATCCCACCCGCACTCTGTGAAGACTTCTTGGGCATTCTTAACACTGTTGTGTTTACAAACTTGTCACAGCTGATTGGGTAGGCTAACACCTGAGACATGGCCACCAAACGGGAGAAAACATAGGCCTACCTCGAAGCCTGTTGCAACATTGCAAGGAAACATATTGCATATTGCAAACCGGTCCTAAACGTTTTGAGGTTGAACTCGCCCCTCCTTTTCTACCTTTGATTGGGTCATACTTGATGGATGGTTTGATTAATAGGCTAACGTCAGGTTCAGGGCCTATCGGAGTCAAGGGCGGGTGTCTAGGCAAGGAGTCAAGCTGAAACAACGGTGGAGGCTGCTCGAGAATCCCCCCGTGTCCCCTCTGAAATTACAGCGGATGCAAAAGTACCGATGACGAGAGTGGGAGAAATCAAATAGCCTGCCCTACTTGATGAGTAGGCTAGGCTATCAAGCCAAAGTGCCTACTAATTTTCTGATTGATTACTCTGGATTTCACACGCTGCCTATTTTTTAAGAAATATTGTGACAATGTAAATGAATCACATGCCGACATTATATATGTATAGCCTACTGTCAGACACAAAAGCATTAATTTAATAAGAGATAAGAGTGAGATACAGGCTATTTAATACACATTTAATTATCAATATAGTGCCTATGTGAATAATATAAACAACTAGCCCATTATGGGTGTTTTCATTGTTTGGATAGTATTAAAGTGTTCACACCACCCTTTACAATTACTCAAGTTCATTAGGAATTTCTCAGCAAGAACAGGTGCTCTGTGGAACTGTGGAGTATTTCCTGTTCATAGTTTTACTGTAGCAGCTTGAATGACTAACAGCTACTCAATGCTGCCACACGAATAGTGTACTTCTGACAAGAAAACATTTATAAAAGGAAGTAGGCCTAACATGCTCCAATACTGCACACAAGGCCTACTACTTCTGGTCCACTGATGTTTGTGATGTTCATGGAAAATCCTTTGCAAAAGTCTTTTCAATCAAATCATATCAAAGCATTTGTTTTAGCCTATTTATAGTTCATAAATTATGGACATGTTGATTTAATAAGTTAATAAAATAAAGTTCACATCCTATTTTTTGTGGTCTCACTGTCACACATGTCTATTATTGTCGTAGCTGTGTATTCAGCTATGACAATATGACCACTAGTCTGTTGTGATAGAGAGAGTTCATCCGTTCACACTGATTTCAAAAGCAGATAGCTTATTATAATGTCCATGGGTGTCAATCTTAATACTTTCCTGAAAACATGTTTTAAGTTATGATATAGGCTACCACCACTGGCACACCATCGGGCCTGTTGTTGCCGGGGAGTCCCTATTTTTTCTGTATTGAAGGTGACAACCCTAGTGGGAACTGTTGTGTCTCTGTAAATAATATTAAACAGAGTACAGTCTAGACCTGTTCTATATGAAAAGTGCAATGAGATGACATTCGTTATGAATTGGCGCTATATAAACAAACTGAATTAAACTGAATGTCTTTTAAAAAAAAACTTTATTGCAACTAGAGGAATACAGTTTACATGTGACATAGAGAGGTATAGATGACAGTATATAAATATATAAGACACCAATAATAACAACAAAAACTTTGCCAGGGGTAGTCTATATTATATAAAGATATTAAATGAGTACGATATGTCGACAATTTTCACAGCCTTTTTGTTGTTGGATTCAGAAATTAAATTGACATAATGCACAACCTCATGGAGAAAAGTACGAAGTTAGGTTTTAAACTGCAGAATTTACACTTATGAATGTGTAATTTTGCCATTAGAATTAATACATTTATTATGAAGTAGGCCTACTTATTTTCTCTAGGATTTTCCATAGACTGTACAAAGGTATTTTCTAGACCCCCAATAGTCGAAGATTGGATGCTTCGATGGGCGGAGTCTGATTCGACTGTCAATCTCACCGTGGAAGCTTCGCAGCGAAACAAGGATCATGCCATTTTGGAGATATGGGGGTGCTCAACATCTGATTTTACATAGAACTACCAGTTTTCTCCCAACATGTAAAAAGAAAAAAACTTTCAATAAATGTTTTTAAAGTGCGTGAATAAATCGAAAATTGTAATCCTAACCCTGGGTCGTCAGTGCGCATGTGTAGGCGTAGCGTGTATGTAGTGGTGGAAGAGGTAACACTTGCTGAAGAAACAGAGCCTCAGCTTGCTGGACTTTCGGATAACTTATCACCGTTGGTGAACCACAAAAAGAATATTATATCGTTTTTAAATAGCCGGCTCCTTGAAATAGACCCGCGAGGAACCGCGACGTGCATGCAGTTGTTGGCAGCACGGCATGCACGCAAAACTCTGCACAGGACCGGTGAATGGCTTGAGAGAGAGAGAGAAAGAGAGAGAGAAAGAGAGACAGAAAGAAAAGGGTCAGCAGCAATAAGGGTAAGTTTAGCTGGAAATTTACAGTGTAAGTTGAATGAATAGAGACTAGTATTTTCTAGCATTCCTAATATTTTCACATGATTGTACATTGCTAAGGATGTGCTAACTTACAATACAATAAAACAATATTAAAATCACACACAGGCAACAGTAGGCTATAAAGAACACATATATACGCACACTAAACAAAAACAATATAGACAGATTGAGACAATATTGCAATGAGCAGAGTAAAAAGGAAGCAGGAGTAAAATTATTATCATTATTATGAAGATGTTGGAGGTGGATGAGATATAAAGGTACACATACATGCATACATGTACTCATGTACACAGTGTGATGGAGCACAGTGCAAAGGATGCTGAAATAAATAACTATTATGTGCAGGTGTTATTTACATGTGGTAGGTGGATTTGGTATTCAGTATATACAATATACAAAATGACAATATGAACAGCTCTGAAATAGAAAATAATGAATAAATAATAAGTGGTAACGAGTAAACAGGTGACTGATTAGAGACAGAGTTACTGGGTTATTGCACAGAGATTGTTCCTGATACTCTGAGGCAGAAATCAGCTGTTCATCAGAGTGATGGCTTGTGGGAAGAAACTAATTATGACTTGCATGGGATCTGGCAAAGATGGGCAAACATGAGGATGGACTCTGTAGAACCTGCAAACAACAACAGCAGCGTGTTAAACATGTACATATGGAATGAAAACAAACAGCTATGTTCTGCGCTATGAGGCCTTGGAGGACAGACAGTGACACTGAGAGACCTTCTGAATCCTCATGACAACCAGTTCTGGGCTATATCTGCAACAGGATTACCCCTCTGAGAATGGTGGCGCCTTGAAATGATACTGAGGCTGAACTGTGAGGAGCAGCAATGTGCCGGAAGGCATCTAGTCTGCCGGAAAGCCAGAAGAAGAAGAAGAAGAAGAAGAAGACCACGCCCCGTCCGTTGCGTATTTTAAGTGTATTCCGCACCGCCATGTTGTTTCGTTACCTGCAGGAAGTACTTAGGAGCTAAGCGATTTATGGAAGGGGCAGTATTATAATGGAAAGGACTGTCTGACCACCGCGAAACTTACATTTGGAAGTATGTGGATTTAACATGTTTTATTAGACAGTAACTATAAGAGTGTTAAAACAGGGAGGGACGAAATGACCTTGGTTGTTAGTCCGAGTGTAAGAGCTAATGTAGCTAAAGCCAACCGATGTTAAGTGTATCCTCTGTCGGTTACTGCTAAAGATGTAGCTAACAAGTTAATGCTAACCAACAAAAACGTTAACAGTCAGCGTACATATAATATAATAACCGTGAGCTACGTATGAAACGCAGATATCGTCCGAGTGAGTGTGCGGAGTTTGAACTTTCACTATAATGATAGCTGGCCGTCAAGAAAACGAAGCTGTATTGTGGTCTTTGCAGCTGTCAGATAAACGCGCAGACAGTCGTGAGGCTTTGCCATGCTCATGCATATGAAGTGGATCTCACCTCGCCTCGTTCTGTGAGCATGATGTTCTCATCCTTTTTTTTTAATACAGGTGAGGCTGCGACCAGAGACCATGTTGGCTCGTCTGTTCAGGCTCCATGGCCTACTCGTGGCCTCCCACCCGTGGGAGGTAATAGTGGGCACCCTCGTTCTCAACGTCTGCCTCATGTCTATGAACAACCTGGCAGCCAGCAGCCAGATTTGCAGCTGGAATGAGTGTCCCAAGGTCAAAGAGGTGAGTCTGGCTGAGAGGAGGCTGGTGTGAGTGTGGTAGAGCAAAGAAAGGGAAGTGTGCAGGTAGTGTTAACAAGAAGACATGTCTGTGCCTGTTTTCTCATAGAAGATCCACAGCAGTGACATAATCATCCTAACAGTCACACGCTGCATGGCCATCATTTACATCTATTTCCAGTTTAAGAGTCTGCGACAACTGGGATCCAAATATATACTGGGTCAGTATGATAGGATGTTGTAGCTTGTTCAGCACTGAACTGTAATGATGCCCAGCTTTACTAAGACGATGCCGCACGCAGTAAATATTCAATCTGTTAACATTCAGTTTTTTTTCTCTTCCTACAGGTATTGCAGGGTTATTCACAGTGTTTTCCAGCTTTGTCTTTAGTACAGTGGTCATCCACTTCTTTGGGAAAGAGCTGACAGGTCTTAAGTAAGTTTTCCCAAATGCGCTAACATATACATATTGTTGAGCAAACGGATCATTGAGTAATACAAATTTACCAGTTTTATAATAGCAGTTGGAGTCTTACCTTATGCTTGAGATTGCAAGTGTTTGACTGTCCTGTCACCTTATCTCAGTTACCACAGTGTGTACAGTCGATCAGCAAAAGACAACTTGTATGGTGGATTAAAAAAAATCACTAGAAGAGTCTTAAAGCTTAGCAGTGGAGAACAGCAGTGTAGATAAAGTCTTTCCCTGATAGACGTTTGTCTTGTATCCCTACAGTGAAGCCCTGCCGTTCTTTCTCCTGCTCATTGACCTGTCCAAAGCTTGTGCATTGGCCAAATTTGCCCTCAGCTCAAACTCTCAGGTAATATCGGTTTTATTGGACAATTGTTTTTTTTGTGAACTGTAACTAAAGTAAGATCTGTTCATTCAACTGAAGAATGCATTTGAAGTGTCGCTGACTTGTGCCATGGCTCTTGTGTATAGGAGGAGGTGAGGGAGAACATATCCCAAGGCATGGCTATCCTAGGCCCCAGCTTCACACTGGATGCTCTGGTTGAGTGTCTGGTCATTGGGGTTGGCACCATGTCAGGTAAGGAATACTACAGCAATGTTTGTATCTTAAAGTGTGGAGTGGAAAATTAAAGAAGTATTATTTTCTGTTGTTTTCCAGGTGTGCCTCAATTAGAGATCATGTGTTGTTTTGGCTGCATGTCTGTTCTGGCCAATTACTTTGTCTTCATGACCTTCTTCCCGGCCTGTGTCTCCCTGGTCCTGGAGGTAAGGATGAGATGGAAGATTTGGTAGAATTATAGTCTCGACAGCATGTGGAAATTAGTTCCATGCATCTCATGATTAATTTCTGTGTTTGTTAATGCACGCGTGTATGTGTTTTGTATAGCTGTCCAGGGAAAGTCGTGAAGGCCGTCCAATCTGGCAACTGAGCCACTTTGCCCGTGTGCTGGCTGAAGAAGAGGACAACAAACCAAATCCTGTGACCCAGAGGGTTAAAATAATCATGGTGAGAAACCAAATTCAGCCACCACAGATGTCAACAATACATTTGAAAGTTTATAAGTCAACTGTATACACCGTTTTAAAACAAAGGTGGTGTGAAAATAAGAATTATAAAAAATGTAAAGTCTAACTGGGGTGTCTATTTCATGGTATCTTCATCAGTCTCTGGGCCTTGCCTTGGTTCATGCTCACTCTCGATTGGCAGCTGAGCATCCAGGTTCAAATCGCACGGTGGAGGGGCCCATAGCTAAAAGACTTGAATCTGATGGTACCATGTTGCCTCTGAAGCTCTCCAGGTAAAGGGAAGACTGCATATTCCATAAATATATTTGCCTGTTATTGGCTCCATAGCAGTAACCCTCTGGTGAATGACTTTGTCTCGCCTTCTACCAGTATGGACCTGGAACAGGTGATAACTCTTGGTCTTGCCCTGCTCCTGGCTGTGAAGTACGTCTTCTTTGAGCAAACAGAGACCGAGTCTTCCCTGTCCCTGAGGAGTCACATTATCAGCTCTGCTCCGAATCAGAAGTCCAGGGGGGTGGGGGACTGCTGCAGGAGGGACTTTCTGGCCCTGAAACCCCAGAAGACCATGAACGGTATATTAGCAACTAACCCTACCACCCCAGCTGTCTCAGAGTCTAAACTTTCCCATGAGGCTGACATGGCGTTCAGAGAGAATGGTGTGACACATAATTGGCCCTGTCAGCTTTATGATGTCTGTGCTCACTGGTAAGGCTGGACGATATGGCCCAAAATGTTATCACAATAAAAAGTTTCATATCTTTCAATATCAATAATTATCATAAGTATCAAATCGTTATCTGTCGAGTTTATAGGCTGATTTTTGCTCCTGAGTGAAAGTTGAAGAACCCTGATGGTTAATTGTGGTTTAAACTCTCTTCTTTATGATCAACACTTGAGGCCAAACAGTGGATCACTTCACAAATCTGAGGTAGAACATACAAAACAATTAAGATAAAATCTTTGTCAACAAATATGCATGAGTAGAATTAAGTAAAAGCTTTTTCAGTCCTTTTTCCTCAACAGAATAAACAAATATAATAAAAAAAAATTAGTCCTAATTTGTTGTAGATTCAAGTGTATAAAATCAAACATTTATTGAATATTTATTGAACATTTGTTATATTTTTATTGAAAAAAATATATTGTGATAATTATTGTTTTATTGTCCAGCCCTACTCACTGATTTAAAAAAAACAAACACATATGCATATCTATTCATTCTGTTTAAACCCCGGTATGTCTGCACAGTTGGTGAAAGATTAGGGTAGACTAATATTATCAGTATTATACTATTTGTAGAAATAGATTCCAGTGGTGACTGTGTAGGATTGTTTCGGTTTTATTTCTCTGATTCGCTGCTTTGTTCTCGCAAACACCACTCCCCATGTTCATTCACTCTGTAGCTTACTCAACCACTGATGCTGTCTCTCTTGCTTCAAATTTTTTTTTAGGGTAATGTCAAAAAATATGACACATGAAGCTTCATTTGAAAACCTCCAATAGAAGCTTTGAATGTAAAAAAGAATCTCTGAATTAACTGCTTTGTTGCTTAATATGTGTTTGTCCCTCTCGATTCCTCTACAGCAGAGGCGATTCAGCCTCCAGCAGCCTCGGTGGAGAACGGCCCCTGTGTTTCATGTTTTGAGGAGTCTCCTGCTCCGACACCTTGTGTTCCTCAAAGCAGCTGTAATTCAGAGCCCCGGACCCTGGAGGAATGTGTGGCCATCCTCTCAGATCCTCAGGTAAGCTGCCAGAACAGATAGAAATCTTCTGTGGGTACAAAGCAGAAGAAATCTCTTATTTCTTTTTTATTTGTCTGATGTTTTAGGAAATCACTGGTTTGCTCTTGTTGTTTTTTAGAGAGGTGCCCATTGTCTTAGTGATAAAGAGGTGATGAATCTGGTAACCTCACGTAACATCCAGAACTACAAACTGGAAGTCGTCCTTGAGACTCCAGAGAGGGGCGTTGCAATCCGGAGGGAAATGCTGTCACCCAAACTGCCTGTTAGCTCTGCCTTGGCTTGTCTGCCTTATAAGGACTACGACTATTCTAAGGTATTGGCATCAGGTGTATCTGTTAAGTGTGTAGCTTATTTATTGTGTTTTTATGGTGTCTGTGTTGTTGAAGCTTTTTTCATGCCTCCACGCTGTCGTATTCTTGCGAACCTGCCAGGAACTACAGATAAAAATTTGCCCTCTGGCTAAATCTGCCTTATTTACTTTGATGCTAATCTGGAATGTTCTTGCATGTGCACTGTCCCTTTACACAATATCTCAGGAACACGTTGAGGGAATTTCTTCATATTTGGCACAAATGAAATGATCTATGATAATAGATGTACAAGTATTCACTGTTTAAATGAGTCTGGACAGACATGGATGTAAACTGCAACTTGACTGGTTGGTGGAGGCGTATAACCACGGTGTATTAATATTCATTTGTGTTCTTGCCTACTAGGTCATGGGAACTTGCTGTGAGAATGTCATTGGCTACGTGCCAGTGCCAGTGGGAGTGGCTGGTCCTCTTCTGTTGGATGACAAGCAGTTTTACATTCCTATGGCGACCACAGAGGGCTGCCTGGTAGCCAGCGCTAACAGAGGATGCAGGGCGCTTTCTGTAAGTGAGGGGTCTCTAGGTGTGTGTGGGGGTGTGTGTGTGTGTGTGTGTGTGTGTGTGCGCTGACTCTGTTTTTTCGTGTCCAGCTGAGCAAGGGTTGTCGCAGCAGGATCCTCGCTGACAGTATGACCAGGGGTCCTGTGGTGAGGCTGCCCTCGGCGTGCCGTGCTGCAGAGGTCAAAGGCTGGCTCGAGACCTCTGACGGGTTCGGCACGATCAAAGAGGCTTTCGACCAGACCAGCAGGTCAGTAGAAACACGGTGACAGAAAACACTCATAGAATGATGGATGGTATTTCTGTTTCCTTTAGTCACGTCTGTAAAATGGACCTTCAGATCATACATGAATTTTTGCTCTTGGTAGGTTTGCTCGTCTGGAGAAGCTGTTTGTGACCTTAGCTGGGAAGAACTTGTACATTCGCTTCCAGTCTCAGACAGGAGATGCTATGGGCATGAACATGCTTTCCAAGGTATGACCATATCTTGTGTAGCAGTCAGCAGTCAATGCAAATTTAATGCTACTTTTGTTCCTGTCTCTAGTCTGTTTACTCTGTTTACTGTTATCTGTACAACGTTATCTTGTATCTCCAGTACTGTAAATACTGAAGTGTCTGTGTGTGCTGTGTTTTTCCAGGGGACCGAGAAGGCTCTTCACAGACTCCAGCAGCAGTATCCAGACGTGGATGTGCTGTCCGTCAGTGGGAACTACTGCACAGACAAGAAGTCTGCTGCCATAAACTGGATCATGGGCCGGGGAAAATCTGTTGTGTGTGAGGCCACCATCCCTGCCAATGTGGTCAGGGAGGTAAAGACAACTAACACCCAACTCTTCTGATTGTATTTGAAGCGGCCTTGCTTAAACCAGTGATATGTCAGGGATCAAGTCACAGTTTATTTACTTATTTAATTTCCACAGTTTTTGTTGCTGCTGGTTATTTTGGTTTGTAAAATCAGATATTTCTGACTAAAACAACACATTAATGCATCTGTAGGTGTTGAAAAGCAGTACAGCCGCTCTGGTGGAGCTGAACATCAACAAGAACTTAGTGGGCTCGGCCATGGCTGGCAGTGTCGGGGGCTTTAATGCTCATGCTGCCAACATTGTAGCAGCCCTCTACATCGCCTGTGGACAGGTAATGAAATGATCAACATGTTTAACACTTTAAATACTTAATTTTACAGACAATTTTGCAAAATAATCCAGATGATTCAGAATAAAGACAAAAATAACCGCACATATTCCAGGTTTAACACAATAGTGACTTCTGGTATCAACACAGTACTTGGGCTATATACAACGACTCCAATGCATGCTCAAAATACCAAAGAGGTACCTGTTATACAAAATCTGAATTTTGATTAGAGACATTAGAGTGATTTCACAGAGTAGAAAGTTCTACTCTTCAAAGTGTGTGAGAAGCAGAAATGTGTGGTATGAGAGCCTGAAATGGAAATTCTGAATATTTAAAAAATCATGTTATGCAGTACATTTTTTGAAGTTACCAACCTAAGTCTATATATCAGCCCACATGATCCCTGTGTTAAGGGCTAAATAGCAATCAATGATGAAACTCGCCAGTTGGACTGATTCAGTTTCAAAAAGGTCCAAAAGGTCACGGCCAACATGCAGCATGATGTATGACTGCAGAGCGGCATAGCAAACAACAACAAAAAAGTAATGGACGAAAGGAGACCAATGTGATGTATTCATAGTTTTCACGTGACGTCACATTCCAAGGAAAATGTTCCCATGGAGGGCAAAAAGACGTTATTTTCTGCTGCCTGCCAACCAATAAGCAAGTGATATACTTTTACTTTGAGTTGCTGGAAATGCTGGATGGTTGTTGTGCTTTTGGATGTACTAATCGAGGAGGAGACGAGCCCTGGGCTGTGTTAGGTGAGGCATTCCACACAAGGCAAACGTAAACATACCGCAGTGGAGCGACTGCAGGGACCTGGCGGTTTTTAACAGTAGACATGCGGCAGTGGATGCTGTAACGTTATATGGATCGGATATGCCCAACACTTGCAGTTTGTTTTCAAAACTTTCTTTTTCTTAAGTTGAAAGGTGATCCAAATAAAATTTGACTATAAACTATAATAATGTATAGTCTGGGCTAAAATCAGTGGTTGTGTATCTACAGCCTGTGTAGGTAATATGGGTTGTTCGATGCAGATATAACACATTTGATAATAGTAGATAATGAATATAAAAAAACAGGTTAACAGAATCAAGATTTTACATCCCTGAAAAATCAAAATGCACCTGTGTGACACTTTGTCGGTCTTCGGCGTAGCCCAAAACATTTATCGGTTTATCACCACACTTACTGACACTGCTGTACTGTTTCAGGACCCGGCTCAGACAGTGGGGAGCTCCAACTGCATCACTCAGATGGAGGCTGCTGGTCCAGAAAAAGATGACCTGTACATCAGCTGCACCATGCCCTCCATAGAGCTGGGCACTGTGGGAGGAGGCACCAACCTGCCGCCGCAGCAGGCCTGTCTTCAGGTAATGCGGCACATACTTTATTTTATTACACGTTTTACATGTGGACGAGATAGTTTTATTTGATTGTGTTATGTTTATTTATTTAAATTAATTTTTTTCCACCAAGTCTCTAAACTCTAAAAAGTTCATTTCATGGTGGTTGTGCATCCTCGTGTTCGAGGTTTTTCAATTAATAAATTAATTGAAAGTACATCAGCAGGATGGCCTAAACAAATAACGATATATTTTAACTGACAAAAAAAGCAATTTTGGGATTTAGACCTGGTGAAGTTTTTAACCACTGCAGACGTAACAGTGAGTAGAGAGCTGGAGGGGTGGAGGGTGATGACCCTGCAGGGACTGTTTGATGAATCAGAAAAGCTTTTTAAGACTGCTGACACATAAAGGAACATAAACTTGCTGGACCTGAATATAGTCTGATGAGATTTGCATTCATTTAAGTGGCTGATCATCAAACCATTATAATGTGAAAGGGAAACATATCTTATTTGTTTACAAGGAAACGATCTGTCTCTTATAATTTGCTTATGTAAAACTATAACACAATAGCTGGATTCATTTATGCCTTTAGATGCTTGGTGTCAAAGGAACCAGTTCCAACGAGCCAGGTGACAACGCCCGCCAGCTGGCCCGCGTGGTTTGTGCCACCGTGCTGGCAGGAGAGCTCTCCCTGATGGCCGCTCTAGCTGCTGGACACCTCGTCAAGAGCCACATGACCCACAACAGGTTAGATATTTGACTCATGGGCCCTGTTTCAGACAGCAGGTTTGATAAACTCTGAGCTGACTGAGATGTGAAACTCCCGAGTTTTTCGGTTCCAGAACAGGAGATCAGAATTAGTTCAGAGTATGTTGAACCAGATGGAAGTGTGTGTGTGTGTGTGGGGATGAAAATTAGTGGAGCTCAGATACTACGATTCACCATGGCAACATGTAAATAAAGAGCAGAGCCTTCATTTTAATCGGGTGGAGCTTTAAATATGAATGCGTGCCAACATGGACCACGATAGGCTATTTATGTTAAAACGCAGGAGTGGAGGAAGGAGTCAATACGTTAACAATATTACATTTTATACAGCGTTGCTCATTCATAGTTTACCAGACTGGGATTTCCTTAATGAGTGAGAAAGCGCTGGAATTCTCCTACTGGGCAATTAGTAGATAATAGATGTACAAGTATTCACTATTTAAATGAGTCTGGACAGACATGGCCAGTGTTATAAAGGAGGACAGTGTAGCCTGTAAACTTTATTTTGTGATGAGGATTAATCTACGATGTGCTGAGATAACTCTGTCCTTACATCGATGACAGAAAAACATAAAAGTGGTTATGTTCAACAGTGTTGGGCAAGTTACTTCCAAAATGTAATACATTATAGATGACTAGTTACTGTAATGCTTTACACAACTTTTGAGTTACTTAAACTGCTATTTAATGGGCGCATTATTCTGATAAGGTGTAGGATATGCTTATGGGTTCTAGTGATGTGCAGAGTTATATCCGCGGATCGGGTGGGTCTTTGTCATAAAAATTGTGATTTAATAGCAGGGTGGGGAGTTAATGGGGAGTCTCCCCATTAAGAAAGACGCACTAGATACAGCGGCATAATGTCATTGATTATTTCAATCTCCCGACACTCTGACAGGATCAGTCGGGATGAACTCTTATCATGAAGGTAATTCATTAAAGCATAAACACTTGTAGCCTATAGAAATTTATTTCGCATTATCCATTAGGGGAGCTACTGTCTTGTTAAGAGGAGATATTGACAGTATGAATGAAACTTGATCTAGGGTTTATCTGATCTCTTGCTCTGAAACAGAAAACCCAGAATTTCCCTCATCACGGGCTTAACGTACTCTGAATTTTCACTAATCCTGCTTTCTGAAACAGGGCCAGGTTCTTTTGTGGTGTATAAATCATTTTTTTCCCCCCCCTCGTGATGGCTGACTCCGTTCTGTTTCTCGCACAGATCTAAACCAGACCTGTCAGAAAAACCTGCATCAAAGTCTGGATACAAATGTGTGACATCAAATGTTGACGGTCCATCCTCAGAGTCAGCCAGACCAAATGAGCTCTCCAGCTAACGTAAGAAAACTGAGAAGTTTGAATCTTCTCCAGATGACGTGGTTTTGAAGGGAGTTCTGTGGTTTGTGGACATCAAAGACATTAAAGAGTAACCGGCTGTTAACCAGAGCCAACACATGCTGAAGAGCACAGCTGATGTGTGCTTGCTTTGTGTATCGCCTGAAAGATTGCATGACATTTTGGGTTGAAATGTGATGACGGGGTTACTTATTCGTGCCATTTGTCTGCAACTGAACACTGACAGTAGTGTTTTGGAAAGCCTTCACTGTTGTTGCAACTGATCTTTAAGACTACTCTGAATTATTGATGGGGTTTGGGTTTGTAACATTCACCATGCTGCACAAAGTCTTGAACAAGCATTCTGTGCCTCTTAAGAGTGGTTAGGCCAACAGCAAATTGATTTTCCCATCATTCGATGGAAAGACAAAACATCCACATTAATGCTTGTATGGTTTTCCATGTAAACTGCATGAAGTGAGATACTCAGACAGCTGTAACATCTGTTTTTCTCTTTGCACTTGCCAAACGCTTGCTTGGGACAGCAATGCTGTAATGTGAAATTTAATGCTGTAGGTGACATTTGCTCAAGTTTAAAATGCCAACTTTCTGCCTGAATGTATGTTGTACTCAAATCAGTGTTGGAGGATATTACTTGCACACGCCTTCCTGAATGAAGATGCTACTGTATACTGTAGAATGACTGTGGCTGCTGATTCTGGGAAAGAAAATGCCGGCCTGAGTGACTTGTTTAGACTCTAAACCGCAACTAAGACACATTAAAGCCATATTAACTCATTTAATAAACCTTTATGGTACACTGTATGTGCGGAATGATTGGAGGATTGATTGGCATGATGGAAGCAATGGATGAGTTTTAAGGCATCACTGGCTATGGGTACTCCAGGGCCTTGTATTGAAAGTAATGAAGCTCAGAAGTGGCCTTACATTATTTATGTATGTATGTCATGGAGATGTTGAGCCATAGCATGCTCTAGATAAAATTTTAAGCAATTTCAAGATTGTATTATTTAAAAAAAATAAACAACACTACACACTCTGTCGTCGTCTCATTGGTCATTTTTTAATGTGAATAAATGGCTCCAAACGTTGAAGACTGTGGATAAACTTATTTATTTCACTTTTTAAAAACAGTGCAGATCAGATGCGACACTGTCAACAGTACATTTTATAAGATGACCCCACTGCATTAGTATGAACAAATTATTTACACAAAATGTATCTACTTACATTCAGTTTTGCTAACAAAAAAATAGTTTTAGAAATGTCTGCTTTATGTGAATGGGTCTCAGCCCAGCTTCTTTCCACTTAGCTCAGAGGCAGAGTATCATCTGGCTTCACTGTCATCCACATCCCTCTGCTTATAAGCTCTAAAAAGACCAAAGGCTCAAGAGTGGTGACTGATAAAATAGCTATAAATCTATCATCATTGCTATGACCCAACATTTTGTGCTGTCCATAGGTGGAAGTCATACTAAAATGTATTTAGTTCTTAAACCAAATTATGCATGCCTCAAACGTCCTGCGTCACCTGTAAAACTGCAAAGTTCAGGGTTACGGTTTTAGGAAATGTTAGCAAATAAAACAAGGAATTGCAATTACAACATTCCTAGAAAAAACAACTTAAGTCCTTAAACAGAGTAGATCCTAAACTCTGGACTTTGCAGCCCTGCCCTTGATCAGCAACACTTTTAGACAGATGATACGTGATACAGAGACCTAACTTACCTACATCAACAGAATGGTTTCAGCACTTTAACTGCCAGTACACAGCACATGTATGTAACGAATACCAGGCACACTGACAGAAAGGTTGTGGCGGCAAGTCTTAAACTGAAATGAATCTTAAGTCTTCATAATACTAGCACTTAGAAAAAAGTATCCTGCTAGCCCTCTGTGGGAGCCCTTGTTTGTTCATTCAGTGAATATATTGCAGGACCAATTTTAGGGGAGAAGAGAGCATAATAAGGGGAATTTAGCCATGAGGCACTTTCTAGTGATTTCATAGGTGCACTAACAGCACCCTTTATTCCATCTTAAACTATACTTTTCTGTAACACTAAGGCATTTGGGCTTGACTGTAGTCCAACAATTTTCAGACCTTCAGAGAAATTTTAGTGACACTATTTACAATTCATTAAACATTCAAAATATGTGCTATGACACTACAACATGTACAATAACACAAATATAAAGCCAAGCAAATAATGTACATTAAATATATGACACACTTCTCTCGGGTTGTCCCTCCATCAGCACCAACGAGAGGTGTTTTCATGAGAGCGACGGAGTCAGAAAGGTCAAGTCCCTTATCATAGGGGTCATGAGTTGATGACAGCCCTCTGGACTTAATACAAATATTCATCTCATGTCAATCAATGATGTTTTTCTAACTAGCACAATGAGCTATAAATGGCAAGAATAAAATATTTCAGTCTATTAGCAAAGATCTGTTTCTTTTTACAAACCTCTTATAGAACATACATACATTTATATATTAATATATCTGTACCTGACATGTTTGCTACTCTTACAAGTCAGTCTTCTACGTGAGCATGAACGATGGAGTCAACTGTGGCATCAGGAGCTGCTGCAAGAACTTTCATGGGGAGGGAAGGTAGACTGGGCCCACTGCTGGATGCATTCATCTCAGGACACAAACTCTTACCGTTTTATTTAATTGACAATGAAAAATATCTTCCTTATGAATAACAGCAATTTAGTATTTTATATTTAGAAAGTTAGTAGTATTAATTAAACCATAATGTAGTAGGAAAACAAAACAGGATATATTTTCACTAATTTTCATCTGAATGTCTCTCAGGCCAAGGGTTGTCCAGCAAATGTTGGAATGCAGCCACCAGAGGGCACCATTTTGACCCTTCCTCCCCTAGTGGAACTAACTTGTAGCTAAGAACTGGGAAGGAAGAAATAACTATGAGGAACGGCAGCAGAGCACCAGATAGTACGTCCTCAAAGCCTCACGTGCAGTTCTGTCCTCATGTCTCAACACTGAAAAAAAAGATGCAGAAGCTTCATGTTGTTATTTTCTACTGACTAAAGAGATGAACACATAAAACTGGATTAGTGAACTCCTGTTTTACCTGTGAGCCTCAGAATAAGATGGGTTTGCCAGCAGTTTTTTCCTGGACGTAGGAGGTGAAGCGTTTGAGGAACTTCGGGTACTCCCTCTTAGCCACGGCCCTGAGCACGGAGGCAGGAGCCCAGCCCCCTGGATTCACTGCATACAGACACAGGAAACCAACTTTACTGAGCAAGAAAGTTTGCTTTAAAAGGTTCAGTGTAAGATTTAATGGCATCTAGTGGTGAGGGTTGTGAATTGCAACCAACTGTCCAGTCTACCACTGCTCCCTATCCAGGTGGGATTGAACCATCAACCCTTGGGTTGCGAATCCTTACAAACTAAACTAACCGAACAACATGTTGATGCAAGTCAATATTGTGTCTTATATTCTCAATCACCATCTGATGGTTGAAAATATTGCTCTGATGCAAAACTTATTTGCAGACCCCTGCAGTGTATTATTACTACTTCTTCTAACGTACGTATTCAACATAGTGATGAGTGTCTGCACTGCCTGAATTCTACCAGAAGTAGAACAAGAAGAACTTCGTGACGAAACGCGCTCTGTAGCGCTGTTTGTCCGTTTTCAGCTACTGTAGAAACATGACGATGCAACGTGGCGACGTTCATGGAAGGGGGGACGTAGATATAAATGGCTTATTCTAAGGTGATACAAATATAACGGTTTATTATGTAAGGTCTTTACACACCACTGAAAACACAGTTATGGATCTTATATTGCATTTCTGTCGATAGATCCTCAGAAATATTACACACTGAACCTTTAACAAGCACATCATAATATGTCTAAATGAGTTTTTATATACTATAAATACATAAGATCAATTTTAAAGAGGAAAATAATATGCCCCCATACATGGCTAGGGTGTTGGCATACATCATAATTCCAGGAAGTGAAGTGGATGGTTAAAAACAAAAAGCCCTTAATAAATACGAGCTACTACATTATACAAATACACCAACACATATCAACACATTTGCCTTCCTCAGGGTGTCTTGACCCAAAGCAATAAACCAAACAAGACACTCTGAGGAAGGCAAGTGTGCAGACACACGTTGGTGAATCTTCCAAGACTTTTCAAAACTTTCCAAGACCTGCAGATACCATGAAAATGAATGTCAACTGAACCCAAAAGAACAGATGCACACACCATTGGCGACGTAGGTGATTTTACACAGGATGTTGTCTCTGCTGATCTCTTTATCTCCCTCTGGGGGGCTGACCAGGGTCTGACAGATCATGCCGATGTTGATTTTGGCACGGACACACTTGCTGGTTAGCTGTGGGACAACAAGACAGAGAATTAAGAAAAGCAGCAGCATGGTTATTATTTAGAATCTCAATAAATTCCTCGCATGGTGTCTGACACCTAAAATGTATCTGAATGGGCTTAATGGCTAACCTGTGCATCGTCGTGATCCACAGAGAAATTGCAGACCAACCAGGTGTCTGGGTCATTCTCATTGTTGGCCAGAACCTTTCTCATGGCAGACAGGTACAACACGTCCCTCTGAGATGCAGGCCACACCCGCTGCAACACAGATTCATTTTTCTTTTATCATTTCAGATTCAACAGAACAATAAGAAAAGGTGATTAAAACAAGCAGATCCATTCCATTGTCAGATCAGGTGTGGGGATTTTGTTTGTGATCTTGCAGCTTACCTTGTGCGTTTGATAAACAATTGTTGCATTGTCTGACAGTGTCTCCACAACATTGAAGTTTTCAATGGTGGCTAAAAGAAGCAGAGAACATGGGTGTATTAAAATGAAAGTTTCTTAATCATAACAATTTGTTTTAAACATGTACTGACTTTGAGTTTAAAGACTTACTCTCCCAGTCGTTGCGGTAGGTAGTGTCCCAAAAGTAATGGCAGATCTCGTGACCAGTCACCCCCTTTACAGAATGGGTGGCCTTCAGCGGGTCCAAAACAATCCCATTTTCTTCCACCTCTCTCCTGTACACCTGCACACGCATGCCAAATTTAAGTGAAATCATTTTATAATCTTTAGGCTCGGACTGATGTTAAAGAAAAAACAGTAATCCAATAGTAAACTCCAGATAAATGTTATTTTAAGAACAAATTAAATGTACTCGATCCTTTAAAAACATTGATTCAAGATTTACTGTGTGTCTCAGTGAAAGTATTACATATAAAAATGCTCTATGTGATTTACAGTTACAGAAATCGGAATGACATTTTGAAAAATCCTCCTCGAACCTTCATTTCTCCCTCTTCTACAACCAGCTGCCAGTTGGCGTCTCCACCAACATCCTGCAGGGAGTAGGTCATGTGATTCTGCACCATCTCCTCCACCTATAACACAAGGCCAAGGACAGGCAGAGGATGTGAGATTGATGATGTGATGACTACTTGAAAAGATCCTCTGAGGATCGGTGTTAATTTTATGAACAGAAATGAACAAAAAATATTGCAGACAAGATTTTTCACGCCAAAAACTAGACTAAACCTAAATAAAGACATAAAAAAGTTTTTTTTAAATCACGAATGGTGTTATAATATTTTATCAAAACAATAAAGTGAAAGATGGATGAATGGACATATAAAATGATAAATGTTGGGTCTTATTCAACGACCTGCATGCATGTATGGAATGATACAAAAAAATCTGTTGTTGTTGTTTTGCTGCTTAACCTGTTTCACTAATAAGCAGCATCTTGTTTCTCAGTAATTTCATGTGTTGTCATGATGTTGGAAGCCAAAAGTAACAATGTATTTACATATACAGTATACTGTATATACAGTATATGCATCTCCAATCCCACTGGATTTAGACAAGAGGCTTCAACAAAGCAGCTTGGAGAAACCACCAACACATGCAGACCACCACGACATTTAGAAAAAACGTTAGCTAACTTTAACGGAAAGTTATCAAGGGCCGCAGATGTGGACGTAACATGCTAAACTTTAATTTCAGCAGCTGCTCTGTTCAAACAGCCAGAAATCGGAAATGACAACTGAATTTTTCTGAAATTTCAGTGAAATTTCACTGACCAAAATCAAGACTAAAATGTCTAGTTTCTGTGGACTATAACTAACAAAATCAAATTAGAAAAATGAATGAAGGAGGACACAAAGCTTCAATGTACCAAAAAGGCCTATATCGTATATATGTATCAGTTAAAGCAATTTTGGAACCATATTTATGTGCTGCATTATCACGGATATTAGATACGTTCTGCGACTTCAGGGGGGTAAACTTTTTGTTACACAACTGACCTGGTGGCACATTGTCTTTCAACATGAACAATTATTATTTCTCTCACACACACACACACACACAGATATAATGGGAGCTCATGCTTCATGCTGCTACTATGAGTCATTCAAGACTCTTCCTGTGTATTCACGATAAAGCTTACGCAGTTAACAGCCGTGCAAACATGGTGTTTAGTCTAGACAGGTGAAACACAGAGGGAGGGTGACTGGCTAAGCCGTGGCAGTGAGTTACCTCTGCACTGAATCTGTGGACATCGTGAGGAGGGGCCATAACTATCAGAGCAGGGGAGGACTGACTATGAGGCTACAGTGAAGAGGAGACCCGAGGGGATGATTGACAAATATGAAGGTACAAAGTTACACAGAAGGATGTGAGATGTAAAAATGAAAGAAGTGTGAAATGAGGAGCTGGAAGAAATGAAGGAGGAACAGGTGAAATGATGACAGTACAGTTTAAAGGAGTGGATTGGACAACCTTGTCAGAGAATCTGTGTGTGCCAGCGCTGGAATACACATCTCCAGGGGGGACTGGGCTGCATCTCTGTATTCTTGTCTTCTCAGTTTGAGACTAGACACAAACAAATACAGAATTTAAATGAAGAACTTAAGAAAAAAAATATTAAATTGAAGTATTTTAAACATACTACCTTTAAGGCATGTCATTGCTTTTATTTAACACCACATCACAGCAGTTAACGTTTTCTATAAGTAAATATTGCATTTGATCTTTTGCTCACCTGTTCTTCTATTTTGTCCTGTCTGTCAAGAGCAGCTTCCACTGCATCAAAAAATTCATCCTCATTTATGAGACTGTTTGGACCCTCCTGCCAATGAAGTAGAGAAGGAACGTTACTTCAAAAGTGCACAACCCAAAATTTGTGCTGCATTAATGGTGAACTACTTCACCTCATAATCTGGACCTCCAAAGTGAGACTTTTTCTTCAACTCATTGAGTGCTGATTTATAGCCTTCCTCTATTCTTCGCCTCTTCTCCATCTCCTACAAACACAGGAATCCAGAATAATAAAACAATCGCAATTGTGGAGAGGAAGTAGGAAAGATATGCATGCTGATCTAGCATCAAATCCTACAATAACTCTCTCTCCTGCAGCATTTTTTTGTTTTGCAGATGGCTACTTCACTACTGTAGATAAATGAAGAGGCACAATAACTATTGTCTATGTTCTTTCTTTCAAGCAAGTAGATGCAACATGGCTAATCCAATCCAAATGTTACACACCTTGTCCAGTCTCTTTTGCCAGCTGTCTTCTCTCTTCACCATGAGGTCAATGCAGTGGGACAGAGTGGCCAAGATCCCAGCAGTGGTGGCCTTGAATGTGATGGCCTCACCCTTAAAGTCTATGCCATTGATTCCCTTGGGACTCAAGGACAGGAACACTGCACAAAAGAGGAGCATGCCGACTAAAACAAATGCTTCTTGTAACACCAAATCTGTACAGACCAATGACCAAGTATGGGGTTAATTCCTAAACTTTTTTTAAATTATTTCATGTCAGTGAACATAACAGCAAGATTACTCATTAGAAAGATAGTTGACATATACATAGTTGACATAAGTATATGTCAACTATGAGGAACACAAAGATTTTAAAAAGGTGCTGAAAAATACTTTCTCAATCACCTTCTTACAACAACAAAGGTTGTACAGGAACACTATTTTTTGTCACAGTAAGCACTTCAGGGGTTTAAGTTTCTGCAATACTCACATTTTTCTTTGCTGCTGTTATGCAGAAAGTCTCCATCTGTCCGGGTATTGGGGAAGTCATCTTCATCATCCTCCACGACTGAAAAAAAGAAATTAAGTAAGCTAGCTGCTACACACCTTTTCAAGCATTCAGAGTCATCCAGGGTGCCAGGGCAGGGCACCGCATTGTGACCCATTCACAACTTAAGCTACAGCACAGCACACCATCAGACTGACAGACCTCTGCTGTGCTGGACAACATGACAATGGTCTGGTTTCATCTTTAGAATAGACAGAGGGTGAGAGAGAAAAGAGAGAGAGAGAGAGAGGACTGTAGAGAGAGGGAGGTTAGAGAACAAAAACAGGGCTTCATTCACTGCGGTCATCCACAGGCGCCCAGCGCAGGCTGCCATGAGCAAATGTTCAGCCAGCCAAGATGGGGTGAGGGTGAGGGGGGCCTGCATAAGAACTGCTTTCTGAGTCCCACACACAAACACATTTCATGCGAGACTCAGTAAACGTTTCTTCTAAACTCCAAATATTTTCACTATCTATATATGAAATATGGAAGCTAAAGATTCTCTTAGACAAACCAGTGTCATGTAAGAAACATATTTTTGTAAACAATTCTCATTTTTGGTTCCCAGAATGTTCCTTCTTTTTTCTATTATGTCTACACATTGTTTACCTAATGCTATGGATATGTGACAAAACTTTGACAATTATTTTCATTATCAAATAATCTGTTGGTTAGTTTCTTGATTTATTACTTAATTGTTTTGTCCATAAAATGTGGCAGTCAAATACTTAATCTAATTTCCTGCATGTGCAGTCTTCAAATAGTTCCATTGGACAAGCAGTCCAAGAAAAAAAGATGTGCAGTTTGCTATCATATATGACAAAGAAAAGCACCAAATTTTCATGTTTGAAAAACTGGAACAAGTGTATGTTTGGCATTTACGCTTGAAAAATGACATAAGCAATTATAAAAATGGTTGCTGACTAATTTTCAATTGATGTACCAATTCATTAATTCAGTAGTAGGTTAAGCCCTAAAATAATATGAAAGCAGAAGGAAAGTTGCATTTTCACAATTAAATAATCTTCACTTCTTTCCAAAATCTACCCATCCATCAAAATATCACATCCCTACCGAGTAACGAAAGAAAGGTGTAGGCGTCTTACTTTTATCCCTCTGCAGCTCATCCTTAGACACGGCGTCCGCACAGACATCAAAGTATTTCTGAAGCGTGTCCACCTGCCTGCACAAGATATCTCTGAAGGTCTCCATCTCTGCCAGCTTCTCTCTCAGGCTGTGACCCTTCTAAAGAAACAAAAAGCAACAGAGTGGTCACGCCTTTGTTTATATTTCCACTGACCACAATGCAGTCAGTCCAGTACGCATGTGCTGACAAAAAAGCAGGCTGTGTGTGCCTACAAATACCCCCCCCCCGAAAAAATAACTGAACATTTACCAGAAAACTCACCTTGAAGGAGGATGTGGAGGTGGCAGAGTAGCCGCTGGTGGCTGATGTGAGAGACAGCATGGAGCCATGTCTCCGCAGACTGGACTCTGAGCCATATCCAGAATCAGCCTATGAAGAAATGCACGGGTGTGGAGAAAAACAGACATGGCAATGAGGAAACAAGATAGTGATGTTGTCACAAAGTAGCTTTAACTTAATAAAATACATGATAATTATTCATTAAAAACAAATATTTAATCAAAACAAAAGATCATGCACTAGAGAAAGAGCTAGGCTCTTGACAAAAAAACAAAACAAACAAAAAAAAAAACCTGCCATAATTCAGCAGTGACTTATTAAACAAACCCAGAAATCACAAAACAAAAGATGAACTAATACTAATCCTTCACTTAAACTGATCCAAGTAATCTCTGTTCTAGTTGTCCATTTGACCAGACATGTTTCCAACATGCAGCTTTCTGTTCTGTCACATCTATTCCAGTGTTTTAAACATCACATGTTTAATTAAAATGACTCTCTCTTTACATGAAGTACTACATACAGTGAGCAGATGTAAATTATGAATTTAAAATGATTTCTGTGTTACATAAAATTATACAATTATAAAATGAAAGCCTTCAAAACAATATTCTGACAGGATACGGTGACCTCAACAGCAGCACATGACAGATTCAGTGATCATGGCAACGTAACTGAAACATCAACTGACTTCCTGTAAACCTGACTGGTTTCCTGTTACATATTCAATTTAGATGGCTTCAACGACACAGACAGATTCTGGCAGGAAGGAGTAATAAAGATGTCTTTCCCTTTAAAAGACACTTCCAACTTCAACCACCAGGAGGCATGAAATGTAAATGGTTGTGACAGGCATTTGTCAGAGGCTGGGGTAACTGTCGGTCAACGACCAGAAGTAACTCCGCCTGTCTTCGCATGGATTTGAGTCACAGCCACTTGTCCTTTAGCTAACATACTGCTACCCCACTGACTTCATCAGCACAGATAACACTATTTAACTGTTCGCATGACAACTGCTTAATCTGTTTGATGACATATATTTTGCAGCTATGCCATTTGATAAAATTTGAAAATACAAAACAAAACAAAACAGGAGTAAAGGTAACATTTATCAGCTGCTGTATCTCCTGTCAACAATCTCAATTGCGCAGTAATACCTATGCACGTTCTTAAGGTGCATGCCGCTTGGCAAATACTAAGCAACTGTATAAGTGTTAATGTGTTTATGTGTTGGGTGATTAGAGCCCTAGTGGACACACACTGCTGACTTTAGACAGTAGGAGATATAAAGCTTTGTGCTGATTAAAAAAAAAAGCTACCCTGAGCAGAAAAAGACCTCTGCCCAAGAAACAAAGCTATACTTTTTGTGCCAATTGCCTTTAAAGATGAGCTTACATTACCAATATCTATGTCATATGGCTCTGACTGCACATTTAAAATATACAACATGCACAGCTTACTTTAATATAGATGTTATCCTAGAAACAAGTGTTGTTTTCATGTTTAGATGTTTCTGTGTCTCTAAGAAGACTTGAGTGTTAGCTGTAGTGTGTTGTGTCTCCCTGGAGACGCTGGGCTGCAGAGTGCTGTGAGTAATGTAAGTTAGAAAAGGAAACAGGGCCTTCTAGGAAGAGGAGCTTTCAGTGGTGACTCATTGTGGGTGGGACTGTGGCCTGGTGTGCTGACTCCCACCTGCTCGGTCTGAGTCATGGTGGCTGCCTGATGCTGGGGCGAGTGAGGAGAGAAGAGGGAGGTATTTCCCAAACTACGGACCAGGAGTGAGCACGTAACTATGGCTCCACTTTGGATTACTTCATGTCTGCCGTAGATTAAGATTTCCAAACATACAAAAGCAGTATAAAAAAACTTTTTGTTGATGTTGTGCACTCAGAAATCACGTCTTGTCTGCCTCTATTGTCTCCTCTCAGCAGTCAACAGTGGGGTTGTAACCTGCTTCCTTTGTCCTTAACACTAACTAAATACTACGGGTGTTCCTTGTGCTCTCCCTGAACTGCAAGGCTTTTCACAAAGCACTTAAAAGAACTTGTATTTCAGCCCTGTGTAAATCCACATTGTACTTATATTTTAGGCAATACACAAAGCAAGAATGCCACGACTATGGGCCAACTGACTCTGCCCCAAGCAGGTTAACCTCAACGTTTCAGGGCTGTCCCTAGAAAGTCATTAAAAACAGGGTTATCTGTTGGCTGTGCTTCACACATCTTTCTCAGCGACTCTTGCGTTGCCTTTTCAGAGTTCTGTGTGTTAAATGAGATTATCCTAACCCTGAGTCCAAGGTTAAGATAACTTACCAATTGTGAACCATCTAGGATAAAAACTATCCATGCAGCATACATGTCTGAGCAAAAATTTTTAATGGCCTAAATAAAGACAGGTGAACAGGTTATCACAAACATGCTACTACAGTGTACTGTCATAAAGACAAGTGAAGCAATCAGTAAGTCCTAGAATCCTACAGACTTGCCAACAAACGCACCAGTGGTTGAGGGATGATTATTGTTCCCTGGACTCCTCCCTTCTCTCTCCTCCCCTCTCTGATACTCTGATAGAAAAACACACACACACACACACACAATAAAAACCACACACATTCACAAATCCAACCTTGTATAAGATGAGACTGTTTTTGTTGTACATGTGACAAGGACTTGGTTTCTTTTGATGCCAGCAGTTTATTGTGAGCTGTGTTAGAGTGTGCATGACTTACCCTGTGCAGCTCAATGGAGTCAATCCACTGGTGTCTGTGCTCTGGGTCTTGTGCTCTTAAGTACCACACGCTGTCATTTACGCTTATGTCCAGCCGGCACTCATCAAACTCATGAGGCTAAAAGATATACACACAGAAAAAGGAAATAAGGACACAGGTTAGTCAGTGTGCATGCTGTGGTTGATCCTTTAAATAATCGGTCATTATAATCAAATCCCCTGTCGTCATCAGATAGCAGCCGAGGGAGCATCTATGAAATGAGGCCAGTATGGGCACCCAGCTGGCTTGAGCTCTCAGTTAATGCTGTCACACACATTTCTAAGCTCGTTGTCATGTTCTTTTCATAGCAAGAGGAAAAGCAAATCTCTTTCCCGCTCAGGAAGAGCAGAGGGAGGCATATGTGAGGCGGCCATCCATGTAAATAGCTATTAAACGGCACTGAAATAGCAAACTGCTAATCTCTCCCCTGTGCGTTACAGGGTAGGCGACAATCTGTTTCTCAGATGGCTTTAACAACTGGGAACATGGCACAGCCACAGTGATGAGTTAAGTTTCTTCTATGTAGGCCTATCTCTACATCTAACGGAGACAGAAGACAAAGAAGAGAGTACCAGAGGCATAACAGCTCCATTTTCAGACAGCATCCCATAGGAGAAGAAATGGCAGATAACTGGCTTTTTAAGGCAGCTTGCAGGATGGAGCATATTCCTAATAACCCCCCAGTGTACGGTCAGCACTGTAAAACTGCTGCGCATGCATGGTCAGCAACCAGGGACTGTATGTGTGTCGGTGTGTGTGCTGGGAGAGGGTGGAGGTGGAGGGAGAAGTGGTGACAGCAATGTTACCTGTGTACTATCTATAAAATGCATCTGGCCTTCTGAAAGGACACCTCAATAGTGAGTCCCAATGCAATCTCACTCTCAAGGTGTGATCAGTGGAAGAACAGGCTGATATTTGAGTGAAGGTCTGGCTTGTTCATAGCATAGCTGGGGAAGGACCAAGAACTGGAAAAGACAGATTGAGCAGACTGCAGCAGATCCTCATTCCTGTTGGCCACAATACTATAAACACATCTGGGATCCCTGTCTTAGCATATTTGTAATGTGCAATAAGTGAAATAATCTATTATGTAGGGCCAAGAGCCTGCGATATTACAAGAACCACTATAGCCACTAATTAAATTTCTTTGGGCTAGTGGATCAATATGGTTAAAGTATTATAATTACACTTTATTGATTATTCCTGTCTATCAGCATTATTTTATCCATACAAGATTAACACTACATCCTAATTTTACATTCACTGAGACAAGCTATAATAAAACAGCCACATATGATCATTAACAAATGCAAGCTCGTAATCCAATATCATCCAATGCAAGTGCCCGGAGTCTGCCTGAGCCCAAACCATTACCGAAGATTGTATTACTTCAGTGAGTTGGCAGAGTAATAAATGGCCCACTATGGTGTCTTTAAAGAGGTTTCATTGGAGGAGTCTGACTTGGCTGTGCTGCCTGACACCTGGACGGCACTGAGGCCAAGGCCAGATGCTCCGTGTCAATAATGCACAGCATGAGGCTGAATGCTGAGAGCTTTCAAAACCAGATGCTCATTTAAGTTAGTGGCAGCACGAGCTTTAAGATCAACACCAGTGGCAGAGAAGGATGAGAGGAGGAGGCCCAAGCAAGGAAGGAAGGAAACAAGGGTGATGCATCTTTAACTCTCCATCTGTTATGGGGAAGACAAAAGAGTACCACACAACTCCCAACAGGATCACACTGAATAGTTCCATGATATCCCCTCAACAACCCACCGAGTCTGACTGGACTACAACTACCAGCTCAAATCTGCCATCTGAATTAAAATCCCCCCCAAAAAAAAAAATGTATACAGAGTTTTTCTGCTGAGTTTCTTTTCAACACAACTGTTACAGATGGATCAGAATCTAAAATCTACACAAGCAGGAAGGAAAATAAAAAAAAACGACCACAACATTTGAGAAATAAAATCATATTTACCCACGCACATATCACTATACTGCACTAAATTACAGAGAATGCTAGAGTCCCTGCACACATTGTGCCGAGTGTTTGGTTGGTAGACGGGATTGCAGTGTTATTCGGTTACTAGGGAAGTATTAAAAAAATGGGTTTCTCTTGATCACCCCTGCACTACGGGGTCATGGGTATACTGACTGGTAAGCAGGGTTGAGGAATGAAAGCCTGCACTGGGTCTGGGAAGGTTACTGGGATCCAAGGCTACAGTAAACAACAATCCATCACGGGAAGGTCATCCTAGCAGCCTTGCACTTTACAAGATGACTTGACCTGCTGACGATGATCTCAGCCTGGGCTCTATGTGAAAAGGCAAGCGGTCTGTCTGCGTGTGCATGTGGTGTACGTTGATGAACTAGAGAAACTCAGAGAAATGAAGTACAAAGTTGTTGTGAAGAGCTAGAGAATTTCTGTTGCAGAGTGCGTGCTGGGATACTTTCCAGCCTCCTGTGACCGTGCACAGGACAGGACAGGCAGGTATAAAGAAATCAATGGATGGATATTTTGGAAATGATTGCAGCAAAGCACTCTGGATCCCAGGACAGATCAATATTTCAATTATCTTTTTGTGCCCTGAAAGCTGTGCGCCCACAATGCTGCAACATTTTAAAATCTATATGGGACAAAAAGTAGACTGTGACCATGAGGAGATGCATTTTCTCAGCAGCAACATTAGGGTACACTGGTGTCCATGCGATGCTTAAGGAGCCCAATGTGTGTGTAACAAAGTCTTGATATAAGAGCAGACACACAACAGAGAAGTTTTTGTTTTGTTAATCCATTTCTGGATTTTGTTGTCATCTTCCACCGGCAACTAGTTCTAGTGTCCCCACTTTTTGTGGGGCCCAGCCATAATTATATCCCATATTCAGATCATCGGACTTTGCTTCTAGGGACCCATATCTGTTTGTTTTGGATTTTCAACTGTATGGTCTTGAAATAGAGCATTTTGGGGGAGAACAGGACAGAGAGGGGAGAAAGAGAAGTTTATGAAATAATTTAACACACAAGTTTTTCCCCTCTGTATTGCTTTGTAGCAAGTAATATCAATGCCAAAATCAAAATGATGAGACAAAACAGCTTTATTCTGTCTCTATTCTCTTGAAACATAAACTTCCTACTCAGCTTCAAAAAGAGTCTCCGTCTGTTCTCTCCCTTCCAACCCGTTCTGGGCTGCAGTACGTGTCTGCAGTCACAATTTCCAGAACTGAATGGATGGGAGGCTCCTCTTAAAAAAAGCTTATGATATTCACCTAAAAAAAAAAAAAAAAAAAAAAAGAAGGAGGAAGAAACCAATGCAAACACTGGGAAACCCTAAAAAGCATCGCCAGACCTAACTGAACATTTTTACTCATTTGTGCATTTCTTTCATAATTATGGCCTCTGCAGAGGAGATTCAGACAAAAATACAGCAGTTCATTTGTGCTACGCTCCGGTGCCAGGAACATCTTTCTGTAGACTCTGGACACCAAAATGGGATCCCCGTGGCCCCTTTGGAGGAAACACTGACTCACCAAGTCATCAGAGTGAAAGCAAGAGAAAGGAAAGGCAGTAAGAACAACACTCTCTGAAATGCATACACATACACACACCTACAGACTTGGGAATGTCCAACATAGAGGAAGTCACATGCAATGAGGAAGAGTCTCATTTCCTAGCTGAAGACACTTTTCAATTTCCACAAAGACTGACGTCACTCGCAACAGTCTATTCAACCTGAGCCTGAACCTTGAGCTTTTCCCCCCTCTGTCTCTTCCCTTTCCTCTCTTTAGCCAACTTGCGTGGTTCATTGTGACAGTTATGGTTAGGAAAAAGGCAAATCATTGCATCCAAATACCACAGCCTTGAAGAACTCAAAACAATCCTACTACATATGTTATTCACTAATTCCTTGTTTTTTCACACTAATGGCATGCGTCTTATCCACTGCTCCATTACCACGTATTATGTATTAATATTTTAGTCAGAATTCTCCTTGTATGATAACAAGGATTATACACTACACCTTTGTCAGATGTGAAACAGAGGAACAAGAGCGGCATCATACTTAAGTGGTATAGCAGCCTCAAGAGAGGAATCGAAATCTGGAACTAATGCATAGTGAATGAGTATACAGTAATGCTACACGGAAATCCGTAGTAATTCTAAAGTACTATATACACACACTGTAAATACAGAGACTTATCTAAGAGCCTTTACCAACCTCGCTGTCTTCAAAATGCAAAACAGGCAGAAGCTCCATTAAGGATCAATCAATTCCACCATTGTGTGCGACCTCTGACATGTATAGCAATTGTAAGTCGCTTTGAATAAAAGCGTTAGCTAAATGAATAAATAAAGTGTAGAAAACCATACACTCAAGGAGAAAACAATGGATGGTTATGTTACAGTAACATAACACTCATTAGATGTTAAACTGTTCTGTACATCATGCGGCTTCATCATTGTTAAAGGAACTTGATTCTGCATACCATGCAGCGTTACACTTGCTAAATCGCGCACACATCACTGCAGATTATATGATATGGTGGATTGGCCATCATTAGCTATGCGGAGACAGATACATTTGTGTAACTTTATTTATAAGGCACTTATTTGGAAATTACCACATTCCATTAATAGCCTCCTCAGCTTTGTGGTCAGTAGTCATCACACCTGGTCCAGCAGGCTGCTGCTTTTAAAGGTTTCCAGGGTGACTTCAGTATTGGGTAAAACTGCCTTCTCATACTGTGCACCATTAACTTGGAACTCCTTGCAAAGGGCCCTCTGGCTGGCGGTACTGGTTTTGGGAAGTTCAAATCCTTGATTACATACGTTTTTAAAGATCAAAGTAACTGTAACTGTTTTTGAATAAGATGTATTTTAACTGCTCATTGAAGTTTGAATGTACTGGTTTGATTGTGAGTTGCGACTATTGCATTTGTATATAGGTAAAAGGGTAAATGTTCTGATTGTGATTTGTTTGTTGTTTTATGTTTGTACTGTCTTGTTTGTACTTGCTGTCCTGCTCCCTTTCTTGGCCAGGGCACCCTTGAAAAATACATTTTATCTCAATGGATCTTTTCCCATGGTTAAATAAAGGTTAAATAAAAAGAACATCGGGAGATAATTGGTAATATGAGCAGATACTACAACTGTATTTAAAAAGTTAGCTAGTAAAAGTTTCTATTTATTTATAAGGATATTGTTGACTTACTGGACAACCTGTTTACTTAATAGGTAATTTACTATTCAAACCTGGCTCGTACTAATGCAATGTGTCTGTAACATTAGTTCTCTGTGCACAGTGTCATCAAGTTCCCTAGTAATGAAGGTGGCTGTGAGCACAAAAAGGGGAGGTTATAACCTACCTACACTAGCGTGAAGACAGGTGGTGAACACAATGGAATGAACAATGCAATCCAATCTAGCAGCTCTTAAATAAATACTTAAGTTGAGACTCTATCAAACAGATGTTCAGGCAGTAGTTTAGAGCGGAGGTCCATTTGATTGCATTATATTATAAACTGTTCTTGTGGGTAATATATTGTCTGTCCCAAAATGCTCTACCAACGAAGAATGCTTGTGTTTATGCTGGGTATGATTAAAACCAGTCGCTGAATTTCAGGACACAAGACCAACTATAAGAAACATAACACCGGAGAGAACAGTGGGCCATCAGCATCAGCTGCAGGAGTCATATTCAGTTTGTCTCAATCTTGGGTTATTAGACTGTTTGGATTTACTCTTTTGAGAAATGCTTCTGAGCACCTGCTCTGTTTGTTTTGCAATGAAGTAATCACCCGTTTTCAAGTTTCTCAACTTTAGTGTCCGATCTGAAATCTATGAATGTCTCATGGTGCAACTTGGACCACTGACTTCCTTCCATCTGACCTTTATACATACAGTATATGCACACTGTAAGCACAGAGCAGCAACGATGAATTGATTGGTTGATTGATAGAAAGCAACAATTTTGATAATCAAATAATGGCTTTGTTCATTTAAGCAAAAATGCCAAATATTTGCTGGTTGCAGCTTCTCAAATATGACAATGAATTGCTTTCCTGTGTCATATATTAAAGTAACCCCTTTGGGTTTTCAGCTGTTGATTGGACAAAACAAGACATTGGAAGACGGCACCTTGAGCTCTAGGAAAACAGATAACAGGCATGGTCACTATTGTCTGACATTTCATGGACAAAACGATTAAGAGTCTAATGTTGGAGATCTTTTATCCTTATTATTTATTATTCAGGTTCATGGTATCAATAGCCTCTCACCCAAGTTATCTAACTCTGGGCCAAACTGAAAACAGCAAAGTAGGAAACCTCAAAAGTGTAAACATTTACTATGGTGTAAATGCAAAGACGGTCCATAACAAGCGGATACAATGCATGGAAGCAGATCTTAGTACAAACACACATTTTTTTAGCCACACTCCATTCCCTTTTGCGCTTAACTCATAAAAGTTATAATAGTTAATGTTAGAGCCATGAGGGGAGACGACAAGATGGAGAAATCAAAGAGAAATACTGGTGAAAAAGATAAAAATATTTCTTTTCAAAAAAAAAAAATAAAAAAAGCAATTACTGTGCATGACCATCACCAGCTATAACGTTTTATTATTTATGTGCCCGACTTCTGAGGCATATTTCCATTGGAATGAAAAATGGCCACCGTACAGCACCACAGGGAGGTTAATATTTACATAGGCTGGGAATTGATGAAGCTGAACAAATACAGCTAATAGCAAAGCTTGCTTTATGCTGGCTGGGAACCGGAGCTTATTCATTTCCCTGGTTAGTGTTTGGAGAGAGACACAGACTGAGCTGAGAACAGTCACCTGACAGACCAGTTACCCTAAAGCATAACTTGGGACATAATCAGGAGTTGTTTGTAAAAATAGATTATCACCTGCTATTGAAGAGCAAGTTTGAGAAACTCCAGGGTGAAGTTCCTCATCTGATTAGAATTGTCATTAGTGAGTCAAGCCTTAGGCGTCCACATCGATCCAGGAAAGAGCAGAGTCTTTCCTTTATGAATTTAAGACAAATATGTGGTGAATGTCTGACATCTGAATCATATCTAGTATATCACATGCCAAAGGTTTCAAAACTATGTAAGAGGCTAATGGAGAATGAGAGGGCAGTGGGTAGAAAGTCCATGGAAGGAGAAACTGAAAAATCAACATATGCTCCTTCAGATTTCTCCTTACCGTATGTGCCCCTAATGTGATGGGTTTCATGTTGATTAGAACGGTAAATTACAGCATTAGAAAATCATGGCTTTGCGTTAATAAAATGGAAGCTGAAAAACTTTGGTAAGGTAAAATTGAAACATTATTTTATATCACAGGGTTAAGACAGCACTGAAACAAATGGAGACACTTTGATGAGAAATACTGAAACCTCGTTTTTGCTTCTGCTGAAAGCTCTTCTGAGTTCCTGTGGGATTTCAGTTTGATGAAATGTCCATCGTTTAAGTGGAGTTGTTTCCACAAGCAAGCCAAACAAAATGCAGTGCACACAACTAAAACCTGTTTTCTACAAGAAGCAAATAATTTGCATTATTTGCAACACGTGGTTATTGTTTGAGATTTACACAAAGCATGCAATGTGGAAAAAAGCACAGCCAAAGGTGAAATTCAGTGAATGTTATACAATCGTGTATTTGCAATGCAAGTCGGTCTTTATGGCCAAATCAGAGAAGGTTGATGGCACAATTCTTTTGGATCACGACTAACAACAAAAAGATAAAACTGTCAATGGCTACACCGACTATTTACAGACAGATTTACCAGTGAGTTCAGCTGATAGTAACAGTTATTCCTTAGTGGATTTGTTTAATTTATTTAATCTTATTTCCCCAAATTGCTGACCTGATTATTAAAAGGTTTACAAAGTTATGTCAACTCTGAATAGCAAAATCAGACTACGTTGATAAGCCCATACTTTTTACAGCTAGTCAATCAAAATAAAGAGAAGGTCAAGTCTGCACAAAACGTTTTAGTACAGCTGTCAGTCAGTTCTGCATATTCATAAGCAATGTTTTATATCATTTGTTGTGTTGGACATGCAACCAAAATGGCTTTTTTTTGTAATGACAGGTAAAACAAGAGCAACACAGTCTGCAGAAAATCAGCTGAAGCTGTGGGCAAAGGAAAAAACACAGGGCTAGCTTGTGGCAACATTTGCAATTAAAATAAACACAGAGTATCCTCTCAGGTCGCGAACAGCAGTGGATGTGTCTGCCACAGTAAGTTTTACTGTTTGGTGGCTTAAATAGCGAGACTGACGTTCCTCTCTCTTAGCAGATGTAGCCCTCTTACACAAACAATTGCGTTCATTCTTGTAAGACATTTTGAAAAGGCCAGTATTGCACAAACGAAAAGTCTGCTTTCAAGAACACAGAACTTATGTCAAGCATGTTATCTCGCTTACGGTTAAAAGATTGTGCCATATAAAAGCACTGCTGACAGAAAGGAGAAGAGTGCTGCTTTATAGTAAAGAATCTCCATAGTACTCACAGTAATGACAGCTTTGCTAAGGCAGAGGGAACCCCGACAGCCATACTCAGTCTCATCCTGAGACTTGTAGTAGCTCAGTGTGTTGTTCTTCAGGACCACCCAACGGTCCTGCCATCCATGGATGTAATTTGTCCACTGAAAAAAAAATAAAAAATAGCACTTTTATCAATACCTTTGTATGTAGAGGGACATGAAAAATAAACATTCAACGGAATTTTATTTATATACCAATTCATAACGGAGGTTATCTCTTCAAAAAACACCTCTACAATGTAATAGTCCATGTTTGCAATAAATACCACCTTAAAATGTTCAGTTGTCATTGTACTTTAAGTTGATTCAAATGGTATGTTAAGAGGTTGCATTTCATTGTAGTTTCATATTAAAAGGTGTCCAGTCCTGTGACCACACTCATGACCCATGAGTGTGGTCTCTGTCTCTCTCTCTCTCTCTCTCTTTCGGAGGAGGAGGGGCTGATTGCAGTGGCTCTGGGCACCTGGGCTAATTGCCCTGTAGAGTATTTGGGACTGTTTTCTCATTCGGCAAGGGGCTGCTGTCAAGACCAGGTCAGACCTCCCTGCGGCCGGCTCCCTGGTTTTCCATTTGGTTTGGTTTTCTTTGGTTCGACTGTTGCGTTGTGGTATTTGTTTCGTTTGCATGCTACAACACCTTCACACATACACCCATGCAACCATCATCCTGCACAGACACTACTGAAACCACAGACTTCATACCTCATACATTAATAATGTTAATTTGGAGTAACTATTGATTTGGCTTATTATTGTTAAATAAACATATTTTTATATATATATATATATATATATATATATATATATATATATATATATATATATATATATATATATAAAAACGACACAGCCTCAACAATCATCGCTGATTTGAATCAACAACAACAAAGTCTTCCTTAAAGGACTGTTGGATTGTTAAACTGGAGAGTAGTTATAATTTTCAATTTAATGTATATTACAAAAATAAAATGAATCTACCTAATCTGATATGCTTGCAGAACCACACACAGGTGGGATTTTATGTGAGGTGTAGACTCAATAATCCTCATAACACCGATGACGCGTATGGGGCTTAGTATGATTGAACAGGTGAGCTTATCTGAATGCGGATCTGCTTAATCTCAAAATATGCTTGGTTAGCAGGTCAGCATGCAATCTGTTTAGAGACCAGTGTACAGTGAGATTAATACCACACTGGTGTGCCAGCAGCTTAACTAATTAAAACTGTGGTCAACCTGCCCAAAACAAAGTCTTGCACAAGTGAGGCACAGAAGCATTTGTCCAAATAGGTTACCAAGACTATGTCTACCAATACACTTAAGTGTCTGTTTAGCCAAGAAAAACAAAACAGGAGGTCAACAACAGCTTGCAGTGTTGTTATTTACAAACTACGCTCATTTAATAAGCATTGTTTACTTGTACTAGTACAAGCTGACCTAATCATTTCATGTTATGATAACAATATTGTGAAAACATATTCATAACTGTGATCCAATCTGGAACAACATTAAAATACAGATATTTCATTGTCGCATGTATAAACCTGGAATGAGCTATACACTTTCCTTCATCCATTAGCACAGTAAATTAATTTAATAAAAATGTAGATGGTCTTTGGGCTAATGTAAGCTATTCAATTTCATTATGGGTTTTCCCTCTTGCATCAGTAGGGATTACAGGTCTCATTGCAGATCAGGTATGAGGCAATGTTGACGGTAAAAGGTTCAGGTTTGTCCTTCCCTCCCCTAATAAAGACATGCCATGATTTGTCACAAATTACCAGATTGCCTAATTTTAACGTGATATGTAGACAGACGCCTCCCTGGCAGTTATGCTTTAAGCACTTGGCAGTGCTTAAAGCATAACAGAGCTAGGTAAACTTTTTCAGTTTAATAAAAACGTGACTTACTTTACTGAGGACTCCGCTCAAGTCGACGATACCAACAAGAGGTCCAGGCTCCTCTTTAGGCTCCACATCTTCCTCGGAACCGGAGGAGTTCCAGCTCTGGTTATCTGACATTTCCTTAACGCTTTACAAGCAGAGTATAAAAACAATATAAACTTATATATGCATATGACTGACACCCCTTAGGTGAGTTAGGTTTAAGCTATTAGCTGAGCTGACTAACAATCAGCAAATAAGGACCAACGGCTCACTGAATCATGTTGTGTTATTATCGACTTGCTAATAGGTCTGAGTGCACGAGGAGTTAACCCAAATAGCCCGAGTGCTTGACAGGATCGATTGCTAGCTCACACCGCTTCCGTTACTGTTAGTTGGCTGAAGAGGGTTGAGACATATCGTGGTCAAATAGTCCAGGTAAACATTAGTTAAGCCTGTAACGTCGGTAGCTGTCAACTCCGCTCCGCAGCTTCCCTTTTCTTCGGCGTAACGTTACGTTGAGTCCCTGAAGCGGCAGCAGAAAAAAGATGAGACGCAGATTAATGTGCTCTGTAATACGTCGCTGACTTTCAGAGACACGCTGTGGCCGTGGCGGCAGTTGTTTTCCTCTGTAGACTGACGACTGCTCTCCAGCTCAACGCCATGATCAACTGACGTCTGGAGGTCCTTCTTCTTCCCTGTGGGCGAGCGCGTGTTCCAACTTCGGTGGTGCGCAGGGGCGCTGGCTCGGTGACGTCACCAAATCCACTCCTATGCTCCTCCCCCCTCCTTCAGACTCAGTGCTAGGGGGTTAACCCTGTAACAAGTGTGATGCGCCGCATTACTGAAGTCTGTTTAGCGAAGAAAAACACAACAGGAGGTCAACAAAAGCTTGCAGTGTTGTTATTTACAAAGTTAACAATGTTCAAGGTAGATTTATTTGTCACATTACAACAGGTTGTAAAGCATAGCTGTACCAGTATCCCTAGTATGTTTTCCAGGACCTTGTGTGGTGTTGTCAAAGCATCATTTACAGTAACACTGGACATTTGACCATTATGCTAACACCGTTTGCACAGGATCAGCACAAACACAAATGTCTGCACAACATACCCTGGGCAAAAATAACAGCAGCTGGACCCAGGCTCCTCCCCCTCCCCTAGAAATAGACTCAGTGCAAAAATAGTATAATACTAGGGGGATAAACGTGCTGTAACAAGTGTGATGCTCCAGATTACTGAAGGTGTAACTATTAACCTAATGTAGCTTTAACACACTGGAAGGGAATCCCTGAACTCAAATTAGTTATATGTTTATCTACCAAAAAACAAACAAAAACAATCTTTTTATACTCTCATGTAAATATTAATTTCTATTTTATGGGCAAAATAACCAGCCACTAGGCCCATCATCTTTGGTTACCGGTACGTTTAAAAATATATTTAAAGAATTAACTGATTAGGCCTACAGTTAAAGCACTTTGTGGATTAGCTCTCAGTTATATTGCAAAACAAGACAAACACTTGATGTCAAATCTGTGGTAGAACATTCAAAACAATTTTGATAAAATCTTTGTTGAACAAATATGCATGAGTAAAATTAAATAAAATCTTTTTTTCAGTTCCTTTTCCTCAAAAACATTTATATCTTAATAGAAAATTTAAGTGCTAATTTGTTTGATTCCAAATACTTGAACATTTATTGAACTTTTTTTTTAAATAGATACTTAGATTTTATTGTGATAATTACTGTTTTATTGCCCAGCCATATCAAGCACACTGTTTTATTTCTTCTTAGTCTTATTGTTGTTTTTATCTCATATTATTGTTGTGTATTTTATGTTTTAAACCTGGTTCAACCATATAAACACTAAAGCTTTTTATTTTGAAAATGCTGTATAAATAATTTGTTAATACCCCTTTGTCAGTGATAATGTCTTTAAACACAAATACATTCCAGACCTATAATTTAGGAATAACCTTGTCACCATGTACATTTTTGACAAGAAATGAAATAATGCAGGACCTGCCTTAAGGTTTGTGTCAACTAGTGAAACTGATGCACCACAGTTTGAAACAACTTCGTCCAAAGGAAGAGTGAATTACTGTAATGGATTTTCTTTACACTGGTGGGAGTATTTTTGGTGAATTAAATCATGGTAAGATTAAACTTCTTAATGAGGTGCCTGTAGAGCCCTAGCAGCACCCCTGTGAGTCTCCTGAGGTATTTTAATAACAGCAAAGGCTGCAGTCGGATCAGCAAGTTATGAGGCCGGTCCATTCAAACATTAGCGTAATGTGAGGTCAAATTATAAAGTTTCTAATAATACAACAATATGAGGCAGATATATTATCCATGCACACATAAATTGGAATGAACAAATATTACAGACCTATTTTTTCTCTATTTTTTATGTTGTTTCACTGTTTATTATCTCAATGGAGTTATTATAATACCTAAGTAGAATACATCCTAATACCAAGTGACATTACACATTCATTCATGAAGAACATTTCCACTCTCTGTCTCTTTTCCTCCCTTGATAATCCTGTACCAGGCCTTTACTTATGTCAACCATGTGAGTCATGTGATAATCCTTGTGTTATTTAGCACATGCACAAACACACACACACACCTCTCTCTCTCTCTCTCTCTCCCTCTCTCTCTCACACACACACACACACACACACACACACACACACACACACACACACCGTCTCCCGAAATTCAAACATCATGTGTTTCAGTGAGTTACAGGAGAGGAGAGAAGAGGTTTTAGCCATGTCATGGGTTTCGTGAGTCTGATGCAGTTCCATGAAATCATGAGACATGGAGATGAAGAAACCACAAGATATCTATTAGCTGCACAATCCAACTCTTCTCTTCCATTAAAAGGAAAAGTTGGACTGGCAGGAAGTGGAGATTTCTCATAGCTCAGTTAACAGGTTTTTGAAAGCTGTAGCCACCACCATAAAGTGAACTCCCTAATCTAAATTATACTTAATAGAAAATGTATCCAGCACTTGTATTAGGGGTTTCTGGAAATATTGTCTGTTCGACAGATTATTTCCTTCTTCAAAGCATTTATTTTCAGGCTCTTACAGTAATCAGATGTGATAAACACACTGTACAGGAGAGGGAGGTACATTATAAGGTGGGTAAAACAAACAAGGTTAGGCCCTTATCTCTCAGACTTCGTAGTGAAATCAGCTCTGGTTTAGCTCCGAAGCCAATCCCCTTCATTTCACATTAAGTCCCTGAAAATCCTGACAGTCACTAAGCAACATGGTGGTACTGCCTGGGGAAAGGCTTGTGTGTAACCTGTTGTTTGACTGGATAGGATTCAAGCATGATTAAATCACGGTGACATTCAAATTGTCCCCATGGTTCTGTGATTCATTTAGAAGCCAGAAGTCAAGGACTATGACTCAGGCAGGGCTGATCAAGCAGTAATGTGATTAAATCACATCCTCTTTCGAATCCCATATTCCTCATGGATCAGCAGGTCCAAGTAGGTAAAAGGGAAGGAAGCAGCTGGCCCACCAGGATAGATTATTTTACCTTATTTTGGTAATTTCCTTATGGACAGGGATATCATGGCACAATAGTGTAGGTTCAGGGAAAGCATGAGTTTCTTTAATTAAACACATTTGCTGTTTAAAACTTGAGTCTCAGAGGGGTGGGTCTTTAAAAGATGTTTATTAGTGACGGGCTATTCTCCCCTAGCTGCATGTGGACGTGACTGCCGAGCAGTAATGTCAGGGAGGCAGTCTCAGGAAAAGCCTTGCATAAGAAACCTCAGCAAAGGTTGGACCAGATTGTGACCTGCAGTTTGCTGTGCCCTCTGGTGGTGGCTGGTGCTGTTAGAAACACACTGTAGACAATAATAGAACAGAATATCTTTAATCTCATTGCACAAGTACAATGAGATTAAGTTCGCAGCTCCCATACTTGAAGCAATAAAATCAGTAAACAGGGTAAAAATAAAACAATACATAGACAAAGTTGTGTGTGTGTGTGTGTGTGGTTTTATCTGATCAAGGTGCAACAGCTGTGTATCTAATCCTGAAACCATGACAACCCTTACTAGATGACTTGGAAAGAGTCGCCCGGAAACCAAGAAGACCAGGAGGAAGTATTAAAATGTTTACAGGCTGCATGTGTGTCTGTATTCTGCACATGTGTGGCTTCATTGGAGGGCACCAAACGCTACCCAGTTTCACAGCAAAGCATTTTGTAAACCTCCTGTATTTCTTACATGTACACTGTAATAGTAAAATATTTAATTTTAATGTTTTTTGTTGTTATAGTTATTTTTTCAGGTGCAGTTAAAGTTGAACGCCTCATGATATTGTTTTGTAGTTTTGTAGTTTAACTGTAAGTTCACAAAACAGCCTCTAAGTCTAATCCCAGTGTGATTTCTTCTAAATTCAGCCCTTACAGTCTGTTCTGGTACTATTCTCACAAGTATGTGGTAATATTTTGCCACTCTTAGTACAAAAACAACAGATAATCAAAAAAACATTGAAGTACACTATGTTCATACAAAGTAAATGTACAACTTTAGAAAAGATTTTCTTCTCTTTTGTAAAATACCTTCTACTGTCTACATTGTTCCTAATTGATCATCGATGAAACATTTGCATGTATGTATTGTTGTTTATTTTGCCTGATACTATGTTCAGATTCAAAACTTCAGAATCACCAACATAAGGCGTGATCTTTTTACTGTCTGTGACCTTAGTGGGATTCAAACCTACAACCTTAGTGTTGGTAGCTTACAGTACTAGTGCTGTAACAAATAGACCACTGCAATGATAACAGCATGTACAATACAATACTGTGAAATAGACTACATGATTACCATCCATAATTATTGTTATAGCATTTGTTACATTTGATCAGATATGTTCAAATGTTCAAGAAGCCGATATGTTGCAATACTGTAAAATGCAGTAAAGGTTTGTTCTTACATCAGTGATTGTAGAGGATGTCTTCATTGATCACAACTTGATTACATTTAGGATAGATATCATGGAAATGATAGTTTCTCTAAGTGTTGGGGAAGTGTATTGCCTCATGTAAAAACTGTGTGATCTGTCTTTTACAGTATACTGTGTATTACTTTCGGCACTTCTAAGGTGATTTGAAACATGTGTCTTGCATTGTTTGTTGTTGGATTCACTGTTAAAATGACTAAACTGAAAATATATCATTATGTTGTGTTTTGGTGATTAAATCATACAGTGTGTTCTCATGACATTTCAGGAGAAACTTATATTTTGAATCAATGGTTGTGCGGTGAGACATGTTGACAATCCAAATGAATGCACAATGGCAAGTTTTGAATAAAAGATAGGCTGTGTTACACATGTGACGAGTTTGGAGATTTGTTTTAAGAGTTGTAAAATTTTACCACACTTGCGATAATAGTTGCAAAGCAATCAACAAACGCTGCGATTACAGCAAATAAGTGTCCATTATTATGTAACAACAGTAACAATGGTAATGTTACATTGATTCACATAGCTCCTTTGAAACTAAATGCTTGAAAGAAGTGACAGAAAATAGGAAATAGCACCCTCAATTGGCCGAGGCCAGAGCATACAGTGAGAAACTTTATCCTGCTGCAATAAAAAATAAATCCCCAACCTTTCATACTGTAAGCACTTTGTACTTTCAGCTTCTTTATACAAGTTGCGTCTTACATGTCCTGTAAAAAATAAATTCCCAACCTTTCATACTGTAAGCACTTTGTACTTTCAGCTTCTTTATACAAGTTGCGTCTTACATGTCCTGTAAAAAATAAATTCCCAACCTTTCATACTGTAAGCACTTTGTACTTTCAGCTTCTTTATACAAGTTGCGTCTTACACGTCCTGTAAAAAATAAATTCCCAACCTTTCATACTGTAAGCACTTTGTACTTTCAGCTTCTTTATACAAGTTGCGTCTTACATGTCCTGTAAAAAATAAATTCCCAACCTTTCATACTGTAAGCACTTTGTACTTTCAGTTTCTTTATACAAGTTGCGTCTTACATGTCCTGTAAAAAATAAATTCCCAACCTTTCATACTGTAAGCACTTTGTACTTTCAGCTTCTTTATACAAGTTGCGTCTTACACGTCCTGTAAGCTTGAGGTTTATTTCCTATTTGTTATACACTGTCAACACAATTGCTCTCAAGCTGGTATAGGTTCTGTAGTCAAATGTCTTTGGGTTCGCAAAAGTTCATATGTGGACTGAGATGAACTTTTCAATTAAATGCACGACTGTCCATGGATCACTGTGAGGTAAGAATAAAGATATAAACTGTATAAATAAATAAGCGGCTGCATTGGTTTTGGCTGAGATACAAGAACATTTAGAAATGTCAGTGTGTCCATCTAGATAGATCAGTGCAGACTCATGCATTATGGATGTGGTCTAGCCAGTTTATTGTCCTCGCTACATTCTGTTGTCTAGACAGATGAGAAATATTTGCCTTGAGTGGCTCCAATTTCCTCCTCAGAAGCAGAATGGGATCTGTTTAAACACACACCTGCTCAACATGGTCAGGTCAAGTCTGAAGAGATGCAGTCAAATAAATACAAACTACTCTTTTTGTTAGACAAATTCAGTGTTTTCTAAACATATGAATTAGTTAATCTACTTTTTGGAAGATGGATCCCTCCTCTGCTGCTCAGGTTTTTAAATTTTTCTTTCTTGGGGTTTTTCCTTAACAGAATGGATGGTAGATGGTGGTCAAAGGACAGAGGACGACGTGCACTGTACGGATTGTAAAGCACATTAAAGGAAAATTTGTGACTGGTGAGAATATAAATAAAACTGACAAGATTTGTTTTTTATTTAGGTTTTGTTCTGATTAATCAATTGCTCACATGACCACTGGCAAAAATATAGTAGTTATTGTACTGTAATATTCTTAGGGCGGTTAATTGCTATAACAGGGAAAGGTAAGACAGGTCTAGGTTGGAGTCATTACCTGACCCTACATCTGCTCACTGGCCTTCCAGTTCTAGTTATTATATTATTATAGTGAGGCAACAGTTAGACTGATGGTAGAGGCAGTAGCGCAGGCGTCAGGCTAGCAAATATAGGTGTTCTCTGGGAATCTGGAAAGGTTAGGTCCTACAAGAATGTTTACAAGAATTTACAGGCTCCACAGATTAGAGTACAACTTGTGGAGTGTAGATTTTAATATGAGGTAGCATTGGAGAAAAAATATCAGATAGATTTGTTGTTCTAGGTTAAGGCCAGCTAAAGATTAACTAGTAGGGAAACCTACAGGAACTAGGGGGAAGACAGAAACACAAAAGGGACCCAAAGATGGCATCCTTCAGATAACATTCAATGTGTTCACATGTTGTATGCTGACACTGTATCTCTTTGGCTCAATAAGCCATGCCATGTTAAGTCTTCATCACTCTCCGAAACGTCTTCATCACGCCTAAACCTGGCTCACAAGATTTCTTCAACAGTTATCAAGTTTAATAGCTTGTGTTTTAAAGCTCTTGATGCTGAAACTCTTGTAACTCTTCTTGATGTGATACCTTGAAAAGTGGTCTTTGATTATCCACACATAACAGTTTGTGTCAGTAGCTGTGGTACATTTCTCGAATCATCCTTAACATTTGCAAAAACATTTTCATTTCTCGAAACATAACCTGCAAAAGCATGTGACTTGCTCAAAATCTTTAGCGTATCTGGAATGCAGCAGGTGGTGTCCCTGATAGGCGATGAAAAGTAAATCTTTATGTGTGTGGAGTGGTGATGTCCCTGAGCAAGACACTTAACCCCTAGTTGCTCCAGAGGCGTGCAACCTTTGACATCAATAGCAAATGTAAGTCGCTTTTGATAAAAGCATCAGCTAAACCTAATGTCAGTTAACATGTCAGTGCCATCAGAATGACAAGTCCTTATGTCATATTGTTTACAAATAAGATAATCAAAATGTTTAGCCATGTGCAGTATAGGATTTTCTGATGTGCACTATGGCTAAGGTTTTGATGACAATGATGAGGCTGCACCTTTTCAGTAGGCATATCAATTTCAACAGTACAAAGTAACACATTGCAAGAGATAGGACAGGATTCACAGTTTTGCCTTTACTGTTTGCACTGTAATTTGTTGAGAGAGCATGTAATTGTGATACAGAAAAGAAAAAGACAAGACTGTTTTACAGCACTGCATAGTGCAACGGAAAGAATTACAAAATTAGAAATGTAAACATGGGAAACACCTGTCACATCATGAACATGTCTCATCCACATGACAAAGGATATCTTCATCAATTCAGGAGACATTTAGAAAAGAAAGTCTAATAGACATGTAAAGAAAATATGATAAACCTACAGGGAAACCCACAGAATCAATCAATCAATCAATCTATCAATCTATCTATCTATCTATCTATCTATCTATCTATCTATCTATCTATCTATCTGCTGGCGATGTGCAACATTCACTGCTCACTGTGTATTGTTACTGTTTACTGTGTATGGTATTTTGTGTATCAGGTGAAACGTCTAACGGCTGTGTTGCTTTTGTTGTTGTTTATTTTGTTTATTCTTGCTTTGTTAATGCACCTTGGTTCGTACAAAACAATATTTTGTTTAGCTGCATACTTGCGAAGAAAGTCAATCAACTGTTCTACATGTATTGACTTTTGCAATGAATGTGTGCCTAGATGTTTTAGGGGATAAGATTATTCAACAGAGATGCTGTATAACACTAATTGATAATGTAACTGATGAACTGTAACACAAATGCAGACATCCCAGCTCATGGTTTTCACTGCTTGTGCAGATAGATAGATAGACAGACAGAGAGACAGACAGCTAGCAACTGGATTGGCATGCTTTACTGTTGGTGTGCTATTTGTTCTGTAAATTGGACAGTGGTAGGGTTGCCAACTGTCCCTTATTAGCCGGGATGTCACATCAGGCCTAATTGATTTGTCCCATACGTGACCTCTCTTGTCCTACTACGCTGATCTAACCACTGACTAATAGCTATAACAGCAACAGCAGCAGTGTTGATCACGACACTTGACAATGGTCACCTGTCATCATCCAATCACAGCCCCCCCCTCACGCGCCTCAGTATAGCCTACGCTGAGTAACGTTAAATGCAGCTGCTGTGGAAGGTGAAGCCTCGTACCTGTATCACACCGTCAAACATGGACTCAGCTACAACAGCACCAACAGTCATGTTAAGCTAAATAGTGCGTTGTTTCATGAATCAAATGTTGTGAAGAAGATGCATTTGGTAAGAACGAAAGCTGAGATAATCACAATGAATGTTTTATATGTTTTAAGACCAAACACTGTGCGGGATATCCTTAATAATCTATCCCCGACTGAAGGTGAGCCTGTGTTTTACTCTGTTGCCACCGACGGCTCAAACAAGGGAAACGGGAAAATGTTTCCAGTCTGCATGAAATATATTTCTGTGTTTGATGGAGTGCGGTGCAAGTTATTTGACTTTTATTAAGATAGTGATGAAACTGCAAATAGTAGCCTATTCATCAAGTTCTGACCTGCCTGAAAAAGCATTAACTGGAAATAAAACACATCACCAGCAGCTATGTTCTTTTTAGTTTGTCTGTAGCCTACATGAAGGGAAAAACCTCTTGTAACCTACATTAAAGGACTGTGTTAAAGGTACCTGCTGTAAACTATTATTAAACCTACCAAATATTTAATTAAGAGATTCACCATCCATCATGTTGAAAAATTGTTTAAAACAACACACTGTATATTCACACAAAACCATACCAGTGCTACTACAGCAGGCCACCTTTTGTCCCTTATTTCATAGTGACAAAGTTGGCAACAGTGGTGGCTCCATGATTAACTTCATACTCTCTAGTAAGACTGCTTCTCAGGGAGGAAACCTCCAGGACCCTTCTGTTTCCAGTATGACCAGTAGAAGGCAGTGTGGTATTTTGGTTAAGTTTTCACTTCTCTTTCTCATCTTTTTTTTGCCTGTTTGACATGATGAAGAAGTGCAGTATTAGAAACAACAAGACCAGTAGGCAAAGCTTTCTTGTTAAGTCTATACGATTTAGTGTGAGCAAAGATGGTTATGCTTGAAGTTAGCTCACATTTACTTATGTTCTGTGACATTATGGTACAGCACAACTTCCACTTCCACAGCATTTTTGTTATATACAAAATTTTCATTGTGTTTTTACAGTCAGCTTTAGTTGGCTTTAGTTAACTAAAGCTTTACTTAGCCACTAAGCTTTAGTTAGACACCTGTTTATATAAAATATTACAGAAAACCAATAATGATGCTTTTTTTTTATTAAAAATGACAACAAAAAAGTAATTCAAGTTTTTTAATTGTCAGGAAGAAATACCTAAAGGGAGTGCTGTCTTGTGGTACACATTCAATTCCGTCTATCCTTGATATTAAATGAATATTAGTGTAAGCTTGTGAAGTTTGTTATTAATGTTAATGACAGACCATGACACACAGACACACTCACACACACTCTCTGATTCACACCTGCAGTCGCCCATTAATGTGTCTTGTCATGCTACGCTTGCTAAGCTATTTCCATAATTGATTTACAGAATGAAACAGGATACATTAAGCCCCTGAACTGTGTAAAGCTTCATAAAGGGAAGACCCTTTCACACCTACCAAAATAAGCCTGAAAAGTATTCCACTCTTTAAACTGTTTAATACGAGGAGAATGATAAATCAATGCAAGACTGAGGCTCTTATTTACCTCCTGTCATTTACCATTTCCACATACTGCCTGCTTTTTTGGAGTAATTTACAGCTAAATGAAGTCAAAGCTAAGTGCACTGTGAACGTGCTAAATTCAAAAGGCTAAAAAATATTATAAAACATTTCTAGCCATCAAGTAAAACAAATCATATTCAGTTCAAATATTTTGACACCCTAGCCTAGCCTAACTCTGTCTGAAGGTAAAAAAAAAAAAATCCTCCAAACATCACCTGAATCTCATGCTATATTTCATCAGTCCACACTAAAACCAAAATATAAAAATGAAAAGTTACATGCTATATTTTTGCTAAGCTAATTTGACCCACAGTTTGACCTCATTGGGTGACTCTTTTTATGAATATTGTTTTATAATTTATTTTATGAATATTTTATAAATAAATATGTACGGACCAACACCACTCAGGTCCTTAAATTAAGATGATCCTTGACTGTGCCAGCTTGCAAAAGGCCTTTATAAAGACAGAGCTGGCATTTTCTCACCTCCCCACAGTCCTCTGCAGGTACCAACATCCACCACAGTGTCATCATCCATGGCCAACATCACAATAGAGCGAGAGAGCCGTCCCAGCTCCAGGAGGCAGAGACAGAGCCAGGGTTGGACTAGCCTCAAGTCCTTACACACCACTTTACTACTGAATTCAATTCAGTCAACTTTGTTAATCCTGCTAGTGGCAATTAGTTAAAAGCAGCATGTTTGCAACAGTAGGCTACATAACATAAAACACACACAACATTCACAACATACAAGCAGCCAGTATGTGCACATTTAAAACCCCAAAGAACCCTATAGGGAGTTTAAAAGTCTGATCGCCGAAGGGATAAAAGACTTGGAGTGGCGGTTCGTCTTACACGCAGGTAGTGCATAACGACGCCCAGAAGGCAACAGAGAGAATTCACCTCCCAGAGCATATCCCGGAGAGGCTGAGATAGCCTACTTACTGGACTATTTGTTGGTCACAGAAGGCATTAAGGCTGTTCATGTCTTTACTTGTCAGATTGTGGAACCAACAGATAAAAGAAAGACTCTCAATAAAAGACAATGGAGGCACTGTTTGTATCAAACTTAAGATGGCCATCAAAAATAGTATTTATATGATGAGACAATTTCCACCTTTTCATTATGTATGATGCTCTCTGAAACAGCATCTCTATTTACGCCCAAAGTCAATAATTAATTCTTTGGTTTTAGATACATTTAAGTCTAGGAAATAGTTATCACACCATGAGATAAAGTCGGTCAGAGCATTCCAGTGGTCAGAAACTGGAACTTGGAGGAGTGACAACAACACAGTGTCACTGGAAAACTTCACCAAATAGCTGCTCTCCTGGGTGCTTCTGCAGCCATTTGTGAACATAATAAAAAGAAGGGATGAAAGTACGCACCCTTGAAGGTGATCCTGTAGAGAGGAATAAGGGGTCTGAAAAATGACCATTTATAAAGACCCTTTGCTCTCTACCAGTTAAGAAATTTAAAATCCATAAGGCAAGTTAAAATCACACAGCAGCTTGTCTATTAAAATATGTGGTTGCATATGTTAAATGCAGAAGAAAAGTCTGCAAACAGAAGCCTAGCATGGGATTCTGGTTTATCTAAATGCTTATATAGACTTTTCAGGATAAAATGCTTCGCATCCTCTACTCCCCCCCCCGCTAGATAGACAAATAGCAGGGGATCAAACCTTCCCTCTACCGATGATAGCACCGGGTTTTTAACAAATTTCTCGTAATGTGATGTTAAATCAACAGGCCTAAAATCATTTAGTAGCCCTGGTTTGTTGATCTTAGGAACTGGAATGACTTTGAAAGATTTCCAGATTGTGGGAATTACAACACTGTGACATTTGGAAGATCAGCTGGTCAGCACAATAGAGCAGTGTCCGCCCACGGACAAGATCAGGTCCAGGGGCCTTCCTGCTGTTGACCTTTTTCATACGGTCAACTGATGGTGACATCGTTATGAGAAAATAGAGACTCTCTCAAACAAGAAATATTTACAGAGAAGTCATGTTTTCCAAAATGGAAATGTTTCCCACAAATTTTTATAGGTTTCCTGCTATCGCTGCTTCCCTGAGTAACTGAGGACATTGCTTTGATTCCCCTCCAAGCTGCACGAAGATCCCCACTAGGCCTACTATACTTGTGTTCCACTTTATCCTTATACATGATTATAGCTGACTCATGGTTTGTTGTTGGGGAATACCGTGATGTTTATACAGGGAATATTACTGTCTACACAGAAAGATGTTTAAGAGGACACTGTTTGTGTAAGTTCATTTAAATCAGTGTAGGAACTATAAAACGTGTCCCAATCTGTGCATTCAAAACATGCTTGTAAGCTGGCGATGCTATTACTGTAATGCAAATTGTTTGTTTATCAAATGTTATTGTGGATGACAGTCATACTGTGACCGTGGCTCTGAGGCTCTTTAATTTTTTTTTATTTATATTATGGCCAGTTTGTTTGTTGCTCTCCATTTGAAGGTGCATAATATCATATCCAGTCAATGTTTCATCAAATCAATTCAATTCAGTTCAATTTTATTTATATAGCGCCAAATCACAACAACAGTTATGTCACAGCACTTTTCATAAAACAGCACGTCTAGACCATACTCTATGATGTTATTTACAGAAATCCAACAATTCATATAGTAGTAAGAAAAATATCCTGCACACTATGACTCATTGGGGGTACTACACCCAAGCTCAGTGAGGCATTGAATGATAATTTAGTATTTACGGAGAGTTAAGATTGTGTAAAAAGAGCTGAGTGCATTTGTCCATTGTTTTTGTCCCTTGTTGAAACTAAAGTGACCTGCCCTACATACAAACATTTCTAATGGTGTAAGAGTGAAGTATATCAGTTAAAACGTAGAAGAAGAGCAGTAGAGCTATTATATATGTGTCTTAATATATAGTGTCCATAGGTTTAATAATAATTTAACTTTTCAAAATCAGTGATTACAAAGTGCCAGCAATGAAGCACTGAAAATTTGCCTATATAATGTTTATAAATGTGTGGTCTCTTTTTTATGCAAACATACACTATAACAATTTCTGCATTAAACTCAACTTTCAAGAAGAGTTTTTATGTTTCAGTACACTGAATGAAGCAGTGGGGAGGGAGGAAAAACATTTGTGTGTGTGTCCTCCCTCCATACCTGTTTTGAAGACAACAGAGCAGAACGCTGGAGAGCGGCAGCCTGAAATACAGCTCATTTGTCAGCGACACAGGAAAGCTTTGACCTTCCCAAGACAGGCAGGCTTTGCCAACTCAGCAGTTTCTCTTTCTAGCCAAATTACAGTCGTCATCCGCATGAGTGAGAATGGCTCCCCACATACACGGCAGAGCAGCACACAACAAGCAGTACAACAGCTGAGAATAATAGAATAATTCAATTAAATCCAATTCAATTCAAATTAGATTTATTGGCATGAATGTGTAACAACAATATTACCACAGCATCATACAAACTACATAAGAACAATCAACCCCATACATTTCATTAAACAAGTAATTAATAGTATTAAGAATAAAACTCTCTATGGATATCGTTGCAAAAAAACTTCAAGCAGGCAAAGCTGATTCAAACTGTTCACTTACACAGGAGATGTAGGGCCACCTTCTGTCTTCAGAACAGCTTCACTTGTCCTGAACTGAGTGAGAAGCCAAGACATTAGACCATTTTTAATGACTAGAAAAGGCTTCAGTTATTTCTGAGATAAAAAAGAAGTCTGTTTTGCTAAAATGCATGAACTTTCAAAGTCTATATAAAAAAAAAAAACATTTTACAGAACTATAAATAAACAACCAGTAGGCTACACTGCTGCTCTGTCCTCAGATATAATGTTCCTCCTTTTCTGTCTCTGTTAATATCAACGGTTTGTTTATTTTTACTCTGACAAAAAATATATATTTAAGTGCTTTGATTTCAACTTGCTCACTGATAACACTGTAATCACTGCTGCTGATCTAATAACTCATTTACAGCACATGTAGAAAAAATATATATTTCTTATTTTTGCTGTTATTCTGCTGAGGCTGCTTTTGTACTATTTCAGGGTCACTGTCAATAATGACTCTGCTTCTGCCCAATGTGCTGAACAGTTATAATTATAATTCTACACTGCCCCATATTTTAGTTTGTTTGTATAGAGACTAACATTAACAGTGCTCTATTCCGTTCTTGCAGTCAGTGCAAGTGAGTCATGATACACACTATCAGTACCCCTTTGGCAAAATTGGCATTGGCATTTTTATAACTAGTGTGAAAACAGGTCTATTGACTTATAATATCACAGTTAATTAGTCAGCTTTGGAGATGCCACTAGACCGATTTACCTTTTGACAGGCTAGCAGTTTCCCCATGCTTACAGTCTCTCTAACAAGCTTAGCTAACCATCTCCTGTCTACCTTATATTTAGCAGACAAATATGAGAGTGGTATTGATATTCTCATCTAACTCTGATAGGAAATTAGCATATTTCCCAAGTTGTCAAACAGACGATTGATTTGTAAAGTTAATTTTAGTTTGAGGTGAAAGGTCACATACATGTGGGTCACGTAAATAATTATTTACGAGGCTGCTTTAGCTCACAGGGGGAGTACTGCATAAATACGATGGAGCACTGTTGAAGGTGTGAGCTAGATGTCCCTCACTCATTCTATATTCTGCTAGAAGACTTTTCCCAGAAATGCAGTGTTCTTACCACTGTTGCTGTCTCTGGGGATGAAACAGGCCGTGAATATTAATAAATAACAGTGGTTAAGATGCCTGTGTGCAAGTCTTGACAGCACACTGGTCTTGAAGGAAACCAAATGAAAAAAGAAATGTAATATAACAATAATCTTAGCTTTGACTCCTCTCATTAATGCTTTTATGCCCAACATGACTTGCATACTAATTCTCTCCCATCGACATTGATTGAATCAGTCACAGGAGTGTGTACTGGAGATGCCTCTTAACCTTTAGAGGGCGGCTGACAGTTTAGAAGCCGAGAGGAGGACTTCTTAGTTGGAGTTACTGAAAATGATGTCTGCATTTGCATTGCATGCGCTGTAATACAGAAAAAAATTAAAGAAGACAGAGTAATTTAAAACCCCACAGCTTCCGTTACTTAATGATGCATGTTCAGCGTATGTACAGTATGTATATATATATATATATATATATATACATATATATATATGTATATATGTATATACGTATATGTACATGTCTCTGACTGTTTGCTATGCTCACTCAATACAAGCTTGGAGATACTAAGATATGCTGTACAGGCTTTTCTTCAGTCTGCAGATAGACCTTTTCAGTTCTAATCTTAATTAAATTATATAGAGGCCCAAGACAAATAGCCTCAGGCGCAGAAGCTGACACTTTCATCACACAGTGCTGGATTGTTACCAGAATGGTCATAAAACCATAAATCCAGTTACTGTTTATAAGCTGGTTTTGGGATATCTGTGTATTACTATTCTCTAGTATGTCTCTGGAGTCACAGAGCAGCACAGAGCAACAATGCCCACATTGTCCTTTTCTGACCAATAGCCACTCCACTCTAAAACATTGATAATCATTGCTAATGGCATTACATTTAATTTCTAGGAACAATGTTTTGCCTAATTGTTGCTATGAATGAGATGATTTTGTACTGTCTTTCTAATATGTTTGTATTTTAAAAAATACGACTCAAAAATTGTTTCCTAAATGGAAAATTGAAGTTGGTTATAAATTAGATTAGGTACTCAGTGAGACAACAGTGAGACATCTGAATGTTTCAGTATATAATTGACAGCTTTCTACATGATGTTTTGCATGTTAGGATAAAAGACAAAACATTTATGTATTATATTTATTCATTTTAAGAAGGTAAGCAAGCAAGGTGCTTACCTTCCTTGAATTATAAATTATGGTTTTCAATTATGCACACCAGCGGAACAAGTCATAAACATGACAATGATACAGTCCCCTCCAAAAGTATTGGAACGGTAAGGCAAATTCTTTTGTTTTTGTTGTTCACTGGAGACATTTGGGTTTAAGATTAAAAGATGAGTATGAGACAAGAGTTAGATGTGTTAAACAACTTAGGACATATCACTGTTTGTATTAGACCACAGCATTCTTAGGTGAGCAAAAGTAAAGGAACAAATAATTTAAAAGTAAATAACATTTAATATTTGGTGGCATAACCCTTGCTTGCAATTACTGCCTGAAGTCTGCGACCCATCGACATCACCAAACTTTTGCATCCTTCATTTGTGATGCTATTCCAGGCTTTTATCGCAGCTTCTTGTTTGTTTCGGAGTGTTTCTCCCTTCAGTCTCCTCTTAAGGACGTGAAATGCAACTCTATTGGGTTAAGGTCAGGTGACTGACTTGGCCAGTCTAAAACCTTCCACTTTTCCCCCCTGATGAAGTCCTTTGTTTTGTTGGCAGTGTGCTTTGGGTCATTTTCCTGCTGCATGATAAACTTCTTCCCGATTAGTTTCAATGCATTTCTCCGTAAATTGGCAGACAAAATGTTTCTGTCCACTTCTGAATTCATTCTGCCGCGACCATCATCAGTTACATCATCAATAAATATTAATGAGCCTGTTCCAGAAGTAGCCATGCACATCCAAGCCATGACATTACCTCCAGCATGCTTCACAGATGAGCTTGTGTGCTTCAGATCATAAGCAGTTCCTTTCTTTTTCCACCCTTTGGCCTTTCCATCACTTTGCTAGAGATTAATCTTGGTCTCATCAGTCCATAAGATTGTGTTGCAGATCTTTTGCAGCTCATCTCTGTACTTCTTTGCAAATTTCAATCTGGCCTTCTGATTCTTCCTGCTGATGAGTGGTTTGCATCTTGTGGTGTGGCCACAAGATTTTTTTTCTGCTCTCTGAGTCTTCTTCCAACAGTGGATTGTGATACCTTCACCCCTGTACTGTAGAGGTTGTTGGTGATGTCACTTACTGATGTTTTGGGGGTTTTCTTCACAGCTCTCACAATATTTCTGTCAGGCTGTCCTGTTGGACGTCTGTTGCTCAGTACACCAGTAGTTTCTTTCTTTTTCAGGACTTTCCAAATTGTTGTGCTTGCTATGCCCAAATTTTGTCCAATGGCTCTGGTCGATTTTCCTTCTTTTCTCAGCTTGACAATGTCTTGCTTTTCTCCCATAGACAGCTCTCTGGTCTTCATGTTGGTTTATCCTCTTTAACAGGAAATGCAGTCTTTATAGGTTTGAACCAAGGATGAAAACTTAGACTAGTCATGCAGAGATATTTAATGTTTGGACAATCAACCTAAAAGTCACAGCCACATGTTCCAATACTTTTGCTCACTTGAAAAATGGGTGGGTTCAAACAAAGGGTGATATGTCCTGAGTTGTTTAACACATCTAGATGTCTCATACTCATCTTTAGATCTTAAACCCAAATGTCTTCAGTGAACAACAAAAACAAAGGAATTTGCCTTACCGTTCCAATACTTTTGGAGGGGACTGTAAGTCTGTGTAGATTCTCAATCATCATTGTTGTCCAAGAAGGATTAATTCAAGGGCAACTGGACTGGTTAAAGATATCTGTAGATTTTTTGCTTCTCATCTAAGGGATAATACATTATGATAACCACTCTCATTTTAGCTCCTCTATTGGTCTCAACCAACTCTTAGACTCTTTAGCTGCTAATGTCGTTGTCTATCTGCTAGTGAGTTCATCAGAGCTTTTTTGCTTAAAAAAACCCCAAAACAAAACCAAAGAAGCCTAATGAGCTGAGGGATGCTAACTCTAACCTGATTTCAGAGAAAATAGATAGATAAAATGTCTAAGTTGGAATGAGATGTGAAATGGTTAAGTGGATCATGACTCGCAAAGCTGCAGAACTGGTTATTTTATGGTAGGATCCAACTGTGTTCATTTGGACATTTTGTTTTAGAGTTTGTGGCAGACATTTCTAGGACCTACTGGATACAACTGGGGGGATCAAAAATATTCTATAGAGTTGAAAATGATGCTACTTTTAGTGTCTCACATACTCTACAGAAACTAGAGGTCTGCTAAATTGTGCTGGGCCATTAATGGCTGCAGTGTGTCTGGCAGCACATTATCTGTATCTGTATCATTGACTATAACAAAAGTAGCCCTGATGGATTTGACAAACTAGCAACAGTATCCTCTCTTCCTCCTGCATTGCTCAAAGTAGTGGCTGCTTGTTATGGAAGTACTGTAGAGAGGAATTCATTTATGCCTTTAAGCTGTCAGCTCTATCCAGATGAAAGCGCTGAGTCAAGGATATGCTACAGCAGCCATATTCACCATCCGAGGAATTCCCAGCTGTGAGTCATAGGATGGTTTATAGTTGTATCAGACTTGCTAGTGTGGGAGGGAAAGCCGCCTCATTTTTTGAAAGGGGGATCCTCAGTGTAATGCAGATCAACTCTGATCAATGTCAGTAAAGAGATGATGACAGAAAATGAAAATGAATGAAAAAAGACAGCTCACAATATTTCCATCTCTCTCCCATCATCCACATGTCTGGCTGTGCATTTCTGAGTCTCATAAAAGCTTAATCCAACCATGTGCCATGATTTAGTTTCTTCCTCTTTTCCTTTCCGTCCCTTGCTTTTTACCTTGTCCTAAAGTATAACCACAACTGGCTCCCTCTGCAATTTTCTGCAGAACTTTGAATTCTTTGAACGGTACATGCTGACATCGGTATGAATAAATGAATGACTGAACAGCCAACATTTTCAGGTTTCAAAATGTGAATCATGAATGCAGTTGTCAAAAATTAATGTATACAGTATATTCACTGTACATTCTGACTATTGCTAAAACTGTGACATTGTTGAAAAGAAATTATACTTCCTTTCGTAGACCACTTCTCGGAAACAGGTGTTGGAGTTTATAAATCAGATTAGTTACATGACAAAATCCTTAATTTAAAGACAATAAAAAGACAAGACATGGGATGGTGTTGCCTCAGCTGTTGAAGGACATTGTAAATACAGCTTTCTTGGAGTATCGTGCATTGACTAGTGGATCATGTAGAAATGCACTTCTAGTCTGAATAGCCCAGCTGCTACTTGTGCACATACTGTAGATCACGTATCCATTCCATTTCTGGCCTGAACACACCCTCCAGCATTTAAGGACACTCCCAGGTTATTGCCTTCTAACTTCTACTTTCTAACTACCTCAGTGACCTCTGCCCACACTTTCTTTTAGTAGAAATATTTTCATCCTGAAAACAGAATGAAACACAAAAAGGAGCAGAGAACACTGCGTAATGTGTCCAACAGCTAAGCATTCTTTAATCATGATTTGAGAATTACTGCAGAGATATGACCCACTTCCTGTTGTGTGTGGGTGTCTTCACTGCCAGCACAGTCACTGCCATATGGTCTGCAATAAATAAAAGGAGTGTTCCTGATAGACCTGCAGGAATGTTAAAGCTCTAAATCACATTAAAGCATATCTTGCAGAGTATAGGATTTTTATTCCAGGATCACATATTCAAACCCACAGGTGAGCATTTCATTCCTGTTGATAAATCATAATAAAGGCATTTCAAAGATGCTTCCCTTTTGCATTTGGTGAAAATTGGACTGTGGAAAGTGAAAAATCAAACCAGTGTTTTTGTCCAAGCTCAAACTGGTGGTTGAATAAACAGATAATTGTTCCATTCTGATAAATTCTGATGAGGTTCACTAAATGAGTGTGAACAACATGTTGAACATTTGGAAATACAGGAGAAATATGGCCTTTTAATTTCACTTTTCACTCACTCCATGTATTCCTTCATGTAAATTTGCCCGTTATCATTGTAAACTGTATTATGAACAGTGTAAATTTCATCTTTGATGTATTTATTCTGTCATCTCTCAGATCACATTTTCAGTGATTGATTCCTCCAGGGACAGTGAGAATGGTATGAATTGTAATGAATGGTAATGATCCCAGTGATCATATACTGGCACTGTCTTCTTCAGAGATGACTGTTTTTACATGTAGCTCTTGCTGAGCCACGATGACAGCAGTAAAATATCGTCCACACTCTCCAGGAAATTGGTCAGCGATGCTAGCAAAATATAACTGCAGATTTCTTTTGGCCTCTTCTTCCTCTAAGCTGGTGCCATATGACATTGTCAGACCGTGAGGTTGTTAGAAGAGGGTCTGAGTGGCATTGTAATAGGATTAGCCTTGTCATATAAAGTTATTTCTGGAAGAGCACTGCACTGTAACACTGGCCTCAGTGCATTGATTAAATTATGCATAGAAACTCACACCACACACACACACAGACAAACACACACCTGCGTGCAACCAAACATGTGTCCATTTATGATACTCACACACCACCACTGTAACCTCTTTAAAAAGGTGGTGGCTGACAGGAAAATGTAAGTAATGGATTAACAATTGCCTCCGCTCTCTACTTGCTTCCCCACCTGATGTTATATATTACTCTGTTTCCTGCCCCCACATTGTTTACCATGCTATCACTGATCAATATTTGTAGTCTCTTCTTTAACCTTCACCCTAGGTTCTCTTGTATCATCTCATTGTCAACATATCAAACATGACGTCCTGTGAGGAGTGGTCAATACCTCATAGTGCTGCTGTCACTCTGCGCTCCATATTTCACCCTGAGGTGTGCAGCCTTCTTGACCAAGCTTTCTGGAATAATATCTAGCCATAAAATTGATTATATTGAATTGTTGAACAGACTATTCAGTTACCATAGACATTCAGTAATCGTATTAACTGAAGCTATTGTATTTGTGAAGTGAGTATGATCAGTTTACAGATTAAGGTGTAATAATGTGAGGTGAGGGAACAGCATTTAAAATCAAACACAAATTTGAATTCTATTGTGTATACTTTTAACTTTTTCAAGAGGATTAACAAACCTCTCGGTTGATTCTCATCGGTTTTAACATATAAATACTAAACCCCATGAACTTGCTTAATTTTTTAAAAAACTTTAATCGGTCCAGATGTGGTGATGGCAGAAGACCAGACTGTCAAAGCGCTCTGTCCTGTAACCTCAGTCCTCGTAATATATGGAGTAACATTTCACCCCACAGTCATTGTCTTTAAAACAAGTGCCTGCACGTGAGTAAACACACCAAAGCACGTGCAGCGCCATCTCACAATGGTTGACAACCTGGCAGCTGTTACTGTCATGCAGTGGATGCCGGTTTGGAAAGTAAACCTCAAGTATGCGCTTCCAGAAAGACTGATGAAACAAAGGTTGAAGGTTGAATGAGAGATTGCATTGGGTTACTAATGGAGGCCATCCCAGACTTTACTTACTGCTCTCCATACAGTTAGTATGAAAGTGTAATCAGATGTGTCTGGATATGGGAAAATATGGAAGTACTTTCTTTCTTTCTTTCCTCTCCTACTGTCTCTCCACTCAACCTCTGGCTGACAAGGAGGGGGAAAGCAATTAACATCACTGTCAGTATCCATCTATTATCCTCTATCTTAATAGAAGATGACAAATTATGGAGTACAATATAGGATGCCATGGTCCACCTCCTACACCCTTGTGTGTGTGTATAGGTGGCTGAGAGAGAGAGAGGGAGAGAGAGAGAGAGAGAGGGAGAGAGAGAGAGTAACTCACATCATGACAGGGAATACACTACATTACATGTGAGGTCTTTTCTGTGAGCTTCAGTGCATATTTTGCTGCTGTTATATTCTCAACCATTTGAAACACAAGTGGGCCTTCTGTTAAGTGGAACGAGATGTTACTGCAGTTTGTAAAAGCTGTGAGCAACACGAACGACACACCATTCACCTCCGTTGTATTTGGATGTAGGCAGAAATCTCAGAGACAGATATATCTGACAGGACTCAGTCTATAGCCATACTAGTGGCTTTGTGATGTTGCATTTAGGTGCAGTGGTGCTATAATGACAGCATGCTAATGTGCAGACAATAACAATCCTAACTTTCTGATTTAGCATTTTAGTTTAGCGTGTTAGCAAACAATTTGCAATAAACAGTGCATCTGAGGCTTAACATTGTGACCTGATAATTGTGCTGAATTAAAAATCATAGGGTCACCAAAGTTATAACAATTCATCTCGAGAGGCATATGAATATGCACACCAAATTCAATGGGAATGCAGCTTGGACCAAAGTGGACAAACGACCTGGCCAAATAAAACCCAAACTATCTGCACAAAGGTAAGAGGGAAAATATGTAAATATCGTTTTTTGTAATTTGGATTAAAGATAGCCCTTTGTGACTCCAAATCATGACTCTTCAGAAAGCCAGAATCTCATGTTCAGTCTAATTTCTTCATATTGTTGGGCATTTTATGTTCAGCTCTCCAAACCTCTCTGGTCCGAAAATTGGTCACCATTCTCCCATTTCTCATCATTTCTCATCATTTCTCCAGTGTCAAAAGTATGGCCACTATTTACTGCATGAAACTCTCTGTAAAACCTTGTCGTTTTTACATTTCTGTTTCTGTACGGATTAAACAAATTATAAATAACATGTTAATCAATGAGCTTTAGAGGTGCTGGTAGGCAGATTTTTAAAAACTTTAGACAGAGCCAGGCTAACCTTTGCTTTCAGACTTTATGCTAAGCTAAGCTAACCCTCTCCTGGCTGTAGCTTCACGCAAAGCTAGAGAGTGGGATCAATTTTCTCATCTCAATCTCAGCAAGACTGCAAATAAGCTTATTTCCAGAAGAAATCAACATATACCTTTAAAAGTCTCTCTGGCACTTCCTGCAGAACAAGCAGTTCTCCCCCCAACTTCTGGTCATCACCATTGGGTTATTTATCTCCACACACAGACATACAACCGGATGGCTCTGTACCTGAGGGATAAACTGAGTCAGTGTTCATTTCTCTTGTAATAGAAAGGTCTACCTCTAATTCACCTTAGGCACACTGTGGTTCTTGGTGCGGACCACAAATGTTGTTTCTAATCTTAAGGACCATCAACCTCCAGGCCTCTACCCCCTCTTCTCTTCCAGTTTTCCCCCTGAATGCTCTACTGTCTCATCTCTTTCCCCATAGTTAACATTCAGCATCTCTTTTGTTCCACATAGAGTGTGGACGTCATCCCAGAAGATGTTGCACAAGCACTCCTTTCCCCCAAACTTTTCTCACTTACTATTTGTCTGTTAATTCATCTTTTGTCTGTCCTCACACAACACATCCTGGTCCATAGCCAACTTAATGACCTATATGTGATTACATGTTGCTTTGACTGATGTGCCCTGGCTATACTGCCGCCCACACTTGCCTCATTGCATTAAGTTTTACATGACACTTACTCATGCATGTGCTTGACAGCATCTATCCACCAACGCACACGCATACACACACCAGAGGCACACCATCAGAGCGAGCTTTACATTTTAAGAAAATATAATTTTAGGAAAATTTCATTGCTGACATGGCATTCCTAAGAGCATGAACAGTGTTAACTGCAAATTATATACAAGACAATCAAGGCAACAACCTAATTCAACAGAGGCAGCCAGCAGACAACACCCAGAGGGAACTAAAACCGAGACTAAAGCTACGTTTGTTCCATTTGTCTGAAAAACGGACGTGAACATTTACTTGGATTGTTGTTCTGTTGAACTTGTGTGATTTCTTTATTCCCACAATGATTTGTAAACACATGGCAAATTTGCTGTTTTACAAGATATCATGAAACCGTAACGGTAACAGTTATGATAATCATGATACAAACAGAAATTTGCACACAGTAGCTCTGGTTTAATCTAGAGAAGCTGCAGAGCTACAGTCTCTATTGATTCAACTTACACTGTAAATTTCCAGCTAAACTGAGGCTTTTTGAAGACCCTTTTCTCTCTCTCTCTTGCCTGTCATTCACCGGTCGGCACCACAGCATGCACAACGCGGTTCCTCGTGGTTCTATTTCAAGTAGCCGGCTATTTAAATGCGATAAAATATTCTTTGTGTGGTTCATCAACGGTGATAAATTCCCGGGAGGTGCGGACAACTCGGCACAACACCAGTGAAGCTGGGGCTCAGTCTCTTCAGCAAGTGTTTCTCTTCCTTTGTCACTCAATGCAGAAAAACTAGTCCATGCATTTGTTACTTCTAGGCTGGATTACTGCAATTCCTTATTATCAGGCTGCTCGAAAAAGTCCATTAAGACTCTTCAGCTGATCCAGAATGCTGCAGCACGTGTTCTGACAGGAACCAGGAAAAGAGATCACATTTCTCCTGTTTTAGCTTCTTTGCATTGGCTTCCAGTAAAATCCAGAATAGAATTTAAAATCATTCTTCTTACCTACAAAGCTCTTAATGGTCAGGCACCATCTTATCTTAAAGAGCTCATAGTACCTTACTACCCCACCAGAGCACTGCGCTCACAGAATGCAGGGTTACTTGTGGTTCCTAGAGTCTCCAAAAGTAGACTAGGAGCCAGAGCGTTCAGCTATCAAGCTCCTCTCCTGTGGAACCAGGTTCCAGTTTGGGTTCAGGAGGCAGACACCATCTCCACATTTAAGAGTAGGCTTAAGACTTTCCTCTTTGATAAAGCTTATAGTTAGGGCTGGCTCAGGTAGTCCTGAACCATCCCTTAGTTATGCTGCTATAGGCCTAGACTGCCGGGGGATTTCCCATGATGCACTGAGCTCCTCTCTCCTCTACTTTCTCTCCCTCTGTATGCAACCTTATCCCATTATTGCATGTTACTAACACAACTTCTCCCCTTTCTGGTAGTCTTGTGCTTTCTCGTCCCTCTCCTCTCTCCTCCTATCACTTCCTGCAGGTTTTCTGGCTCTGGAGCTGTGGAGTCTGGATCTGTGGCTGCGGGTCGCCTGCTGCCCCCGTGTTCCTGCTCGACACCCTCTACTGCAACGACTATTGTTGCTAGTCTTATTGTTATTATAATCATTAACATTACGATGGTTACCATTAACACTATTATAAATATCTGTACCATTTTTCATTTAGTTTATAGCAACATTACCTTCGCTGTCTGTACCTCTGTGTGTATATTGTGTAGGCTGCCTCCCTCCCCTCTCTCTCTCCTTACATCCCTCTCTCTCTCTCTCTCTCTCTCTCTCTTTCTCTCTCTCTCTCTTTCACTCTCTTTCTCTCTCTCTCTCTCTCTCACCCCAACCGGTCGAGGCAGATGCCCACCCACCCTGAGCCATGGTTCTGCTCGAGGTTTCTGCCTCTTAAAAGGAAGTTTTTCCTTGCCTCTGTCGCCTAGTGCTGCTCTTGGTGGGAACTGTTGGGCTTCTGTAAATATCATCACAGAGCACGGTCTAGACCTGCTCTTTTATGAAAAGCGCTGTGAGATAACTGTTGTTGTGATTTGGCGCTATATAAATAAAATTGAATTGAAAAATTGAACCACACACATGCACACACACGCACACACACACACACACACACACACACACACACACACACACACACACACACACACACACACACACACACACACACACACACGCTACGCCTACAACTGGGCACTGATGATCCAGGGTTAGGATTACAAGTTTGGATTTATTCATGCACTTTTAAAAACATTTAGTGAAAGTTTTATTATTTATTATACATGTTTATTTACAGCATAAATGTTATTGAACTGTATATTGTAATAGGCTGGATATTAACTTATTGGGAGAGAGAACTGGTACTTCTATGCAAATTCAGACGTTGAGCACCCCCATATCCAAAATGGCATGATCCTTGTTTTGCTGCGAAGCTTCGACTGTGAGATTGACAGTCGATTCAGACTCCGCCCATCAAAGCATCGAATCTTCGATTGTTGGGGGTCAGCCCTAGAGAACAGGAACACAACTGTTTAAAAGTAGCTATTAATGTCTGTGGGTATCTGTCAATGCAAAACATCTTTCTTTGAAAAAGGTTATTTTGGAATTTCACCTCCTCTTTGTTGAGAGTAGGGAGCTTCTTTACTTTACTTTTCTTTACTAATCCTCAGTCTTCCATTTGTTCCTGTGATGGAAAAAGAAATTTAAAGAAGACACAAGGGTTACAGCTTTGAAGCATTTTCCAGCACTATCAGGTTGATGTCATACTGGATAGTTTCGTCCTTTTAATACTCAGAAAACAGGTTGTTTCTTGTAATACTGTTTTTGTCCCTGGGTAGAGAGGTACAGAACATGAACTTCTCAGAAGAAAGATAATGGTAAAATGTTAAGGTAAAATTATAGTTTGCATTAAAATAAAAAAGGAAGCATTGTGGCTGCAGACTTTCATTCCATCTCAAACCACAATATATAGCTACTTAAAAAGGCTGGTGTCATATACATAAAATATTCTGATCATAAACGTTTTGCACCAAAGCTTCAGATCCAAAGAGTAAAATGCCCATTAGTTGGCTTCAAATCAGATTGTTATATAAGAAACAAAAGAACAAAATCTCAAACTCTTGTACCTCTAAATAACTGCTTGCGTCATTTTTTTTCTCCAAGGAGCAAAGTGACTTGACACTTTGGCATTTTCGGGTTTGTGGACAAAAGTATCTGCTCTTTGTGGGGTTTGGAGACGTGACACATAAAAGATCACAGGGCGAAGGCAAATCAGGCTGTTGTCATGGAACTTTCCAGGTTGGAGGAAATTAATAGACGTCAAAAATAGCATTTCCACTGGCTCATGTACTGTATTTATCTTATCCCCCATTATTTTCAATGCAGCTCAAACCAGTCATTATAGAGTTGCTCTGTTTTGTTTGCAGACACAGAAATAAACAGTGCCACACTAAGGTGTTATAGAGAACCACATTACAGAAAACACATCTTCAGATCACAGTGACATGACTGGAACATCAAGACACATTTCAAGTAGAGCCACTGAGGACTACTTTTGTTAGCAAGGGGCCCAAAATTACTCTTCATACAATGAATAAATTCTGGTGGTATCCATTTAAATATATATTTATACACACACACACACACACACACACACAAATGTGTCTTAACTCCTCTGTGTCTTTAAACATCACCGCCTCTCTGAACTGATCCCCCTTCTCTCATCCTCCTGATGTCCTCTTCTGCCACCCTTCACCCCTGTGTGTTAAGAAATGTAATTAACCTTTCTTTGACCTGCCGGGTTATATAGAGGCCATTTGTCTTTTTACTTAACACCATACAAAAGTATCTCAACCCTCACAAGCGCTTTTATGTAGCTTTATGAGAGGGTGCACACCGAAGCCAGAGATGGGTCCACCCTGGCGTGTCAGGCTGAATGACCAGTTAAACTCAGCATCTTCTTTATGTGTGTGAAGGGTTAAAATGAAAGCTGTTAAGTTTTATGTGAGTGAAATCTCATTAATTAATATCATCATGATATGAACAAAATGAGTGTAGCTATTGTTTTAGTAAAGTTTCAGTTTTGTTACAAAGTACTAAGTCGGTGGTTTGCGGCTACAGCAAAAAGAAGTAATTACCCTCTCTCGACATACATTTCTCAAAGGTGTGTGTGTGTGCAAGTTATGAGTGAAGTGTGTAATTACAGGGAAAACAAAGCAGTGCACCCTGATGCATTCTAAAGCAGACTTTGCCAACATCCTCTTTGTTTTTTTACATATGAAATTATGCGCCCACCAGGGCGTATAATTAGAAATCAATTAAACTCTGTATCACACATCCAACTAAATTCCTCACAACAATTTTGCAGTATATTATCCAAGTGTACTCCGTAAAGGCTGTAATATTGAGAGGTTAGGAGAACATTGCAAAAATGTCAAGTTAAGTCATAAGTATTAAACAGCATGTGGGGACAGCTATGTGCACGAGTTAGTGCCTATATAAAGAGTTTTTAAAGTGGCACTGGCTATGTTGAATGTGTGTGTGTCAGTTGCCAGAAGATACACACACAATTTTTCATGTATTGGTGGAGCAGGTGATTTGATATTCCAGTTTCCATAATCATACTCAGTAGTCTCTTTTCTTTAGCAGCCTAGTATCCCTTGTCCATATTAGATTATTTGGTGCCCGTTTCACCAAATCTACATCATGCAATCTGCACTTCGCAACATGATATAATATCATGTATTGTCAAGTTTCACAGTAAAAGTTGGAACCCATGAATACACATGTCCTGTAGGACAAATATATCTGCAAACATTAATTTGTGAAATATTATGCTGCCACCATATCAGATCTGTGTGCAAGCAGCATTACAAATTGCGTTTTTGAAATTGGCCCTTCAACCTCATGATTTATGTCAAATGCCAACATTCAGTGCCAATGCAGGAAGTAGTTTGTCCTTTATAGGACAATATTGTAGTTTGATAATTGTGTAGCATGTCTGTGTAGCACATCACAGACCTGCAATTCACATGTTTTTTCCCTATTCAAACTGAAGTGGACAAAGCAGATTACCACCTGCTGCTTTCTTCCTTGCCTATTAAGCCTGCACACCATTATCCATCCTGTTCTTATGGCTTACCTAACAAGGAAATTTCAATCTTATCAAAGTCTTATCAAAGTTTTAGCCTGTTATGACATTATGTGTTGATTTTATCAATTGTAAAAGACATAAGCATAACGAAGTGAAACTTACTGCTTGACATTAGCCTACTTTGTGTTAACCGATGTTGCAAGCATGCATGCAAACAAAACATTTAAACAAAGTTTCAAAGAGTAATACAACACATAGATATATAGAGCGTTATTAGGTTGCTCTCACATCTGCCGTGTTTGCCAATAAAGGTCATTTAAATTTGAATTTGATATCAAAAAAGAGTGATAGAGAGGAGGGCTGTGTAGTCTGAACCCAGGATAATGCATGCATATCTGAAGCTGTCTTTGACCCTTCAATAGACACCATGGTTGAGAATCTGAAGTACATTCTTAAAGGACCAATATGTAATATATTTACTGTACTAAATCCAAGGGCGTCACTGAAAAGTGGTGGGGACATTTAAGGGCTCATATTAGGGGTGTGACAAAACACTTAGTTCACGAGACGTGATAATGCACAATACTGGAGTCACGAGAACAAGACAACAACATACTCCAATGCTATTTAGAAGAAATATTCATTTATGAGACTACTCGATTGGGGGGTCTGGGGTTCCTCCCCCAGAAGATTTTGATTATTTTTTCTGCCTCAATTTATGGTGAAAATGTCTTTATTTATATGAAGGGAAACAAAATGTGGCCAGTGCCAATTCAGAATATAAAAATATTATTGAATATAATACAGTAATCAGCATATTGTTTTTTTTGCCTAAGTTACTTCTAGATCTGTTTCTTCTATATTTACATTGCATTTTTGTTTTTATTATGCAAGTAAACCTTTCTCATAGAATTTATATTTGTTATTTAACATTTCTTGTTGCAAGCTCATTTTCAGAAAACTTTTAGCAAATGCTTACAAAAAGTGGTGGGGACATGCCGCATCCCCAGTGTAAATGACACCTATGACTAAATCACAAAATAACCATGATAACCACTTCCTCACTTGCTGATTTATTATTGTTCTCTGTGTCCACCCACTCATATACTCACATCCTGCATAGGAGCATATCTTTGATGAATAAAGACTATTGTTGAAGGTTTATGGAAAGATAACACAAAGAGAGATAATTATGTAAGATTAAAATAAGATTTATCAGTTTGCATGCCTAGATCATGATTTCTGATCAAGAACTGAACTTATGTTAATGCACAAGCAAATGAGTGCCAGTTCAGTACTTTTGTGTTGTGCATATGTGTGTGTGCTGGGATGTCCTGATATGAATAATATGTGTGTGTGTGTGTGTGTGTGTGTGTGTTTCTTTGCATGGCTGCATCCAGCATCTTTGTATTTTTGCCTTCTGAAGGGTGCCAGTCGGCTCCAAACAAATTCCCAAAAAGTTAGAGGCTAAAAGAGTTCAATGCGGACGTCTGGGCGGAGAGAGTAAGCAATCCCCCCAAAAACCCATCTTATTCTGCTTTGCTGGAGAAGGGCCATTATGAACTCCAGTGAATGAGCAGTCCTCTGCTCCACTCTCAGAAATAACCATTACAGGAGAAATCTCAAGGAGCGAGGAAGGAAGCCTGAGAGGACGTCCCTCTTACTCAGTCAAATAAAAATGCAGATACATTTGCATTTCTATCCAGCAGCTGTTGTTTAATTTGAGGGTTGAAATGAATAAAGCCAAACACACACACACACACACACACACACACACACACACACACACACACACACACACACAATATGTACAATACATGGGTTTTATGATAAGCCCATTTGGGCTAAATGTTAAAGAAAGGGGGCGCAAGTTGAATATTTTAGCAGCTGACACACAACCTTTTTTATGTATTTTTTTAAGTAACTTTGATTTTTATAATGTCTGTATCATGAAAAAGACACTTCAACTTAAAAACCATTTAACCCTTAAAATTGTGATCTGGCTTTGGTCATAGACCTTTAGTTGCTTTGAAAAAGTTCTCCACCAATTTAGTATTGCACTCCTGTAGCATTGTCAGACTCATGAAGGACAGTCTAAAAAAAGGATAAAAATCAATGCAGCAAAACCAGTGATTTCGCTTACATTCGTTTATATTTAGAATTATGGAGTGTGATGGGCATGTTTCACTATATAGTCAACACTTTATTGACCAAAACATTAATTCAGGAAGTAGTCAGTGGATTAATCAGTAAGTGCAGTCCTAACTGAAGCCTACTGATAATCTTACACATAACATTTCAATTGAGACATTAAGACGTTATTTGAGGTAATTTAAACTCTGTTATCTAAAATATCTATTAAGTAAAATTAATAGCAGCCTATATTATTTCATTTAATTAAATTGGACTCTTGGTTTTGGCAGTGTAGTTGCAAATCCAGCAACAGTCAGTCCTCCCTCAGGAGCCACATTTTAGCCCTCACTCAGCAGTCTGTGATTCTGCCTGCATCATTGAGCCTTCGCCAGATACTGTTGAACTGTATTATACGGAACTGCTCACTCTTGTCCGTAGGATACAGGCCTACTATTGATTCCAGTCTGCCTATTACTCCTGCTCCCCCTCCCCCCTCCTCTCCTCCCCCAGCACACTCACGCTTCCCACCTCCCCTCAGCCTCCCTCGTCTTCCTTGGACTGCAGCAGAGAAACCGCTGCATCGAAGAAGACAAGAAACAAGAAATCTGGGCGCGATGCTTTCTGCCTCTGTTGCTGTGTAGAGAGGGAAATCAGGGAGACTCATCGAGCTCGTTACGGTGCATCTGGTCCTCTGTAGATTGTAAGTATTTCTTTGTTTTTAATGTGCCAAACTATAACTTCCTCTCCCTCTCTTCCACTCCGCTGTAGTGTAACATAGATCGGATCTTTATCCGCCTGTTTGGATCATTTAATATGCAAAATGGAAATGGGACATGTGGTGCAGCTGGTGACTTTTGTTGTAATGGCAATAAAATGATGAATAAACCCGCTGTGCGCATGATTGACAGAAAAGTTGGGGAACTTTCTAAGAGTTGTCCAGCATGAGAATAACAAATTCACACCACATAAACTATATTTGATCAGAAAATGTCTTCCTGATTTTTAATCAGAGCATATTCAAAAACACATTTATTAACAATTTAATATTCACAAAGTTTATTTCATAAAATGCAGCAAAAAGGTCCTTTTGCACAATTTAACCAGCATTTTAGTGACTTCCCAGATCTTACATGCGTGTGTAGTGGTTGCGGTGATGGTGTTGCGGTTGGGGTGTTACCATCCTGACGTGCGCATTGGTCGTATAAAGATGAGATGGTACACACGCACGGCAGTGGCAACCCCGAGCTTTCCCGTCCGCCGAGCGCGCACATGCAGGAGGGATGAATCTGCAGTGAGAGAGAACAGATCCATACATTACTCTGGATTTAATGTTCGATGCAGTGTGCGGATAGTCATCTAACTGTACAGCGCACCGTGCCGCCGCTTCGCAGGGAGGATTGATTCCTAGCCAGTAGTACGGACCGAAATCTAATTATGGGACGCGACTTGCGTCAAAAGGCTCAGTGGTGATTGATGTTCCTTCCTGTACATGGTCTGTGGGCTGTGCTCCCCGGTGGAGCCGCTTAGTAGGCTGCAGTAAGCCTATAGCGAACGGTGCAAGTGGAACAAAGAGGAAAGTGACTGATGAGTTTTGCATAAAGCTGCCCCAGTAGGCTGAAATTCTGACCAGCTGTTTGTTTCAAGGAAGTTCTCCGAGTGAATAAAGGTTCAGTCTGAATAGATATTTGACAAACACTCAAATCAGTAAATTCATGTTTGCCTTGGGCCTGCATATAGTACCTAAGTGTTTGCTTTAGCTCAGCAGATGACAATCCAGGCATCTATTCAGCTATTTAACCACTTTCTATTGCGTGTTATCTCAGCTTCATCTATATTTCATAGGAAACTAAACACAAAAGAGGGTTTGGGTTTGGCTTGTCTGCACCACATGCTATAGTGAGGGCCAGGGCAGAAAGACAATCTGTCAGCCAATCACTAGCCTGGGAAGAGGAGAGAGAGAGTAACATCATCAAACCAACTGTTCAAATGCGCAACCACACCAAGAAAGATGTTGCTGGAGAAGACAGAAGAGCACATGTATTTTTAATGGAAACACAGTTAAGAGTAGGCTATCCTACCAAAATTATTACTGGTGTAGATATTTTTGGGTGGCTGTGTTGCACTTTATCACTCAGCTTTTTACATGTCAGCAAAGGTGAAATTAATCCTATTCATTGAAAATGTGCTTCTTTGCCAAGAGTCGGAAGTGCTTTGCTGTGTGTTCCATAGACAGTATATAAAGATGGGCAATGCATCTCCGCTTCCTACCATTATACAAATATTAAGCCAAAATTTCCTGGATATGGCGCTGCCATCTTGCATTGGTGACATCATTTGGAGCAAGCGCAGTAGAGATCGGGGTTGGAGCTGTGATATCGACTCAGCCGACCGAATCACGAGCAGGGCTCAGCTGTCAATCGTGATGTAAAACACCCTTCTTACAGATATATCAAATAAGAAATTAAAGCCAACCTTAATCATCATAAAAATGAGCACCTGAACAAACATCATTGTGATGAGAACTACCTAAAATGACAGAAATGTATTTGACTTGTAGTTCAATTTTTGGTTTGGCCCATGTCCCATCCACTAATGGAGGAAGACCTATACTGCAGCCAGCCACCAGGGGCTGTGAGCTGTCATTTTGCCTTTTTTTTCTTTATTGAGAGCCTAAGTCCCTCCCCTTCCAGTGGACCGCCATGGGACCTTACTTCGGAAAAAATATGTACAGTAGTCAATGGCAAGAGACAACAAACTTTTTTATCCAGTTTGAATTGTGCTCTGAATTACACATATGATATGGCCATATGATGGCCAATTCAAAATGTACAAGTCAAGAAAGTCGCAGTTTGATGGAAAACCGTTGAAGTGTAAGATTGTGAAAATACATAATTAAAAGACCACAAACCGAAAGTTTGTATGTGACGTGGTAACTTTTTCTCTCAATGGCTGAAGCTAACGTCAAAGAACTTACATGTGTATATGATGTGATAAAAGGACAGAGAGTCGCTGGATTAAACACATCAGATGACATATTTTTCTGTGCAGAATTTAGCTAAGTTATCCAGCTAGCAGCAACCAAGCAATGAGCGTTAGGTAGCATTGCCGCGTTAACATGTTGGTGATGTCTATTGTGCGAGATGATAGATGAAGTTAATTGAATAGTTTTCACACGCAACAACATGTAACTTTACTGTTTTACAACAAACTGCAACTTCTTGACGGACAAAATTATCTTTTAAATTGACAAACATCATATGTGTAATTGAGGGCACAGTTCAAACAGGATCAAATAATAAGTAGTTCTCGCCATTGACTACTATACATATTTTTTCTGAAATAAGGTCCCATGGGACAGAAGCAGAAGCGAGTAACTTAGACTTTCTATATACAGTCTTTGGTTCAGACAGAACGCAAGATGAACTTTAGAGGCAGCACGGTTGCATCCAAAGTTAATGTAAAGACTCAATTAGAGGCTAATTCTCCTGGTGTGAAGACTTGAGAATCTTCCAACTTTAGCAAAAAATATGCACTTGTCCTGGAGCTTTACGAATCTGCTTCATAAACGTTCAGAAACGGAATAACGGAAAATCCATTGCTAGCTAGCTTACAGCTGGTACATTGAAATCATCTTGTCATATGACAGGCAAATAACTTCATTTTCCAAAAAAACAAAACACTACAGGTGTAATTAAAATAATTTTCAGTAAAATAAATATCAAAGGAGAACCCTAACCCTAACCCTACACTTATATTGACAAAACAAAAGTATGACAAAAATACAGAAAAGACAGACAGGCGCACAAACACACACACTCTCTTACTATCAAATCACAGTTTGGGACCCCCACAGCAGCTGGTCAAACTCCTGCAGTCTGTAAAGCCTCACAGCCATCATTATATACAAGCAATCAGCAAGCTGTATGTGTTTGTGTGTGTGTGTACATCAGGAGGAGAACCCAAATTAAGTGCTGTGTTGTTTGATAGTTCCCTTTGCAGCAGTGCATTTGTGAATATATGAATTTATGTGTTTCTTGCCCTTCATTTGTGTTCAGTGGATCTCTGAGCTGTAAGGCTGCTGCTGTACCATGTAGTGTATGTTCATTATTTTAATCTGAACCCTCACTCCACTGCTCTCCCGGCATGCTACTTCAACAGCCTCTTGAGGCTGCGTTTTTAAAGTGCTTGTTCACCAGCCTGTTTCCCCTTTTTGGGGAAGCAGAGCACATGTTTCCAATGCCTGATAAGATATTAAGTTTCAGATATTCAAAACTATGCTCTTGAATTCAGTGTCTACTTTTAATTTGTGATGATAACATGTTTGCTCACAGTGAAGCTTAATGCTTCCACAGATTGTGTGACATTTTCCACTAACTACAGACATGACTAAGTTTAATTTCCTTCACTGTACGAGCTGTGTATTACTTCCAGTGGCGTATTTGCCATTGGCTAGGGCAGTAGACGTAACACATGGGTCACAGATTTGGCATTGTTCTGGATGGTAAAACTTACAAAGTCAAGGGGCTTTGCTGAGTGACAAAAGATCACTCCAGCAACATGGCTGGTAGCCTGTGCAGCAGCTCTGTCGGTGTGACACAAAACAACTCTGCATTAAAAAAACACAAGGGGCTGTGAAATATATAGATAGATGAGTTTTAAGGCTTATCAGACACCAAAACACTGCACAATATTTTTACAATTGTCTGATCTACAGCTGTGGGAAGTTATCATGATTTTTTATACATTTGCTTGGCACCTGCCAAGCAAACTCATTTTTGTAGTTTGACCGTGCCTTTTTCACACGCAACGTTAGCTATATCGTTACTGTCAGGGCATGTCTATCAAGTCAATTTACATACCGCAGCAACGCACACACACATACAGACTGTGACCAGTGGGGAGCAGAATGGGCTGTCGTTATAACTAAATTTTCACAGAAAGCAACATGAAGAACAGCTGCAGGCATCCGACACACTACACTCGTTAGTTGTTGAGCTACAAAGAGGCTTACCGTTCACAGTTTCTCTCGACTGTCCCTTAAGATTACAACGTTAGTCCAACATGCTGAGCTTGCTAGCCAGATCAGCCGCGCAAATGGCTAACGCCAAATTAGGTAACCTTTAAAATAAACAATAAAATAACACAAAACACAACCGTTACAGAGCTTGTTACGGTTGTGGAACTTTTGAAGCACTAATTTATTAATTCAGCACGCCCTGAAGTGTAAAGTATGAACAATGTGGTTGTTGCGGTGCTTGCCATCCTCAGTGATTTAATTTTGCGGTTATCTCAACAGCCCTAATGAACCATTTTATTATCTTTAAACCATTAAGTTATCTACCAGGAATGTGTGCTTGCAGGTATTTGACTGGCCAACTTGGCTCCTTGGTGGAAGATGTTGCAACCAAAGTTGAACCAGGTTCTACTTTTTTGCCCACCGTCAGAGCCCTCTGTGTTGGCACCCATGCTGCGTCAACAAAGAGACCTCATTTAAATGAATGAGGGAGATGTGTCTTTTCATACAGGGCTAAAGTTGGTCTAAATAGTTTAATTTAAGGGTAAGGCTTGTGCTAACAGACCTCAAGCAGATTAAATTTCTCTTTTAGATTGAACTCATATTGCACATTAGGCTTTATTATTGCATAGGAAGTCCTGCGCTATTTCTGTCAAAACCTAAACCTCACTTGTGTAGCATCTACTAAGCTTGGCATGCAGTTTTATTCACATGATGTGCATTAGCAAATGTTCACTGCAGCCATCTGTGGGCGCCGCAGAAAGCCTGTAGGGCTCTGCACACACCACTTGCATTTACATATTGTCAACCAGAATGTCGCATGCGGATACAGGATCTAATCTGTCTGACTTACGTGTTAATACTGCTATTCCACACTTCAAAAACACAATTTAGTCAGAGAAAGATACATGTAATACATACAATGTCCTGCAGAAAACATTTTCTCCATTTCACCCTGCACAGTATGAGTATGTCCCAGAGAATGCACCTGCAGAGTGTATGCTTGTGTGCGTTCATGCATCTACTGCGTGTGCGTGAGTGATTAATGAATGTAGCTGGATGGCGTCAGTGGGCCATGACAGCACCACTGCGAGGAAATCATTTCTTCTCTCACAGTGGACTGCTGATTCAGAGATCGCAGGAATTTTTGCTGATTGCTAAAATCACATCATAAGGGTGCTCTTATAATAACCCCAATCACAGCATCATGGTGGAAGGAGAACGGAGTCGCCATCAAAAACAGAAATAAAAACGGCCATAAACAATATTAGCTTGCTTGTTTATGGGAGAAAGGCCAAGGTTGTGGGCTGAAATGTGGTCACGTCTTGTATTTACCGTATGTATCCCTTACATCAGCAGTATATGTTGTGTGAAAACACCATACAGGTTGCTTCAAAGAAGGACTGGGCATTTGGACTTTAAAGAATCATCTCTGGAGTTCAAACTCCATGAAAGGCTTCTAAATGTCAGCATTAATTACCATTTGTACAAGGAGGAGAATGGTTAGCCTATCATGAATAATGAAATGTCAACAGAAGAGGGATATCTTTCATATTCCGCATTGCCATCATGACGATGACTTTGAAATACTTGGCGTACTCAGATGAGAGAGATGAGAAGATTGAGAGAGAGAGAGAGAGAGAGAGAGAGAGAGAGAGAGAGAGAGAGAGAGAGAGAGCAGGAAGAAAGAAAGGAGGTAGAAGGGAAGAGAGGGGAAACCACAGATCAGCATGGAGGTGGTGAATTGAGACCAGGGATTATACACAGACCTGGCTGCCTATTATGCGCCAATATTCATTTCCCCTCTATTATATAAAGTTCAGTGTTACAGTGTATTGAGTTGATTGGCTATTTTCTTCTTGGCCATTTGGTTCAGAAACTCTCAGAGCATATCATGAGGTTTATCACAGAGTCTGACCTTTAGTCTCAGACGTCAAGCACTTAGTTGGAGGAGCTGCGTCGCTGGAAATTAGTGCAAAGAAGACGGTGTTTAGGTACCTAGAAAACATGTCTAGTCTTGTAATATCTTTTTAAGACTATTTTCAGCTGTATAAAAGGTACAAAATCTAAAGCTCTAAAATTGTTGTGTATGGATATAGGACATGGTGTTACTGTGTATGAACGCCTCCATCTTAAACCGTCTTATATTGCAACAAGTCTTTTTAAATTACAAAACATGTATGGTTTGGTTTATGGTTGTGCTTTTCTTTAAACTTGCAGTAACAGTTTTTTTGGCCTCTTGGAATTAGCAGAAACAAGTTATGAACACAACAATATCACACAATATCATCGCCTTTTCCGTTGATACGGCCAGCCATTAGCAAGCAGTATGCACTTATGTACATGTCCAGCAGACATCTAATGGATCAGAGACATTCACTCTCTTTTAGCTCTGTTTTTGGTCTCTACCAACTCCTGAGGGAAATATCTGTCTCTTTAGCAGCTAAATGCTCCAATCTCCTCCATGTTAACTGTGTCTGTCTGGTGTTTTCTGCTGAGCAGATATTATATAGTGTTTTTTAGAGCCTTTCCCCAATAAACAGCTACCTCCTGCTACTGTTGAAAACAACGCTATGGCCCAATCCCACACCCACAAACTTTGAGGCGCGTTCCCTGTAAGTCCGTGAGGGCTTAGGTCTGTCCCACTGTCAAATCGCCAAGTGCACAAGGACTTCCTCGCGGACATAGAGGCCTTTTTGCACCCTTTTTGTAATTCCGCATTTCTGCAGACTTTGCCTGAGGGAAGTGCCCGCAGTTCATTGCCTGATATAAGGGGGGTTACCAGGGAAGCTCGGAAGCAAGAGAAAAGACACAGCAAATCTGTTTTATAAGAGAAGAAGAAGAAGAACGGTAAACAAATAAGCAAGGAAACCAACGCTGATGTTCATTTGTTACAATGTTTCTTAGGATTTAAAATGGCACATAGAACATATGAAGTTAGAGGAATGCAATCACCTTATTACACACTTAGTTTATTCAACTATTTATTTTAGTTTTTGCTTAATGATGCTGTTTTGACCAACTATAGTGCATTGATTACATTACATTGACAAATGTAGATTGACATTTACCTCTCCTCCACTATGTAGGGCAAGCGCCTGCAGGACATAAAACCCAGTCAAAAACATAAAATAAAAAGTGTGCATTGTGTTTCAGCTACGTCAAGGTAACGTCATAATGTGGCAAAGTGCTGTCCCGTTCCCGTTTACAGCATGCAAGCTTGCACTCAGTCACTTACCAGGTGAAGTTACTTAAGTCTGTGAGGGTTCAGGACTTAGGCTTTAGGGGTGACATTGGGATTGGACCTATGAGAGGGTATGATTGAACCCAAACAGGATCCAGTTGCAAAGCTAAAAAGCTGAATAACTCACTATAAAGCTTCAAAAAGACAGAGGAGACGCGGAGTTGGGTGATAATTCTCGGTAGGTTTATCTATGCAAACGACACTTTTGTCATATTGTCACAATTGTTTGTCACGCTGTCATTTGATATACTGTGATTATAAAAATTTTACTCTGCAGGACGTTAGCTTAGCTTAGCATAAGCATACGGAAAGCAGGGGGAAATAGTCAGCAAATTAGCCCTCAGCTCTGGGTCCATACTTAAAGCACAGTTATGAGAGTGCTGCCAACATTTTCCTCTAACAGTCGGCAAGAAACCAAACAAGCATATTACCCAAAGTCATTTAGACAAATACTGTTCTTTGTCCTGTGTGGACAGTGTCATATATTGAAACACACATACGCTTTAATTACTTGTTAAATTAAATGTATGGGGTTGATTGTTCTTAGGTAGTTTGTATGATGCTTTGGCAATATTGTTGTTACACATTCATGCCAATAAAACTAATTTGAATTGAATTGAATTATTGAGCACCGAATGCCCTTTGAGGACACTTATTTGAATTTTAAAAATAAAAGCTGAGAGGTGATTAAACCAAGTAAGATACAAACATCTGAACCCTCAAGCAGCGTTCATTTTAACAAAATACTGACTTGAAAAATGACTCACAAGTCTTTTAATTTACTGTCCTGAAGCAATAGGATGGGGTGATTTTTCTAGTTGGCCTTGTGTTTATACGCATCCATGGCCAGGGGCAGTCCGTGTCTCATCATCTGGCCTGGCACAAAGTTAGTTAGAACACATTTCCTACTTCATTTCATTGCTGCATTGCACCAAAATCTCTTGGGCTGCTTTATGTCGCTGTGGAGCCCCGACGCTTACGTTCAAATGATAGATCTCAACTGATGTTTTATCTAATCCGGCAGAGCAAAGGTGAGCAGAAACACCATACATCAACTTGCCAAAGTCCATTTGGGCACTTAACCCAGTCTAAACACCTCAGTGTATGCTTATCACTCCGGGCACTGCAGATACAAATAGAATAGCATGTAAAACCTAATATAGAAAAGATTTTTTATTTTTATTTGCTGATAGACACAATCATATCCCAAGCATATATGACTGTATCGTATCTTCTTTCCACTATTGACATTGTGATATTGACATATGATATTGAGTGCTACTAGAGTGCTGTTATTTCAAGGCATGTTATAGAGATATTTCCTCTTTGGCTAACTGAAACTATAGACAATTATGCTGAACATGTCAGTTATCATTTCACAGATTACGTCATTACTCTTCAGCTTGTTTTGCATTTGTGTTAGTGTTTTTGGTTAGCAGATGCCACTGACTGCTATTCATCTTGAGGTTACAGTTAACAAGAGGCATTAAATAGGTACTGCATCATTTATAGGTCTTGAAATTATTATTTTTTTTACACCAATCCATATCCAAATTCTTTAATATTGGGTATAGCTACAAAACCAAATTCGATCCGATACTTACATTTGGATAACACCTGACAGCTTCTAAATGCAGCACACCTTATTTTTCATGAGCTACTTGATCCAAAAACTGAGAGCCCTGGTTCAACGCTCATTACTTTTATAAGCTAAAATGACTGATATATGGTATGAATGAAATTGAATGTGACCCATGACATTGATGTGACGCGTTCTGCTAGACGTACTACTCTGTTAGAGTTTTCGGGACAAAAAAACTGTTTGTTTTTTGCAATATGTTAATCCCAGACATTAATGAAAGAAGATGAAGAGTATATCAGATCAGTGTTTTCTAGTCAAATGGCAAGCCATGAAAATGCTACTTCATGTGTTTTGCATGTGTAGTATATTTTTGCTCTGAACTATAATGTGAGGGCCCAAAGGTTGCTGGTGTTTCTCCTGCAGCCGTCTTTGGGCCTGATGTGTTGACAGGTCTTCTGAGAGGCCATGCCATTGTCACAGTGGAGAGGGCCTAAGGGGACTCAGTCATATAGGCTGATATGTATTCCCAGCCTAGAAACATGACCCAGAAATGAACAAATCCTGACAGAAAACATGGCCACAAGAGCCAAATTTCAAAGAATGCTATATTTCTGAATGCTTAATACATAAATGATGTCGGGTATGAATAATATTTATTTAATTTGACATAATACAGTTATATTTGACTTGACACAAATGTGCATACCACATTCAATGCAAGCCTGTAATTAGAATAAAATTATATAAAACAAAACAATGCAATAACACAAATAGTGCTGCAAAACAATGCATGAATAATTTAGTAAGAATTTTGAATTTCACTATTTAAACAGTAACAAAGCAATAATGACAAAATTTTATACAGAATTTCAGTATTAACTCATGTGTGATGAAAAGAAGGTGCAGCAATTAAGTTCCTGCATTCAACAAGAATTGTAACTGGATAATATGTTAACATTTTGCATTCTTGCAGTTAGATGAGAAGATTGATACCACTCTCATGTCTGTGCATAAACCATGACGCTGCAGCCAGCCAGCTTAGCTTAACATTAAGACTGCAAGGAGGGAGCAAAAGCTGGTCTGGCTTTGTCCAAAGGAGAAAAAATCTTCCTAGCAGCTTCTCTAAAGCTCACTAAACAACGTTCGTTCAAAAAAAGTTATTAAAATTAAACCAGTGGTTTTACGGAGTTATGTGTCATGCTATGTCTTTGCTGGGTGCAATGACTTTCTGGAATGACTCGGGTAATCACAACATTGACATATTACACAAACACACAAACATTAGCATTCACATTGGAGACGTGTTTCAGGTGCACTAATACATGTAAGTCAAATATTCGCTGTCCTTTTAACTCTCTTTTTGGCCTCCACCAAACCCTGAGGGAAATATCTGTCTCATTAGCTGCTAAATGCTCCACTATGTTCACCAGCTAGTTTCCAACTATGTCTGTCTGTGTTGCTGAAAACAATTGCCTAGTGTGGGTGAAAATGATGATCCTGATTTCAGCACCTGGATCAAATGCCTTCTGTCTGATGCTAAGGGTCACTGATGATGTTCTTTGTGCTTCCACAACTTGTTTTGTTCTGTACGGATGAGAGAGGAGCCAGAGATGCACTCATGCATTTCATCACCTTTTGCAAACCACTGCACCAAGTCCAAACTCTAGTGTTGTGAAGGTTAAGGGTGTCACCATAACTTTTTCAGACTGCTGCTGTCTTTTCCTGCACAATGCAGAGATGTTACAGGCCCTGAGCGGCCATTAATGTGTCTGGTGGTACTCTTAATGAGTACAGTAATGACAACTTGTCTTACCGACTGATGTCCCCACTCAATGCTTCAAGGTGTTTCATCCATAAGGGTTGGTTCATCACAGTCCATGATTAGACCTACCTGTCCTGTCATCACCAAACTAATAATGGGAGGAAAGAGCCCATCAATAGACTGACTACAAATCACTAGAAGACTCTAGTTTGTGTGTTATATTATATATTCTGAGTGCCACTGTCCTGGAAATACTCCAGAAATACTTTTAGTCTTAATTAAATGGAATTCTGTTTTGGGATTGCAGTTTTTAGTTGGCAAACTTGGTTGGCCGACAGCTAACAGACTTATTGCCATTACAGTATATTGCTTTTTTGCAATCAATCACAGTTGTTTCAACATATTTTCAATCTACTTGGATAATTGATGTTCTTGATGGGTTAAAAGCAGCTGTTTTTCTCTGTGTAATTTAAAGCTAGTAGGCACATGTAGTTGTGTTACAGTTTGAAAAAGATTATTATTTGTGGACAAAATGTCAGGGACTAATCTTTTAAGGGTACTGTACCCATTTTTCACTAAAGTTCTAGAAAATTTGTCTCTATTTCTAAACAATCAACAACACATGCAGGTTAAGTACACCTGCTGCATACATCCAAACATAAGATCCCTGCAATAAATCTAACCTTGGCGAAGCTCATCATATTATTATACTAAAATGTGCTTATTCAACTCTTTTTTAGGTGTCACTGACTTTGCATCAACTCACTGTTTTTTGAAGATAATAAAACTTATTTGATGCACACATCTGTGGTTCTTTCAGATTACTATTAAAATATCAAAGACTAAAATCATTTGATCATTTTTAGTCTGAAAAGGCTCAGTGAGATTCCACAGTTTTTTCTTCTTTGTCGCCATTTGTTATTCCCCTCTAAGTAAAGCATTAATAGATTACAGTTTGTATCTGCTTCAGTGAGAAGTTGGGCTCAGTGTCAAAATGTTCTTTTGAAGTTCTTTTCAGTGTGCGAAGAAATACTGCTGTCAAGAATTTGTGACAGACAGCCTTTAATCAAGCTAAACATGCTTTTCTCCTTCTGTCCCTACAGGCTGATGGTCTCTTCTACTGAGCTCTGACAGGGCTGAGGATCTCTCAAATTTTAAATCAACTGTCTCCGTTTCAGCACTGTCCGGCTTCAGCCATCCAATGGAATTAGACATCATTACTTAATCATTAGTTTCCTGGCAGCTGATTGGCTTTTCAGCAACAAGAAACTGCCGTAAGTCTGTAGACTAGAAAGAAAGAAAAATAGGTAGCTTACATTTGTAGCACCTGGTGGAATAAAAGCTCAAAGGAGTTGAATTAAAAGACTTTCAGTGCCGCTACCCTCGTGCCAAGATGGATGAAACACATAACAACAGGACTTCCTTGGTTAAAGGCGCCAAGGACATCGCTAAAGAAGCCAAGAGGCAAGCTGCCAAAAATTTAAGCAAAACTGTTGATCGAGCCTCAGATGAATACTCAGCTCATCGCAGCTACAACCGTTTCCAGAATGAGGATGAAGAAGAAAACGACTACAACACTTACACTCAGCAAGATGGTCACTATGCTGACAACGCTGCGAACGATGAGGAAGGGGCCTCTAGTGATGCCACAGAGGGCCACGACGATGAAGATGAGATCTACGAGGGGGAGTATCAAGGCGTGCCTGCCCACAATGATGGGAAGCTGCGGGACGGTCAGGTGGCTCTGGGCCAGCCGGTTTCTGACAGCCTAAAAAGCCGCAAAGAGCTGGAAAATGAGAGACAGGCAGATGAGGAGGAGCTTGCCCAGCAGTATGAGCTGATCATGCAGGAGTGTGGCCATGGGAGATTCCAGTGGCAGCTGTTCTTTGTACTTGGGCTGGCGCTCATGTCAGACGGCGTGGAGGTGTTCGTAGTGGGCTTTGTCCTGCCCAGTGCAGAGACAGACATGTGTGTCCCCAACTCTGGTGCCGGATGGCTTGGTAAGGATTTGCATTACAGTGGAAATAACTTGGTAAAATATGCACACTTCTCCAAGTTATTTGCAGTCTATCACAGATACACTACAAACGCTAGTGTGTCTCACCTAATGTGCAAAAGAAGAAAACTAATTACCTATAAATATTTATGTATAAATAAACATCTATATAAATTCTTATCATTTTTTGCCCAGGTCCCCTTAGGGCTGTGGTTTTCAAACTTTTTCTGTCACACCGCCCTTCAGAAGCCAAAAAATTCAAGACCCCCTACCCCAACAGCAGTGGATTTAATTTCAATCATTAATAATTAGCAAAATAGTCTTGCTAGCATCAGGGCACTTTTGTTTGTGTGTGTCACCACATGAATCATATTCATGCAACTTTAGGTCTGCTCAAAAGCCATGACCACCCTGAAGTGGTTTCTGCGCCCCCCAGTTTGAGAACCACTGCCTTAGGGTCTCTGTACTCACATCAGATTCACATGTGTGGAGGCTGGATAAAATGCAGAAGCCTAAAGAGCAACTTGAAAATCAAATCCAAATTTCTTTCAACCATCAACATTCAACCTGGTGTTGTCAGCTTCGTAATATGAGTGATGACATCCTAGAGCAGTTTCGGTTATTTCACTTGAGAGATTTTTGTTTACATCCCTGCTTTTGTCACTGATTTGAAGTGGGCAAGACTCAACTGAAAAAAATTTCCTTGCACCAATTAGAGTCTAGACTCTGTAGACTCTAGAGTCATGCTAGCTGCTCTGTAAGACTGTACTTAGGCACAAAGGTGCTTTGAGCTAAATGCCAATATCTGCATGCTAACATGCTCACAAAGCTGATAAAGCTAATGTGCTGATGTTAAGTGGGTATAATGTTCACCAAGTTCACCAGCTTACTTTAGCTTGATAACATTAAATGTACTCATTTAGCAGACACTTGTATCTAAAATGACTTACCAGAGGTTTGAACTTCTGACCTTCTGTTCACAGGGATATAACACTGCTACTGCACCATTCAGCTGCTACATACAGTATTAATATTATCTTAATGTTAGCACTAAATACAAATTACAGATGTCGTTGACCAACATTGTCATCCCTAAATTTACATCTTATCAAACCACACCCTCACAAACAAGCAGATGTGTTTTTGCATCCAACTCTAAGAATATTTTTTATCCTGAATTTTATTTTGATTGTTTCTTATTTTGTCATACATATTCAATGTTATAAAGAAATACCTACGATTTAAAATCAGGTTCAGAAAACATCTGACCATAAAGCCTCATATTTACAGTAAAAGACACTACTTAATAGGATTAAACAGTACTTACAGTGACAACCAAGCATAACATGATGGAAAACAGTTGTGCCTGTGTTCAGTGATGGAAAGAGGAAGCAGGTTACAGCCAGCATGTATATTGATTTACTGAGTGAAGCTTAAAGCACTTAACTTCATCTCGCATGTTCTGAATCTGTATGTGAATTGTCTGAGATTTGGATTAATTGCCAAGAATAGTGTGACTGTCACACAGTCAAGATCCTGAATAGCTTATTAGTAAGTGAGAAATCGTGATTTTTAGGTATGGTGAGCCATCTAAAATTCATCTGGCACTGCTTGCAGAAGCGACAGATTCAGCTGAAAGTCAACGTTGCCGGCATAGAAACGGATTCTGATTGATGCCTTTGGAAGGAAGGATCTGACTGATAGAAATATTTGGGTGTTGATGAAATGTGTTTCACTTGCAGCAATCTGCTAATGCTGTGGGTTGTTTATGACATGCAGGGTTGTGCATGGAGAGTAGTGGTGGGTGACACTTTCAAATGTAATCTCACTGCTTTAGTAGTTTGCCAATGGGTTGTCATAGCACCAGGTATTTGGATACATGAGTAGGAGGTGTGTGAAGCTAGATGGATCTCTCCCACACTAGGGAAGAGTTGTGTGTTTGTATGTTTGAATGTGTGTTATTTGGCTTCATTATTCCTCTCACTAATATTAAGAATAGCTGCATAGCACTGGTCAGCTTTCTCAACATACAGTGTTAAATTAGAGCATTAGTCACTTGTCATTCCCATTCAAACATCAAAAGAAAAAAACAAACACCTTTTTTTGTCTTTTCACAATATGATTGTGTGGTTGTGTAACTAAAAAGAGAACGCTAACCTTGTTTGTTTTTTAGAGGCAGGATGTTTTATTATTCACCCAGATTTCACCCGTATTCTGACTCATCTCTCAGTGGGAGACAGGAGGGAGAGAATAGAAAGAATGAGTCATTTTACCAACTCACTCACACACTGCATAAATAATAGATGTGTGTATATGCTCACTTGTGAATGCACTTAGAGGAATGAACCTTACACAGTAGAAATGATTGTTGTTTTTTACCATCGTTTCTCTGTGACAGTTAGCAACTCTTTAAGAGGTCAATAAGAGCCTCTTCAGTGGACATCTGGCTTTAAAGAGACTGCAAATAATTGAGAAAAATAATTAAATATAGAAAATGATACAGAGATCATCCAGCAGAGTCAAATTTTTTAGCTGAAATTGTACAGAATGACCAAGTTTTAAGCATTATGGGGCTTATTAGAATCATTATAATGAGTGCATTCATTCAGATTAAATGAATCCTAATTGAAAATAACTGAAGCACATTATGTGCCTAAGAACCAAACAAATTAAATAACATTATAAAGAAACGTTGGAACAATGGAAGTAAAGCAATGTGCTTCATTATCCTTCCAAAATATTAAGTTTTGAAATCATAAGTTGTTCAAAAGAATCAGTGTTTTAACCTACTGAGATCATTGTATAATATTGTGTGTCATTACAATAGCAGAAGTAACAAATGAATTGGGGAAAATTAAAGTATTTAAATCAATAGGCAAAACACCTGCCATTGAAGCCCCAAGTGGTCTCTTCCTATTCTTATATTCTCATATAGGCTACAGTATGGGATCAGTAGCAGTAGAGTCTCGTATGGTGGTGTGCAGATGAGCCCAGAGGAGAACGTATATAAAACAAACTAAACTTTGTCACACAGTGCAGTGAGTTTGTTTATTTGAGCTCGTAATGCTTCCATCTTGATTAGTTAGCTTAGTCATATATAATGCTGAGAAGATGAGAGTTGTTCTTGAAAGCAGTACGTACCAAGGCAGACCAAATTTAAAAACGTATGGTAGGAAAGGTTTATCCAGTTGTTCTTTGACAGCACTAGTAATGACAGCAAACTTCAAAAGAAAGCACGTTAACATGGAGCACTGAAAAGTGCAAACGGGCTGGTGCTGATGCAAACACACTGTCCTCATCAGAGTCAAAGCTGTTTGAAGCACTGAAGGTGCTCAAATGTAGCAAAACTATCCTGAGTGGACTGTTTTCAGAGCCGTTACCAGCCACATCCAGACTAAATCCTGCCAGGAATATTCTGAAATGCATTAATAATGAATAGCATGCACATAAATCATTTTAAATAAAAAAATAAAGAAAAAATGCAAACATGAAATGGAAATTTACCTTTTAACAAAAAACTGCTTTGTATAGATTTATCTAATATTCCCAGAGCAGTTCTGAACATCTTCATTCATCACCAGTCTCCATTGTTGTCATTACACTTTGTAGTTTTCTTTATGACCATATAAAAAAGTTATATTATTGAAATCCAGTTATACTTTTTACTAGCATTTATCTCCATAATCTATTCCAAATACAGTGCCTTTTCTTAAAAAATTGCCTTCCCTTTCATATTATATAAAAGGTGAGATGCTATCGAGATATGGAATGTGCCAGTTTTTTTCTACCTGCTCTTGTCTGTCCTCTCTGTTACCCTCCTGCTGTAATCCCTCTCTTACACTCTCTCTGTGTCTCCATGCAGGCGATCTGAAGATATGGGCTAGAGTTAATCTCTGCAGCATTGTGCTTCTCTGCAGTTTAGCTATGGTAGACTGGCTCACGTACCTCCCCAGAGAAACAGAGGGAGAGCGCTGCTTTTATATACTTCCTATCAATGCCCCCCTCCCTCTTTTATCTTCCACCACATATAGCTCTAATTTGTCTGTGCATGTTTTCCTGCGCCACAGTTAGCATTTTGAGAATGTTCAGTGTTCAGTAAAATGCATGCTTGCAGATCTCAAGGAGTACATCTGCATTAGGGGAATGCATGGAGGCGCTTTGTGTCATGATGTGATGCCAGTCTCCTTTGCTTTGCGTATTGTGGTTACTTTACCTGTAAGACCACAAACACCATTAACAGTGCAGTTGAGTTAATCAACACAATGCAGTAATACATAGGCTCTTCTGCAGCCTGTTAGCTAATTAAAAAGCCCAGGGACAACAACATTTGCTACCACCTCTTCATTCACTGTCCTCCTCTCTTTCTCCTTCACAACAAAACACCACCACGGGATCTATTCACACATTCACTGTCCAGAGAAAGAAGTCACAATTTTTGTGTGTTTCTTGTAGTATGAAGTATTCATAAGAGTGGGCGACAATAAAAAGTGAAGAATTCACCTTGTAAGATCTCTCTGTCAGTGTGCTGATGTCAATGATCAAACTCTTTAGGTTTCTTTGGGTGACTAATTAGCTGATCAACATATCATTAAAAAAATATAATTGTTCTAGCTGGTGTAATTAGCTACACTGTGTTGAGGGATCATACTCTTTAATATTATCTGTGAGAAAAGATGCATCCATAAAGTGAAATCTTAAATGTTTCAGTTTTGAATAGAAGGACAAATGATTTTCTATGAATAACAGTATTTTGATACCACATGTAGGTCATATTGTAAAAAACAACAACTCACAAATAAGCCTTTGCCAATTATAAGTACAAGACATTGAAAAATGATGACATCTAGAAAATCTCGTCTTTGGGCAAAAGATTAAGTGTCAACAAACCAAAGGCAAAATGGCTGCAACGCTGGCAAGCATGTCAGCAGCCAGGAGTCGACAGCCATGCTAAATGCTAATGTCATGCACATGCTAGAAATGAGATGCCTACATCCTGAAATAGTCTGCAGCTGAGACAGAAATCTGTCAAACCTGATCAGAAATAGCAAAAAACATTCTGCACAGCATGAAAGGACCAGGACTAAATGGGAAATATGTTTTTATTGTGGATGGCAATGTTAGTCTGTCAGTTCAATTAAATTTTATTTATATAGCTCCTATTCACAACAACAGTTATCTCATCGTGCTTCCTCCATGAGCAAGCACTATGAGTCCTCCAATGCAGACTGAAATAGCTTAACATCTATTGGATGAATGGCCATGAAATTTTGTACAGACTTTCATGGTCCCCAACAGATGTATCCAACTGACTCTGAGCCCCTGAATTTCTATTGCGTCATTATCATTACTAGATGACATTGTCATATATGATCATTATAGCAGCTATACAAAGTTTTTTCAACTAAAAGTACTAGGCTGCTTGCACACACATGCACAGAAATGAGTGATAAAAAAGGGATAAAATTATTTCCTGTTCCTGAATGCTACAACTTGGGCATGTTTTGTTTCTATAGACAGCGTGATGTTGAGCAATGGAACAACAGTTAAAAATCACTCCCACTTGAAAGAGTTTCAAATGAAATTATGGCTTTGTCAGCTATTACTGATTTGATTACATTTCCAAAAAAATAAAAATTAAACATTTAATTGCTAAAAATTCCTCCAGCTATGAGTAATACCTGTTGCAAACAATCTAATGTGAGAAATCGTCAAAAAAGAGAGAGTCAATAATATTTCTATTCCCTTCAAAAGAGAGATGGCATTGTTCCCAGACTATTTGTTTCACTGCGTTTGTGGATCAGGTGAATGTTACTTGGTCTGAAGATTTTTTTGACATTACAATTTGTTCTCATAGTATGCTGTAAACATGTACAGTAGATGATCGTAAATGAGACAAAAGTCTGAGTATTTTGAGTGAACTCCATCAGTCCGAAAACAAATCAGCAGGTGTGGATGTAATTAATACCCAAGGAATGTGCTCGGTCCTGTGGGTCCACTCCCCCCTGCCCTCCCCCACAGCTCTCATTCCCTGCTGCAACCCACCTGTCAATCACACACTGTCCTCAGGGATTCCCCTCATCTGTTGAAATCCTGAAGCGCTTACATAATGTCCTGAATGTTCCCGCTGAGGAAATTCATGCTTGATTCAGCTGACTGATGTCTGTCTGCCTGCCTGCGCTCTCCTCTCATCCATGCCTGGACACTGCATGGAGGTGTGGAGAAAAAAACAGAGCAGAAAGGTGTCAAGAGAGAATTACACTTACACATAAGAGCTAATTAATGTAGAGAAAAAAAGCAGCATGCGTCTAGACTGGCAGGGGAAACTTAAAAGAGTTTGCTGAAAGAGCCCCTCTGGATGCAGAGAAAAACGGCATAGTGTTCTGTTAAAAAGAGCATAGACACTGTCTGCTGGGAGCTCTTGCTTAAGAAAAAGATTAGCGCTATAGTTCAGCAGGGCTCAGTACAACTTTACTAAGATTGACTATGGTGTCAAACCGTGGTGTTTCTGGTTTTAGTTGCCCAGAGGTTTCTGCTTCAACTGCTGTAAATGGAATTGAATTTGTGGTGCCCGCAGCATTTAACACATTTAAGAATTGTATTATCTTTGTAGAAACAGTGTCTTAGTCACTCTGGATAAGCTAAACACTTGGCATGATACCTCCAGGACTAAGTTGGAGAATATGTTTTTATGTTGGATGGTAATGTTTGTCAGTCAGTCCTCCACACCAGACTGAAATATCTCAACTATTGGATAGATTGCCATGCTATTTTGTACAGACATTCATGGTCCCCAGAAGATGCATCTTACTGACTTTGACCCCCAGAGTTTTAATCTAACATGTTTCCCTCAGGATGGATTATAATGACTTTAGTGATCCCTTAACTAATGTTACTGCTATTAAAGGACTGAGGTTAATGGCAGGTTTAAAACCTGTGTTTTGATATATTTTATTCTGATGATATATATTCAATATTCAGTTGTTAATGTAGCTGCATGAGGCCAAACAGTCAAACACAATGATTATCCCTGTGCTCCACTAATTTTAATGAGGTCTTATTATTATTATTATTATTATCATTTCAGGTTCAAAATTTTATTTAGGGATTGTACCAGAAAAGATGGTTAACATGGTTTAATTTTCAAAAAACACCATATTTTTGTCATTATTGCAGCACCTCTTTTCACCTTGTGTGTTCAATGCTCTGTTGAAGCTACAGAGAGAAGCATCTCACTTTTATTTGATCTGTGTTGGGAGTTGCACATGCGCAGTACCTAGTCAAGGACTACTAGCCAATCAGAAGCAGAGTAGGGCGGGTCCTGTCAAGCAAGGCAGTATCCAGCATCCATTCTAGACTGGAGCAAGTTGTTTTAGAGTGGTAAGTTATATGTCATACGTATAACTGCATTTCCTCTACGTCAAAGTAACAACTTTATGTCCATTGACTGCCTGAATGTCTCTAACATTATTTTTGATAGGATATTTTTATTGCATATTTAGGTGTTTGATTGTGTGCCACACAAGCTGCTATAGGAACATTATGATGCGTGATACATAGTGATGCATGTAGATTACGGAAGTAAAGGCTGGACTACAATCGAGCTGTTTTCAGGCAGTTCAGGAGTAGTGTTTTCTGTGGTAACTCCCTTTGGGGTGGACGTTGGGCTTTTTCACTTTGCAACCCTATTGCATGCACAGAAAAGAAATATAACCCAATAAAAGACAAGTTAAAAACTGCTTGCTTGCCAAAAAGCAAAATACCACCTCTTTAACTGACCCTCTCTAATTTACATATAAACCCTGCAATCTTCAGGAAAGTGGAGGTTTGAAGGTCTGACCTGAGCTTGAACCCTGCAAATCTAATCTCAGGAAGATTCATACTGCATCTCCGATGCCCCATCACCAGAACTACCCTCCCCCTTTATTACAGATACAAAGCCATTCAAAGAGGAGCCATAAAACAAATGAGCTGTGATAGCATCTTCTTGAATACATGCGCTCAGATGTATTGTTTGTGTGTCGCTACACAAATCAAAAGATGTCACCAGTTTGTGCAGAATGCAGCGATGTTGATATTCAGTTTGATATTTGTAAGCTAGCGGTTGTGCTGCTTGCTCTTCATATCCTGCAGCCTATAGGAGAGCCTTCTCTGCAGTAGCTGTGCATAGATAGATCCAGTGGCTGTCACCTGTAATGAATCACTAGCTCTCAGCATCACGTCTGTGCAGCTTGATAAGACCCTCTACTTTCAGCATATCTCTCCTATCACCTCAAACACGGAGAAAAAAAGAAAGAGGAAGAAAAAAAGAAAAGGCTTATTTTCCTCTGTGTGCATTATTTCTGGTGCTGCCTCGTCAAACAATCGCATGTCCCCCTCCACATACATTAGCATTTTTATTAGCACGTAGAGGGTAAAGTGGATTATTTACTGGCCTGACAACCCCCACCCCTCTTTACCAACCTTTATGCTGCATGTTGCCGGAGAGAAGAAGAGAAATGACCCTGACTTTCTGCGGGAAAGCAACAGCAAGAGACACCTGGACTTTAAAAGCAGGGCTGCGAGGTCATCAAGGCTGCTGTCTTCCCCCCACAGTCACTTTAACAAATATACGTTACCAGACAGTCAATTCAGTCAAACAGTATTAAATTGGAGTCAACTGTTTTCATTTTACTACAAGAAGTGTTTGATATACGGACAATGGTTACTAAAGACATATCAAATTACCATATTAGATATCGGTCAATAGAAAAATTAAATGCAAACACATCTTCCATAAAATGGAGCATTTGTTAAAGTATATAATTGTCTGTTCAATCGAATAGCAGCGGTTGTAACTTAATCTTTTTACACTTAAGTTTTGTCATGTAATGTGGTTCCCCAATGTTTGATATCAGAGACCGACCTATCATAGACTGTCTACACCCAGACACATGGACTATCACAATTAGAGTTGTAAAATGGAAAACTATACCTTCAGTCCATTCAAAACACAATCAGATTGATCTACAGGGTTGAGTTAATCGATTCCAGCTCTGCTGTTTATATAGACTTACATTTTATGTGTCCTCTCAGTGACCTGTCGATAGCTGGGAAATAACAGAACCAATTTCAGTTTGAGCTGTGTTACTCCACTGATGCACTTGGAAAGCACCACTTAATGATGATCAGCTGATGTTTAGCAGCTGTGTGTGTATTTGCGTTCAACTCTCTATGCATGCCTGTGTATATGTGTCCAAGACCAATGCAATACAAGGCCACTGATACCTGCATTGTCACTGGGTGTCAGACCAATCTAACAGCAGAACAAAAACAGTTAATCTTTAATATGGTGTAATTTCTTTCATTAATGTGTAATGGACACAGTGTACAATTGGCTCCGAGTACCTGTGCTACAGCTATGCTTTATCTGTTTTATTGTGATTAAATGTAAACCTTTCAACGATACTTGGACTTTGAAATTGATCTCCAGCACTTGCATTAAAAATAAAGGCAAAACCTTTAATATAAAAACATTACCAAATACTGTATAGTACAGTAAGGACTTGGCCATATCACAATTAGTTAGGTTTAGGCAACAAAAAAACTTGGTTAGGTTTAGGAAAACATCATGGTTTGGGTTAAAATAACTACGACACTTAACTGTTAAATTACATAAGTTATGTAACAGTACATAACTAAAAACAATCAATATTTTTTTGTGGTTTCCTGGGTGAAAGTCACTCGTAGCATTCAAAAATGACACAGTTGGGCTACTCCTAGTGCTTTGAACTATGACTGTGATGCTAAAGGGCTTCCCAGTGCATTACAACCTGATGCCTTGTGGTCTTGCGTCTATGTGACAACTTGTGAGTGAGAACAGGTTGTATTGGTGCATATATTAGCTAGTGAGAAACAAGAGATTGTGGCGCACATGCTAAATATTTGTTTGAAATAATTTAAAAACGGTATTGCCATTACATAATTTGTCCACCAGAGAACACTGTAAACTGTCCTAACTGTCTAAAATGTCCTGCTCAGTCAAAGATCTTCGTCAATAATGTTTGTTTCATATTATGTATTTATGCTTAACAAATTGAAGTCTAAAATATCAGCATTGTACTTGCCTAAAAAAGAAATGGGGGCAAAATCCCATCAATACCAGTCGGGCAATAAATGTAATTCAGGTTTGGTGCAGCGAGTCCAGTTGTCTGGTTCTCTGACATTTGTTTGAATTTGAAAGCTATGTGTGTTAAGGGTATACATGCACGAACGAGTGCAAGTTCAAATTTTCTCCTCTTTCCAAAGTGCGATATGTGTTTGATTCACTCAGCAGTTTCACTAACAAACATTTTACTCTAGACTTTGAGTTCATTTACATCTTCTTCTCTCCCTCTCTGTTTCTAGGTAGCATTGTGTATCTGGGGATGATGTTTGGAGCTTTTTTTTGGGGCGGCTTGTCAGACAGAGTGGGCCGTAAACAGTGCCTGCTGATATCCATGTCTGTCAATGGCTTCTTCGCCTTCCTCTCCTCCTTTGTCCAAGGCTACAGTATGTTCCTCTTGTGCCGCATGGTGTCTGGCTTTGGGTGAGTTCACTCTTCTCTTCTCTTGAATATTTTTCTGCTTTACACCCTGTCCTCCTCAATGTGTTCGAGCGAGCAGAGCCCCTCTGAGGGCTTCTCCCTCTCCAGCCTGATATGTCTTCCCACCGGTTCCTCTACTGCCTCCCCTCCTCCAAAGTCAAAGCACATGACAGAAGGTTATTCTAACTGTCTGGCACCAGCCCATCCTCCTCCCCTGAGTGGGAGAAGAGAAGGAACAAAGCAAAACAAAAAGGTCTGCAGAAATGAGCCAAGCACAGTAAATGAACATCTGTGTGTTTTAATGCTGGTGTTGATTGCTTGGTTGCCCACATCCTTCATAAATGAAGCACCCTCCCACCTCAGTGATCTGATATGCCTGTTCATATATAACTTATACAGGTCACCTTTATGTCAAACGTCAAGCTACTGAGCAAACCAATTTACAGTAAATCATATGAAACATGAATAACTGTGGGACACAGTTTATACCATAGCATTTTTAATTGGACCAGTGGTGATGACTTAAGCTGATTTGGGTCTATGATGAGCCAAAATGGAAATGAAGGTCAGGTGAGGCTGTTGTGAGCTTGCAGACACTCGTGTGATTAGTCCAATGGCGGGTGGTTAGTTGGACCCAAGTGCAAATACAGAGTACAGGAGACGTTGTAAAAGCCTACTGGTTTATTACTGGTTCATGATGGCTGATGTAGCTTGACATGAGCAGGGGCAGTCTGGTTGCTTTTGGCGAGGTTCGGTTCCTGAAACAAGTTTGGCTGTAAATCCCAGCAAAATGGTCACTGGCGTTCCAACAAGTGCCATGAGATGTAAGGAATAATCTGGCGACGAGTCACAAGAAGTCCGGGGTATTTAAGCCATGATTTGATTGGACGATGAGGAACCAGTATGTAGCTGCGCCAAGTGCCCAAACTGTTGTCAGGCACAGTACACACCTACACACAACTACCAACACACACAGACAGACAAGAGGGAAGGAGAAAACATGGGAGACACAAGAAATACCCTAGAGCCACAGCCTTCTGCCAGAACACTCAGTTTAATCACCCTGTTGTGGCAGTAGAGTTACCTGATTTGCACTTTAATTACAGATGTATAAGCTTCTGTATGCAGGTGTGTATTTATGGTGGCAATAAAAGAAATGTATTAGCTGTGGGAATATGTAACATTTTTGTGGAAATCTGCCTAAACAGATTTTCTAAGGAAATGCTGGGTTTTCCATCTTTTTTACAACCTCAGTCTGGGAGAAAGTCGATCCAGCATCGAGGTGTTGTTGCAAGTTAGACAAGATTCTGCTTGTTTCATTAAGATAGTCCTTACCTCATACATTTTGCTACCATTGTATGTCTCAACAAATAGAAAAGAGAAAATGACAATTTGTCAAGTCACACAGACTGGGTTTCAGTGACCTTTACAGTAATGACTTGAGCAAAAGTTTATAGGAACAAATTGTAACTAAGGACAAGTCATTATAACTCTATGATTTTTTTTTTTATCTTAGAAAACATATATTTATATATATAATTATAAGTCAAACAAATTTGATCTAACCAATCTAACCCCAAATCAAAACCTGAGCATTGGCCTACTACATTCAAATGTGATGGTTTGTGTAATGCTGATATTTTTGAAAATTTGAATTAGCTCTTAGTGCATAGATGCAGTTAGAAATCAAAATATTAGCTCAAGTGAGACAGCTGGGCTGTAACATTATTTTGATTTATAGATATTGTGGATATTTTGTGTGTACGTGGACAACTAAAACTAGACATTTCTTAGATAAAGAGCCCCGAGACACAGGGAATATGATCTACAATCTGTTGAAGCCACAGTCTGTATGAAGTTCAATGATCGAAATAAAAAACTGATGGTAACCACAGCTATAAAACAGATTGTTTTGTGTCCTCCCACTGATGTACATGAGGGAGAGCAGCACCTTACAATATAGTACATTAGAAACAGCAGTAGAAAATAATTAATACTTCTTTCACACAATCAACTGTATGTAACAAAGGTACAGTAGTATAGTATTCACTACAAGGCTATTGTATCCGATTGTGTTATATTCATCAATAGAATCTTTAAGCAGGTTAAAAGTAAAATGGATGGAAACTGATCATTCAGCTTTCATGATGTCTGCACCACAACAGAGCAACTTGTTGCACAGTACAGATCAGACTTTAAAGCTGCTTTAATTAAGTTTTTTGTGTTAACAATGGAACAAACGACTGACATTCTGACAGTAGAGATAATCAAACTCTGCAGTTCCTGTTAGCTCTTCGGATGGTTTTAGTGTTTTTTATCTCCTTGTTTTGGTTCACTCTCACCGCTCTCATCAGCCTCATTTTTGGCCACAGCAGGTAACAGCGTACAGCAAAAAAGCTCTAAAAACCACAGACTGTATATAAGCATTAAAACCTGCATTCTTTCTAATGACCAGCAGGGGGCGACTCTACTGGTTGCAAAAAGAAGTCAGATTGTGTAGAAGTCTATGAGAAAATGACCCCATTCTCACTTGATTTGTTACCTTGGTAAACACTTTTTTCTATTGAGTTTATGGTCTCAATCGCTAGCATGGCAAGTAGCTACAGTGACCTGTTAATCAGGATAGGCGTAGCAATGCATATCCTCCCCACTCCCCAGCTCCTCCCTCTCATCCATATATGGTCATTTCTGGTTCCAAAAAAGCTTGATGGTGTCGGCCAAAAAGCCAAACTCAAAATGGTCGTCCACAAACCAGTGGATGAGGTCACGGTAGCGACACCCACTTCTTTTATATAGTCTATGCTAAAATCCAACTGTATTCTACCTGCCTAGGAATGATCAACAGAGAGAAAAGGTTAGTTGGTGAACATACTGAAGCATTTTGTGGCCAGCCAAGAGCCAACTATTTCCCTCAGGAGTTAGTAGAGACCATATCCTGTGTTTCTTCTGATTAGCACATTTCTAAAACTGTCAAAACACTACTCCTGAAGAGGTCATGTTATCCTTTTTGGCTTGTTTCCTCTCCTTTATTGAGTTACATAACTTTTTTGTGCATGTATTAGGTTTCCAATGTCAAAAAGCCCAAAGTCCACCCCATCTCCCAGAGAAATAATGTTGACACAAAAAAGCAGTTTCACTCTAAAGCTGTATACTCACACAAACTAAAAATTAAATTATATTGTATTGTTTTGTAATGGAAGTTGAATGGGCTCAAGAGCCCCAATAGCTAAAGGGAAGCAAGTGAGCAACTAAAATAAATACAGCATCCTTTAACACACAGCAAGTGTAAATGCTTCACACTTGTGACATCCTTTTTAAGTTGCCACTTCGCTGGAGTCCATCTCGACACTGATCTCTTCTTCTTGAATTCATTCACTTGTGAAATGGTTTGTCATTTGGTTTTTAATTTTCTGACATGTTTTTTTAAAACTCTGTAGCTGTGAAACAAATCAAGCAGAGAGTCATTGCAGACACAGATGGGCTCCTGCTGACTCCGATCGACACCTCACTGATGGTCCAGTTCAGTGCAGCTACACCTCGCATTAACAGAATGATGTGACATTATGTAACTGTATTAACATGGGTTGATTGTAAAGTGAGACATCATTACTATAATGAAAACAGGAAAAGGAAAAGTGAAGCTGCATTAAAGATTTAATTATAGTCTGTGTGCTTCAGTATGGTGCATTTTCATTTTCTTTGGTCAGTAGATTTTTCATCCAACAAACAATAAATTCAACCGGACTGTGCCTCTGCTTTTTGATTATTATTATTATTAGACTTTATTGTCCACCTTAGTGGAAATTTGTCTTCGACTTCTCCGAACAGATATACAACAGTGACACCGCAGTTAAAATTACATAATAAATACACACAGTTAAGAGTACGACACTGTACCACCGTCAACATACAACAACAGAAAATGGAAAGCAGCGCGGCTGATGGAAATAAAGTAGGTTACGACCTACAATAAACACATTTGAAAATGCTTTAAGTTTAAATTCAGTGCCTGTATGGCATGGGGAATAAAAGATCTCTTATAGATGTTCCGGCTCGCCCTTGGGACCCTGAATCGACGGCCAGATGGGAGCAACTCAAACTCTGAATTTAGTGGGTGTAGGGTGTCTGCTGATATCTGTCTGGCCTTCCTGAGTACCGCCCTATCAAATACATCCCCAGGCTGCCTTTGTGACTTGCCAATCACCTTCCCTGCAATATTAACAATTTTGGAAAGCTCGTTTTTGTCTTTCACATTCAAGTTGCCATACCAAGCTGTTATATTCAACTGTAAAATGCTTTCTACCAGGCCCCTATATGCCATCTCAAGAATGTGGTAACTGACCCTAAAGCTCCTCAGCTTTCTAATTAAAAACAATCGCTAGTTAGCTCTCTTAAAAATACTCTCTGAGTTTACATTAAAACTTAAAGTGTGATCAATGATTGTACCCTAGTACTGCCGGCTGTTAAGTACAGCAGGGGTGATGTTACTGGCCCCTCTTGATTTCGTTTGTATTATAAGTTCTTTTGTTTTAGTCACGTTAATTTCCAGTTTAACAGTCTGACACCAGTCCTGGCTAAAATAGGCTTCCTCATGTGCTGCATTATTTTCTGTGAGAAGTCCTACCAAGGCCATGTCATCAGCATATTTAAATAAACTAACATTGGTGCTGTGCACAGTCATCTCATTTATATAAATTGAAAACAGCAGAGGTGACAACACACAGCCTTGTGTTGCTCCAGTATTTATAACAGCCTCGTCTGAGTAGACCCCGTTCATTAAGACTCTCTGAATGAGCCCACCATTCACATTCATCCTACAAAGTTGTTCTAAAAGAATATCAATCTGCACAGTATTAAAAGCATAAGTAAAATCAATAAAAAGAACCCGAGCAAGTGATTTTGGTTGTTGTAGGTGTTTAGCTATTTGATTCACAAGAGTAAGAGTTGCGTCCTCTGTGCCCCTGTGTGACCTATAGGCAAATTGAAGGGGGTCCAGTTGATTCCCAACAGAGGACATAAGATGGGTGCTGCCCACTCACTCTCCATACACTTGGCTAAGAGTGGAGTGAGTGCCACTGGTCTAAAGTCTCCAAGGGCTGTAGCCTTAGAGACTTTAGGCACAGGTATTATTGTGGATTGCTTCCATGAGTTTGGAAAAACACCACAATTCAGCAAAATCTGAAACAGCTGAGTAAGAATCCCTTTAAGCTGTTGAGAGCATACCTTTAGCACCCTTCCTTGGAGGCCATCAGGCTCAGGGGCTTTGTTTGGTCTGATTTTAGAGAGACATGTATATATAGGTATAGGTTAGACAGTAGGCAAAAGCAATGTGTTTCATTTAGGAATCTTTCTTGTGACATGGTAGCCTTCTGCCCCAGCCTAGTTATGCTACACTGTCAAAATCACATTTCTCCTTAATGGTCAATATAAGTTAAATATATTAATACAATCTAAATCTAACATGCCCAAAGGCTAATTACATACATTTACCTAACTTATGTACAGTATTTTGTCTCATGGGCTATTGAGTTATGTAAATTTGTTTCAGATTCACAGTTCATGTGCTCATTTTGACAAAAAGAGAAATGCAAACCAAATGATCCCAAATGATTTTCTGTAACCATAAATCTGTTCTGCATGTTCATAAATGTTTATCATCATTCACATTAATATGATTAAAAACAGAAGCATACATGGCTAATTACAGCAAACTATATTTGCAGGATTGGTGGAGCAGTACCAATAGTATTCTCGTACTTTGCGGAGGTGTTGGCTCGGGAGAAGAGAGGAGAGCATTTGAGCTGGCTGTGCATGTTCTGGATGATTGGAGGAATTTACGCCTCAGCCATGGCCTGGGCCATCATCCCACACTATGGTGAGTGATACCTCTCACTAATGTACCAATCATAACAATGCCACACAGGTGAGCACCAAACACCACTTTCTGAGGCTTTGATTTTGATCAGTCTTTTTTAGTTTGCCTGTTTTGAGTCCACCTATAAAACCTTGGCAGCTGTCTGTGGATATTTAATCTGCTAAAGCTAGATTAAAGTGCATTATAATAATAATAATGTGTGGAGGAGATAAAAGCATGAATCAGCGAATGAGAGTAACGATCTTGGGTATATGCCTTAGTTGATTGAAACAAGACTGCACTGCTGTAGTCCACTGAGCTTCAAATAACGGCTCAGAGTTACAAATTACACCAAGATTAGAGGCTTCTAGCTGTTAGTAGCAGTAGTAATAGTTTTAGATATGTCACCCGCACTAGAAGTTACTTGGAGTCATTCAACTGTGGGGAATTTCTGGATATCCAGAATTACGTATAGGTTAAAAAAGAGACAGTCAGAACTGCAGAGGCGGAGATATCTTGGTTTTTACTCCCTACTATTGGTCAAACACCAAATATGCTAGATCTTACATTTCCTATAATGCAACTGGATAGTGTGTTTGATTAAACCCCTCCCCCGCCTTATACGTAACAAGTGTAAGTCACTTTGGATAAAAGCATCAGCTAAAAGAATAAATGTAAATGCAAACTTCCAGTTATTAAAGCAGGCTTTCTTTTTTAAAAAAAGTCTCAATACCAAGTTGAGATAACCCTAATGACATTGTCAGGGTAATTGTTTCAAACCTTGGAAAGCTCCCTGCAGAGCTACTGAGAACATTTCTTTTCACAGGCTGAGTAGTTCTCCTCGTAAACATCAAAGTTGGCAACCCTTCACTGTAAGATCCGCAAGACAAGAGATGATGGAAGACACGTCACTAGTGCCAGGCATACAGTTAATGACCGATATATGTAACATTACAGTACAGTACATACTCCATGTGCAAGAAATGATGCATGAGATATGTGTTTTTACAGAAGGGACACAGAAACAGATACAGACAGTATACAGAAACTGAAAATGCATAGTGTAAAGTAAGGACAAAATGACTCAATGTACATCTGCTTTCAGCTCCAGCGACCCAGGTTCCAAACCGCAGAAGTTTCCCACTGTCAGGAATCACTCGCATCACTAGTTTAAACATAACTGCAAATAGAGATGGCAATAAAGTTTGACTAGGCGGTATGGTTCTACTTTTGATGATGCCCCCTTGCTGTAGTGATGCATATACATCGCAGCATGATAGCTAACATGTAGAGAGCACTGCAAATAATTCCTTTCATTTAGAAATCAAGACCCTCCAGGGTTCACACAAACACAAAGAAGGTGGCAGTGTAGGTGGAGGCTCTGACAATAGCAGCAGCTGAAAAGGCAATAAAGCACATGTCTGCCTACATGGTAAATATGTACATAAAAGCCTTTTAAATTTGTAACAGAATCAGTGTACTGAGATACACAAGGGCGTGGCAGGCAAGCTGTCAGCTGACACAGCAAAGAAGGATGAAATGTTGAGCCAGAACTATGTCGTTTTAATTATAAGGAACTTTTTACCATAAGCAAAACCTAAATGGATCATTGTTTATTCTTCACAGAACTGAGGTCCACAATGCATTTTCTGCTTAGTCAGTATTTGTGTGTTCATTTCATGTAATTTTATGTGACAGTGTAGGAGGTAAATATATATAACAGAAGGAAAAAAAGGTTGGCTGATGTAACAAATCTCATAACATATGGTGAAGGAGAGCTGGAGGATAACAAAGAAGGGAGGAGGTGTGTGTCAGAGGATAAGAATAAAATGAGTAAAATGAAATCAATCTGGTGTGGAAGGGTGTGGACGAGGAAAGAGGAACAGAGAAAGAGATTAGGAGGACAAGGGAGAAGGAGAGGTGGAGAGTGCGTTTGATTTATGTGGCCTCTGTCAGGGATAATCGAAAGGTGAAGGGAAACTGCAGAGGGCTAAAGGGAGGCGGTGAGAGAAAACAAAGAGAAGGACAGAATGAAAAGGTATTAAAGGAAAGAGGGGGGGGAAAGGATGAGTGAAGAGGAAGGGTTTCTTTGTTTGCCATTTTCAGGGCCATGTTGATCAGATATAATGAAGTTTGCTCTTGGACCCTGGCCATCAGAACACCGTGTGTGACTCTACAATGCCCGGGCCCCAGGTTGATTAAGTACCTCGACCAAGTGGTATTCTTATCTAGAATAAAGTCACAAGATCAATACAAACTTCACTACAACATGTAAAGAAAACTAGTTGATGAAGTGGACTCTTCTTCAGTTTGATAACATCACCATACTGTGCAGGAAAGACAGAACCTGTTGCTATGGCTTCCTTTGAGAATATTTTTAGAAAAGATACATATCAAAACATAAATATGAAATGTTTGATTAACACTTACCGTCAAGTGCCTCATTTTAATGTTATGATTATTAAGATGTCTGTCCTGCTTGAGTTATCGACACCCTTAGTCACTGGTGGTAACACTTTTTTTTAGCTATGTCAGTGTACACAAAGCAGCAAAGAATAACGGCGTGGCAGGCTGTAGGCTTTTACAACCTCAAGATGAGCTTACTGTGAAGGAAACTGAGGGCAGCGCAATGCAGAACAGCGTGACATGATTTGTTTCTCTTTACTGCTCTAATGCTCTCAGCTCTGCTGCTAAACGTTACCAAAGTCAACTAAACTCATTTTGAGCCTGGTACAATCTCCTGGAGGAAAGACAACACACAGTGGCACAATGCAAGTTCCACATAGAGATGCAAATAAAAAAGTAATGGTAGTGGTAATACAAATGATAATAAGACTGATAATAATAATTGTAGCAGTGGGTGTCGGACTCCTGACAAATACCTGCTGAAAGCGACAGAAGAACTGTGATCAATGTCGCTGATATCAATGACATAAAAATAAAAAATAGTACACTAGATCAAATGCTGCATCGTTTCGTGTAAAGGCACTTGCCGGACTACTAGAGGGGTAATCAAAGAATGTAAATACATTGAATGGGTGTTGCTGAGAAAATGCACAGGCTTTGTATATGTGTCATTTTATGTACTAATATGTACTGGTACTCTGATCACCTTTTTATCCTGTTCTCATTGTTCCCACTTGTTGGTGATTATTTCCTGTTACCTTTGTGAAAAGTATTTACGGCAACAACACAAATATATATATTTTTTATATATATTTTTCTTGTGATATCCAGTCACGCAGATTTGGTTTTATGTGTTCAGGTTCTGACACATTCTGAGTGTGATTGATAAACAGCTTATTTTTTCCAGAAAAAATATTCATGTTACTCTTGATAATCTAACTTTCAATAGATTTCTTAGGGACTATTTAAATTAATTGTGACAACAGTATTTATTAAAATTATTATTTTCCTTTTGTGGCTTGTTTGCCTTCAATAATTACAGTATAAACACCAAAATAAGAAGTTATTTTTAATGAGTAAAAAGAAAGTGTGTCCGCACAGGCTCACAAGCACATGGACAAAGGTAATTGTGTCTCTTGTGCCGTAACTGACTCTGAAGTACCTAAAAGTATAAGTTTCCATCCAGCGTGAGAGGGCCGGCTGAGGCTCATAATTGAGGTCAATTGATTAGACGCCAGTGTTTTTAACACATTTTTTCATCAAGATGCAGTGGTGTGTGGGTAATAGGTTCTGCCGCAGTGCTCTTTGTATTGACTGGTAGACAAAGCCCAGATAACTGTATGTGTGTGTGTGTGTCATTTTGTCTCTTTTTAGGGTGTTAGGAATGTGACACAGTAAACTCCAAGAAAATAATTAGTAAATTCTAAGAAAAGAGAATCATGCAGCCAGTGTGTTCATGCACACACCTAATGCATTAAAATTTGTGTCACAGCAATGAACGATGGCCAAGGACAGCGTGCGTATGTGTGTGAGTATGTTGTATGTGTGTGAGCGTGTGCAGTGTATGTGTGTCTCAGCCGTGCTCACTTACTGTAGAGTAGGAGCATAAATCTCGCTGAGTATTTGAATCAGTTAGCCATCCCCTCCAGTCCATTAAAGCTATAATCCCCCTAATGAGGTTTGTACTGGTACAGGCTGGAGCAGCCCCACGGGCCACACACAGACACACAGACACACAGACACACACACACACACATACGTGCTAACATCCATGCCAACATACTTTCCTGATGCAGATCGTCTTCGTTTAATTATGTTTTTTTTTAGCACTTTGAATTTGAAAACACAAATAACAGGAAACAACGCTTTCTAGTTATCAAGTATGGACAAATTTCAGACACAATTTCCCATTATCTTCCTATGTAACGGACTTCTAAAATCCTTTGCTGGACACAGACATACACATTTTAAAACTGTTGGAACTATTACAATTTGAACAGTGTACATACAATTAACATGAACAAATGCTTTTGTGTCTGCTACTTTTCACAGTTAAAAATTTTAATCATATTTGTTTTGAGTTTAACAGTTTAAATGCTTCCGATGTCATTCCTCCATTCAGAAATAGTCACAGGTTGACTCACACACAGCTCTCTGTCTCTCCCTATGGCAGTGAGCACTGCTACAAATATTTCTTAGAGATTCTTGCAATACTTGCTATATTGTGCTTCATCTACTGTATGTAGTACACATTATTCTTTTGCCAAATATATAAAACAGCCAATGTGGGACATGTCCTTGAGAGGGCCTGGAGGCTCCTTCTCAAGAGCAACAAACCTCACAGGAACTAAACTAATGAGGCATTCAAGCATTCACTCCTTACAATTTTGTAAAGGTAAATATATAAATATATATGTATTACCAGTAAGTGATGACCACACAGAAAAGACTTGGCTTTCTTGACTGGATTATCCCCTTAATGAATAATGTCAGAGACGCAGCACTCTCATGATCTTAAGCCTGAACACGGCACTTATCCCGTTGTGTCTCTCTCCGTGGTTCTGAAAAGTTCAAACACAATATCTTTTGAGTCTCTCTCAATGGTGGCAAAACATTCAAACTCAGGCTTAAGCTCCAGGACCCTATAGCAACTTCACAGAACACCCTATTGTAACCATTTGGACATGAACTAACAATGCTGATCACCCTATGAGGAACCCACCACCATGTCCTTGTACACATCCTAAATATGCTGTCCCAAATATTTAGAAAGAAATGTTGCCTTTTCTCATATCTATTGCAATTAATAGAAATATTCAGGTGAGATAATAACAGGGTGAAATTGAAAGAGAAAATAGGAGAGAGAGTGTAAGAACGATGTATCTACAGATTCCAACGGAGTGTGCACTGACACTGGGGAAGCATTTGACCTGCAGGTAAATTAATTTCATTAGCTTGTAGCAGAGAAACACATGTATGTTTGTTTCCATTAAGAGACTGAAACATTAATCATGCGGTCCGACTAACCTTTACAGACAGAAAAAAATTAAAAACTGAAACTACAAGAACTATAATGTCTTATGTCTTTTCATGTTAGCAGGATTAAACTCTGGCCTGATGCCATGCTACATTATTTCTGACTATACGTGTCTTTCTATGCGACTGCTTCTTTGCACAGGTTGGAGTTTCAGCATGGGTTCAGCCTACCAGTTCCACAGCTGGAGAGTGTTTGTGGTGGTGTGTGCGCTGCCGTGTGTCTCTGCAGTGGTAGCTCTCACTTTTATGCCTGAGAGCCCCCGCTTCTACCTGGAGGTAAGAGAGATACAGAGGATATTGTGCCACACACGGAGGCAATTAAGGTACTTTAAACATGCCTGATTAGGCGGATAGGAACTGCTAATAGCTCAGTTGACATACTTTTAATCATGCCAATCATGCCAATACAGTGTCTCACATTGATAACCCCTGCATTAATGTAATTTGCAACTCATAAGCACATATGACTAGTGTGAACACTGTAAATATGTATTGGTAAAATATGCTCAGAAATATGATGGCAAACCTGAGTCACGACATAAGGAGAGTATAAATAGAACCCCCTGCGAAAAAGCCAGTATGGTTGACTAGCTCCAGCCACTACATGATGAATGGGGAGATCCTGTGTGTATGTGGATGTACACATAATATTACTTATGTTTACCCATAGATGGGTAAACATGACGAGGCCTGGATGGTGCTCAAACAAATCCATGACACCAACATGCGTGCCCGTGGAGAGCCTGAGAGAGTCTTCACTGTGAGTACACACTGGCCTCCACACTTGCAACCTTCTTACTGCTGCAGTGCCGTCGGCAGGTGACAGATCAGTGTCTCCCCCTGCAGGTGAACAGGATAAAAATCCCCAAACAGCTGGACGAGCTGGTGGAGATGCAGAATGAGTCAGCCAACCCTGCACTCAAGGTCCTCTTCAAGATCAAGGCTGAGATCAGAGGAGTATGCATCTTTTTTGTTTTGTCACGGTATATTATCTGCTCAATGTTTGTTTGTTTAGATTTAAATTAAGTAAAAAAATATTTTCCCTTTTTTTAACAGATCTGGCTGACGTTTATGAAATGCTTCAGCCACCCAGTGAAAGACAACACTATAAAACTGGCTGCAGTCTGGTTTACTCTGTCTTTTGGGTAAGAGATTTTTGGCACACATCCCCAGCATTACTTCTACTCCTCTCTATCATATTATTCTGTGCTTCTGTCATGTTAAATGACACCCTCTGTGAGACTTAGCTGAGTCACCACTACTTTCCAGCTTAATAACAGTTTCAATGAAGTACTCAGCACTTAGGCAGATGCTCTCTCACTTCCTCTTGATGAATGTCGACAGGTTAGATTAGAGAGAGAGATACCTGTTTGAGTGAAGGTGTCATTTGGCTTTGATTGTCAGTTTTTTTGGATCCTGTAATTTTCTTTGACTTGTCTGCTGTTTTTTGACTCTTGCTTCTTGCTCCACCACAGAAACAGGTTCAAGATTGTTTTCTTTCCTATTTAATTTGACTCCCCATCTCAAAAATACGAATAAACTAACTGCACTGCTGACACAATCTGGCCCTTTTCTCCTCTGGAGATGTACGCCACAGCCAATTACACCATGAGCAGATGGATCATTTCTCTCTAACTTATGTGATCCTCAGTTATTTTTACATGTACCTACATTTACACATAAAAATACACACACACATTTAGTTGAATTTTGCCTTTGATGAATATGTTGCTCAAAACCACTTCAGGCATATAAGATACTACAACCATTGCACTAAATCATACCTCCGATTTCACGTTCTGCCACCTGAGCCATAAGCATGTTTGGGACGGACACTGTCTTCTTCTTTCTGTGTGTTTGTGTGTGTGTGTGTGTGTGTGAGAAACAGACAGTCTTCAAAAAAGGCCTGGTCTCACCAGAAAGTGTCACAGTGATGTAAACTTTGTGCAGTTTATTCATACTTGATCCCTGAAAGTGAATCCACTCATCGTGGTAATTCCATTTGAATGAATTGATGTCACCGCAAAATGTTGCCATTATAAATGCTGGTGTGAGTGAGCCTTAACATAAAAAAAAACACAGCGGCAATCCTGCCAGGAGTCTTTTTCACACCTAGGACATTTGCATTTTCTATCTTGCATTTGAACTGTGGTCATCCCTGCACAACCCTTTGCTGATTGGTTTACCACATTCATTTCCTATCATCAGAAGAGATAGGTTTGGCTGCTTTCAAACGGATCCATGTCCTTGATCGCATTAACATGCATGTCATTTGATTTGATACATGTTGTATTATAAATATATTTATCATCATGTAATGTTTTCAGTGTTTTTGTAATATATTTATGCAAATATATACAGACGCACACGGTAAGTCTCTAAGAAAATCAAAAACAAATATAACAACAAATCTAATACTTCACACAATATGACAGTGTCTTTTGTTGAATTCAAAGTGACTTTACCAGAGTCAGCTGAACTAGAGTGTCTTATGTCAGTGACCACATGTAACACACCTTACTACAGAAGCTGTTGCTGTGTTTAGGTTCTATGGACTCTCTGTGTGGTTCCCGGATGTCATCAAGCACCTTCAGGCTGATGAGTATGCTTCCAGAGTGAAGATTCACAACAGTGAGCGCATTGAAGACTTCACCTTCAATTTCACCCTGGAGAACCAGATCCACAGAAACGGAGTCTTTCTAAATGACAGGTAAAGGCTGGGTGCAGGAACTGTCTCCAGTTTGGATTTAAACATTTTCCAGTGAGTTTCAGCCCCCACCTTTCTCAGACAAAGGGACTAATCATTAAGAAAGGATTAAAATCACCTGCAATGTTACACACTGTTATCCAATAGTGTTGTGGTTTAAAGCCTCTTGTCCCGTTGTGGGATAGCATTACTATTCGCCATTCCCGCAAACAACACACCGCTGCAGGTAATATTAATCCTGCCGGCTTTATCTCCCACACCACCAGGAAATTAGAAGGCTTATCGTTCTCTCTGTCTTTTTTTCTCTCTCTCTCACCCCTACACACACACACACACACACACACACACACACACACACATCTTTTCCTACTCCTCCTGTTGTGATTCTCACTTACACCATGTCCTGAAAGAAGACACATAGACATGCTGTTTTTGTTCTTTTCCACTCTCACTGTAGACCAGGATGCATTATTATTAAGAGATTAAATCAAAACCAATACCATGACACTGTGTACAACAGCATGCAACAGCTCATATAGATCAATAACAGACTCGTAAGCCCTGTCATATCACTGTGGACATGCTAAAGGAGGGACATGCTGGTATTTATAGAAGTACTAGCAATATCACTCTGTAAATATTGAAGTAAAAGTCCTGCATTTAAAATACAAAGGTTTTAGCAGCAAATGTACAATCAAAAGTAAAAGTACTTGGACCCTTTCAGGTTGTTACGTCATATATTATAGGCTATTGTTGTATTGTTATTACTGATGTATTAACATTTAAAGTCACAGCTCATTTATGAGCCCTTGGTGATTGCTTAATTAATGGTTTAATAGTGTGTGTGTGTATATAACGATGCAACATATTTTGTAAGTAGACCACATGTTTGTATATAAAATCTTTAAAGTAACTTGAGCTGTTAGATTAAGGGAGAGGAGAGTTGTAATGTGCAACTGTTTCCTCTGAAATGTTATGGAGTACAAATTTAAAGTAGCATACAACAGAAAGAAGTACATGTACCTCAAATTTATACTTAAAGGTCCAGTGCATAATATTTAGGAGGATCTATTGACTGAAATGCAATATAATATATTACATATGTTTTCAGTGGGGTTTCAAGACCTTATATAATGAACCGTTATGTTTTTATTACCTTAGAATGAGACATTTCTATCTCTATACACCGCTAGTCCTCTTACATGGAAGTCGCCATGTTGCGCCGCCATGTTTCTACAGTAACCCAAAAGGACAAAATGCTCTACAGAGCACGTTTCTTCACTACGCTTAATTTGTACGAAGAAGAAGTAGTAGTCGTTGTAGTAGTAGTAGTAGTAGTAGTAGTAGTAGTAGCCGTCTGGTTAGTTAGAAGTAAGAAGAGAAGAGAAATTTGGAAAAATGAAGGATCACACGTATTAATTAGCACAAGAGCCGCCACCGTAGCTTGTCCTATGAGCTTGCAAAGGGAGGGATGAGTGGTGACTGAGTTGTTGGTTGCAATTCGCAACCCTCACCACTAGATGCCACTAAAACATACTCACTGAACCTTTAAGTGCTGCTTACAGGTCGTGAAAAAAGTTTAATAAAACTCTCCAGAGAGATCTGTGTGAAATCTAATAATGTTATGTGGATCACTGTTGGGGCTGAAGACTACAAGTTTGAAAATGAAAAAAATCTTGGGGTGTAGAGTTAGAAAGAAGTGAGACCTCTGTAGCCCACTCCTCATCTCTGCCCGAGGTTTGCAACTCGAGGCTACATTATCTGCTGCTAGCCGCAGAATCTGTTGGCGAAGGAGTTGCTTTGAGGGTAATGTAGGTGACAGGTTTTGAAGGAAGAATGCATGGGTAAAAAACACAATGTCATTGGCTCTGCTTTATTAATTTTGACCCCTCATTGTTTTAAATAACATTTAATAATAAGAAGGGAAATAATTCAGGACCAATGCCATTGCTGTCAGAAATATGTTTCTATATATGTTAAATCACTGTTGATCCTGCTTTAGTTATTCTTTTGATCCTTTTTACATATATTCATTTCCTCCACTGCCGCCTCCATCTATTCTCTCCTTCTCTTCCCAGGTTTATCGGAATGAAGTTCAAGGCAGTCACATTCATTGACTCATCTTTCCTCAACTGCTATTTTGAAGATGTCACCTCTGTCGGATCTTTTTTCAAAAACTGTACCTTTGTAGACTCCTTCTTTTACAACACGGGTAAGTGTACACCCACAAAACTAACTCACATTCAGAGCATTCTTCTCCAGCACTGAGCTATCTGCACTGAGGTATTTCCTTCCACCCCAGAAAATCCTATTATACTATAGGTGCATTACACATAAGTCTTACTCAGTTTCTCTGTCTCTTTCTGACAGTTCATTTTGGATCTAACGTACAAGCTTCTAGGGAGAAAAAAATGGGTTTGAGCATTTATGGTTTTGCTTTATGCCACTAAATTGCTGCTTAACCTCCCCTGCCCCTGCGCAGATTGCCTTTCTGAACTCAGGCGACTGTCACAAAGAAACTGAGCCAAGCTGGGCTGCATTGAAAATGTCCATTTCTAACCACACAAACACTCCTGGAGTGATGTTTTTTATGTTTTAGGTGCTTGCAAAAATTTCAGGTACACTAAGGTAGACAAAAAAAGACTCTGTGAGCAGCTGAATTTTAACTTCTATGTTGAGCATTCACTTGCTGATTTATTCCTCACACAGTGTTTTGTTTTGATACAGACATTGGAACCAAGGTGTCTCCATTAGCGCCCAAAACATCAAATCATACCTTTAATAAATTCAGGCTATGTTATCAAAGTGCAATCCAATGATTTTGGGGCTCACAAAAACACAAGCAGGAAGAAAATGAAAGGCAGGCATTTTAAATATTCTGAGAGAAACTGGAGCTGAATCAGACCTTGAGGGAGCACAGGGTGGAAAAAATAGTTCCCTCCAGCACTCAGGAAAGCGCTGAACATGGAAACAGTGAGGGCACGTCAGGTTGCTGGTAATGCCCCATGGGAAATAAAGTCTCTTTGCCCCCAGCAATGTGTCTCAGGAGAACAGAGGATAAAGAGAAATGAGGGGAGACAGAATGAGAAAGGGAGGGAAGAGTGTGACGTCAGAGCAGAGGTGAGAGCAGGGAATGTTTTCTCTTTGCTGCTGCTGAAGTTTATTAATACACTATTTCTATTTAGGGAGAGAGCCCATAGACCTTTAAACTATACACAATATTACAAGATTACAGAGTATATCCTATTAGCATTATATGCATTTGGTTAAGAATGGTTATTGTAATGAATCAAATACAAATATACTAGTGCAAGTTTTAATAAACATGATAATCAAACCTAGAAACGGGGGAACAGCTAGCAGGCAAGTAAATCTGTGTACCAGATTATCTGTTTGTATAAAAAGTAAGGTGTAAAAACAATGTGGTTATGGTTATCAGACTATTTCTTGGGGAAGTAGCCTGCTTTGTCTGGTTGGTTATCCAGCCTTGAACCTCAAAGACACCTTAAGAGGAGTCTAAACCATCAAGTTAAAATGAATACCACCAAATTAAACCACTAGAAAATTAAAACAAATAACACATTTATTTTTATATTCCCCATCAGCTGGAGCCAGAACAGAAGACAGAACATGTAGTTTCTGCCCCAGAAAGCTCACTCAAGTTCAGTTTTTCCCATTTTTATCTAAGTATAGAAGGAGCCAGGCAGATAAAAACATATGCTAATGCGTTATTTAAACACAGTGTGAAAACTGTACTCTTGTCTCTCACATTTACAGATATTGACGACACTAAACTAACAGATTCAAGGGTGATCAACAGCTCCTTCCACCACAACAAGACAGGTTGTCAGATGACATTTGATGATGATTACAGTGCCTACTGGGTCTATTTTGTCAACTTCCTGGGAACACTGGCTGTGCTACCTGGAAACATCGTCTCTGCCCTCCTCATGGACAAAATAGGACGGCTTAGCATGTTAGGTATGACATAACAGCGTCTCTGGTCACTGAGGACCTGCGCTGACTTTTTGTTTGGGCTATGAGTAGCAGCCTTTACTCTCGCAAAATGTTTTGATGTCTTCTGATGTTGGTGTATCTGCAGTGACCTCTGGTGACGTAAACGGGGCTATTTTGTGTCTGACAAGCATAAGATGTGTCGTTTTGTGTCCTGCAGGAGGCTCCATGGTGCTGTCAGGCATCAGCTGCTTCTTCCTTTGGTTCGGCACCAGTGAGTCGATGATGATCTTCATGCTCTGTCTCTACAACGGCCTCAGTATCTCTGCCTGGAACTCCCTGGATGTGGTCACTGCTGAACTATACCCAACAGACAGGAGGTGAGTGCTGCACTCACTGCATACAGAATTCGGTAATAGCATTAGCTTTAATGAATTTTTAAAAGTATATATAAACCATTTAAAGGTATATAGCATTATTATAATTCCCTTATCAGCACATCTGTGCTTTATCACTGGCCAAAACCATATGTGTATTAAATGTTCATTATCTTATTCCAGGATTTAAAAAAGCAACTTTCACTTTCCCGAATTTGTACTTTTAGTCAGATTTTAGACAAATTATCCATCCTGGATATCTGAGATTTTGAGACTGAAATCTAAATATTTAAAGAATTAAGTTTTAACATTTCCATGAAAACGTTTCCAACCACAAATTTTTTAAAAGTTTTTTTTAAAAGTTTGTTTTAGACATACATTGAAGCAGGATTGTGCAACTACATGGCCAATTTCCCACATCAGGTAGAACAAGAGCAGAATAAACATAAAGAACGTATACTTCCATCATTTAACATATTCTTTCATAAAAAAAAAACAAAAGGCTGCAACATAATAACTACTTCAACGTCTAAAGAAATGAAATGACACATACATACATATCTAACTCTCTTCACTGTGTCTTCCTTGTTTTCAGGGGCACAGGCTTTGGCTTCTGTAATGCCATGTGTAAGCTGGCAGCAGTGCTGGGCAACCTGATATTTGGCTCATTGGTTGGCATCACCAAGGCTATCCCTATCCTGCTGGCATCATCTGTGTTAGTTTGCGGCGGGCTTGTGGGGCTTCGACTGCCAGACACACGAGCCAATGTCCTCATGTAAACCTCAACACAGAGCAGTATGTTGTTTACCAGGTATTTACTCAGTTTACTGAGTAATCATTCATTTATAGACTGTCATTTATTTGAATATCACTGAAACAGGCTTTGCTGTCACCCTTCTTGTATTTATTATTTGATAAATAATGTTGACTATGTTCACAAACTAAAATGATTGTTATTCTGTTATTTCTGAGTAAAATACCTGGTGAATAATAAAGGATACTGATATGCAGTTTAAGTTAACAATGAGCTGTAGATATAAAGAGTTTGAACACTACAATCAAAGGTTAGAAATGTTAGAAGTATCATGGCTCTTGCAGGAATTCAAGATGAAAAGGCTGCTTCAGAAACGATTAAACAGAATCATCTCCTGATAAAACTCTGTATATCAGCAGCTCATTATCTAGCATGAGCTGTTTCACACATGCAAATGCATATGTCAAAGCTGCAAAAGGCCTGGACTTCTGACAACCTTCCCCCTCCGAATCCTGCTCAGTCTTGCTCAGATTAAAGGAATAGTTTAACATTTTGGGAAATAAAGATAATTCAAAGTTACCATCAGCAGCAGTTAGCTTAGCTTAAAGACTGGAAGCAGGGGAAACCAGGTAGCCTGGCTGTGTCCAAAGGTACATTAACAAAATCTGCCTACCAGCACAGCTGTAGAAGAGCAAGTTATGTGCTGGATTATTTCTTGGTCTGGCTCAGGATCTTTGTGGTGCTGTGAACCAGTTTGTAAAATTACAATGTGATATTCTCACACTTGTTTTTGAATGTGTGTGTAAGTGGATTAAACAAATGAGATGTTGGCCTAACATGTTAATTAGTGAGCTTTACAGGTGCTGGTAGGTAGAGTTATTTACATATGAAAAGAGCCCATCTAGCTAGTTTTCCTTTGCTTCCAGTCTTATTGCTAAGCTAACTGGCCGCTTGCACTAGCTTCATATTTACTGTACACGCATGACAGTGGTATCAATATTCTCATGTAGCTCTCAGCAAGACAGCATATAAGTGTGTATAGTACTACCAAATGTCAAACTATTCCTTGAAGTACAAATCCTTTTGTAACAGTTGTGTATGTGATTACGCGTGTATATCTATCTATTTAGTAATTTATGTATGTTATTTATTGCATCACCAGTGTGCTTTTATGTTTGTTGGCCAAAAATTTAAGGTGATTTAGGCCTCAATTTCTAAACCTGTGCTCGGTATTCCACTAATGGTTGATGATGTTCAAGCCTTTTGCTGCAATTTGCAAGAATGACAAGGCCATAGAAAAAAAAAATCTATAATGATATAGTAGTTTAGTCAAAACCGGCAACTTCAGCAGCTACATTTCTAAAGTGAAAAGAAGTTTACATTTTCTGCTTTTTACAGTAAGAGACTTTTGAGATTGGAAACCTTTTGTCTGAATGCTTCCTCTCTCCCTCTCGTGTCTGTGTTGTGTTCGTCTCGTGGCGTCAAGCTCCCCATGAAGGGCTTTGCAGTCCGATCTTTCAAGAAGAATTTATACTCATTACACTGCCATTACAATCTGCTCTTTTCCTTGTTTTTGTTTTTTTTCTCTCAATATCTGTCTCACCATCTTGGTCTCCTCATAGTGTCTCTTGTCCAGACTTGTCCTCTTGTTGTGTTTATCTCCTCCTGCCTTGCTGCTGCTCCCTCCAAAACTCAAAGGCCTTTCTCAAATGTCGTGCCTCTCTCTCTGTTGAGCCTGTCTCTCTTTCCAAACCTTGCTGGAAGCTTTGCTGCTCTGTCCTGCTTTTTTTTGGTCTGTCATCTCTTGATACCGCAGTGTGTGTGTGTGTGTGTGTGTGTGTGTGTGTGTGTGTGTGTGTGTGTATCCAGACAAAACAGATACAATGATAATCTCATATGTAGAAAGCCAAGTTTTTTGTTTTGTTTTGTTATGCTTTTTTTCTATACCACGAAACTGGGTGTTTGGGGGGATTTGAACTATACGATAAAGTGAAATTAAAAGCCATGCTTAAAGGATCCGTTCACCCAAATTCCAGAAAAAAAAACATATTTACCTGTCATGCAGATAGTAAATGTGAACCTCATCAGAACACACAAGATGAAAAGTCAGGGGATAACCAGAGTCAGTAGAATTCATCTTCTGGGAATCATGGATGTTTGTACAAAATTTAATTTCATCCAGTAGTTGTTGAGATATTTCTGGAACAAAGTTGTGGAACGAAATTCCCTTCACCTCCATTATATTGAGGTATAGAGGCAGAAATATAGAGGGTATGGTTGTAACATGGGGAGAGCTGTAACAATATCAATTCCACCAATTAGACGTAAGATAGGAGTTAGGTGATCATTTACCTACTTCCTCCCCGATCAGGCATGGTGGTTATCAATTCTGGAAACAGACACATTCAGAATAGATTTTTTGACCAAGACTATATTTTGTTTAGTATCTATACTATTGTAGATAAATTTGTATGACTTATATTAGATTGAAATGTAGATTCTTAGGCAACATGTGATGCACTTTTTCCTTTCTAATTTCAAACCACTATGCTAATAGTGGTAGACAGGGGTGGGGTGGGTTGTTACACTTCTTTAAAAAGTGTAACAACCATCCACCATACACACAATATCCACCATTACAGAGTGCCCTTTACAGTCTGGGCTCACCAACCCTGCCCTCCAGGGTTTCCAGCATTCATTTGTCAGCACAGTGACCAGTACTCCCCATTCACATGTTGTTCACATGTTGGCGGGTGTATCAGCACTCAATCTTTTCCATACTCTGTCTCCACCGGTGGAGAGGGCAGAGAAGCGTACGGGCAGCTTGTGAGAAATGCGGTACGCCGAAGAGTAAAATAAAGAAGTGCTTGTAGTGCGTACCGGTGAGTACCGGCCCACTTCAAGCTCTGACTGTGACTCTGATTAAGAATATACACACATTGACAGACACAGACACACACCTCTTTTAGTTAGACCTAAGGATGTACAGAGATATTCTATAATTAGGTACATTTTAGTGGTACTTACAGTATACTTTAAAGTAAGCTTATTCTATAGATAAATTTACATACACATACTGTACATGTGTGTGAGTCATCAGACATAATCTGTTACAGTGAGAGAGAAACATTGTTCTTTTATTTCACTATACCTGTTTTTGAAGTGTATCATATAGTGCGGCATCTATTATTGCTTTTTTTGTCTTTACAAACTTTGTTACAACTTACTCCAGCATGTGTTATGATGTTGTAACACATGGATTTGACATCAACTCACGAGGTCTGTGATATTCTTGTAGAGGATTGAATTGGTGCCATTTGTTGTGAACAAATGTGGGTACTTTGTATAAAAGTTTGAGAATCTTGAGAAAGTTTGTTATAGATGCTCAAGCAAAAAGTGTTACAACCATACCCGGTCTCCCTTATCTGTGCAACTATCTGCATGGCTAGATACCACTTGAGCTAAATAAGAAATACATTTTTTTGTGGTTTGGGTGAAAAATCCTTTTAAATCCACTTATGAATGGGAATACTGCTGCTACAGTGTCAGTGCTGTGATGTAAAAATGCATATGGGAATTTGTAAAATAAAACACTAACTTTTTTTTTCTGGGATTCTTCAATCATTTAAAAAAAGTCACTTAACAAAAGTACAGTACTGTTTTATTCTGTTACTTTCAAATCCGTTTTATGATGATGATTTAGTGTCAACATACAGATTACCATTTCAAGATATGAATCTAATTTCCTGATGGGTGTTTGATGCTTTTTTTCTGTCTATCTGTATCAACATGTCCACCTGTGCTGAACAAGATCACTGTTTCCAAAAAGGAAATCCTGCATGTTTGTTATTGAAGTCCTTCTGTTGTGTGTGCTTTTTTTCCATTTTGGTGTCTTCGCTGTTCCTCTGCGGGGGGAAACAGACATGTGATTCACGGGTCAAAGGTGAATGTATCATTCTCGTGTGTTGTCAGATTTGTTGTGGACAGGTGTTCATTATAATGAGTTGACTTCTAGGTCATTGTGAAAGGGCATGCCACTGGTGAGATGACTGTATGTGCTACAAGAGGTTATGCAGCAGAGGTGGTCAAATCTGGGTTTGGGAAGGTTTCCAGTCAGATTAATCAATACCATAAAGTCACTGAAGCATGAAGGAAATAGCCGGTGTTGTGACTTTCAGATTTGAAAATCTCTGCTGTCAAACAATATATAGAGGTGTGTGTAAAAAAACAAACAAGCACCTGTCCTTGATATGATTTATTTTGATAAGAAAAGGCTCAAGTGAATGCAGTGTAAAGGTGGATTCCTCTGGCGTCTACATATTGAATAAAGAGTTTCATTTGAACCGCTGTTGGGCTTTTTTTTATACTTTGTACACTGTCCAAACATGGATGCATCCACTTACACCAGCAGATGGCATCATTTATACAAAATTAACCAAGACAGTCTTGCGTGTCCCTCAGGTTTTACGAGTCATTCAGAAAGACTGTAATGGAGCCTTATTTTATAGCTAACCACAGAATAATACAATGACTACTCATCGATGAGTGTTCATGCTTGTTTTGAGGCCATTTTAGGGGAAAAGTCTCAAAGATTATTTGTTTTAGTTTAGTTTATTTGAAATCACTGGTTCTAGCCACAGGGGCCAGACTGGGGCCAGGTGTTGTTTTCAATGGGCCAGCTGAATTAAAGCAAGACTGTAACTTTTACTGAACTGTGGCTACAAGTGGAACATTACAGCATAAAGGTATTAGCTAAAACATAGCTGGTGTAACAATCCCAACAAAAACAACAAGAAGACCAACCGTTGCTCAGATTATGTCAATTCTTATCAATTGCATCCAGTTTCCTCTCAGCTGGGAAGGAAACGGCAGCTCAGTGAGATTGGAGTAATTGCATTGAAATTATATCAGATGTAGTGAGGCTTTACATTGTAGAAGTCATTAAGCTGTAAGAGATTGTTGACATGGAACACAAAATAGCTTAAAAATAGTTAAGTTCATGTTTTAATCAGCAGACAGCATAGCTCTATATGTGATAACAGGAACACCGGGAGACCTATTTTCTGAAGTCTGTTTCACATTGTTCCTTGTCAGTTACATTGATATTTATATATTTCAAGCATAGAGGAAGAAAATACAAACATATAAACATTAATATCACTATATTTTCATTTCATCTTTGACATACATACATATATACATAAACATATCAATACATAGCTTGTTTATCATAAATACAGTCGAAGTCTTTTGTTTTCTCTTTGGATTCCAGCCACAGAGACAATTTCCCTCTTCATCACTTAATAAAAAATATAATTTAAAACCAGTATTTTGGAACCATGTAGGTCTCTTTTAGATAGATATGCTCAGGGTCTTGCCTGTAAAGGGTCTGAAGTGAAGGCTGGAGCCTGCAGACTTGGACATTAGGAGAAAGAGGAAGGGGTCAAGGCAGGCATGGAGGCAGCACAAACATACCGCCACTTTAAAGTGCACGTACAACCTCTCAGTTCCATGTACGAACAGTTGCAAATAATGGAGGAAGTGCAGGACTCCAGCCGGAGTGAAACACACCAGGAAGATGACAAACACCAGTGAGCTGGCCTTGATGTACATCTCCCAGTCGAAGTGTGATTGGTTGAGCTCACAGATGATTCGGATGAAGCACAAAACCGTGACCACCAGCGGCAACAGGAGGCCGAAGATGTTTAGAAACAGGTTGTAGCAGAGCAGAAAGATATGGGAGTCATAATCCAGAGGCAATACATCATGGCAGGTGGTGATGCCCACTTCCGGGAGGTGATAGCTCTGCTGGACGAGGAGCTCTGGAATCATGGCGGCACCAAACACCCCCCATATGACCAAGCTGACCCAGGCAGTCAGCCTCCTCTTGGGGAGACGCTTGTACAAGAACGGGTGCACAACAGCCAAGTAGCGCTTGATGCTGATGCAGGCCAGCGTCTGGGCCGAGCAGTAGAGGTTGCCATAGAAACAGGCCGTGACCACTCGACAAGAGGCCTCTCCGAGCACCCAGTGGTTTCCATGGAAATGGTAGTGAGCCTTGAAAAAGAGGGAGAGGAGGAGGCAGAGGTCGGAGACAGCCAGGCTGCAGTAGAAGATGGCAGAGGATACCTTCCTTATTTTAGTGGCCAGCGAGCAGAGGATGGCGATGTTGGCTGGGATCCCAACAACAACGACTAACAAAAAAATAATGGGGATGACCAGTGTGCTCAGAGTGCTGTGGAGGTACCATACTGTGCTGTTGCTTAGTGACTGCAGCTCTGGAATGAGAGCTTGTGTCCCATTTGGGACAAGAGAGAGATTGGCGTTTCTGACTGGGACCCCTTTAAATGTTCTGGGCCTAGCGAAAACCTCAGAGTTTTTCTGGGGCTCTATTACTTCACTTTCCCCTGCAACAAAAACAAGAAAATGCAAAAGTTAATGTTAATTACATTTCTTTTGAAAAACTTAACTCAACAATATACTAATTGGACCACATATAACACTTATTTTCATTATTGATTAATGTGTTGATTATTTTCTTGACTAATCTCATGTCAGAAAACAGCAAAACAATTCCCTTAAACCCAAGGCGAGACCTTCGGTTTCAACCAACAGTCCACAATCCAAAGATGTCACGTAAGACCAAAAAACACAATTGAGAAGCTAGACCAAGGAAATGTTTGACTTAAAGGCTTAAATGATTTATTGATTTTAAAAATTGTTTTTCTGTCAATTTACTTATCGATTAATTGACAGCCGTAATGATAATGCGCCATCTTCTGTCACAATAACTGATTTTAAAATTAATCAGTGAGTCACTACTGTGCAACTTGTGGCTTGTTGTTTTCAGTTTATCTAATTCCACAATCAACTCAACTAGAGAGCAAGTATTTAGAGAACTATTAATTATTATTATTAATAAGATAGATCTTTCCATCCATCCATCCATCGTCAACCGCTTATCCTGCGTACAGGATACAAGTAACATAAAAAAATATGGTAATAGAACAGTAGTCATCTCACCCAGAAGACTCATTCTTAAACTAAACTTTTATAAACACCACTTACCTTTATTTTGAAGTGTACCACTTAGACAGAGAACCAAAACGAGGAAAAAGAAAATAAGTTTCCTCATGATGTCTTTTCTTTGTTTTCAACTCAAGTTAGATAGGCAAATCTCTGTGTCTCTGTCTCTGAAAATCTTGCATTGCACTCAGCTGCATATTTCACTTCTGTATATTGTGGCTGCTCTGTGGGAGTGCTCAAGCTGCAAACACCTCCCCAAACATACCCTGTGAAAAAGAAAATATCTTGACATCTTATCTGATTCAACAGGAATGTGGGCTGCTCTTGGTTTTCGTTTTGAACTTGAACAGTGTGAACTTCTGACTAACGCCACCAAACATCATCTTTGTCAATCTATTGCACCATCCTGTGCTTTATGAGACTCAAATGTGACATTAAGGACATTATTTTTATGTATCTTTGCCATAACATGTTGTCTATGTTCTTTTGTACAAAAAAAATCCCCTTACAATATTCATTAAGCTTTTCCCAGTATTTTACAATATTGAATCTCTACTTGTTCAGACACTTTATTGGGACTATGTGGTGCTTGACTGAAATATTTAACTCACAAGTTAAATGGAAATGGACAAATTCACTTGTCTTTATTTCTATAGATGTCTGCCTGACACATGTGTCAAATGTGAAACTTTGGGATCTTTTTTTCCCAGCAATATTTTCCCTGGAGGGATGAGGGGTGAGGTAATAGTGCAGAAAGGGACAACTGAGTAAGTCCGGAAGTGTCTGTCTGAAGATGATAAGCTTTTCTGAACACAAAGAGTTTTGTTTAGTCTTCACTTCCTTCACCTCTTATTTGTCTTTTTAATGTAGAGATGTTTTATTAAACAACTGTCATCTTTTGGTTTCTATACCCTTTAGAAAGTTGTTTACTGATACTTCAGCTGTCAAAAATATAACATGTACGCACACGAACTTAGATTATAGCCAGGTACCAGGTGTTGTGACTTCAAGCTGGAACATGTGCAGCCAAATTTGTCTTATTTCCCTCCAGATGTCTTTTGTGATAAGTTCTATCAGGTTTTCAGATGTTTTTAATCTTACTTTAATATTTACAGGACACTTCTTCTGGAATGATAGGCCTACCATAACTTCCAGGACAGTTTTTGTGAGTATTTTTATGTGCACATCCAATGACTGTTTTATTATTCGAGCTTTATCTGAACTCTACATAACTAACATCTAGCTGAACACAAATGTTACCTCTGTCTTGTTTTCATCTAATCTGTTTGTCAGATGTGTAGTAAGAGATCTTTTCATTATCAGCATCCGTTTGACAGCTACCTCAGACTGACCTCATCTGTCATGTGGTGCCCATTTCCTGACATCTGACATCATTGCCCACAAGCAACTAAACACATCCCAGAAGACTGAAAATAGGATGAATCTGCTCTACAATGCAGTTGATATCACCAGCGATGCAAACAAAACACAAACATTTTTTTTCCATATTTGACGAGAAGCCTCATAAAATCAGAGTGGTTATGTTCTACCTGTTGTGTTGTAACTCATCGTGAGTTTTTAATGGCAGATTGATTCATGAGCATACAAAGTGAAAGCAAATGGAAGCATGATGATTTCTGAGAAGTGCACAGATGTCACACCTTTTTCTATCTAGCCTACCACCTCATATTTATGCGCCTTATCAGGGTGGTGATGGCACATAGATAAGATCCTTGCCTTTGGTGTGGGAGACCTGGGTTCGATTCCCACTGTGCGACATCCACCATTGTGTCCCTGAGCAAGACACTTAACCCCTTGTTGCTCCAGAGGCGTGCAACCTCTTACCTATATAGCAATTGTGGTGAGCATGACCATGCACCTCCTTCCTGTCTGTGTGACTGCAAAGCATCAACGGAAAACACTTGTTTCCTGTACCGTTATAGTAGTCATACGGTCTCTTCACATGCCACAGTACTGCACTCTGTTTTGTATTTTCTAAGGAAGCAACAAATCAAGCTTGTGTGTCCAAATATGGGAGGGAAAGCACTTCCAATCAAGCATGTGAGGATAATTATTTTTGTTACAGCTTTTTTTCAAAGGTCCTTATTGTTGCATCTGATAGCAAAGCTCACACCATCACTCAGCAGTACAATTAAAACTTCAAGAATCTGGGTCTTATGTTTGACACCTCAATGCGTTTTTTCATCCCAGTTAGATTACTCTAATTCCCTTTTCACCTGCCTCAGCATGTTGTCCCTGGAATGTCCACAAATGGTCCAAAACGCTGCTGCAAGGCTGTTGACCAGGTCCAGCTGGACAAGTTACATAACACCAGCCCTGTTTTTATTACATTGGCTCCCTGTCAAGTTCTGAATTCAGTTCAAAGTGCTCATTTTGACATGCAGAGCCCTGAATGGTCAGACAACCGTGTCCATCTCAGACCTGCTCCACTCTACTAGGCCACTTAGGTCCTCAAACCAAAGCCTACTAGTTACACCATGTGCACGTCTGAAAACTAAAGGTCAACGTGCATTTCAAGTGGTGGCACCGACACTGTGGAGCACGTGGTTGAAGTCTCTTTTATTTAAGACCTTGGTCTCGCCGTGAGCTATTTATTGTGTACATTGTGTGTCTTTAAACATCGTTGGTTTTATTGATTGATTACTCTGGTGGTTTATGTTTGTTGCTATGTTTTATTACTTGACTATTTTACCATTTTTTATTGATGCTGCTTAGCCTATGTATTATTGTAAAGAACCTTGTGACTTGCTCTGTGAAAAGTGCTGTATTAAGTACATTTTACTTACTTACTTACCAGCATGGCTTTCCCCAAGCATGTCAGATTCATACACCGACTGTGAGGCAGTGACCTATTAGGGGTGACTGTGTCCCTGTAATGATTCATTTCATCCCCCTCAAGATTTTTAGGTTATTATAAAAACTCTAAACATCTTTTTTGCTGGTCTTTAAAAAAAAAGATGTTAAAACTGGAAACGTAACTACCTATGTTAGAATGAAATGCCAGTTTTCCCCATATGAGGGCGATATTTCACTCGATGTTAGGATTATTTCATTCCTTTTCTTTTGGTACGTTTTATGACTGTAGAAGCAACTTTATGTTGTCATCAATTTCCCACTTATTGTCCAAAGCTCCTGAGAATGCACTACTATCAGTTATCTCTGCAATCAGCACAGCTGTCAGGGTCATTGCTGGTAATCACAGATGGCTCAGATAAATGGACAATTTGGATGATTTCCTGTACTGGCCTTTCAAACAACAATAAACTCTGTAGTGAATCTGGGCCACATTTTAAAGTAAGCATTTCTGGCTTCTTTTCTCTCATTAAAATCATTTTTAAAAGTACTATTACTTGTGTTTTACACACTTCTTTAGAGGAAAAACATAATGCGTATCTGATGTTAAAAGGAGGTTAAAGTTGGTTAAATTAACAATGGATCAAATGTCTTTGTGTGACATGAAAGGTTTCTCTTGTGGTGATGAATCCAAGAACGGGTGCACTACAGCCAAGTAGTAGTAGTAGTGGAGATGATAAGATGCTCAGCAAGACCTCAGAATGGCACTTTCAAACTGATTTCTCTTTTGGGTCTTGATCTGATAAAGAGCAGGATAGAGCATTTAGCAGCGAGAGAGCATGTTTCCCACAGGAGTTGTCTGTGTCTGCTTTCTAACTAAGCACCTGTCTGCAAAGAAGTTCACCATGTTAACTTAAAAGGTGGTGATGGTATGTCAGAGTTGTGTTGACAACTTGTTTCCATGGCCCCCAAGTGGCCAGAAATCAGTTATAGCAGGTTATACAAACAATCACTGCTATTTACAAATTCAAAGACATCAATTCAAGGGTTATTAATGCTGTTTCTCACTAGCTTGATCCACAAACCCTGGTGAAGTTTACTGATTCTGCAGCTCTCTTATGGCTCTTTTCACTGCACTAAATCTTTCTGTACAACAACGTAAGGAAAACTGTGGCTAACAGGTGCCATGTAAATGTTCCAAGGTGGAAGGAAAAGTGATCAGTATTGCAAAACACTTGTCATAACACTTGTGGTTTCATGTTATAACCATGTTATCTCTGTGGTTTTTTAACTCTTTGAGGTGTGCTTGTCTGCTAACTTTGTCTTTGGTTAAGAGAGACGTAGAAGTTTTAACTAGGTTTGGGACTGAAAAGAAAGGAAGGATCACCTCTAAAATAATAAATCAAATGTATTCCCTCTCCTAGAAAAGTTTCTATTGAAGTCAGCCCTTGCTTTTTCCTTGGACTTCAAACAGTTCTGGCATGGTTTAATATTTGTTTGTGATTATTATCACGCAAGGAAATAAGTCATCTTCAACACAAACTTAAAGCAGAATAGAAGGCATGACTTCACAGTGACTCTACAAAACACAATTGTCGTGTTTTTATTTGTTTGGGGGTTTTTTTGTTAATAAGGTCCTGTCTACAATGGAAGAAAGTAATTTACTCAACCACTTGTATATATATTGTGTATATATTTAATGGCATGTCTCTTGAGTTTTTAGATCTAATGCTATTTTACTCTTTTACTCCACTACATTTCAGAGGGATACATTCCACTTTTTATTCCACTACATTCATTTCACAGTGTCATGAATGGGTTCATGTTTCAGACAACAAAAGAAAATAATTTATCAAAGTAAACTATTTTCCAGAAACACTGAAGTGCGACAGTCCATGGATTGTGTGATGAAACAGTGTGGTGTTGCCCAAACGTAAAACTGAGTAGGAGAGCGGAGAAAGCTTCAGACAACTGTCTTTAAATGGCGCCATCCCAACAGCCCTGATGGCCCGCAATGCTAATGAAAACCATCCCTTTGCCTCTTCACTTCCTGAAAGAGGAAGAACTTAGTCAGATCAAACAGAAACCAGACTGAGCAGAGTGGATGGGGCTGTCACACCAGGAATGAGCAAGAACACCATTATCTGTATTTGTAGGATCTATATCTGTTCAACCAACTAAATTATCTGAATTCCTATCTTTACTTGGAAAGGGCAGGGCTGGAAAAAACTGGATGAGGACAATTTGGATGCTTTCCTGTACTGGCCTTTCATGCTTTCTGCAGTAGTTATTTAACACCATGAAACCCTGTAGTGAATGTAAGTCACATTTTAATGTGACATTGCATTGCTTCTGTTCAGTCACCAGAATAATATCTTTAGAGGGCAAAACAGTGGTATAATGTTAAAAGGAGGTTAAAGCTACACTTATCAATACTTTTGTATTAAAATAAATCAAATGTCTTTGAGCAATGTGGGGAAGGCTTCTCTCATGGTGATGAAACCATAGATAAATATCTCCCAACTTGGTGTGTTTAAGCATCTTTTATCTTGTTTTTGTTTTGTAATCTTGTTTCCAGCTGCAGCTGGTAGTTATTTTCACAGAAAACGTCCAGATAGACTAAACTAGAATAAACTTTACTAAACTAACCTAAATGTTAGACACACAGTTAGCAAGTTAGCGACTAACTGGTGAACACAGTGGCACATTTAGCAGCTAGAAAGCATATTTTCCACAGGTGTTAGTGATCAGAGACACAACTCTAAATGAAAGATGATGTTTCTCTGTATCTGTCTAAATAAGCACATGTTTGCTAACAAGTTCGCTATGTCAATTTGAAAGGTGATGGTATGTCGGTATGTAACTTGTTTTCATGGCCCCCAAGAGGCCGAAAAATCAGTTATGGCAGGTTTTACAAACAATCACTGCCTATTCACAAATTCATAGACATCAGTTCAAGTGTTATTAATGCTGTTTCTCACTAGCTTGACTGTGTCTCACCCACAAACCTTGGTAGTGTTTACTGATTCTGCAGACTTTTTACTGCTCTTTTCACTCCACTACATTTTATGTATAACAACATAAGGGAAACTGTGTTATCGCTAAGAAAAACCACCATTTTGCCTCGTCACTTCCTGAAAGGGAAAAAACTCAAGCAGAGCAAATAAAAGACTGAGCAGAATGGACGGGGCTGTGAAACCAGCAATTGTAGGAGGAATCAGCAAATACACTGCAGCTATATGTAGGATATGTGTCTGTTCAACCAAATAAATGATGTCCTACAAAACAAAATATATGAGGAAATCACAATTGTATCCCCACTCTGTATTGTGCACAGGCCACCAAAATATCCTACTAATGATAAAAGTTATTTTGTTCTATTGGTGAATCCACAGATTGGCCACTGAAAACTGGAGTCCCAACAAGACCCTCAAAGGTGGTATTGCTCCTTGCTCCACCATTGTGTCTATCAGTAACTAACTCCAGACAGTTCTTTACAATAAACATAGCCCTACTTCCACTTTACATGTGTGACTGTAGGTTTTCTGCACTTCTGCATAAACCTCTTTAAAGGCCACCCCCCCCCCCCCCCCCCCCCCCATTGTTGCTAGCTCTCTCTAGTTGACTGCACATCCGTCTTTGAATGTAGGCTATTTATAACATACACCTTGCTCTGTCTGATAAACCAAAAAACACAATGTTCCTCTTTCAGAAGTATTTTCAACGTGTCCCACTTAAAGTGACGCTGATGGATCCTATGTCTACCACTCTCTTTCTCACTCTCTCTTCTCTCTTCAAATTGACAAAGCCAGTATCTTATTTTTATTAGTATTTATTCTATAGAATGAATTAAAAGAAAGAATAAAGGATGTGATAATGATGATTCATTCTGTGGATTTAGGTATTCCTGTTAATCCAGCAGAGACACTTTTTATACTGACTGAGAACTGAGCATAATATCCTGTGTGCTTGTCCAATTGTTCAGCTCTGCTTTCCCCAAACAGTTTAACACCCTATTGTTGAATGCACAGCCTGACAGGACGATGTCCAGAGAACGATAAAAATGTGCTAAAGTGGAAACAGAAAACAACAGGAATTTAACTTGTGTAACACGGGCCTGGAACTGTGCCCTTGACTCTCTGGAACTAATCTCCCACAGTCTGTGTCCTGCCTCCTCCTGTGAGAAGGAATGAGCCTATGTTAGTTTAAAAACGCCCAACCCCAACATCCTAGGGGAGCAACATGACCTCCGAAGTGGATATCATGTACAGCTGCATTTTCTCTCGTGACTAGATTTAAAGCGGTTTTACATGAACAGTGTAAGCATGACTACTTGTACGTGAAACGGGACACGCATGACGATGAGCTTAATTATATCCCCAGCTCTACTGAGCTTTATAGTGTGTTTTTGCTCAGTCTTTCTATCTAATCTTTTTAAGGCCTGAGGCTTCACTATTTTGGTTCACTTTTACCGCTCTCACAGCATTGTTTTATTTCCTTGTTTTGGGAGTCATTAAAAACACTCATATAGGTCGTTTTGGAGACATCAACTATCGCCCTATTCTGTTGTTTCTATATGAGGACGTGTTGCCAGTTTCATGTTTAACAGACAAACATGAGAACAATCTGCTCATCTAACTTTTAACAAGAAAGCGAGTAAGCATATTTCCAAAAGCTTTTCCTTTAAGAGAACCTGTATAAGCATGGATCTGGTATTTCAAATTCTGTTTGGATTCATAATGGGCTGGTTAGCTGACAAAACTGTTTTAAAAATAAGAAATAGATCATTTTTAGTCTGCAGTCAGATATTGACCCCAGTGGATTTAAAACTCAGAATGAATGAGTCAGATGACTCCCACCCCATCCTGCCCCCATTTCCTCCTTGTGTCAGAGACTTTCACCCCACACAGAGAAAGTAACCAGCACATTTATCTTGCTTTCTAACACTTTGTATGTCCCATGCTTTTTCTGTTTTCAAGTATCCTTTGTCCTTATTTCAGTACTTTATGCACGCATGAAGGTAAACGCTCCAATTAATTGTTTATTCTGAAGTTCTACCAGAAGCAGTGGGAACTTTCTTGATATGTGCAAAATGTAAGTAAATAGTCTGTAATCTCTTGGGAGTAGAGGCTAGCGTCTGAACAGCTAGTTTATGTGAGCATGTAAACAAAGTATTTAACCACACAGAGACAAAAAAGGAAAAAGACAGGACATCCAGTTTCTGTCCGCTGCTGAGGACATCATGATACACTTTCCAAATCTTTTGATGTCGTCATATATAACTCATCTCAAAGAGTCACATAACATTTGCTCTTTATTATCAAAAGTTATAACCTGTTCTAAAAGATGTAATCGTACTGCATTTCTGTAATTCACTGACTTTCTGATATAATATGTATCTGACTGCTATAAACAGAGGAAGTATTTTAGCGTCTCCAGGGACATGTCGCTTCATCTCAAAGAAATTTTGTTTTGTCTGTACTGCGTGCCCTGAAGATACCCCCCCCCCAAAAAAAATAGACCACAAACCTTTCACACTTCACTTCAACTCAGTCTTGACATATTCAGAAACAACTCAATTACAATTACACCATAAAAACATATTTATAAAATCTATGTAGTTGTTATCTGCTATCCCAGTGCCTGCTGAGCACGCTATATAAGTATATTTTCTTGGTTGCATTATTGTAAATCCCTAAATGTAGGCTATTGTTTAGTTATTACCTACAAGGCACCACACAGGTACATTTTCTGAATGTGTGTCCTATTGTCTCTAACTGTCTGTTGGCTGTTCCCAGAGCTAGGCCTTAAAATTAAGAATCAAAATTTATTTTATTTTCTACTAAGTTTAGTTTACGTCTTTCTGTTAGATCGTCCAATTCAACTGAAAACATTTCAAGAATCACTTATATTCCCCTGCGCTTCAGAGCTGATGTTTTGCCTTTTCCTTTGTGTTATTTCTGTTGACCCTATTCTATTTTGTTGCTCTTGTGTTAACTGATTTTATTGTGATGTGACACCATCTCCTAGTAATTCTAGATTACTGATTAGCGTAACTGACTGAAATTGTAAACATAATGTATTTAATGTTCACTTGCTGTCATCACTATTAGTTGTAATTTTATTTTCTGCATCCACACAAGTTTTATATGTATTATAGTAAAGAAAATAATCCCCATTTTCCAGTAAATGGTCTGTTTTTTGGTATGGCTAATTTAGTTCTCCCACAGGAATAGTTTAATTGGATCTGGCTGCTGCTGTGTGACAGGAAGGTGACATCAGACTATAGGAATGTCTCTCTGTGTGCAACCTCCAGTTGATTGGTGGACGGGGCGTTTCGGACCTACTGGACTGTGGGCGGAAACTCACTTTTACACTCACTGGACGATGATCAGCAGCAGAAATATCCTAGGAAAGTCTTGAGAAAGACGAAGAATTTAAAATCGGTTTTCTCTCTCCTGTTTTTATGACTTCATTTTTCGGCAGCAATATGTTTTCACTGTATCCAAAAACTTTCCTGTTGGTTCTGGTGTGTGCGTGTGCGTGTGCTGCCTCGGGTGCAGCCAATAACGGTAAGAAGAATTCACGTAACTTTCTACTGAATTTAAAACAACGTGGATGCTGGTAGCGCTGAAAACATTATTTGATTAATGGTATTTGATTGACAGAAAAAACATACTATTTTGATGATTCTGAGTCCATCTGTTTTTCTAGCAGGTGTAAAACTATTTTAGACTTTCTCTGGTTCCAGCTTCTCAAATATGAGGATTTGTTGCTTTTGTTTGTCATAGATGGAGTAAGTTGAATAACTTTGAGTTTTAGACCTTTAGTCAACAGAACAAGACATGATGAGGTCACTTTAGGCTCTGAGAAGTAGTGATGGGCATTGTTTTCAGAATTTCTTCTCAGCATTTCTTTGACTAAAGATTAATCAATACTTACCATTAGTTGCAGCTTCAAAACGATTATTTTTATTATAAATTATCTGTGGTTTTTAATTGATGGTAAGGTCAATGAAATGTCAACGAACTGTAAACAAATGGCCATTACACCTCCCTGCAGCCCATGGTGACACCATCACATGTCAAACTTAAAAATGTTCAGTATTTATATAAAAGAAAAAAGCAACAAAGAAGCTGGAACAGATAATATTTGCTATTTTCCACAGTGTTTGCTTGAGAAATGACTGAAACCATTAATCCATTAAAATTGGCTAATTGATTTAAGGCTGCAACTACCACTACTAGTCTATAACCCAGGTTTATTTCCCAGCGCCCTGGTTGACACATTCAATATTGCTTGTTTTGTCTGAAATTCAGATAAGATATTCAATTTAATATAGGCTAATTGAAAAAAACACATAAAATATTCACATTTGAGAATCTGGAGCTATTGTTTTTCATTGATTGTTGATCATTTAATCGACTGATTGTTTCAGCTCTAAATCAATGAATCAGTCAATCTTTGAGCTCTAATATAAATCACTATGTGTTTAAAAATGTCTTTCAATCCTGTGTCTTGACCCTGACACAATTTATTCTCTCTCCAGTCACCATGCGAGGCAGGACCTTCACTCGTTTTGACAATTCAATCACAGATGAACCAATAGACCTGGATGAACTTCATACAGATGGGTCGATCTCCAAAGTTAATCGTTCTGCAAGTAAAGCAAACAACTCCAGCAGGTCAGAAATTACAGAAGAGGCAATGCTGTTTCTAACAGGCCCTGTATCCACCGTCCTCATACCTTCCTTCTACTCACTGGTCTGGCTCATCAGTGTGCCAGTCAACATCGGTGCGGTTCTGGCCTTCGCTTTAGGGATCCGTCCTAAGAAGCCGGCAGCGATCTACATGCTGAACCTGGCCTGCGCTGACCTGCTATTCGCCATGCTGCTCCCCTTTAAGATCTTCTACCACTTCGATGGCAACAACTGGATTTTCGGAGAACACATGTGCCGCGTGGTCACTGCAGCTTTTTACTGGAACATGTATTGCTCCGTTCTCCTCATAGCTTGCATCAGTGTGGACCGGCTTCTTGCTGTAGTCTACCCTATCGACTCCCTGGCTTGGAGAAGGCCACGAAACTCACTCATAGCCTGTGGAGTCGCGTGGATACTATCCTTCGCTGGTTCAGTGCCCCTCGTCCTCTCCAAACAGACTTTTCCGCTTAAAGAGTTGAACATCACCACGTGCCATGATGTCCAGTCATCTGATGTGCTAATCTCAAACTTCAAGATCTACTTCATCACCATCTGCTGTGCCCTCTTCTTCCTGCCCCTGCTCATCACTGTGGTGTCCTACACGCGTGTGATCTGGTCACTGAGCAGGGTCCCACATGGGGTTTCAGGAAGCTCACGCAGAAGAACAAGAGCAGTGGTGATGGCTTTAACTGTGTTGGTGATATTTGTGCTGTGTTTCACTCCCACAAACTGTCTACTGCTAGCACACTATGTGCAGTTTAATAAGGGATATGAGAAGAGCCGGGAGGCCCCTGATGGCTCCTATGCAGCCTATCTGGTGTTTATGTGTTTGGGAAGTCTGAACTGCCTCCTGGATCCTCTGGTCTACTACTTTGGATCATCCCAATGCCAGAGGCAACTATCCAGGGCACTGAGGTGTCAGAAGATCACAAAGGGCAGTAGCAGCAGTCATTCCTCATCTAATTCATGCAGATCCAGCAGCATAACAATTCTGAAATCCATAGAAAGCTCCAAAATAAACTCTCCCGTCACCAAAATGGACTCTTTCCAAAAAAGTCTAAACAGCCAATACAGGAAACTGCTGGTCTGATAAGACTGTCACATTGAAGAGGGATTAATCGTCTTAACTGATATGTGATTTTAAAGTTATGAAATAGAAATATTCTATTATGAAGTTCAGCACCAGAAAATAAGGAGCACAAATTGAATCTGTAGGGTTTAGCTTCCTGCATGTATTTTCCTTTCATGATTATAATGAAGGGAGGATAACTAAACCTATCGTGCCAACAGAAATAGCTAAGAATCTTGGTTCCATAACAACAAATGTTCAGTGACAGACGTTCCTTTTGAGTGATGAATAAAGAAGGAAGGAAATTGAGATTAGATAAAAATGTGCTTTCTAGAACAATTCTGCTCAACATTTGATACTATGAAATGCTTTTACTTTTGCACTGTATGTGTAAGAGCTTGTGAACTTGTAAGCAGAAAATTAATATGTACATTTAATGGAAGGAAACAACTTAGTATTTTGTCTTTTTTCTGTATACATTTGCTGCAAAGCTTATTTTTACACACTTATGTTTCACTTTTGAAAAGCTGTTAATCATGTCTTACTTTGTATATATCTATATATACATATAAATACATATATATGTATATAATACATTATATAATAAATATATATAACAGTAATGGGCTGAGCAAAGTCTGATGGTGGCATAGTTTGTTTACTACTGCTCTCTGCTGGTAAGAAATGTGAAGTGCTGTTCACCATTGTCCAGGTTTCTGCAGCAGATAGTGCCTGAAAGAATATGACCACCTATCTTCCACTGTGTATTGGTTTTAGTCAAGAGTTGTGTCTTTGTGTAAAGGAACTACTGACTGAATAAACAATATTTGAATTATTCAATCCAGGCTAAAACAAATGGCTGTTACGTAGTTTGTTTCTCTTTGTCCACTTATTTACTCCTAACCCTCTGCTGCACACATTATGGTGACTATAAAATGTCATCCTATTTTTTTGGAAAGTTGAGGCTCTCCACCAAGGGAGTTTTGTGTTCCCTCAGTGCAATGCTGTGCTATAAGGGAAAGTCTGATATTTTCACAACCTTTATTAAGTGAAATACAAAATAAAGCACTATTTTCATTTGTTTGTATATAATATTAGTTCAGTACATTTGTATTGTGCAGCACGCACAGTTTTAGTAAATGTATTGTAAAAGATTGTGCAATTATGCTTCTTTAGAGGTTCATACATATGCACATACTTTTATTGGGCTGCAAGTAATGCTTATTTTAAATATCAACTTGTCTGCCAAATCTTTGCCTTGATTACCTGCTTATAAAAATAATGTAAAATTGTCACAATTTCTAAGAACCCAAAACCGAAAGATGTTCTAATAAAAGTGATATAAACCAGAAAAACCTGAGAATGTCTGGCATTGTTGGGGCACTGGGTCATTGAAAATGACTGAAATGATTTATGATTATCAGAATTGTTGATTTATCTTCTGACAATGATCAACTCATGAGTTCAGCTCCACTGCTGCATGTGCCTGACTGTAAACACATAAAACACTCCAACTGGTGGATGGTCTGACCTGGTTTTTATTGCTTTTCTAAGTGGGTCATGCTGGTTTGCATGACTCATGACACAATGCAAATCTTATAGAAAGTTTTTCAACTCTTTAACCCTAATGTTTTTTTGTTGTTTGAGTTTCGAAGACCCCTGCCCTCTACAACAATTAAAAAAACATACATACCGTTGTTTTATAGAAATAATATATATATAGCATATCACATAACCCACTCACCTTTGTGCATGTTTTCATTTGTGCACTTGTAAATATGTGCACAAGTTGCATCTTCATAATGTCACAAGTAATGTAGGGGAAGTAAAAGTGGGTCAAATTATGATCTCAATTATCATTATCATAAGCTACTTCAGAAAATCAGTTCGACGTTGTGCTCTGTGGGCTATATAGTTTGTCACTTAATTTTAAAAATTAGACTATCATACATAACATAGGGAACTTTATTTTGACCTTTAAACCAAAGAGATAGGCTGCAAAAAGTCAAACTAGAGGTTGTTTACTGGCTTAATAACAATAATAACATAATCAGAATAATAACCATAATTATGTCTTCTGCAAACCTATTAGATGTTATCAGACACGTCGGGAGATGCCATTGATTACAGGCCTATTCCCGGAGTGTAGATAAGAGAAAGAAGCTCTGTTCCGGGTGATTTGTCTATGGCGGAAAGAAAATTACAGCCCAGACAATAAACGGAGGTGTGTCTTGGTAAACTACGCGCGGTCACCTGACACCTGATGTCACGCAGGTTTGAAAGCCTTGTACAAGGGCATAACACTCAAACCGTGAACGAAGAGGAGCAACTCAGCCGCACCCAAGGAGCTGGATATTGTTTTTAACCGCTATTGGCTGTCATGACTTTGAGGACGCGTTGGATTCAAAGGCTCATCCTTTTGTGTTGCGTGCATACTTGCCTGTCGGAAATAGGTAAGTTCCCTCCTCTCTTTTCCATCTCTGCTGTTTTTATTGTCTCAACGGACAACATATTCAGCTCAGATAGAATTGGGATCCAAAAAGTGCTTTACTGAACTACATACGCCTAATATACCCAGCATCTTTGAGGTTTTGGGCTCGGTTGCCTTTATAGGCGGGATTAATCTGTTAGAATTAGTTTTATAACACTAAACAATAAAGTTATGTGTGAAGTAACAGGTCAAAGTGCACACAGCTGAAAGGAACTAAGGCTCTTCAGTTTTAGTATGTTCCTGTATGTAAATCTGTTCCATTTCTGCTTTTCATATGTTTTCATGTCATTATGTTACACAGAAGAGAGAGGCTTCACCGGTATAGAGACCAAAGAGGGGGTGTCGGTCAGCTCCCAAGCCAAAAAAGTCCTGAGCAGTTATCTTACAACCATCTTCCTGCCAATCATCTACATCTTCGTGTTTGTTGTGGGTCTGCCCACCAACGCCATGGCAATCTGGGTTTTCCTCTTCAGGACCAAGAAAAAGCACCCAGCATCGATTTACATGGCAAACTTGGCTCTGGCTGACCTGCTCTTTGTCATCTGGGTCCCCGTAAAAATAGCCTACCACATCAACGGCAACAACTGGATCTACGGAGAGGGGTTGTGCAAAGTGATGGTGGCATTTTTCTACGCCAACATGTACTGCTCCATCTCCTTCATCACCTGTATAAGTGTTCAGCGTTACTGGGCTGTGGTTCACCCGCTCACCCATCAGAAAGACAACCGTGTAGCTGTTGCCATCTCCATCACAGTCTGGGTGGTGGTCTGGCTTCTCACGATCCCTCTCTACCTGTATGATCAACAGGTCCGTGCGACAAACCTCAACATTGTCACCTGCCATGACGTCACGAGGCCCAGTCAGAAGAAAATAGCAGCGGGCTACTTCCTGACAATGGGAACTTTGGGTTTTATTGTTCCAACGGTTGTGTGCATCGTATCCTATGTCCTCATGCTCAAGGCTCTCAGAAACAGCATGGTGGATCCAGCCATTGCCAAGAAGCGGCGAAAGGCTGTGGTCTTGATCGTCACCGTGTTGGTGATGTTTTTAGTGTGCTTCACCCCCAGTAATATCATGTTGCTGGTGCACTACATCCTCCTCCTGGCTCAGGCTCCCAACAACTTGTATGGATTTTACATCACCACCCTGTGCTTGGCGAGTCTCAACAGCTGTATTGACCCTTTTGTCTACTACTTCATCTCTGAGGACTTTAGGGAGCATGTGAAGAACACGTTCCTCTGCAGGAGTGAGCGGACGGTGGAGAGGATGAGGATCTCCTTTAGTGCTCTGAAGTTCTCCAAGAAGAGCAACACATATACAACTGAAACAGGGAACACTCAGAGCACTGAGTGTGTTGCTTAAAAAGCTAATTACTGATCATTAAACTTCCCTCAGGCATAAAATAATTTTCAAATCTGCTGTGACTTATGTGAGGAAAGTTAGGAGGGCCATCTGTGGCAAATACCACCTAGAAGCTTTGAGCTGTCTAAGTTACTGCTTTTTTTATTTTTGTGGAAAAATGTTTATGGATATATATATATATATATATATATATATATATATATATATATATATATATATATATATATATATATATATATATATATATATATATATATATATATATATATATATATATATATATATATATATATATATATATATATATATATATATATAAATCTCTTTTGATAATATAACTTTTATTTAATGCACTTTGGTTGATGCAGTCTGCTGCAGTTCGATTCATTTCACTGTGATGAATGGTCATTTTTAATGTGTTAGATCTTTCAGTCCATGCTGCCGTTCTGTCAGCTTTTTGATGTGCCAGAAAGCTAGAGACCTAAAATGAGCAGCCATTTAGCATGTTGTGTGATACATGATACAAGCTTTACATATGTGTGTGTGTGTGTGTGTGTGTGTATATTGTATATTTTTAAAGTTGTCTTTTTTTTTACTCATTTAACTACATTTTTGAGTTTGTCAAAAGTAACTATTTTTCCCGACACACTATCTGCAGGTCTTATTTTTTATTTAAAAGATACACTATTTTCTTCTTCTTTTGTAATACATGTATAAAATGTTTTTCTTTTTGTCTGTTGTACACCTATAAACCGAAAGTGGGATTGTTGTGACAGTGGATTGTGCTACAGGAGGCTGTTTAATCCCTTTTTATGTAGTTTCATTCAGCACCATCAGACCTGCAGCAAACACTACTGCAGCTGCAGCAGTTAGTTCATCCTCTCATAATGGGCAAGTGTTGCCTTTAGCAAAGAATTAATAAATTAATAATTTTTAATTGGTTAATCTGTTTATTTAATAATGCCACTTATCGAGATCCACATTGTCGCAATTTTAACTTATTATATGATTAGGAATTATTGTTATATACTGAAAAAGTGTGATTTAGTAATAAATCATTTTATGCCAAGAGAGAGACCACATGATCTAACAGGGTGTGTTTCTATACAGAAACTTCCCAAAGGGAGAAACAGTCATGAAAAGATAAATATGATCTGTACAAACTTGTTACAGAGGATATTTAGTTTCATAACATTCATCTTATTTTTTACATCTATAGTGCCCCTCTGTGTGAGTTCTGTAGTCAAAAGTTGAAAATAGAACTGAAATAATAAATAAGAGAAATAATCAGTAATAACTGATTAATTGTTTCTATTGTTTTTCAAGTAACAATACCAGTAATGTTATGGTTACAGAGAATTTGCTGTTTTTCTATGCCTATATTAAAGTGAACTGAATGTATTTGCGTTTGGTACTTTTGGTTGGACAAAATTAGACACTTTTTCACTGTTTTGTGATGTTTAAAGAAACCAATCAGATTTATTAATATATAAAATAGGCTAATTATTATCTGCAGTGTGGAGGTGAAAGCCACACAACAGCAACTGAATTATATGAAAGGAACTTCAATTCCACTCTATAACAACATGACATCAAACGCATGACTGTGCACATTAATTCCACATGACTGTAAGTATCCAGCCAGAAATAAAGAATACATAGTAGATGCAAATGAGAAATAGTTTCCTCTTCCAAACAACAGAAACCAATACTGAACTGGAATGCAGTGTTTATATTGTTAACTGTAGCCTATATACCACCTTATGTAGAGGAGCAAAATGTTGAAGTTCAAAACCTCAAGACCACCTTGTCTCTACTGCCTTGAATTGTTGTATTTGCAGTGTAAATCTTCTCACTGAATTCAACTTCCTAGAAGCAGCCTAGTCAGGATGACGTAGAGCAGGTAGGCGGTCAGACATGACGCCAAACAGGTAGTCTCGGGGTGTGGCCTTGGTTGTAGATGTTGTTCGAGAGACAAACGCAGAAGCATAAATAAAGCTTAACAGAAAAGTGTCGCTGAGAGTTTGTGCAGACATGGATTTTACTCGGTTATTGTCGCTGCTGGTCGTTTTCTGCTGGTTTTCTGCCTCTGATGCCGCAGGTAAGGTCGAAACTTTCTCTGGGTTTATTTTGTCGAAGAGTGAGGTCATTGACATACCGAGCGAATGACACACATTTAGTCATATCCCAAAATAACGTATTAATACAGACCTACTCTGTTAATATTCTGGTATAGTGAGGTAAATGTTTTAAAACACTGTTAAAATGAGAAATTATTTTTGACGGAATTGATCTTTTTAACCTTAATTTGTGGTAAGCTGCCAACGGACTGGGGTGTCCTTAAACGTCGGCGTATCTACCTAACAGTTGTTGTTTTGTTTTTTAATTACGAAGAAAAGTAATATATATCAAGAGTAACTTAAACAGATATTGTCTAGGGGCATATCCTATATCTAACCTGGTAAGTTTTTTAAAAAAAGCCTTGTTCCCCTCTATATTAGATGTTGTTTTGTAGAACTTGTTAGCCTATGTACTAGTTTTTTTAAAATATTTGTATTAGGAAAGCAACTAGTGATTATTTTCATTATAGATTCAGTCTTTTAACATAAAAGTGAGATTTTCAAATAAATAATTGTCCTCAACCCAAAAATACTCAGTCTACACTGATCTAAAGCAGCAAATCCTCACATTTGAGAAGCTGGATGTAAAGAAATAATTACCATTTTTGTTGTTCAAATGACATACATAATTCATTGATTATCAAATTAGTTGATCAATTATTCCACTAATCATTTCAGCCCCTAATTTAATTTTGTCATGTTTGTTTAGGTAAAGGACGGGGGTTTATTGGGTACAAGGACCCTGAGAATTCAGAACAAGTTGTTGTGGACAAGGCAACAGCTGACACGCTGAGAAGTAGCCTCACCACAGTCTTCCTCCCAATCCTCTACATCATTGTGCTTGTGGTGGGTCTCCCTGCCAACGGCATGGCCATCTGGGTATTTCTCTTCAGGACCAAGAAGAAGCACCCATCATCAATCTACATGGCCAACCTGGCTATGGCTGACCTGCTTTTTGTCATTTGGACGCCGCTAAAAATTTTCTACCATTTCAACGGCAACAACTGGACCTACGGAGAGACGATGTGCAAAGTCTTTGTGAGCTTCTTCTACGGAAACATGTATTGCTCCATTCTTTTCATCACCTGCCTCAGTGTGCAGAGGTACTGGGTTGTGGCTCACCCTTTGTCCCATCAGAGGAAGAACAACAAAGTGGCTATTGGTGTCTGTGTGGCAGTCTGGGCTTTCATCTGGCTCACCACCACGCCTCTGTACTTATATAACCACACCGCAAAACTCAAAGACCTCAACATAACCACGTGCCACGATGTCAACGTCATACAGGATTCCCTCAATCCATTCCCTTCTGTCCAGATCCCCTACTTCTACTTCATCTTCATGGGTATGGTCGTGTTCCTCGTCCCTTGTGTAGTGATCATTGTGGCCTATGTTCTGTTACTCAGGGCTCTGGGGAACAGCATGGAGGACAGTACAGCAGCAAAGAACCGGCACAAAGTTGTGGTGTTGATTGTGATTGTCCTGGTTACATTCCTGGTGTGTTTTGTCCCCAGTAACATCATGCTGGTGGTGCATTACTCCCTATTGAAGGATGGGGAGATAAATAATGGCTATGGCTTCTACATCTCCACATTATGCCTGGCCAGTCTCAACAGCTGCCTGGACCCTTTCATTTACTACTTTGTGTCTGAGGACTTCAGAAACCATGTGAAGAACACACTGCTATGCAGGAGCAGCAGGACTGTGGAGAGGATGAGGGTTTCATTCAGTTCCATGAAGTATTCCAGGAAGAGCAAAGCATATGTTTCAAATAGTGGAGAAACACAGAGCAGTAACTGTTAAATCAGATTAAGGAGAGAAAAAACACTGATTAGATATCAAATATCCTGCCTATCCTGCCTTGCTTGTACTCTGGTGTACTGAAAACATGGCAGCGCACAGACCTGGTGGCACTTGGACTCAGTAGCTAGGTCTGTCATAATGAACATGAGGCCCATCAGGTGCAACCAGGTAACCTCAGCACATCAGACAACCAAAGACGAACTTTAAATGTGAAGATGAGTGTGTTGGGATGAGGGTAGAGGTCATTTTAACTTGGTTTTATAATGCAAAACATTAATACACACACATACACATATATATATATATATATATATATATGAGAGAGAGAGAAACTGCCTGTTAAAAACAGTTAGTCCTTGGCTGCATAAAATGTCTAATAGATGTGTTTTTTGCTAAGATTGTGACTGACTAGTTCACTGCATTAGAGAACATTTAAAGCAAACAAACCTGATGTGTTGAGAGCAATGGAACAAGAGATCATTTTTAACAAGAGAGAATGTCAAGTTATGACTTTAATAAAGGCGTAAATGTAGCTTCAGTCAAATCTACAACAGAAAGGGTGTATTTAATGTTCATTCCTGGTTTTTATCTTGTTATTTTAAACCACCTTTGGTTTTTATTTACTTTTGAGTTTGAAAGTGATGCGGAAAAAGGTGGTAGTGTTGCTATTTTTTTAATAAATGATAAAACAACAGGATGCAAGTGAGTCACTGGCAATGTTGTTATCATACAGCTGGAGACGGATGTAGAGTCATTGTCATGGATCATTCTCTACATGTTGAGGAAATGTTCTGAATTCAGAGAATGTGCTGTCATGTTTAGTGTCTGAAAGTGTACGTACCACTCCTTTAAACCCGTATTTTTATGTTTTACTTAGTTGTTAATTATACTGTTTACTAAAGAAACGTCCAGAAAAAGAGGGTCAGAGTGTTAAAAGCTGGAGTAGGCAATTTCAGATCGATTTTTAGTTAAAATTTGTTGAAATTCTCTTTGCATCCTGACAGCCATCAATAAATCAGATGAAATGAGAAACATCTGGTGGCTATCGCAAGACTGTTATAAGCACGGCCAGTCTGCCTACATGCAATCTGCACATGTACCCATATTACATGAAATGTGTTCTGGCGGGTGGGATTTTATTTGATTGGATATTTTCTAGCTGTCTCCTGCTAGTTTCTCCAAGAATGTTTTAAGAGCGTGACGAGACACGTCATGAGGATGACTAAGTCATAGGTTGCTTCAGTCACTAGTTTCAGTGTCAGACCAGTTTCACCTATATAGGGAACACAGCTCACATTACTTTTTATTTTTATTTTTTGAAACACAGGGACCTATGTAATAGCTTTCCTCTTGATAAATTATTTTGCTCTTAAATGCAGCCTTTCTCTTTTTTTCATTTGGAGTCTGTGTTTTAGTCATACATTTTTTTTTTTTTTTCAGTCCCCCAGCTTAAAGACAGTGTACTGTTGGCAAAGGGACATTGTGAACCAAAGCTAAATGCGCCTGGTCTTTTATCTCAATATAAAGAGTAAGTGAATTGATTCAAGGAATAACCCCACAAAAAGAGTGATCACCCTCCCCCAGGTACACACACAGACTGTGAATGCTGATTAACTTCCTTTTTAATGACTGGTTGAAGCAGAGCTCTAGGCGGTTTAAACAGGTAAATGATTGTTGTTGGAGTGTCGTCTTACCTTTTGTCAGCACTCTGAGTAAAATACCTTTTTTCCCACGTTGGGAACTGAGCCACTCCCTTGCCATGTTACATTTACACTGTGTGACCAGGGAAAACAGGAATTTTCATAAATCTTATGTTTGATCATTTTTGAGCTAGTGTTTTAACAAATCACCTGTCAAGGATAACTGGTATTAAAATAACAGGAGAGGGAATTATATTTCTATAAAGTTGATTATATATCTTTATAAAACATAGAAAAGAAAAAGAGTTGAAGGTAATTTAAGACCTTTTTAAAAATTTACATAAAAGTGAACACTGAAACGTTGGTTTTGATTTGTATAAGTTGGGAATTCATTAGTTGATTTGAGTGAATCCTCGATTACACAGGGCGTGACACTTCCTGTTGTAGAATACATGACTGAATGAATGAAAAGCAGATTACCTAAAGGTGTACGTTAATGCAAAGTGCAGTTTTCTTATACTAAGTTTTCCTCATAACACATTTTGAGCCTTATCTACACAACATAATAACATCTTATTTCTCTGCACAGCTTTGCTATGCCAGCCATGAGAGGCAGTGTTAATATGGCAAGAATTGGAAAAAATAGAAATCAATATTTGATAAATATATATCCACATATTTGTGTTCAGTAAAAAAAATTTAATCAAGACAATCATGATGCTGGTCTTTATAGTTATTGTGACGATAGCTTTCGAACTATGGTTGTCTGCACAAGACACGCCTCAGTTTTCCACCAATCTAGTTAGAAAGAAGACAATAAAAAGCTAAAAGTAAAGATACTTTTGTTACTCCAAACGGCAGTATACAAATACAAACTTGGCCAAACCTGCTAAACAACACCATAAAGCCATCCCTCACTATCAAAGGGGTACCTTTACATTATATACATTTAGCTGACGTTTTTATCCAAAGCGACCTACTATCGCTATATATGTCAGAGGTTGCACACCTCTGAAGCAACGAGGTCTCCCACATCAAAGGCGTGTTGTGTCTTATCTCCTGCTCCATTACCACCCCCTACTTAAGAACATCTGATAGGGCTGTGGGGACACGTCAGACAAAAAAGGTTGGGAACCATTGGCTTAGTGTAAGAATATGAAGAAATAATAAATAATGTAATGAGGGTTAGTACTGGTAGGACCAGATTCATGACAACAGTCAGTGTAAAAGGTTGTCTTGACAACTGAGTAGTTGTTGTCCATAAGGTGGTGGTAGATTGCATAACAAATCCCAATTGTTCAAACCTCGCCAGATCCAGTCTAGTCTTTTACAGGAAATAGCTTAACTTGAACTCCTTAAGTAAATTTTATTAATTTATGGTGGGAATGCACACACATTACATTTATTTAGCTGACGCTTTTATCCAAAGTGACTTACAATTGCTAAGTATGTCAGAGGTCGTACACCTCTGGAGCAACTAGGGGTTAGGTGTCTTGCTCAGGGACACATTGGTGGATGTGTCACAGTGAAGAATTGAATCCAGGTCTCTCACACCAAAGGAATGTGTCTTATTCACTGCTCCGTCACCACCCTTTTCCATCCATGCCATAAATAGACATGGGAAAAATTCATACTGAAGATCTAAGTACTAGAATAAGTATAGAAAAGACAAACAGACATATTCTTGAGTTGTCAAGATTGAATGCAAGGTTTCTAAAATATACGCGACCTGTTTGCTTTTGTAATCCAGCAACACGCCAAACCAGTTCTACTGCCTGAATCGTTACCAAGTGACTGACAACAAACAGGAGTCTGGGACGAGTTCCTACGTATAGCTTGTTGTTATGTTATGACACACCGCATTTCCTCTGTGATATCATTAGATATGCTTCTGCACAAAGGGCAACATGTGCTTTTTTGTTTTGTTAAACTGTCAAAATAAGTCTGTAGAAACTGTTGTAGTCTTGCCTCTCTGATTTGTTTGGGGGAAAAAGTGACCTCTGCTGGTTTGTTGAAATGCAAGCAATACCTCATATAAGTAAACGTTTTTTTGAAAATATATATATAATAGTGGTCAGTACATCTTTAGAATTGTCCACATTATTTGAGGATATGTTGACTCAAAAAAGCCACATGACTTTATGCTCTAAAAAAATCTAATCAATGGAAAATTGATTGATTTATTGAATAGAGATTGATGAACAATCAACATAGCAAGACGTTTCAAAGAACAACTACTTGTGTTGTGAACTCAATTCTTATATTCTTTTCCCAATTGAAGACTTTCTAATAATATATTGTCTTTCGTTTAATGAAGAACTCTTCCAGTAAGAGCATTTTGTCTCAAAGAGAGGATGATAGATTAGTATTGCGCCCACGCATCATACTGGGATGCAGCTAAAAGGCTGCTATTCATGCATGTGAGTGAGAGGGTCAGTGCTGAGGAGGGAGAGGGAGAATGTACGTGCTAATGTGTGTGTAATCACTCTGACAGATTGCACCATCTACCATCAGCAAATACTCAGTAATATCTATCTAGTGACTTATAAAGAAACAACTGTCAAGTATGTGGTTTTATTTTTTGTTTTTATTTTTCAAGGCTACACATGTGTGGAAACTGACCTGAGAATGTCATGGAGACAACATAACAATACATCAATACACTAACATAATCACTATGAACAAGAGAAAATATACAAGAAATTGATATAAAAGATCATTCTTCTCAACAGCTTACCAGACAGTGAAGAAATGTTAGACAGAAATCAAAACTTCTAAACTGTGAAGATTATCCATGTTCTGTTAGAGAGCAGAGGGAGATATCAAATTAGTCAATATAATAATATCAAAAAGACAGGAAGGGCAGGCATACAGGAAGGAGAGAAACGGGTCTGTAGGAAAAAAGGCAATGTTGGAATGAGAGCACGTACATAGGAGGCAGTTTGAGTAAAAGAGACCGAGTCAACAAGAGATAAAACTCTTCAGTCTTTTCCACCTTTCACCTCGTCTTGCTCCCCAGCTGCAGCCTGGCTGGCGGGAGTTAGCCCAGTGTGGGTGCCTCCCAGCCAGTCCCAGTGAGAGAAGAACGGGGCAAAGTGAGTATTGGGCCGCTGGTGATGAGCATCATGCTTGGGTGCACCACCCCAGAGGCCAAAGGGCACCAGGTTATGCGTGGACCACGGGAAGTCATAGCCAGAGTGGTCCTCAGTGGAAACGTAGACATTGAAGACCATGAAACCCCATGCTGTGAGGCAGTGGCACTGGAGAAGGATGGGGTCTATTGTAGCCCAAAATCCCACACTGAATAACTCCCAGCCAGACAGGTACTGGGTGACGAGGCTGAAAGGCTGGTTGTACTGATGGTGTACGGCATGGAACGTGCGGTACAACCAGGGTACCCGGTGGTGCAGCAGGTGCCAAAGGTAATACTGGAAGTCAAAGACCACCATGCAGCCCAGGATGCCCAGGCAGAAGCTCCAGAAAGTGGGTGCCTCACAGGGTAACGGGGTCGGCGGCCTCCACAGCCACTGGGCAACTGCAGCAGGAAAGATGTAGAGCAGATGGTTGTAGATGGTGACACTCAAGGTAGTCCAGATGTTAGGCCACGTGACGGGTCTGTCAGGGTGGAGCCGGTAGCGGTTAATGCAGGGCCAGCAGGGAGCCAGCAGGTCCAGCACAGTGTAAATACCAACCAGGAGGAAATAGGTGGTGACGGATAGAATCACAGGGAAGAGAGGGCTCCTCAGGAGGTCATGGTGATTCTGGTGGAGGTAGTCCCAGGCAGGCTGCAGGATCAACCCCTGGGACTGGCCCCCAGTCACGTTGTCCTCAGCCAACATCCAGGATAAAGCCTCAGTTCTGAGTAACCTGCTTGTGCTCATCACTAATGCAGCACTTCTCTTCCAAAAGAGGGCCGATCAGAGAGGATTATTTTCTAACAAGCCCCAGGACAGGATAAAGAGGATCTAAATGAATGGAAAGATCCAATCAGCTTCCTCGTGTAGGTTAAGCAACAGCAAATTGTCTGGTGATGTTGTGCCAAATTGGACTGGCGGACCGTCTTAGCCTCTTATGTATGTTCAAGCCCCACCCCCACCCCCCACCCCCCTGTGTTTTTTAAAAAAAGGCCCTCTGTAAAGGCCCTTTTTTCATGGGCACAAGGACCGCAGCCAGGACTCAGGAGCCGGGCCACAACAGCTCTCATTTTTGACCCAAATCATGGAGAGAGAGCTTCCGTTTACTTTTGAATCTGACGTGGTCACAAGAAACCAAGGGCGGTCTTGTTTAGCTACATTAACAGAGTGGTATAGCACAGCAAGTTATATATCCACTGATATATGTTAACAGGCTTATTGTTTATGTTTCTGTCTCTCTCACTCTCAGATCATCAAACACACACACACACACACACACACACACACACACACACACACACACACACACACACACACACAACATGAGCCCTAAAGAGTAATTAATCATAGCAAAAGCTGTCAAATGAGACATGCATTCAAAAGCACTTCCTTTCCGATTCTGGTTTGTAGTTATTGCTCAGTTGGAGTTTCAGTACAGAAAAACAGGATTTCATTGTTTAAAACTGAACTGGAGCAGTGATCACAGCTCTTGTTACTATGGTGTGACAATCGTCAATCAAATAAATATCATGTGATAGCCTGCTTCATATTCAGATATTAGGTCATTTGACTTGTATTTCTTTACTATTATCACTTATGTTTCATGAGATTCTTAATTAACAGTTAGCAGTATGAAGTCTTTCAACACTGACACGATGAGAAAGGAGCCAGGACACCAAATGTTTTGTAAAAATAGCTCAACACAAACCACATTAATTGGAGTAATTTTCTTTCCATAGACACATGACACTTAGATGAATACATCTGGCATGACTCAGCTTCACTATAATAATATCACACAACTAATATTACACAGGCAAATCACAATAACACACACACAACACATGAAACATTTTTCTTTTACTAGTGTATTAGTACGAACTGATACTGTCTAATTCAGACACCACTGATCCTCACTCCAAATCTAAGCATTATTACAAAAGGCTGGAACATGTTGAGCTGTTCCCAGATCTTTACAAACAAAAACCTAATGAATATATGAGATTCAAAGTTAGTTCTTAACCCCTGAGAAGCAGTTGAGAAAACAATTTCACCACAAATGAAGCTTTCATGTCTAATGATCTTCATCCTCAGATGGAGTTTGACCAGCTGCCATGACATTGTAGATGTTTTAGAGCACATCCTGTTCATGTTGGCTTAATAGCTGAGGTTCAAATTTTGTTGAGGTACTTAGGGCACATATACAATTTGTTGCAATTTATGCTTTTCACTTTTCACAGAGAAGAAGAAACACATTTCACATTAGTGACACATCTTATAACTGGGATGCATTAAAGAAACAGGACGTGAGCGCATGCTCGCTGAACATAAGCCAAAGCAGAACTTGCCATACCCTTTCTGTTACCACTTATCAGCCACTAGAGGGCAGTAAAAATCTTCACCAAAGACAGTCCCAGAAGACACTTCATTAAACAATGAAAGAGGAGCCATCCAACTGGATTTGAATGGCCAGCTGCCAAAACTTAATCTGATGTTTCCTCATTTAAAAAAGGATTCAAAAGTTGTGACAAGGTAGCTTAATATTAAAGACAGCAATTTTCAACAGTTTCAACTCAGTGATTAGCGAAGCAGTGGACAGTGATGAGTGAGCAGAAGTATAGTGTCAATACTACAGATTATGAAACTTTCTCGTGTGCAATCCAGATGGATTATGTACTGTATAGAAGGCTTCTCTTTCAAACACTAACTCTGTTCACAAGTGAATATAATTTAAGTGTACTTGTGATATTTATCTGAGCAACTCAGAGCCACTATTTTGGAAACAAATCATTAAAATGTAGAGATTCAAAATGCAAAAAGGTCTGTGAAATTCCAGAGGCCAGTGCATGAAAATTGATTCATTGAAAACACAGTGAGACTGTAGTAAAGGCTGTACACTGTCTGGAGACTCTTATTACATCTGTCTCAGTCGTAATGTCAAACCCAGAGAAAAAACTGTGAAAATCACAGAAATCACAAATAACCTCGAGGTTGAAAATCCGGCGGCTGACCGACTGACTTGTCGTTGAACCTTTCAAGCACAGTGTGGATTTTGGCACTTTGTCAAGTCTGATAAGAAGAAGTTGCTACAGTGCTACAAACAACTGTTTGAATGCAGCTGATCACTACCAGTGTTGGTTCTGTGTTACCGCTTGCCCAACAAGTGTTGGTGAAATAAACGAGAAGGGGAACTTCATACTTCACCTCATCACTAACATGCAACACTAGGTGTCTGAGGAGACGATGACATGGCGTGAGACTACTCCCTTCTCTCCCGAGGGAGAGCACACCGTCCATTGAGCTCTGCTGCCACTGCACGTCCTAGAAGCACTGTCCAGATCGCTCATTTTCTTGCTTTCTGTACCTTGTTGGCTGGTTTTAATGTGCTTTTCCACATTACTATGTCTATCAGAGGTCGCACGCCTCTTGAGCAACTAGGGGTTAAGTGTCTTGCTCAGTGTCACAGTGGGGGATTGAACCCGGGTCTCTCGCATCAAAGGCATGTGTCCTATCCACTTCTCCATCTTCATATTCATGTAATAATTATACAAATGTCAAAGAAACACAAAACCAAATTGGTTGTAATAATCATCCTCTTATAGTGAACCATTTGAGCCAGACAGATGTGATCCCTATAAGAGTTTACCACTGTACAATACAGTCAAATCAATACCAACACACAGTCATCGTGGTAACAGGCATGTTCAAATAAATGTCTCTGACATTTAAAGAAAATGCCCTGATCACTCAAAAGTCATCTTTGATTCAGAAGGTAACTAAATTTGTCAAATTCAGTCACAGAAGAACAGACAGTGAGATATCCTCTCCTCTGATCCTGACAGGGTGAGCCACAGCTATGGTGACCACTTGTCCCTGACAAAAAGCTACACTTCAGCTGCAGTCATAACCACTTTATAAACCTTTAATAAATGGTTTATAGCACACTATAATGAGCAGATATAAAGACATTTTATTAATGTGTTTGTTAATGTAAATGTGTTATACATTTAGTGAACAGCTAATGAATATTGATAAAACAGTATAACATACATTTGTTTAGTGACATGATTGCACACAAGTGTGTTTTGAAACACTTTATAAACATGCACAAATGATTTCATTTAAAAAATCAAGATGCATTCAATATTGTAATAACTCCAATACAACAGCTACCAGACTTCGCTTTCATGTTATATTATCTGAATTCAGGCCCAACAACAGAAAAGTCAGTTTGAAAAACAAAGTAATTGTCAGACAAAGAATAGAATTTGTATCATCAGTTGTTTTATCAGTTGCTCTCAGCAGTCGAAATATGAGTGTTTAAACCTGAAGAAGAAGAGATACAGAGTTGTGAAAATAGCCCTCGATTGTTTCATCCTGAGTACATTTCTTTCTTTATGTAAAGGCTGCTTAGGGCTGTGTGACAGCATGTGTTAACGCCGCTGAAGTTATGAAAGGAATAGGAACAGAATCACGTCAGGGCTCATCATCAGGTGAAGGTCCACACCCACTCAAAAAGCCTGTGCAAGAGTGGAAGACAGAGCCTCCAGTCAGCCTGGTGCAGAAACCTGAGAATACAGAGTCAGTGTGAGACTTCAGCAGGTTTCATCGCACACGTCAGCAAGACAAAAGGAACAAGAGAGTCTACAGCCATGCCAGCAGCTTGTTGAGAGGCTTGTTACAGCCCCTTGCTTTCTGCCTGCAGTGACTTGTTCTCTCTTGCAGGAGCCTGCAGTCAGGGAGGTTGTTAAACCTAAAGTGGTGGCACTTGTTTAGTCCTCCACCAAGATCACTCTCCATCTCCCTTTCTCTCTCTCTCTCTCTCTCCATCCATCCATCCATCCATCTTCAACCGCTCTTCCTGTGTACAGGGTCGCAGGGGGCTGGAGCCAATAACAGCTGACATCGGGCGAAAGGCGGGGTACACCCTGGACAGTTCGGCAGTTCCATGCACAAATTGCCACCCTCCGTGTTTATCTTTTAGCACTTTAGCTTGGCTTGTCTCCCATCTTTATCACATGCATGTGCCCGGTTTGTGACAGGCTTAAATACAGTGAGTTTTAAGCTACATGTTCACACTGCCAGTGCTAACAAGCTGAAGTTTAGTAGGTGTTTACCTTGTTCACCATCTTAGTTTATGCAATGGGACAAAAATAGTCACACATAAACTGATGAGATGTAGAAATTTTAATTTAGATACAAAAAATGTACTTGAATGGAACTGGGTGGTGGGTAAATAGACAGCTAATGCACTTCAACAACAAAGTACAAAAATTGTGTTTCACAAAGCAAAGACAGGCGTGCAGAAGGGGAACTGCTGAGTAATGTGATTAACTTATAGTCCAGTAGTTGATTCATGCTTCACATCAAAGGTGAATTCAGTATTGATCAATTGTCTTCATGTGACATTCATTTCAAATGTCTTTTTCTATCTTATTGCAGAAAGATATTTCAGAGCCGTATAATCTCCTATTGTCTTGGTAGTGACCTTGAAGATGTGACAGAGGACCTGAGGGTACACGAGGGCACATAAAATGATATATCATCTGTCACGTAGGTAGGAGGCAAGCTTCCTATCCTCTTAAAGACTGTGAGCTGGGCTTAAAACTCCCAACAGGGACAACAACTTTCACTGCACACAGTGTTTGGTGTGGTATCAGTTTGTGTTGAAGGTTTCATGTCATCTTTTTGCACAACAGTTACTACTAGCAGCTGAGGGAAACTGTTTCATCACCTTAATAAATGGAAACTTATTTTCTCCGTGGCAGTGGCTGCTTGTGGGAGAAAAGTTGCAGGCACACCTGACAACTAATATCCCTCAGGTGTTGTCTTTGGGGGCTGAGGGATGAATGGAGTGTTATTCTCCACTGTGACAGAGGAGGGTAAATCATGTATGAGAGCGACCGTCGGCCACGAAATGACAAAGGGCGAATGCTGCTGTTGCTAAAAATAAACCCTACAATGAGAACATGACGATTTTGAATCACAAGGTGAAACTGAGAGAATGGCAACCTGCTGTCAAGCAAGTCTCTACAGTTTGATTTATTTCACTGAAATGAAGTGAATCCAGTGGTTTCTTGGGAGGCACAAAACACATCAACAAATCAAAACCCGCTCTGTGGTTTCAGTAAAGTAGAGTGCACACTGCTGAGGTAAATGGGATATGCAGATGTTGCCATGTTGGAAAACCCAATCAAGTAAGTCAGCTCTGGTTATAATTATGCAGTCACAGTACTTCAAAAAAGAACGTACACTGAAAAAGTCAAAAGTGACTTAATGTGTTAGAAATAACTTGTTTGCTTTAAGAAATTTTTAGTGAAATCACAATATTTCCCTTACAGAAGTGCTTTTGTTCCGTAAACCAAACCACACAGGATGCAAACTCCGCTCTCTGGCCCCAATCTCCTGGACTTTGTACGGCCATTGTCCATCAATCTGATCACCACCACTTCCTACTCTTAAAAAATATTTTATGACTATAAGAACACATGGAAACTCTTTGATTCAGACTTCTTACAGGTGTACCCCAGAGATATAGTTTGTAAAAGTAATTTGCGGGACAGATTTTTTTAAGAGAATGGTCAACATTGGTGCAGCAGAGGCTGAGAGATAACCCGATTTTTAGTCCCTGATGTAGGTCAAGCTCCAATAATGCTAGATGCTACATTTCCCACAAACTGCATGCTATCTTCCATTAGACCCTACCTGTAAACACTCTTTACAGGGTGTAAACACACACGTCCTTCCAACTCTGTGCAGGCACTTTTGTCATATATTTCAAGCCTCAAGACCGAGCAGAGATAATCCTGATGACATCACTGTGACACAGTCAGGGTTATTTTACAGAGAAACAGAGGACATTATACTACACAGAGGTTGAGTAGTACTCCTCCTGCTAGTAATATGACCTTCAGTGAAAAGCTCCTTTAACAGAGAACTATAAAAGTGTTACCATGTCATGCTCAAACAATGAAACTTTTGTCATGGAGAGTCATATTTAATTTAGAACATCCACTTTTTGTATAGTATTGTATGCTAGACTTCCTTGTGCCTCCATGGCCTGTTGCTAAAAAGTTACAAGCCAACTGCAGCCAGATTGATGTAGAGAGAAGTAAATAAAGAGTCACTCAAACTGAAAATAACATATTAATATCCGGTATTTTGTTATGTGACGCAAACTGTTATCCTTCATGTCTGCAGGTCTTGGCTATCAGCACGGTTCTGTCTCGAACCGGTGACTTCAGGTATGGGAGGCTGACACGCTGACGAGGAGGCGAAAACCCTAAAACTATTGGTCGCCATTGCGTTTCTTGAGGCGTAGGGAAGTAGCAACTTGACTTAACTGCAAGATTTCAGAAATTCCTATCCTGATAATGTATGATTGTATCTGATTGTAGTGGCTAAGAGTGACACAAAATGTAATACTCAAAAAGTACCTCAAAATCTTTCTAATGCACAATACTTGTGCAATAAATGTATTTATTTGCTTTCTAGATACACACACTGTGTACAGTACATGTATACCTACATACAGATAACAAATGTTTTCTGTCCACTCATGTAAAAAGCAAGTCTCCCCTGAGCAAAATACATGAACTTCTTTTTTCAGTTAATATTTTCCATTGTGGTTCTAAGGACAGGACTGCTTTACATTTCCACAAAAAAAGTAATGGAGACACATGTGGGCCATAAATAAATACATTTAGAAATGGCTTTAATCAGTAAAAGACTAATTTAAATGTAATAAAATGTAAAAACATAATCCACATCATTCTTCCTTTAAGATGAATACAATGAACTTAGAATAAGTGTAACGTGACCTTGTCTGTGAGTTTTATCAACTGCTTGTTTGTTTCTCATGTTGTTGTTTTGTTTGTTTGGTGAGCCGAAAACAAATTTCTACGCTTGGTGGATAATTCTTCTAATAGTTCTAGGTCTATGTAAGAGACACAGACATGTGTGAATACCTGGGGGGGCTCCAGGGTTACACAGGTACGTGTTTTGTTTTTCACTTAGCGGCCTTGATTAAAACCTGGAAAGGAAGACAGTTACCATGGGCGTCTCACCTGTGGAATTAATTATCGTCAGAAAGATAGAGGATGGCCCACTTAGCTTCTCCTCATTTCCTCATAAACAAGCTGTGCCGCTGGGTCTAATATCACATTTGTACGGGACTCTAACCAGGTAAGAACACCACTCACAAATACTCTGTTTCTTACTAAATAATGTTAGTCTTGTTACATTAAATGTGTAAACCATAAAACATTTATTTTGTCAGGAACCTGCAAGAGTTATCATCCTTCCAGCAGAATGCCGAGCCAACTCGAGGGTGCAATGGATGCTCTGATAACAGTCTTCTATAACTACTCTGGACATGATGGTGACAAATACAAACTCAACAAGGGCGAGTTAAAGCAACTCTTGAACAGTGAGCTCACTGACTTCCTCATGGTAAAGTAAACATTTCAGTATTGCGATTGTGTTGTTGATTGTTTAGTCTATTGTGCATTTAAATTGAAGTTGTTACACCATCAGTTTGCTGAGGTTTTCGCTGAATTAGAGAAGTCTTCTCAAAAGGAAAAATATGACCATCCTCACAGCGATCAAGCATTTAAGTTATTTGGGACATAGTTATTTGTGAATATTTTCAGCAAAGCCCTGACTCTTAATTTTCTATTGTGTGTGGCATTTTTATACTGAACCCCGTAGCCAGGTAGCAACCAGAGTGCTTTAAAAGAAGCGATCGAAGCAGTGCAGGACCCATCCTCCCCTCCTCTGAAGTCTTTTTTGCTCAGCCCCTGTCACTGGAGCATCTGCAGCGAGATTTTCCAGTGACAGTTTTTGTGTCCTGACAGTCAGGCCACCAAAATGAAGCAAGGAAAGTAGATCTAAAAGCTTAGAGTCTTCACTCAAATAGGTAACCTCAGCTTCTGATACACTAAGACAGCAGCTCAATAGACACTCACCTCCTGGACTGAACCTCCAAGACCCAGTCTGCCAGCGATCTTGACTTCAAAATATTTGCTTGGACCTTGGTTCAACTCCACCTGAGAATAACTGTTACTATTACTTCAGATAAAGTTATTATATTAGGAGGCACTAAATATTCACAAAAAGGAAATGTAGGAAAGTGTAACAGACAAATCAAAGACACATAATACACATGGCACCTTGAGAGAGAAAGAGAGAATGTGGGAATGTGTTGGTGCACCAAAGTGTGACCTGTACATCTCCCTGTATTTCCTCAATTGATCCAGAATGTCCAATAGTAATTATGTTAACTCACTTTTTTAATTAAGGATCTTTCCCACTCTGGATGACACTTTACTGTTGCCTGACTCGCTTAAAAGTCAAATGAGATAACCATGTTTTCAAATGATTTAAGATGGAGCCTTCTGACCTTGTTTGAGGAAATTGTTTTCTCATTGATTGCTGCTGTCAAAGTGTAACTGCTGGTGGCACTCACATCATAGCGCTGTGGGAAATAAAGAATGTGGAGGGGGAGATAGATAAGGTCATTTCAGATAAGCCTCAGCCCCTGAGTCTATGTGATAGCAGTGTGGACAAGCCTCATGTTCCAGATGATTGAGATCAACACATCAACAAAACGGCTGAGGCTTGAGAGTCAAACCTCTGATGCCCTCAGATATGTTTTTTTTCCTCTTCTCTTCTTGTCCTCTAATACGGATGGGAAGCCTCAGGTGCACACACATCATCATCAGTGGCCTATATCGCCTCCAAATATAGACACTGTCATGATGTCGTCACATCCCCCGGGGCTGTAGTCACCTCTGAGAATAGATGCAGCCCAAGCATAACATTCACTCTCAGTTTCCTCTGACAGAAAACTTTGACACTTGCAAACCAAAGGCTTGATAAACTACTGTATATTTATCGTTCAGTTTAGAAGTAGGTGTGTAATATAAAAAAGATGCTCCCCAGACTGAAACTCCAGACAGCAGAGGAGAGAGAAGCTTTAGAGGACAGCCATGTCTCTTAGTTTTGTTTTTTTCCCTTTACAATATGTAGAAGTATTATTTATTATTTCTGTTTCAGTTTATCTTAAATTTGGTGCTCAATTCAGGATTGGTAGTTTAAATTTAGATGATTTTTTTTTTAAGTTTTGGTAATTTTGGAACTACTTGTATATTTTAATTAATACATTTTATTTAAGTGTGAAATTGTTAAATGAAATAATTTGACAAATGTTTTTCCCCTAAGTGTCAATCTCTCTGAAAACCATGTATCTCCAAATTTGGGTTTTTTAATTGTTCAGATAAACAGAATGATAAGAGAAAACGTTTCTTCTTTTAAAGTGAAAAATATTGTTTGCTTTTTAAACTTTGCGTCAGCTGAAAACTATATATATATATATATATATATATATATATATACATATATATATATATATATATATATATATCATGTGTAAGAGTCTGAAAAAGTTATAAGTTAATAGTTTATCTTGGTTATTTATCTCTTTTTACAATATACTTGACTCATTGAAAGCATGAAAGTCACATTTTAAAAGTAAATAAAAATATATACATTCATACATGCAGAACACAATTTAGCTGTATGCTTAAATATAGCTTTGAGTTATTTTGACCATGAAAAAATTCAAACTGCATAAAATATTCATCAGTATTGCAGTCATGTTTTCTTAATAAAAAACCCAATCTAAACTTGCCCTTGGTGTGGACTGGATTTTAATTTCAGCCATTGCAAAAATATGACCTTTAATGAGCGACTCAAAATAAAGATCACCGCTGCCTCGAAGGTTAGAGGGTTGAAAAGGAAAACCACATGTTGCTTTTTCAATCCTGAAGGAAATGAGCAAAGCAATAAATGTCGCGTGCAATCAGCTGCAGCTCATGGGTCATTTAGCAGCAACATCACTCTGTTCTCCACTGGACGCGGATGGCAGCTTCTGCCTTGAGTCAATATTAAGGGCCAATATCAATCAGATGACTGCATGTGTGTTCCTCATGACCTAAATGTAGTTTGTGTTGCGTCCATGTTATACAGGAGAATCATTAAGACATTTACATCATTCCCAGTGCTGCTTGTTTGTTGGATTAATATTCTCTTTATTTCTGTATTTTTGTTTTCAGTCTCAGAAGGATCCAATGCTGGTGGAGAAAATCATGAATGACCTGGACTCTAACAAAGACAACGAGGTGGATTTCAATGAGTTTGTTGTCTTGGTGGCAGCACTGACTGTTGCCTGCAATGACTTCTTCCAAGAGCAGAAGAAGAAAGCCAAGTAGATGTGTGTAAGAAACCGACTGTAAACCAAGTGTAAATCTTTGTCAGGATTAAATGTCATCACATTAAAAAAAGTAAATGTTCCAGTTGAATAATTTGTAATAGCATTTATACATGAGTATAGGATTGTGAATGTAACAGTTATAAATGTAGACACTCATAGATGTCATGTTGTCTTATCAATTTTCAGCCTGGAACTGTTGATGACTTTGTGATCTTACGTTGAGCTTGTCTGATCCAAATTATAGTCATTCTTATGTTAGAGTGGTGTTTGCAAATAGAAAATAGAAAGTGCCCTTTTCCTAAATTGTCCGGTGTTGTCATTGTTATGTATCTATTGTGTTTGGAGCTGTGTTTTTATCCTAAACTTGGGACATTACAGTAAAAACTAAACTCTTCTTGTTTTGTCTAAAAGACAGCACAGTACGGTCATTACTGACAATTCATTCAGTGACATTAACCTTTAAAAAGACACCTTTGTTATCTCAGAATGTTCATTCTCATTCATTTTTTTTTGTCCCAGTAGACGTCCCAGCTGACACTGTGCCTGTTCCATTTTAAATGTCAAAAGTTAAATATTTCATAAAGCCTATTGATGCATTGTCACAGCCTGATGGTGCGTTTAGGAAACAGTTTTGTCCCTTGTCAGTCTTGCTGTCAGTCTTGCTATCAGTCTTGCTGTCAGTCTCCCCAGGAGGAATACTTTTTCCCCTGCAAGGTAGAGTCGTGGGAAAATGCACACGATCACAGTGAATAAGCCAACTGTTTACTTTATGTTTCATTGCTAAGGGATGTACATTGTCTGTAACATTTAATGCTTTTAAATGTATTGTGTGTATCTATGTTTGACAAATATTTGACTTTGAGCATTGTGTTTTAATATGACAACTGATGTGTCAAAATAAATTAATTGGAAGACATGCCTTTTTCTTGGATTTTTATTTATTGGGTGCAAAAAAACAAGAATAGAAAAAAAGAAAGTGTAGTGTATTTTTTAAGCTCATTAAATATGTAAATAAATATTTTTATGTAAAATCATAATCGGAAAATAATTAGCAAGTATAACTGTCAAATAGCTGCAGAAAATTAAACATTATATTTCCCTTATATAGTGGAGTAGACATGTAAAGCAGCAAAATTACTCCTCAAAATGTTCATTAAGTACAGCTAAATGTACTTTCCACCACTGTACATGTGGGAGTGCATGTGAGAGTAAGTGTTCTCTCATTCAGCTTCCACTTACTGGACATCTCACAAGGCGAGAGAGGCTGTGCTTTTGGGAAATGACTGTGTACCGTGTCTCGATGACGCATGGCGATCCCAGTACGCACAGGCCACCTGTGTCCAGCAGCATCCACCAATCACACGGACGCGTGATCCCCTGAAGCAGAAACGCTGATATTCTCACTTTGGGGAGGACAAAAATGAAGACGAATCAAGCTGCATTTTCCAAGGGTTTTCCTCTGTACGTCCCTTTTCCGCAAATACCCAACCATACAGTTTATTTGCAATTAAATTCTCAGCTGTGACGTGGAGGAAAATTACTGAAACAAAATCCAGTGGCAAGTCTGATGCTTTTATACGCACAGATGGTGTTTGCACAAACCCTCACCGTTACAATGCAGTTTGTCTGTGATTGGCTGTAATCAAGCAGGATAATCACCCCGTGGGAAGATGCCATGCAGTAATTATGTTTTTTGTTCCACTTTTGAAAGGTCGCAATCAATCCTAAGTGTCATTTGATCATTTTAAATTTTGGATATTTATATTCTCACTCATATAAAAGGCCTCTACTTCCACACACACTCTTCATTTCCTGAGACTAAACGTCATGTACAGGAACTTTCAGCTCTGCTTTCAGCAGAGGAGACTTTTCCTACAGATTGTAAAGTTTGAGTCATCTGTCCTAAGCATGTGTCATAGTTTCTTGAATCAGTATGATCATGACAGTGTGGGGGACTGGCGATTAGTTACTTACTTTTACGTTTCCAGTTTGCAGACTTGATGGCAGTTTTGAAATATCAGTTTCAATTAAAATTGTGTTTGACAGAAACAAAATATTAGGCAGATCTCTATGGGCATATCAGAAATAATATTGGTCTGTTATTTAGTTTTACATTTAAAGTCAGAAGGAGGAATCACAACCAGACCAGAAACTCTGATAGCAGGGACAAAAGGGGGCAGACAAGAAACATGTGATAAATAAGAAAAGATGAGGTTCATGTACTTTTGTCATCATGTACTCCAACTCGGCGAGATGGAGGGTGGGAGAGCGATAATGGAAATAAAAATGGGAGAAAGGCTAGGGAGGAAAAGGAGAGCAAAAAGCAGGTGAAAGACCAATAAAGTCCAAAAAAATATTATGAATTTGTTTCTCACACATGTCACATGTTACATTGCCTGAAAGAGCACATATAGTTGTTAATAACAGCGTGAAGTCAATTGAAAATAAATGTCCAGTAAGTAGAAGGAAAGAAAATAATGGTGGAAAAAAGGAGGGATTGAAAACAACTGAGGGAGATTTTCTAATGTAGCCTAACATGTCTCTTATACTGATATTTCTATGTGTTTTTTCTGACACTCCAAATGTAGCCGCTACCTACAAGAAATGTCTTTAAAAATGACTCAAGCCCTTATCTCCCACATTCTGTCCATTCTCCTGTTTCGTCACTCGTGCGTCACTGTTTCTGTCACAGCTCCTCATTAGGAGTGATCTGTGTTTGTGTATGTATGTGTGTAATGGTTTCAGTATTTTCTAGCTATTGATGAGAAGTATAAAAATTTATTGTAACATAAACCTTGTGGATTAAAGTATTTTTAAAGTGAAGAACGTTTTTTACAGCTGCAAGTTTTAACAAGGAACATCCAAGTTGGCTCTGCATTTTCTTTTTTTGTTACTGGGATTTCGCCTTTCAGAACCAGCATTTACATAATAAAAAAGAGATGAAATAATCAAGAGAGACAAGATAAATCAGACATATATAGTACATCAATATCAGAAAAAGAGACACAATCTAATCAGAAGCTTGCAGATGAAAATAAATGTGAAAAATTTGTGAAAAGGTTGATACAGTACAGAAATATATAATCAGTGGTTTATGCAGAGAAATCATGGCGCACTCGAAAAGTACAGTATTTTAGTAACATGCATAATTTCTAGTATGTACAATATGAAGTCCAGCAAGTACAACAAAGTGTACACATAAACAAATACACAACAACACAAAAAATTCATACACTTAGGCTTCAGATCTTCCTCACAGTTTTAGGCAGCAGAAACAGTTGTGAAACATTAAAGAAGACATTTACAAAAGCTTTGACAATCACACGAGTAATCCTTATATGCCTGAACACCTGTGGTGCTGCTTAGTAACAGATGGAGGATGATCCTATTATAAAGCACAGCACGTGAAGAGCCAGATTTTCCACAGCGTGGTTTAACCTGGAAAATTGTATGGATATCCCTCGAGGGATGCCAAATTATTTGATTAATTTGCAATAAAAACAACCAATCAATCAGTAAATATTCAAGTCATTTCACAAATATACCTTCCCACCTCAAAGAGATGTAGAGAAAAAGAATCCCTTTTGTAAAATACACACAGTAGGCCTACAGTATATTATTAAGCAACAAATGCTGATTGGTTTAGAATTGCTTCATGAATATGATGTTTTGAGAGGGACAGCATTTAAAATATTGAGTGTTTGTATCCGCTTTAAGCCCCTGCTGATTGACAAAGTATTGATAATTTTGCCGCTCAGAAAGGCCAGATTTAAATGTCATGCTTGATTTTCTCAGTCTGTAGAGTAAGAGGAGTTCAATCAAACCGTCATCCAAAACACTTCATTTGAGCAACATCTCAACTGTTTGTAGTATAAAAGAACGGAAAGTGACTTCTGAACACGATCAGGCCTTTACTGACAATGTATAGAACACAAACAATATAAAATATACCATACTGTCTAATGTACTGTATATAATAGTCCACAGAAAATAACTTTCAGACCATGTTGTCTGGGAAAATTAATTTCCCAGAGTGAATGCGTCATTAGGCTTGTTCATTAATTTCACCACTGAGCACAGAAGGGACACATAGGAAGCTATGTAAGATAGTAACACAGTACAACAGATGTTCAAGCAAATGAGCAAAACATACAGGAATCCAAATGTGAGACTTACAGCTGATAAAAAAAATAATAAAATATACAACTATAAGTATATAAATATATGTATGTATGTAAGAAGGTGTGATTACAAAGCCGCTGTACAGCTGCCTAAAGTGACAGTTATTTCTCTCCATATATATATATATAGAAAATATAAATATAAATATATGTACATATCTCTCTCTCTCTCTCTCTCTCTCTATATATATATATGGAGAGAGAGAGAGAGAGAGAGAGAAAGAACTGTCCCTTTAGGCAGCTGTACAGCTGCTTTGTATTCACACCTTCTTTTCCTGAAATATTCAAATTTAAATCAGTGAGCTTCTCACTACGGTATTTAAACATACACACACACTCACACACACAGCGTCACACGTTCGTTCTTCACCGGCTGTGGATGCAGGTGTCTGTCAATGATAATACACTTGCAGGCCTTTAATCACTTGCTGCCCCATTGGTTGGTACCATTCACCAGCCATTATTTTCAAAGATATCAGCTGCTGTTCTCTCTGTGGTGACAGTAAGGGGCGGTTATATACCAGAAACCAGTGACATCATCCAGCATCTGAAAGAATGATGAAGAGGCACATGCATCCCTGATAACCTGGAAGGTCTCTTGGTTGTTTGCCAAGATGTGAGAGTTTCAAATTGTTTTTTATAAACAATGAATTAAATTGTGGGGATAATGTCATCTGGAACCAATTTCAAATAATTGTCCCTGTAGAGTCTCTGTGTATCAGGTGAGTGAACAGTGTTTTAAAAAAGCCATAACCTGTGACTACTTTGGCACACCTACTTTGAGCTAAATGCTAACATCTGCATGCTAACATGCTTACAATGACAACATGCTGATGTTTAGCAGGTGTAATGTTTACGTTCTCAGTTAGGTGTGCAAGCATGCTAACATATACTAATTAGCACTAAACACAAAGTACTGCTAAGTGTTTTACAGGTATTTGGTGATGAACCAAAATATTGGACAAATTGAAACTGCTGGTGGCGCTAGAGGACCGTAAATGTCTGTACAACATTTCATGGCAATCCATCCAATAGTTGATAGATATTTCGGTCTTGAACAGTGTCGTGGACCAGCCACGATGGTTGCAACAAATAAACATGGCGGCGGCCTATCAGCCAAACTCGAGGCTTCAAAACAGGTGACGTCATGATGACTATGTCCACTTCTCATGTACAGTCCATGGCTATATCATGGTTTGTAATTGATCCAGTGAAGCCAAAGACTCCAATTGAAACCAAAATGTTTTGAAGATCAATATCAGAAATGGCTGAAAAGGACCAGCAGGCAAACACGCATACTGGAATAATTCATCCCAAATGGACTGATAACGCAAACAGACATTGGCTTTGTCATTCAAACATTTCCAAATGACCACAGAATGTACCTTTAAAGTTTGTCTTAGTGTTGTCCCACTACTTTAATACACTACTGAGCAAACAGACACAGTGCTGTCTGGAAAGGTGGAGCAATAAACACCTCCCATATGTGTTCCCCCACTGAAACTAATTAATTTAAAGTAATTTAATGGAGCAGTGCACAGAACAGACAGGAATAGTTGCAGGTGTTTTATCTGAATACAACGAGTAAGAAGAGTGGTGAATATCCTGTATGTAAATATAAAACTGTGTGTGTTTGTATGTATCTGATGTTTTGATCTGATCTTTGCTGTGTGTGTGATACTTTGCATCTTGATATAACATTGTTGATTGAAACTGAGCTCAATTATAGAAACATAAAGCTTGTAACGAGTGCACAATGATATGTAGTTTTTTAATTGTACAATTTAAATCCAAATTCAGTTTGGTCTTGCTATTCAGATTAACTGTGTCCCAGTACTTTAGGACACTTTAGCCTGTATAATACATTGTTTGTCATGTAGAAGATCTTGAATGTGTTTATCATTGTAAGTGCTGCAATGCACACTTTGTAACACATCAGGAAACTCCTGTCGGCAGAACTGAAGTAAGAGCATAACCACAGTTGAGTGCTTTGTCATGCAGTATAATTTTATTACAAAAAGGTTTTATACAAATTTAACTGCATAATGGCAATGAACACTTTAATTTATTATACCGAACACTTTACCCATTGTCCTCTATGTCATCAGTGACAGTAAATGACTTAGCATGTATCATTCAGCAAAATAAACAGAAGGTAACATTCATTTCAGCACCATTCCCTTTCAAGAATGTTGACAATGAACCCATATATAATATAATAACATTACCATCAAGTATTGTAGTAATAAATACACATAAATACACAAAAATAAAAACAATAGCAGTTCCACCAAACACAAAAGGACAGTTCATTAAGATTTATTTAGCAACAGCCAGTATGAGTGAAAAAATGATGGGAAAATGTTTTTCAAACAAAAACAAACAAATTGAAAGTCCAGGGAAATTGGAATCTGTCAAATGATTATATCACTGTGAATGTATATATCTTATTCATTCTTTGTGTTCATGTCTTTGGATTTAAGACATTTCATCCAATCAGAGGGACCCACCAGGTGCATCTCTTGTTTTTAATAAAATAATTTTTAAAATGCTTGCAGTCAAATGATACATTTGTCACTTTATGATCCTTTCAGAATCAGTTATTAAAACAAAAATCTTCCACATTGTTGAGTTTAATCATCTGCAGCTCCTGGCTGTCCAGTAGCCTGTAGCTGAAAGACACTCGGTTAACAAACTTCCCGCTAGACACCATCCTCACCACTGTGTTATCACAGCCAATCTTCATGTGGGCTGCAGGAAAAAGGAGAGAAAAACATTAAGTCTTAGTTCAGCCGGCGGGGTTTGATAATGTGGAAGGAAGGGCATCAGTGTGTACTCACTTGGTCCAGTGAAGGAGATGCAGAGGTCTGTGATGGGCAGCAGCTTCGATGTGTCGATGCCACTTCCTCCCAGCAGCTGCACAAAATCTCCTGATTCTGCACAACCAGGCATGGACCTCTGTGGGAATCAACACATGGCTTTGTAACGTGCGACATCAATATCAACAGGATTCAGTGGAGCGACATTCACTTTATCACAGTCTATTGACTGAGTAGGATATGCCAGTATGTATTATAATACTGGTGAGCACAGTGAATGACAAAAAGAAAATTCTGTCAATAAAAATGTGTTTTACGTATTATAGAAGATCACAGTGATGAATGTGTCCCAAAGAGTACAGCTACAAATGCAGCTGTTTTCTGTGCATCCTGTAAGATATAAATTTCTCTGTTTTTCTCCGTGCTCTTCTATTCAAATATGACTGTGCTCTCCAGTCAGTAACATGGTTGGCCATCTGTTCAAAAAGTCAGGCAATGCTTATGTTCAGGAGCAAACGAAGTAGCTTGATGTCCTTGGAACATCGTAAAAAGTGTTACAGAGGAGCCGGATTGCTGAGTGGTTTAGTATGTGAATTTGAAACTGAAAATATGTCTTCTGATGTTTCTCTTATCTTAACCTTGCCAAAAATGTATCTCTAACCTGCATTTACTGGGTTTTTTTGCCACGCGGAAACGAGCTGCAAACACAAAACTGACTGCCTTTCCGTTAATATGTGGTGAATGTTTCCTTATTTACACATCCAGCTGATACAGAGTAACATTATCATTCATTTGGTGTTCCTAGCAGCCTGAAGTCCAATATTCACTCTTCTTTTAGCTCTGCTTTTGGTCTCCACCAACTCCTGAGGGAAATATCTGGCTCTTTAGCTGCTAAATGCTCTACTATGTTCACTAACTCATCTCTTACCGTCTCTGTCATTTGATGCTGGGCAGGTAGTGTACACTTTAACTTTTTCATGCCTACTGTGAAACGAGGCTGGTGAAAGAACCATAACAGTAAAGCTGTTGGCCATAAAGCCAAAACAACAGGCTAAAAGAAGAAGCTAGAATGAGTTGTGGGAAACTGCAGAGTTAGGTGACAATTAGGTGACTTCTTTACTATTAGCTATTATCATGTGATCCATTGTTAATATAAAATATCAATTTTAGATCTGTTTTGTCATACTGGCATGAGCTGTTCTGTTTACTTGTGTACTCCTGAAATGTTAATAGAATACAATTGTATTTACAAAAGGAACATGTGAGTTAACAGTCATAATATCAGAAAGCAGGCGTAAGCTGAAGGTAAGGCATTATTATTGTTATTCTGTCAAATAACGGGTCTTGAGGCAAGTCATATGCAATTAAAGTAGCATAAGAACTGTACTTACCATTAAGATTTTAAAGGGTCAGTTCACTTAAATCACACAATTTTAATTGAAAGTGGGGCAATGTTTCTGAAAGTATATCTTGCTGTGTGTTTTCCTAATGTAATTTTTTGCTGCATCCTTGAGCACCCTTAGCAAATTTCAATTAATCTCCATTATCCTGGAGTAGTGGAAACCTTGAGAAACAATGTCGTGAGGTGAAGAATCATGAGCTCTGAGGCAATGTTTGAGTGAAAACTGTAGATAAATCAGTATTTTTTGCATTTTTTCACCTTGGGGAAGTTGTTGAAGTGTCCCAGACTGAACTCAGAGACGTCGATCGCCACTGGATATATGATGGAGAAGCTGCAGTTCCTGTGCTGCTGCGGAATAACCATTGTGTAACTGCCCTCTGGTGACTGGGAGATGACATTACAGGCTGCAAGGAGACAAGAAATGGTAAAAGGAGGGAAGTAATAAAGATTTCCTTAATATATTGTTAAATGGAAGCAGGTGGAAATAGACAGAAGCACAAGCACACAAACTAGTGACAAAATTGCAAATTGCAAAATAGTGACAAAAACCGACAATGATAAAATACAAATGTGATTTAGTAATGAAAACCCAGCTGTCTGGTATCATGATAGCAAATGAAGTGATGATTTTTAAAAATTGAGGAAATTAATGCGGATATTGAAAAATAATTGTACAGGTTTAGCTTTTTTTCATTTCTTTTCATTTGCCATGTGACCGTGGTCCTGATCCAGAAATGTAATGATGGCAATTGTTGGTGCAATTGATGACTAGCCCTGCCAGGCTTGTATCATCTCCACAGACTCACACATGAATCACTGCACAAATAGACCAAATCTACTTACGTAAAGGATTGATGTGTTTTCTGACCATCAGGGTGAAGCTGCTGCCAGCGTTGTGAATGCGGAAGAAGATCATGGCCACATTCTGAGAAGAGCGCACGCTTCTCCTCAGTGATCCAGAGTCACAGTAATCCACATAGCGCTCGTACAGAGGTAGAGGGTGATCCTGGGAGCTGGGGAACTTTTCTCCTTTCATCACCCAGCCGTCAAACACCTTTATGGAACACATTAACACGGAGAAGGATTTCAGATTCAATAAAGTTTATTTGTGCAGCCTTTGAATTTTGGTTTATTTTCCTCTGTGGGAAACACACTGAACTTAGTGCAAAGGGTTCAGACCATCTTGATAAGTTTAGCATGTAGAGAGCATCAGTGAGCAACCATGGAGAAGGTGCTTAGAGGGCACGTCACCTAAAGTAAGCAGGTTATGTTAAAGGAGCTTTTTGTCTAATCTGGAAGTGTTTCTAAGCTTAGGCAAGCAAGTGACTGACCCCAGTTCAAAACAGCAGTATCAAGCACCTGCTGTGGTACAAAAACAAAGGCATAGTCCATATTGAATATATAGGATTAAATAATAAACCTAAGTAGTTGTTGTTACACATTACAGCTAAAAGTCTTTATAAATAATAGTAATAATAATAGGTAATATTTTAGCTTCACTTCCAGGATCTAGATGCTGTTTCACAGCTGATGGAGTTTTTTTTTTTTTTTTAACAAGTAGGCCTACAAGGAGAAAAATGGTTTTGTGGGAGAAGTTTACCGTGATGAAGTCCCCTCCGCTGCAGTTGATGTCAACGTTGTCATAATCCACACTTATCACTTCATTGGGCTCTGCCATGAAGAAAGCAGCACAGCTGAGCTGAGGACGCTCTGCTGTGAAGGTGAACTTACCCTCCACTGCAACCATGTCCAGACAACCTGGGAGACAATCACACACACAGGTATTTTTGCTATTAGAATAGGTATGCATATCATGAACCAAACCACCAGAAAATAGCATGCATAAGATGCATTTTGATTTTGTTTAATTAATACTGTAATACTGTACAAATATTTGGCCCTTTTTTGTTTCTACTGTATCACCTATTTGCTCCTCTTCTCAAATAAATGTTACATTTTATACCAATAAAACAAATAGAAACTTTAAAACTGAAATATATATACAGACTACTCTGTCTACATATGTAAAAAATATCACATGCCCTGTTAAAAATCGACATTTTATGATTTTGTAATAAAGACAATGTATGTGAGAGATAAATAAATGAATATTTGTTTTTTTAATCTCAGTCTCACACACCTATAGAAACTGTACAACATCTCAATTATGCATTTTTGCAAGATATAGGCTTGATGTCAAATGACTCACGTAAAGGTCGGTGATACATTAATTCTTCCGTTGTTTCTCTCTTGAGTTCCGAGGTGAAAAATGAATATAAATCATCTTTTGAGATCTCGTTGTTCTGCAGAAGAAGAGGACAAAGTGTGTGTGCAAAGTTCAATGTGAACTTATGTGTGAATCTTTACAGAAGTGAATAACAACAACGCTTAAGTATATGTTGACACTTACCTCAATGTATCTGGAGTCTCCCTTGAGGACAGACAGAGACAACACCAGAAAGAAGAGCTGCTGTCGAAAAGTGCGCTCCATAACGCGCATCTCTGTGTGCAAGGCGCACCTGAGCAGAGAAAGTCTGAGCTACTCTGCGAGCACCGCTGCGTTTTATAGGACCAGGTTCTGTAACGACCAAGTGACATGGTCGCAGTCACCCACCGTAGACCCCCCTCTCCTCCACTCCCCCACTCTCCCTCCCGTACCCAATCAATTGCGTGGTTGTGACGAGAGCATGGATGGACACGTTGAGAGAGAGAGACACAGAGAGAGAGAGAGAGAGAGAGAGACAGAGAGAGGGAGAGAGGGAGAGAGAGATGGGCAGCTGATACCAAAAGAAGCTCAAACAATAAACACCAGACATCATCTTTCTTCAAATTGTCTCAGGTAGCTGCAGTCCTTCCATGGCACTGATCATAAAACAGCTGATCCATGATGTAGGGTAAATTTATTTTAATGCCACACTATTTCAATGTTTATGTTGCCAGTTTTCTATCTTTTGCACTAAAACAGATTATTGACTGAATCCAGTGTAGTAATATCATTTCGGTGCTCATTTGTACATTTGTTTGTTTATAAGATAACTTTACAGGGTGCCTTTAAGAGATGGGATGTGAGGATGTGTGGAGTTACTTCTAAAACTGGATGGCTTTGGCTCAGGAGGTAGAGCGAGTTGCCCTCTAATCAGAACGTCAGTGGTTCAATCCCTGGCTCTGTGTCCTTGGACAAGATACTGAACTCCTGGAGTTCTGTGTCATTAGTGTATAAACGTGAGTGACTCATTTGTTTCTTTCACATGTGCAGATGTGACACCTTGCGTGGCAGCTGCCATCAGTGTGTGAATGGGGGAGACTCTGACATGTAGTGTAAAGTGCCTTCAGTGGTGGGAAGACTAGAAAGGCACCATACAAGTAGAGTCTTTTCACCTTGAAACTCTGTGTTTCTAAAATCATATAATGCATTTTTCTGTGAAACTGAAACCCCCTGTGTGAGTTTGGGTTTTCTCGTCTCTGACATTCCTTTGTACCTGTTCGACTGATAAAACTGTACGGTGGGAAGTTTGTATTCACACAACAGTGGCGTCTAACTCATGTAGCAACCTGCTGTGATTCATACAGCATTCACTTTACACCCGGAGTACATTCACTAAGCTGCTTTCACGCTTGCCTTGTGTGAGCCTTCAGCGCTGTAGTCCGGATCATTTTGAGGAGGGTGAGAAAAACCTGGGTGAATGGAAAACAAACACTACCCTATGTTTTTGTATCACGGAGAGGTTCATTTGAAATGTGAATGAAAAACGATACCAAAATACCAAACAAACTACACGCCAATGGTACACATAATCACTTGTTGATTATGAACTGGACAAAACACAGGGTAATTTCTCTCATCACACAAAGTGGATATTGTGAATGTGTTTCTGCACATCTGGTTTGTCTTGCAGCATCTGTAAAGCATAATGTGCTTGTTTATGGACATGAAAACAAAATCAGTGCAATTAAATGAAATGACATTGAAATACATGATTGTTGAAAAGTTTTAAGTTACATTAACATGTTTTATTGAGAGTCAAGGACACAGAGTACTCAGCACTCATCTTCCAACTGTATGAGCGCAGTCCCTGCGGTCTGCAGGTGCCTCCGGCTGTTGAAAAGGTCAGTCTACTAAAATACAGAAATTGGGCTTCGTGGTAATCCATACTCTTAGTTGTAAGTGATACGAAGCAACATGTTTGTGTCTCCAAGATATTATATACTTGACAAGTCAGCTTGGAAAATCCATAAAAAAATATATTTTCATTCACCTTGCAGGCAAATGGAAACGCAGATACAAGTTTTAAATTAGTACAAAAAATTTGAACTTCTCACGGCTCCTTCATCTGCATGCAGCTCATAATAGAAAGATTATGTAAGCTGTAAAAATCTATAACTCTTGTTCTCATCCTCTAACTAATCCTCATATTGATGCTGGATAGTTCAACTGACTAGAGAGGCAAAGTCCTGCTCCTCTTCCAGGTGACATCACCACTTTTTCACCTAACCTTAAATGAAGTAAATCCTGCAAGCTAGATCAGGCTGTTACACTCACATGGCATTCTCCCATGACTGCAAATACTGTGTATCCAGTACACCGCCTGTTAATCACGGCATTGTACTTAAACCGTCAGTGCTCAGCTCACTCTTTTTCTACACTTGCACTGGTGCTGTCACCGCTGCTGCTGTTCATATAGCATTAAATAAGTCCAACCCCCACCCCCACTTTTATTTGAAATGTTTGTTAACAGTATAGGATGTAGAACCCACTTGGCAGGTTAGAGGTGTAATGGGCTCTACATAGAAAAAGTAAACCTAACAGTTGCTCTGTGTGAAGAATGATTTTGTTTATTTTTGTTAGTGTTTTCTATCACTGCAACTATAGAAGCTTTATGGCATGATTTCTACATTATATTCAAATATGAACATTAATTTTTCACATCAGACACACACTTTTCATTACGCTCACTGATTTGAGCAGATTTGAAATTTGCATACAGACATTTCTGTTTGAATGCTCATCAACACTATTTTCTAACTCTAAATCAATGTGCGTAGGGAGTTTTATTTGGCTTCTGAGTGAATTTGCCAAGATGCCAGCCACTTGAGGGATTCTGTAGCTTTTCATTTAGCCCTGAGAGGTCTGAATGAAAAGGAGAAGCCATTATACTGGTGATGAAGTTTCACAGGCTCCATCAAATCATATGCTTCCCATTGTGTCCTTTCTGGAAGTTATGTACATTATCTTTTAGTGGAGAGGTCTCTGACATAATTAATGCCCACTTCAGCAGATTAGATTTCTCAAATGCGCTTTCACCATTGCAGGAGGAAGTATTCACATCTGTGTGAGTTGCAGCTCTTTGGACAAAAATGCCTCCATATGCATTGCTCCAATGCTCCATATGGCATGAGGGCCACTTGTGTCCGGCTTCACTCTCAATTAGGCATCTTCAGATTATGTACAAATGTATTCCTTTTTTAACAAGTGTATTTCTTTCCGGATCATTTCTCTGAAAACAGTGGCCTCTTTGAAACAATTTGAGCCAAATCATTTAAAAACAGATCTAACTGTATGTTCCCACTGAACACAGGGAAATCTTAGATGTGGTGCAACTGCATATAAACTTAAAGGAAAGATACAAGTGAACTTGGTAATAACTTGATAACTGAGACAAAGACACAGCAGCAGAAAATGTTTTAAGTTGATTGAAAAATTCATGCTTCATGCTCGAAGTACATGGAAGAAAAAGGGTAAAAACACACTAGGGGAACTGGTAATAATACATTACACTTAGCTCATGCTTTTATTCAAAGCGACTTACATTTGCTGTATATATATTTTTACACCTCTGGAGCAACTGGAGGTAAAGTGTCTTGCTTAGGGACACAATGGTGGATGTGTCACAATGGGAATCGAATCTGGGTCTCCCATACCAAAGTAATGTATCTTGTCTGCTGCACCATCGCCACCTGTTAAAATAAATAAAAATACTAATAATGTCGGCGTGTTCAATGTGGAAAGAAAAAACGAACAACAGATAAGTGGAGCACACAGACTAAATACACAAGGCAGGAGGGGTAAAGAGGGAGGCACAATCAAGGCACAGGCAGGAGACACACGAGGGCAGGAAGACTCTAAAATGACAGAGGTGAGTATACTGAGCTGATTATATCTTAATCAGGAGAAGGGGATGAAACAAAACCAAAATATTTCTTTTCGGATGATGATGTTTTATTGTCAAAAGATTATTATAAATTTAAACAAATAAATGCAGACAGCAGAAACAGCACCACACAGGTTAATACAAATTCCAAACATGCTGCCTCGCAGGGTCGTGAGCCAAACATTGCAACTGAGATGCTTTGACTTGACTGTGTGGTTGCCTTGTATCTGCTCTCTCCTGACACTGATGAACAGTCCTCATTTTCAGCAGCAATTACATTTTATTGAAAACTTTTGTAAATGTTCAGTAATAAGAAAACTGCATTTTTGTATCACACAATAAACTGTCATGCCTTATTGATAGTCTCCTGTCCACACATTTGGATGCTCAGAAAGGTGGGAGAGATAAGAAGACAGAAAACAGGTCCGGGTTTGATCATATCATTTTGAGTTTTCTGGTAAGCTCCGGTGCCATCACCTTCAATCAATGCTGACGTGCTAGACGTGCAGGGGCCTGCAAGAGTAATCTTTGTCATGACATCCAGCTGTTCTAGTGGGTGACAAAAGGTGATTGGATCAGGATGAGAAAAAAAACTAAAGGTTTCATTTCATCCATCGAGTTACACAAGTACAATAAAATAATAATAAAGATAAGAATAATATTATACCAAAATTAATTCATGCAGGAAAGACAACAAGAAAAAGTCATTGGCCCCTTCCCTAATTTGTGACTGCATCTTGCACAGGTGTGACACTGTCGCATTGACAAAATCCCAGTACTAGGGCTAGCTTAAAGACCTGCAGTCCCTTGGTAGGTTACAATTAAAACATACACACAGTGACAGAACACCACTAAACAAACCAGACAAGCAACACATTATACAAAATTAACCACAATAAACCCCTGTGAGTCTTGTACGTAATACCAAATAAAACTAATGAACATTAACTACAGTTTTAGTGATCTCCTCATCACAATCTGTAAAATTATTCTTTCACTCTTATAGTCAGAGTTGGTGCATTTGTTTGAGACAATCAAGCCTGATAAAAAAATATAAATGTTTTGCAAACAAGAGAGCTCCACACAATAAGGTTTAAATGAAGTTATAGTCAGATGTGACAGCTATGCTCTCAGATGTCATGTATGTATGCTCACATTCATGTATGGACAAGCACATGCACACACAAACAAGTGTGAAAGCCTCCTTCATGCATCAAAGTGTAACACAAGCGTGTGTGTGTGTGTGTGTGTGTGTGTGTGTGTGTGTAAGACGGATTCAGTTCAGCCATGCATAATTCAGATTTAGGGAAACAAAGGCCTGCTTATGTCATAACAGGGTAAGCTACACATTCTTGCAAGTTGAGCAGAAGAGACTGAAATCCAGCCTGCTGGTAAACAGGATGAGAGTGCATTCAGCATCTTTAGCTTTCATGTGTCTTCCAAGGATGGCTTTTACCTATTTTACACATTTATGTATCTGAGAAACACACAATTAATACTAAGCATTCAATTTATTATTTCAGAGAAGATAAGACAGCCAGAACACAATCGCAGCGCAGAAAATGTTGCTTTGTTGCCTCTTTGTTTGTGTGATTTAACATCCAGCTGTTTCTTTTTATTTACAGTTTACATTATTGTCTCCTATCTGTGTTATCCTATTAACTCCATTGTTGTATGCTTACTGACTAATATGACACACTTCTGTAAACCTTCACCTCATGTTTCTTTTCATTTGTTTTCTTTGTTGTGATCTGAGTCTGATGCCTCCTTTTGTTTTGGGAAGACATCAAGGCAATCTTCATTTGTGTCACTTTTGTGTGTTTTCTTACTTCCTCCCACATTTTGGCATCCCTTTTTTTTTTTTACACAACACTTAACAGTTTCTGATCACAAGAAGTAAACCTACTGCAAGCTGTAAAAACAGCCAGTTGTGTGGAGCTGATCAAATCTCATCTACCGTACTTCTCATGCCATCTGCTGGCCAGCTGAGGAGTCTGCAAAATAATTGCATCCTTTAAATAAAAAAAAACCCTTCACAAACCTTCACTACTGTTAACAATGAACTGTCAAGCTCAATGGAGTAAATGTCCTAAAAGAGCTCAGAACTGTTTAATGTAGTGTATGTGTACATATACTCTATGTACGCATGCATCTATATCATCATACCTGAAGAATAAGAATGAGTGAAAATAGTATTCAGATCTTTACTTGTGTAAAAGTAGTAATACTGCAACATAATTGCACAACATTACTATAGTACATGCCCTGCATTTAAAATTCGACTTAAAAAAAGCACTTTAAGTATCAAAAGTAAAAGTAATCTTTATGGAGCAGAATGGCCCCAGCCTGTTATATATCTGTATTTTATATTACTGGATTATCATCACTGATGCATTACTTCCATGCATTAGGTGGAGCAAAGTTTATATACCAGCAGCTATGCACAGCATTTTATATGCAAACCAGAGCTAACCCCTAAACTTGACATTGTAGTATCTAGTAGTATCTCATATCATCCAATGTATTAAACCCAACAACATTTCAGAATTTAACAGATTAAGATTACAGATCAACAGATAGTCTTTTTTAAATTTTATATTTGTTTGTTGACATGTAAAAACAATTTAACAAGGGCGAGTTAATTTAGCTATTCACACAGCATTTACTGCATTCCAAGTACTGTACAGTGTAGAATCACTGATATAAACATTTTCTCCTCCAGTCAACACACTTAAATGCTGTGTTAGCTTGCATAGGTCTTGCCATTTTAAACTGCTGTCCTTCTCGCTACAATTCTTTCTAGTTTAACAAGACACAAATCTGCAACATGATCACATCGCAATAGCTTCGAGCCTCAGGTGGATGCTGTGTGTAAGAAAGTTCTGCATATTCTGCATTCATATCGTAAGCTTCAGAGTTTTAATGTGACTACACTTTTTAGAAAATGTTTTATTCTTGTTTTATCAAATCTGTTCTTACATTCTCGCTGGTCAGTTGGTACGGGTCACTCAACCTTATGAATAAAAATAGATTGCAAAGCATCATCAAAGTGTGCGGTAAAATTGCAGGCACAAGTTTGAAAAACTTATATAAGGTTCAGACTTTGAAGAAGGCCCATTCAATCCTGGCTGATCTTAGCCACCCTCTGTTTAAGTCGCTTCCTCAGGGCCGTAGATACAGGATGCCAACATGCACGACAAACAGACTTAAAATTAATTTGTCCCAGCTGCCATAGGCCTTTTAAATAATTGGCTGTAATTCAGATTTATTGTTTTATTGTTTTTATATCTACTGTGGTCTTTTATAGCGAGTGTATTTCTTAGGTTTTATCTATTTTTGGCCAATTTTGCTTGCTTGTGAGTTGTGACTGTTGATAATTGTTTGTTGGCTGCTGTCTGTACAACAAATTGCCTCTTGGGGACAATAAAGATATCCTTGATCCTTGATCCTGGATTGCAATAGTCAAGATTCAGTTTTATTATCTACTCATTGGAGGATGTAAATGACCCTTTGTCCTCAAACTGCTTCAACATACATGGAGTAAATAAATGGGTAAATATGACATCTTGGCACAAAAGAAACCCATACAGAGTCAACAAAACAATAAACAGCTTCTATAACATTAAAAACATTTGGAAATGTTAGAAACAACACTTAAAGTCTGCACTTCAGCACAGCAATGTTTTGAGCTTAACGCTAATGTCAGCATGCTAACGTGCTCACAATGCTAATACACTGATGTTCAGTATGAATGATGTTTGCTATGTTCACCATCTTGGTGATGTGATTGATGTAATTAGTTTTATTTTCTCATAAAACAAAGTCTTTATTATTTGGATCTGATGATGGTGCTAAATGAGAAGTCAGAAGATCACCAAAGTGCTTACAATTCATCATGAGGGGAACATGAATGTCTGAACCATATTTCATGACAATCTATCCAATAATTGATGAGATACTTCAGTCTGGACCAAAGTGGTGAACCAACCCGCACACCATGCTGCTAGCATTGCTAACAAAGTGAGAAATTGCATGTCTTATTGTATAATTAGTCATATTAATAATAATAAAGCACTTTTCAGAACACTCAAAGACACTTTACAATAAAACAACACATTTAGCCGGCTACATTAAAAGAGATACATTAGAACAAAATACATAAATGACCATAAAATTAGCAATTAGTGGCAGGTGAAATGAAATATTATTCGAGTTTAAATGCTAATCTAAAGAGGTAGGTTTTGATAAGTGACCTGAGTGTGGGGGCTGCAGTGGTGTAAGCTCTTTCACCCCAGGTATGGTCCTTGGTCTTGAGTGGTGGGGAGAGGAGGTTTGTGTCGGAGGTTTCTGGGAGGATTGTGAAGGTGAAGCAAGTCTGTGAGATGTATATATATCCCAGTATATTTCAATTCTTTTTAGACTTTGAATTTACACTCTGAAGGAAGCAGATCAAAAATTGATCATTGTGACGTCCCAAGGTCTAGGGGTGTCTTGGATGTAACATAAAGGTGTGGCTTCCCACTCTTCCCATTCCCAAACAAGGCCAGAACACAGGAAATACAATCAGTGATATACGTAAGCAGAGTGAACTGACAGCTTGTCCTGGTTTTGCTGTGTTGACAGTGAACATGAAACATGACAATCTTTAGATATACAGGCCTATCATCTTATGCAGACATTTGATTCAGCCAACATCCACATTTCTTTGAATCATCCTTCAGGGAAAATGAACTGGGTCATAATTCAAACATAACACAGCTAAAGAAGGCGGGTGGTGGTGATAGAGCAATGGATAAGACCCCTGCCTTTGGTGTTAAACAACCGGGTTTTCCCCACTGTGACCCATCCACCATTGTGTCCCTGAGCAAGACACTTAACCCCTAGTTGCTCCAGAGGCGTGTGACCTCTGACATGTATAGCAATTGTAAGTCCCTTTGGATAAAAGCGTCAGCTAAATGAATAAAAGTAAAGGTTTGTCATTTGGCTGTGCAACCTCTACAGTATCACAGTCATGCTCCAGAATTAGACGCAACACCTGCCACCACGGTGAAAAGCTCTTTGTTGACAAAGTGTTTTCATGTGTCTCTCATGAAAAGCTTAGAAAGCAGCTTCTTAGGCGTCTTGAGATATTTATAGCAACCCACCCCTCAACCCTTCATTGCCATACTTCCGTTCCCGGTTCTATGAACACGTGCATATTCCTCGGACAGGCTTCTCAGTTGGTTCACCTTAGCAGAGCTCTGCGTCTGGCACCCTGAGACTAAGCTATGCACTCAGTGCCCCATCAGGTGATAACACTGTTCTCTGCCGGTACAGAAAGATGAAAGATGATGTAAATTTTGTCATTATAGCCAGGTGATTTCTTTCATTTATACACACGACAGTTATAATGTCGGAGAAAGCTGTGCAAGTGGATGTGAATAATTTGCTTTGTTTGCTCTCCCTGACAGGTTTAAAAGGCAAACTTAAAGCTTCAGCATCTTTCAGCACATTGTTATGATTTTAAAACCTACAGATGTTATTTTGATTCACTTTTAGCACTCTTACTTTCCCACTAGACATAGGACACAAGTAAAAGCACAAATCAGCAAATAATACTTATTTAGCATCAAAAGTAAAAGTACTCACTGTGCACCCTTTCAGAATCTTCATTAGTGCTGATAATATGATAGGACAATGAGTACTTTTACTCTTGATATAAAATTTTGCCAAAATGTAAGATTTTGGATGCAGGGCTTTTACTTACATTTTTAGTTTTTTTTCAGTGTGGTGTTGAGACTAACTTTAAAATAAATATCTGAATGTTTCAACCATCACTGTTCTCAAGAAATATGTATTCAGGCCCTTTACTAAAGTAAAAGTAGCAACACCGCACTTTGAAAATGCTGTAATAAAAATCTTGCATTCAAAAGTATGCAAGTATTATCAGCAACATTTACTTCAAGTATCAAGAGTAAAAGTACTCTCATCCGGCAGTAAAATGGTCTCTGTCAGTGTTTTACTTATATATACAGTATATATACAGTATATATATATATATATATATATATATATATATATATATAATATACTAATTATAAACTACTGCATTATTACTATATGTTTAAGGTTGTGCTCTTGTGAACTACTTTATACAGTTTACTGTTGGGTAGTTTAATCTACAACAATGCATCTTATTCTATAAGATCATCATATGTTTGTAGCGTCGCTGTCATGTGAGAACCAAGTATCTCTGAGTTTAGAGAAACAGCCCTGTTTTCAGCTTTGTGAAGATGCATTTTTCGAGCTGATCCAAGGCTGCGTTTAAATTGTTTATTTACTTCACACAGTTTATCAGTAATCTAATTCTAATCTAATTTTAATATCACTAAATTTGGAGATTTGTGATTTTCACAGGATATAAAGATTTTGAAAAATCTGACTCTGTAAAATCTGTCAGACAAATGTAGTAGAGTATAAGTATAAACTACAGCAAATACTCAAATAAAACACAAGTACCTCAAATGTGTACTTAAGGATAGTGCTTGAGTAGGCTACTTACATTCCACCACTGTCTGTGAGGGCACTAGGGCCGCACGGACACCGAGCCTGCCGGTGCAGTCTGACCAAGAAGGCTGTGAAGTTCAGAGGCCGACACCAAACTTACCATCCACCAGTCGGTACCTGTGGGACACCTCGTCTCTCGGCAGCTGCGGTTATCAGATAGTACAGTATTCCACGTGTATGCTCATTGTAAACACAACAAGCTTTTCCATCATTTTGATTTCATATTGAAGGACAAACCATTGTGGCTTTAAGACATGAGTGGACTGTCAAAAGAGGAATTGCTTCCCAATGGACCACAAAAGGTAGGAGCTTACTGCAGTAAATATAGTGCTGCTTCGTGCTTCCAGTGAAAAACTGCAATAAGCTACTAATTGAACTTTAATACAAATACTGTTGATAAATTACTGATTTTCGGGTTGATTAGGTTAACACATATACACCCACACCACTGCCGTAGTGTCTCTAGCTCGCTACTAATTAAGGAGCCAAATTAATAAATAAATAAAATTGACGACCGTTACTAAGTAGAGAAATGTGTGTTGTGATTGCATGAAAAAACATTATATTTTACAGCCTAACTCTAAACAAAGTTGGTAGAAAGGTAAATATATGATATAGTATATTGTGTGATAAGTTCTTGATATCTTACTGAAAGTTGTATTTGTGGTTTGCCTTGCCACCAGCTAAAGTCTGAATGTGATGTATATAGAAAGATGTGGAGACAATTGCACAGCTGCATTGATGAACTGACATGTATGAGGATTTTTTTGTGTGTATTAGCCTGTAGGCTACAGATTATGCTCTGATCTACAATTTGAGCACCAGTTGAACACCAGTGACGCCTGCCACCAGGGGGCTGTCTGCAGTCTCAACACTTAATAGTGCTGAGCACGATCTATTGCACACAGTGCTCTCAAATACAAATAAAACCACAAACAGTAGTTAAATAGCAGTGGTGAAATAAATATTTATATCATTTATCTTAAGTAAAGCAATACCGTACTTTTAAAATACTCTGTTACAAGTAAGATTCCTTGACAATTATCAAAAGTAAAAGTACGCACTGCAAAAACTGTCAGTGTTAACTATTATATACCATATTAAAGGTGCATTATTACTGATGAAGGCAGTATGTGTGCTCAGCCTGTTAATGTTGTGGCAGGTTGAGGTGGTGCTAATTATATAGCCTACTGTTGTGCAGTAATCTGCTACAATGGCTCATATTTTATAAGCCGACATATGTTCTGGGTGTAAAATCATTTGCTAAGTAACTATAGCTGTCAGACAAAATGATGTGGAGTAAATAAAGAATAATATTCCCCTCTGAAATGTAGTGGAGAACAAGTTTAAAGTAGCAGAATGGTGGAGTCAAGTAATAAAGTACTTTAGAAATGTATTTAAGTACAGTACTTGAGTAAATACGCTACTACGTTACTTTCCTCTTCTGCTTACCAACAATTATTTCGTTTTAACAGTGCAGCTCCTAGTGTGGCTTTTCCTCCTTCACTTTGTACATTGGAGTCATAAAAAGTGTTGGGAGAACTTTTCCAGCTCTTACTTCTGAAGTATCTGTCCCAACGGATCCCAAGAAAGGCAATAAATCAACTCAGACCGTTTATTATGTGGTGCATGTGGCTAAACTGGGTTGAAGTGATTCTGGTGTCACTCACTTTTCTAAAATCCCAACCTGGACACTAGCCAGGCCTGCTCATACCTACAGCAAGTCCTTCTCTTAAAGTGTTTCAGGGTAGAAAATAAAATATTTGAATACTTGCTTTAATGTCCTGAACTGTGCCTATACTGAGAAGCAGATTTCCTTAGGTGATCCAGTGTCCCCTGTGATGTAGAGGAGTTATTTAACAGCTCTAAAGTTAGATACTAGAGTAGAATTACAACATAATTAAACAGATTTTGTGGGGGCAGCAGAAACAAACTGTAAACACAATGCTGCTATGTGGCAAATATTTTCTTTTTTTTACACATTCAGCACATACATAGGAACATTAGTGTTCATTTGGAGTCGTGTTTGTGTCCACCTGATGAATGTAAGTGCAATATTCAGTCTCTTATAGCTCTGTTTCTTGTCTCTACCAACTCCTGAGAGAAATATCATGGTCTTTAGCAGCTAAATGTTCACCAGCTAATGACTAACTGCGTCTGCTGTTTGTTGCTTAGCAGGTAGCATACAATGGGTTCAGAGTTTTTAGCTGAAAACAGCTGCCTGCTGTGTCTGAAAACAACACTGATGAGAGCACTGAGACTAAAACAATACTGGCTGTAAAACCAAAACAGTGAGCTGAAAGATGCTAAAACACTCTGTGGAGCCGAGGAGAACTGCAGAGTCAAGTGAGCTTGTCACCACAAGCAAACCCCTACACATTCATGATGTCGTGTGATCGATTGCTGATACAAAAAACATTGATTATAGCTGCTTAAAAGGGTGAAGGCTGGAGCAATGATAGAGCCAAATGGTGGCCATGGCAACCCCAAAAAAGGACTATTTGGCCCTCAGCTTCTTGCAGTGGAGAAAAGAGACAGAACAAGACACCCCAAACTAAACACTGGTCTCAGCCTCACCTCTGTTCTGGAGGTGGATATACACAAGCCAAAGGATTTTTTCAAAACCTGGAAACCTAAACATTGTTACTCTGCCATTTTCAAAGAAGGAATATTTAGGCGACTGTGTTCCAAACCGTGTTTTTGTGTAGCCTACTTTTACATATTAGTTTATCCTGGCATTGACAATGAGAGAAACAGGTTATTTCATGATACAAGAGGATACATCCAAGTAGTAATCCAATTATCTAATAATCTGTCATGTATTTGTTTGATTTTAAATCTATGAAATGTCAAAAACAGTGAAGAAATGCCCACAACAATTTCCCAGTCCAAAGCAACATTTTCAAATTGCTTGTTATGTCGATGAACAAATGTCTAAAACCAGAAGATATTTCATTTACAATGATATATAACAAAAAAGGACAGAAAGTCCTTACATTTCAAGAACATGGAACCCACTTGCTTTTAACCATTTATTAATCAACTTAGTGTTTCATTTCCAAATCCAAGCACTGTTATAGTTAACAAACTACTTATCAGGCTTCCTTACTTTTCTCAGTTTTTGCAGTGTAGCCTATTGTTGTCACTGTCATTTCTTCTGTTTTTAAAATATATAATTAGGTCCATATACCTATTTGAGGGGTCAGAAAGCCAGCAAGGCCAGGCTTTAAATGACCAGGAGATTAGAGGGTCATGAAAGATAGAAGTGATACAATGGTAGTGTGATGTAGTGATGTAAAGAGAGAGAGAGAGAGAGACATGGGGGGTGGGGGGGTGGGGGGGTGGACCGTGGCCAATCATCGGCAAGCAGAATAACTAAACAAGAGACACAGAAGAGATTTCATAAAGCCAGTTACTCTCCACAGGCCTAAAATGCGAGCATGTCACATGAGCGAAGACAAAGGCGGATATGAAGGAAGAGGGTGATAAAGAGCAGCCAGGTGGTTTAGCCCATTTATTAATTTTATTCATTAGTCCGGGTCCGGATCATTTCATAGATGCGTTAGCGGGTGGTACATGCCATGAGCAAGGTTTAGATTACAGCCTGAAACACCTTTTGTTATAAATATGATATCGAAAACTAAGATCCTATAATAGCGGATGCTGAGGAGGAACCGGATTCACTGGACGCATGAATTAAACAATCACCAACACCTCACGTTTACACCCTTAATGTGCTCAAACGGAGGTGTGTGGAGGAGAGAGCTATTTGAGCCCGCAGCCGATGCCCGGAGAATACAGCAGCCTGTGTGCAGGCAGCTGTGGACGACAGAAAGGTGGTACCCAAGTGTCGGTGTTTATTATCTGGGATCGGACTCCGGAGGCGCGTCGCTGAGGTATGGGCTGCGCTCCCAGTATCCACGTCTCTCAGAGCGGGGTGATCTACTGCCGAGACTCAGACGAATCCAACTCCCCCCACCAGACCACCACCATCTCTCAGGGCACCGCGGCCACGCTACATGGGCTCTTCATCAAAACCGATGCGGCCGAGACCATCCCCTCTGTCATCACCTACCAGAACCGGCACTCGCGCAACAACTCGTACCGGGATCGCAAGGAGAACAGCGGTGGACACATCCGCATCGAGGCCGAGACGCAGACCAGCCACACCAGCGTCAAGGTACAGTACAGCGGGGTGCGTTTAAATGAACCAAACACCGTGAGTGAAAATCACACGTGAGGAGGCCTTTAGGTTTGTTTGTTAGTTACAGGAGGAGGCCTAAGCCTTCTGATCGGGTGCTATAATTACAATTATGTAATGACTGTAGTTCATTCAGTCTGCTGTCATTCACTGCCTTTATCTTCCCTTCCTGCAGTCAGCCATTAGTGTGTAATAGTGATACATAGGCTAATATGAACAGTGGTTGTTTTGACTGTAAATAAGATATGTCCAGTTGTACTGTGGAATGCAAATTCAAAACAATACAGTCACAATATAAAGTTCTAACAAAATTAAAATAAATAAACCTGTATTGACAAAATTGTGCTAAATGTCCACAATGCAATGCTTACAGAAAATGTGCAACAAGCTGCCTCTTGCATCACATGTTAATTATAACCATTATGAACATTTAAAACTATATAACCCCTGCTCTTGCGTTGGCTAGCAAACTCTTATAAAGTTTTAAAATATGTTATAAATAAAAGTCCACTTTACTGTCAAACAGCAGGTTCAAACTAAGGTCCCTCTCTGACCAGGCCAATCATGGTTTAGGATAATTGCCCAATCAGATTTCAGAGGTGGCCTGCATCATATGCCGCTCCCTGGACAGGCCTCTGTGAAGATGTGTTTTGAGCATTTGTCAACAATTAAAACGTCTCCAATACATATATTATTAAAAGTTTATTTTATTACATTGTCATCATCTGTTTAAACACCAGCCTCTACTTATGGCGACGCTACAAACATATGATGGAGTCGTAGTTGTGAACAAATATGCGTACACCTTCATTATAGTATATAATAAACCACAGTGGGATTACAGTAAAGTGTTACAATCAAATAAATAACGAACACTCCTGCTGGAGTTTTGATCTCCTCCTTTTCCATGCATCTTGGAAGTAATGTAGGTGAAATTATCCCACAAATCCCTGCTTTGCATTTTTTTCTTTCAGATCTCTCTGTGTGTTATAACAGAAGCTTTTTGAAAAATGTGCATCCAATTGGTTTGTTCTTAAGCAACAAAGCACGGAGAGTGTGCCTCAAAGTGTAACAAGCCAAAGGATCATCTGTTGTTTGATGACTTGTGTTGATCTTGTAAATTTTGTTAACCTCACTGGACATTGTTCTCATAAAGAACAATGCTTTTATATTGCTTCTCAAGGCTTGCCTCAAAGACAAAAGTTAACAAACTGGGAAGCTTTGTACGATTTAGAATGGGAGGTGCTGTACATTAAAAGCTATTAACCTAATAAACTAAAACATTAAGCTGTATAGTGAAAAATAAGTTACGTTCATCAAGGGAGATGCTGCATTCAAATTGCCTTAAAAGTAAACTAAATTAAATTAGCTTTTTCCAAAACATTCAACCGCATCTCAAGGTCTTCCTCTGTGGAAGAAGTTTGTGATGACAAATTAGCTATCTGCATGACAAAAGAAACTTCAGAAAAGTGGACCTTGAGTCCCCCGCGACCCGACCACGGACAAGCGGATGAAGATGGATGGATGGATGGATGGATGGTGGACCTTGAGTCAAGCTATTTATTGGTAAAGAAAAGATCTAGAATTCACTTTCACATACAGAAGATTTCAGTTTTTATTCAATAACTCATTACAATAACATGGGAAATGCTCTTAACTTAATAAACCAAATTAGTAAATACTAAAAAATGAGTGTTAAAACTGAGAATGGCACAGACTGACTTAGAATAAGGATCATAAACTTGTGGAGTTGTGTACATGTCTTGTCATGAGGAAGCATGTGAACAGATACTTCTTCATATTTACGATCGAATCCCAGAGGATATAGCTGTGTTTTTTGTTAACAAGTAGTGCAGCAGATGATCATGTCATCAGAACCTAATAATAGATTCACCCATTCAGGCCTGGATGAGATTTTTAATTTTTTAATTTTACAAAATAGAAAAGACATATTCGATGATTATAACCTTCTTTTTTTTGGTATGATTTGATTTTGGTAAACTATACATCTGAAGAGAAATAGCACATACATTTATCAACTGGTGTAAACAGAACTAATAGAGATTAATGTAAAGAAAACCAAAGACATGACAGTTGTTGTTCTGTTGATACGAGGCTAAAATCATCTAACATAAACACAGCTTTCCTTTTGCTTCATCTGCATGTTTGGAAACACACACAGCCAAGACCAACTCAAATTGGAAAGGGCAGTCAAACATGCCAGCAAAATCATCAGCCAACAGTCAGTGGGAGACCTATACCAAAGACAAATAAATAGCAAGACAAGACAGTTCATGTCTGATGACAGCCACCCCCTGCATGAGGTGCTGTGCAGCTAGCCAGACAGGAAGCAGGAGCCTTTTGCAGCATAAAATATTCACTAGGCGGTATAGCAACTCCTTACCTAAATAATTTTTACTTTTAATATTATTTGTGATTTGTTTCCTTTTTTGTTACTATATATCTTTCACATTGTCTTTTTAATGTTTTTATTTTTTATGTGTGTATGTGTGAAACAGCAGGCCAACTGAATTTCCATCTTTGAGGGATATCAAAGATGAGCTTGCCTCGACTTGACAAGACTTAACCTCTGCACCACTGGTTTAAAAAACTGTCATTATCTGGTCCTAATATGGTAGAAAACTTGATCACTGGATCACTGAAAATGTCATCATATCATTATATCATATCACAATCACTGGTTTGAATGAAAATATTTGGTCACCCGAGCAAGATACTTTTTATCAGGAGCTGAAATCATAGAACACGTTGCAACAGCTTTATATTATTTAGCTCCAGCAATTTAATACCTTTTAAAGATTTGTGTCATTAGTTTACGGTACAGATTATAAGTGTCTGTGTGTGTTTTGGTTTGTTAGCTGTTTCTTATCCAAGTCCCCTCTATCTCTGGAGGGCTGAGAGAGGATCAATGATACCATTTATTATTAAAACCATCTGCCTTTCCCTGCAGGATCTTGATAATCTGCCATGGCGTTGATCATGCTCCCATGTGTGTTTGTTTGTGTGTGTGTGTGTGTGTGTGTGTGTGTGTGCACGCCTTCGTGCATGTGTGTGTGTGTGCATGTTTATATACGCAAGTCATTTGTTTACCCCTCTGGTCAGTAGGGCTGGGTGTGAACAGTCACATGTGAAGGAGCTGATTCTGGTGGCCTGTACAGATATCCCCCCAGGATATACACTGAATATACAGAAAACAGCATGAATGAGCACTTTATCAGCATCGTCGCGACCACCTCTCGACATACAAAAGTTCAGTGATCATCAACAATACAGGTTCTGTGTTTTGAAAAATAAAGGAACACCATGCCAAACTAATCCTGGTTGACACAGTTCTTCTAACCTGCTAATAGATTTGCAGAAAGTCTCTTTTTTGGCTTTTGTTTATTTGATTATTTTTGCAAACAAACTGACATTATTGAGAAAAGAAACAGAACAATAACACAAACAGTATGCATGGGTGACAAAATACAAGGCCTCCCCAAGAGAAGAACATATTAACTTGCAGATCAGAAACGAATAGCAGTACAAAAGACCAATGTCATGATGACAAGAAACACTAGTTATTTAAAATCGGTTGGAGATGCAGTCTAGATGAGCATGCTTACAGATCTTAACAGGTAGTCAAAGGAGAAATACATTGACACTTACAGGTGTTCTGCTGTTTGATTCATTAGCATAGCTCTCCAGGTTTTCAATTGGTTTACAGATTACAATTACTGTATACCTCTGTACCAACGCTGAGTATGCAATGTATTCAGTCAGGTGTGGGTGGGGCCGAACCTTAGCCTTATAAGGCACACCTGAACTGCTTAAGCCTAGTTCACACTACACGATTTTAAGCCCGATTTTCCGGTCGGCAAGGTTGGCAACCGTCAGGCTGTGATCAGGGGTAAATCAGCAATCAATCGGCGGCCGCCAGTCGTTATATTAACTACTCAACAACGCATCAAAACAGCTCCCTGACACACCGCTGACACATAGCAGACGCTAGCCAGATATCTAGCACGCCACATATCTGGAGGAATCGGCCGATTCGACATCCACATCCAGCCAATGAGAGCAGGCAGCTACTTTAGCTACTTTTTCTCAAAACACTTTTTACTCACCTCCAGCTCTCTCTGTAGCTCAAACAATCCCTGCTACCTGCGTGTGCTTATCCATTCTTTCACCCATATTCTTTGTCTTTATTAATTGCCATCTTTATAATAACAAACAACAGCTGTTTCGTGTGTAGTGTCACCTCATTTCCCGTTTCACATTTCACATGTGTTTTCTTGACAAACTGTGGTTTGGAGACTAGACGTCGGGTGACAGAGCCGCTGTGTGTAGTGTGTGACCCCTTGTTACCGATCAGTCACGTAGTGTGAACACCACAACGACTTCAAGACTCCCGTCACAAGTCGGCAAGTTGTGTAGTGTGAACGGCATGGACATCGGCCAACGCTGAAAGTTGTGTAGTCTGCACAAGCTTTAAGAGGCCTAGCTCAGGCCCTGCTCAGCCCTTTGTTTGCTGGAGCATGCTCCAGAATCAGTTTAATACAGTAGTAGTCAGTCTCTTCACATTGACTGTAAATGGATGCATTCTGTGTGTAAGTTATCATAAATTGACATTACTATTGATTTTGCTTTTCTAATTGCCATTTAGTGTTTAGTGGGTTATTTCAGATTAATTTGAGTGATTATCATGCTTTAACTGGTGTGTCAGTACAGAGGCTGTTTAACTAGAACCAGCTATTAAAAACTACTTTGTTAAAGTCGACATCTCCGTGCTGCAGTACAGTAAAAGTATTTCCTGTTGTTTTAACATTTAGCAGTATGAATGGATATTGTTGGAAAACAACCTCATAGTACTGATGTGAACGCAGATTGATTTAAACTGCATTTTCAGATTCAGCTGGCTGCGTGGACAAAGTTGTGAGACGGAGTGTAAGAGGGGGTGTGTGAGAGCAGGAATGTCATCCAGGCTGTGAAGTGGAAAATAGTTTGAATGTTGGACTGGGACAACTGTTTACATGCAAAAAAAGTTCTTGTAGGTGTGTGTTTACATGCATGTTATCTCATTGGAGCATAGTCTGAATTTTTATTGTGCACTGTCATGTTTCCATGGTCTTTGTTGCTGGTGTGAAATGTAGTGCACAGCAATGATCACTACCGAGAATGGTGGACTTCTTTGCTACATCTCAAATTGTGGATTTGATTTTTAAAAAGTACTTTACTGTGCATAAAGCCTCGATTGAAATTTCAGCCTACTTGAAACAAATTAACATGTTGCAGAATTCCAAACCAGATTTATTTTATGTATTAGGGGAATGACATCTATTATCAAATTGCCTAAATAAATACAGTGGAAACTGCCAGTGGTGATCACGTCTGTCTGGGTCAAATCATGATCACCATAAGCAGCTGATTTTTCTTTATTTCTCATGTAAATTGCCATCTAATTGACTTTTTTAATACATGAATACAAAGTAATGAAACGGACAGCTATGCTATTTACTGATTGAAAACGTGGTCCTCTCATGCTTTGAGCCCTGTCTGAATGGTCAGGCTGAAAGCGTTACACTCCACTCACATCACATAACATACCTGCTGCTGTGAGGGAGCGGGCACAATAATTACACACTGTGAAAGTCCCAAAATGCCAGCAGAGCAGGAACAGAAGGGCAAAATAACTCACTAGGCCATGGCGATGTGAGAACAGAAGAGGCACATGGCGTGCAAAAGCGCACAGCAAGCGCACAGACAGACACACACACACACACACACAGTGAACTTATGTTGGGAGAGCCAGCAGGGATGGTCGTTAAGCACTGTTGCAGTCCCAAAACCTAAGTTAGAAGGGAGCCTAAGCATATGACCGCTTACAATAGTTACAACCTTTTAATTTATTTCTCTATATGTTGTCATGTACGAAAGACCCAGAATGGACACTGTAAGTGGACTACTTGATTACGATAATAATTTAAACAGCATTTGAATAAGAATGATTCTGTCCCAAGCTTTTTGATCCATATAAGGTATAATCCATTATACGGGTATCATAGCCTGGATACTCATTCAAAAAAGAGTGAAAGTATCTCTCTTAAAAAAATGTATTAAAAATAATCAACAGGTCACAAATTCATCACAGCTCAAACACACTGATATTCACAGGGCAAATTAGACTTTCCAGTCCACCTAATTTGCATGTTGATTGAATAGAGCCGGACCACTGGATTTTTAATTCTGACAAGGATAGCATTATTTGAGACTTTACGTAAACACCAGGTCAGTTTTGGAGTCCTAGGCGAGATTTTAAATTGATAAAACCCCTGCTGAGTCAGCACACATGATTTAGTCTTACCTCCTCTTTGAGTCTCTGTTTGGGGAAGTACCCTCTTTAAATGTGCATGTGGCACCTTTTCACCTCAATGGTAAATTAATTAATTTTAATGCAGTTATAAACTCCTGGACTTTAATAGCTGTTGTGTTTCAGCAGGTTTTCTGCTCATGTTCAAAACTTTCTGCACATTCAGAATCTCTCCCACATATCTGTGTTCTCTGACATGTTGAGAGAGAAGTCGCAATACTACGAGACTAACGTCATCATTGAATGAAAATTCACAATATTTTCAATTCTACCTGCCCTATACTCTGCTGTGCGTTACGTTTTTGCTCTGCTCGTAATATCCCCCATAGACCGTTTAACAGACACAGTTTGGGAGTGCATGCTGCACTAGGGTGACCAGACGTCCTCGTTTTCCGGGGAGTTATGGTGACCTGTCTGCTGTCCTCGGAAATGTCCCCGTGTTATTCATAGACTGTATAAGGTGTTAACAGACCTGAAATCAGATTTTACGTGGTCCCAGAAAGACAGCAGAGCATGCAGGTGTCATGCCGAAAAGTTATCGTCCACCAAAACCTGATTGCCGTCCGCGGGAGAGTGTGCAGCATGTTAAAGCTGTATCACACAGTCTACAGGTGCTTTTATCTGGATCAAACAGACATAATGTGCAAATAAACATCACTTCGATTCACGTCGATTGATTGACCGACTGACATTGTCATCTCTAGGGCCATGCATGCTAAAGATTAACATGTTGTGAACAAACAATTTCATTAACTACTCTCAGTTTGTATAATAATGGCTTCTACAGTGTGCTATTATTAGAAAAGTGAGCATCAAATCTGAAGGTTGCAGCAAAGAAGCCTGCTCATGTGACAAAGTTAACCTGTGTCAAAATATCACTTGATCTGTGTGAGCTTATCATGACTTCATACTGTGGAAAGAAGTCTAAAGAAAGATAACCGTAGCAGTGCACAGACCGAGGCTGACCTCAAGTCCATCTAGGCACGATAGAAGGTCAACTGCACCGCAGATAAGATGAGACCTTGTTGCAAGGACTGTGATTCACGTAAACACGGAGGCCTGCTGTTAACAGTGATACGATGACCGTCGACAGCTGACTGCTCGGGATTTATGTGGAAATATACAAAATAGAACAACTATCATTTCTCTGTGGTTCAAATACAGACGAAAGTGACATAATGCATAGGATCAGACCAGTGAGCCCTGCACTGAAGGCCACAATAACGTCATGCTAATTTCTAAACAGTCTCTTGCATTTCAAAGTTAAAGCTACAAAGGTCAGCTCTAGATGAGATATACACCCCTCTTTGTCACTTATTCAAAATGATTACATTGGCCTATAAGTGTAAACAAGCCTTTCTGTTCTCCAGCCATAATGTAAACTAACTTGTCATCTTTATAATCTAACATCAATGTAAACAGTGAAAACACCTTCAAAAGAATACATTAAACATACCCTAACTTTGTTAAGTTTAATGCATGCTGAAGAATAAACTTCTCTATTAAATGTGCTCTGTAATGACTGAGTAAGCCTTCACAATGAAGGCAATGTTTAATCTGTATCATAACAATGTGGATACAATATATGCAATGACATGATGTACCTGGGCCCTAGTTAGTAATTAAGGGTTTATTTATACAGCACCACTCAAAGTCTGTTCTAGTTAAAGATCTGAGTGTAATATTTTTTGTTCATTTTATTACTTATCTACCTCTTTGAGGGTCCTTGCATTATGTCAGGTAACTGGTTGCTGTAACAGTTCAATTTCCCATTGGCATTAGTAAAGTACCCCAGGAATCCTAATGATTTTTTAGGTAAATATAAAGGTTCCACTGTTGCCTCATAGCAAGAAGGTCGTGGGTTCAAACCCCGGTTGCCCTCGCCTTTCTGTGTGGAGTTTGCATGTTCTCCCCGTGTCTGCATGGGTTCTTGCCAGGTTCCTCCCACCATCCAAAGACATGCAGGCTAGGTTAATTGGTGACCCTAAATTGTCCTTAGGTGTGAGTGGTCCTGTGATGGACTGGCGACCTGTACAGGGTGTACCTTTCGCCCGATGTCAGCTGGGATTGGCTCCAGCCCCCTGCGACCCTGTGCGTAGGATAAGCGGTTGACGATGGATGGAAAACACTAGGGCTGAGCACATTAACGCATTCATTAATTAACACCGATAATTATTTTATCGCATGTTATTATTATCATTATTTTGAAAGTCTGTTTCTCGCTGGCTCTGAATACACATACAGTCAAACCATGGGTCACAGGAGGGTTGGGATGTTGATCAGCCTGCAAATCACCCACCCAAACAAGCAGTGGTGGGAGGCTTCAGCAGACTATGCTTGATGCAGCGTGTGGGAGAAATAGATGAACAAAAGCAAGACAAGCGATCAAATGCCATAGCGAATTGGATAGCTACACATTGCATGCTGATTAGTATTGTGGAAGATGCCGGTCTTAGGTATGTTCTTAAAATCACCCCGCAGGGTTGCTCTATCCGACAGCGCTCCATGAGTAAACAGCAGGTGCTCTATGGATAATAATGATGGCAACGATGGCTTCTGTACGTAAGTTAAAATTATACATAACTTTACCTGATAAGCCTTCATCTAGTTTTACGGGGATGCTCTGCCATGGAAATTCCCTCCTGTTGATGTCCTATTTACTAAACCGTAATAGATTCTGGAAACTAACAAACAGTGAGGATCAGTCTCTCTTCCAATGATTTGAGCTGCTTGTCCCATACAAAAAGTTGGGCATGTGCGTGAGGAGAGCACTTCATCTCACTCTGATAGGGACACTTGCCTCTGACTGTTTCTGCTGCTCCCTGAAAATAGAAAAATGTTTCTGCTGATACCTGTTCAGAAAAAAAACCAAAAAGAAAACAGATTTAGATGTGTTAACCTGTTGCTCAGAAGGTGACTGTTCTGATGTTATGATCGTGGCTCTGCACTCTTGTTTTAACAAGCTAGATAAAAGGTAATGCCCTGGCAGTGGCAGATAGCTTTGGTTTTATATTTGAGTTGAAGTTGAGATTTACAAGAAATATTTTATTGCTACTGTATAAAGGGAATACTGCTGGTAAAAAGCACCTTAAGTGTTTGCAAACCACATGTTATTGCACTGCTGTGTATATAACAGTGCATTTAAATTAATAGTATGCAATACACTACCTTAGAATTCATTATTAAATTTTGCGCATAACAATATGATTAATCGCAAAATCATGCGAGCAATCACAATAAAAAATTTTAATCGTTGCCCAGCACTATATCCCAAAATCATGTCTTTGCGGTGCTTTATATCCTGGGGTTTAGTTTCTCTTTCCTCTCTTTATTCTCTTGACTTTCTACACATTCATGTCTAACTTCCATTCACTTTCTCATCTCTCTTTGAATATTTCTGTCCTCTCTTCTGTTTTTTCCTCTCCTTCCCCGTGGTTGTCTGAATCCTTATGAATCAAGCGTACAAGCAAGCCTCCAGCCTGTTTTTTTTCATTCTTTTCCATTCATCTCTTCTAGCATTCATCTGAACTCTCAGAGGCTCTTTTGTGTACTCATTCCTAAATCTTCCTTCACATATTTCCCCTTCCTGTTGTTCCATGGGGATTTTTGTCACCTACTTTAAGGAGAGATGGTGCACTAGGACAACTTCACCCAACACTTCCTCCATCAGCTTCTAACTCCACTGACTGATCTCTCTCCAAAGTGTTCTCACAGCAGTGATTACTGAGCTGTTCCCATTTCTACAGCCTTCCTTCCTGTTCTGTTTCACATCTGGCTGTGTCGTCCTCATGTAAAACAGAATTACTCATTTTCTCATGAAGCCAACTCTCTTGACATCTTTGGAGTCTGTGCTTCTTGTCATCACTGAAGCACTCAACGATGATTCAGTCCCCTCAGTCATTTGTCTTTTGCATTAGACACTGAGCCGCCAGATGCTCCTTGTCTTTATACTGACTTGCTGGATCTCTGGTTCAGCACTCTCTTGGGTCATCTCTTACTTGATTGACCTCATTACTTTGCCCCCTTAGACCTCACCATGATCGCTGACAATATGAGAGTAATTCCTGCTCAGATGTCTAATAATCTCTTTGTACAGTAAGACAAAACTGACAACAGAATCCTGTAAGTCTGCTATGGTCAACAAAGTACCTTAGATAGACGTATCCCTTGGCTTCTCCTGCTCAGGGATCTACCCTTTACATTTTGCAGATCAACTTAATCATAGCCCCCAAACTCTAAAATGTTGCTATGTTACATAGCTCTTATCCTAACACAGCAATTGGTTTAATTGTCTTTCAACTGAATGACAATATACTGAATGTAGAGCTACTTCCCTCCAAACACAAACCTCTACAGGGATGTTGTGATCTGATGAGCCAATCAGCAGGACATTTGTCAGAAACTGTCGAATCACAAAAATAAAAGTGTCTTCTGATCTTACACAAATATGGATAAGGTTAGTTTAGGTTTAGGAACAAAACAGCTTGGTTTGGGTTGAAAGACTAAGTTAAGGTTAGGAAAGGATCTCCCATTTCAATGTTTCATGTTTTGTTGGCCCTAACCGACCACCCAGCCCCCTCCCTCTGCGGTGTTGTGGCTCTATAACAATGTCACACTACCTCCTTTGCTCCTGGGAGACTATATTTTCCCAGAGTCCTAAGTTCCCTAACCCTAGAACTGGGGAACTGGGGACCCTGGGAACAGCATAACAAAGTTCTGTAAGTGAAATTCAAATTATAGAGGAACAATTTCCTGAAGCTTGCAAGCAAACAGGAAGTGATGTCATATGTCTGCATAGGTCTGCCTGTGAAAGATAACAGGAGGCACTTTAAGGGTTTTTTTGTTTGTTTGTTTGTTGTTTATTTACAACATTGTCCTACTTTTCTGCAGTGTTTACACAAGTCAACACGAAACTTGGGTCAGTAGTTTCCCATGACACACTAAGGCTCTGCGCAAAAATCTGTGCCAATCAGCCACTAGGTGGCGCTCTTGTTGTCAATCATATATATATAATATGCTAAAAAAATGTTTTCAAATCTCTGGGCTCTTCGCCACTTGAGACTTGCATCACGGTCTGCAGGTTCAACTTGCATCATCTCCGCAGACAGCCGGGTGCAGCTTGCACTGGGGGGCTTGGACCTTGCTAATGCCTGCTTGTTACTTTTACTGTGAAGCAGCTCCAAAAAGTGTTTTGTTTCAATTAACACCATATGAACTTCATGAACAGCCTTCACACCTGCTTCCTGATAATTGATAACTCTCAATGCCTCAGTAGTGCTCTGTCCCCATGAAGCATTTTGTTGATGGTAACCCTAACCACAGGAGTTGAGACAAATAACAGGGGCACATTAAGTATTAGTATAGTATAGTATAATATAGTATAGTTTAAGGATCACAACTAGTAGGAGACAGCTTGATTTTGAAAGTACTCAATCATAAAGCCTTCCTCCTAAGAAACTCCCCCAAAACATATTTATATGTACAGTGAGTGAACGCAAGTAGGTAAGAATGAATAAAATGATTGGCTCAAATTAAATGATTGGCTGTGCCTATTACCGTCCCACAGACACTAGATTTTTTTTATCGTTTTTGTGCCAGAGCATTTCATTTGATTGCTGTTTGGATGTAAAGAGAATTTCAACAAATTTAACAAAAAAATGTTTCTGAAATAAACTACGCTCACTTTGGATCTACTCCTTTTAATCTGAAAATGTGAATGTCTGACACAAGACAACATGAGACAATATGCTAAATAGCGAATGTGTTGTGAGTGTATGTGCCTTTACCTGCAAGGAATGGTGTGTGGCAGTGTATTGCGGGGAGATGGGGGAACTATGAGAGAATATTATTTTATGCTTACTGGCAATTTCTTGTATGCTTCAACTTATATTCATTCCTTTCATTGTGTTTTTATACCCCACTACACACAGAATAACATGAAGTAACTTGAACTAACTAAATCACCAACACTGCCAAGCTTTGGGTCATATGTTACATGGCTCTTACCAATGTTTCTTCACCTTATGTAGCCTGGACTGTATATGTCTTTCATCGTAGTTTTTTACTATAGCGCTGCTCTATTAGTTTGTTCATGCCTGACGCAACGTAAATGCATGTCACCCAAAATTATGGGGGTTTTTTTCTCGAGTTTAGCACCCAAAAGCTCTTGATGACGTTTGTGGTTGGTAGTGGCCAGTTGAGACTAGATGTGGGTTGATGTCCACCTTTAAGCCTAATTACCACTGACAAATAATACTGATTTGTGGTTGACTCACCAACTCCTGTCTACCTCATTACTTTAGTCATACAACGGCTTTTGAATGGCTGAGTAGAGATTGTGCAAGGTATGCATTATTATGGAGCTCTGGCCTCTAGCAGAATTAACAGAAATCCCCCTCCCCCTTTCTTTATCTCTCTCTGTGGATGCCACCATAAATATTTTTCTTCAGCTGGAAAGAGGCCTTCATTTGGTACATTCCCCTGTGGGTTATGAGCATGTTCGTGGCAACAAGCACACATTCTAACAAAAGACCATTGCAATGAGGAAAAATTACTCACCAACATAGAATTTGCTCAAAAATAACCAGATATCTGATGGTTAATTCCCAGGCATGATTCACAGAGCTAATGTGGTGTCCACTGTGGTACACCATATGGTACACTGCTGATTCATTGTGTGTTTGAGGCAGGGTGTAAGCATGTGTGTGCATATGTTCAAAGGATGCACATGTAGCTGAGTTGCTTATTCACACAAGAATGACGCATAGGGTTAAGAAACCTGCGTGCACACACACATCCAGCACAGAATGTGATGTGAGGATTATGCAAGTAAACCTGGGAGTTCTATCTGTGGCTGGCTGCTAATACCTTCTAAAGATGTTTGCAGTGGACAGTGCCGCTCTGGGCTGCTAATGCTGCATGTAAATATCCGTGTCTACAGTGTAGGAGAGGCAGTCACGGAAATCTGTAGTAAGGAAGCCAGATGCACAGATATTTGTTGTTTGAGGAGGTTGTTGCTGTTCAACTCCAGACTTGTAAGAGGAAGTACTTGTCTTATTGCTCTATGGACACGTAAAGCTGAAAGAGGGAGGTCAGGAAGGTAGTGAAGTTTCGGGTCGTGCAAGAAAAAACAATATGCCAATATGCTTCTGGACATCAATGGTAAAATGGTAAGAAGTATTCACAGCTTTTTCTGTGTTGTGTTTCCATGTGTGTGTTTTATGTGCTCTGTTTGTGACAGAGATTCACACAGTCTCATCTGTTGCCTGCAGGTTTCAGCTACAGAAGAATGTGTAGGACCTATGAGACTGACTCAAGAGCCAATTCAGGTAAGAGTATACAATATACTTTAACATCTGGAAGCATGTTACTTTTGTCATGTTTGAGGGACTTGATGATCAAATGCAAGAAGTTGATTAGAAAATACGGATCAACACCTTTTCATGAATATAAGGCTGCAACTAATGTTTTTTTTAACTGAATCATCTTCAGATTATTCATATGATTAATGGATTCATTGTTTATTCTCTGAAATGTCACAAAATTGTCAAATACCCACCACATTTTTTCCCGAAAAATTATTTATTATTAAAATAGCTGCAGATTTTTTTTTCTGTCAATCAACTTATAGTTTTTCATATTGTTTCATTGGCTAGCTTGTTAATATAAGCTTTGTGTTCTTCAGAATAGAAATAGAAATGTAGCTCTCAATGCACAGTTAAAGAACCAATACAATCTCCAACATCATAATGAAAAAAAATGACTCACTTTAAAACTGCAACTGTCCTACTAATCTCCAGTTATAGAGTTGTTTATATACACAGTAGCATTTAGACAAGACTATGTGTGCTCTTGTGCTTTGTTCGGGTCACATTGGGATTTTCTGCAAATATGATCTTTCTGATGGGAAAACCAGTCACATCAACTTCCAAGTAGTAAACGGACAAGTATGTTTATATTATCCACCTGCCATCTTGTATTGCAGGATGTTTACATAAGCTAATGATCTGAACGGATAGGTTCACAATTTCTTAAAATAGTCAGATCCCTATTGCTTTACTTGCTGTAACTATTCCTCCTGTTCACACTAATCATTAAGAGACTTAAATGTACTCAAAAGTTTAATTTAAGCTTAATGAGGTTTCAACAGTCGCTGCATTTTTAGTGCAAAACTTCCTCTATGTGAACATATCCTTTAAATCTCCCATAGCTTCTTTTGTGTCGATTTAAAAGTGCATACATAATGGCTGGATTTTAGTAAAACTGGAATCAATCAAATGAAAACATGTCCCACTTTATGTCCTTGTTTCCTTAACATACTTTCATCCACTTTATATCTACGGGCTTTGAGAGGATGTTGTATTTGTGTGAAGGTTAAGTGGCTGTCCACAGACACCTTGTCTGTACTGAGTCAGGGATTGTCTGTGCTCATCCTCTGGTTAGGATTTAGGCCATGTGCTAGTCAGATTTATCCTTACGTAACGAAGAAACTAAGTTCTTGGAGGTTACCAGCTGGTATGAGATGTAGATACCACAAAGCATTCCTCTGTTCTGGCAGATCCTCCTTCAGGAATTAGCTACTTTATTAGGTGCTTGTTTATTGCTTTGATTTAATTTGCTTCGGTTTGAGCTGCGCTAGTTTGAGCAATTTCCAAAGGTTTTTGAGTTCAGCTTAGTTCCTTCTCCAATGCAGTGATGTGAGAGGCCTGGCATGCCATGTTCATGATCATGCCAATCTACACTATCCTTTCGCCCTCCTTCTCCTTATTCACCATGCCAAATAACATCGCACCAGGAATCTGTGGCAGCGTGCGGGCAGGTGGACGGACCAGAGGCTTTATTAAAAAGCCTTCTAAGACCTTGTCTCATGCCCCATAAAACCCTCAAACTATTCTCCCAAAGCAGCCCACTAAAGTTGTACCTCTACCCTTCTGCTGGGTCCATGACCTAACCCGCCCTCTCCTGTTTCACTCCTTCATAGGAATGGAGAGATGAAAAGACAGAGATAAAATGCTCTGCAGGAGAGAGTTATATATAGTGAGTTTTCCTTGACATTTACTGTTACTGCCTCACAGCCCTGGAGAGTTTCAACCTCTGCAGATACCTCCTCCTTCGGCTTATCTAGTGACTCGTGTGTCATTACACAGATAAGTGACGTTAAAGTACCACACATGTCATACATTTTTATGTTTCCCATCCCATTATCAAAATAAACTTGCTACTGATTACTTTTTTAACAACCGAAATAGATTAACCGACTCTGATTTTATCTCTACCAGTACCAGTAGGACAATTTTCGTAAGATTTTAAAAGTTATCGCACACCAGAATGTGTTACTGACAAAAACTCTAATAATGGTCAAGGAGCTCATACTTTATATTTTTTTAATATTTTATACAACGTGCCCCTGTTTCGCATAACGGCATAAAAACTTGACACATGATCTCATTGACCCTCCCTCATATACTATCTGATACGCTTCCACACAGATAAAGTGCTCAAAGCTAGTTAGCCCCATGACACCTCTGTGTTTGGGAATCTCCCAACGTTAGATGGCATCTGGCCTGGCTGTGCAAACATGGACGATTAACCTCTGAACTCTGAAAATGTGAGTCAGCCTGCAGCAGCCATCAGGAATACGTTTCTGTGCCAGCTGAAAACTAACTGTACACTGTTTTCATATAAACTGTTAGGCCAATGAGACTGTGTAGCTGAATACATGTTTGTCAAAATGTAATGTATGTATTTACTTTAAAGATGCTCTAATCAGGTAATTGTGTACACATACATCCATTAATGTTAAAATGTAATTTATGTATTTACTTTAAAGACATTGTAACCAAGTAATTGTGTACACATATATTCATTTGTGTACCATTACAATGAGTTACATTCAAGGAAGTGTGTGCCTAAGACAGATGACCGTGGTGTGACAGAGCGCAGCCATGTGTTTGACTGTGTGTATATCAGACGTGGTATTAAGACTGACGGCGCCTCCCACCAGGCTCATTGTTGGTGACATATTTAGGTGGCAGGTCAGAGATCTTTGCAGTCGGCGTCGTCCCAGGGTCGACTGGGTACTGTGTGTGTGGAATTTCGCATGTTAGCACCATGGTTACACAAGCCGGGACGGGATCAAAGACTGTGGACCTTTCACAGGGACTCACCAATACTAGCTCATTTTCTCCTCTCTGTTCCTCTCTTCTACATCTTCTTCTACTGCCATTCTCACCTGTTCTTTTATATTTTTTCTGTCATATCTCCGTTTGTGAAGCACTACATGGACAGATGTCCCGCTATTAACCACTCTCTTCCTGAGTTTAAAACTATACAGGAAGTGTAGGGAGTCACGACATTAGGCATCTTCTACTCTTTTCACCCAATCACTCATTCTCTTTTCCCCCTCTCTCTCTCTGCTGCACTTCCCTCATGTCATTTTATCCTTTGTTGTCCTTAGAGTCAGGAGGTGATGCTGCTGCGAGGCAGAGCTGAGTACTGTTGGTTCTGGCTGCAGCCCAGCTGTGTGTGTGTGTGTGTGTGCATGTCCTTTATGTTTCTCTTACAGAGTTGTATTTCCTCACCACTGAACCAAAGGTGGCTGGTGTGTTTTGTGGTCAGAACACAGTGTGGCATCAAAAACATGAGTCCCCACCCTGCAGGCTTCATGTCTGTTTGTGTGAAACACAGAAACACAGCCTTCATTAGTGATTGTGTGCCCCTCCATTTATGTTGAAGGGATACTTCACTGGAAGAAGACATTACCATTGCGTTTCCACGCTGTGGTGTATTTAGCCCAGGTGTTTTATATATTCTTGTTTAAATACACCATATTTAGGATTTTACAGGTTGCTGAAGTCTATCCCAGCATGTAATTAGCGAAAGGCATGGCGGCACCCTGCACAGGTTTCCAGCCTGTCACAGGGTAGAAGAAGAAGATGGATGAACACACTTACAATTATGGATAGTTCATAGTCTTCAAATCCCCTGAGCTGAATGTGTCATGAGACTACGGGAGGAAATCCACAAATACTCAGAGAGAGAGGATGCAAACTACAAGAGGAAAGGAGCAGGGCAAATCTACCCTCTGCCTTCTCATGGCTAGAGGATTTGATGTCTTTTCTATATTTAGAAGCACATCTTGAGAGGTTCTACTGATAACTTCTATAAGAGATGTATTCTGTAATTGCTTGTGCATTGCAAGGCTAAGATTCATTAACAGGACTTTTCTTGCTGTGAGACAACAAAGCCATTTAGTCAGTGCGCCTCATGATACAACCCGTGATATCTGCTTGAGCAGTACTTATTTTTGCTTTTAAACGGTAGTTGTATTTATTTCTCTATCAGCAGGTGGGTTTGAGACATGCCCTCCACATCAGTATTAAATTTAGAGTGCTTTGTATTCAGTACCATTAATTCGCTAGTACTATAAAAAGTATTTTTGTTGTAAAATATTGCAGATACAATGCCCCACAATCGTTGACTTCAATTTCATTGCAAGGGTCTAATGATAATAATCATTAGACCGTCAAAAATGGTCCATCCTCACAAGGGAAGTAGGTGTTTGCAGGATAAATATCTCTGAGAGCTTCTGTCACATTGGAGAATTTTGGCAATGAGCTCAAACTAAATTTAGATTTTCCACATCTTAAAAAGGTTTGGCAGTTGCAGCAGTTACTGTATTATTTAGGCCCATAAATGTCAGTAACATTGGTGTCATAAGTGTGAAGTCTGGATCTTGGATGTCTGCTGCTCTGCAGAATGTCCTGTCTGAGTCGTAAATGTAGTGTAGACCTACTAACACAGATATTCTATAATTATCACTGTAGTAGCAGCACTGTCTCACCCAGGCGTCCATTCCTTCCTGTCTCCTCAGGTCCTGCTAGTGTTCGCCAAGGAGGACAGCCAAAGTGATGCCTTCTGGTGGGCCTGCGACCGTGCTGGGTTCAGGTGTAACATCGCACGGACGCCCGAGTCTGCCGTTGAGTGTTTCCTGGACAAGCACCATGAGATTATAGTCATTGATGGACGCCACTCACGCTACTTTGAGCCTGAGGCTGTATGCCGGTGAGCCTTACCTGTGTGTCTGCTGCCGCCGCTTCTGTGTAGTTGTTTCTTATTTCATCTTTGAAGGACTGACATCTGCAGAATGTCTCCTCCTATACAGGATGCTTAAAGGAATAGTTGGAAGTTTAGTGGCTTTCTTTCTGAGAGTTACATGAGAAGATTGATTCCACATTTGTATGTATATGGAAAAAATGAAGCAACAACCAGCAGCATGTTAGCTTAGCTTAGCACAAAGACTGGAAACGGGGGCAACAGCTAGCTTGCCTCTGTTTGACATTAAACAAAGAGTTTGAAAGGGCTTCGTCTGCCAAAAGGGTCTGATAATTTCTATAACAAAGACTATGTAATCCTTCACTTCAATCAAAAATAATAAATTCTTAAATTATGATGTTTCTGCTTGAGAAGCAGTAATATACAAGAAGAGTTCAGTCTGTGAGCAGTTGTACAGCTAATAGCTTTGGGACATTGTTGTGGAGGGCTTGTTGGCGCCATCTGGTGTTCACTGGAGGCACCACAGGCATCTGCAACCTGAAGCTGCAGGCTCTGAGTTACTGTAGTCTGTTCGCCCACGGTCTTGAGGTTGCTCAATTCAGTGTTTAGCTCTAAAAGGAAGCAGCAGTGAATACTGGCTATTGAAACAGAGAGGCACTTGAGTGAGCCTGAACTACAAATTGTGAGTTTGTTTGTTGACATGAAAGCTTGATAGTGGCCCAGGGGAACCAAAAGTATTACACATGTAGAAGCTTAAAAAATATGTTTTTTTTTCTTTCTTTCATTCTTGTCCATTTTTCCACAGCAAAAGGAAAATCCCCTGGCCACTTTTCAGAAACTTTTTTGATTGCAAAATAACCCCATTCACCCCTTGTTCTTTCTAGGTGTTAGCTGAGTTCATACTAGCAATACTGGTCTGTGCTTAGATTGTCCTCTCTTACTTTCTAGTGTGCCTGGGCATTTCAAGATGCATTTAAGAAGTACTTTTTCATCTGCTTTTTCACATCTATGAACAATTGGCTTGTGTTTAGGGCATGTGAATGGAGATTTCTATGAATCAAAGTGTTAATGTGTGTCCCATGGTTGTCTTAATGCCTGTGTGAATACTTTCTGGGCATCATTACAAGGACATCTGTAAAGATTTTTTATTTATGTCCTTGCTTTTCAGCTTGGGTATTAAGCTGGTGAAATGGTAGGATACATATTCCTCATTATTGTTAGCTAAGACTATTTCTGTGTTTCTGCAGAGGGCAATGTTATTGTTAGATACAGTACTAGCCCATCCAAAGTTCTTGGAAGCACTAAAAACCACCACTATGTATTTTGTAGAATGATTTATTATAAGTGCTTCATTATTTCCCCATGTAAAGGAACAGATCCATTCATCTCTCCTGTCTTCTGATCACCACAGTTTGGCATCTGTTCCCTGTTTGTCCTTTGCTACTTCACTCCTCTCCTCGTCACAGTTTTTTTCTTTCCTTTCACCTCCTCCATCCTTATCCCCCATCATCTGTTCCCTCTGTTCCTTCTTTCGTCCTCCATCACTGTCCTCTTTCCTCCTCCGCCTCCGGGCCACTTTCCCGTACATCCTGCCAGCAGTGTGGCTTTGTGGCCAAACCTCTGAAGCAGATGGTGTGTTTGGTGTTTCTGTGCAAAGCGCAGAAATGCTCTGCCTTTCTTTTGTGGCAATGACATCACCCCCAATCTGCCCACATGTTGATCCTGTACCTGAGTCTAAGCCACTTCTCATGAGCTCAAAGTGTGGATGAAATGAACTCCGGCTGACTTTTAATTCACATTTGTTTTATTTCCAGGCTGATCCGCGCCACAAAGCCCTCTGAAAACACAGTTGTTCTTGCCGTTGTGCCACAAAAGTAAGTTTGATTTGAGCTTTTGTGGATTTTCTTATCCTCCTGTGTTAAAGGTGTTTTGTGTGATTAAGTCCCTGAAGACTTGGCTTCCAATCTTAAGTATATATCTGTAACATTACCAACAATCAATATTAAAAAAATATTGAATAAGTTTATAAGTAAGTAAATAAGTTTATTGAGTTTAACACTGAAAAATTAAGTTTACTGTTAAATCTGCATTTACCTCAATGATTTAATGCAAACTCAAGACCTCATCCACGGTTTTTGTTGTCTTGATACATTCAGTGTAATATCTGTTTCACAGCACTCATTTTTCCTCTCCCTTATCAATGGATTACTGCTGTGGAAATGTACATTATAATACATTTTCAGTGTGAGCTGTTGTAGTAGGCTACAGCCAATCACAGTTACTGATCTTGCACTGTTGTTACAACACTAGTTGACATGTTAGAATAGTTTTGATTGGTCTGAGGTTTCTATGGCGGGTGGGGCGGAGTGTTACATGTAGTACTCAAGAGAAATCATATGGTAAGTGAGCTTGACATAGTAAATTTTACTCATCACTACTAATAAGTGTGATAAAGCAATTATAAGTTAGCTTACCAACAAAGTAAAATGTTTATGAAATATGTTTTGACAGGCTCTTTCAAATTCAAAAATTTAAATTTGTTAAGAAACTTTTGTGAAAATAGTCATTTTAGGTACTTTTCTTTAAAATGAGCCATGTACACACACACACTCTTACACAGAAGTTACACAGAAATTGAGGGTGCACAACAGGTTCATAGGTCTATAGGTGTATATCCAGGTATCCATGCATCTCCAACTGAGCCCCACCCATTTCAAACCAGTGGGAAGAGACAAGACAAAAAAAGGAATTTGTCGTGTGAAATAACCTAAATTGTTGTAACTTTGGCAGGAAATACTCTGTTCATGTATTGCAGATTCCCATCACACATAGTAAAAAGCTGATTAAGAAAATACATTTTCAGGGCCTTTAAACTGCAAAATTTGTTATAATGGTGTGGACCAATGGTGTGGACCACACATGTTTCTGAAAAATCCCTTTGTTGCAGTTGGTAATGATTCTTTTCCATCATTGTACAGACCTGCTGATCAGGACGAGCCATCTGTCCTTCCTCTCCTCTGTGCTGGATTTAGCAGAGTACGTCCAACCACATGCCTTAGCTTGTGACTGTGTGTTTATAGCAGACTGAATGTGTTATCCTTGTTTCTCATAGATGATTTTTATTGGCCCTCAAAGAGACATCAGATGCTAAAATAGCAGCATGTTGCCAGTTTTGAAAGAGGCACTTATTGTCAGCAGTGTTTGATGGTGTGAAAATGACGTAGGAGGCAGCAAAACAAGTCGCTACTGAGTAAATCCTGACTCATTCAATTTCCCACTGCTCTTTCTCTCTCCTTCCCCCTTCAAACACCACTTAACCTTGTTTGGCCTCCAGAGGTTTGTGGAGAACAGCAGTGTGTCAGCCTGCTATAATGAGCTCGTACAGATTGAACACGGAGAGGTGCGCTGCCAGTTCAAACTCAGGTACAGCATAGGAAAAACACCTTGTGACGCACATACCATGCAGTCACACATACATGCGCAGACACAGATACAAGGTGGTGTTACTAATCCTGAGATGCTGTGGCTTTATTCATCCGCAGGGCTTGTAACGCGGTCTTCACAGCTTTGGAGCACTGCCAAGAGGCGGTGGAGATCACCAGTGAGGACCACATAATACAGGTAGGGATAATGCACACACATACATACAGAATTTGCATGACTCAGAATGAGCAAAATCTTAAAACTTTTCCTTTATATTGTTGATATTCTATATTTTTATTATTTTAAACATATTGCATGAAAATAAAAAAAACAACAATGTATCATCCTCTAATCTTTCTGACTTCCCCAGCCTGTCTGTGGCACTCTTGAAGATGTACATCACAAAGTTATATTTTAAAATAAAAATCAGCTGTGCACCGTAGTTATCAGTAAACGAGTAAATAGTGCATTTGTTGGGGGCTATTTTCAGCAGTGGATATGGTGCGCTACAGTCAGTGGTTTGGAGGGGTTGGTTATATCAGGCCTTGGCTACACAGGCAATACAAAAGAATACATTTATTTTCAAAAAATAACCCTAACCCATTGCTAGACTTCATCGTCTTCCTGGTTTTGTCTCAGTACGTGAACCCAGCGTTCGAGCGGATGATGGGCTACCACAAGGGGGAGTTGATCGGGAAGGAATTGACAGAGCTCCCCAAGAGTGACAAGAACAGAGCTGACCTGCTGGACACAATCAACACCTGTATCAAAAAAGGAAAGGTAAGTCCCACATCCATCCATCCTCCTATCTACTTATCTGTAAAATGAGACGATACTGTGTCATTGCCTGACTTTTCTGTTGTCTCTGAAGGAATGGCAGGGTATTTATTATGCCAGAAAGAAGTCAGGCGACAGTATACAACAGCAAGTGAAGATAACACCTGTCATCGGCCAAGGAGGGTAAGTTAATCAACCCAAGGTGGTCACTGTACATTTCCAATAAATCAGATATTACTGACAGATTCTTATCTCGTTTCCAACAGGAAGATTCGACATTTTGTAGCCATCAAGAGAGCTCATGTTGACAACAATAATCAGGTGAGTCAAGTGATAATCTAATGTTTTTCTATGTGCCTAACTGATCCATTTCCTTCCAATCATCTTGTAGTTTTCTTTTTGGTGTACTGAAATGCAGTAATCAGTTTAATTAGCTCTTTAACTACACTCTGATAAAATCTGGAAGCCTCCTGAGAGCAGTAGATGTTCGTACAAAAGTCTTGATCTTTCATCACTGACTCATCCAGGTACCTGAGGGGGAAAAAGTCAAACCTGCACCACCATTTCTTTGCCTGCTTTATTCCAACTCAAAAATGAATGGCGCCTGCACATTAGCAACACTTTGAAATCTTAAACCACTTCCACTGAGATGTGTCCAAAATGCTGATTAGTACGCTCAAATGATCAATCCTTAGCTTACAAGCCTACTAGTACTGGTTTGGAAGAAAATATTGCTGCTACAAAGTTTAATTTACAAAAGCCTTAGACTTATAAGCCCACTTTTGAAGATTACAGTAAGTTGTCTTTATGTTTTTTTTGTGGAGCTTGAACAAATGTCAGTCCTTCAGCAGTCCTAATGCTACAGCACAGCTTGGCACAATCAAGCCTGGTGGAGAAATGAACGAGTCCAAACTGGACTCAAGCATAGATTGCAAACTCTGCTGGCAGTTAGTTTTACATAAATACTTCAAATGAAGTGCAGGGTAAAGTGTCAGATTTAAATACTTCAACAGGGCATGTAGCCTTCCAGCTCTGTTGAGCAGTGTGCACACTTACTTTGAAGCAGGTGCGTCGCTGCTCTCAGCTGGGTTCCAGGCCAATAACGTCATACTATGCTAAGCTACAGCTAAGCACCAGGATCCCCCGCTAAGGCCTGGGAGGGCTAGCAGCCAGGCGCCAGGGCTATTTATACTCAAGGCAAAGCTGTACACAGACTAGCTTTGGCTCATTGCTCTCTTTCATCGTGTGTACATAAGGTGAGTCAGCCTTTGGCATCTGCCTGCCAAATCCAAATGGCATTCATTCCAGCTTGTTGGGATCGGGAATCCTTAGACATGGCAGCAACTGATCCCATTCTTGAAGCCGTGGAAGTCATCCCCACAGCCTGAATTGTGCAGTGGACAAAAAGGGTGTCCCCCTTTTTAAAAAATGCATTTTCACCACAAATTTATAGAACGGAACTGATGCAAAGTAGGAACAAAAGTTTGGTATTTGATGACATTTTAAACTTTATGATGTTGTCGGGGCCTCAGAGGTCCTATCAGGATAGCGCAGATGTGATACTGTATTCTTGCTTAGGACATTTTCTCTGAGCACTTTAAACCACACAGTATTCCACATCTTTTCCCACCCAGACGTTTGGCTGTAGACTACGGTTTCCATTTCATTGTGTTGTTTAGTTAGCAGTACTTGTCTAAGCACTCCAGACTTATAGGGTCAGTTTTGTTTGTCTTTCCCTTTCAATTAAGGGCCATCATAATCTCAACTATTTCCCAGCTTTAGTCAAGTTAATTCAAAAGATGTTTTTTTAGATGTCTGTTTGTGCTTTGCAGCCCAAGAAGCCCATTAAGCTATAGCCAGCTAAAGCTGGCAACCTTGTATGTCATTAGAAGTGTTTACACTGTCTTAATCCTATTTACTCAGTACGGGACGCACTAGAGACCTGAGAGCAAGCGACTTAGAAATTTAGGAGCCAGTAAAAAGAGAAAATGAGCAATTATGTGAGAGTGAAAAATGAAATGTAATTGATAAACACTTCAGAAACACCTTTCTCTTAATCAAAATTACATTTTTGTACATAAGTATTAATAAATTTACAACATAGATGGATGCATTAATCGTTACATTAATGGTGCAGGTTGCACTGTCAGCAAGATGTAAAGGTGCAGTGAGTCACAGGGTGAGGAAAATCTTCTGTAATCGAATTAGAGGCTCTTGATATCCATATCTACCTAACCTGAGTGTGACTAACAGGATGTTCTGTGCAAATTGTCACCTCCATGAAAACATTATTATGAACATGGGAAAATGTTCTTTAAGGTTCACAGTTATGGTACAGTTATGTAGCTCAGAAACAACATTTTGTTACATTTATAATTATCATTTTTGTAAATCACAAGCTGTCATTTAATAAAGTCAAGCAATATTGTAATATATAAGATAATAGTAAATAGTTTTGTCATGCAAATGTTTTGGTATTTGGTCTCCTCTTCTAGCGTTCTGCTTTGGCACTCGGGCAGTCACCTGCTGATGACTGAACAGATTATTTTGTCTGATTTTCTTCATTAAATTAACTGCAGAAACAGTGAAGTTGAGGGTTTAATTTTTTGCAAGCTGGCCAGCAAACTGTGTAACAGAAAATGAGATTGCAGTTCTGTCATTGTGTTCCCTCTTTACCCTAAAGCGGTGGTTCTCAAACTTTTTCTGTCACGCCCCCCTTGAGAAGCCAAAAAGGTTCATGACTCCCCAACCCAGAAAAATTGGATTTAATTTTTATCAATCACTAACAATACAGGTGAAATTAACATCATTCAGGTTCGCAAAATAACCTTGTTAGCATCAGAGCACTTTTGTTATGTTCATGTCACCTCATGAATCATATTCATGCAACTTTAGGTCCGCTCAATATGCACAACCCTCCTGAAGTGTCTCTACACCTCCCCAGTATGAGAACCACTGCCCTACAGAATTATAATGACATCTAAAAACATAGCTATTTCACAATCTTCAGAAATGCAATGAAACAAAATATAGTATACAAACAAAACTAATTTTAGCTTTTTTGTCCATTTGCACTGCTCCTTATTGCGAGTGCTGCAGCACATCTCTACATCTCCCCCTGCTGATCCTCAAAAGCTGTCAGTCATGCTGGTTTGTTTTCTATCCCCTGCCTACAGGCACATCTCACTGGTAGTCTCTCGGATAACCCGTCCTAACTCCACTGATTCATTTAACTCTCTGTGTTGTTCACACATGGCTTCATCGGTCACTGAGAATCTTTTAATGCCATAGGAAATTAAACATGACAAAAGAGAATGAAGTGTAAATATCAAACATTTCTGTTCTGTAAAACGCAAAGGGTTGTTGAGGTGAGATGAAAAGATATGTTCAAAGTAGAAAGAACATCAAATAGCTGCTTCACATTAAGTCTTTAATCAACAGAAGTAAATCCTGCCAGCGTGTTGCTTTCAAGGAGCAGGAAATTAGGCTGATTATATTCCTCACAGCAAAGGAGAACCAACAGTGACTCGTGATCGTAGTCCAAACCTCAACTTTAATCACGTCCTGCTCTCTCTGTCTGTCAGGTCCACAAGTTCAACAAGGAGGAGAGATGCAGCGGGGAACATTCTCAGTCAGGTAACTTATCACATGACATGCTCTAATGTTTCCAGAGTCTCTTAATTAGGCAGCTATATTTTTTTTATATAACCATAATTATAGAATAGTGTGATGTAGATTAGTCCCAGTTTGTGAATCCTGTGTTATACCATTACCTCTGAACCACAGAGATAGGTATAGATATATTTATTAGATAGGTAAAAAGAAATCTATCTTTCTCTCTCTCTATATATATATATTTCTCTGTATATCTCTCTCTATATGTATCTATCATGGCTAGTTCATATAAGTGTGTAGATAGTGTGTAGATAATAAAGAAATATAAAGCTTACTTTTCCTTGAATTCATTTGGTTTAAAAAGTAAAAGTTAATTTTAGTTTTTATGTAATTTTCTTGGCACACATTTATTTGTTTATGTATTGCATGCAACATTTCCTTTTTCTTCACCATATTTAACATTTTCCATATGCATATACTGTATTATGAGATTCAATTCAATTCAATTCAATTAGATGGGCATATTCACACATGTCCAGATGTATTATACTACATATTATACTATATAATACATGAGAGGCACAAACTGGGACAAGACTTTAAAATGCTTCAGGAGCAAAATATATTATCTTTGAAATGAAAAAGAGCACTGAGACTCAGCTTTATCAGTCTAAACATACTTTACATTTAATGTTCATTAATTCTCTCTACAGACTGCCATTCTCTACGCCACCGGGACAGGAGGAAAGATTCAGTTGATGCCAGATCGCTCAGCTCTCGTGGTAGTGACGGTGAGAACATTCAAAATGCATTGTTTTATTTGAGCCTCTGTTTGAATGAGTGGAGCTCCGGTTTGTGCCGTTCTGAAGGGCTGAAAAGCAGTAGAGACAGAAAACGACAGGGAAAGAGCATTAGAAGAATGAGATAACTGAGAAAATGAGTAAAAGCAGGAGCACAAAGGAAGAATCAGGCGAGAAAAGAGATGAAGAATGGTGTGACGAAGGGAATGAGTCAGACTGTTATGGTAGGTACTTGAACTAAAGAGATCTTAGAGAGATGTCGTGGGTTGATGACATTATATACCTCCCTCCTCAACTCACTTTGACACAGCTGCTGCTATTTTCAGGTATCTCAGCTTACTGCTTCTTCTGCTCGGCTTTGTCTGCTTCTTTCTTCTTCAATCACTCGTATTTTCTCTTCTCGTCCCTCATTAGCCTTACGTTAACATTTACTCTTACATTTACTCTTACATTTTCTACACATCCTTTCCTTTTCTGCCTTCCATTCATAATCCTTTTGATGAGGGATAACAATTGCAGGTTAATGCAGTTATAGAATTAATGATGTTAGATATTAGATGATCAATGAGCCACACTATCGTAATGTTTAAAAAATCATTGTTTTTCTGAGTTGCAGCTCCCAGTTTACAGAATCGAAGATATTCCTCTATCGCCAGGATTCACTCCATGACTATCGAGGCTCCCATCACCAAGGTACGCTAATTTCAGCATTCAGTCATTTTTTAACATCCTATGGTCCCACCCAGCAAAAACAGGGGGAATACATTTTTGATTATGAGCCTAGATACCCATTTACAGAAATGGTGCACTATTAACAGTCTGCATTTTTTCTCTCTATTAAAGTGAAATAAAAGACCATTTTTCATACCTCTTTCATGTAAAAACTTGAGAAATTCTATTTAATTTTACATATAATCTTTATTAAAACTAGATCAAACTTGCTCTGCTTTTGCTGCCACAGCTCAACAGTGTTTTTGTTTTTATTCATCCTCTTTTTGGGGGTTTCAACAAAGCAATGCTGACTTGTATTGGAATCGCAATAAAAACATAAAAGTAATTCCTTTACACTTCAATTTTCAAAATGTTGCACCAGCCCCAGTGACCAGAGTTAGGTTTGTCACTGTCTACAACGGTTATTGTGCTTAAATTTGGCTTTGTTTAATCATTATTAGCAGGAGTAGCTGTATCACCCTGGATTTACTGTGTTTTCGATGAAGTTACATTTTCACTCAACATTTCTCTAAAAACATGCTGAAATGCTGAACTGAAAAATTTTTACAATGGAATAATATTAGGTTTACCATATTGACAACAGTTTATAGTCAGAAAAGGTTGAATTTCATGATCATTTTCAGCTTTGTTTAAAAAATACTACTTTTACCATTAATGAACAGCTCAACCAATTGCACAAGTGTGTTATTAAAAAATGATTACAAAGTCATCAGACCTGGATTATGGATGTAAATAATTTTGTTCAGTAAGTGCTCTGAACTAAACAACATCAAAAAGATTTTTGCGGTCTAACATGCTTCAACCAACTGTTAGCGGTTAAGTAAAACAAAAGAGATGACACTCAAAAATTTCTCTTCCAAACAGCTAAGAAGATCAAGAAATGGTTCAAGGAAAACTATCATCTGCAAGGGCTGTCTTTAAATGAAGAATCTGATTCTAAATCACTTATGCAAGTTGTGCATTAAGCACTTTAAAACACAAATGTTTCTTTCATTGTAGGAATTACTCTGCAAAACTGAGAAATATCCTGTATCCGTGGCTGTCGCAGGACTGTCAAAGCATGAAATAATTTAATAATTGTCTGGCCTACCTGCCTGGTCCTTTGTCCGAGAACTCATTGTGCATGAAAATTTTGGTGGAGTTGCTTTGGAGGAAAGCCTGAAAAGAAGGGGGTGGGATTTGTTTGGTTGGATACTTTTAAAATCCAGCTGTTAATATCAAATGTTTAACAGTGATGAAAATGTAGAAGCACAATATAGAACAAAATGGCCATGAACAATGCAGGAACAAAGAAAATTAGACTTATGTCCGTAAAGCTATAATTGTCCTAGTGCAAGCTGGGATGGTTCCCAACACACCTACCCTCATGTACCTGCAAACACATGATCAGCACTCAGCCAATCATATTAACACTGATCAAGGTTTCGGCTCTCTACACATTTTATTTCAAAATAAGAGCGCATTGTTATTCAAGTCTACATAGGTCCAACAAATCAATTCTCAAACCACTTTCAAAGAACCAAACTAGCTGGATGAGAAGAAAATAATTAGCCTGATAAAAGCATGTAAGGCTGAATTAGTTAAGTCACATTTGAAGAACAGGGCCATGATGTGAAGATGCTGTGAGCAATAAACCCAGGTCAAGCTGTAGGCTGGATCATAGTTTGATAAAAATACAGTGTACAGTATGTCACATTGTCTCGCTCTGCCTGCTGCAGGTCCTGTGATGCCCTTGTGTGTCTTTAGAAACCTCTTTATTTAGTTGTTTTGGCCCAGACCAGATTTGTCAAGCACGCACAAAGAAAGGAGCACTCTGTTACGGCATGTCTTGCATAGGACTCTGTTTTGCAGCAGAATTGGGACTTTTCTTTTTCTTCTTCCCCAGGTAATAAACATCATCAACGCAGCCCAGGAGAACAGTCCAGTAACAGTAGCCGAGGCACTGGATCGTGTGTTGGAGATCCTGAGAACCACCGAGCTCTACTCCCCTCAGCTCGCCTCCAAAGAAGATGACCCCCACACCAACGACCTGGTTGGGGGGCTCATGAATGTAAGAGGCAGTGTAGATATTTATTATATACTTTTGAGTTCATTCATAAGTATGCTTCAAACTCTTTATAAGGAATGGTTAGAAATACTGTCTTTTTTTTATCACATTGTAAAAATGTTCTGACCTCATGCGCATGTAACTGAACATGCATTCTTGTTGAACCAAGAAATTTTTGGCTTCCAAAATCAAATCAAATCTGTAATTTTTGAAGTGCCAACAGAGTCTTTGTTTATTATTTATTTTTTTATTTGTTGAATAAGACCAACTATGAGGTGAGTTATTGCATGCAGATGTTTATTTCTGAAGACAGAGTTGAATGTTTTCAGATCAGTTAACTGCAGAAAACTTTTGTATGCTAAATTATTCACTTTATAGGCATTTTTATTATTTTTGTCTACAAATCCCATGAAAATACCAAAGCCTACAATGAATTGATCCTACAAACAAGTATAGTCTGTGTATCCAAAGTCTGATATATCTTTTTCCTTTGAGCCATAGAGTACGGTGGTGTCCAAAAACACATCATTGAGCCTCACAGTGGCACTGGGTGACATATTCCTTCATTACAACACATACACATATACATCGTCCTGCTGCTCCAAATACTCACTTCAGCACCAAATGTGCATTAATCCGCTGCTGAAAATAGTCCCCAACAAATGCACTATTTCCTCCTGTTTGAGAAACGGTGGCTAAAAAGTACAGTAACCAGCTGTTTTAGGAAATTACTAATCCTTTTTCAAAAACAGTGCAATTTATATTTGTGAGCTATTTTTTAAGATTATGTCTTAAGAAGAAACAAATGATATTGGTTCAGAAGTCAGAAAGTATTGAGACACATACACGGTGTTGTTTTTTGTCCTTTCATGGGGTTTGTTGACAATAAATAAAAAAGAAAAATACCAGACTTATACATTTTCCCATTCTTTTTATAGAGTTAAATGGAACTATGGAGCTAAAGCTTTTCATGAAAGTTTTTTGATGTTATAATTTGCTTTAGATGAACCAAAAGTTTCTTACTGTTTTTCTACAATTAATTCAACCATTTCCTGTTGTTTGTGGGTGGGGGGGTTCTCTCCAGGATGGGCTGCGTAGACTCTCTGGGAATGAATATGTCTTCTGCAAAAGTAAGTAAGAACCACTGAATTGCCACATTGTATCAAAGATCACTTATCAATAGAACAACACAACACAAATCACATGGTGAGTGTTTCAGAGGATTAGACCTCTGCCCAGGTAGACGTTATGCAGAGAGATGCTACAACTGATGTGCTCTAATAAAAAACACAGTAAGTGAACTGTAAACATAGCATTCTAGTAGTGTAAAAATGTTTGAGTCCCTGCAAAAACAGAAGAGATGAGAAGACCAAGACCACTCTTATATCTGTTTGCTTAGCTTATGCTAAGCTAAGCTAATCAACTCCCAAATAAGCCCTTTTCCAAAATGCTAAGCTATTCCTTTTACAGGTGCCATTAATTCAATAAGCATAGGTTTCTGGACGTGTATTCAGGTGATATTTTGTAAAGTTTTGTAGCCTACATCTACACTAATGCATTGCCAGGGTTTCTGGCGTATATCACGTCAGCCACAGAAATGTTTTGTTTTTCCGAACCTTGATGAAGTGAAATGGAAGAATCACCTTGTTAATGCCAAACCAACCAGAGAAATGAAAAGGGACACACTGGGGACTATTGAATACTACCCACAACTGACTCATGTTTTCCATCTTGTAATTACGTACCATACTGTGCATGACCCAACGTCTGTGTTGGAGGGTCAAATCTTAAGACTGAAGAGTAATCATAACCGGTAACTGCACTGAACTTGCAATTTATGTGACAGAAAAACACATCAAATGAAATAAGCATTAGGGACAATTAGGAAAATATAAAAATAATATCCCTTTTAAGCGGCTAGACACATTAGCAGCGCTCTTGTAATTACTTTACCTCCCTCACAGGTTCACACTCTAAAAGATGACAAAGAAAAGCCAAACAGTGTTGAATTAATGTTAATGAGTTAAGAACAGGTAGGAGTGCAGACATTTTAGCCTGTGGCCGCCATCATCACAGAGATTATGGAACATGAGGTTTGCTGAATCTCATGAATACATGGTATGTTTCAGGTGGTTATTGTCTGAATGATAGCATCACACTGTTCTTGTAGCTTTCTAGAGGGTGAATTCTTTCATCTGAGTTTATTATGCAATCCTCATTATAATGATTAAAGTCACAAGAGCACTTAACTGAGAGAAGATCTAAATCAAGGGTCTATTTTCCAAGAAGTTGTATTATGTTTCATCAAGTTGAAAACAGTGTACTCATTTCAGAGTGGCAGCTACTTCTGCCCTCATACAGTTCTTTAAACAATCTTATCACACAACATCTTTCTACCATGGTCTCAACGAACCAGATTTACAAAGCCAGACACTTGGCCAGTATGTTTGCACATGTATATAGATGTTAAGGAGCCAAGATTGGGCTGCCATGATTTATCCATTAAATCCCACACAGAGCTCTCTCTCTGTTTGCCCCTTTTATGGTCAAATCACCCTGAACCTCGTATGTGTGTGTTGTCCGTGCACGCTTCTGTCTACCTGCTAGATATGAGCCCGAGCCAGCTGGCCATCCCAATCACTCTGAATGACGTCCCTCCACCCATTGCTGAGATGCTGAATGATGAGGAGTGCTGGGAGTTCAACATCCTGGAGCTGGAGGCAGCTACACACAAGAGGTACGAAGATGGGGGAAACTTAATCGAGGCAGCCAAAATGGAAGTTTAGAAAAATGTTTAGAAAAGGTAATTTATTGCTTGTTGCCTGGTAATCATTTAATTTAGTTAACACTCCAGCAGTTACTTGATTTATTGTTACACATCTTTTGCATCCTCAAAATTGGCACCACCTTCAAAAAGTTTGGTAAATTCTGAAGGAAACCAAATGTGTCGATGAAGTTTTTGACATCTTTCCTTAAAAAACCATAAGCACGAGCATTAAAGGAATAGTTCGATTTAGATTTGGGTGCACAGTATAAGCTTATATCTGTACAGAAACTATGAAGCTTCAGCAAGCAGCAGATTAGCTTAGCTTAGCATAAAGACTTGGGGAAAATGGGTTGACATGAGGAGTATTGATATTCTCATCTAACTCAAAATTCAGATTCTACCTACAGAAAGTCAACTTTTGTCATATTTTGAAACTACAGCAACTAATTAGATGTCAATTGATTAAGTGTGTAAAGATATTCAACTCATAAAATTATGCAATGTGTAAAAAAGACCATTTAAAGCATGGTGCAGGAGGAATGGATAACAAAGATGCCGTGATGAAGCAAAAAGTACAGAACACAGAATTACTGGGTAAAGTATAGGAGAACATTTAGTACCCTCCCCATGTTGTGCACTCACCCAGTCTTTTGTGTGATCCTCTGCAGACCGCTGACTTACCTCGGACTGAAGATCTTCACGAGTTTCGGTGTGTGTGAGTTCCTGAACTGCTCGGAGGCCACGCTGCGCTCCTGGCTGCAGGTCATTGAGGCCAGCTACCACTCTTCAAACTCCTACCACAACTCCACACATGCCGCAGACGTGCTGCACGCTACAGCCTACTTCCTACGCAAAGAGAGAGTCAAGGTTAGAAGAAAAACACACAGTTGGAATGACTGACAATCTTTTAGTTAAAACATTTACCGTATGCTTCCAGTACTGACATCCCTCTGTCTCTCTGCTCTTTTATTCAGAGCAGTCTGGATCAGCTGGATGAAGTGGCGGCACTGATAGCAGCCACAGTGCACGATGTGGACCACCCAGGCAGGACAAACTCCTTCCTGTGTAACGCCGGTAGTGAACTGGCGATCCTCTACAATGACACAGCTGTGCTGGAGAGCCACCACGCAGCCCTCGCCTTCCAGCTCACTGTCCGAGACAGCAAGAGCAACATCTTCAAGAACACAGACAGGTCAGTAGTAGCAGTTTGTGGCGGTGTTGTACATTCAGTCTAAGCATGTAGTATGATCAATAGTACGTGACATTAATTAATCCTATGGTGTATTAGTATTAACTTTATCCCCTTCACTGCTGACAGAAATCAGTTCAGAACACTGCGACAGGCAATTATTGACATGGTGCTGGCTACAGAGATGACCAGACACTTTGAGCACGTCAGCAAGTTTGTCAACAGCATCAACAAGCCGATGGCTGCCATAGAGGAGACCAGTGTAAGTGTGGTGCTTAGTTAGTCACAGATATTTTGATCTGTGAGCTTTCCTGCAGACACAATTCACATTTCTGCTTGTTCAGCTTACCTACGATGCACTGTCTAAAGACTGTGGGTTACTCTACAAACACTAACTGGAATTAATTAATTGGAAAGTGCAGGTTGAATTTGACCTATAATTAGTGCCAAATTAAAGCGTACATTTTTCAGGAAATGTACAGACATGTTACTAAAAAGACTCAATGTGTGTATGAGTATGCCAACAGAAAGTACTGAATAGTGTGCATGTATTATTTTTCTGCATGGTTATGCTTTTTGTGTCTTTCATGCAGAGCATGAACAGCGACTGCGAGGGTCAGGCCAACATCAGAAACTCTCCAGAGAACCGTTTGCTGATAAAGAGGATGTTGATCAAGTGTGCAGATGTGGCAAATCCCTGCAGACCGCTCGAGCTCTGCATCGAGTGGGCTGGACGGATCTCTGAGGAGTATTTTGCACAGGTGTGGGAATACTAATACAGTTTAATAAAAAAAATGCAGCTAAAGATGAGAAATGTACTGCACCTGTAAAGGGAGGCATGCATTTATTTCTTGTGATCATTTTCATTGTGCGCATTTACCTTCGCCATTGTGACTTCCTTGGGATCTGTGTGTTTGCCCTGCAGACAGATGAGGAAAAGAGACAAGGGCTGCCGGTGGTGATGCCAGTGTTTGACAGGAACACCTGCAGCGTGCCCAAATCTCAGATCTCCTTCATAGACTACTTCATCACTGATATGTTTGACGCCTGGGATGGTAAGAGCAATTTCTGTTGTGTACTCAATTGCATACCTTTTGTATGTTTCTGTGTGTGTGTGTGTCCACTTTAATTCCAAGTACGCTATCCCTAAAATAAAGTTCTGTACTTATTTACTATAGAGTCTGATTGTCTTACTAGAAGGTCACAAGTCAGTGTTCACAAATCAGACAGGCTCCTTTTAAACCTTGAATGTTTACCTTCAAAGAACTTAAGTACTTAAAGTAAGTGGCTTGGAGCTTTCTCACCTGCTTGTACTTAAACATACAGCTGCCTGTTGCCCTGACATATGTTAGATGTCTGGTCTCACGTCAACTTGTTTCTTGTCCTTCTCTTTGATAAATGTCTCAAGCCTCCTCTTTTAATCCAAGCAGTTTTGTTCTCTGGCTGGTAAATTTACTTAGCTCCCTCAAAATGAAAACATTGGTTTGACAAAAAGTACAATCTTCACTCAAATTCCACTTACTCACTTTTTTGAGAGCTTCCTGAGCAAATTGAGTTTGTTCAGATTGCTGACAAAGATGCTGATGCTGTTGAAAGCTCCAGTTTAAAGTCTAAAAGGACCTTTTTTCAGAGACTTGTTGATCTGCTTTTACACAACTCTTTCCTTTAATTGACTTTCCATTTCAGTTGTGACTTTAAACTACAGTCTAACAAGGTTTTGAAATAAGGTTCTGCAGAGACGACCCCCAACAATGTTTACAGCAGCTGTTGGCCCTCAGCAGCGGTAGGAAATCCTCTGTATAACATCACCTAACACTATAAACCAGGGGGTTACCAGCTTTTCAGCATCTTCAGCCATTTCTACAGTTTAGGGCCAATTATAAGAAACATATATTTTTCCATTCCCTATTTATTAAGCAGAAGCTTTTGGCTTTTAAATGAATAATATTTAAGAAGCAGAAAAAAAGAGTCTACAGCCAGGCTAGCAGCTTTATGAAGCTGTACGTGGGCATAACACTGCTTTTTGAGCTAAATGCTAATATCAGCAGTCTCACATGTTCTCAATCCCAACGTTAACATGCTGATGTTTATCAGATAATGTTTAACACGTTCACCAACTTAGCTAATTACCACAAATAGCTGAGGCTGATGTCATTGGTAGATGAACAAATTACGACAAAACTAAAGTATCGAACAAAGTCAGAGGATCATCAGACATATTACAATTCATCAATAATTTCACGGCAAACCGTCGGTAAACCAAAAATATCAACGTCACGGTGGTGCTAGAGGAAACATCAGGGGATCACCAACGTCTTTCAGCTTCATCCTCTGGTGACCATGAGTGTCTGAAAAACATGTGCCAATCCATCAAGTCAATAATTCCTATAAGTGAAAATTTTGACCTGCTCGTGGCACAATAGGAAACGTTCGATCACCGAAGTCATGAAAATGTATCATCACAGCACCATTGAATATCTGAACCAAATTTTATGGCAATCCATCCAATATTTGTGAAGATATTTCACAAAAAAAAACAAAAATCAACCATGTCAACCTTATGATGGTGCTAGCTGAAATGTCAGGGGATCACTAAATTCAGAAGAATTCATACTCTGGGGATCATGAATGTTTGGATAAAATGTCATTAATAATGATTGCTAGCATTTCCAATTTCAGGTATTCAAAAAGAATTAAAATTAAACAATACAGCAATTCAGTCGGACTACCAGGATAAAACAGATCCTCATACATTCAGATCTTCACCCGATGATTTCTTCATTGTTCTTGGCAGATCACAGGATAGGAAATTACAGGAAAGGGTTAGAGGAGGAGGAGCCAGTATGGTGCTTATAGCTCCCCATTCCCACTGATTTTCCCTTTTAGCTTAGTCTCCCCAAGAGGGAACTTGTTTACAGTCAACACAGCTCTGATGTCACGGAAAGATTCCAAATGCCAGTGGGACAGAGACAAATTGCGAGGTCGTCAGAGGAGGGGAAGTTGGGAAAATAGTAGAGGGGACGGGGGTTTACGATCTCTCGATTTGGGGAGGGAAGAGCGGTCAAGTACAACTTTACTTACACATAAACACAAAAACACACATGCAGCCGCTTTCAATTCACCAGGGTCACTGTCGGGTCTGCACGGGGGTCATTGTTAGTTCCAGAGATGTAGCGTGGGTCATCAACAAAGCCGGAAATGAGGATGTAAACAGCGCGGGTCATGTACTGAGAACACACACTCAGCAGAACAAAAAGCTGTGTGTGTGTGTGTGTGTGTGTGTGTGTGTGTGTGTGTGTGTGTGTGTGTGTGTGTGTGTGTGTGTGTGTGAGTGTGTGTGTGTGAGTGTGTGAGTGTGTGAGTGTGTGTGTGTGAGAGAAAGAGAGAGACCTCTGACCCCGGCAGTCCTTTTATGTGGGAGCAACACTGCAGAGTGTATATAACATTAGCCACTGTACATGAACCACATACACACACACTCTACATGTTCCTGCTTTATAGCTCATGTGGAATGATAACATGAAGTGTCTGGTAACAGGTGTGTCTAGTCAGTTGACATTTCACTACAGATGTCTGTTAATTCCTGGATTCCTGAAACATTTTATTTACAGAAGCTTTAAGCATAGTTTTAAGTCAGTCTTAAAACAACACTTACATGCCCATATGTGCACTGACAGAGTTACTGGTTGCCTGTAAATGTTCTGCTGTTCATACTGGCCCTGAAGTGATCCGCTCATGTTGCAGTTTTTAATCTATCTGCAGTCCTCGTTCTGTTCAAAAATGTGTTTTCAAGTTCAGCTGAGGTTACTATGAGGCTTCAGCAGCCTGAGTTAGTCAGATCAAGTGGTTATTTTTTTGTTTTTCCTCAGTTACAGTCTTATTACTTTTGATAAATAATCCTTTCAGTCATTTTTTTAGGCAAACATGTCAACCATTCTGCGGTTGCAGCTTCTCCAATATAAGAATTTGCTGATTTTCTCTCTAAATCTGGGGTTTTGGTTGGTCTGTTGACAAAACGAGACATTTAAAGAAGCCCACCTGGACTGTGAGAGACTGGTGGAGCATTTTTTTACATTTCATAAAAACACAGAATTAAGAATCGGCAGACAAATCAATATTGATAAATAATCTGTCCTACAAAATTCCTTAATTTTGTTTCCCTGGATGGTGTTTTTCTTCCTGAGCCATAGTGAAGGGACATCAACACAATGAGCGAATTATATTCTGAAAAATATGCTACTTTGCAAGATACCCACCTGTCTTCATGACACTAACTCAGGCTGCTGAAGCCTCATGTTAACTTCAGCTGAATTTTAATCAGATTCATGTGAAGAATGAGGACTGTAGATTTTCTCCACCATCTCTTACATTGGAATCATATTATGAAGGGATCTCCTCACAGCCAGTATGAACAGGAGGAATTATTATAGCAACCAAAAACAGCATCATGTTAAGACTGACTTGACTCAGCTTAACTGACCTTGCTTGTGTGTCTCCCCTCAGCCTTCGCCTGCCTACCTGGTCTCATGGAACACCTGTCGGAGAATTACAAGTACTGGAAGAGCCTGGATGAGATGAAGTGTAAGAGCCTGCGTCCTCCCCCTCCTTCTTGACCAATTCCTAATCGCCTCCTCTCATCCATCACTCCGGGCAGGCTAAGACAGAGAACGCAGCCCTGCAGTGGAACAAAGTCTCTTCAGCTGTGATTCGACGGAGGTCTGTGCCCTCCCGGGCACCCCCGGACACATTCTCGGACCCAAAGCTGGTCAATCGGGGGACTCTGAAAGCAGACATCACTGACTGATGAACACTGAGACGCTGTTTCAATCTCAAATCACAGCCTCTTTTCTTGTTTGGTTCTCGTGGAGGTGGTGTTCTGCCAGTTGAGAACAGGTTGTCATTTGAGGGCCCCGCCGACTCTCTGTTGTCACTTTATGGCCCTGTTAAGTATTCCAAATAGCACCGCTACAAAACTGTGTTGACCTCATCATTCACTTGACAATCTGTACCGTCCATTGTAACATCAGAAACCTGCACTTTAGCTAATCAAGACACTTTCATTTTGAGCTCCTCCTTGCTATTTTTGCTTTTCAGTAGTTTTTTTCCTCAGTTTTCTTTAAACAGATCTTTTTATTCTACGTCTGTCTATTGCTGTAAAAGAAATGTGGTGAATAACGTGGTCACCAAAGCTAGAGTCACTAACTGAGAATAAGTACAAAGACGGATCTGTTCGTGCTTGCCGGTTAATGTGTGTGTACTAAATTGCCAACTTGCGAAGGTGCTCATCTGGAAATTATTCTTATAAACTGTGATAAGGTCTACAGTATGAGACACACTTTGACTTGTGTATGGGACCAAATTCTTAGCAAACCCTGTCGGCCCTGTACAGAAAAAACTTGTTTAAGAAAGGGGAGCAAGTACCAGGATCCAATCAGAGAGGGAGAACCAGCACAAAGGTTTTCTAAATGTCCAGCCCCAGATACAGAGGTAGCCTCCAAGAAGACCTGTGTTTGTGATGACTGCTGGATCTAAAGATCATGTAGCTCTGTAACAAGTGGTGAAACATCTCCCTCTACTGTTACGGTAACTTCCTCTACATCACCGTCCTTTGTGCTCAAGACAGTGGCGATCTTTGTCAAACCTGTATGTCAGAACAAATGGAGGAACAGAATTGCACTGTATCAGAGTTGTCTAAGTTAGACGTGATACTTTCATCAAACAATAACATCAGATGTTACTTGCATAGCTTTGTGACACTAACTGTAGACATTTGCACCCGAATAAGAAGAAACCTGACTTGCTAGTATCTGAACAATGCAAGTAGGCTATACGTGTTCTATGTGAAGTGACACTGACTGTTGTATGGTGCAGGCACAGATGTATGAAGGAGCGCCAGATCCATGTTCAGATCCAGCTTGTAAAAACAGCAGCTGCAGAGCCAGTGTCTAACACCAATCAGCTCCGGCCCGCACATGTTTTTTGTTAAACCAGTTTTACTGTATCTCAAATAATCCAAACTGCAATTCACCTTACAGACATTTGGCTCTCTTCTGGGAGAAATCTAGCTGCGTATGATTCTTAAATTATTTGGATTCAGATAAACGAACTAAAGAGGCCATGGGATGATGAGATTTGTATGATGTGTCTGCCCTCTGGTGGCTACTTGGGGGTGTTGCAGTGGTGGTACGCATCAGAAAATTAAATTCACACATGAAGGTGAAACAGTATTGGGAAGGTGTTAGCATCTAATTAAATTAGAAATCAAAATGGCGATTAGTGGTTAAATCTGCAGATATCCATAAACTACCTGAGCTGCTTTGGTCAAATGGTGTAATTTCATTATTATGTAAAACCAGTTCTCGTCCCAAGACTTCATCTGAATGATGGTCATGAGTGAAGTAGGAGGTGTTGCTGTGCGCTTACAGTATGCGTGTAGTTAATCCAGGAAATGCACATTACAGTATTAACCAAAGGCACAGAGAGCTCTTTACAGGTGCCTTATTCTTTGGTCATCTTTACCGAAGTATTTTTAGGCTGAAATAGTTTCTCCTGAAAGAATTAGAAGAAAAGCCATACATGTTATAGATATTTTGAAAAAAATATGACTCTCGGCATATTACTTTATGGTCTGTGCTGCAGTTTTGAGTTAACATGGTGAGTCAGTGTTAATAGTTTAGCCATGATGGTCCGGACATTTTATCCTTTCTGTTTTGTACAACTCTGTGGTTTTTAAAAGACTGAATCAGGTGATGTTGGAGCAGATGTGAATTCCACTATTGGTTTGTCAATCATCATTTCAGTTCACTTCAAATAGACAGAGCTGATCAGGTCCATGTTAAATGCATTTATAAGATGTAGTCATTTCATTGATGACCAAGGTCTTAATCAACGCCTTAATCTTGTCACATCTCAGTGTTTAGGTCTGCTATTGTTGCAATACACTGTAAACTACCTAATGTACCTGCTGTTCCTGTAAATACTCAACCAATTTTTTTTTTTGCTTTGCATTTTACATAATTTGCTTATGTAACTTTTTTTGGCTGTTATATGTTGCAGGGATGATTTCCAAAATCTATAAAACAAGATTTTAATGTTTTTACAGTGACTTGAAATGAGTGTTTCATGACATGACGCTGTCACTGATCAGAAGATATTTTTGCTAGACGATAACGAAAGATTTCTATTCAAAAAGATAATTTAAATATTTCAGATTTACAAGTCAAACATGCCTTTTTCTGTGAGCAGCAATGACTGGAATGTGATGATATGAATTAATCAGATGACAGCCAATCGCTTAATGCCTCGCTTTGAGTCTGAGGCAGAACCAGATTGTATAACTGCTTGTTATATAATAAGCCTTCATCACTTACAGTGATTTCTATTTCCTCTCTTTCACCTCTGACGCTGATGGCCGTGGCTGCAGACGTGCCAATCCGGTGTCATTTTGTATAATTTATAAACAGAACAATAATTAGAAACTGATGTTGTATTCAGTATAAATTATTTTTCAAAGAAACAAATTATTATTGGCCATGAGAACTGTAATGTGTTTTGAAAGATTGTATTGCCTCATGCATAGTGGGAAAAAAAGCTTTCCATCAGTCACTTAAAATGTTTGTTAAAAAATTTAGTTTGCGCTCTGAATTTTGATGTCTTATTTTGCTGTTCTGTCAAACACAAATGTATTGTGAGAGACAATTAAAAAATTCTTTAAATATGAAGTTGTGACATGAATTGCAGCAACAAATTGAGAGGCGGTGGACAGGTTGCCAGTTCATCACAGGGCTGACACACAGAGACAAACAACCATTCACACACACACAAGGGCAATTTAGAGCCACTAATTAACCTGTGCATGTCTTTGGGCTGCCACAGCACCCAGCTAGAACCCACGCAGAACATGCAAACTCCACGGCAAACTGGCGTGGGATGACCAAGGTTCAAACCCCGGACCTTCTTGCTGTGACGCGACAGTGCTAACGACCACACCACTGTGTCACCCTTAAAGAAACATTGACATGACATTTTGGGAAATACACTTAGTCCCTTTCTGGTGAAGAGCTACATCAGAATCCGTCCGGTAAATATAAGGCTACAGCCAGAAGAGCATTAGTGTTGCTTAAAATGAAGACTGAAAGCACGGGGAAATAATTAACTAAGACACCAATGCAAATTACCGCATTAAGAAAAGCAGTGCAGACTCCTTGATGATGAAAGTCTGATTGGGCAAATGTTATAAAGAGGTCTGCAGAACTGGTGGTCACAAGAGGGTTTTTGCAGACTGGGTGGTGGGGAAAAAACACCCAAATCTCTACAAAGAGAACTGTGAAACAGGCTTATACACCAAATATGAAGCTGCACTGAAATGAGGACTGAGGCAGGTGCTTAGATGACAATGTACCTGCTAATCCCTGACAGGCCTCAATATGACCTATACCAGGGAATAGTACGTACGAGATGTCTGACATCACAGCGCCAAAACACGCAATGCTGGATATAAAAATATTGCAATTAGTTTCTGAGATGGGGTATTTAGTTTTTGTTTTGTTTTGTTTTTTTAATATAAGTTAAATACAAACAACAACCATTACATTGTCATTAAATTCAAAAAACAATCAATACAATATATTTTTTAACCAAGAATATCATCTCATTTTTAAGGCAGCGATCCAAGGGTTAAAGGTCAGAGTCCTCCATTCTCCTCCAGTTTTTGAAACAGTGCCAGGCTGCGGAGGCGGGACTGCCTTTCTCCGTTCTTCCACAGAATCAGCAGGTGGTCTGCCGAGCATGTGACCAAACCGTTTTCCCCAAAGCTCACAAACATCTGACAGAAGAACAAAAAGGCATTGTTAAAGCACAATCATGACAACCATACTAAAGTACAACAGAAGTTTGGACATCATAAATTCACACCTGGACGGCCCCTGAGTGTCCAATCAGATCTCCAGTCAACTCAAGTGTCCTGGTGTTCGGGACGTCTATGACCTTCTTTGACGGAGGACCAGTCTGTTTGTTTGGACGGCCAAAAGTCCACATTCCAAAGAACCCTGGTTTGATGGACAGAGAGAAAAGACTCATTTAGAATAATGGTACTGCAAGAACAAAATGTTTTCTGTACATCCATGGAGATATAGAAGCCAGGTAGGATTGGCTAAAAACAGCAGTTACATCATTAGAGGGGATAATCAACCAGAATGTCTTATGGTGAAACTACTTTTACTACTTTTTAGAAAGAGACTGAATTTAAAGCTTCAATCAATATTTTTATACAAATAATGTATCAAATGACATTATTTTCTTTTCCAGGGGGCGACTTTCTGTGTTTCACTTCAACCAGCCCCAGAAGCAAGTGTTTGAAATGCTTCTTCTTCTTTGTTTCAATAGCTGTAGGAGGCTTGTGCACACGAGGCCTCATTTTCCCAAATCTTTACAACGGAGGTGGTGAATGCAAAGTTCACATAACCCATAGTGCCATAGTGGTGACATTTTTCCTGCAGGTAGAAATAGATTTTTCTTTAAACATGCAGTTAGTAATTTTCTTTTTCCACTTAGGGCAGCGTAAACAAGCTGTGAACACAACATTAACATATCGTCAGCTTTTAAGTTGAACTTCTTAGCAATCAGTTGCCTATTTACTCATCCAGCAGTTATTGAGCAACATGAACATTCATTTGGAGTTGTGTTTCTGGCCACCTGGTAACTGTTACTCCAATATCCACTCTCTTTTAACTCTGGTTTTGGTCTCTATTATCTCCTGAGGGAAATATCTGTCTCTTTAGCGGCTAAATGCTCCACTATGTTCACCAGCTAGTCTCTAACTGTGTCTGTCTGCTGCCTGCTGCTGAGCAGGTCGTGTACAGTGGGTTTTTAAGAGCTTTGTAACTGAACAGCTGCCTGCTGTGACTGAAAATGACACTAAGAAAATGATACAGAGTGAACCAAACCAGACAGCTAAACAATGAGCTAAAACTCACTATAAAGATCTGTAAAGCCGAGAGAAGCTGCAGATTCAGGTGATAAATGTCTGTAGGTTTGCCACTACGTGTGACCCCTTTCACAGTGTCATATTGTTTTAACATTGTCATTTTTGTTTTTTCGCTGAAAGACATCTGCCTGCTGCTGCTGGAAACAAAGCTGACGCTTTATCATAACAGTCAAGCTGTAGGTCTTATAACCAAAACAATGAGCTAAACACTCCACAGAGCTGAGGGGAACCCCAAAGTTGGGTGACAATCCTGTGTGGGTTTTTCATTATTAATCGCAGCTTTTACATTAGAGTCTTTGTTTCCCCAAATCTGGGCAACAGAGCCAGGTTACACCAAACGTTTCCTTTAAAGACCACAAGAGATGAAAGTGATTGATTTCTGGTTTCCTGGAGACATAAAACAAGCGACAGACAAATAATTGGCTTTTGGTGATGATTAGCAAGTGATGTAGCCTGAGTGTAGTCTCCAGCCAAGATCTATTCAGAATCACCACAGCGCTACACTGACTGTAGACAGCTAGACCATCAAAGACCGCTAGACCACACAGACACAAGCTCAACTTTAGACCACCCCACTTAAGTAGAAAACACAGCCTCTCTGAGTGTTGGTACACTTTCCTTTGATTTACACAATATGACATCAGGACTGCATTACTGCACCTCCCAACGCCCACACATCAAGACACACAACTACACACACACTAAAGTTGAGTGCTGGCAATTTTCCTCAGTGTTTGAACTTTCTGATTCATATTTATGCATGTGATCCATCACTACGATGGCAGTTTTCTTAAGACGGCATATCCATAGCAGAAATGGGACGAGGGTCTACTGCTAGATATGTCTGTATGTTTGTATGTGAACTACTTACCATCCAATCATGACATTTAGCTCTGAAACTGTGCGTGTGTGTATGTGTGTGTGTCCTGTTGTGTCCCACGTGTCACCTGGAGAGGCTGGTTCAGCAGTTAAAGGCAGGTCTTGGATCTCCCACATCCTCACGCTGCCATCTTCAGAGCAGGACATCAGCTCGCTGAAACGAAGACAGTGTCAAACAAACGGTTTAGTCCAACAGCTGCTTTAATCACAGGCAGTTCTCCTGTGTGTAAACTGAGCGTATTGCACACACACATCTAGGAACAGATTTGACAGGGACACAGATAGACACAGTCTTGTTCCTAATCTCCTGTTTGTTTCGCAGGACTCTTATTTTTTTGTATTGTCTGTTGATGATATGTGGAATAAGCCAAGAAATTGAATAAAAAAATAAGAATTATAATACAACACAGCATATGTGTGAGAATAGGGATCTTAATGTTAAGGGAGAATATAAGTTTTATGTGCACCAAAGATCCAGGCAGCATAATGTAATTACCAAAACTACTCAGCTTTTTTTAGGTTGTATTCACACCTCTCTTTTTTGGTTCGACTGAATCAAACTCACGTTCATTTCTCTACTTGGTGCTGATCTTTTGGGCAGGTGTGAACAACCATACTGAGGCCCAGCTGAACAGGTTGTCTCGTTCCAGTTCCAAACAAACTCTGGTACGGTTCATTTAAGGTGCGAACGTGGTCCGACCTTGATCCAACCCAATTGCAGAGAGCACTGCGCCTATTTGGAGTTAACAGGCTCTCGTAGTCAGTGCAGATTGTGTCTTTAATTACACTGATAACCACCTCATATTACAGACAAATCTGGAGACAAATGCACTGAGCCTAGGCTGACTAGTGTGACAGGGTCAGATTTTTATTGTGCAATTAGTGGTGATGAAATGGCTAAACATGACTCATTAGTGATAGCAGTATGCTGTAATGTTAGCAGTAATCATTTCTGATGTAATAATCTGTTGATCTGTTTGTGTAAACATAGTCTCCCTCTATGAATTCAAACTTTATACCTGATCCAACTTTTGCGCAGTTCCGTTGTAAGCATGCCATGGTAGGCGTACATAAGCGCATGCTCTCTCTGCCAGAGCTTAAATAGTATATTTCAGTTTGTGAATAGAAAGATTCCTGCTTTTCCCTGCCCCAGGATTTCTATCCAATGATTTGATGACCTCAAGACACATGTGATTTTATTTTATAACTTCTGGTTCACTTGCAAAAAGGGCAGTGTGAAAGCAAACTACACCAATCAAAAATAATCAACATTGTATTTGGTCCAGAGCAAAGCAAGTGACCTAGCTGACTTTGCTCGTCTGAATCCGCCCTTAGAAAAAAAAGGAAGAAATTAGACTTTCCTTTAATTTTTGCTTTTGTAAATTATTATAATCATTGGAACTCTAACATATTCATATAAATATACTAATAAAAAGGCGAAAATGTCTTGATATATTTATACCTGTCAGATAACATCATGGTGTGTAAGACATTAGAGTCATGGGCAACCTTCCTGTAGGCCACCACTGTCTTGGTCAGAACGCTGTACACGTACAGGCCGCTGCCCACAGCTGCAAGGACGTGCTACAAAACACACAAGGTTTTTTTTATGTATCACGATGACAAAGCAATATAGCACAATACAGCAGGTGCATCCACTCATCCCGTCTTCCTCACCTTTCCATTGGTGGTCAGATGCTGAATGGACATCTCACTGGGTTTGGGAGCGGCCAGTCGTATTTCAGACTGAGTGCAGGCTTGTGACTCCTCCCACAGGATGTGCTCATAGGCAAAGACATTCCAGTCGATAGCATCCCATAAGATCAACTCTCCCGCGTGGGAACCGCTGGCAAAGAGCCGGTCTGAAGAAGATATGGTATATATATAACACGTGTACATAATGAACCAAAGGGTACAACCTGCAATTTAACTGAATGAAGCCACTTTGACTTTGAAATATGAGTCAGAGTTTCCTGACAAACTGACCATTGACATTTATAAGAGCTCGAATCTGGTCCTGGTGATCGGACAGACAGCGGATCTCAGCCATTGACAGAGAGGAATCAATAGAGACTGTCAGTCTGTAGATCACTGCAAAGGAGACAAAATATAGGTCAAGGTTCTTTTAAGCAGTGGTTCACAACGTGGGGTCCGGGGACCCCCAGGGGTCCTTCAAGGGGTCCCCAGCAAAAAGTTGATGAAACTGTAATTTAAAAGAAGATATATTAACCACAATTATTTAATTCTATAATTCCATCCATACGTAACGCATAGACAGAATGTATCACTATTTTGGTCACTAATTTCATACACTTTCTGTAATAAAAAATCTAAAAGCAAATATTCTATCAGATGGGGAACTAAATAACAGAACTAAATCTTATCAAATGTCCATGGTCTAATAGATGTCAGTTTAGGGGTCCTTGATATGAAAAAGTTTATTACCACTGCTTTAAAGCCATGTCATTTTAATCTATTTGCACATAACATACTGTAATTATTGAATACTTTAGTCATCAAAATCTATCTCTTACCTATCTCTTTATCCATCGCAGCTGCTATACAGTTCTTGGGCAGCTCTATTAAAGCAGTTATCCCTGCAAAATGACAAAACACAAAGACAACATTAATCAGTTTGTGTGCAAACAGAAGTGTCGGGGGTGAGTACAGTTGGTGCAACAATCAACACGTGATTTGTTTATTGTGACAGTTATTTTTCCTTTGGTTTCTCCTTACCAGTGTCGCTGTGGTTCTGTTTTTGACACTGCAGCTGAAAGTCTTTGTTCCATGCACACAGTTCCTCCCCGCCGGAGACCCACACACACAGCCGCTCCAGCACCAGCAAACACTGAGAGAGACACACAGCGGGATCCAGCACGGGAAATACATGCGCTATTTTCAATTTGGACATGCACACATACACACACAATATCAGCGAAGAATATAAATCAAATGTAATTAACCTATGGATTCTGCAATTAACCTTAATCTATCATCAAGAGGAGGCAATTAGCATTTTTATTTTAAATCATATCTGGCAGCCCAACCTTGGTGTCATACATGTTAATTAGTTTGTTATATATCTTGTCAACATAAACTTAATTGCCCAGAGTTGGATGACATGACTGGCATATCCAAGAAAATCTTATATTTAGGACCAAGACGTACTGGATATGTTGTTGGAGCACTGAGCAAACATTTCTGCAGCTGTAACTGTTTCTTTCAAAACTACTTTAAATTTTTGATCTTTTCAATTCTTAAAAACACACAGATACTTGCATACATATTGCTTATGACGTATTTCAGACATACTGTTGTCAGGGAATAATAAACAATGCAGAAACGAGGCGTAACCTGAAACCCAAAACTCCTCAAAGCAGATGTGTACAAAGGATTAAACTTGGAATATGTCCCAATTAAAAATGACTAATAGTTTTCTAAAGTCACTGGGGAAACAGAGCACTATCACAGCTGATGATATTTAACAGCTACTAAGATTAACAGAAAAACAATATACAATTATATTGCCCTTCAACTACACATTCTTGTATAATATAAATTAAAGTGTCACATGTCAGGTGTTGTTTTAAGAAAATCGAACTATGAATTAGCTTGCACCGTTTAGTGTACCAAACTGAAATGGAGTGGAAACCACACCCAACCAGCACTGTGACGGTCAGGTTTCAGAGTTGAAAATCCTCCTGCAGCCACTTTCTTACAAACACTGTAGTTTTTATACCAACATTAGGTAGATAAATAACTAAAATAAGTTGTTCTACATGTGATGGTGCAAAACCACAGCTGTCACGAACACCAATTTCCTTCACTTTACCGCCTCTAATTGGTTGTTTTATGCACTCGAGGAGAGATGTGACTAGCCTTCTTTTCAAACACTTTTTAAGATAACTTTAATCACCTGGTCAATGAAATGTCAATCACTCGATGTCAACTTCACAGAGTCTGATGTGCTGTCTTCAAATGCCTTGTTTTCTCTCACCAAAAGTTTAAAATCCAAAAAGTAATCAGTAAACTATTACATATATAACAGAGATGCAGGAAATTCTCACATTTGAGCAGCTGGAACCTGCAAACGTGAAGCATTTGTCCACTGTTTTTGCTTGAAAAACGACAAATGACATTCACCACCTCCGTTGTAGAGATTTGGGAAAATGAGGCCTCGTATGCACAAGCCTCGTTCTTCTGTAGCCCTTTCGTTAACGTGACAACATTCAATTCAGAGTTGTCTGTGTTGGAAGTTTTACGCAAATGTTTATAGGTCAGACATAGTAAGATTAGCATCATGACTTTCACGTAAAAGTGACTCAGATACATTTAGGTAACAAGGTACATGTCTGAAAGGGGCTTATCAAATACCTTTACAGAAGACTGAAGATCTGAAATAGTCTGGACTCTGTTGCCTGTATCAGGGTTCCACAACTGACACATAAGATTAAGGAAAACCAAGTTTGAATTACAAACACAACAATTACACATGAATGATTTTAGTGTGTGTTTAAATGTAGGGGTGTTTGCTCTGTCTTTGGTATGAGGATACACTGAGACTGCGGTCTGAGGAGGCTGTGATGAGCGAGGTGTGCAATGTGGGCCCATTCTTACAGGTGAAGGTGGTTATTGCTGTTATTTGCTGGGAATGGCCCCTTAGCTCCTGCAGCCTTTCCCCGGTCTAACAGTCAGAGAGAGAAAAAAAAAAAAGCAATTAGCACCACTGTGTTGTGTGCAGTTTCACAATGCACTGAAATTATGAACTTGCAATGTATTACCTCAATATTCCACACCAAAATAAGACCATCATCCCCTGCTGAGGCACACCTAGAATACATAAGATGAAAGGTATCAGTTGTTTCTTGAAAGCAGACTCATACGTGACAAAAATCCTTCAGTGGTAGTCTCATCTTTTGCGAGTTCACGAAGCGTAGTCGAACACACCAAGTTCATCTCTATCTGTGTGAGGAATTATTTCCTGTAGGTCCATCTCCACCTGAGAAATCTGTTTTTAAAAAAAAACATCTGTCCTGGGGGTTTTCTATCTTCACTTGCCCTCTGACCCTCAACCACCCTGTTCCCAAAATCAAAAGACAGGATGAGCAGATAAAAAAAGAGAGTTAAAATGAGAAGAAAGGAACTGTCCAGGATACATTTTCTGACTTCAAAAGCAATCTGGAGAGAATTTTCTGGCCTTTGCCCCCGACTGTGGACCTGTGTGCGTAGAGGACGAGACCCAGAGGAGGGGGTTATTATTGGAGGAGACCAGGCGTGAAGCAACCCCCACCTCCTGACATACACATACACACACACTTAGTTCTGTTATAAATCCCAATCTGACCACTTATGCAGACCCACTCTGCCATGCCAGTGTGCAGCACACTTCCACCAAGAGAGGAGAGCAGGTGCAAAACCTTTCTGTGTGTGCGCGCATGTGTGTATGGACAGCATTAAAAGGCTTTGGTTATACTGTACTGTGCACACACAATCACATAGTGGTGATGATTGGGCTCTTGTCATGCTCTGTAAGTTTGCTGTAGGTGAGGATCTCCTGTCAATCACAGAGGGATAGAGGCCAGCCAAGGGTAGAGAGGAGAGAGGTTAGAGAGAGAGAAGAAAAGGGGGGGAGGGGTTGTGGTCTACTTACCTGAAGTCATCAATCTGCACCAGAAATCGAACAATGTCAAAATGTCCTTTCAGCACCTGCAGCTCAGTGAAGCAGTTTTTGGGCTGTTCCTCTCCGATGCACAACACGGGGCTTTTCTGCAGACATAAGAGCGAAAGTAGTGAGACAAACAGGCTGTGGTGCAGAGGCAGACAGTGGTGGAAGCTAACTCAGTACATTTACCCAAGTATTGAACATTTTAAGGGATTTGTACTTTAAGTATTTTCATTTTCTGCTAATTTATACTTGTTCTCCACTACATTTTAGAAGGAAATATTGTACTTTTTACAGCACTATTCTTACCACAGTTTAATATTTCACCTTAAAATGATGGGTTTAATAAATACAATGCAGAGAAAAAGGCAGTGTCTACTGAGGGCCCCTTGTCATGTTTCAGATGTCTATAAGTTGTAGGTTGTAAGCAGTTTCACCAAAGAGACATTTCCCCTAAACTGCTCACATGGTTTGAGGATTATCCAACATTTCACAACAGAAACAAGGATTAGAGAAAAGTCTGCAAAATGATCAACAATTAGTGTAGCATAACTTTGTTTTTTTATCTTTCATACCCCATTAATAATCTCACAACCACTCAGAATCTTGTAACCTTTTGGAGGTCTGGAACTACTGGACTAAACGGCATATAGTTAAAACTAGCTCCACCTTTAAATTTAAATACTGCTTACATTTTATTACATCAGAAAAAAATAAAATGCATAATAATACATCAATCAATGAGTAACTTTACTTTTGATACTTCAAGTACATTTAGCTGATGATACTTTTACTTGAGTAGAATTTTGAATGCAGGCCTTTTACTTATATTTAAGTATTTTTACATTGTTATTTTGCTGCTTTTACCGAAGCAATACTTCCCACACCAGTTATTTCATACTGGGCTTCAATGCACTATGTGCTACACTATGTATAGATATAGAGTGGATGTTTATCTGGCTTATATAATTTGTCATTCTTACTACTGATAATGATTAATATTTAAAGAAATTTTAAATTGGTTATATTATATCAAGGAAAATAGATATATTTTGACAAGAACTCTGATACACGTAGCTATAGATACACTCAATTTGTCTCATAAAACTTTTTCACAATAAAACACACATGCAGAATATACTAACACTGTATCACACAGTAAAAATTGTAAGTACTAACTATGTTAGCAGCATTTTTTTTTATTGTAGCATGCAGCTGTAGTGCTAAAAAAAAAATATCAATCTGCAAAATGAAGCAACTACAGCAGTTAAATGCAGTGGGTTAAAAGGTGCAATACTGCCCCCTGAAATGGACATGAAGCATAAAGTAGCATACAACTGAAACACTCAAGTATAGTACAGGTACCATAGAGCTGCACTTAAGTACAGTACTAGATTAACTGTGCTTTGTTACTTTCCACTATTGGACCCCAATCTTACAAATCTTTTTTCGCAGTTACATAAAAGCTTATTGGGCGATTAGACAGGTATGTATTAAGCCAAACAACATTACTATAAATCAGATAGGATACATTGTGAAGTGACACTAGCTAACATACAGCTGAAACTAATGAATTGCTTCAGGACATTTGCCAGCACTCTGTTTTGAATGACACAGCGTGTAATCATTTAAAAATTGCTGCAGATATATAAGTAATGAGAAAGCAGTTCATTTTGGAGAAAGTGGCCATTGAATGCATGTTGAGTGAAAGCAATGAAAATGTATTAACAGTCTGGTGCACATTCACTTCTGTTTCTTGACCAATGCATGTTAGCAATCGAAAAGAAAACTGTGTGTTAGCTTTAAACTGTGAGCTACATCTTACCTCCACTGAACCCGGAGCTTCTCGACCACCAAGAATCCACCGAAGCATGACTTCGTTTAATAGCGATTAACGTTTGCTGAAGGAACAGAATAAAGCCAGTTTACAAACACATCTGAATATGAGCATAAACATAGCTTAACATGTCCGTTAGCATAACAAACACGCTTTTTATTTCACCCGTCATTGGCGCAAACAGAGATGCCAGAAAACGCTTCCGCCTGGTCAAATATCTTCTTAATTACCGCCTTCAGGAGAGGAAACTCAGATGTAACGATCCGTGTTGTTGATATTTTCACCCAAAGCAGATAAATGTACCGTTACAGATACACAAGTACGTAAGCGAGCTAAATGTTGTTAGAGGTAACGTTACATTTCAGTCACGACCACAACAAATCATTCTTGTGACTCAAACTACGGAAGCTTCGGTTGGACACGATTCATTCAGGCCGATAAAAACAGGAAGTGAGTGTAATGTACCAAACATTGTATTTATTGATATTTAGCCTATTTATCGTGCTTTCTTTAAAGATCTCTCCCGGACCGTTTTTTTTAAATATATAAAAATGCCCTGCTTTGAATAAAATTTTGTCTTTTTCCAGAAAAAGTCCAATTACCTTCTCAGAAGTCTTGAAATTACATCTAGGCACAGGTGTCATTTACACTGGGGACCACTTTTTGAAATGGCTGACTTTGTCCCCATAACTTTGTTGAAGAGAAGTGTTAAAGATATTTTTAGGGGGCTTAATAGATGTAAAAGGGAAAGGTAAGAGGAGTCTGGGTTGGAGTCACTGGCTGACCCCACAAGTGTTCACTGACCTTCCAGCTGTAGTTATTTCTCCCATGTGACTTTCCTTGTTAGGGAGACAATTAGACTGAGGGTGTAGCTCAGGTGTCAGGCTAGCAGATATCAGTGTTCTCTGGGAATCTAGCAAGGTTGAGTCTTACAAGTATGTTTACAAGAACTCAGTGGCTCCACAGATTAAGAGTACAACTCATGGATAGTAATGATTCCAATATGACGCAGTATTGAAATCTAAACATCAGATAGATTTGTTCTTCTAGGTTAAGGCCAGCTTAAGATGACCTAACAGGGAAACCTACAGGAACTAGGGGGAAGACATAAACATAAAAGATAGTATCCGTCAGATTTGGTGTTGGCAATGTTAACTATCAAATGAAAATACTTTGAGAAAGGTTTATTTGCACGATAATAAAACATGCAATGCAATGTAAATATAGAAGAAACAAATGTGCGTTGTCCAAAAAAAGTAACTTAAGCCAAAAAAAATAAAACCAGCTACTCATTACTGTATTAAATTCAAATATTTTTTATATTTTTAATTGTACCCTTAATTTTCTGTTTCCCTTTATATATATATAACATATCCTCCATAAAATGATGCAGAAAATGTCTCCAGAGTGCAGGGAATTAAGTATTTAATGCTCAAACTTTTATGAGGGAGGACCCCCACTAATATTTCAGCATTGAATATGTCTTAAAAATAGAGCTAACATTTTTTCTTCTTCTTGTGAACGCAATATTGTGCATCGTCAGGTATCGTGAGCTAAATGTATTGTCACACCCCGAAGCTGACCCCTTATGTCCCCACCACTTTTCAACACAAAGTGACTAGTGACCGCATCTAGGCCTACTCATCATCTGTCATGACAGATCCAGAATAGGCGAATGTAGAAACCGCGTTGCCAGTTTTGGCTGACAAAAAGTAGCCCAATCAGAGCCTAAAACATTTTAATTTTCTCAGCATGCTTCATCAGAGTCTTCACCTTAAATGAAGAGATGTACGCTTTTACCACATCTGTGAGTGAATAATTATTTGAAATAGGAAAAAAGTTTCAACCTAATAAAATGAAATTACATTTAGTTTTGCTGGTTATCGGCCATTACACATTAAGCCAAATCTATTGAACTCAGTGCACTGTTGATCTCAGGGGTGGAGACAATAAGCCAATTTATTGAAATATAGCTGAAAGTTAGAGGAAACTAACCAAATGATTAAAAGGTAATCCAAATTATCACAACAGGCCAACAAGTCCATTCTCTGCCAGTGTGCACTGGAGGTTTCCACGCCACATATTAGGTTCAACTTTAAGTAGCATATTGGATCACATGTGGCTTCCAAACTACAGCAGCTGTGAGTGCTTGAAATATCATGCCCCTATACACAGATTTAAGGTGAGCGCATGAGAAACTTTCCCCCTTCAGCAGATCCAGAATAGCCTCCTAGTGTCTGCACATACGTAAGTCTGCATAGTGAAGCTCAAACATCTAGGTATCAACAGTGAAGGGGAGTGTTAACAGACTGAGCACTGTGTAGCTTGTGTTTAAATGGGTGTGATTCTCCTGTTTACTACTAGATGGCAGTGTGTAACAATCCCATGAGATCAGAGGAAGGTTCAAACCTCTATTATCAAGGGAATGTAGAGTTTCCAAGTGTTTCCCCTTGCATGTATCTAAATTATGAATGTAATTCTTAAAAGACAAAATCAAATAATTTGTTTTTATTTCACTTCTCTCTGCCTGCAGTTTGTCTTACTTCCCCTCATTTCTCTCCTCCTTCCTATGACTTCTGCATTCACGTTGTCCTGCTTTCCCTTCATATCTTCTTCCTCCCTTCTACATTCTCCTGCTCTCAGTGTCCCCCTGTTTAACACACTTACCACACACACACACACTCACACACACACTCGCACATCACCCTGTGTCTACTCCTGCTCCCCCGATTGAGACGACACACAGTGTAGGGCCTGTGACCTTCATGGTGGCTCAGATCTGCGGCTGGCACTGATTTCTGATTTAGTGTCGATCCGCTGCGCTTGTCAGAGGCTGCGAGGTGCTTTCCATGCGGTAATAGAAAAGCTCAAGGGCAGCTGGAGAAAGGAGGAGGGTCAGGGAGAGGGATTGGTTGAGGTGGACTGAATAGGTTTTAGATTTGGGAATGGGTGATGCTCTGTTTGTTTAACTATGTGTCAGATGTCTGAATGAATGGGTCAAATATGGCAACTCTAGAGAAGTGTTTTGAGTTATAATTCATTCAAAAGATGTGAAGGAATGTGACTCACGTACAAGATTACAGCCGTGCTAGCAGCTCTATGAGGCTTTACACAGGCACAATGGTGCTTTGAGCTAAATGCTAATGTTAACATGCTCATAATGAGATGGCTAACATGCTGATGTTTAGCAGGTGTAATGTTTGCCATGTTCACCTTCTTAGTGTAGCGTTATAGGATGCAAACATTTACTAATTAGCTTTAAACAGTGCAGCTGAGCCTGAATTTCTCTAAGGCTGAGTCATGTGGTTATGAACAAAAGGTTTTTTTTATTATACCTTTATTTTACCAGGCAAGTTAATTAAGAACAGATTCTTATTTACAATAACGGCCTGGCAGGAGATAAAGGCCTCCTTTAGGGAATGGGTACTGGGATTAAATAAAATAACATGAAGACACAGGACAACAACACAGTCCCAACAACTAACGCTGAAAACCAGGCACAAAGAAACCAAATGAAAGAATAATAAAACACAGACAAGAAGAAGCAGGGCAGCCGGGCAACATTAAATCAAAACACACACATAGCATCAAGTTTCTGTAAATGAGCTGGTGGTTTTGCTTTTAACAGTGGCAGTGGTGATAGAGTAGAGAGCTTTATTGTTTTTTGTAGTTGGTTCCAATCGTTGGGCACAGCAAACCGAAAGGCAGTGCGGCCTAGCCGTGCGTTTGCTGGAGGGATTTGTAAACGGATGTGACTAGAAGACCTGGAGCTGTAGGTGGAGTAGCCGATTGGACACATTAAAATATTCAGCTGATGATGGCACTGGATGAAAAGTCAGGGATCATCAAAGTCATTAGAATTCATCCTGAGAGAAAAATGAATGTCTGTACCTTCCAGACGTATAATCCATCCAATAGTTGTCGAGATATTTGCGTCTGGGCCAAAGTGGTCGACCAACATCCCACTCAAAATCACTAATGTCAACATCATGGTGCCCCTAAAAGATACAGCCTTTAATTATGGACCAATCCATCAAAGAGTTATTTAACAGAATTAATAGAAATGTTGTTGGTTGGCATTAGAAGAAAAGTCGGGGAACCACATAATCACAAGTTATTAGAATTCATCTTCTGGATACAGTGAATGTTTGTACCAGATCATACCAACAATTTGTTGAGGCATTAGACCTAAGTGGTGGACCAACTGAAATTGCTATCCCCAGAGCCATGCCAAGAAATGAGGAGGTAAAGACACATTATAGGGTGAAGATAAGGAAGAATTCATAAAAAAACAAACAGAAAGGGAGATACGGCAGAGATTCAGGAGTTCACCAGGAAGAAATGGGAGATAAAAATAAGTGGTTCCTGAGTTCCGCGGCTTTGGTCTGTTGTAGACGAGGTGTCAAATATGACCAATGGCAGGAATCAGCTAAGAGGTGAAGTCATGATGCGATGGCCACCAAAACACTCAGAGCACTAAAGAGTCAGAGCAAAGAAAAAAGTGGCCTCCGCCATAGTGCCTGATCTCATCCCCCTATCTCCACACTGTAAGGAAAACAAATGGTTATGATGATGGAAAAGGAATTAAGCTGTAATTTAACAATGGGCCAACAGCAGAATTCAATAACGGGCTCCCTCTCTCGCTGTTCGGAGGGGTCTGGTAGAAGAGAAAGTCTCATTCTTGACCAACACACTTCACTGTCCCTCTTCATCAGGTTTTCACTGTGTTCTGATTTTGCTGCCTTTACCTTCGCCCTACATGGGATCTGCACTCAGGCCTGAACACGCAGGGAAGCACCTTCAGAGGTCCATAGGTAATATAGATATACAGCATTTGTCTTTAATTCTTATTTCAATAAAAATATATGACAATTTTTTTAAATTCAGTTCAATTCAGTTTTATTTATATAGCTCCAATTCATAAATATCTCACTGCACTTTTAATATAGAGCAAGTCTAGACAGTACTCTTTGTAATATTATTAACAGAGACCGAACAATATCCACCATGAGCAAGCACTATCTAAAAATGTTATGTAAACAACACCAATATACTACTTTACTAGTATTTTTTCTCTATCCTATCTGAGGCACTCGTCCCAAAGTCCAGTCATTCCAAAGAAACAGGTCCCAAATATAACTTTTCTTTTCTCTTTTTTTTAAGTCTACACTATAGTTTTTTGCAAATATGACTCAAACTGGATTAAACTATGTATTTGTTGGGGACTATTTTCAGCCACAGATTGATATACATTTGATGTATTATAGATTATTTATGCTATCAGATGTAGGTGTGTATGTTAGATTGAATCACTACAGCGCCTGTGTTCATCATGTTGGAGGGTCGTGTCACCCAACTACGTAGCAGTTTTTAGACAACAATAGAGCTCTGTGCCACAGATCAATAAGCTACATGGTTTTGACTACACAGACCATTCCTGTTAGGATTAGTTCATTGTTGGTTTTGGCCTTTTCAAAACTATAACCCTTTAAGTGAAGATTCTCAGTCATCCAGGTCATGGTTATCCAAAGAAGGTTAAAGTCAAGGGCAACTGAACTTGGTTGAAGATACTAGAAGACGTTTCCTCCCTCATCCAAGGGACTTCTTCAGTTCTGACTGACTGGTAGGGAAACTAAGCTATTTAACCTCAGTGGGGTCGTTGAGGTTAAAGTGTCAAAAATGTCAACACAGAAGGGCCAACTCCTCAAAACGTCTTCTAGTATCTTCAGCCAATTCCAGTTGCCCTTGACTTTAATCTTCGTTGGATATAACCCTTTAAAGGACAGTTTATTGTCCTTTAAAGAACTGTTCAGTGTTCAGTTCTCACATGCCCAGTGCATTGGTATTGTTAATAGGCTATCTCATATTCATTCCTCCTTTTCAAACTGGCCATGAAGAGCCACTTGCCTAACACAACTCCAATTTAACAGACGGGCAAGAGGGCATTCAAAAGTCCAGACACTGCAGCAGTCTGAGTACTTGCTTACACAATAGGGTGTTCAGGGGCGAGTTCAGCGCCGACAAAACGTAGCAAATCGCAAACGGTTTTGCACCAGTGTGCAACATTTTCAAATTGATCGACATGTTTCCTTGCGACGTTATTCAACGTTCCGCAGCAGGCTTTGAGGTATTTTTTCTTCTGTTTGGTGGGTAGTGGCTACAACCAAGTGTTATGAAAATGCACCTCTTTCACATTATCTTTTTTCTTTTTTGCACATTTCAAAAGTTGGCTTAAAATTCACTTGACAATTAGATGGAAACATGGCTTCTGTCAACACTTCATAATGACTATTTCTTTGGTAGAAAGTCGTCCAATAAAATCTGTCCACAGAAAATATGTTTCTTTCTGTTGTTGATGTTTTGTTTTTTAACTGATCCTTTAATTTGTATATGGTGACACTCGAGCCATAAAGAGCTCATTAACACAAAGTGGATGTGGATCTGATTAGAATACATATGGCACATAATCCAAAAGGATCATGATCTAAAGATGACCAGGGGAAGACGCCTGAGTGTATTCAAGCTTGTCACTTTGATTTGTCACATGAGTATGACTGTAATTGCTATGTTTCAGTCATCATAGGTTAATTATCAGCCTTGACCTATTACATACACACATACAGATAATCGCACACTTTAAACATGAGGATGAGTGATTGTTTTTGTACAGTCTAAAAAGTTATAAGACATACAGCACAGTAATGTAAAGCTGCCAATTCTCTTTTACTCTGTTTAATCTTCCTCCCTGTCTAACTGATCATCACTGTCAGTCTCTCACCCCTCCTTTCCTTTCCCTCTTCCCTCCCTCATCTGGTGACCCACTAATGTTCTGTTCATTTTCTCTTATGAATAGATAATGGGCAAAAATCAAATCTCTTCATTTGCATGTAATACAATTAAGACCTTTTCAAACAATGACAAATGGAGGGAGCTGCGAGATGTCAGTCAGCCCCGTCAGTAAGAAAGCAGAGACAGAATGGGCGAACCCCTCCATTTTAACGAAAATTAATAAAACCTTCACATGGAATTTTCTCACCGCCATCTGGCATAACAATCACCACGACACTCCTAGACTCTGCCTGTCAAATAAAATTAAAGTTCTCATGAATTTGGATTCGTAACGTGCATGTGGAGACACCAACATACCACTACCCCCAAAAACCCTAAGAATTACATTTTCCTTCAAAAATGATTGGATGTGTGGCCCAGAATGATTTCAGAGATCAAAATCTCTTTATCTATTTATAAGTTCAGACATTGGAAACATGTTCAGCCCAAGTGTTGAAAGTATTGGAGACTTCTGTCTTTATTCGTTTAGCTGTCACTTTTCTCCAAAGTGACTTACAACTGCAATACATGTCAGAGGTCGCACTCCTCCAATAGTGCAAGTGTCCTGCTCAGGTACACAGTGGTGGATGGGTTACAGTAGGAATCGAACCCGGGTCTCTCACATCAAAGGCATGTTAAGTATCCATTGCACCATCACCACCCAAAAATAATATCAACTCGAGGGTCTTGTTAGCAGTTGTGGCTCTGGTGGTGGAGTGGGTCATCTACTGAGCACAGGGTTGGAGGTAAAATCCCCACCTCCTCCTGTCCAAATGTCAAAGTGTCTTTGGGCAAGACACTGAACACTGGAAGATCATCCTGCTTAGAGGAAGATGGAAATGTTTTAGTGTTAGAACTAATGTCATTAACATCTTGTAAGTCTGTATCAAAACAATCCCTTTATGCTAAGCTAAGTGAACCGGCTGCATTGTCTAGCTTCATAATTAGTGTACAGATATGAGACCAGCCATCGATCTCCTCATCTAGCTCTCGGAAAGAAAGTGGTTTTTCCGAAATGACAAAAAATTATTTTGAAGGATAGGGTCAGATGGCTGAAAAACTCCACAGTCCTTGTTTTGTCTCATTCTGAAGTTCAACCAAAGTTTATATGAGGCTTCAGCAGATTGAGTTTGCCACATCAAGTGAATGACTGCACTTATATAGTGCTTTTCTACCTTAACTGACAAAGCACTTTACAATTGGCCTCTCACAAATCACAATCAGAACTGCCAGGTATGTGTACACATACGAGGAATTTGACTCTGGATTGTATGCTCACGATGTGCTTACTTATACAATAATACAACACCACAATAATACAGTAATAAAATCAAACACAGGCTACATTATACACAGACTATAAACAAAAACAAAATAGACAGATTGCAATAGTGCAATGAGCAGAGTGCAAAGGATGCAGGAGTAAATTATTATTGACGTTATTATCATTATGCACATGTCGGAGGTGGCTGTGATACACAGGTGCACCTACACATACAAGCAAACATGTACACATGTACACAGTGTGATGGAGCACAGTGCAAAGGATGCTGGAATAAAAAAAAGTATCATGTGCAGGTGTTATGTACTTGAGGTAGGTGGATTTGGTATACAGTGTATACAATATACTAAATGACAATATGAACAGTATGAACAGCTCTGAAATAGAAAATGATGAATAAATAATAAGTAGCAACCAGTAAACAGGCAGAGTTACTGGGTTATTACACAGGAATTGTTCCTGATACTGTGAGTCAGAGTCAGCTGTTCATCAGAGTGATGGTTTGTGGGAAGAAACTGTCCCCGAGTCTGTTGGTTTTGGCGTACAGAGCTCTGTAGCGTCTACCAGAGGGGAGAAATTGGAAAGGGTTGTGTCCAGGGTGAGATGGATCTGCAGTGATGTTTCCTGCCCGTTTCCTGACTCTGGAAAAGTGTAAGTCCTGAATGGAGGGCACCAATGATTTTTTCTGCAGTCCTGTCTGTCCGTTGTATCCATACACTCCGAACGGAGCTGCCATGCAAGGGGCAGGCCTGTCCACTGCGAGCAACAAGATTTAATGTAGCTACATGTGGACATGTGTTTTGAGACAGACTTGACAGGAAATTGTGTAGCTTAGCTTAACACAAGGACTAAAGATGGGGGAACAGCTAGCCTGGCTCTGTCCAAAGGTAACAAAACATTCCTCCCAGCACCTCTAAAGCTCACTAATTATCATGGTATATCTATTTTTGTTCTTTACAAAAACTGAAGTGTAAAAACAACAAGGTTGTGGGGCCATGTGCCAGATTGTCTCTTGGCTGGACACAGTGAATCATTACAATATAACGTATTAATTATTGAGCTTTAGAGGTGCTGATAGGCAGATCTTCACATTTGGACAGAGCCAGGCTAGCTTTTCCCCTCTGTTTCAAGACTTTAGGCTAAGCTAATGTAACTGCCTTAGCTAAAATGCAAAAGAAAATAAGCACATTTCCCAATAGTGAAATTATTATTGTTATTTTGTTGATATAATAACAAAACTGTGGACCTTTGCAAGTACTTGTTATGATTTATAATACAGTAGCCTAATGCTTATCTATGAATATAAATACAAATGATTTCATTCAGACATCTCCTTACACATACACAAATATTAACATGTGGACATAAACACAGTAACTAGATGCACACACACATGCATGCGCACCTATACACAAATTCTCTCTCTCTCACACACACACACACACACACACACACACACACACACACACACACACATACACAAACTCACACACAGGAAAATTAATGAGCTCTCATTCATAATCCAGGATGGAGAGAGCCATATTCACCCTTGGATGGTTTATTGACTGATTTCATTTATTTGTGTGGAATAAATAGGAGGTAAATATTGGCTCGCTCTCACATTTTCACACACTCGCTGCACAGCATTCTGGGAGAAATGATCCCACCAACAGCAGGGTCACTGATTGGTTACCTCGTCAGTGTGTGACAAATTACCCAATGAGAAATAGGTTACCCATTTCCACAAACTAATTAACCTGGGTGATGGTGAAACAAATTATTACATTTATGTAATATTATTTCACATCTGTCGCTAGACTACAAAAATCTTCATCCCAGTTCCCCGCCCCCAGATCGCTTCTGGTTGTGATTATAAGCACACCCAGACATCATGTCTTGTACATAAATAGTTTTAAATAACCTCCAGTTGAAAACCTATTCACAATACTCCCTTGGTAACATGATGTGTGGTATGTATGAAGAGCTACTTAAGCTTGTCTGATAAGGTGGTGGGGGTACATCAGACATAAAAATGTTGGGAATTAAAAGAGCCTTTTCTGATGCTCACCTGTCAGCAGATGTTCAGTATCAGCAATAATAAGTCTCTCCTGGTTTAAGCTTAGTTTCTTTTCGTACATTCTTGTTACCGTAGCCTCAATGCACATGTGTTATTTACACTGGGGACGCTGGGGACATGTCCCCATCACTTTTTGAAATGGCTGATTTTGTCCCCACCACTTTTTAAAAGCAAAATTGTTTGAATAAAGTTCTGAAATATAGCTTGCCGTTAAATAACAAATGAAAATGCTTTTAGAAATGTTTATTTGCATACTAAGAAAATGTGCTTTGCAACTAAAATATAGAAGAAACAAATGTGCATTGTCCAAAAAAAGTAACTTAAGCTAAAAAACTAAAACAAATTATAAAATGACCCAAAAATGTGCAAGCACCAATCAGCAACATCAACAACTTCTTGACACAGTTTCTTTTTGGCCAATTTTTCTGTTCTCTCCCTTTGAACATGACAAAAGAGGAGGAAAGACTAAATCATCCCTACATATGTGTTGCCTCAGCAGGGATGACATTACATGAGAAGAGTTGATCTACAGGAGAAACAGATCTGAAAGCAACACAGAATGCCTGAGAGCTGCACTGACTTATATTCTGCTATATTTATATATTTCTAAATGTCACATGTTACCTAAATTTTGTGTTTCCTTTACCATAAAACATTTACACCATAAATTGTTGCAGAAACCTTCACCAGAATGCAGGAAATGAAGTGTTTAATGATCAAGATTTCCTGGGGGACGTCCCCCCAGACCCCCCACTCATTTATCTCAGCATTGAGCATATCTTTAAAACACTGTTTAAGGATCTTTTCGTCTCATTTTTTGTGAACCTAATGTTGCTTATCATGATGTCTTGTGAGCTATGTGTCTCTTCACACCCCCTAATCTGAGCCCCTATGTCCCCTTTTCAACACAAAGTGACGCCCACCTCAATTGTTAACAAAAACCAGCAACACCAATATGGAACAACAATAAATCTCCGAATGCCCTTTGGTCCTGCATGGTCCTACCCTTGATTACCTTAAATCATTTGTCTGTGTGCTGCCACCAGCGTACATTGTGCCATCTACATGTTGAACTAGTAATGACAGACCCTTGAGCTTAAATTGTAATTAAGTTACCCTAACAAGACCTACCTGAGGTCCAGTTGCACCTGCTGATGGGGAAAACCTCTCCTTTGTCTATCAAAATATACCTGGAAAAGGAGATATATGTATATAACCCACCCTAAAGACACTTACCTTACACAGCTGCTGACAATATTGTGGAAACTGATTTCTTTAAAATCTTAAAATAACAGCTCATTTTGGTGGAAGACTGACTTGTAATAGGATGTCATTACTACCCCGAGCTCACAGTGCCAGCTACTGCGCAATGTAACACAACTCATCAGCAACCAAGCAATAAGAACAAGCAAAAATTGTAATGTCTGTAACAATGTAAGTTCTTTGGAGCTATCTCGGTATTCTCTGTTTGGATATCATGGCAGAGGCTGCAAAGAGACCGAAGAAGATGTTGTTGAAAGAAGCAAAGAAAAGAGAGAGTGACCAAGTAAGAGACTGGACAGCAGTAAATATTGGACTGGCTAAAATAGCTGAAAGAATGCAAAAGAGACGCCGGGCGGCCTTCTTGATGTTTGAAGTAGCCTAACATCTTATTAGCTGGCTTCCTATGTCTTGTTGCATTTGCTTATGTTTGCCACTGTTAGCAAAGTTGTCGACTAGAGCAAAATCATCCTGAGGTTTCACAGACAGAGGTTTTGCCACTAGCTATAAATCTTGAGTTGATGTTAAATTAGATAACACATTCTGACATTAGTCGGTTGCTGTCTAGCTTTGTGTCTAGCTGCTGCTGCTCTTGTCTTATTCTCTTCTTAGCTTCCACCACTAACATCCTCTTCGGTCTCTTCGCCTCTGCTATTAGCTAACGTTATGTCCATGGAGGCTGTTGGGCCCAGTTATGTTGCATGCTCGCCCAGCTCCAGCTTGTGCACAGCAGAGATTTAAGTTTGTCCTAGACATGACGCCACAGCCTTGTCTTCATGTTTGAATTCTACCTTCAGATACAGTATGTACACAGCCTGTTTATCATTGTTTTATTATTAACATGTAGGTTAATCTTTGGGAAAAGCATGTTTTACGATTAATTATTTGATTGTTGTAGGTGTCACATGTGAGAAAGTTGAAGCTCCTGAGATTCATAATTTCAAGTTGACTACATGCCAAGGTTCACAGCCATTGAATGTTCCTCTTGTTTCAGGTTTTATAGTAACCAGGTGTCGTTCAGCTAAAATATATTAAAATGAAGAAAAACGGCATTGGCCCTCTGCTAATTTGTCAGTATGGAGTTTGGGAATTGAGCATTTTGTGTGGAGATACATATTCCTATTATTGGAAGAGACTTTTGTCCACTTAAAAAAGAAATGCACACTGGGACATGAGCAGTTTCTTGGGCTGGTCCATCACAGAAACTGCAGAACCTACAACTGCTTTCAGGTGCCAGCACGTGAATGATCTCCTCACTGTTTGAAAAAGGATTGGTTACGCACCCTGAAACCAGAGGCAGAGGAGGAAGGTGACTCTTTACTTAAATGAAAGTAAAACTCATAAAAAGTGAAAGTACAAAAGTAATATCAGCCAAATGTACTCAAAATGCAAAATATCCCCTTTCAGAGTGCTATATTATTGTGGACTGTTTATATTATTATTGATGCATATTAGCAGCATTTCAATGTTGGAGCTGGTTGAGGTGGAGATAATTTTGACTACTTTATTTAATGTTGGGTTGTTCAAGCTTTAAAAATGCATCTCTTCTGCATATTTTATAAACTGCTCATGTATTTTGTATGTACATTTTAAATCAGGCAAATGCAGTGGAGTAAAAAGTACTGTATTTCCTTCTGAAGTAGAAAAATAAAGTACCATAAAATCCTAAAATAAAGTATAAATAGCATAAAATTGTAACAGAAGTTTGCATAAAGAACATAATTTTGCTACCTTTCACCAAATTATAGATAATTTGTTTGATGCTGTTTATTTTTAGCTTTAAAATGGATTTCCACTGTCTTTACTGTAAAAGTCTTCTTCCTGTCTTCATTGATGGTTTATGTGGTCACTAAAAAACCTTATCTGATGATGTCATGATATGATGTCATATTGAACAGAAAATGTGATTCATAATTTAGTTTGAATTGGAGATTTAAAGTGGATGACACTGTGGAGTTGGGACATGCAGCTTCTGCATCAGTGTTTTGGATTAGATTAAAGTTGCATACAATATTTATTCTTTTTTCATATTGCATCTTGTCGCTGTCCAGTGAAAAACATGCATCTTCAATTTCTTTTTTTATTTGAAGAAGAACTGTGTTCCTTTATGAGTTGAGTAAATTCTTGTACTTTTAAATTAAATAAACCATTAAAAACCAATTAGATTTCCTAAAATAAAGCTGAAAACAAGACTGTTTCTCATGACAAATTGATGTTAACACATACATGTTTTTTTTCAGTGGCACCAGTGGTCCAGTGATGCCTTTCACTCTTTAACTTGAGCCCTTAAACTGCTTCAAGAAAGAAGGGTTGATTCGTGATGTGACATAATCGAAAATGATTTTTATTTGATAATTTACATTTAATTGATATAAACATGTCCATGGAACAAAATGATTCAAACATTTAAGAAAGTCAAGTATTTGATAATCAGCACAGACATAATTTTGGAAACATAAGTTATCACAAACTGACCAAATGGGAACAAGAGTGCTTCCGCTACACAAAACATCCTATATAACAGATTATAGTTAAGTCAGTTTCCATGTCTTAATTTATTGTATTTCCCATGTTTTTTTTGCCTTGAACAGCACATGCAGTCAAGTCCTCTTCCATGTTGTCCTGATTCTTGTCAAATCAGCTTCCTTCTCTCTTCTGGTGAATCTTTCATGTCCTCATCATCTTTTAAACCTCCAGGTGTCTTGTTTCTGCACATCCACTGTTCCTCTTTTTGGCTCCTCATAGTTGCATTCTGTGCAGCAGGTGGAGAAGGGAATCTGTAAGTAGTTTTGTGTTTCATAGTATCCACAGAATTTGTCTTCAGAAATGTCAGTCACCAAGCAAATGTCACTGAAAACCCTGCAACAATAAAGGCCAGGGCTGCATGTACCAAATAAATAAACACAGAACAAACAAATAAGTGAATTTAAATAATCAAATAAATAGTTGGCATAGGTTACATGCGAAATAATAAATTAAAGCTTAAAACAGAACCAGTCCTAGCTTGATAAAGACCAACAGGCCTGATAAATAGATTCAGTTTTCCCTCTTGTTTGTGATTTGGGAGAAAAAATGTCAGGTGTACAGTATCCTGTTTGTAGTTTCCCCGGTTCACCGTTTGGATGGATTGGATGGATAAGAAGTAAATGCAGAAGAATTCTGTGTGAGTGAAAGAAAAGCTCTTTGCGGTGGCCCTCCTTACTAGGTGAAACTCATGGATACTGTGTGCTCCAGCGCTTTGCGGCGCAGCGACGCGATGCTTGTCCCTCTCCAGACGTCACTGTCCGGGGAACTACACAGCTGAGGCGAGCCGGTCACGTTGGTCGGGCCCGACAGGGACGCGGGTACCATACCGGGGAAAGTGGGCTGGTAGAGGTGCGACTGAAGCCCGGAGCCGTTTGACGACATGTTGGCTAGACCCATGGAGTTGGGCGGCGGCCCTGCGCCGAGACTACACTGAGACAGGGACTGCGCCATGGCCTGCTGGCGGCCGAGAGCCGGCGGTAGCTGCAGTTGAGACACGCCGGGCATCCCTGCCGTAGCCCAGCGGGTGTCGTTGGCGTGAAAGGAGCAGAGGCTGTCGCCCATGGCCGCTGCTGCTGCCGCGGCAGACGGGAACTGAGGCAGCCCGTGGTGCGTCGGCAGGAGAGTCCCCGGAGCCCGAAAGACATTGGTGGTCTTCTTGCGCTTCTTCCACTTGGCGCGTCGGTTCTGAAACCAGACCTGCAGAAAGAGATGTGATGAGTTAGGAGGAGCAGGTGTAATGGCTGCGGGTGTATTGAAGGGTCGTGTTATCAGAGCAGTAAGCGCACATAAAAAGGTTATGACACCAGTCTGTGACCATCATGATAATGCCAACCACCAGCAATAAATCAGCTGCAGAAAAACACAGATTTATGTTTTTTCCAGGATTTTATCAGCTTATCACAAAGTTCCAAAACCTTGCAATTGATGTGTAAACGTTCCCAATCAATAAAATATAGCCTATATAGGCTAACACGCCTGTAGGATACGTTTTGTTTATTTTGGTTATTCTTTCCTGATCCTTAAAACAAGAGTTTCAACAGAGGTTACATCTCATCTAGGTGGCAAAATGCTAAAAATTTTGGATTTGAATTGTTGAAATGATGCCTTAATAAATCAACAGCATTTTCTTAGGCCTAAATAATATTATAGGTCTCGTTAATATTAATAGGCTATATAAGTATTATCTCGAGTTTTTAAAGATGTAGAAATTATGTTTTTATAACAGTTTTATTTTTCTGTAAAGATAACATTATAGATAACTTATTACTTTTTACTTATTTGACCCCAATTGACTTCTACTGCTTTGGGAGGAGCCACTGAAAACTACGCACTCAGATAATAAAGATAACGTTGTTGCTGTGACAAACAGTCTGCAGACGAACAGACTTTATTCCGGGAGTCCTTGGGCTCCTGTAGGTTTGCTTGTACGCGGGCGTCTATGATTAATGTGAAGATTTGGTTGAGAAAGTGGGGCGCAGTAATAAGAACGGGACAATCTCACTCTCTTTCCAATCCGCGTAGCCAGCCGTGAAATCCGGCCTGAAATGCATTACACTTCAAAGGAAAGAAAATGCAATTTCTCATTCCGTTTAAAAAGACAGAGTGCACCCTCAGCCCGTCCAGCATTAAGACACGCAGGGCGGTGACAGGCCCATCGCTAAACCGGCTTCTTATTTCAGCCCTATAATAACAGCAGATGAGCGTCATTTCACTAATTCTGATTTTATGGAAATAGTATATAGAAACTGAATTGACCCACACAGCAATAATGATTATTAGGGTATTATTTCACATTTGAGTGCATTTGGCATTGCTATAGTTAATAAGGCGGTGATGCCATAATTCCTAATGTGGATTTGGTATCTGTGCAGGCTGGAAGCCAGTGAGGGCTGTGTTTTTAAAGAGGATAAAACCCTTGATATCAGTGCGTTTTTATCTGAGGCGACTAAACGAGTGTGATAAAGCTGCAATCATCATTTGGTTCCCTGTGGATTCATTGAAACGAGACAGACACGAGATGTAGGACAAATCCAGAATTAGGCAGAATTTAGAGGTTAAAGTTTCCTCACCATTAATAACAACAAACGGCTGCTAAACAAACTGCTGCAGTGAGACCTTTGGTTAAATTCAATTTAATTAAATGTGCAGTCAAACACGAGTTTTTACATCATAAAATTGTCCTTAAAAGTCTTAAATCCCGTGAAGTGAGAGCGTGACAGCGTGACTTGTTGTTGTTGTTGATGATGTCTGTCTGTCTGCAAACAGGATGTAACTGAAGTAACGTGTAACGAGCTGATCTCAGGCTGTGATGACTCCTGTCACTCCTGAAGCCTCCTTATGTATTTACAGTGTGTGTGGATGAAGCACGCGTGTAATCCACACGTTTTGAATCCGGACCAGACACAGCCACTGCACTTGGGCAAGGCACACACGCCGGAAGTGTTGTAAGCTTTTCTTTATTCATTGGCTCACTTATTGAAGTTCATGTAAAATAAAATAAAAATAACCTCAACAAAATACATTTTCTTTCAGCCGTGATTGTTTTGTTTTTGTTTGTTTTTATAAAATAAACTGCGAGCTATAGACCTAAAGTTCTGGGATTTAATAAAAATGTGTAGCCTATTTAAACAGTTGTATTAGTTTTCCTCTTGTAGATAATTATTTCAGTGTAACCGGAAGCTGAACTGAAGAGGATAAATAATTGATTTGTGTAAAACTTTAAAAACGTAAGCCAAATCACTTTTTTTGGTTTATCGAGTAAATTCTCTTCTAAAATCAGAGCATTAAATTCTACATGCATGAGAAATTAAATTGCTATTTTGTTAAAGCACAATTATTGATTACTGATAAGAAATTACCGGGATGGATTTTTTTTTCGAGCTAGGATGCATTTAGGCTAAATGTATGTGCACACCTGTCGAAATGTTCCTGTGTTGTAGTAAGGTGAACACAATAAGTTGAGTTGTTTAGTCACAGAATAAGGAATAAAAAGGCTTCTGTTGGGAGGGATTTCAATTCTCAATTTCTATATTTATTCCAGTATAATTGCATCATGACATTTTTATTTTGTCTTATTTTATTTTTTGATTAGATGTTTTTTTAAGGTTTTTTTTATTCGAAAAGCGAAATGATTGTTTTTATTCTGTCCTCACCTGCGGCACATATGTCTGACGCTTCATAGATAAACGATATTAAACGATATTTAGGCCCTACAAATATCAAATGGCACATGAGCCTGTGTCTCTTCTCTGCATTGCGTTTCATTCCCTCCGTTATTAACTGAAACTACAGTTCCAGCCGCCCTACCTGCACTCTGGACTCCGTCAGACCGATCCTCAGCGCCAGCTCCTCCCGCATGAAGATATCTGGGTAGTGCGTTTTGGCGAAGCTTCTCTCGAGCTCGTTGAGCTGCGCCGGGGTGAAGCGGGTCCGGTGCCGCTTCTGTTTCTGGGACTGCTGCGCTGCCGACTGGTTGGAGCTGTTGTTCTGCTGCTGCTGTTGCTGCTGTTTATCCTGCTCTTTGCTGTTGACCTGCACCGTGTTGGATCCTCCGCCGCTGCTAATATCATCGCCCGGGAGCATCGTGGCCCCTTCCACGCCGTCCGAGCCTGGGCCGAGCTCTCCGGAGTGTCCTGGGTCAGGTCCCCCTCCGCCGAGCCTGCACTTCAAAGCCTCCCTGTGGCCCAGGAGCTCCGCCGCGGCATCCTTCATCCCTGCACAGACAACCACAGCTGGTGAGATTTGTACAGTAAACACTTTCGCTACAGAAGGGGGGAAGCACACGTTAATCAAATACTGCGAGACATTAAACTGTACACAGAGAATACACTTTACAGACAAAAGAGAGAGGAATTATGAGTAGTATAAACATTATTTTGCTGTAGTAAATGATCACAGAAAAGCTGCGCATGCATTAAACGATCCAGTTCAGATTTAAAACACAAATGCAGGAATTAAAAAAGCGTGCAGCTCTTTGAGAGAGACAACCACAGCATGCACATTACAATCTGCTCCTTAAATACTCTTAATTCAATTCGATCACACCGATATCTTAGGAAATTGTTAAATCAAATTACGCAGTAATATAATAATAATAATTACTTTTCCAATGAATTAAGCGAGTTTGGCTCACTTCAGTCACATTAAGATGATATAAGAAGCAAATTGACAATTTTCTGAGCTTGATTTAAAGTTAGAAGTTCCTCCAGCTTACAGTAGAGTTGAAGACCGGAGTTTGGTGATGATAACTCACCGAGGCGAGCATCCAGGAGGTCGGCATGAGATAGCATTGCGCACCGCTCCAGGGCGAAGTGCTATTCCAAAAAAATCTCTATGACTTTAACCTATTTAAGAAATATATATAGCGTAAATGAAAGCAAATTCGGTTTGTGGTTAAATGGGGGGTTCGTTGCATTATAATGTAGTTTAGAGAAATGGGGAGGCGCTTAACAACGGAATGAACCCATGAGCTTCTCCAAACGAGGACCAATCAGAGTTGAAGCCTGAGGTATGTCAGCTTTAGCCCGAGACCCCCGCCGCACGCCACCCCCACCCCCACCCCCACTTCCTCCTCCCCCTCTCACATCCACAAGTTCATTCCTCCTCATTCCTGTAATTGGCTTTGATTTCTCCTCCAAATTACATCCAATAAAATAACCTGATTTAATATCTGTGTGAAAGCTTCGACCCGTTCAAGAAATGTTGGATCACCACAATATTTGTTTAATTGTGCATGCTGTTCTGCACTTGTTTTTAGAGCAAGCCACTCGAACAAGAATAGGAGTTATTCATATGAGGAAGAACCACATGGCTGCATTAACAGATACCACATTGCATGGCAAATATGTGCAACACCATGAGTTTGAACTTGAGTCTATAATATCAAACTGCATTTATTGTTATTATGACATTTGTAGTCCATGATGACATTGTCGACCTCTTCATGACACTAAATGGTTCTTGGAGACCAAGTGAACCTCTTCTAATTTCCTTGATTTCCCAATCCAGCCAAACAACAAACTTTATATAATTCTAACCAGACTAATTTTCAAGGCCATTAGGCCTTTATGTAATTAGTGCCAAATCTATACGCCTTTATTGCAAATATCAGAGTAAGATCAGTATAAATTAGTGGTAATTTACTAGTGTTTAGGCCCAACTGTCAAGAAGGGAGGGACTTGGTTTAAATGATGTGTGAGCGAATTAATTCGGCAGAAAGTGGAGGGAGTTCAACACGAGCTGCGGATGTTTGCCTTTGATAAAGGGACACAGTTAAACCTGAATAACATGACACCTGAATAGATATAGCCTATATTCTTACATGTTTACAGCACCTGGAGGAGCAATTTATTCATTTTTCCTAATCTCTCTAAATGAAGGTTATTTATTCTCAACGAGACAAGAAAAGTTATTTTAAATGCAACTAAAAGGGAGATCCCTTTGTCACTGAATTAGGTTCGATTAGCACAGCAGCTTTTTTTTTTTGTCGCACACACACACACACACACAAACACAAACAAACACACCAGCCTTCCAAATATTTAAGGACAAAAAAAAAATCAGACATGCATTTGGACAGATGTCCGGACATTTTAAGGGAGCAGGTTTATTTATTATGTGCTGAAAAAATGCCACAAAGGAGGCGTCCGAGCGTGAACCCGGGGCTCGTTTGGGTTCCTTTCTTCATCCACCCAGGCTTCTATTGCCTCTGCTCATCTTTTATGTGTCTGCAATCTGGTGGCACGACCGACAGACCGAGCGGGAGGGATGGATGGATGGAGTGGAGTCGTGTGCCGGAGTCTCTCTCGGACGCATCGGGGACGTGGAGGAGATTTGGTCTTTGCGCTGATGTCTGCGTCTTTCTTCAGAGGGGGAAAAGAAGAAGATGCGCACTTGGAGATATTTCTCGTCCTCTTCTTCTTCAAGGCTCTGTTTTTTTAGAAGCGGGACTTGAGGTAGACTTTAAGAGGGTGAAGACTGGAAATAAGCGATGTTAATTTAAAGGAGGCCTATTGTAGAGTTTAGGACATAGCCCATCATTTATATTAATGTTTGTTTATTTTACAGAATTATAAAGCCATTTTGTCATTTGTATTAGCCTAAAAAATATGTACAAAATTCAATGACATTTTCTTGTGTAGCCTTTTTGTCACAGCTTCTCCTGGCGCGCTGAAAGCCAATAAGGATAATTCAAAGTCATCACACTGGGATGATGGATTGCGCTCTTCGTTTTACGACTTTTCAATAGCTCAGTGATTTTATAGCTGTACAAACAAAAGTGAAGAGTCCTCTCATAGCAGCAGCAGCTCATGTTTAACCCCTAGTTCCGGTTAAACATGAGCTGCCTAAAAACAAATATTAACTTGCTTGCACATTTTTATTTAATATTTACAAGCCGAAAAAAAATATCAACTTTTTAGAAATGGTAGATTGAGTGTGATAAGTGTTTCCCCCTCCAAATAAATACGTTGTGATTGATCCAAACAACACTGACTGCCTTAATACAATTTATTAATCTGGTTTAGATTGAACCTTGCAAGATTTCATGCTTTATTTGGAATAATAAAACAACATTTTACTCTTTTATTCAATGCACTGGAGACTTAAAGCACAAGTAAATGATATTTGTAGTATTGGGTTGTTTTATATTAACCAAATTGCTGTCTCATCTAACAATAATCTAAGTTGTTAAACTAACAATATAAACTAATTTAAAGGGTTCTTTTCACTTAATATATATATATATATATATGTGTGTGTGTGTGTGTGTGTGTGTGTGTGTGTGTGTGTGTGTGTTTTATTGAAGGTCTTGGTTTTGCTGAGTTATAAGGTTGTAATTAGGGTAAACAAGGAGCAAAGCCACAGTTATATCTCCCTGGTAGATCCCACTTACATGCTCCCATCAATCTTAGCCATGACATAAATAAAAATAGACAAACAAATTCGCCCGCTCAAAGTTAATGCGGTGCATCTGAGTGGAAAGTAGACATTTTCACGCGTTGTGGAGATGAGGAGTGACTTTTAATAAAAACAACATAAAAATGTAATCCAACTGTAAGTGGTGTACTGGGGCAGATATCTGTGGGGGCATGGCTTTTTACCTCATATGCACGTCCGTGACTGCTGCTGTTGGACGCGCAGTTGGAGAGGCTGGCGGGGCTTGAACCTGTGACCTCTTGGTTACAGTACAGGGTCTCCAATACTATAGGCCCGCGGGAGGTTTTCATCCCCCTTCCTCTCTCTATCTCTCCCTCTCTCTGATCCGGCTTTGCAGTCCGTATTCACTCAATTAGAGATTTCTGAGGAGAAAAACAATCGATCTTCCATCTGCACAAGGCCCCGTTTAACAAATGAGATTCTTGTTTCATGCAGCTGATTTGGTGACAGTCCGGGGGATTAGGAGTAATAAATTACTGTGTTGAAGAGGAGACGAGCGGCTGCCGCTGATGCTGCAACTCAGCGGTCTGCTCTGCGTCCTGCATGCAGCGGCAGAAAGTTTGTACACAGACAAACTTTAGCAGCAGATAAAGACGGCATTCTGCTCGATCGCGTGAGGGGAAAACGTATGCATCCCACCTTCTGTGCCGCTACCGCGACAGCGGCAACGTGCCGCGCCCGCGTCAAAATAAGGACTGTTGTCTTCAACATGTCCGCAGTTACAGCCTATTTCTAATAACAATAAACTTGTAAATAGTAAATTATCAACAAAATTAGTGGCAGAGGAAGTATTCAGATCCTTTAGTAAGCAATTCAAAATATTGAAAATAGGCTACTCCATTACAAATAAAAGTCATGCTTTCAAAATGCTTAAAGTAGGCCTAGGCCTACATAAATCGGCTTTTATCAGCAATGTAACCTTACGTATAAAAGTAGGCTACTTACAGTGAAGGCAAAATTGCCTGTTACAGTAAATATATATAGATAGCCTATTTATTAGACTAGGCCTATTGGATTACTGCTGATCAAGGGCTTCACTTTGTGGGGAAAAGTGGTGGGGACATAGGGGCTCAGATTAGGGAGACACTAAGAGACACTAAGCTCGCGAGAAATCACGATACGCAATATTAGGTTGGAGACGAAAAGATCCTTAAACAGTGTTTTAAAGATATCCTCAAAGTCAAGATATAATAGCGGGGGTCATGGGGGACCTACCCCATGAAATTCTGATCTTTAAACACTTCATTTCCTGCATTCTGGTGAAAGTTTCTGCACCAATTTATGGTGGAAATGTTTTTATTTATGGTAAAGGAAACACAAAATTCAGGTTGCAGCTGACATTTCAAAATATATAAATATAACAGAATCTAAGTCAGTGCAGCTCTCAGTCATTCTGTGTTGCTCCTGTAGATCAACTTTTCTCATGTAATATCATCCCCGTTGAGGCAACACATATGTAGGCATGATTTAGTCTTCCCTCCTCTTTTATCAAAGAAAGAGAACCGAAAACAAGGCCAAAAAGGAACTGTGTCAAGAAGTTGTTAATGTTACTGACTGGTGCATGCACATTTTTGGGTCAGTTTATAATCAGTAGCTTGTTTTTTTTTAGCTTAAGTTACTTTTATTGGACAATGCACATTTGTTTCTTCTATATTTTAGCCTAATTGCATTGCATGTTTTTTTTTAAACAAATTATGCTTTAAAAAAGTGGTGGGGACATGTCCCCATCTTCCCCAGTGTAAATGACACCTATGCTAATGATGTATTAATATGTAAGCGGCATTTTAATGTTATCTGGCTGCGGTAGAGCTCATTTTACTTTATAGTGTTAGGTTGTTTAATTTACTGCATACATCCTTAGCCTAACTGCAGTAACTAAAATCTCCGTGTGCAAAACTGCCAAATAAAAGTCGCTGAGAAGGAGCCTACAATAGCCTATATCCTAGAAGTAAAAAATATCTATATTTTAAGCGTAAAATAGAATGACATTTTGAGGTATTGGCGACTCAGTACTTGAGAAAATGTCCATAGTTTCCTTCCACAGCTTATCAAAATAGTCACGTGCCATAACTGCTCCATTATTAGATTGGAAATGGCAGGTTAGCTTGCTCTGAGGTTATATACAGGCCAATTCATTCATTCTATGCTAATTTAAGGTTTCCCAGATAATTGGTAGTCTGGTGGTCGTGGAAGCAAAGAGGCTGAAATTAGTTTTGTTTGAGAAATGAGTAGACAAACATTACTTTTGAATAAAGTATAGGCCTAATGAGAAATAACTAATTACTCAAGAGGCAGAATAAAGAAGTAGTATTTCCAATTTATGCCATTTTATACTTGTAGTCCATTCAACTCCATTTATATGGCAGAGACGTTTTCAGATAAAGATTTTACATGAAAAACACGTGATCAGTTTCTAACAAACATTAAACCATCTACCAGGATATAAACAAGTTACCATTTGCTCCAGCTACAACACTAAAATGCTGCTTACAAGTTCATGCATTATTATTAAAAATAATTCACCTATAGGCCAAATATGGCATCTCCTTGAAGGGGGCAGTTCTACTGCCTAATGACTGCTTTTATTTTGATACCTAAGTTTTAAAAAAGTGCGGATAATACTTACGTAAAACATTTATTTACTGCTACTTTTAGATGTAGGATCTGAACACTTCTTCTTTTAGCCACTCAGAGCAGCCAGCAGCCTGCACGGGTCCTCTGGTCACATAAACCCAGATGTAGCGCCCAGCCACCGCATCTCATGCCTCAATTAGCGCCGCTGCCCTCTGTACGGACTCGATTAGGCCGTGATTTATCCGAAAGAAATATAATTATACCTCCAAATAAAATAATCAGCATTGAAGAGCGATTTCCTTAACGAGATGGAGCGGGGTAGATGCCACGGAGTAGCAGCGCCTCATTAGGGCGGTAATGAGACTTTGGGGTGATCCCGATAATTATCGAAATCTGTAAAATAAGGATCAAGTCAAATGTAACCTTAATTTGTCTGGCAATTGAGTTCATTTATTAGTATGACTATTTAGGAAGGACTCTCTCAGCCTTGATACAAGGTGTCGTTATTTTAGGTCATTTGGATAATAGATGTAACTGCTGCAGGGACATGAGACAGGCCTGTTTTGTCATTCATGGCCTTAACCAACATTCATCATGTGACTGACGGGGCTGCCCAGAGTGCTCTGGTCTTTATTGTAGGTATCAAGACAATCCATTTTCACTGCTCTTAACAGGAACACCAGCAAGTGAATACATGGTGCAATTAAACCCATCACTTAGTGTTAGTGCTGAAACAATCAGTTTATTAATAGATTAGTTGAAAGAAATTCACAATCCCCAACAATTCTGATAATTGCTTAATTGTTTTAGTAATTTTTCAAGCAACAAAAAAAGCCAAACATTAACTGGTTTTAGTTTCTCAAATGTGATAATTTGCTGCTTTTCAGCTGTTTTTTTAATCACTGTAAGCTGAATATATTTGTGTTTTCGCAAAACAAGCTCAGGTAACTTGTGATGGGTACTTTTCCCTTCTGACATTTTACAAATTAAACAATTAATCGAAAGAATAAATCGACAATGAAAACAATTGTCAGTTGCAGCTCTGGTTAGTTTTCTGGGATGTCTCATCATCATCATCAAGGGTTAGAAACAATAAAGGTCCTCAAAACTTAACCAAATCAGATACATGTCAAAAGAAATTCAAAATGTATTAATCTGTCACTTCATAAAACACTGGAGCTTCTACAGAGATCTGCAGTCTTTCACTGTTTACAATAGCAACCAGTGTAAACCTTCCTACTTATAAATCAATCCTGCAGTGGACCCGCACCAACAAAAAATGTTTGCGGAAAAGACAACAAACATGTGTGTGTTTAATCATGCCTATGTAGTCCAGACTGTGTATTAGTATGCTAATTAATGTCATAAGAAAAACCTTTTTACTCCTCTACTGCGATAAACTGAATGATTTATCGTGTTCTTGTGGGATTTTACTCACAGGAGAGGCTCGATCAAATGTGCTGGCACGTTAGTGGTGAACAGTAAAAATAATTACATCAAGAACAGAGACTCTGAATGGATTCAGTTTGCCTCCACGGTTGCAAACAGAGCCTGACGAAAGGAATGGACATTTAAAGCAAGTGAATCTCACAGTGAGAACAGACACAGATCAGAAATCATCCTTCAAGCTTCACTGAGTCCAGAATGTTTCTAGCCTCCTTGTACTCCTCTGATTCGGCCAAATCCTCTTCTGTTTCCTGAAAAGACACAAACACAGACTTTTGAAAAATATCTCCAAAGCCCAAAAATGAGGAATTACAGCTACTTTAGAATAAATGCACAACTGTCCTCTACACATATTTGTGTAACTGTCTATAATCAAAAGATTTGAACAAAACTGTTTTGATGTCGCTTTGTCATTGTCATCATAAAACGTTAATGACTGAGGTAATATTTCAGTCAGCCTCATGTGACTGGGATCTAAACTGAGAAGTTGAGTGTAGGACTGAGAGATAACGTGACTTGTGTGGTGTCCATGTCCTTTAATCAAGTGTGTGCGAGTTCCTGTGGTGGTCACTGCAGTGACAGCGCTGCTAATGAACTGCGATGAGCATATTCATATGTGCACGTCCGTCTCAAAGAAAGAAAAAAAGAAGACAGGATGAGTGATGACGGAAGAGGACATGTTGCTAATCCCAAGTTAGCTCCCTCCGCCTACCATTTACTGACTCACACCACCAGCTGTTGCACTGCATTATTTGAGACGACCCTGAGACTGTGGTTGTACAGAAAGACAAAATATGGTGTAACGTGACATTTGAGGATATTCAAATGTTCAGTTCATTGATATCACAAAAAAAGCATTTATGTGGTCACAATGACAAGGTTAACAAGCTGATTCAATAAGTGCGTTTTATGTTCACCATTTTCACCATCTTGGTTTGCTGTGAAGAAGGAAGGCTGAAAGGTGCTAATTAACATTAAACCCAAAGTTCAGGCGAGGCTGATGGGAATGTCATTAGTTTTTCAAGTCATAAACCAAACTGGACAAATTGTAATTAAAGTTAAAGTTAAAACAACTCATCCTGAGGGAGACATTTATTTAAGTGCCTATATCATAGCAATCTATCTAAATGTTGTCAAGATGTTTCACTAAAAAAACAAATGTTAACCTCATTGTACAGGAAAAGTCAGGGGATCAACAAAGTCAGTAGGATTCATCATCTGGGAACCATGAATCAGAGGCTGCGTTAGACTCGATGTCCGTCATAATCTGTTATTACATGTCAGTTTTTATTGAGACATATAGCCTATTTAATAGGATTTAATTTTCAAAAGCATTATAGATTATGCATTTATTAAGGGCATGGAGAGACTTTTCATGTGACCACACGAAGCAGGCGAATGATTTTTACCTGCTTGCTGCCACTTACCTGGATAACAAGGTCATGAATGTGAGATCAAAGACAAAACTACTAGACAACAGCTAATTTAATATGCACACTCGCCGCCAACTGGACAGGAGGTCTACGTGTGGTTACTGACAGCGTTGCATGTGAGTTACTTAACATTACAGTAGAGCGCCCCGAGTCTTTATCTGTCAAAATGATAGACAGCCTTTAGATTTTTCCTTTGTTGTCCCCCCCACATTCATTTACAGGGAATATTTGGTTAACGCCACCCGTGTCATGAATGTCTGCTTCATGACAATCCACTGAGCAGATGTTAAGATATTTCAGTCTGGACCAAAGTGGTTGACCGACTGACCAACAGACTGACCTTGCCAACCCTACAGTTACATGAATAGCACGGCTAATAAAAAATTTAACTACATCATTGTTTCTGGAAAAACATGTTGCTGTTGAGTTTCTCCAAATGTCAATTTTCAATCTTTTGAGCAACAAAAATCTCACTCAGCTCCACTCTATGTTTAAATGCTGGCGGAAGTCTCTAATATCGTATTGGATTATCTCTCACATTTCCAAAATCAAGGCAAAGCAGTTTGTTGTTACTGTTGTCTGGATACTTTTAAGCAGTCAAATGTCAAGCAGTGCCCACTCACCTACTCACCTCTTTGAGCCTTGGGACCAGCTTAGTTTCAGACCAGGTTATAAAGTTACTATCAGATATACAATGAGGACTAAAAGATACACTGCTTGGTGACAGTGAGAAACCCATTTTATGTAAAATACGCTGTTTAGGCTAACTGAATGAAAAACAGTACAAATACAATGACACCATGTAGGTTTTCAACAAAGCCATGAATTAATAGATTGAGAGTTTCATCAATAAAGTTTTGTCCTTTTGTGAGATGAAAAAAGTTGTTTTTGTGTGTTACTTACTAATAACTGAAGCAGATCTGCGTGAGCTATGGTCAAACGGCGGTGGCTGTCTGGGATCATCATCCTGGACTCCTGCAACACCTCCATCTGAAACCACACAGAGCCATCACCATTATTAATTGGACTTACCCCCAACACTGCTCCCGTTATCATTTTTCATTACCTGCCTTCACAAAAAAATTAAAAATAAACACATTATCAAACATGTATTTTCAAAATAAGGAACATTACTTTAAACAGCTAGATACAGGCATACTCATTTGCTGCATTTGGCTGTAGCCTTGTTCCTGACAGTAACGTGCAGGGTGTCCCACATTCACTCTGCTGTGGTGAACATCTCCCAACAAGGCGATGGTATGAAAAATGTTATTGAGTTATCGATCGGGCAGGGAGTTGGGCGGCAGGGGACCACCTCGATCTGACTGCACACCTGGATAAATGAAGAAACCCTGAGCCGAGGGCACTGTGATCAGGCGTAAAGAGGTATTACTACGCCCGGAGTGGAACTGTGTTAAAGCTTGAGGAACTTTCACAGCCGCGGCTAATGTGGAATTCCCCCAGCTGGCACCCTAAAGAGCAGAGAAGAGTTGGCTAACGCTGTCAGACACACTCACTCATGACAGATGTTTCCTCACCTAGCCCTCTGTCGAGCTGGAAAGTCAAAACATGGACGCAGTTACACACATGTACATTTCACGGCTGTGCCCACAAACAGGCGCTCAGATGAACTCATACACGGGCAGGCTGGCAGGCTAACTGACACGCCGAAAAGACGGTAAACAACTAGTCGAGTAGGTTTCCATCTAGATGTGACAAGGTGAGCCAGACTAAGCAGAGGAGTGCTGAAACAGAGAAAAGTCATGGTGCCCTCCCAGTGCAGTGGAATGATCCCATCAGCGCTGGATAAAGACGACACTTACAGCGTATTGATTCCATTAAAATAAAAACCTCTAATCCATCCTGCCCCAGACCTCTCATCTCCAACCATAATCCATCTGGCTTCACAATCTCCACATTTAACTCCAGCCAAGCCTGCTGCTCAGCCTGAGCCTCCGCTCTATGAATGAACAAACAAAACAAAACACACACAGAATTTTAATGTTACCAGTAAACATAATGTAGTTCCTCCCTGCCTGAACCATGTACAAGTGAAATCCAAATTAACTGGGACCCAGTACTCTTGCAGGAGGAAGTAAGGAGCAGTACTGGTGGAACACGCCCACATATTTTGGTACAGTCCACATACTGAGGCTTTTTGGGATTGTATAAAAGGGATATCTATCTCCTAAATATTGTTACGGCTTCAAGTAAAAAAGAACTGTTACCAAACTCAGAGAAATAACCAACTATGAAACTTTAACACTGACTACGCTCCATGGAATAAATTACTTGCACCCTTCAACCACAGAAAGACAAGACTGATCAGTGTTAGCGGTGTATGCATTTACCATTTCTAGTAGCTTATTTCACCATTTTAATTCTACTTCATTCTCCACCTTATTTTAGAATCTGCTCCCTTTCCCTTCAGTTTTCTTTTACCCACCTCCTCCAGTAGGATACGTTTTATAAAGTTGCTGAAACGACACAGAGCTTATCTTTGCTTTACCTGGTCCGTGCTTGTAAAATATCCACCATGTCCACGTCTTGTCATGTAATAGATCACAATTCTCTCTGTGTTTCTCTGCAAAATGCTAAAATGGGTCACCAAATATACCTGGGAGGCCGGCCCAAGTAAAGTCTCTATGTGGGAAACACTGACTAGTAGGGCTGAGTGGTGTGCCAGTAATGTTTAAGTCATCAACCTACCGTAGTACTGTCAGTATTTTGTGCATTTCTCTTGATAATCAAGCAATTTTATTTAATGTTCCTCTTAATTTGACCTTTTTGGCCCAAATCCCTTTGTAATTTACTGTACCTGTGTATAGGTCTGTTAACTGATGACTCTACGCTAGTCTTTGTGTTTTCATTCTGCTAATGAAAACACAAGGACTTGTAAAACTTATTTTACCAAGACATAAAGCAAGTTAGCAACAAGTGTGTCGCACACATGTTCAAACCCTACACTGCTTTCTCCAGTGCACAGGCAAATGATGGAGGGCTCGCCGGCATAGTGACAGAGAATGAAGGAGCAGAGGGACACTAAATTACCAGCATGTGTCAGTAATTATCAAACTCCTCTAAAGTAACATGATATAATTACATCTGCATCAAGCAAATTACAAAATCACTAATGATTCTCTTCTCAAAACCTAATTCTTCATTATCACTGTGGACTGACCTCATTACATGAACGAGGGGCTACTCAAATCATCAACATAGAATTCGCTTCTTAACTATGAGAGTCACTTACTGGCTGAGATAAATGGATAATGCTATGATTTCCATATATACTGTTATATATGATCAAAGAAGCAAAGAATAGGACCCACATACCTGTTTCTTGATCACATAAAGATCTCCTGCCTCCGCTTTCAGGCGCTCAATCTTCTCCTCCTGCTGCTGTGCCTCAGTTTTGTACGACATCTCCTCTTTCACCAGCCTGCAGACAACAAGAACAGCAAGAGGGGAAAAGACGGTTCAGTTAGAGGCAGTGACACAGTGTTGTTCCTTCAAACATGAAACATAAATGCACGGGCTCCCCGACAGATAATATAGGCCGCGCCATGAAAAAGACGAGCTGTGATGGTCACCTTTTACAGAGGCCATCTATCCTCATTCTGTCCAATGGTCCTCTGACTGAGGGGTCACAGGGAGATCATTTCCCGCAGGATGGCGAGACGCACACCTCAATAACAACCACCGAATACACCATTCCTCCTCACTGCTGCTACACACCATTCTGGCATCCAAGCGGAGATCAGCCTTAAATTATGCTTTAATTTGAAATTCAAATCAAGGATATGATGTACTTGCAGATCTTAAAATGTCCCTGAATACCTCAGACAAATGTTTCCCATACAATGTTAATGTCATGCTCATCTGATATGAAATGTGTTTTATTTCTGGAACAAATCTTTAGTTTTACACTAAGATAGTATTAAAATCAGTGCTTGATAGCTGCTTTGCACAGACATTCTCCATAATAATCACAAAATAAGTCTTTGCAAAGGTCACGACTAAACTGAAAAATATTTACAGGATATTTCTTTCATAGTAAATAGACTAAACAACTGAACACTTATTAGTAGAGCGTCATAGTCATGGGCAATAATGGTACAGGCCTGATGTTGAAATGAGACTGAGAAGCCTTTTTCACAAGTTTTATACTGTATATTATTATTTATTATTAGTATTTGTATCATATATTGCTCAAATGTGACAATTTGAGTAGTTTGAATGGAGACAGCTCATGTTGGGAATTTCTGAAAACCTCATATATGACTGAAGATGATTATAGTGTAACTTAACACTAGGCTGAAAAGGTTTCAGGTCTGGAGTACCTGTACCCCCACACCCTGAGGCAGTGCTGTCACAGTTTACTGACACGCCTTCAGGTACACAACTACATCACCGCAGCAAAGTGAGAAGTTAAAACACTGGCTGTAAACAAAAACAAGGTTTCCAGGGGGTGTTAATTTGCACTTTAAAGTGGAGATTTCAGGAGTTATTATTATTATTATTGTTACTGTTATTCTACCATTTCTATAATCTTCACTAGGTTACCCACACCATTTCTGTAAGCGTGTCATGTCACAATGCACACCACAAACCTGATGCATACGCAACATTAGCACAAGTTATTTATCCAAAACAGAAACATGGATCTTAGGTCTGGTATTAAGTAATTTTTAGGGCAACGCCATTTGGCCATGGATATATATAAATATATTGGGGCATATAAGGCAAAATGTAGGGCAGTTAAAACCAAAGGTGCAGTAAGTTATAATTACATTGTATCAAGAAAGAACAGTATGAAATCAACAATTAGGAGTAGGTGTATTGAGAAACATTCCTGAGTTTATTAAATTTGAAAGTTAAAATGCTGTTTGATTTTTCAAAATGTCAATAACTCATATTAATTTAACCATTTACTGCTTATTGCCGTTAGAAACTGAGTACAATTAGCGGGTAATTAGCCTGATCATCAGACGTAATCAATACAAACACTTAAATCTTATCAGACTGTAAACCATTAATCAAACAAGTAACTAACTGCAGTCAACATCAGACAACCTTATCGTACTTTAACAGTCACCTATTGTTTCTGTGGTGGTGACAAAACGTAAAAGAATAAACATACAGTATTAGCAGTCTGAATGAAACGCAAGCTCCCTGCTGTCTCCAGGGAAAATATTACACCATACTCCATTGAAGAAACAACATAGTAACCATTCATAGTGTGTCGGCAAAAACACATAACTGTAGAAACTAAAGATGAAAGGTGCCATATGTCAACAGTCTTCTCGTCAATTCGGCAAATACAAATTCAACTTGTTACCAGCCTTAGATGGCAACGTGGTGGCAATTAATTATCTAGGGGTCAACTGATCGATTATTCAACCAATTGTTTCAGCATGAATCTGTTCTCTAGTCCAATGTATATTTAATATCAGAATCTAATTGTTAACAAAACATTCCTCTAACAAAAACGAGCATGACCTCAGGAGCACGAAGATAAGCAAGATGATTATTCTGAAATATTATCGCACAGAAGCTTATTTCACATTAATTCAGAGTAGGGATTCCCAGTGCCAGGGCAATTAAAAATATTATATTTAGTGACATAGTGGCTCTGTTGTATGCTGTTCAATTTAATTTGAATTTTATTCCAAAATATACCAAGGTGAGACTCTGAAGTGACACATCAAGATCATTTCAGTGCTGCATAATCATCTCTACTGTGAAGTAAACTGAATTCTGATTAAATGTATTCTTACTAATGTACTTTTCAAAATAAATATGTGTCCGAATGTCTTCATTATCAAGTGTTGAGTAACATCGACAATTAAATTGCACCTCAACCTATTCCATGTTTTGCAAACATACAGGGCCAGACAAACAGAAAACATTTTACTGTCCTTGTGAACTGTATCATTGCTTCCAGCTCACGCCATCACTGTGCTTACCTGACTCCTTTATCTAGCTCCATCACCTCCAACACACACACACACACACACACGGACATGCACACTACTAGTCCTTTTTAGAGATTAATTGATCATCAATTTAGTCCCTAATTTGGACCAAGTCAGGTGGTAAATGGGCCTCTTTTCCTTGATTGTTAGTGAAAATGGGGTTGAGTACATTGATAAATTTTGATTATTTATCAATTACGGGCCAAATGGAACTAAATCTATTAAACAGATTCTGACCCTGATTGGCATAATTGAGTTTGAAAATATCGCTATTGATAATGATTCCCAACTAATAGTCTTTTTCCGTCTGTGCCTGAATGACAACATGAACGTAATTTTTCATAAAATCAGCTGTGTGTGTGCGTAAGTGAGTGATCTTTCATTAATCAGCCACATTACTGGAGACCCTTCCCTCCGTGTTGCACTGCTCTGTCATATTTTACATCAATTACCACTCATTTTAATGCGGTTCCATCAAGAAGCTTTTTAAACAGGCGCCATATGTAATCGCAGCGCCTGCCTTCCACTCTCATGCTTGATGCTGAATGAGTGATGTCACCTGTTTAGAGTCAAAGAAGGTGGCAAAGAGAGGGGAAAGATGGAGGAAGGAAGGCTTGGAATAATTTGAATAAAACTGAAGGACAGTCTAATAACAAAATGTCCATTCCACCCCTTCCAGTCCTGATGTTAATTTCTTATTTCTCCCAGACTTGGAGCGCCGTGTGAATGAGGGGTGGGGTCGTGGCTGGTTTTAAATAGACCTGCCACCTCAGGCTTAATGGAAAAGGCAGCTCTCTGGAAAATAGAAAAAAAAGGGAATTAGAGCCAGCCGACACACACATTCGGCCGCCTCCTCTGGCACTGTATTTTTGAGCCACGACGTAGTCTGTGCTGGGACCGGAATGACAAAGGCAAATTACTGTTGTCATTTTATTAAGGGCATCCGCCTCGCTAGGGCAGAAAAGGCACTGACTGGAATGTGCAAAAGCCAGTGGAAATAGGCCTGGCTAAAAGACCAGGCAGGTTTCCTCTAAACTCCAATATATAACAAGGAAGCAGGGAGCTAGTGAGGCAAGAGGAGAGAAAAAGTAGAGACAGAGGAGAAAGAGACTGAATGGGAGGGACACAAGATTATGAAGAGACAGAAAGCAATGACACTCTGTACATTTAAACCTAACGGCTTGATTAAGGGTTCATGTCAGCGTAGTACTTTGGGCCTACAGGGGGTGAGATGTAGTATCGCCTGCCTTATGTTCAAATAGTATACTCAACCTTAAAAAGTACAGTCTTTAGGGACAGTACACTTCTATACTACTGCACTATTGTTTTTCTTGCACTGGACACTGTGACATTTTTCTCTATGGGAAGCCCAGCCACCATCATTACCACCTCAGGGAGCCTGTTAGTAATCTGACCCTCATCAAAACACAATCAATAGCACATTACACTAACGCTATTGACAGGAGGGAATTAGAGGTCTGCCTGATCGACGAGAGACCCTCCCAGTCCATCACAGAGACTACTATACTGAGCCCATTACCTCACCACAGCTCTTATAATATCTACAGTATTTTCTATAACAGCATGGTAAATCAGGCCATTGGACAAATTTAGAGATGAGCTCAGAGTGGATGCCAACTCTTTTAATAGATTGGCTTACACTGGATGATGATCTTCAGAGGTCCTACATCAAAAAGCCTGTGTTTTGTCACATCTCAAATCTGCTGAGATGTCATGTACAAAGAAAAACACATGTATTAGGGTACAGGTTTGGAATTTCTATTCATTATTCTTTTGTACTGTAAGAGTCGATTTTCCCATGCTGTCTTCTTTCCCATGCTACATCCCTCACCAGCTAGAAAACTATGGAAACAAAAGCTGTGCTTCCACCAATGTTTTTAAATGACATTTTGAAGTATCAAATTAGAAAAAGCTGATGGAAACGGAAAAAAAAATTGTCTTTTTCTAAAAAGACTTAATGCGCTAAATGGGAGATGGAAACACTTTTGCAGATTAAGTTCTGACGTAGTGACCTTGTAACTTACGACTGATCAGCTGTTTCCGCTGTCGTCATGGAAACATGGCTGGTAGCAACTTGCCAACTTGAAACACATTCCTGAAGACATCTATCCACTTACTGCTGTTATTTAACAGTAGTGATAGTAAAAGAGGTACATTTTACCAGGCGTCTGTAAAACATACCGCTGTGGCATGTTCAGTTTGGCTACAGCTCTGTAACGTGGGCTGGAGGCTCAAGTTGCAGCCTAATAGTGTTATCCTGCTTACAGTATGAACTTCACCACAATCTCTAGCGAAAAATCTTCATCAGCAGTCCAGACTGCTAGTTAACCAGCTTTACTACTCTCTTACTCTCATAGTTCCCAGTGACTCTTGAACAGTACTTCTGCTTGAAATGCCCATCCCTACCATATAATACTACAAGCTTTGATACTGCAATGTTTTTCTTGAACGTGTTTGATCATCAAATCAGGATCTACTGCAGATTCCAGTTGAACAGAATGTGAAGAATACTGACTGTACAAGATTAAACTTACACTACACCGCATATACCTTTGTGGTTTGCGGAGGTAATAAAATATTTTCCATGCTTCTGGAGATGCTGCAACTTGTCATCCAACAGAATCCACTCCCTGGCATCAAGTGTCAATAAGTTAAGTTTAGTGATGAGCTGTGGTCTGATTTATTTACTCTAATTAGGCCTATATAAATGTCTCAATAATCTTGTAGATACGTCACCTTGATAATATAAGTTAAGAGAAATATAACCATCTTTGGCTTAACTACACTGAGGTTATATACTGATGGAGAGAAACAGAAGCTAATTTATCCTAAATATCAAGCTACTGACCAGATAGTCAATATGAAATGCCTCAGAAAAAAGGAATTCAGGAGATCTCTACATTTAATTCTAATAACGCACGCACTTAAGACGCAATTTCAAAGCCCTAAATCTAAATCCTGAATTTGATTTAAGCATTAAAATTTAGAGTAAAAGTATTGCCAAAGTCCTTATAGGCAAGTCCCATATGACCATTGGTGGTTATTTCGGACTAACAACACCAGGCCCCTATCTGAATGAATAGGGAGAGAGCCATAACTGCACTTTCACTGGTCAGCAGAACATAAAAACTGCACGTACAGAATCAGCAGTAAACTCTGTCAAAAAAAAAAAAAAAACACTGAAAAAGTTTGATGACTTTGCCCAAAAATAAGGTTTGATAAGCATTTTTCCCCACCGGTTATAGTTCCCCACCTTCATATGCGTGGTAGTAGTGACGCATGCGCAGCAGACCTTTACGTCAATGGAACCACACGATTGGCTTAATACGTTTCCCGGCTCGGCAGTTAAAAGCAGACGATTGGCTTTTTAGCGAGAGGGGCGGGATAACCCGGCATTATGGGAGTTGTATTGAGGATTCTTTAAGTAACCTGTCGCCTCTTAAAACATCTCTGGTATTGTTCTGGTATTAAGTGACATGAAAACTGCCACAGAATGGGGTCACATGATCAACTTGGTTTAAGTTTACCAATGGCCCAAATTTCCTGACATCACTGTAGTCTTTTAATATCACTCTACCAGAGCTCTAAAGAGAGCACTGCCAACTTCATATGCGCATAATGAAACAAACGATGAGACTGCATAACTTGTCTGTCTCCAGGACGGTACAAATGAGGCCATAATATAATCTTACCACAAAATAACCGACCTGAAGCTAGTGCCAACATGTTTCTTCATAGAAACAATTTCAGTATAGAAAATAAAGCAGCATCATATTTAACAGCATATTTTTATGATATGCTTAGTGACAGCAAACTTGCAGTCCTAATACAAATGTGATGATCTGCTATCTAGGCCATAATACTAATAGCAGCAGTACATGATGGAGACTGTCCCATTGTAGTCATCGTGACTGTGCAGGTATTTCATGCATTTCTACAAATGTCCACCATCCGTTCAGACAGGGTGGTGAAAAGTCTAATTATATGGAAATAAAACCAACAAACACAGCTAAATATGACTGCATTAATGACAGCAGTGTAACATTAACGTTAGTATATTCAATGTTAGCCGAGATGGGGAAGTTTTCAATGTTAGCGGCTATGTAGCTACCGTTAGTTAGTTGTGTTTACATTACAACCACTAAAAACAACGTGTATGACACTGGTGGTTGGGATTTACCTCTTCTATCATTATACATGGCAGTTTGGGAAACAACACAGCAATAGTTATCTCACAGACGAGCCGTATAGGCAACATGTTCATAGCAACATGAGAGCTATCTAGCTAACAGCTAGCATCAGTTGATCAACGTTAGCTGCAGCTGGAAGCTACGCTGAACATAATGACAGTAACTGAACAACGCTATCATTTTGGGTGGCGTTACAGTGAGTTTGTATCGTCAGACCACAAGTGTTAGCTAGTTACTGTCAAACCAAAATGAAGTGTAGCCACTGCAAACGGAACAAAAGAAAACTGCGTAGCCATCAGTGACCGCAGGCCGCGCCCAAACACCGGAGTAAAGTTAAAACATATCCGACAAACAGTCTTCCTATCCTGGGTAAGCTAGTTAGATCGCTATCCTTAGCTCAATGTAGCTATTCAAGCAGCTTTCTGGACATGCTAAATGATCTATAACTACAAATATAAGCATCTTACCTCTTAACGATGCCGGTTTTAATCTTAATTTGCCGTATTCTTGGATCTGCCATGGCTGTAGACTGGGGATATTACAGTTTCTGTGGGTAACTGGGTGAACACGGCGCACAGGTGGAATTCAGTGATGACAAGCTGCTTGCAGATAAATCGATCGTTTGGATTAGATGATTACCGAGTGTGTGGATCACAGATTACAACTGGTCCAGTTTGGGGAGAGAGCGCTCTGGTCCTGGTAACTTGTACAAGGTCATTGTATTCCTTTTGTATTAGTCCTATACAGTGGTAGAATGTAACTAAGTATTGTAATTTTGAGATACTTGTACTTTACTTGAGTAGTTCCATTGTATGCTACTTTATACTTCTACTCCACTACATTTCAGTGGGTAATATTGTAGTTCTACATTTCTTTAATATATATATATAATGAGTACTTTTGCTGATGGTACTTTAAGGAAAATAATAACAACATCCAGTAAACTTCAAAGTATGGGTTGCATTTACAAACACAGAACACTAAAAAGGCAAACAGCATTGTGGGTGATCAGGGACGCCCCTTTGCCTCTTCATTTTAACTGTTTCCTTCTGGACGACAAGACTGTGCTTCTGTTACAAAAAACAAATCCAAGTTTTCCTTTTTTCCACAGGCCAATAAATTTCTTAAAGAAATGTAATATTTAATGATGATAACGTATTGTCACAAGTGTCTGTATATCTGTCCATGTATGGTTGAAATTGTTCATTGGTGTCTGTTGTCTGATTTTTTTTCTTGTCTTTTGCTGCCAAATGCCATATCATTTCTGCTGTGACCTAATTTTCCCACAGGGACAATAAACAAATATAACAAATTAAGTATATTTTGATGCTAATACTCTTGTACTTTTACTTTTGAATGCAGGACTTTTTTTTTTCTTACAACAAATGCAGTACACAGGTGTGGCATGCGGCGGTGGTTGAAAAGGCTACAGGGCAATTTCAGCTTCATCGTAATCCATAATCACATGTTTTGGGTGAAGTGCCCCACTCAGCTTCAGTTTTAGTGATGTGGGAGTTATTAATTGATGAGCTGCTTTTCTTCCACATTTAGAGAAATGAGTTGAGATGATCTGGGGAAGGATATCTCTCACGCATCTTGCTTTGAAGGTGTTCTGGACATGGACAACTCTGACAGCCAGCAGACCATGAAAAATATCCAAGACTAATAGGAGCTTCATCTTTTAGCTGCTTTGCGAGCAGTTGGGGATTCCCTCAGAAGAGCTGAATTTTATCAAGGTTTAAGATCATCTGGCATGTTGCTCTGTTGCCATATAAATTAAATAATATAATAATAAAACAAATGTATTATATTTTTGTATTGTCCTATGCATTAACCTTTAACATATTTCCAATGTTTCATTGACTTCTGAATTTTATAAACTGGAAAGTCTAGTTTGTGATACTATTTTTGAATATGCAATTAAGTAACAAGAAAAACGAAGAGCTGCATCTTTTATATATACTATATATATACTTAATTAAGCAATTTATTTGGTTCAGAAGAGGTAAAAATAAAACCAGTGGCTCTCAACTTTTCGGTTTGTGACCCCTAACAGAAAACGCTTTGGCTCCTTGTTATGTTTCTGATGTCTATAAGGTGTTAGGTGTTCCACCAAAGAGACATTTCTCCTCTAAACTGCTCAGATATTTTCATTTAAGTAATGTTCGAGGCTTAGGAGAAACAAACTACTTTAAAGTACTTTACTTTTAATATTTTGACCTGTGTATACTGTAGAGATATTCACTGTATAGTTATTCCTAATACATCTATGCAGTTCCAATGAGGTACCTTGCTATTTCAATACAAGACAATAAACAGTATATACTACAATTGCATTAGCCATGTACATAATATTATCAGGCTATACTGTTTAATATATTTAGAGTTAGAGTATAATCCTAATTCTTAGCTAGTCCAGCTTCTAGTTAAGTTTGTAGTTATTTATGTTTTATCATTCCCTTTTTTATTTACATCTTTGTCTTAATGTTGTGTGAGGATGTTAATGTGTGACATGGCTGCTCTAATGCTGCTATCAATCTATCTATCTATCTAAATCATGTGCAGTCTCCTGCCTTTGTGCATGTGGGTCATTATCTGACAAATGTAAAATACTCCTACTACTTCACTACTTTGGCATCCTGTCTTTGTTGACTGCCCACCTTGGATCAAACCATGAGACAGCATTGGATATAAAACACATAAACATACTCAGGTATCCACTGAGTCCTGCTCTGAATCTTGTCTCTTCTACAGCAATCTGATCCAAAGTCAGTAATGAGATCCAAGTACAGCAAGTACAAGTCTTACAGCAGACCCAAAAATCCTTACCTTTTGGGGTTACACATATACTAGTTTTGCATACATCTTGTTCACTATAACATATATATATTCATGTGTAAGGCCAGTGTGTTTAGCTTTAAACATTTAGTGTCAATAGGCATTAAAATCTATATACAGGCAAATATTGCCTTATATGCTCTGTGTAAGTTAAGGCTTTATAAGCCTCAGAATAAACCAATTTCTTTATTTAAACAGTATATCACTTAAGCTAAACAATTGACATGGCAGATAAAGCTGTATTACAAAACAGCACATTCAATATAATTTGAATCTCTGTGCATCTGATATTGATTTGTGTGATCTATGAAAAAGAATCAATTTCATAGTTTTCTTCAAGGCTGCTTGTGTCAGAAAAACATATATTTTATTACATTCCAGTCTTCAGTCTGTCAATACCATTAAAAGTTTATGTTACTCAACTACATTTCTGCACATTATGGTATCACAGCTTCAACACAGCTTTTCCATAACAGTAGAATAATTATATACAGCAACACAACCTAAATGTCTTAATTGCTCATCACACTTATAATAACAACAAAACTTACAACTAATGAGCAGAGCAGTTGTCAGGTCAAGGGTGGAAGAAAGGAATACAGCCTCTGCAGAATTACATAAATGTAGACATTTTCTCATGCAAATAAATTTACATCAAAATTCTCTCTTTTAAAAATGTTGTTAAACTCGTCCTCACCATTCTAGTGGTAACATTAATTCAATCAATAAAAATATTAATAATAAGTATTAGCAATAATATTAATAAGACTAATACTAATTATTGTTAGCAACATGGGGGCAAAAGGCAGCCTGCAACCACAGATCCAGACTCTACAGCTCTGGAGCCAGAAACACCTGCAGAAAGTGACAGAAGGAGAGAGGGATGAGGATGCACAAAACTAAGGGAGATGGAAGGAGTCAAGTCAGTAACATGCATTAATGGGATAATGATGCATACAGATGGAGAGGAAGAGGAGGAGAGAGGAGCTCACTGCATCATGCATGAGTCAAGACTGCCTAGACAGTCTGAGCCTATAGCAGCATAACTAAGAGATGATTCAGGACTCACCTGAGTTTTAAGCCTGTGGAGTTGGTGTCTGCCTCCTGAACCCAAACTGGGACCCAATTCTACAGGATAGGAGCTTGGTAGCTGAAAGCTCTGTTTATATTTATTTTTTTGGTAGCTGAAGGCTCTGCTTTATTTGAGTGGTGCAAAAATTATAAAGAATGCATGAAATGGTATACAAAAAAAATAATTGGGTAAATATGTCCATAGCAGTGGCAGAAGAAGCAGAAGCAGTCATCAATGTTTTAGTGGTGGTGCCTACAATTCCACTTTAACAAAGTATCAATGTGGCTTATTTAGCTTTTAACAAATTAGGTATGAAAATATACTGTGCACGCTGTTATAATTCTCAGCAATACCAGCTAATATTGCAACAACATAAACAAATGATTTCAAGTGAATATTCATTATTCCACTACCAGGATGGCTGCTTTTCATTTAGACATGACATTATTATACCCTGGCAAATAGAAAGAGACTCATTAAATGTGCATCTGCTTGTGTAATACTGGAGAATGTAAATCCAAATTTAGTTCTGCAATAAATTAAGTATAAAAATAAGCTCACCTTTAGCGTAGTATTCTCAACAACTTCTGAATCACTGGCAAAGACAAGGACATGAAAAAGTAAGGTAGTTATCAAGATAAACAGACATTATAACAACTTTATGCATATACAGTTACAACTGAAGGAAATGATAGAATATACTTGGGTGCAATTTTGAGGTAATTGCACTTTACATACTTCTATTTCATGCTACTTCTACTCCATTACATTTGAAAGTCAAAATATTGTCATATTTGTCATTTATTTTTATCTGCTTTATTTTGTAGTTACTTTACAGATTACCATTCTGTGCACAAAACCAATGATGATCTCATAAAATATGAAGCGTTAGATTAAATACCCAACACTTTATAAAGAAGTTGTGCTCCACCAACTAAAACATCAAAATGCTGCTTGACACAGAACAAATGCATCAGTAAAAATAATCCAGTAATATAATATGCTGTATGATAATGTAACACAGAGAGGGGCCATTTCTCTTCATGAGTATACTTCGAATCTTTAAATACATTTTGCTGATAATACTTTTACTTATAACATTTTCAGTGCAGTACTTACAATTGTTATTTTAACTTTACATATTGCCTATTTGAAAGAAAATGAATACTTCCTCCTCTTAAATAGCTACTAATACTTAGGTGTTTAATACCTATTCTCTTGCTCAACACTGTGGAGCTCCACTAGCACAGTAGGCTAAGGGGTTAAATTTCCTGCTCAAAAGCATGTTATAGAAACATGCAGAACCAGGATTTCCCATAAATGCAAAATAATTATAATGAGCTCCTATTAATTTATATTAAACCAAGACTAAATAGGTTAACATAAGAGGGTAGAAACCAGTTCATTCTCTCTGCAACCGGAACGATCTAATTATGTTAGCTTTAAGATGTGCCATGCATTAATGCAAGACATTATTTTACATATCACTCCAACGCGAAACATATGAGCTAGTAAAATACATATTTTCGTCTCCCAAACTAGACAAGAATAAAATATGGCACAGGTTTCTGTCCAGGCCTGCATGCTGGGGGGAGCAGCAGCAGAGAAATCCTTTATCGGACAAAGCTCGTGTGATTGCATCTGAGAGGTGGGAAAGCCCAGGGCTCTTTCCCCTGCAGCTTCATGGCCGTTGATTATTGGTATTTTCCGAGTTTTCCAAACTAATAAGTGGCACTATCAAGCATTTGGAAGCGCCGTGAGACTACAGACGGGCTGCTAGACTTAATTGATATTGAGCGAGGCACTGGTAGGCGCGGACGGGGCCGCTGCTGGGTAATTTGCAGTTTAATCAGCGTTTGTAATGAGAGCCGCTGATTAGCGCGGGGTGGAAATAAAAGAGAGTTACAAGGAACGTCTGTCAGAGTCCGATGATAATTCACGACTAATTGTAATGATTAGAGCAAACTGGATGACTTTGGAGTTTTCTAATGCGTTGCCTCGCCTGCGTGCGTGCGTGCGTGTGTGTGTCAGTGTTCACTCTTTATATGTCTCAGTCTTTGTATATGTGAGAATGCGTGCGCTTGTGTGTGTTTGCAAGGAAGTTATATTACTAAAAAAAAAAAAAATCAGATATCAATTCACTTTGTCATTTTTCTCCATTAGAAATAGCTAAAGCTTCTGCGCGCGTGTGCGTATTAGCGCGTGTTTGTGTGTGTGTGTGTGTGTGTGTGTGTGTGTGTGTGTGTGTGAGAGAGAGATAGAGAGAGAAAGAAGGGAACAAGGCTGAATCACAGAGATTTGATTATCAAACAAAACAGGTAATTTATAACAGGGGAGGGGGGAAATCGTTGATGGACTCAGCAGTAGTGAGGGCGAGATTTTCCTTGAGACGTGCCTCGGCCACTGCTGGAATAGCAAATGAGAAATTAGTGAGAAATGTGTGTATGAACGCCGTCGGTCAATTAGCGAGGCGAGAGGAAGAGGAGGGAGGAGGCGAGAAAATCAGCTGGTACTCCTATAGTGCAGATTTGCCTGGAGAGCGCGCACACACGCACACAGATACCAACAACACCCCCCAGCCTTCTGTCTTTCCTCTTTCTCACAGGCTTGATGTGATTTCCTCTGAATTATAATAAAGTTGGGTAAATAGAATCTCTGACTGGGATGATGGCATATGAGAAGTGTTTTATTATTGGCTGTTTATCTGGTTTTATTTCCTGAAACTCACACTTGTCACAGATCTTAAAGGGTCAGTTCACTCAAAACAGATTTTCTCACTTACCTCTCATAGTATGCAGATACTTATTGTATTGTGATATCCATCTCTCTCAATATGTCTTGAAAACAGTGTCCCTGTTACTCTGGGTCATCCACAAACCTCTGTCAGCAGTTTTCTTCATTAGAAAGTAGCTCTAATAAAACGTGTTCGCCATCTCATCTCTGGATTATACTAGTAAGGAGGATATTGTCTCTGTAAAGGTTTGCCACTGCTGAAATTGTTTTTCCATTTTCAGTTCAGTCTTTATTAATTCAATTCAGTTCAATTCAATTCAAATTAGCTTTATTGGCATGAATGTATATTGCCAAAGCATCATATATACACAACATAAGAAAAATCAGCCCCATACGTTTAAACAAGTAATTAAAGCGTATGTGTGTTTGTGTAAAAAAAAAAAAAAAAAAAAAAGAGAGATAAAAAATTAAAATAAAATAAATAAACAAAGCAGTAAGCCTGTGTGTGTGTTTAAAAAAAATATATTAAAAATAAAATAAATAAACAAACAGTAAGTGTGTGTGTTTTGTGTGTGTGTGTTAAAAAATAAAAATATATTAAAAATAAAATAAATAAATAAAACAGTAAGCGTGTGTGTGTGTTTGTTAAAAATAAAATATATAAAAAATAAAATAAATAAATAAAACAGTAAGCGAGTGTGTCTTTGTGTGTGTGTGTTGGTTAAAAATAAAAATATATTAAAAATAAAATAAATAAATAAAACGGTAAGTGTGTGTGTGTGTTAAAAATATATAAAAAAAATAAAATAAATAAATGAAACAGTAACGTGTGTGTGTATATATTAATATACAAAAAAATATTTTTTAAAATAATTAATTGATTAAAAAATAATAAAAAGAAAAAGAAATCAGTATCAAATGTAAAAAACAAAACAATTACTAATATATCAAATGATCAAAATAATAATAATTTGAAAATCTGTACAATTATTTTTTTATTATCTTACTTGCAGTATGGCAAAATCACTCCGAACTCAACTATCAGTAAAACAGAATAAAATAGGACAAACCGTTACACCCAACAGTAAAAACAATAAGTAAAAACAAATGAAAACGGGTCAAACCGATGCATATGGGCATCACGGTGGTACTGCCTTGCCTGGTACCTACTGTACGTGGAGTGCAAATGAATTGTTAGAGTAGATATAAAGTCTATACCTCCACTGTAACACATTAACAAACACCTCGGTTATTACAAACTCAAGTTGTGCAGCCAAACATTTTTCCAGCCCACAATTTGAAATCCTAGTGGAGATCCCAAAGCTTCCAAAGACACCAAATATGTTTTGGGATTTTTGGGGGGGGGGGGGTCTAAAATGATGCACAAGACATCTGAAATAGGTTTTTCATCTGATGGAACTGTGTAGCCTTAAAAACTCAATGACGAGAAGTTTGGTTGACTTTCAGGTTATTGGACCGCAAGATAAAAAAAAAAAGACTCAAATCATTAGTCAAAAATCTATTTTTGTCATTTGGATGCTGTGGCCCTCTGGAGTCCATCTACACTGAGCATGTTGTATTTCAATTAACATAAATATATTTATATATCATGTAAAGCAGAGAAAGCCAGTTTAAAGTGCTGATGTGGGGTTTTAGTCCATAAAATCATTTTGAAAGACATTTTAAAGTTTAAAGTAAATTTTAAGTTTCACTGATTTACAGGCATACATGAATGAAGGTGAAAAGTCCCCAACAGGAGCTGAGATGAGTAAATAGACATCATTGTAGTTTCATTTCTACCTATTCTAATATTTTGAATGATTATCACATTTTTATATGCATCTGTGTAATTTTGCTTGTATTTTGGGTTCCTTGTGGCTTTATACTTTATTAAATTATCAATTTATTTATACCTGTGAACAGTGTGACAACAATAAGACCTGTGACTATTAAAGTCTTTCTCTAGTTTCAGCTAAATGAATCAGTTCCTCATTTTGTTGCCCAGAGGCCCCCCTCTTCTCCGGGACCCTGTTGGCTCCCGGACCCCTTTTCAGGGATCCAACACCCTCTCTAACAAAACTCCTATTAAAATGCATAAGACCTCCCCGGGCACCGCAGCAGCAGCACGGATGACCTGTTTGGTATCAGGTGTGATGTGCTACTAAAGTGACCTTCTCCATCTGATCCTCTGGTCTGCTACACCGGGAGCCAGAGCCGGACGGGGCCGGCTGGAACCCACGATCGATTCTACAGCGAGAGGTTATCTATACGTGGTATTTTAATGTCATGGAGTCAGGCCAAATTGATAGTGATAAATATTTGCCGGAAGATTAGGTGAGGGGAGTGTGTCGAGGGCAGTCTATCTCAGACCTGTAACCCCGGCAGAGCTGTTCCTCTCTGTGTCGGATTAGCCCCATCCATCCAGTGTCAATGGCTGTCTTGTTGAGAAAATCAGTGAGTAAACACGGCTGACAGAGAGAGAGAGGGGTGTGTGTGTAAGGCAGTAGATAGCTGGCTGATTACTCATACAAATAGACTCCAAACTCCGCCTGGTCCCTCCCGAAATGTGTTTTTCCTCTGTTCACCTCCTCTCCTCTCTCCTTTTTCTCTCCTTTCCAATATTTACTCCCCCTGCTGTCTCCAAGGATCCCCACCCCCCCTACCTCCTCCACCCCGTCCTGCTGTTCCCACTTTGTCCCCCATCAATCACTGCGGCATTGTGTCCTGGATGTTATATAGAGTGACTTAATATCCCCTCCTTCATCTCTATTCACTCCCAAAACCATCCTCCATGATGGTTGCAGCCATGTGTTGGGGGGTAAAAAAAGAGGAGACACAATGACTTTTTTTTACTGTAACACAGAAATCAACCAGACAGTGTTCAGTAGTTTGCGTGTAATTTAATGTGTCTCGCATGTAAATTTGATCAAAATGTCTAAAATTAAATTCAAGTGGATTAAAGTGGATTTAAAAGAATGGTTTGGTATTTTTAGGAAATGCGCTTATTTGCTTTCTTGCTGAGAATTAGATGAGAAGATCGATGCCACTCTCATGTCTGTATGCTAAATATGAAGCTACAGATGGGAGAGGGTTAGCGTAGTTTAGCATAAAGACTGGAAACGGGGAAACAGCTAGCCCGGTTCTGTCAGTAAGTACTCTTCGATTTTTAAAACACAATGTTATAATTAGTGAGCTTTAGTGCTGGTACATTCAGACAGGCTAGCTGTTTCCCCCTGCTTCCAGTACTTAGGCTAGGCTAAGCTAATTGTCCGCTGGCTGTAGCTTCATATTTAACGGCAACCCTGTTTCCAAGAAATTCTGTTTATATTTCTAAATTGACAAACGTAATTGCTGCCTGGATTATATTCAGAGGCAACATTTCTTTGAGTGAATGACGCGCTACATTTCTGTACTGCTGTCGCACGGAGGTGGACGGGGATTATACAAAGCAGAGGACTTTGACAGCACCGACCATGTTTGTGTCTCAAGTGTCTTGAGTCACTGTGGACTTTTTTCTGTATAAAATTAGACTGTGACATTTCTGTAACCATAACCAACTCCAAGCAGATACTGGATTGCAAGATATAGGGATATTTTTGTGGAAAGCAAATTAAATACTTTGCCATGAACATTTTATTAATACAATTTAACATTTTTGCAATTTACCAGATACGTTCATAAACAACATTTTCTTATTATGTTAACAGAAAAACAGTCGGATTAGAGTTACCTCAAAACGTATTTGTTGCTGCAAATTAGCTGTATATCAGCACAATATCTAGGATACAGGATTGTTAATGGGATCCATCTTCTCATATTGCAGGAAAAAGGAAAGAAAACAGCAGATTTTAATAGAAAATAATCAAAAAAAAAGGCTAAAAGACTCAAGTTAAGATAAATAAACTAACTTTAGTCACTATTTGGAAACACAAACAGAAAATCATCCAATTTGCTCAGTGATTGTTTACAACTTCATTTTGCTGGATGTGATCTAAAATATTCTAACCAGGCAATTAACTTGATAATACTTTCATGCCATCGACTGACAGAGTGCAACTTAATTTTTCTGAGCTAAAATGTCCTCATGGTTAAATTCACAGGAAAAGTATTTTAGCCTTTTTTGCCCTCTGTGTAAAATGAAGACATCACTTCTCCAACACCATCCCCATGTTTTATGAAGGGTCCCTGACAAATAGGGCCTCCCCGCTACGCTTGGGTAGCCACCTTCATTCTGCACTTGGCTTGTTTACATAGCACCAGGACCATTTCCACGGATTAAACAAATCACTGCCCGAGGGGGACATCCATAATCCGCTAACGGGTCACCGGCAAGACAGTTATAAATGCCTGTGTCTAGGATTAGGGGTAGAATAGATGTCTGTGTCCAAAGATGACCTTCCCTGAATGCAACAGCCACTGTGCCCTGCAGTTATTTATAAGGCAGGGGGGAAAACAGAAAGAAAGGCTTTGTCACACATTTCTTTATTATACTGTTATTAAATGGCTCATTTTATCAAAAAAAAAAAAGGGTATTTCTGCAACCAGCTTCAGTGAAGGAGGAGGAGTGAATCTTGGAGATGAGAACCCATCACCTTCTATCAGCTTCTATCACTCTCTGAAAGACTTTGTGACACCTTCAGTAATAGCGGGAGACATTTTCCCCACAGAAAGAAAGGCCAGTGAAGGAGATCAGTAAAATATTGTGTGGATCTCGGACCAATTTACTTCATCATTCCACATTACAGCCTTATGAATTGTTCAAATTTGATAACAAGCACTCAATTCGCTTTATTATGTAAGTTAATTTAGACTTTGCTCCAAAAAAAAAAAAAAGTTGCAGTGGCGTTCAGTGGATCCTTGAATAAAATGTAATTTGTGTGAGAATTTGTTGTATCTGTCACAAATATTCACAATTAGCGGCGGTAATTATTTGATAGTTTCTGCAATTATGACTTAAACGGTTAAATTTGGAACTGTGTGGAACCCTAATTGGCTTAAATGCGATATTTTGCATATTTGCATAATGAGGAAATTGGTAGAAAATTGTGTTCATTCATTTGTGAAAAATCCTATGAATTTTATGAATTTGAAAGGCCTGTTCCTGGAGTCTGTGACTCTGCTGGCTGCTCCCTGAGGAGGAGGTGGAAAGTGGGGCACAGGCGGTGTGCCAAATGAAGGAGACTTAGAAGAGAAAGGGGGAAGAAAGGGAAAGGTACAAAGGTTTTTATAGAAGTTTGTTTTTCTAGTTTGGCACTAGGGAGAATTTAAGTTTTTACAGGAACAAAAGGCGCTGTTAGATGCTCAAGATGCCATTTAAGGTCCAAGACTGAGAGGTTAGTTAGAAATGCCGGTTAATTCCTTTTTTTAGCTGTGTGTCATAAGCAACAATAATAACTTTCATTTCCACAACTAGAACAACACTTTAGCTTTTCCTTGACTAAATATAAGACATAATTTAATTCCACATCTTTAATAACACATGCTGATAAAGATCAGGTAACTCCGGATGTCTTTTCAATTGGTATACAGATATTTGTTGCTTTCAGTGAAGTGTACTTTTCTTGAACAATTAGAGCTGTTATTTGATTTGGAATCGTTTTTTCTCCTTCTTAGTCTTTTTAAACAAATCCTATGAAAATAACACTGAATTGATCGTATTTAACTATTGTCTGTGTTTGTGCCATAGAGCTCCACTCTTTGGCCAAAAACTATTACAAACCGATCAGTGAGTCTCACTGCTGCAAAGGCTGACATATTCCTTCATCACCATGAACAAACACACTAGTTACTTCTGAATCAGTCCCACACACACCTTCCTGCTGCCCCAAATACTCACTAGAGCGCCACATGTGGATTCATCCGCTGCTGAAAATAGTCCCCAACAAATGTACTATTTCCTCCTGTTTGAATAACATTTGATAAAAAATACAGTGAGCAGCTGTTTTAAAAAATTACTAGTTTTTTAAAGATTTACATTTTCGCTAGGAAGCAATATGCTTGGAGCCCAGTGCCACAGACAGGAAGTCAGAAAGTCTTAAGAGATAGACGGACTGACGTGCTATTCGCTCTGAACGCTAATCAGTTTCATTACCAATGGCAAAATTATTTTTTCGTGTTAACTTTTTATTGTCAGTTAATAATTTTGAATATCTACATTGTGTAGCTCACCAAACTCAAAGCACACGTATTCTGTAAATACTTGTTTTCAAGAGGTAAAATATGGATTTCTGCTCTAATCTTAATAGTTATTGTCACTGCGTTACTGAGTCCTATAGCCTATTAATCATAACGAGACCTGGGAAGCATTGTGATGAAAACAAATCTAATACATAATATAAAAAACCTTAGTTATTAGTACTACAGCTGTTTAGCGACATTCTCAGTAGGGGAGATGTTATTAGCAGCCCCTATTGCAGTCTGGTGCTTTAATGAAAACACCTACACAAAAAAACATCTTGTTTCTAGGTATCCTTTTATGCCAGCTCTGGCTTTTAAGCTCTGACAAAGGTTTTAAAGGGAGAAGATGCCTTTCATTCACATTAGGTCATTGCATCCAGTGTTTTCCTCCTCAAATTATTTGTAATCATTTGTAGTTGTTGACAATTTCTCCATAGATTGGTGTTTGCAGCATCGGTGGCTTGTCAGTTTTGGTTATCTCTATGAACAAAAAAATAATAATAATAAAATAGAAGATATGTCAGTTTTCATGAGGCACGTTGTTTAAAACATAGTTCTTATTAACACATGAATCATGTCTGGTTCTTTTCTCAATAAGGTGTTATTCCTTTACCAGCAGGCTTCACTGTTTAAGCTCATGTGCATGTGGAAAACGCTGACAAAAATGACTGAAGATGTGCTTAAAATGCGACGCTCTATCGCTATTATAACACAGGGATGTCATAGCCTACGTAGGAAGAACAGAAACAATAATAAATATCTGGATGGAAAAGATGCACTTTTGATTGACAGACTGATTTCCCAACAAGAATTGTTAATAACTTTATACTGACAATCTGATTTAGGGGCCCTGTGACTGCTTGGGCCCCTGTGCCTGTGCTCCGTGATCCATACCTGCTTACAGGTGAATGTATTACCTCCTCAAAAATGCCTGTGTCAAATTACTTTCACAGTTTTCATTATCATGGTATAATTAGTTTATAGGTTGTGAGTTACCTTCTCCATAATCAGATTTAAATCTGCTGTTTGGTCAGCAGCCATAGTGTGGAGATATAATTATAAATATAAATTGTTTTGTTAGTCTACAGAAAAAGCACTTCCTTGTAAAGGTTTCAGGTGTGGGTTTGAAACGAGTGAAATCAGGCTCAGGTTACTCTGTTTGGACCTGTGGGTAGATTTGTTTTGCAGTGGACAACAGTGCTCACATTTTGGAAAACAACACAAATAATAGACAGTAGACAGCAGGTACACATAATAAAAGCACTCAAGGGTTCAATCATCACTAAATGAAATAAAAGTTGCTTCTGTATCATCTGTGCAACTTGTTCTTCTGAGCGGAGTCAGGTGATCTAGATAGTTGTAAGCAGATATTGCAACATTTTAAGTGGTTGTCAATGTTCAGTAATTGTCAACAATGATAACTTCTCATTTGAAGACAGACTGTATATTATTGCAACTGTGTTTTACTCTCATATGGTAATTTATTATCAGTCTATCCACCAGCCTTCATTTATGGGTGCCCACGGGAAGAGTTTTTGTTGACAAATACATTAATAAATTTATATCTGCGCACAACCATATAATAGTGTGTTATAAACCATTAATAAAATGTTTCTAAACTGCTTATGAATGCTAAATACGCAGGGTTAAAGTAAAATGTTATCAACAAATCCATACATAGACACTATGTTTGGCCTTTCTGTTGATGTGGAGAAAAAAAAGAGCCCCTCAAAACTCAGATTGTATTATTTTCATTGTAATGAGAATCTGGTTGTTTATGTTTTGTGTTTTGAGGATCATCCAGATTAATTAGACTTCGACAGATCCAATTAAAATTGTAGGCCCATAATGATGCGATGGGGTTGCCACCAGGGGAGCAGCCTCAAAACAAACAGCACTAGTTTAATGTAAAGGTTGAGGGGCTGGATCACAGAGCCTTGAAGAGGAGGCACGAGTGCGTGCGAGCGCACGCACGTGCACGCCTATTTTCCTGTAGAGTCGCTCTTCTCTACCATTCCCCAGAACCTCATAAAGCTCATAGACAATAATGATCCTGCCATAGACTGTAATGATCCCGCCATTTCATGGGGTATTACACTATAATGATGATAGTCCTCGACATTTGCATCCCATCCAGCCTTTAGCTGCAGCGCTGCACCTCCATCTTACCTGGCACGGGTAATTTATAGAGCAAAGGCGTGAATAAGCCGCTCTGGAATAATACAACCCACACTTAGAGTCAACCGCAGAGATTTATTATAGGAGTGTAAACCCAAAAGGCAAATAGAATAGGCCTGCAAGTGTGTGTGTGTATGTTTGTGGTCGGTGTTGAAGAATGAAGACATCCATGACAACCCGCCAATGACAGCACATAAAGGATGGCGGGGAGGTGGGTGCTGAGACCTGGGAGGGGAGGTGGGTGTGGTTGAATCATAAAAATATTTGTCTGCTGAAAAAAAAAAAGCTGGGGAAAAAACTCCATAAATATGTTCTTTGCCCGAGAAATCTTTCACCGCTATTCTTTACAAACATAGAGACACGTGCAACACAAAGACAACACACACTCAAACACACACAATCACTGGAAAGAGGGGGGGGGGGTAAAAAACAACAACCCTGTGCGTATTTTACTCTGAGAGTTAATGGGAATAAAATACCTTGGTGGATGAGTGCAGATGTGTTTGATACAAATAGTCATTTTCCTATTTGCTGCCTCATTGAGCATGATGAATGATGGGAGTCAGGGAGGCGGCGTGATGAATGGCAGCACCTTGGCTCCATTGCATGCCCTATTGATTCTCCTTCTTTATTACTCCTACAACCCAGCTGGCTGCTCCTGCCGTCCCTACACTCTCTTCTCTCCACTGAGGGGGGGTGAGGTGGAGGAGGGGAAGAGGGGGGTCCTTCTTCCTACTGTAAAGCCCCACCTCTTACAGGAAGACTGTGTGTGTGTGTGTGTGTGTGTGTGTGTGTGTGTGAACATGCAAGTGAACAAGCATAATGTGAATCCTAGGCTGCTGGGAGTTCATGGACTGAGGAAAAAATGCGTTTTCTGATTAGCGGATTAGAGGCCAACAGTCTCTAATAGGGACTTGTCTGGGAGCTGCTTAGTTAGAGGGAGCTCTCTGATGACACTGAGGGGGGCGGAAACAACACAAGAATGAAATCAGGCAGGGCTAAATCGAGGGATTGACAAGAGGACAAGAACTTATGATGATTGTGGAAGAATCAGAAAAGGAGAAGATGTCACAGGTATCAGCATAAGAATGGTAGAAAGTGAAGGGGAAACAGAAATAGGTGCATATTTGTACAAAAGGAATCATTGACGCTAAATATATTACTGTTAAAGATTTGTTGAACTTGTTTTTCAAGGTGTAATATTCATGATGCTCAGCGCATATTGTTATATTGTGTATTAGGAAAGATGGTCTTTTAATGTTTGGTAAAAACCTAATGAACGTATCATCTCATAAAAAACAGCGACAGTGGGATATGTGCCTTATGCGAAGCAGAGTTTAACAAATGTCTCTGTGTGCACACTTACGGCGGTGGACTACCATGATCTGAGAAAAAGGCAGGTTTGAAGGATCACATGAAGTGGAAAGGGTTTGTTTATTGTCTGATTTTTGAAGATGAAGTCAATTAAATTTTATATTTGTTTGTTTTATGATGATTTAAGTCTTTCAGTTCTGATGAGTTCTTCTGGTGAATGATTCTAAAAAACAGATGTGTGGGAATCTTTGTTCTTCGTAGTGTCATTTTATCTGTAGGAAGTTGTGTTCTTTAGTCATAACACAATATAAAACATAACTAACTAATACTAAAGTGGACTTGCGTATGTTTAGTGTAAGAAGAATAAAATCACAGACAGAAAATTTGTAGTGTTTTTGGGCGGAGTGGCTTTGGAGGGAGGTCTCCAAAGCCAAAATCTAGCTGTTTTTTTCAACCTCTAGTGGCAGAAAAAGTGACGTAGTAGACACAGCAACAAGGAGGATGGAGGAGTATATGGCTGTTTAAAGTAAACTAAGGACTTTCACTCAGGAGACCAAGGTTCGAGTCCCGTGTTGACAAGATTTAAGTGAAATAACTTTTTGCAGATGACTAATGTGACTTATGTACTTTTTTGAACCCAAACCATGACCTTACGTACTTAAGGTCCGATATGCCTGTTGTTGGACTGATACTCGCCAACCCTCTCACATGCTGTTTTGGAAAATGGTCATATATGCCGTTTTGGGATCTACCTATTTTACCATTTAGGTATGAAGGCGTGTTGTGCAAATAGTCCCAAATAAATGTCCATTTTACTCCTCTTTGAGTAACGTTTTCTAAAAACTACGTTGCCTATCTGTTTTAGGAAATGACTGAGCCTTTTTAAAAAATGAAACTATATATTTGTGACCTGTTTATTTAAAAGAAATTAGACCCACTTTACATGTACATGGCAGGTTAGAGTAGGCTTTGAAGTGTTTTAAGACAGACATAAAACACATGTGTCATGGACAAAGCCATTTCAGTGACAGCCTTGTGTTTTCTCTCAGAGTGGAGCCTTCAGAAGATCTGAAAACACAGCTTGCCGGGCACTGTAACCTCAGTCCCACAGGCTCTGTCAAAACAAAGGCCTGTTCATCCATCCGTCCTCTCATCTGAGTCCACATCTGAGAGACTGGGCCTCGGCCTGGACAGCAGTCCCGTGGGGTTTGGACGTATGAGTGTGCTGTCACTAGTCTGTATGTATACTAGTGCCTGTATGACAAGGGCTGGCTCCAGTTTACTGTGACGTCATTGGCCAACAGAATGACACGGAGAAGGATTAGATAAAGGTTGTGACAGGAAAGACATGGACCTTGGAGGTGCACTCGTTCCAGTGCTATTCCATTTCCAGACTCTTTAGTAAATTGCTGAAGTGAAACATGGCGGGAAGACAGGATGTTAGGTTCGGGTCACTTTCCCTTAACACCAGCTGAAGAGCAATGTTCATTTCATCGATGAAGAATATCTGTTGATGAACTTCTTTTACTGCCAAATATTAGGCTATAATGAAGTAACGAAAGTAACCAATAAAAATGAGCTCTATAACGAAATGTAAACAAATAAAAACTAAATAATAATATAGAGGCAGACAAATTAACTAATGACTGTTTTAATGCAAAGTCTTATCCAACGACCTGCATGCATCTGCAAAATCACACTGTAGCTCCTGATTGGTAAAACTATTTCCTCCAATGCCCAAAATATCTCTTGTTCAGAAGTCGATTCAGCTGCTTGACCTGGTGTTGAACTACTGTTAACAGGAAGCATCTTACATTCAGTAACACTCCTTCTCTGTACGTACCGGTTCTTAGAAAAAACACATTTGTGGACTAAATTCCTCCACAATCTACTGAGAATTAGACAATTAAGATGGCCGACATTCATATAATGTAAAGTAGTGTTATCAAGTGCTGTACATGTGACGTTAACATTACTTTCAGTCGACTTTGTTTCAGGATTACTGTCAAGAGTCAACCATCTAATTCTTACTCTAGATGTTCAGTTAATAATAATAATAATTAATCCTCTCAAGCTAAACCCAGACAGTGAACAGTATCAAGTAAGCGAATCAGCTTCTGAATGGAGAGAGGTAGCTGTGCTAATGCTAACGCTAATCCTAGGTGAGCAGGAACGACGGGGAGAGCAAGCAGCTCTGTTCAAACAGCCATTGTTTGGAAATGGTAATCAGCCTGTTGTATCACTGCAGATCAGAGTCACATGGACACTGTGGGTATAAACAAGTTAATGGACAACTTTTCCACCAACCTCGTCAAGAACGACACCTGTAACCAATGTAACTGTACACAACAAAGAGGGTGACATAAAAATGTTCACTAAAACTAATCAAATGACAAAAACCACATCACAAATCATGTTCTAAAATGAACACTGCTGCAGAGCGAGTCATATCACCACAGTATTTGGCTGAAAGTGCATTTCTGTGTGCTTCATGTACTGTACAATATCCCCGATTTAAAAAACAATGCTCATTGAAAATAATGGGCAATCTCTGCAACTGATGAATTAAATTTCGATTCATTTCCTAAATGGACTGTGCAGAGATAGAAGTGATCCCAACCAATAATATGCATACACATATTACCCTCCAAGGCTTGCAGACACCAACACACACACAGTTGCTCTCACACACACACACACACACACAAGCATACATCCACACAGCCATCTTCCTCTCAGCATGGCCTGCGCGAAGCTTCCCAGACTAAATTACAAATGTTTCAGTGGATTGGAGTTGCAGGACATAATGAAGCAGTGCGGCACGCTGAGAGGTAATTACCCAGCAGCACTCCTGCCGTTCTGCAGCTCTGCAAGGTGAGAGAGAAGATGAATAGCCAAAGTACAAAACCACTGACCCCTCAAAAGTTTCATTTACCATCTCCTCCTTCTATCTCCCTCCCCTTGGTTTTGGAGAGCTTGGAAAAGGTAATCATCTAGGGACAGTTTTGGTAGGTTGATGAATGGTGTGTGTGGCTTTGGTGCTCGCACACACACGCACACCTATTTATCTGCTCTGGCCTAAACCCAGCCGAGCAGGGCTAGAGATGCGGAGCATGCTGAGCCTTATTGAGTCACCAGCGCTAGTTGAGCGGAGAGACAGGCCAGGGGAGCAGGAGGAGAAGGAGGAGAAGGAGGGGGGGGGGGGGGGGGGGGGGGGGGTTCAACAGGGATGGAGCGATGGAAAGAGGACAGACTGCCTGGCTGGGAGACGTGGAGCCGATCAATTTTCCTCTCCAGCCTATCAGTCATGTCCTCTCACTCTGTCCGTTTCTGCTGATGACACACTTTCTCTGCCCATCGGCCCATTTCCAGGCCAAGAGCAAAAAAGAAAGTCTAGTTGTGTGTATTTGTCTTGAACGTGCATGTTTGTGTGTGTGTGTGTCAGTCAGATGCAGAAAGAGAGAGAGAGAGAGGGAGAGAGAGAGAGAGAGAGAGAGAGAGAGAGAGAGAGAGAGAGAGAGAGAGAGAGAGAGCACACACCTGGGGGTTGTCCGAGGGGAGCGGTGTTGAAGACGGCGAGGGCTGGCTTCTATCAAAGTTTCCTTTCCCTGGAGTGCGAGCGAGGACTGAGGAGCAAGGAGGGGAAAGCAGAGGCCCCTCAGGTGAGCCCGACTCAGCCTCCTCTCCCAGGCGTGCCAGCGAAGGTGGCAGGATCCAAAGCCTTGTCAATGCATAATGCATTAGAGGCCTCCATCTACTGACAGCCCCCTCTGCCGCCTTCCACTCCAGCAGCCTGCCCGCTAATCAAAAACGACACATCCGAATGTCCAGACATACACACATGCGCACGCTCGCACACCCAAACAGACACACACACAGGCAGAAATTTACTAATCAAAAAGTGTATTTCCTAGAGGCTGACTCCCAAGAGAAATCCAGCTGGAAGAAATTGGAATAATTTATTAGCTTACAAGTTTTCGTTGACAGTTAGCCCGAGGCTATTTATCTCAGTAATAGAGAACGTCTCCAATGTGGCAAAATTGACCAAATCAAACAGCTTTGATCAGAAAATGAATCTGGCAAGGCTGTCTGTCTCTGGGTGTCCCATGAGGCTAGCGGGAAACAAACAAAACCGAGAGACAGAGAATAAGACTGAGACAGAAAGAGAGAGAGATTATTTAACAAGTGACCACAGGGAGGGAAAAAAAACGGGAGTGAAGGCTCACATTGCAAGTGAAATCTCCCACTATAAATGATTATTAATTCAACAAAAGGTGCCTGGCGATATTTCAAATGGAGGATATTGCTGGATAAATAATGTGACAACAGCAGAACATCAAAGCAATTTGTAGAGATTACAGTCTCTCTACATTGAGTTTGAGATGGCAAAAAATTGTCCTGCTTTCTCATGTTACAGCAATAGAATAGCTAATTCACTTTGTCAGCTACAAAAACAGTGAAATAGAAAAGACAAAGACAACGGTCTGACACAAAGCGTCTTATGAACACTGTGCAAACCGCTGCAGTTAGGATACAACAATCTGTGCACTCCTGTCCACTGCAACACAATTCCCATCTGCAATCTCTAAACTCCTGAAGGGGTTTGCAGACACTTCTAAGCTTCTAATCTATTTCTATTCCTACACAGTATATCTCTGTCACTCCATCTCAGTGACAAAGACACTGAGGCGAGCTGTAAAACATGCTTTTGACATGATCCCCAGGCATGCCTCTCACAGTGAGGGACACATTCATTTGTCGAGGAGACTGACAGACAGTTCAAAGGGTCGTCAGGCTGACACCGAAAGGGGACAGTAAACACACCACAACCATCTCAATTAGTGGCCAGGCCTTTGATTCACAGGCGTCACGCAGAGATCCCGGAGATAGGTCTCATTATGTTAAATGCATGTCAATCACAAACGCCTCAGGGCAACAACGTGGAGGAGGCGGCATGGTGTTGGTGGAGGGAGTGAGTTGCGATGGTGGTGGTTGTTGAAAGCTATTTGCTTGATGTGTGAGTTAAAAGAAAAACATATTTGCAGTGTTTGAAAAGCAGAAAAAGAAAACTCAGCACAAGTCTGTGCTTTGACCTCACAGCTGAATGGAGAAGTTTATAGAACAGCATCAAAGTCTTTCCATAAGGAGGGCTGCACGGTAAAGAAACAATGATTGGATCACAGTGGGAAATTTCTCCATAGACTGGTATTAGCATTGACCCCCATCCTCCTCCCTCCCCTGCACCTCCCTCCCTCCACCTGTTCTGCTCCGCACCTCCTCCCTGTCCTCGTCCTCTCCAATCTATCCGCCTAATGAATTTTTACCTGGCACAGACTGTTTTAAACTCCATTTGGACTTGTGCCTACAATTACCTCCTCTGAGTCTCCAAAGTAACTGCGCACAGCCTAATTAGTATGCATTATCAATTAACAAACTTAATAGCTGGCAGATTGATTGGATCCTCTGTAGAAGGGGGGCAGAGCTGAAGCGAAACACAAAATGAGAAATCATCTCCCTCCGCACTTCTCATTTCTCTTTGCACACAGATTCATGTATGTACGTGTGCGTTTAAAGATGTGGAGCAGTTTTATATATATTAATGTACATGTGAATGCTGGTATGTTGGATTTTGTGATCTTTATCTCTGGAAATATTCAAAAAATAACATACTAATATAGTATAGTTATTTTACTGTGATGCTTATTTTAATTACTTTTGTTAAGTATTTTAATCTATAACAATAGATCATTTTATGAGCTCATCATATGTTTAGTATGTTAAATCTTAATCTACAGAGTATTTAGTAAATCGCTGCTGTTGAGTAAATGTAGTTGAGCACAATATTTCACACTGAAATGTAGTGCTGAAGAAGAAGAAAGTAGCATAAAATGCATATGCCCAAGTAAGGTATATTTGTATAGATTTACTTTTACCCGAGTTACTTTCCACCGCAGCAAAATATATACGTGATTTCATCATATAATATATATATAATAATATATTATGTGCTCACACCCATGGTGGATGAAGTATTCAGATCTTTCATTTAAGTAAAAGTAGCAAAACTGCAGTGTAAAAGTACTATATTGCAAGTAAAATGGTCACTCAAGTAAAAGTACCTAGCTAGTAGTAGCAAAATGTACTTAAAGTACAAAGTAAAATACACCCTGCTAGTGTGAAATATTACATTATTATTATATATCATACTGTAGGAGTGTTATTACTCATGCAATGATGGGTGAGGAGTATTTTACTGTTGTGCTTGGTTGAGGTGGAGCTCATTTTTACAATTTAATTGTAATATTTCAACAGATTCTCATCTCAGTGCATCAATTACCATAGATTTTGTATGTACATCTTTAACCCTAAAGGAAACTGCTGATGTAATAAATGTAGTGGAGTACAGAGTAAGGTCAAACTAACATTGTACGTTGAGTATTGTACTTGAGTAAATGTTACATTCCACCACTGCATATCTTTCTACACATCTATCATCAGTTGATCGGGCCCTGCTCTGTAAATATACCACGAGACAGTAAAGAACATTTTCTGTAATTCAGAATTAGGAGCTTTATGAAGAAGAAAGGCGGCTGATGGAAGCCGCGCTGGTGAAAAATGAAAAACAGACTCTGCTTCCCAGGAAGGCGTTAAGTGGCAGCCATGGGAGGCATGTTAGGCAAAAGAAACCAATTTGTCAGGGAGATGAAAATTATAGTAAAGCAAGCATTCATTTTCTGGACATTGACGTCGCCATTAAATTCTGCTGTCTGACATAAAAGTCGCTGAATGGATGGGAATGTCTGCATTTTTCACTCTTCCCTTAATTAACGCCACCTGTTTTCCCCCAAACCTTTTAGAATCACTTCAGGAGAGGAAAACACATCGCCTGAAGTGTTTTGATGCTACTGGTTTGAGCCTGAAAACTTAGCACAGACTCAACTGGACTACTATGCTAAAAAGTATTAATTTCATCTTATTATTTGGGTGCCATGTGGTGACATTATCCTGTTTGTCAGTGTTAGAGTCCGTAGCTTTAGGCAGCTACTTAGCAACACTCTGCCGGTCCAGTCTATTTAACTGCAGTGTGTGTTATGAGGGAAAATAATCCACCTTAATATCGCTCTTTATCCACGGCACTAATGCTTGAATAACATTCATAAACGCATTACCAAAACATGTTTGACAGAGTCGTTTTAGATGCAAATTGGCCAATAAGTCCTCGGCTTTAAGTGCGCTGTCCATGGCGCTAAAAATTAATGCTGCATTGATTCTCCGCATGCGCGTTGTAATGAATCCTAACAATTTCACCTGATTCAAATGGTTTGATTAAAGGAACTTGCTTATTTACATAAATATCAATAAGAAGACATTATGACAATTACCCGCCCTATTGACCGCAAACTTTATATGCTTGAAAATATACTTTATTTTCATTAAGAGGCATGAAATGCAGTCATTAGTGCATTAATTAAGGCCACTATAAACAATTATCTGGGTTAGTTTTTCAGTAATCCTGTAATGGGTCATTGTTGTGATAGAATCAACACCACAGTGAGACTAATTTCTACACAATGCCAGTTAGGACAGTATTAGAGGGCGCGAATTCCTACAGCGAGAAAATCAACAAATAGAATAATGTTTGATCTTTTACGGGAGGTTTTCTGTGGTAGAAATGGTATCTCAGCACATCAGCAGTGGGATACAGAGGAGGAAAAAAAAAACAATCCATTACCTGGTGCAAACACCGGTTGTCCAGATAGTTCATAGCGTGGTAATACAGCGGCAGAAATGTGCTGTAAATGCAGGGAAGCAGCAAAATTGAGGAGTCACATACAATGAGCGTCACCTCAGGGGGGGGGGGGACAGTGGCCTTGGGGTGGGGGATGGGGGAGTTGGGGGGACAGATTCAGCAGCACTTCCTATAACACTGCAGCAACTTTGAAGAAATAAGAGAAACGTTCCCCTAAATGTAAAATACTTTGCAATTTGAACATTTCCTAAAAAAAGTTAATTTACCTCCTCATTAATTGGTTAGTTGACTTCATATCTGAGCTGAAACGGTTAATCGATTTGCCGATCACAGCTACTATTTTGATAACCAATGTTTTCAAGCAAAAACTGCAAACAAAGCTGTTGTTCCAGCTTCTCCAATGTGATCACTTGCTGCTTTTCTTTGTCACAAATGATAGTAAACTGACTGTTTTGGGGATTTTGAAATGTTGTTCCCACAAAATAAGCAATTTAACGACGTTAATGTGCACTCTGGGAAATTGTGATGTGTATTTTTTGTCAGTATTTCTTGATATTTCATTGACTATGCAATTTGTTCTGAGGAAAGAATCTAAAAAAGACCAATACCACAAAGTACTCCATTACAGGTAGGCTAAATGTATTCCAATTTTTACTTCAGTAAAGTATCGATAGGCAGCAGATGGGCTTCATGGATTATTATCAATGATGCATTGATGTGTAAGAAATTTATGTTTCATCTGGTTAAGTTGCAGTTAAAGTTAAACTAGCTAACAGCAATGCAACCTTGTGGAGTAAAATAAATATTCCTCTGTCAAATGTAGGGGGTGTACTAGTGTAAGGTAGCATTAAATTAAAGTACAGTAGCTCAGAATTGTACTTATTATACTACTGTCATATTAATACTTGAATTACCTGTACTGTACAATAAATAACTTGACTTAAGTACTTCAGTAAATGTATTCAGTTACTTTGCACCACTGATAAAGGTGCACTTTAATTTAACTGAATTAAACTTCAAGTGCAACAAAATACCACTGTGAAAGTATCGATGCAGGTCCGCTTGGTGTGTATAGCAGACCAATCAGAGGAAGAGCCCACAGGTCCCCATCCAGTTTAGCTATTTCAATTGTGTCTAATCGACTGAGAGCACGTTTAAAAAGCGCGAATGAATGACTTATCACTAGTACTGATTCTATTTGTTGAGCTAAATGAACATTTGAGGGTTTAAAATGGCTGAGGAGGCTCTCAGCACAAAGCAGGAGCAGGTATAGGCGACAATTGTGTTCTTTTTACAAAAATGACCAAAACAAATATTGGCATTTACAGAATCAGGATTTTACTCTGAACAGCTGTGAAACATGAAGGAATGTGTCCAGACACAGAGACAGACAGAGAGAGAGACAGAGAGACAGAGAGAAAGAAAGCGAGAGAGAGAGAGAAAGAAAGAAAGAGAGAGAGAGAGAGAGAGAGAGCGAGCATACAAGGGCATGTGCTTCAGCATGTGGCTGTAAGAGCCTCCTTCATTTTTTGCACTGATGTATATTTCGTTGTCCGCGGCCTTAATTTTGATTTATAGTCCGTCCATAAATTAGAAAAATATGTTTTAGAATTCCATCCCACGGAAAAAGCAGCCCGTGATGTCAGGGGATTGGGTGATATTTAAGATGTCAGAAATACATATTGGATTAGTGCGCTTTGTTCCCCCGCAACAGCAGGTGTTTAATCATAGCTGATGGCTGGAGCGAAATGCGTTAGGACAGGCCAGGCACCAAAAAACTGGAGCTGCGTTCCCATTGCGATAAATCATACGGCCCAATGTTGTTACATTCACATTCAGACCCCCCTCCCCCACCCCCCTCTCTCTCTCTCTCTCTCTCTATCTCTCTCTATCTCTCTCTGGCACGCAAAAGTGCAGGTATGTTTACCACATCACGTGCCGGCCATGCGCCTCTCACACCTTTACACCTGCAGGTTAAATCAATTGATCAGCAGTGTAATTGAAGCAATAGTCCATTATCTGAGCCTGATGCGATGGCAGTAAACAATTACTTTGAGGCCTAATTCTTTGGCCTACTCAGGATTTAGCACTCTGCTTTTAGATCATTTTCTTTTAAATATATATATTTTTCTCTTCTTATGGCCTTGAACGCAGCAGCATCGCGAGGACTGCTGTCATTTCCTCATATTAGCACGGATGAGCAGTTGAGGACAAACCCAACTACAAGCCTTTTTAAAGCTGATATAAATCTAAATGGCATAAATCAATGCAATCCATCATGTCAGACCTTCAAGAAAAACATTAATTCACGCCTTTCTGGAAGTGTAATCGATTTTTTTTGTTGATATTAGTGGTTGTTTTGCCTTTGATGATCACGTACAGGACATAATTTGATCGTCTTTTTATGACTCCACCTTTAAACCCATCATATCGTCATCATTATCATCACATTTGTGCCCGGTACCGGGCTGTCCGTGCATGGCTCAGGCTCTTGTTTTCCCCGGGATCAGCGAGAATGGATGAGAGGTGGGAGCCCGGAGGGCTACAGGGAGGGTGAGGGAGACGTTTAGGAGAGCAAACATTTTCAAGGTCACCCGGTGAACTGGAACCAGGGAGGGGAGATGCATGGAGAAAATAGTGCGTTTTGACACCAGCGCGCCGTTTGATTAAAAGGCAAAGTAATGGGTTTAAACACACGCACCGAGAATGCCGCCAGACTGTTGGCTTTTTTCCCCGCAAATTACTTAACGGTGCAGTGATGGAAATAAGGTTGTAATGTTTGGTAATGGAAAAGAAAGCCTATATATTCTTTTTTTTTTTCTTTTTTTCTCTGGTCTTCTTGGTTTCTGACATACACAAAATAAATTGCCTGAGCTAATAACCATGGCGCATGAGATTTTTTTATCTGTTCCTCCAGTGTGGGAATTAGAGCGCGTTTCTTTTCTGTTAGATTTTACATTCATTATGAACAATATGATGAAACATCAGTCTTGTAATGTAACATTAACTGTTGTGGACTTGAAAGAGGAATTAAATAACGACATAGCAGAAGAAAGACAAAAACAAGAAAGAAAAAAAATGTCAAGCTTGCAGTTGAAGGCAGAGTTGTGTGTTACAGGGAGCCTAAAATTGCCTCGTGGTGGGACCGGGGCACCTGCAGAATGAAGGAACCTGCAGAGCAGAACAAGGAGGATTGCAAAACACACTGGAAGATGATTTAATGCTGAGTGCGTGGGGAAAACAACCTCAAGCATATTAGCTCCCAGAGAAAAGTGCTAATCATGCATGCTGGCCAGTGGGAATACCGCCTGCAAATCAAACCTGTTTGGCTCGCTAAATATAGGCTTTATTGAACATGGAAATTCAATAATCAAAGTACCTTGAAAAACAGAAGCAGAAATCCACTCAGGGCCTCAGAGGCCGCTGGATTTTTCTGCACAGAGTATTTTCTGTCTGCCAGTGATGGCTGCTGTGTTTATCCTGGAACCACCTCTTGAACGAGTCTCTTAATTCCTCTCTAATTCCGCGTGTCAGGGCCGTGTATCCCCGCTGTCCCGCCCAGTGGCCCTTTGTCGCCCCGTTTTCAACTCTCCCAGCATTACTCAGCTCAATGACACACGGCAAATTGCATTTAATAAATTAGCTTAATGGATTCGACGATCGGTTAGCGGGCACAGTGTTTCCTCTGGTTAAGCAAAACATTTATATCCCACGATCTCTCTCTCTCTCTCTCTCTCTCACACACACACACACACACACACACACACACACACACATCTCTGCAAGGAATCCGCACGTGTGCGTAAAGGGGCCTCTGAGCCGCGCGTCGTGCATCATTTGTGTTGCTGATTCTGAAATCACCCAAATTCATTCATTAGTTCAGATGCACATTCCTGCTCGGCTCGAGCTCCTTTCCAATAGCGTCTGGCAGTAAAGGTGTCAGCCTCGCGCCCCTAAACAGTATCCTTTAACCCCTGCGTCATTTAAACCTGTGCGTAAAGGTGATTGCAAAAAACATTGAGGCTCTAAATCACCATCATCATCACCGTCACCATGAGCATCATCATCCTCTCTTGAAGGCGGTTATGGGCGGCCACGCTGGCTGCACGCGGTTAAATGTCATGACATCCCCTCCCTCACTCTCTCCCTCTCCGCCACAACAATCCTTTATGGCCTCTGCATGTTTGGTTGCGCAAAACAATCTCATCGGACATTATTGATGTTACAGATGTTATAGTAATCAAATTATCGGCCTGTGAAGGGCCCCTCTGTCACCGCGCGGTGTGATGAATTATAGTAAAGGTCACAGCCTGCCGGTGCTTTATGGAGGGTTTGTACGGTAACGCTCAGGTGAGCGCTTCCAGGGCCGGCCGGGCCGTGCCTCACACACACACATGCACAAACGCTATTCGTTCAGGTTAAGGGATTCCTGCACCTCTTGGGAGGAGGATGGAGGTGGTCACCTTTTTTCATAACACAACTTTACCTTTTGCGTTTACAGGTAATGAGAGAATAACTTCCCATGAGCCTTTGCAACTGAGAGAAAAGTTCTAGAGAGAAAAGAAGAGCTCCAAGTCTGGTGATATTTTTACTTACCGTCATAAATCCCATGAAAAGTAGAAAACCAACAAAGAACTGTGTGTATCCAAAGCCTCCTCTCTCCTCTTCCTCAGAGCCACACAGCTCAGTTGTTGTTAAAAACCCAAAATGTGCCACACTGTTGCACTGGGTGACATGTTTTGCATTTTAATGATTTATGCCTTCACCAATGGGAACACATAATGTTGGTTTTGGTCTTTTAATGGCATTTGTTGACAATATAAATTTAGAATAAAGCATGGTAACAAGGCTGATCAAATCAACTCTTATCTTATCTGCACACCCCCATGATGCTGTTATTTATATACCCTTTAGCTTTAATCAACATTGCATGTGTTACAGTGTTTGCGTTAGCTCATGTGTTTGCCTTGCTATATCCTGGCAGATGCTTTCACTGGAAATGTGTAGCCTACTTATTTGAATGAGGAAAAGCTGCATTTGGTCTGAGAGCCTTTTCAAACCTGTACCCTAACATGAAGCAATATGGCCAATCACCATTTCCTTTTTAGTGCATACCAGTGGTTCTCAAAGTGGGGCCCTTGAGGAGGTTCCAGGGGCACCGCAGCAAATAGGGGACTACATTATTTTCGTTATAATTCTATCCATAAGTAGCACAGTGACAGGTTGTGACTATTTTAGTCACACTTTCTGTAATAAAACAACTAAAAGCAAAAATCCCTTCAGATGGGGGACTCTAGGACAAAATCTTATGAAATGGGGGTTTGTAGTCTAATTTGTGTTAGTTTTGAGAACCACTTGTGTTTATTGTTGTGTCATGACAAGTTACACTGCATAACGTTTTGTAGATCACTGCCAAAACCATAAGAAGAATAGGTGGAAATTGATCAGTATTTGATCATCATTTGCTGAATCGAGCTTCTAAAATGTGAGGATTTGCTTCTTTTGTCTATTTTGTATCACTATAAACTGAAGAGATGTGGGAATTAAAAAAGAAAAATTAATTTTATAAATGTTTAGTTGAATATTTAACGTAATAATCAACTCACTGAATTAACCATCATCATTAGTTTGCCACTGTGAGAATATATTCACTGTTGCTCAGTTGCAATCATCATATGATGTCAACAAGGTCTTTCTCTGGCACTGTAACACACTTTTGTTCCTCCTCACACCTCTGCTACTTAATCCCCATCCATCCCAACCAAAAACAGTCTAACCAATTAACATGATATACTGTACTTATTCAACACAGAGTGTAACCAAACCTATAATCAGCTTTACTGTATGTCGTGCCGCCATGTAGCTTATGTTTCGCACTTATGTCTCTTCACTTCATTACTTTTACATCACAGCTTTTATCAAACTGGATGACATAGATAAGGATCAGGTTCATTGATGGGAAATTGGTGGTTAAATATATGGTTTTATGTATCACTTCTGTGTAAATATGTACATATTGAGCTAGGTGTCAGTAAACCTGCCATTAACCAGCCCCAGTACTCAAGTACTGTAAAACTGTACAATTTTGTACTTCCTTTGTACAGTATTTCCATTTCGTGCTACTTAATACTTCTACTGCACTACAACACATAGGGAAATGTGGTACTTTTTGCTCCACTACATTTATCTGCTAACTTTACTTACTTTGTAGATGCAGATTAATAATATAATCAACAAAGAAATCAAATGATGATGTAGCTTATTATTATCAGTTAAGATGAAACTTTATTGATCCCCAGGGGTAAATTCACAAGCTACCTGGCATTATATAAAGTAAATAATATTAGCTTCACCTTTACCAGCTGCAACATTAAAGTGATGAACACATCAATAGACGATAATCCAATAATATAATAAATTCTGAAATGAGCCATTCTGTGAGTGATGGAGTTTTACTTTTGGTACTTTAAGCATATTTTGATGCTAATATTCTGTAGTTGAGTAAAATATGAATCCAGGACTTTTACTTGTAACAAAGTATTTATACCCTGTAGTATTGCTACTTTTACTTAAGTAAAAGTACTTCTTCCACCACTGATACATGTTTAGTAATAAGTCCTAATGGTCCCAGTTCAACTTGTGCCAGCTGCAAAGTGTCCACCATTAGGGACTGTCAGTGGCTTCAGTGAAACTACAAGGGTGAAGAGTTTCGGGCTTGTGATCCAAATGACTTCAGCTGCTTTACAGTTATTAAAGAAATGTTGGAGGAACTGACTCCCAAGTTTCCCCACAGGAATGTAAAGATGAGGTGTGTCAGGTGGCCAGCTAAGTTGACCTTCTCCATTAACTCTTATTCGATTAGTTCAGTTATTCTTAGTTGTTGTTATCAATCTTTTATTGAGAGAGTTTTGACCTCTTTCTTTCTGCCCTTTTTCCAGATCGGAGTTCTTTTTGTGACCAGAAAATCAGTGATATTGAACCTACCTGATCACAAGAGGATTCTCATCGCTGCTTTCAGGATGTTGCTACGATATACAGTTCTCATTCTAATGACTTACAATTCATTAATAATGATTAAATTATAATGATTATTAAAGGACTTTAAGGACACTAAGTCCTTCCTAAGTCATTTTTCATGCTTTTATATGGCACAATGATCTATTCGATTTACATATTTTTACATTTATTACATGTTATATGTTTTTATTAACAATTCATTTTTAAGCTTAGCTTTTCATTGTTATTAGTTTTGCGATAAACACTACTTTTTTTCCCTTCTCCTATTTCACATGTATGTGTATTTCTTTAACCTGATCAGTAAGCTGATTCACACAACTGCCCCACGAAGGGATAAATAACAGTTACAATCAGTGATCAAAAAACATTATAATAAACCACATGTATTTGCAGTGACACCATGGTATGCTGTGTATTTATGTCCTACAGATATGTATTATCTTGAAATACACGGCTGAGGTCTGTTTCCAGTTTGTAATTATCAAAAAGCAAACAGAAATGTTATTAATTTATATTTATGCCCTAAACAGACACTCAAACATGTAATACTGTTCATTGTAATGCTTATAAAGGTGGAAAAACACACACACCAATATTAATTATCAATATTATATTCAGATAAATTAAAGAAATAATTTGTGCTTTATTCCCTTTAAAGGCCCATACATTCATTGGCTTTACAAAAGAGGTGAGCTGGCTGCTTTGGAGGGAAGCTTTACTGTCACATTAATCCTGACGCAATTAGGTGTCAGAGCGCTGCTGTTCTCAGTTTGATGATAGCCTTGGGCTGAGCACGGCGGAGAGAGCCCTAATCAGGAGAGTAAACTCCGCTATATTTCAATTTGGGAGGGCGCTCTTCCGCTCCGGGGGGCTGTGGCACCGGTGATAAATAAAACGCCCATTTACTCCCCCGTTCGCCTACCACAGACATCCAAACTGCACTCGCCACCAGGCCCGTAATCATAGCCCGCATTTAGACGGTGAACATAAATCACACAATTGGAAACGCCATGATTAGAGATGCCAAACTCAAACAAATGCAGCGTGTAACCTTGTCAGCCTGCGAGCTGATATGAAATCATCTTCAATGAGGAATGAAACAAAATGGAACAAGTGACACTCATCCAAACATTCAGTCCTCCGTGAACTCACAGAAACTCAGATCAGGCCAAGATCACAGTTGTAGCCTAATCTTAACCTAACAAGATTACAACCTCCTCTCGTGTAATCCCCCAGTATTATGACACATCTGTTATTAACAAAGGTGACAAAGGTGGCTGCATGAGTGGGCCAGGCTTTAAAATCCTTTCAAATGTTAACCAGCATGTTCCTGAAGCCGGTTAAAGTGTTAATTGGCTGATTGAGTCCATTTATCTAATCCCTCAGTTTCACCGCTGCCCTCAAACCGCCGGTGGATTTGAGTGAAGTGGTGCAACACGATCTCTATTCAAATATTTCCATATGACAACTGCTCACAGACCACTCCAATTAAAGGCCAGTCACTTTCTATTTAAGTTGCCTCAAAAGATCGCCGCCGTGTGCGTGGTGCAAACAAAAGGATCTTTCCAAAGCATTTAACTCCCCAAAAGTGACTGGAGTCGACCCCGGGATCCGCCCCTTCAAAGGCCATCTCAGGGGATTAGATGCTGGATTTGGGAGGAGAATTGGGGTTGCAACACCGCCTTTCCCTCCATTATTTCTTTTCTTTCTCTCTCTCTCTCTCTCCGCTAAAGAGGGGGCTGCATGTGCGTGTTCAGCACCGTGGAAATGAGATGCGCATTTAAATCTGAGAGCAGGATCCACCGCCTGTGGCCATGCGCTGCCAGGAACCCCGCCCCGCCGGCCGGCCTAGGGGTTAATTAAGCAGCCTTCAGAGCTGCTGGAGAAGGAGAGGCCAGGTTTGATGCTCTCTACAGCTGTGATTTCTTGCAAATTCATCCAGTCCCCTCCTCCCGTGCGCAAAGGAGGGTTTCTAAATAGCAAATTAGCATTCAGATGGGAGACCAGTGCGTTATGGCACTGCGCTGCGATTATACAGTTGTAACATTTTTAAATCTAGGGAAGGTGATTGTGCTAGTGACACAATCTGCACTTAGCAGGACAAAACGCGAGTCTCACTGTGCCAAAAACGCTTCATTCACTGATGGTGTGTTTTGGTCTGAAGTCAGACTTAAGTTCTCGCTTCCTTCCCAGACCACAAGTGTGCATTTCTCTGTCAGTACAAATTGGTTATCAAAGTGCCCATCAGACATTTAGAGTTACAACAAAGTCTCAGAGCTTCAACTATCAACAATTACTTTAATTACTGGTTAATCTGTAGACAAATTTTCATTGATAAAGTAAAAAAACAAAACAAGGCACAGAAGAGTCCAAGGTCATACAACTGCTTGTTTTTCCAAACCATCAGTCCAGCAAGATATTCAGTGGTGGAATGTAACTAAGTATACTTACTCAAGTACTGAAGTACAATTCGACTTGAGTATTTCCATTTTCTGATACATTATAATTCATATTCCACTATTTTTCAGAGGGAAGTACTGCATGTTTTACTTGATTTCACTAATTTGATAACTATTGTTTCTAGTTGGATTTCAGATGAATATTTTACAATCAAAAACACATGATACGTTTATAAAATACAACACATTGTTTAAGATTGAACCAGTGGTTTCCAAACTTCTTGGCTTGTGAAATCTTACAAAAAAAGTAATATCTAGTTGTGGCTCCAGATGTTTATGAGTTGTTAGCAGTTCTATCAAAGAGACATTTCTCATATAGTTTAATTTAAATATGAAAATGTCTATTTTTTACACTGTTGTACTTTTACTTACGGGAAGGATCTAAGTTCTTCCACCACTGAAGATATTTGATTTTGACTATATAAAACAGAAAAGCAAGAAACCCTCACATTTGAGAAGCTGCAACCAGACAACAAACCACCAAATATTAAATTTACAATTGCATAAATTAGAGAAGCTGGAACAATTTTAGCTGATAAATAAAAATGAACTGATTATCATAATGGTCCACAATGTTTTCCCTGGTGTGATGATATTGAAACTTTCATAAAACCATCTGAATAATTGACACATGCATTTGAAATCTGAAATTATTTTACCCCAACTGGTTTTATTCACTTAAATCGAAAGAAAGTAAGGTTTATATTGTCTAGAGAGTATGTGATGACTTTGCATTCTTCTTAAAATCAGATAACTTCTCAATAATATACAATATCATATCAACCTCTTAGACTCCACTGACCTGCAGGTGGTTTTGGCATGTTCAGAATCACAGAACTTTAATTTAAATTGCCAAAATCTCAAAAAGACACCCAACATGTCCGGGTGAATTTTGGTGAAATGTGTATAATAGTATGTTGTGCATCAATGTTAGATTATTTCTAGTTGATGGAGTGGTTGGGTTTGAAAATTTCGCCGAGTGTAAACAGCATATGAGGAGTTGGAACGAAGTTGATCAACAGCATATAATACTGACAGACGGTGTATAAGTGAATTTTTCCAACCATAAAGCTGCTTAAGGGGGAATAAAAAGAAAAGTATTATTGTGTTATTATTTTGTGCTCATTGATGCCAGAAAATAGTGTAAAATCGCAATAAAACTTTTCGCTGTCCAACTGGCAACCAAGTTAGAATGCAGAACTTTCAACTTCCATCTCAAATGTTTTGTATCTACTAATACAAATGCGTTGATGAATGAATGAAGGTTTAACAAGATATGAGGAAGAGATGGAACCATAAGTATATTACTATCATTGTTAATGTCCACTGTCTATTTTCATTATCTGCACATTCTTTTAGTCATTTATAGATTAATAAGTTGATGAAAACCAATCTCAAATTCAAAATGTCCTGGAAACCCTACATGACGTCCCCCAAATGTCTCATTCTGTCCAACCAGCAGCCCAAAAGTCAAATTTACTGTCATACGAGACAAATCTTCACATCTGAGAAGCTGGAACCATCAAAGGTTTTGGCATTTTAACTTGAAAAATGATGGAAACGATTAATCAGTCGACTAGTCAAGTAATCGACGACTCATAGCTAACAGTTATTAATAACTCTAATGAGCTATTTCTTATGAAGGGAAAATAAACTTGTGCAAACACAATGTTCAATGTAACAGAAAGCAAATCAGCATATAGGACTGTTGCGAATAAAAAGGGCGGATTCAGTTTTCTAAATGCAAGTAAATTTCTTGAATGAACAATACATTCATTCAAAACAGAAACACACAAACACACAGAGGCACTTCTCTGATTTCCAGACTCCACTCTGGCTTTTATAATCATTGAGAGGACGGAGAGGCTGATGCAGATGCAAAGTGTTTGCAGGCGGAGAGGCCTGGCACTCGGCTCGCTGTGCTTTATTGTGCGCTCGCTGTCACATACAGGTCTTCATTAGGGACGTCAAGAGACTTGCTGAGGGGCTTTTGTGTGCGTGAATCACTGTGGTTTATGTGTCTTTTTGCACCACTAATACGCCACTATGTCAGATGGAGTCTGTTTTAGTGCAAGCCTTTATGGGGGTAAATTGGTGCCGAATAGGACAGCGGAGCACTTTAACAGCACTCACCTTCTCCTCACCCCTTTTAACTTATTAACTTATATTAACTCATTCTAACCTGTCAACAGCTCTGCATCTGGATCACAAATAAATCACAACAGCGGGTGTAGAAGTGTGTGTGGCTGGGTGCAAAATGTGTTTACATCTGTCTGAATCCACAAGCTTTTTACCTCCTAGTCACTATTAATGAAGCCAATCTCCATTTTGACTGTGCGATCACATTTTAATGCACTTGAGTGTTTTTTAAAGTGCAATCAAATGCTAATTAAAGGCTGGTGGGCTTTTTTTACTGGCTGACCATAAATGTTCTTTCTCTGCGTTTTCTTTTGTGCATGCTTTTACCATAGGAGAAACACAAGCATGAGACAATTGTTAAATGCACCTGCAAGACGGCCCTCAGCGAACTGGGTCTCATTTAAAAAGGACACAAAAATGGGCAGTAAACAATGTGATGAAAGCCCAGCCTTTCAAAGAATTTGCAACAATTAGTTTTTTGCTTGCTGTTTGAGTGACAGCGCAAAGTAGAGCCGTAAAGCAAAAAAAAAAAATCTTGTTTTAATATTAATTACTGCAAAACATCACATATATCTCAGGGAAAAAATGTCTATTCTGAGGACAAGAATCATAATATTCTTGTATCGCTGAGGAAATATTTACTGAGTGCTTTGTTACTTTAACCTGTATGAGTCAGACAGTATTATAGATGTTTCAGTGTGCGCACATAACCGGACAGAAACCTCTCGCTCCTCATCTCCTCTGGACTGTAGATTGATAAATGTGGGACACCAAAAAGGAAAGTGAAAAATCAAATCATCAGAGCTGAATGTGCCTGTCCCCCTAATGAGCTGCTGATTGAACATTTCAGTGGGGAAACATGTAGTCATTAGTCTCCATGCTCCAAAGAAGCATTTAAAAGAAACTTCAGTTGAGGAAAAAAAATCTAATTACAATACAGGAGACACAGGAATAGCTGTGAAGCATCAATTTAAGCATAATCACTACAATTACTGTTCCCACGGGTCTGTGGGAGAGACACAGTGATTGTTTTGGGGGGAGAAATTGTATTTGTGTGGATGTGACACCTTTTCCTCAGATGTCATGCATGTTCCCATCATCATGCAGGTCTTGGTTTTAAGTACGGTGTGTTTAGTTCATCAAGGGAACATCATTTTGTGTTAGTGACTTGTGAAATGATCAGTTACAGAGTGAGTAATCTATTTATTTAGCTTTTAACAATCAGTTTTAGGAAGAAATTAGTCTACATGCAAGCGTATTGACGGATTTTACATTTTCTTTTTGTTTAAAAAGGGCTAGTTCACCCAAATTACAAAAATACACATCGTTCCACTCATCCACCCAGTGGCATCCATCCATGCAGACACATTTTGGTTTTATTTAACAGACTTTCAGAAATCTGAGAGAATTTAATGGTTCTGTTCCAGAGTGGAAAAAAACCCAAGTCAAAAATCCGCAAGTCGCTAAAAGTCTAACCATACAACACTATGTCAGGTGGTTTAATTAATCTACAGAAATGCTCCATATTCTATAAGATCATCATTTGTTCGTAACATCGCTATCCTGTGAGAACCACGTATGTCTAAAAAGTAAACTTCTAGAGCTCAGGAAAACAGTCCTCTTTGTGACGATGACTTTTCCAGCTGATCTGGGGGGGGGGGGGGGGGGGGGGTCAAATAGTTTATTTAGCTTTGGAAGGAGGAGACGTTTCTCACTTCATCTTTCAGTTTATCACAAACATTCAAAATCACCGCATTTGGAGTTAAGTGGTTTTCGTGGGACTGAAAAGGGCAATATTTACCTCTGAAATGCAGTAGAGCAGAGGTATAAAGTTACAATTTGTACCAAAGTAAATGTATTTAGTGAGATTCCCCTACTGCCCAGATATATAAACAGATATAAAAATTGGAAAACGAGAGCACCAGTGGCTTCGTCATTAAGACATGCACCATATAACCGCAACATCGTCTTGCTTGATTGCGGCCAGGGAACTTTGTTGCATGTCATACCCCTCTCTCTGCTACTGTTACTGTTAAATAATGGCAGACATAACACAACAACAAAACAAGAACAACATTGAGAGAGAGAGAGAAAGCACTAGTAGAGAAATGGCATCTAGAAAGTAAAAGTTGGATCTCTAGTTGCCACATTGCCAAGACCTTAGCAATTACTCTAGTTAGTACAAAGTTATCAAAACAGAACAAATGGCCAGAGGAATGAGGAATGGAATTAAAGGACTTCTATACCCACACAGTTCAAAATCTAATAGCAAATGCTGAAGTAGTACTCATCAAACTCACAGAATGGAGATTAAACCAGAAAGACAGATAAAAGAATGACAGATTGTTTTTGGTGAGAAAAGCTAGAGGAACAGTAGAGAGACTCTGAAGGTGAAAGGAAATGTCTTTTTGGTGCTCACAGTAATTAGATTTTGAAAACCTCAGTAGCTCGTTCTCCTAGAATCACTGTCATGATTACTCTTAATTAGATGCAGACTTTGCTGTGACAAAAGTTAAAATCTTTACCAATAAAGGTGGAGATCTGTAACGTAATGTGGATTGACACTGCTGGCGTTTACTGTGTGTGTTGTATCTTTGCCCGCACGTCTGTGGCTCCCCTGTCAGATGAACGAGGGGCTGATCAGAGACATGCTGGCTAATGAGAAGTTGCTCTCAGTGGTAAGGTCAGACAGGCGTTTCCTCAGCTGGGATCCTCTGCTTTACCCTCCCAACCCCCAACGTTCCCTCCATCTCTACTCTCTTCAAACACAGACCATGATAAGACCAACTGAGCAGGCCCATCATGTCACTGTGCTGCAGCCCAGAGAGGGAAAGAAATCAAGCTGTCACTGCACAGCTATGTTGAGGGAGAGGTGAAGGGGAAGAGAGGCAGCTCCCTGTTCTCTCATTCACTCCCCAGAGCCCATTATAGCAGGTGCCAACACCGGGAGATGGATCTCACACACACACACACACACACACACACACACACACACACACACACCCCTATCAGAATGAGGACACGCTATAAAAAAACTCTTCCCTAAAAAGTGAGTTCATTTTAACCCTTTCCCTAATTTAGCCTTCACGTAGCCCCTGAAGTACAGAGGTCTGTTAAAATGGTCACTGTGTCAGATTAGGTGATTACAGAGTCTTGGTGGGACACATCACAGGATTTTTCATACTTGGTGAGTGAAGGCAAAAACAGCTGGACATTAGGATTTTTGTTGGGATGTTGTGAGGCGTCCCAGATGTGGCGCCGGTTGTCCACTATGATACACTACACAGGATAAACAGGGCTATTGCCGCGTCTGAGGTGTATTTTTATGCCTAGCGGCCTATATCTGTCTGGTCGGGCTAATACAGGGCTGGTATCTTGTAGTCTGAACCGAGCATAAGAGTCTACCACTGTACATGCACATCTGTGAGGATGTACTCAGGCACAGTGGGGCTTTGAGCTAAGTACTAGCATCAGCATGCTAACATGCGCACAATGACAATGCTAACATGCTGATGTTTAGCAGGTTTGTTTACCTTTTTCATCATCTTAGTTATCTTAGTTTTGTGTGTTAGCATGCCAACATGTGCTAATTACCAGGTTAGTTTTGCAGATATTTGGAGTGCAATGATTTCAATTACACCTGTGCTTTTCCTGCTATGACGAGCCAAAATGTCTGCAGTGAAAAAGGTCTCTTACATTTTTGACTTGATAATGGCGCTAAAGGAAAAGTGAGCGGATTCCCAAAGTGATTACACTTCATCCTGAGGGGTACGCGAGTGTCTGTACCAGATTTCATGAAAATTACAAAGTTAAAACCACAAATGTCTACTTAATGGTGAGGCTAGATGAAACATCAGGGGATCACCAGAATCATCAAGAATCGTCGTCTGGAAACTGTGCATGCCTGTAGCAAATGTTGTGCCCATCCTTTTTGAGGATGAGGAAAAGATATTTCACAGGATAAGTGAACATTTGGTGTTGGCTTGAAGAACAGACAGGTGGATCAACACAGTCAGCAGGTGTCGTTCCCCAGGGACAATAAATTACTTACTAAATGTAAAGGCAATCCATCTAATCCGGGATGCTTTGCAGTTTATTTATTAATTTTTGTTTGAAATATTGCCCAATACTGATTGGACATCCTGCAGTTACTTTTCTTTTTTCCCCATATGACTATTTTCTGGTCAGTTGTAGCTTTACTACGTGGTCTTGATATTTTAACATACATTCAAATATTTTGTAAATATTTTGTTGATTTCGATAATCTCTGTGCAGCAGTGTTGCAGCATATATTTTTTTGTATGACTATTATACCTTTGTTGGCCACCTGATAAGTACCCTTTAGAAAATAAAATTTTTTTGTTTGTGCTCAAAAAAACTTTCCATTTTTCCTTCATTGAATCTGTTATCCTGCACTTGGCCTAAAGTTAGGATGTATTTGACTATCTTCCTGCATTGCTTTAAGGTTACACTTATAATAATAATTCACCCTTTTTCTGATATTGTTGGCATACTGAGATTGCCAAGGTGACTGCAGTTGTAAAAAGAGAATAAGCTAAGCTTCTCGTTAACGGCATTTACACACATTATGGTGATTGAAGTCAGACAAACCACAGCTATTATTGGTTCAAATGTAAGTTATTATTCATCTATTTGTCTCTAAGTTGTTAAATGAGTTTCTGTAACTGGAAATAATAAGAACACTGAATGAATAAATTAAAAGCTGAATTACTTGTTTTGTAAAAGATTACTAAAATCCCTCCTCATCAGCAAACACAGATGTATATTTATGTTGTTATTCAAACATGTCCACTGGCTGCTCTTTTCCTCTGTTTATGCTTATAATTAATTAAAATCATGAGACTGTAGAACAATGTAAAGTGTTTTCAGATTCAGCGTGGGAGTGATGTGGATGGTGGGTTGTCAACAGCTCTGGTTTTCCTGACGGTAGGTAGCCTAACTTAATAGGCATGTATTTGGTTATCTGGGACATATCAAACATTTATAATCTTAAGTAATAATACTTAAAAAGTAAAACATTTTTACAATATTGAGAGTGTGAAGAAATCCTGTAGAGATTAACTACAACTCACACCTGTAATCACAACATGCTTTTATATAAGCCATAATCAGATTTACATTTTACATTAACATTTAGCTGCTCCCTTTAGGACAGAAGAAGATCTACAAGCAATCTTTTATACCTAGTGCAAAAAATGTAATGAACAAACTGGACTAATTGCACCTTTCTGTATAGAAAGTATGTTGTACACTGGGTTTGGGGTATTAACTGTAGTGTAGTTTTCACATGTCTATATATGTTTATATAGTGATGTTTTTATAGGTCTAGTGAGACCAAAGATGATTTTCCAGCCTCGGCCGGACAATAATGTTGTGTTCTATTCTAATCTATTAAACCACCTTTTAAGTTGAACATGATAGCAAACAGTTGCCTCCTGCATTTACAGAGCAACATGATCATTCATCTGGAGGTTATTTGAGTCACCTGGTAAATGTTAGTCCAGTATTCACTCTCTTACAGCTCTGTTTTTGGTCTCTATGAGCTCCTGAGGCAAATGTCTGTCTCTTTAGCTGCTAAATGCTACACTTTGTTCACCAGCTATAGTCTCTGACTGAGTCTGTCTGCTGTTTGGTGCTGAGCAGGTCGTGCACAGAAACAGATTTTCTCTAAAAACACCTGCTTGCTGCGGCCCAAAAACAACACTCCAAGAGCTGCGAGAGTGAACCACAAGAGTTTTGGGCCGGAGGGCTAAACATTGAGCTGAAACTCATTATTAAGCTCCGTAGAGCTGAAGGGAGCTGCAGATTCAGGCGAAAATTATTTGTAGGTTGATCACTACAAGGAGACCGCTTTCACATTGTCACTTGATGCGTTGCTATTGTGAATTATAGGTTTTGGCCGCTTTAACTTCTCATCTAGCACCACAATCAGGTACATTTTAACGTGTCCAATACTTTATACCCGAAAAACAAACATTACCATCAGCCTCTGCTGTACTTTGTGTTTTGCAAGTGTTCGCTTACTTAACACACTAAATAAGACAGGTGAACAAGGTAAACATTAAACCTGCTGAAAATAAGCAGGTCACTGAGGGCATGTTAGCATGCTGATGTTAGCATTTAGCTTTTACTTTTTATTTAAATCAAGGGAGGACCTCTGGTGTAGAAAATGTGACATTTGTTTGCTTCCTTTTTGTTTTGTGAAGTATCTTGTAAAATGTGGCTGTGGATCTGTATGATGTGTGTGTGTGTGTCTGGCAGGCCTGACACAGCTCGTGTGTGTGTGTGTGTGTGCGTGTGTGTGTAATGGGAACAGCTGGCTGAGGGAATGAGTACAGAGGGAGAGGTGATGGATGTGAGTGGAGCTCCTGTGACAGACGAGCTAACAGGTGTTCACCACAGCCCTCAGAGACGCTATTTATGAGCCGGAAAAGACAGCCAGACGCAAAGCACACTTCGCCAACGGCCTACGCAATGCTAAAGCACAGCACGTACATCTGCACAACTTTACTCGCAGCAGTAGAACTGTCTTTAGGCGGCGGATAGGCTTTAGGTCTCATACATCTTCTACTACACATTACTATTAACATAAATAAACCTACTATCACTTTGTTATGCTGTTACAAGTCCTGATACCGCTTACGTAGCAACTGTTTCACACATTGTTATGACTGACTGTCTTTTAAACATTAAAAACATTAGTTTATAGCAGGAATCAGCATTTTGGGGGGCAGTGCTTTACAGGTAGGAGTATTTTCAGTATGTTCTGTTTGTCTCTCTTAATTAATTTAAGAATAAAACATATTATAAAATTGTTTGCTCTAGGAGTGTGTCTGACCTACCTTTACTAAGTGAGGGCTACACAGCAGCGTACACGCCCCAGTTTGTGCCTCTCATGTAGTGTGTTAGCTTACATTCAAGCCACAAAGCTAAGCATCAGTTTCTTTAAAATGTCCTTGGTCTTGCTGCACAACACAAGATTTAACACGTTATTTTGTATGAAAATACAAACAATACAAACTGACATCAATGTAAACAAATATAACTGATATTCCAGCTACCAGCTTTGTTTGAAGTAGCAACTTCAGAAACAGATAAGTCCTTTTTTTTTTTCCTGCAGCGGTGGGATACATTTTCATCCAGATAGTCAGAATAAGTGTTTTTGAACACCCTTCTACGTTTTTCAAAGTTCAGCAGGTATTTAGCTGCTTCGCTGTGTGACTCAAATGTAAAAGAGAGGCAGAAACTCCTGCTGCTTGCTTTAATACTTGAAAGAAGTGCAGTGGTCATTTATGTTTGACTGCTACCTCCATTTGTTGGTGAGAGGCATAAATTTGTTCTGGTTAAACAGGCTAAAGCCATGAAGTTAAGGGTAGCGGCAGTTTTAGATTTTGCAACGTACATATTTATTGGGATTTACATTAGATTTGTGTTTACATTGTTATCTATACATTTGTGAAAATTTTCAAACGTTTAGATGTAAACTATGTAAGCGAAAATGTACATTTACATATTTTTACTGGTTGCAAAGATTTCGACTCCTTGTTTGTAGGATACAACGCAGTCGGTGGATGGAAACATGGGAGGAGAAGGGGAAGAACATATGTGAGCAGGTGGATTGACAGATTCATCAAAATCATGATGTCATGAGTACATGGTATGCGCCTCAGCCTGCCAATTAGCAAAGTTAATCATTAATGATTTAGTGTTTCAGCCACGTTCAGCTAAATGACCATAAATCACAACATAGAGATGTTAGAGAGATGCAGTCAGGTTAATCAGCCCAAGTCACACAGAGGTGTGTTATTACCAGAAAGACAAAAATAAAATGTTTTCCTTTTTAATAAATGCACTTTTTATTGTTTAGCAAAGCGGTACAGATAAAAAGACCTCGTTGATTAAAGTCTAATGTATATGTTTGGTTCTCTAAATAACATTATTCTCACGCAGAAGGCACTTTAACAAATTAGATTTGGAGCAGTGTAAAGGCTGGAATGTAAAACTACATCATAGATGGATAGGGACTAGTTTTGCATTGTAACAGTTTTCAAAAGGTTTATGACAGTATTTAGATGGGTCTAAATGGCGTGGAGAAATCCTCCTTTTCTTGGCACAATACAAACACAGAGTTGCTTGGCTCCGGCACAAATGCCAGTGAACTACAGTCGGACATCAATGCTTTAGTGGAGTATGTCAATTTGTGTAAACACTGAAGAGGGAGAGACCCATTGGCCTATAGCACTGAGAGGGGTGCAGCAATGTACTCTTTCTCCCACATTATGTATTGTACAGCAAAACCATAAATGGCATGAAATTTAAATAGTCACTACTGACGTAAATGACGAGCTGAACGAGTAGTGTCATGTTTATGTGTGTGACTTTTAAAGGAGAAGGTATGGGTCACATTTTAAAATGTATCATCACTTCTAAGATGCCTTCTGTGTGTTTTTAAAAGGGGATCATCTCTTTAATTCAAGTATTTCACAAAGTTATTCCTGCGATTCAGGACAATCCTTTCTAAAAGGGCAGACCATTAAAAGAAGAAACTCTGCACAAGTGCTTATCCATTGTTTCCTGAGCACAAAAGTTCAAGCTCTAGTTGTTCGGGGCTGCAGGTACTGCCTGAATTGTCCTAAACCACAGAAATAAAATACATGAAATATTTAATTAAGTGCTGTTCCCTTTTATCTTTACTAAAGGCAGTAGGGAGGATAGTCGGGAGGCTCTATGCCTGGGAGAGGGCTTGTTTGAGGTCTCGAAGCAACATGGACGCCATGACGCTCTTCTCTGTGTTGATGGTAAGTAGAGCAGTGCAGGCCTCCTTCAGCTCCAGCGACACCAAGACCAGGGCTCCACTGCTGACTGTCCGCCCAGCAAACCTGCAGGTGAGTCAGAAAACACGGTGTCAGGTACAAACCCATTAAGACTGACTGACACAGACACTGAGCTGTGCTGCGGAAAGCGTGGCCTTTAAGGGTTTAAGTTCATCTGACAGTTGTCCATGGAAATACTTCTTACCAAACTATTAACAGCATGTTCTGTGGCTGAGTATCAGAGGCAGTGTTTCTGTAAAGAGATGTTTCAACTCTTCAAGAATAGATTTTCAGTGCTGTGAACATCACAAACAAAAATTTCATACAGCTCCATCATGTTGGGGTGGAGGCAGATATCTAAAAACCTGAACAAATGAAAACCATAGCTTTCTGCATGGCTAGATGCCACCAGGGGAAAATGAGATGATAGGTTTTCTTTTTGTTACTTGGGTGAGGCAAAGGTGACAAAAAGAAAGCCAACGCACTGATCACAATTTCTAAATAGCTACTGAATCTTTCCTCCAACCTATCAAACAAATTGTATGTGAACTTTTTAATTATCGGCAAAAATAAAAATATGAAAAAGGTGCATTCCCATCACCCTGGTTGAATTGAGCAAACAGGTTTTATAAAAATGAACAAACATATTTCAACAACTTTCTGGGCAGGATGACTGTCAGGTGTTTCGTGCTATTTAAAAACAACATTTCCTTTTCAACAAAAGGATAAATCACAGAAAACACCTGGATGTGAAGCCAATAGTTACAACTACATCAATGAACACGCTAACATCAGGCACGTAAAAATAAAAGGAAAAAAGATAAATGTGCCCAATCACAGGCCTATACACTTAACTCACATTTCTCCCCCAAAACCCATAAATCCTAATCCAAATAACACCTCACACCTTGTAATTACTCTAAATTAGTGAGTGAGACAAAGACGGAAAATGATGTGACAGGAAATATAGAGAGCAGAGCAACAGACAGTCTATTATTCCAGCTGACTAAAGATCCATTAGAGGTGAGACACGCCCTTTGTGCCAGTCAAACTAAATTTAGCCTGTTTTTATGGACCGTGGGTGTCTATGAGTGTGTGGGAGCCTCAGAACCGGTATGGGGGATGCCCCGTCCCACCCGCTCCCTCTGGGCCATCAGGAGAATTCTTAGTCTGCCGTTTCCTTGGATACCGTCCCTGCAGACTGGAGCCAAATCTGGGCACACATGGTCCCCATTGAGAGTGCTAACAAGAGGCAGACAGGGGCTATGACCCTGTGTGACCCTCTTTGAGGGGCGACGGAGCCGAGTTGAGCCGCCTCTCCCGCTCCCCTCTGGTCCTCAGCATTTCAGAGCCTCACGTGGCTGACTCCCAGCCATCTGCCTCCATTTAGCACTACATCCCTGCAACAAAGACCCCCCGTGGCAGCCTGCTTAGGCCTGACAAACAGCCCACAAAGAGCCCCACTTAGACCTGACTAAAGCCTGTGAAGAGCCCCCGCAGGACGGCCTCTGGACAGGCGCTGTCACAGAGCCGCTCGACGCCGTGCTGTCCAGCAGGAGCGACTAGGACGTTCACCAATTAGCACACACACACACACACACACGTCAAAGACGGGGGGGGGGCACCTAGGGTACATGCAGATACACATACACAATGAAACAGCGCTGGCTCACAAACCCAGTGTGTCTGGGTGTGTCTCTGGGGAGCTGCTAAATTACCATCAACAGAGGAGAGGGAGTTTATCAGGGAGCTCTCAGGGAGGAGAGAGGGAGTCCTCCTCAGGCTTAATTAAAATATTAGCCACTTCAGCAGGAAACACAAGCCATTCAAGAAGAGGATTAATTTCTCTCAAAAATACCAACCTCTTTGCTCTGCTCTCACTTCTTTAAATAATTCAGAGGTCGTATATTCATTCAAATTACTAATTGTAGGAATTCAGGGTGTGCTCTCTGTCATACTTCTTTCGCTGCACAACACAACAAAAATTATCCTATTTATGCAAAAAGAAAAATACTGTTTTGTTTAACACAGTCATGAAAACATGTAAACATACATGCTTGTCCCTTGTCTGCTTCCCTCAGCTCTTCTCTTGTCCCCACTGTCAGCAGCCTAAGGTGTCTATGTGGTCCCTGTGGCTTTGCTAATGGATTTAGGATATAAATCTATCATTTACTCAGCCAGTTAACACTACCCTGAGGCTGCTTTCATTTCGTCTCAGGAGACGCTGTTGTGGGCTTTTGTTCATGTGTGGTATTAAGAGCGAATGAAAGAAACAAGAGTGTGTTTTGATTATGTTTGATTTCCAAGTCTATTTACTTTGAATATTCTTACTTTGCTGTTTGTGGCAGCTTGCATGAGCAGATCTACATTACATCTATCTAAACACAACATCAGTGCACTTTGACGTACTAGAAGGGAAAGATTAAAGACAAGCGGGGCCTTAAACGGGTCATTGGTATTCTCCTGCACTCTTCACATACCGGGCTAAACACTGGATTAATTGCAGTGTATGGAAAGAAAAGCAAAGCATAACCCCTGGACTTAGAGCAGGCGGATTGGCATCGATCGGCAGGGCTGTGGCTAAGCATCACTCTCCAATTATCTGTGATTCTCCTCAGTGTAGAGAGCCTGTGTGTGCCATCTGCCTCCCCTCCACCCTGCCACTGCAAACACAAAGTGGGCTTCACCTTTACATTCACCCACACACAGAGAAGACACAGGCCACCAAGGATTCTGCAACCAAGAATGCAGGACTTAACCCGAAGCGAGTACACAAGCGACCTGCATCTTAAGTAAATATTCGACCAGCTTTGAATCCAAAAAAAGTAAAAAGACGTTTTCACCAACATCAGAAAAGTTGAAGCCATATGTGTGGTGGCTGCTGCTAGTTAATATTGTTCCATCCCGGTTCTTGGCCAGGTGGACAAGTGGAGGAGTGTCCTTCAACTGAGTGGTCAGTGAGGCCAGACCAGAGCCAAACACATGCGAGCAGACTCAGACCAGGCAGATGGCCAGAGCTATTAGCCCCAATTACAACCAGGAAACCTCCACGCATCTCCAGAGCTCGGCCATACGGACAAACCGCAGCGCTGCACTCAAAGGGCAGAGGTGCAGACGGACACGAAGGGAAGGAGAGGACAAACAGACTACACAGTCTGAAGAAGAATAAGAACAAAAAGGGACAAGATGGGAAGAGGAAATGAGAATTTAACTTAACAAGGATTCGAGGATACCTACAACTGAGTTAAACATCAGTGTCTTCTACAAACAACCCACATTACAACAGTTACATGGCACTCCTCGTTTCATCTGAAGATAGATCAAAAGCCACAGTTTCTGCTAAAGCAATCTAGAAGGGAGAGACCAGACGTTTAATTAGGCAGGTTATAAATTAGAATCAATTAAATTTTAAATAGGATTCAACTTCACTGAAAAAAAAAGAAGAGAAAATTCAGTGTTTAGAGAGACATAATTTAATTATATCAAAGTGTAAAGAGAAAGCATAGCTTATAAATCACAGGGTTCAGTTTTTCTTCTTTTTTTTTTTTAAAAATTAGGCTCTAACCAGCGGGATTGGCAATGCATGCAAAATTCGATCAAATTTGCTTTCAAACGGACTGAAAAATAGAGCACATTTATTCTATTCCGCCTGTTTAGACATAAACAAGAACAGCGTTTTTCTACATTTGCTTTCCTGCTTGATTTATTGCCATCCTCCTTTCCAGCAATCAATTTCAGTGTTTCAGTGGCATCCCCCTCCGTTCGGCCTCCAGGCCTGTTTGGGAAAAGCAGTGCTGCACCCTGCTGATAAACAAGGGGAGTGCAGGGATGCAGAGGTGCAGCGGGGGATGCTGGATGTTGGCTTTGTTAAACAGAACCTGTGTTAACGCCAATCTATGACACAAAGAGCTGGAGGTCAGTTCATTGTGAACTGTATCATTCTTAGGCTTCATATTGAAATCCCATCCGTTATTTCTGCATTAAACCCAAACTCTCGCTCCTCCGAGGGCAGATCCTTTGTGTAATCTTTCCCGGATTAGAGAACCCTTTCTCTGGGGAGATCAGAGGTGAGAAAGAGGGTCCTGGATGGAGGTCACCTCGCACATCACATTTAATGCAAAGTGACCTCCACAATAAGCTCTCAGTGGGTGTATCCAATCAGATCGATCACTCTGCTGTGGGTGTGCGTGCCATTCAAAGTATGTACAGCAGCAATACACAAAAACACCATGAGTACAATTATCAGTGCTACAACGATTGGCAGACATTAAATCAACAATATTGAAATCAAGTGAGCGCTTCAGTTATTTATAAAACAAAAAGTCCAACAGTCTCTGGTTGCAGCTCTTCGTCTGGGCATTTTTCCACTGTTTTCTGACAGTAAAAATAATCAACAGATTAATAATAATAATAATAATAAAAATAACCTTTAGTTTTGACTCTAATTACTCTTGCTTTCCAAGATTCAGTAAGGATCTAAAGCTGTGTATGTGGGAAGGGGAAAATGTTTAATAAACATATGGAGTACAGTAAGTACAGTTGATGAATGGTTAATTTTCTTTAATTGATCTGCAGAAACAAAACAACACAACTGAACACAGAATTAACAAACCTTAACTTAAAAGAGCAATCATAACAAAGGCTGCAACTAATTATTATATTCATTATGGATTGCTCAAACATTTATTTTCTCCATTTATTGAATAATTGTTTGTGTTTATAGAATATCAGCAAATAGTGAAAATGTCCTTCATAATTTCCCTTATTTTGTCCGACCAACAGTTACAAACCTAAAGAAAAAAAAAAAAGAGATATTCACATTTGAGGAGCTAAAACCAGTGATTTTTTTGGCTTTTTTTGCTTTTAAAATGACTTAGTTAATTCATCGATTAGCATTAGGATAGGATGATGAACTAATCCAGCTCTAATCATAACAATCCTATAACTGTTTGAACACATCAAAAGAAATATCCAGAAGTCGTGCAGTTAACGGCACCACATTAAAACCATTAACGGACACATTTAAAGGGAACTATCTGGATAAATGAAACACAGAAGCACCCAATACTGTTTCTTTGAGACAACTTGTCAAAGTCAAGGCTGTCAAACAGTCCTGGTCTGAAGATTTTGTCAGCAAGGAACTCCATCATCTCCAATCAACAGACCTCAGCGTGGAGGAGCCGGCCATCATAAGGACACCAGCGGACAATATGGAGGAGAATGCCTTCATTATTATGTGACTACGGGGCAACATTGGGACACTGCCTTCCTCTTTAGCCGTCACAGAAGCAGGAGAGAGATTGATAGCATGGAGTCATTTGAGCTATTGGTTATTCTGAATGAAGTATGGGCTTATTGGATGCAGGCCTCTCCCACTGGCTGACATTGATTTCCACTCTCTCAGCTCACTGTCCCTTGTGCTACTGCCTGCCTCTTATGTTTTCCTCTCTGACTTCCTCGCTGTCCCTTACTAATCCACTGTCTCCTACATTTTTCCTCTATTCACAGCCCAAATCCACAAAGAAATTATCACCAGCACAAGATCATTCAAAGACGAAGACACACAGAGAGATGTAACAAAAGACGGACAGAAAGAGAGGAGCAGGAGGCCACGGCGCAGAGGGATGGAGTGAAAGACAAAGAGGAAGTGAAAGAGAGACAGCGGTGTGGAAGGAGAGACAGATGGGGGCGCAGAGATGAAGTGAAAGAGAGACAGAGCAGGAAACAGAGGGAGAGAGGGAGGTGTAATTATCTATCAGGTGTTCGGGTGTGCGTGACAGAGGAGGAAGCTCATTAGCACACTCTGTGTACACCAATTACACAGCCAGGCTTCTCAGGGCATTCCCCTGGCATGTCTGTGCGAGGCTGGCGGGGACACACAGGCACTTTCGCTCCATGATACCAGCATATACACTTTAACTAATCTCCACGTAAAACACAACTATAACGGGCAACGTGTGCATTAATTTTCTCACTCCAGATTTGTATGTGACACACAAAATGGTCTCAGAGTACTCAGCAGTCATATGAAGTGGGTGTTTCAATCCATTTCAGGCAATTCAGGAACATGTTGCTAAATCTCAACATTTCTAAATGTACTATTTTTATCATTATTTATTTTTATCATTTCTTCAGTCTGAATTGCTGCATTTTGCATTGTTTTTATATCTTAATGTATATTATTGTTCCTCCTATTACTACAGTACTGCTTCACTGACTAAGCTCTATCGCTAATGTCACACTACCCAAATCTGTACTGATGTGGACAGTTATCATTTTAAAAGTTAACAGTTCGACATTTTGGGGATGCACACCTATTTGCATATTTGAGAGTCAGCTGAGAGGACTGATACCACTCCTGTCCACCATCTGCCTGTTAATTATAAAGCTACAGCCGGCAGGGCGTTGGCTAAGCAACCAAGAAACACTGCAGCACACATTTTGGTTTTTGTACAGATTAAACAAAAGAGATATTCTGTGTTCATTAGTGAGCTTTAGGAGCTGGTAGGGTAATTTTGTTACCATTGGAAGAAGCCTGGCTAGCTGTTTCCTGCTGTTTCCAGTCTTTGTGCTAAGCTAAGCTAACCAACTGCTGAGGTCTCCAACAGAAAGCAAATGACCAAACTTCCCAAAATGACAAACTCTTCTTTTAAATATTGTTATGGTTCAGGTCTGCTCAAATCAAAAACCAAGGGCGAGACTAATTGAATGTAATTTAAGTGGATTTGGTATTCATTTAAGTGATTGGATGACTCTGCAGATCCTTATCAGTTTCTTGTTTTAACATGACAATAGAAACGTTCATGTTTTAAACACGCATTTATAAATCCTTGTGAATTTGTCAATTGTTGTGAATTCATGTCTCCTTTCCGTATTGTCTTGTGGGGTTTCTTTCCAACAGCTGACAAGAAACATTAAACACCAGTCATTTAGTGTGAAATTCTCAGTCTTGGGCTGGTTTAGGATTCAACGTGAAAGATCTCAGTCAGATACAGTACAATTGTATCTATGTAACATCAGGCTGTATAAGTATTGGTACATTTCATACATTATCTGGATAAATTATCTGTATATGTAGGAATAAAGACACAATAGTAAAACCTAACAATAACAAGATATTTTGTGTGTATTAGTGTATTCTGGACATTTCACCTGTGGAAGTCGTTTTGGCTGGATGACACCACGCCTACGTTGGCCACGGACAGGACCTGCTTACTGATGGCCTGGCTTGAGGTGTTTGCTTTTGCCATGGTGATGGTTACAGAGGTTTCATTCATGCCCAGGAGCTTACCTGAGAGGACGCAAAATGATCAGCCATCAAACATGGACGCACACAAACTAAAAGGAGCTAAAATCTTGTTGTTGCTTTATATTCAATGTTTTTGTACGGTTTAAACTTCTAATAATTACAATTCCACAAGTTTAATATACATAAAACTGTGTATTACATTGTTGTATACAGAGTATTTTGGGACCAGGTTTTAAGCCAGACAGTGAAGGAACAAGACACAATAGATTGATAATTACTAAAAGGGTGAGCTAAACAATAAAAGGGAGATTCTTTAAAATGCAAACACAGTTGAAAAAAAGACTCCCCGCTGAAGGCAAAGGGCCAATGCATGTGCACTTAGTAATGAGCAAGGATTTGAAAGAAAGAATCAAGATATATATGCAGAAGTTAAACAGAAATAAAAAGGGATCTTAAAGGAAAATATATATAATGAAAACTGCTAACTGAAAGAACAAATTAAGTTCACTCAATTTGGTATAAAGCAGCAATTTGTTGGAAAGAAAAAGGTTCAGCAAAGCAAGTTGTCCTACTCTGTTCTGTCCATTTCTTTTGTCTGAGTGCAAGGTGTATCCAGCAGAGCTCAAAACAGCGAATGAAGATTAATTAAGGCAGGAGCAGCATTTAGCAGGCACTTAAGGGCACACTGATGGCTTAGATATGAGTATGCTCTCAGCTCTCAATAGCTGCCACAGTATGCAGCTCTACAGGTGTGTGCGTGTGTGTGTGTGTGTGTGTGTGTGTGTGTGTGTGTGTGTGTGTAGGAAAGGCCATTAAGTGCTTCATAAGAGGCAAGCATTTTGCTTTAATGACAAAAGGTGAGGAAATGTTTATTAGAGGCAGGCTGCTAGGATTTTATTTCATTTGACAGATATAAATTTTAAATACAGCATGTAATAGAGGATAAACTATGATTTTAAGATTCAAACCCCTAGTTTTGTCACAAAGACCTGAAATGTAATTGTGAGTGGTTCTGTTAAATGTATTTTAGATGGTTGCAACTTCATCCATAACAATTTAATCACCTTTAAAGTCGGCCAACCGATTAATCGGGCTGCACTCAATAGTCCGATATTTCATCCTAAATGACAGCACATCTAATACCGTTACTGGCTAGCATTATATATACATATTGTTATACTGTAGGGAATAATGCAGCCGAACATCATCATCGGCCATTGAAAAACACGTATCAGTTGACCATTACTTTAATGCATAGGTGTGGTGATATTCTACATTTTTCTTACTGTTAAATTCAAAACCAACAATGAATCGATCCTTCTAGTATTATCTGTATATCACCAGAATGATTAAGTTATGCATTTATGTTGCAAAAGTTACTACTGGCCTATATAGTGATGTCAAATATCAGTCTATATCAGTATCGACCTCAAAAACATCCAGTATCATTCAGGCTATATTCATTACATTAAACATGGGCACTGCAGTTTACTTTGAGTCCTACATTGACTGCGTATTTATCCACAGCAGAAAAAGTCTCCAACAAATGTACGATTTACTCCTGTATGAGTGATGTTAGCTAAAAACTAGTGCCCAGGTGTGTTTTTAAAGATTCATGTCTTCAGTAGGAATGAATGAATGGGGCTTTGTGCCACATAATGAGTGGGGAAGTTTGAAGAGATGAACTAACACATTGTTTTTTTGGGATTTTCTACAAATATATTGCCTTCCTTATTCTTTAATCATAAAATGATCTGCAGATGTTTATTTGCTAAAAGGTTAAGGTCACTTGGGCAAATTTAAAAGATAATTATTTTATTTAAGACCCAGCAGTCTTGAAACATTTAGAGAAATTGTATTTACAGACAACAGAAAGGAAATGAATTAGTTCTCCCACTGTTGCTGATTTGATTTAACACCGAACATTGCAGCAACTCTGCGGTTACTACCTTGATATTTCATCCAGCAACATTTTATGGTATGGTAAAATACTTTACTTTAAATACTTTTTACATCAAAGACTTTGAATTAGTAAAACAACAATTCAAGTTTGTAATTAGTGATAATTATGATGATCTCCTATGTGCTTTAAGCTTTTAACAATAGGACTTTTTATTTTGCAGACACTGAAACAAACACTGAAGCATTTGTTTTCCTCACTTTGCTCCTTGCAGAAGTCCTGTTCTGTAACGGTACTGGGCATTAATAGCTCTCCCACAGCAGGCTGGATGGACACACTGAACTGGTCCTCCTTGGTGCTGAGGGAAACAAACAACAGAGAAAGAAGAGTAAGATATTTACAGGATAAGGCACATAAAGAGTTCTTTAATCAAGAGTTCTGTTTAAAGAGTTCAGGAAACTTGTAAGTTAGGACTTGTAAGGCAAAGTTTCAGCTCAAAATACAAATAACTTCAAATTCATCTTAATCTAAATGAACACTTTGTGCGTGTTTTGTGCACTTGTGTGTATTTATGCTTTGTTTTTGTATTAAATGTTTCTCCTCTGATTGCCATGCAACCCGCGCTCTGTGAATGGCATTTTGGGCCAGATTGATTCCCCCATCCTGAACAGATTTTCTGATAAAGTTATTGATCGGCTGAGCAGCGGTGCCAATGGCATTCAGCAGGTTGATTTGGGCTGGGGCTGATTACTGGAGGAATAATTGTTATCCCAGTGAACTCGGATCAATCGTGGCTGATGTCTCACCTGGGAGTGCTGGCACAAAGCGGAGTAGGAAAAGGAGAATTAACAAAGAACAAATGAGAGAGGAAAAAGGTAAGAGAAGACACCAATGAACGTAAGAGACAGAGACACTTAAGGGGGATGCGAAGATGAATCTAGAGACACAGAATGAGAGCAGTAGCTGAAAAAAGTGGTGAAAGAGACATACAACTGACTGTCTGAGAGAGAATAAAATAAGCCCAACTTGATAGGAGTGGTTGTCAGGTTGTCTTACCACAACTGGAAGTTGGCTGCTTGTGTCGAGTCGCTGAAGTCAATACCCATGGAAACCGTCACCGAGGCCTCTGGCTCCAGCCGCTCTGAGAGTGGGGAAGAGGGGAGGAAAGACGAGAGGAGAAAAGGAAGAGTGAGTGACAAGGGCACAGTGTGCAACTTGGGGAAGGATGAAGCAAAGGGAGAGAGGAGGAGGAGGAGGAGGGGGGGCAGCAGCAGAGTGGAACAGACAGGCATCCACACCACTTGTGTTTTCTACTTCACAAAGCAAGGCCACTGTGTGTGAGAAATCTATCCTTCAATCTCATTCCCCACACCTCTAGCCTCGGGAAGGAAAAGAAAAAACAAAACACATGAAGGACTAGCATATTTCCAAAACAATGGGCTTGTCAAAGCATCAAGAGAGAACGGGGTGAGGGAGACAGAGTGGAAGAAATGCGAGCTAGACAGAGAGTTAAGTAAAGCCAAAAAATGCTGAACAGAGAGTCTGGACAGCTGACTGGGAGGAGGAGGAGGAGGGAGGTTAAGGATGAGAAGAACACAGACAGACAGAAACATCCTCCACGCTTCCCCAGTCGGCCTGTGTTTCTCTCTCCGTGGAGCAGGGCGATTTTACTGTATAACTCTTTCCACAGACAGAGAAGAGAAGAGGCTCCAGAGGAAACCCTCTGAAAACAGAGCCATCATGGACTCACTTCCAATCCAGCCTTCACAGCTTCTCTAACAGACATTTTCGGGTTTTACCTTTATGTATTTTTTGTTTTTGTTTTTTTTACAGTCTCCGTCTCCCTAGTCTTCTGTGATCAAGAAAACCATAAGACAAATGATTTAGAATACCATCTGAATAAATAACAATATCTATCGAAATGTGATGATTCAACGATGATTCTTTTAGAGGGCCAAATTGCAGATAGTAAGTTAATGATGTATGTACAATGTGTAAGAACAAGTTTACGATTTGAGATTTCCAAAATCTATAATTGCTGAAATTTGGGTACATAGTAACAACATTGTCCCATGAGTGGCTAGTCAGTCAGACAGGTTAAACACACGCCAACAGTTTATCTGGACTATTCAAAACACAAAAATGCACATGTGAAATGTCAGTAAAAATCCCTCATTGCACAGCAAAACACAACAGCTCTAAATACAGCAGCTCAAAGTTGAAGCAGGAAGTCAGTGTGTAAACTGTGAGAGGTGTTTACAGAAGATTATTTAGATTTAGATTAATTAATTTAAGATTAATTCTCGTCCCAACACGTGTGGCTAACCAGAGGGTTTGTTTACAACCTGTATGATCATCTGACTGCTGATGTATCTTGCTTTGTCAGACTTCTCACAATGTCACTGTGTTCCCACAACTCCACAATTGCTTTGAGTATAAAATTGTTATTACAGAATAAAATCACAAAATAAAACCTGTGCTGTAATAAACCAGAACCACATAAACTCCCAAAGCTACTTGATAACTACTTGTATTAAACTACAAGTATTAAGTATTAAAAGGTGGAGGAGATGCCAGTAACTAGCTGTAACTAATTAGCTGACAAGAAATATGTTAACTGATTTAGGGACATGTTGGTGAACATAAACAATGAGAAAATCACAATATATAAATACTATTTGAAATTACCTTAAATAATGGGTTTAAACAACCGTTCACGTGCAGATGAACAGCAATTGAAAGTAAAGCACCTTGTAGAGGCAACGAGCAATATTTCTTATTAAATACAAACCCTGCCAGTATTTTCCGTTAACAAGACATAGTCTTGACATACAGACATTGTCTGTATTCATCCTCTGCAACTTATCCAAACCAACTCCAGCAACCCGCTCAGTTGCCAGGCTCAATCGATCCAAATTACCCACTGTTTGGCTGCTTGAGTTCCTTCAATGCCCAATCAATCCCTTGCAATTGACAGTTTTAACGTGCTCCACCGCTCACCAGTTGTGTGTGTGTACGTGTGTGAGTATGTTTGTGTGTGCATGAAAAATAAAACCTTGACAGAGCACTGTTCTCAGTCTTAGAGTGTAGCAATCATACAACAGCATGACAAGAAATATGGAGATAGTACATGTTTGTTCGTCCTGATCGATACTAATGAACAGGGAAGCTGAAGTAAAATTGGCTCTTTTCAGGGTGGGAGAACGGGACAGGGCTTTTGCTGAGCTGAAAGCAAACAATCATAGTATATAACATAAGCTAGCATATAGATAGCACCGCAGAAATTCCAGAAAGACACTATGAATGACTAGGAGTGATAACAAATATTCAGCCAATTGTAATAAATATTTATGTTTACATTACAGAGGGGAAAAAACTGAGTTCAGGCTGGAGTTTGACCCACTTGTAGCCTAACATGTGTGAAACTGGTAGCAAGCACATTCTGCACAATTTTAATAATGCGTATCTAAATCTGTCACGTTTTCTTGGGGAACTGGAAAATAGAATAAAATATAAAAATCATAGAGCCATGCCAAATACACTTTGACTTTTTTGTATTTACACAGGAAGTTAATGACACAGAGACTGAATAAATGAAGAGAAGATATAAAATAACTAGCAGATTCCTCACACTTTGGATAATGGTCTCTGTAATTTAAAAGTATTATTTAGCTTTTTAGATTCTAGATAGTGTGAGGGGTGATATGCTCATATTAAAATCTGTCTGACAAAGATTTTGATTTTTACTGTTAATACCAAGGAAACTATAAGGCTGGCGATATTCTTTTTTCTTTCGTTATTTTTTATTTTTGTTAATGTAAAAAAAATCTCATTAAAAGACCAATAAAACTAATCATGTGTTATTAGTCGTCTCAATTATTACTGACATCCCAATCCTGAATGTGGCTCTCAAGCCCCAAGCCTATTGGTTCCTATGTAAAAAATGTATGTTTAAAAACCATGCCAGAAACAAACACCTTCATTCTTTAAAGATTAAATATTTCCTTAACCAGCTGGACACTGTAGTGTTTAACAAACATAACTCAAACAGGAGTAAATAGTGCATTTTTGGGGGACTATTTTCAGTGGTGGATTAATACCCATTTGGTGCTCTAGTGAGTTTTTCCCGCAGCAGTACGGTGTATTTGGGATTAAGTCAAAATAAACTAGAGTGCCCAAAATCTGTGTGACAAAGGAACATTCATCGAGGCTCACAACCAGTGTTGATATTCATTTTTTTCAAGGGATTTGTTGACAATTAGACAAATATAGAATATCACTAGCCTCATCTTTCAATTTCCCGTTTGCTGCCAATACTACAAATCAATAAGCAATACTAGATTTACCTGGTTATTTTACTTATAAAAGCATGATGTTACAGTATATACCATCCATCCATCCATCCATCCAGGGTCGTGGGGGACTGGAGCCAATCCCAGGTGACATCGGGCGAAAGGCGGGGTAAACCCAATACAGGTCGCAGGGCCACACATAGACAAACAACCACTCACACTCACATCCACACCTAAGGACAATTTTAGAGACACCTATTAACCCCCACACCTGGTGGGAGGAAGCCGGAGCACCCGGGGAGAACATGCAAACTCCACAATGAATATTATACTTAACTATTAGTACAATAATAATACTGTGATATAAGATTTGATCTGTTTTATTCAGTCACAGTTTACCTTTTTAAGAATAAAGCATATTTTTACCACTTAGTGGCATTATGATGCGTCCTTAGTGGAGTATTTTACACATATGGCACCAATACTCACCGATGGTGTTAAAGCAGTGGATGTTAAGGCTCGCTGGGTTTCGGTCTCCTATATGGATCTTCTCCAGGCTGTGGTCTGAGCTGTTGGTCAGTATGACCTGTACAGCCACCATACTGGGCTGGTACAAACAGGGCTGCCTGGGGAAATGGTACTTGGCTGACAGACCTTTTCCTGTCATATGGTGAAGCAGCTCATACGTTTTCACAGGGCCGAAAGACGGAGTGGTGACCTAGAAGCACACGAAAGACAGGGATTAACCTCAGCAACCACTGACAAAGAATAATTTTGTTTTTGTTTTGTTTTTGTGCAAACAGACAGTGCTGACAAAAGAAATTATGAATCTATGAACAACTAAGCACAGCTGGAAACAAAATCCTGAGAGCAGAAGCAGAGAAGAAAGATGAGAAAAACAGTACATGCAGAACATTTCCCAGAAGCATAAAGCGCTCCACATCTACACAATATCCAGGGACGCCTTGCACATTACAGTGCAAATGCATCCACACAAGAGGAGATTAATACAAGAATCTCCGGTCCTTCCATCACCTGGATTCATGCAATTCACCGTGTCCAATCAGCAGGCAGAAAGCAGCACTTCTGAGTGGAGTGGGACCAAGGGTTGGCTGATAGCTCCCCACCAACCCTCCCTTCATTAACTCTGTAGGGTAAAGAGGAGCCCATTTAAGAAATGTGCTCAATCAGCCCAGTTAGATGAAAATGGGCCGGATGCTTGGCCAAACCAGGCTGAATAAAAACAACCTCTAATGAATAGAAACACAAGTGCCTGCATGGGCCAAACCTGCCGCTCGCAGGCCTTTTAAAAAGGGGGCTTTTACCTTTTCAGAGGCAGGAAATTGAATTACCTTTGAGAGATAGGGAAAAGAAAGAAGGTGGATGTGGTGTTTTTTCCTCCAAAAAAATTAACATCTTGTTACTTGGATGAACAATGTTCACACTTGGTGGCTTTCCGGTTTACACTTGATGGTGACAACTGTCAGCTCTCATTAGGAAGATAAGACTACTCTGCCCACACAATGCACCACAACGCACTAAACATCTTGCACTGTCAAACATAACTTTAGACACACCTCCGCTGCATGTAGATCTTAATATAAAGAAAATAAAAAACATCACAAAAGTAGAATAACTTTTAGTAGTTTCGTCAGCTGGTCTGTCTGTCTTGAATGACAGCACAATTAGTTCAAAACATCAGGATGGATAAAGCCTTTTCACACCCTCTAAAACACTTAGCACCTGAATGTATTCGTACTATGAAACAGAGGCAACACATATCATCCTGGTACAAGTGAGCATGAGTTCAGAGACTGAAAAACTGCTACTCACCAAAAAGATTTACAACACTGAGTGAGACAGCATTATGTGGAAAAACAACAACCAGTGGTAGAAAAACCACAGACTTAAATGATTAAGCTAATTGAATATGACTAATAATATGATATGAAGAAACAGCGGAAACATGCAGGCATGATGGCTCACAAGGTTGAGGGGTGTCAGGGTACATTGTTTTATTGAAGCTGGACGTACTGGCAGCGTGTTCAGACTTGGGTGAGAAACGTACGAGGCATCCGCCGACTTGTCACGTGGTGTGTGAGGATGAAGAATCGGTCTGACATACAACAAGAGCTGTGGAGATGAGTTTCAATGTGTTCGCTTTGGCGGGTGACTCACTATCAATGTACTGTAGCAGAAAGACATGAAAAAAGCAACAGGTTTGATAAAATATAGTTAAATAATCTAAAAGATTACATATATTTCTGAAGGAAAGTTTTAGCCAGGTGTAGCTAATGAAATGGAGTGCGTTTATCCTTATACAGGTAAAAATCCAAATCTCTTAGTTCACACAAAAGGAGTTTAAACAGTACATTGACTCGAGCTACAACAGAATACATCCAAAGGCTATTAAAACTATTAATTAGACATGTGATGAGATCTCACGATATAAAAACACCACAATATTTCTCTCATGGTAAAAATCTGTCTCACAATATCACCATGACGGAGTGAGAGAAAAATTATAAAAGTAAACAAGAGAAAATAGCATAGAATATAAGCCCGCAAGTTATAAATCATTCGTGTGGTAGTATTTTGAGTACAAAAAAACAACAGCTGTGGAAACTTTGGCATCACATGATAGATCAAACTGCACTTAACACACACTGAATGCACTTTATCTAATTGCTGTACCAGTTAGTTTTAATGCTAATATTGCTTATGCATTTTAATGTATGTTTAATTGCTTCATTTTGTTATTTAATGCAATCCTTTAATGGCTTATTTATTTATTTATATATGCGATTTTAAAGCTGCTAATTTTAATGGTTTCCTCTAAACTACATTGTCAATAAATTCTATCTATATATCTGTCTGTTTTTCCAGTAATATATTTGGTCATTGAAGATTTTTAAAAATAGTCTTGTCTCATTCTTATGAACCCATTATTGTGTATGCTTATCGTCACACCCCTACTATTAACGCCTGTTTTTGTTTAGGAGCTTTATTTGAATTGTGTCCACGCCTTAGCTCTTTGTCAACAGTCTAATATGTACTCTGTTCACGGTCATTTTATGACGCAAGGAAATTATCTGTCTGTCAATAAAGAAGGAAGGAGAAAAAAAAAGACAAAAAACAAAACAAAGTGAGTGTATTTGTGACCTGAGTGTCGCCTTTTGAGTATCATATTGGCACCAATATAAAACAGTCATATTAGATACAGAATAAACTGTCTCCCAGTCACAACACCATCTCCGAGTCCCCTTGACAGAATAGCAGCGTCTCTTGTGCCCCGACTGCCCAAGTGCCTGTAAAAGGAGGTCAAACAAACATTTGTCGCTGTGCTGTAACGCTGCTGCGCCCTCACAAGCGCCCGTCACGCCACCGCCAGCCTGCAAATTTATTGGGCCACTTTTGGATGTGTCAGAGCAGTCGGTGTCGATAAAGCTGGCCATAATGTTTGCCACCCCATCACAACAGAGATTTACCTCCCTGACAGACACATCCTGCTTCAAGGTCCTGTCTGTCGCCTCGCCCTGTGGCAGGCGACGACAGGAGAGAGGAACGGAGACAGGACAGCGCTTCAAACTGCTTATTATCACCAATTTGACACAGTGGACAGTTAAAGCCTGACACAAGTGCCCACACAAGCCCCTTCACTCGGTTATCCATTGTTGTCCTGTTACGCAGCACAAGCCCATAACACCTCAAGTGTAAATAAGAGAAGAAGGGGGATGTAACCTTGACTTCTCTGTCAGTCTCCCTTTCTGTTTTTTTTTTTTTTGTCTTTGGCTCCCATTCTCCATCCTGGACAGGAAGGAGGGAGGTGACAATGAGGGAGGAAGTTGATTGAGAGGCTCTATTATGCATCAACTTAAAGGAAGCTCCTGTGATGGATGACACAGACACCAGTCACCTTCAGAGCCCGGACGCCACGCTCCCAGCATCCTCTCTGGCAAATGACCTGAAAATCCAGCTGACATATTCAAAAAAGGGCTAACCGGAGCCGGGTAGCCTTGTGCCGTGTGCATAAGAAGGCCAATTTAAAAGAAAGTGGTGTGGGGAGTACAGAGATGTATGGGCATATATTGAAAATCCATTTCTGTTTTTCAGACACCGTCTGCCTCCGACAGCGAGGACAGGATTTCATTATGCTCTACAGGAGTTGTGAGGATTAAGGTAAGGGACATGTGTTTGACTTTAGGGCCTAATTGTTCCCCTAGTCAGGAGATGACAATTAATTGAGGGGTGTCACAAAGACCTTGACTGCAAATTTAATTAAATAAATGTTACTACAGCCATCTAAAACTACTTTAACGTAACAAGAAGTCTCTCCAGCGCATACAGACAGAGGTTAGTTCATTTATGCCAATTTGTCAGTAAATTAGGTATTCTGAAATGATTAATTTTGAAATTTTCCATTAAAAAAGATTAGCAATAATAGAGGACTGTTATTCAGAAAGAGCATTGTCCTTCATCTAGGTTTGCAAGTATTGTTACCAAACTGCCAACAGGGCTGCAACTAATTATTATTTTCATTATCTGTTCATCTGCTGATTATTTTCTCGATTACTCAATTAATCTTTTGGTCTAAAATCAGAAAGTCAGAAAAATTATAATTTTCTTGTGTCATTAAATGACCGTAAACGGATTACATAGTATACTCTTTACAAAGAGCTAGGGGGTGGATACAATTAAAATAAAGATTGTAAACTAAAAACAGGTGTTAATAGTAGGTGTGTGATGATAAACTGAGATCACTAGTCAAGAGCATATTTTAATCTTCAATGACGAAATATAAAAATGTCTTTGATTCGACTGAAAGTCACAATATGCAAAATAAGAATAAAATATTAAATATTCAACTTACTATCAACGAAAACAAAGAAATTCAGCAAATATTCACATTTAAGAAGCTAAAGCTTGAACATTTTTTGCATTTTTGCGTAACGAAGTACTTCAAAGTCAAAACTGTTGCTGATAAAGTTTTTTGTCTATAAATCACAAGAGTCTCACATGTATATGATATTAAAACACTCTGAAAGAGGCCAATCTGCATAAGGAGTGAATTTACTTTTAAGACTTTGAAAAGTACATTTTGCTGATATTACATCTGTATTTTTACTCAAATTAAACTTTGAATGCAGGGCTATACTTGTATTTGTATGGAGTATTTTCATATTATGGTATTTTTACTTTTACTTGAGAAAAGCATCTGAATACTCCCTCCATCCCTGGAAGAAGGAAACGCCAAAGCAGATGTGTTCATGTAGGAATCATACTTATATTATAGATCTTAAAACAAGGGGTTAAGACCCTGATTCATTTGCTTACAGTAATTAAATAACTAAGTGGTCAATAAAAACATACATATGATAAATCAAGATTAAAGGGATCATTGTGATGATGACCTCCTTCATGTCAAGGACAAACGCGAGTGACAAAAGGAAGGGGACAGAAATATAAAAATGCCTAAACACACACGCACAGAGACAAAAACCTCGCATAGTAACTAAAACAAACTAATAAGAAAAGAAATGTTGCAACAGCTGCATTGAAACACAAACATTTCCCAAACTACCCACTTGCTGGGTAGGCCACTGCACTGACTGGCAATTTCTCTGTGGGCATTTATTCCTATTTAAGAGGCAATCTCCGCACTTTGAGTGGCAGCAGGAGGTTTGGAGGGCAGGGGCTGCTATATTCGTGGCGCTCGGGGTCCTTCTGCTGATTCATAATTAGACGTGAACCCAGAGCGCCCACTACGGGGAGGTCAGAGGGGTGAGGAGGGAGACGAGGGAAGAGGAGGGGGTGAGCCGGCGCCCGCCTGATGGACACCAAATGAACAAATTATGATGGCCCCCTCTGGGTGTGATGGGGTCAAACGCCCTGCGCCCTGCCGCTGACAGTTCAATTTCCCCCCAACGCAGCCCCATTCGCTGACTGCTAATTATGAATGAAAAGTTATCAGCCTCAGCCACCCCGCCGCACACATGGACAGCGGTCGGAAGAGGTTTTGGGTGGGGTGGGAGGGTGGGGGATTTAAGAGGCATTTGCGAGAGATCCTAATGTCAAAATGTTATTAGAGAGAGCGGTAGCATGCAGAAACTGGGGAGGAGGAGGAGGAGGAGACAGAAGAGGAGGCGGGTCAAAGACAGTGACCAGGGTTAATCTAAATGCCTTTGATAACCATGCAGTAATTCTCTAAAAGGGCCCGAGCACTCAGCTGAGACAGACTCGCTGCCTCTGTGGGCAGATTGCTGAGAAATAGAAATGACACTGAGGCCAGTGTGTGTGTGATTGTGTGCGATTGTGTGTGTGTGTGAGAGCTGTATAAGCGTGTGCATGCATTGAGAGGGGCGTGTGTGAATAAAGGTGAGGTTATTTACCCTTGTCTATGAATCCTGATGCCCATCATGTATTTATGCATAGAATTGACTCTAAATCAGATGTTGATGTGCAAAAAGTTCCCTGTTCTAATCTGCATTTCTATTCTGTATTTCTCCGTGGCCTTCACCTGAGGAGGAGAGAGTGGCGAACAAGACTGGCGCTGCATAAACGGTGGCCTGAGAGCAGCTGTCAATCATACTGACTGACAGGCGGGCAGGACTGACGGGCAGATTCAGAATACAGAGTAACTGACTACAAAGCTTAGTACAGCACCAGAGCTGGGATATTTGTGAAAAGACGTTCATCTACATGCAGACAAACTAAACGTTTTCTTCCACCACCAGTATTTCTCTTCATTTAGATGTGTACATGAATCTAAAATAAGTACTAGTGTTTAAAATGTGATACTGAATGTGAAAACTTTACTTCAACTTTAGAAGTGCTTGTAGGATTTTGAGGCTAACAGTTTCCCCTCTTCTTCCAGTCTTAATAATAAGCTAAACTAATTCGCTGTAGGCTTACATTTAACATGTGAGACTGGTATTTATCTTCTCATCTAAATTTTGGCAAGAAAGCACACAAGCATTATTTCACAAAATGTCTAACTATTGCTCTAACATTGTAACTCTACCACGGCTGCTTCTGTCTGCTCTGTCGATATGGCAATTATTCTCTGTGCATCCTGGAAGAGGAATTCCTCCGCCGTTGCTCTTCCTAAAGGTTTCTTCTTTCCTTGTTCCCCACAGTTACAGAGGTAACTCATATGTTGTTTAAATTGAAAACACCATCAGACACTTATCTATTTTAATATCTATAAAGACATATATTGACGCGTTGCATTTACCTCGGAAGTCAGAGGTGAGAACGACGTCACGCCCAAGTGGACCACGTTCCAGTTAACAGTCAGAAATTCTTGCTCGGCCAGCCGCTGTTTACAACTAGCCAGGTTAGCCATTGTTACCAACATTGGTTGATAGAAACGCATTACGCAGTATATATGCATACTGAACACAGTAGCAACATGTTTGCACTTTGTTCACAATAGTTTATATGAGACACAAATACACAGAAGTGCTAATAAACAGTAGAAACTACACCTTTCACTGTCGGAAATCCGCCTTAAGGGGATGTTCCAGTTGAAATTTGTGACTGGGAATTTGGAAATTCTGACTTCCCAATACAACTGGAACGCAAGGTAATTTCATGTGTACATCTCTCTTCTAAATTAATACGCCTTTGAGACTGCAGAAGCATTTAGCACATATCAAGAGTCAGGAAGGAAGGAAGGAAGGAAGGAAGGCACGCTGTGGTTCAAACCTAAAAAAATAAAACAAATTCCTCTCTGATTGCAACCTTTCCTCAACTGAATTTAGATTTAGTGCTGAAACTATTATTTGATTAACATACAAGTGGATTTAATTAATCACTTAATCTGTTGATGGTAAATTGAATACGTTTGGGGTTTTAACTGTTGTTGGGAAAACCTTACGATCTGGGAACTTTATACATTTTTTTCTTTCTATATTTTTACACAATTAATCTAAACAATTATCCACAGATTAATCTTTAAGTAAAAAAATCATTAGTTGCAGCCCTATTTATAATTATGAGTAAGTTATTTATGTGAATTCAAGTAAATACCATAGTAAAAGCGCACGTCAAACACCTGTGTGAATGCTATAAACATATTAGAAAGATTCACGCCAATCATCCATATTCTGATTTAATATCGTCAAACAGCAGAGTTACCACAGACCTGGCTATGAGAGACAAAATAGACACAGCAGCAGCATAAAAAATGGTCTGGACATTTTCCTTCCCGGGGGAAGACAAGATACAAAATATGTTCAGAGCCGCTCACACACGGAGGAGAGAAAGGAGCCGTCAGAGTAGGAAAGGTCAACCATCAGATATACACAGCACCGACACACAAGGGACACAACATCTGACAGAGAGAGATGGAAGGTGACAGAGAGGAGGAGGAGAGAGACATAAGACCGAGAGAGGGGGAGAGAAACGGAGCGGGTGGACTTATAGATGAGACACAGAAATAGAGTTCAAGGGTGTGGAAGAGCAAAAGACAGCAAGGGTGAGAAAGACAAACTATAAGAGATACAGGAAACAGGGAGAGCAGTTGTACTGTCCTGACTGGTTATAAATATAAGAAGGCAGAAAAGGTCAATAGTTGGCGTCTGAGGCAGAAATGTTCCACAAGGGAGAGAGGCTCATTTCACCATCTCATATGCTGCTCGGCTGTTCTGTCAGTGTCAGCGACAGAAAGGAACAATTGACTCTCAACACACGTTGGTAGAGGAAATGTCACCCTGTGTGTCTCTACATCAGACACACACACACACACACACACACACACACACACACACACACACACACACAGCATACTAACCTGCATGGTGGAGGAGATGTTGGAGAGAGACAGGCCCTCGAGGTCGGACAACAGGCTCGAAGAGAGGGCTGAATACTTTGGTGCGTCTGTGGGAGCAGGAGAAACTAAAGGACGGAGAAAAAACAGAAACCGAGAACAGGTACTTTAAAGCTGCTATGTAGTGGTGGCATGCATTGCTCTGTGTCACTAGGTGCGTTCAAGATGTCTGCGGCTGACTTTCGCCGACTTGACGGTCTAACGTGAGCTGCATGTGACTGCAGGGGCGGGGAATAAAAACGGCGACATCAAGTCGGACACATTCTGCCTGCGTGAGCTTACTGTGAGCTGAGATCACTGACTGATTTTTCTTTGCAAATGTTGCGAGAACAGGCAAAAGTGTGGTTCCAATTTTGTGCAGCCGGGGAAAAGCTAAAGCAGCCGCCGGACTCGGCGCCTGCAGCCGCCTTACTCCCGTTTAATGTCATGTGACACGGTGATGTTTTGCAGCCCCGGTGAAAATCTGACACAATTTCTAACTAGCACGCCTTATTTTAAATCCAGCATGCATCACGTTAAATCAGCGCTGCGCAGCGCCGCATGAAGTCAAACGCACCTATTGTGTCTTTGCCACTGGAGGGCGCCAAGACAAGAATTAATAATTCTGAACACAGTATAATAACCACTTTTTTTGCCACTTGGGGGCTGTGGGAAACGCTGAAAACAACTGACATTTTATCCCTTTATAACATGTATTGGCAATTGGGTTCAATCACAGGACACTTTTCCTAGCATTTTTTCAATGAAGGGCAGCATAGTTTCACAGGCGTGGAAGCAGCTGGCTTGTCAATATATTTATTTGTTTCAGTTTCAATTTAAAAAGACCAAAGTGATTTATAAAAGTGTTTCAGAATTTCATCTGAGGGAAGATATTAAGTACGTGCTAACAGAGTTACAGCAGCTTATGTTGCTGTAAAACGTGTTCTGTGTTGTACTACGAGACATGAGATTTAATTTGTGGCCTGTTTGAGATAAACCACTGTTGTTATTATTGCTGCCTTTCAAAAAAGAATTGTTATCCGCCCATCAATCTAGTGTTTGAAACCAAGGGGTACTTCTTTCATTTAAATTATATATCTGTGTAACTAATCAAGAAATGTTATTAGACTTCATTTCACCCCCACTTGGAATAGCCAGGCATTGAAGGAGGCACAGCAGCCACGGTTGCCTCTCTTCTAGTGCTGGGCACCGATTAAAATCTTTTATCGCGATTAATTGCATTGTTATGCGCAAGACTGAATAATGAATTCTAAAGTAGTGTAGTGCACACTTTTAATTTAAATGTACTGCTATATACACAAAAGTGCAATAACATGTGGTTTGCAAGCACTTTAAACAAATAAAGTGCTTCTTACCAGCAGTATTACCTTTACAAGGTAGCAATAAGAAATTTCTTGTAAATCTCAACTTAAACATTAATGTAATGAAATCAACAAAGCTATTTGCCACTGCCAGGGCATTACCACGATCATAACAGGCACCTTCGGAGCAACAAGTTAACATATATAAATCTGTTTTCTTGTTTTTTTATCTGAACAGGTATCAGCAGAAACATTTTTCTTTTATCATCTGGGAGCAGCATAAACAGTCTATGTTCAGAAGCAAGTGTCCCTGTCAGAGTGAGGTGAAGTGGTCGAGCACAAGGCGTAGCGTCAAGCAGGCGCATTCTCGTAAACCTGTCGCTGTTGTGCTCGCCTCACGCACACGCACGCCCGCCGCCGAATTTAAACTGAATTGAATCCATTACTGTTTACTAAATAGGCCAGAGGAGGGAATTTTACATGGCAGAGCAAAGTTACGTAGCCTACAATTTTATCTTCAGTTAAAAAGGCTACAGCTGTGTAGCGCAGAAGCCGTTGCCATGGTTACTATCCATAGAGCGCCCGCCGTGATAATAGCGAGTTAACGTGCCCAGCCCTACTCTCTTCACATGGAGGCATCGATTATTATTAAATGACACGATGTCATGCTTAGTGGGATTAACAGAAGCCTTAAATTTCTATACAAGTTGTCTACAGAAGACAAAAATCCTGTTAAAGTTTTGATGCAGAATATCAAGGGGACAATTTAACATTTTGTGAAGGTGCCAAACATTATTTGGAGGACTGGATTTGGCCCACAGGTCGCTATTTGTTGTTGAAACATGTGTTATAAATTGCGTATTTACACATCCAGTACACACAGAGCAACACTGACATTCATTTGGATCCATGTTTCTGGCCACCTGACTAATGTAAGGTCAATATTCACTCATATTAGTGCTCTTTCAGGGGCTCCTTCAGCTCCAGAGAATACCTGGGTGATTAGGATACATCTGGTTCATCAAAGCTTTTTTTGAGCCTGCTGCTGTTGAAAACTAGGTTTATAAGCGAAGGATTTCCATCTTATACAGACTAAGACAAATGTTGTAAATTGAGCCATTTACAGAGGAAAAGTGCAGACAAACTCACAGTCATCTAGATCCAGTAAAGAGACTTCTTTCTTGGACTTCACTTCCACCTGAAAAAAAAAAAACCAGCAAAATGACGATGAGCAACAAAGAAAAAAGATCCGGCACAAAAATGACAACTCAAAACAAAAGTACTGAAAGTGTGTGTTGTGCTATTCAGTGGAGGAAATGTTTCAATTTAGCTGACAGTGTCTCTCAAGACGCGAGACATTCATCCCAAAAACAGATACTCTGCATTTATATGTAACATGTCTGGAATTTCCATTGACCAGTCATGCACAGTGTCGTGTCACAACCGATACACGCCACCTCGTGCGACTGAGGCGGGCTTGTCAGGTGTTGACTTGTGGGAATTACAACACACGCCTCTGGCTCCCACCACAACAGGCCCAATAAAAACGGATTTAAACATACGAGCGCTTTTATCACACCCTCCTAACCAACCAAGACTCCATTCACGTCCCATAAAGAACCATAAAATTCCACTCAGGAGGAAGAAACCCCCCCAAAAGAAACAAAACAACAGGACAGAGGAGGGAGTGAGGAATGAGAGTGAAAACAAACAAAGTTAGCGGGCGTATCTTATCAGATCTTCTTTTGACTGACGCTTCGTGATGGTAATAGAGACGGAAACCTTGTTAGCAAATACAGGGGTCTGGAAGAGCTGGGGGGGGGGGGGGGGGGGGGGGGGGATGAGTACAAGGAGAGGGAGAGAAAGATGCATAATTCATAGGCCATGTCCAAATGACAAACGGTACGATATGAGAATTTCACAGTGCAGAAAAGGGAAGGGAGGGTGAAATAATGTGAGGAGCATAACAGGTGAGAAAAAGATGGCGAGGGTTGAAAAGGGGACAGATGAAAGACTTGAAGAGAAAAAGCAAAGCCGATTACAAAAGGAGCAAAATTATATCCCACTATATAAACTGTGATTTCATGTACCTGGGGAACAGCAACTCCCTGGGAGAACATGGTGTTTGTCCTCATATTTAAACATGATATATTGTGGAATAACTCAGATCATGGATGACTATTTTATTATGATTGAGACTGAGCTAGAAACTATATATTACAGCATGACAAATGCATGTTTTTCTTCCTCTAGAGAATTTAGGCAAGTACTATTAAATGTTTGATAAAAGCTCCAAATCAACATCTGTTGTATGTAGAACCAGATAATACACCAGAATTGCTTGCAGTGTATTTCCATGGCTAAGAATATCTATATAAACTGCCAGATGTCTATTTTTAACGTTCATTTTACTTGTCTAGCAGTTATGATTATAACATGTATTTTAGCATTAGTATGCTCCACTTTATTGGGGCTGTCTAATCAAGGCATTAAAACAAATACAGTAAAATAAAATAAATTGAAAGTGCTCAGAGATAAAGCAGGCCTTGGTGTAGATGTATACCTCCACCAAGACTTTAATTTTTAAAAATAGAAAATGTTTGTATGTAAAATTTTAGATGGCATCCGGAAAAAAATCAAAATGCACAAGATAGACAATCTGATGATACATGTGTTAAGACTGTTTTCATTAACTAGGACCCTCTTGAAAATGAGACGATGGATCTCAAGAAGCTATCTTTTAATTAATTCAAATATGTGTAGGTCACATGACTGATTAATAGACTCGAAACAACAACATTAGACACCATCCTAAATGAAGGTAAGAATACAATAAAGCACGATGTACCAGGCAAGAGTTGTGCAGAGTAGCTCACACTGTTGAGCATTCTCAAAGTTAGACTTTGTTCTGCTGCTCAATTCAAACATTTGTTCATCCCAGGTCCAAAAAACCCAACGAAATCATAATGTTACCTTGGGTTTAGACTTCATATCACTCTTCTTCTTCTGTGCTGTGAGGGAGTCTGAGTCAGTGTCGTCCTCAGAGTCTGTCTCCGAGCCAGAGGAGCTTTCAGCTGACGAGCTGCTAGCTTGGGCTACAGGTCCATTGCCGTTTTCATCTGAGTCACTGAAACATGAACAGCAGAAATTGCCTCACGTATAGTATCAATACAAGCAAAACAATACATCTATGAAATAACAGAACTGCCCATTTACTTTGTGAAACGTTAACATGCTTTTACCACAACATTTCCATAAAACTCTTCCCTGTGTATCATTTGAACAAATGGTCTTGAAACCACCAGCCAATGTGTTTTTGTTCTTCTCCATCCAAACTGAAAAGCTTAAACTTGGCCCGGTCAGAGCAACAGCGATCAATCTGTTTTTGTTTGTGAAGTTAATTCAATGTTGCGTTCACTCAAAAAGACTTTTTCCATCTTTCTCCTCTCTCTTTCACTTGCTCTGTCCCTCTTCAATTTGTCCTGATAATGAGTGTTTACTCCGCCTGCCTGGGATTTTCAGCCATTAAATTAATGAGGGGAATTGTGATGGTAACTGGCTTTTTAACTTGGGCGATGATGAAAAGCCAGTATTAATTTGGCCTACAGATTTCATTTGCTGCGAACAGGAAAAAGTGATATAAATCACTGTGGGCTTGATTAGGCCCTGCCTGAAATGACTGGGCCATAATGAGGGCATTATGCTGTGTTTGTTGTGGAAGCACTGGGGTGAGCTGCTCTAATTACTGTGTGTATGTGTGTGTGTGCGTGTTTTTGTGTGTTTGAGCACTGGGGTGAGTTGCTCTAATTATACTCTCTAATGGAGAGAACAGGGTCAGCCGGCGGCCTGTCACACAGCGAAATCAGGTACATTCGGTGCGAGTTTGTGTGTCTGTGGGCAAATGAAGTAGAGTGAAATTTGCCACTGTGTAAGAGAGAGTACGTGAGCATATTCAGTAGTAATGACTCAAATCTCATTCATTGGTAACACCAGGCTGCTAAATGACCAATCAAAAGTCATTATCCATTAGCCATGTAAATGTGGGTTACGCTACTGGAGGAAAATTCTCCTTGATTAGCTTGTTAATGGAACTCATACTAACGATATTCTAGCAGCTCTGCCAGCCTGATGTGTCTGTGTGTGTTACAGAGAGAAGTGATCGAGAAGGTGTATACACAGCACAACAGGTGTGTGTGTGTGTGTCTCACAGATGACACCGTTTCCTCCTTCAAGAAAGCTGGTGTGAGGTTATGTTCTGAAAACATGACTTTTGTCTACATTTGGTGAAGTGCAAGCATTTGGGCCCAGAATCTGTTAACTAAGCTTTGGTTGTTTGGTGGTTTCCATCTTCTGAAAAGGACTTACAACACTGTAATCTGGTCCTGTTAAACTCTCTTCTTTGTTGCAAAGTCTAGAGTCTAAATAACTCTCATTCAAACAGATTATTAGAGTCTATTTTCAAAATGTACCCCATTCTATTTTGCCTAAGATTTTATTTTTTCATATTTGATTCCCGAATTCCTAATGTATATCACACTTTTAATAGTTTTGTTGATTATCTATACAATACTAATTTGTGATGCACTGTTGGTGTTATCTTGAGACAGGCTGCAACCGCACCTATGGGCAGCGGTGATACTCGCATCATAAGTAGAAATATTATAAAAATATTATATATTTTATTATCTGTTTATTGTCTTAGATAAGTGTCTTATTATCTAAAAATACTCCATTAGAAGATAAAATCTTGACTTGTGTTGAAATGTTAAGTAAAGGTAGATTGGAGCAAAAGTGATTTTCACAAGTCACAAGATATTTTGAAATGTGTATTTCTAAACTTAAAGTTAAACAAGAAACAATATTTATAACAATGACAAGTAAAACAGATGTAAAACAGAACAAGGGGAGCGTGTTGCTCTACGGAGGCGGCGGCTAAAAGCAGCAAATATTGGCACACTGGCACCGGCTCAATGTACATCTGTCTATCTGTCTCTATTCACAACCTAGAGGAGGAACTGTGCATGAGTGTATTATATAAAGAGTATAATGATTAGTTAATAGTTTACTGTTAGTATAACAAAAATATATTATGTAGTGCTTTAATTAGAATTTCATATAATAGTACACTTTTTACCACTTGTTGAGTATTAAAACCAGTTGTAGTCGTTTCATTTCTGTGTGTTTTTTTAAAATTTAATCCTTGTGCAAGCAAAATGCTCTACATTGGTCTCTAATTTGTTAATGCTAAGTACTAACTTGTCAATAGTCATATCGGTCAACATTTAATGATTTACTGAAGCACGTCAAACATTTTTTAATGTCCTGCCTCATCCAGGCTGTGATTGGTCGGTTGACGAAAAGTGACTGACAAGCACGTCGGCTCTGTGAAAAGTTGAACAACAAAAAGGCACAGATACAGATCATGTTAAATGGCACTGAGCCACACACACACACACACACACACAAACCTTCCTTATCTTCTCCCTGTTTTCTTCTGTCTTACTGCTTCAGCTGCTGCAGACATTGCTCTGTCTCGGTCACAGAGCGACCGGAGTACCGGTGTTGCTGTCGATATATGCAACCTATCGAGATGTGCTACTTGGCAGTTCTTGCATGCACATTGGTTAGGGGTACAATATAGTACAATATATTAGAGCAGAAGTAGCGTAAAATGGAAATCTTTAAGTAAAGCACAAGAAGCTTGCACTTAAGTACAGTATTGGAGAAACATTCCACCACTGCCATTTAGACAGACTAACACTGTTTCTTTAATAACTGCTAAGGAATTATGTTTAAAGTGTCTTCAAACTGGACAAATAGAGGTTTGGTCCATTCGTTCATCAAAGTATAAAGTAAGAGACAAGTACTTGTGTCTCAGCCGTCTCTGCAGAGTGCACCAAGGATGTTGTAGACACAGGGTAAAAATAACAGCAAGGTCACAGAAGTGAGTGAAGAGGACACAGCTGCATACAAGGCATTAAACTTTCTGACCCATTCAGCCTTATCTGAAGATAAACTACCAAGTTAACATCAAATATTTCGTAAATAACTAGACCACCAGACATAGGCGCTCCACCCACACACAGCATAATAGTGGCCACATAGTACACTAAACATAGTTCATTTAAAAATCAGTACATGGTCAAGATATACTGTAGATGCGTGTGTTTTTTTACACACCTTGTTTGGATCTGAGCTTTTCTCCGTTATTATTATTAATGTATTCTTTTGAATTATTGTCTCTTAGCTTAAGCACAGTCACACTGTGTGCATGCAATGGTTTGAAATTTCTTCATTTGGAACTTCCAATGAGTTGCTAAACAGCGCTGCATTCACTGCCACTTAACACAAATCATTTGTCAGATAATCAAACCCCAGAAAACAATTACAAATTGCTGCAAAGGCTAAAACTTGGAGTTTTGTTCAGGCTCTACTAAGGCATAATGAAGACATAAGCCAAAACATGCTGGAATAAACCAAATCTTTTCCCCCCATTTGGGGGAGCATTCATCTAATTTTCAGTTTCACAACCATTTCAGCGAGTTTCATCTTTTCATGCATCACAAATGACTCAAGAACACCTTTGTCGTCGATGCAAAGATATAAAATTTTTTTGTGGGTTTAGGGAAAAAAAGATCAAACTGAACAGAAGGAAGTATCATGCCAGCAGGTGGGTTGTCATATAGAGGATAAAAAAAAAAAAAAAAAAGAAGTTGCGAACAGATGGGGGTTTGAGCTTATTGATGCAGCAAAGCACTGATCACATTTGTTGTTGACTACGACTCCAGTGTATCTCACAAACACACACCTGTCTAATTAGCTAAGCGAGAAAGAAGCAGGTAACATCTGGACACAGCAAATTCACAGGGAAGAAAAATTATGCTCTCAGAGTCTCACAGGCGGGAGAGATTTTACTCTACCTGTCAGCAGCTGTTGGCTTGCTTTTCTTCTGCGGTGCCTTCTTCGTCTTTTTCTTCTTTTTTTGTTCCGATTCAGATTCGCTGGAGCTCTTTTCAGATCCACTGGAACCCTTTCCATCACTGGAGGTGTTTTCTGACTCTTCACTGCTTTCCTCCTCACTCTCACTGCCCGACTCTGTACAGACATACACACAACAAACGTATCAAACATAAGCCCGGTAAATTAAAGTTCATGAGATCAAACCCTGTTTATGATTAATGGCATTTTACAGACGAAAATGAGGAATGCATTTGATCCAGTTTGGAATTTTATCTCACTGTTTACTGTTAAATCACCTACAGTCTCCAACATTTCCTACTGCTGCTGTTTCACAATAAAAGCCTCTAAATCCTCAGAAAGGTAACAAACACCTTTTGTGCTTTGCTTCTGTGTGGAAAACTACTAGCACAGCATAAAATCAGATCAGGGTTGCAAATGGCATGAAAGAAAAAGGAAAATTATTAACTGGCATCTTCTTCTATTAAAACAATGTGAATTTGTTTGGCTGCACTGAAAACAGATTCTCTCTTCTGTTGTGTTTCTGATCAAAGTAGCTGCTAAAAATTCAGAGACCTGTAGTGTTAAAAGTCCAGTGTGTAAGTTTTAGTGGCATCTAGTGTTGAGGGTTGTGAATTGCAACAAACGGCTCTGTGTGCATTCACTTGCTCCTCGCACGAAATAAGTATAATAAATGTCTTAATTCTAATGGCAACTGTAAATTCAGCAGTAAAAAAAAAAAAACTAACTTCGTACCTTTTGTGCATTATATCAATTTAATTTCTAAATCTAACAACAAAAAGGCTGTGAACTGTCAACATATGGTCCTCTTTTAATATCTTTATAGAATATAGACTACCCTTGGCAAAGTTTTTATTATTTGTGTCTTCTTATATATTTCTGTACTGTTCTGTATACTTCTTTATGTCCTCTGAAATGTGTCCAAATTTCACTTCTCTTCTTACTTTGAACAAACCAAGACAATTACTACTAATACTACTTGTTTTCCGCACGTATTCAACGTAGAGCAGCTTGACCGTTTGGGCTACTGCATAAACATGGCGGCGCAACAAGGCAACATCGATGTAAGGGGACCAGCGGTGTATGTAGATGGAAATAGCTCATTCTAAGTTAATAAAAAAGAAACAGTTCATTATGTAAGGTCACCACTGAAAACATATTTATGTATATATATTTCATTTCTGTCAATAGATTCTCCTAAATATTACACACCGAACCTTTAAATCACACTTGCCGTTAACCAGGATTGAAATCTTAGGGATTATAACTTCAATACAACATTTCAACATCTTGTCACTGTGATAAAACTTATTTGACAAAAACAGAAACAAACCTTCACCACTGCTGCTGCTGCTGCTGCTACTGCTGTCTTCGCTGCCACTGCTTTCAGACCCTTCCTCTTCTTTCTCCTCTTCATCATCCGAGTAGAACTTATCTGATTTGGGTTTCTTGGCCTTCCCAACTATCGGTGCCCATTCTTTCACCTAAATAGATGAGCTAAGTTATATTTGAGACATTATGAAATAGTTTTTGCTGTGTAGGTGCACAATGGAAAGAAAATAAATCATTCCACAACTGCCTTGTCATGAAAAATATACTTACAACTTTTCAGACAAAATAAAGAGTATCTTGTTATTAGCAGTCTGTGAAGAGCTGGATAAAGTGGGTATGCACACTGTATACCTCTCAATCACTTTAATAACATGCAGTGGAATTAGTCAATTAACTAAAACTATTATCAATTCACTCAATGTTCTCTCCCAATTCTCGCCCAGTGTCAGCTGGGCCCCTCAAAAGTGATACGTGGGTCTAGCTATGGATGGAAGGACAGTTCTTTTAATCAGGTTTTTGGCATTCTCCAACTAGATCTCCCTTCTATTAAATCTACATTATATTTAAAAGGACATTGTTGTTGTTTATTGTTTTATTAGGATCCCCCATGAGCTGCCACAAAGTAACAATGCTTGAGCTCAGAGAAAAAAAAAACTGAATAATCAATAACCTTCCTTAATGAAAAACCTTATTTTTGTAATTTCTGTTCTTTAACGTCTAACAAGGGCCAAAAAGTTCTTGTCTGTGAGCTGAATTGAACAAAGGAACGCATGTTAATTTCTCCAACACAAACTGATATATCCCACAAAACAAAGCTGGACATCAGACGATGTTGGAGGCCGGTAAATGTCTTTTTCAACCACCATATATCAGTGTACAGTGGGAGATCAGACTTCATAAAATATTTTTTTAAATAGTGCACTTTAACATGATTTTAAACCACTACAGGTGCAACTAACAATTATTTTTATTATCAATTAGTCTACTGATGATTTTCCCTATTGATCGATTCATTCTTTGGTCGATAAAATGTCAGAAAACCAGAAAATGTTTTCATTTGAGAAGTTGAATCCAGTGAAATTTTGAATTATTTAAATGATTATCAAAATAGTTGCAGGTTATTTTTTCTGCAATCGACTAATCAACTACTTACTGCCGTTCAATAAACCATGACAGGCATGTATGAAGTATAACTTTCATAAAGGAGCGTGTCAGGAAGGTGGACTTCTTACTGGCTCAATGACCTCCACGTTCCTCACGGATTGGTCAGGAGCAACATCTGGCCAGTCTGAGAGCTCCTGGTATCCAGTTGTTTTAGTATTGAGGCTGTGGGAGAGAGTGCCCAGTTGGAAACGATCTCGATCTAAAAAGTAGAACAAAGTCAAACAAAATTTAAACAAAAAAAGTACTGGGTTGCAAAGATGAGTGGCAAAAAGCAAGGAGGCGGTCATTTTAGTTTAATGAGTGGTGGAGAAATTAGGGTATGTCAGATAGAGAATGGTTCAAAGTCACCTCACTGGGTCCTTAATTAGGGAGCCAGTGGCAAAAATGTCACTGTAAACTCAGACAGACCTTTAATATAAGACCTAGGCACGCGCTTTCAATATCAGCTTTCTGTATTTGTGTGTACATATACACACATTCACCGTTTTCTCTCACAAGGAAGGTAATCAATGTCTGTGCATTGGGAGGTATGCTCTAAAAACAGTGCTTTGCAAACAAAAAGAGAGAAAAGACTTGGGTGAATATTAAGAATGACAGGGGTGGTTAACGCTTTCCATAAACATCCAGTAGGTGCACACTGCCTCTGAATTTTAATGTTGTAGGAGGCACTTTCTGTCCCTTTTGTCAAGAACAGAGAGAGAGAGAAAAGAGACAGCTAAATGAGGCAGATTTTTTTCCCCCTCCGAGCGTCTGAAAAAGGTTAGCATTAGCTCAATTATTTTACCCATGCCATTAGTCCAAGGTAAAGGGGTCTGACCTAACTGCCCTTCAGAGAGACAGACACACCAGAATAATAAAACCACTGCCTGAATCATCTTTGCATAACACTTGAAATAGAGCCGCTGAATGTGAAATAGATGAATTACCAGAGAGGAATTGTATTTAATCTTAAACTTTCAACCAATTTAGAGGATTTAATGTGTCTGAAAATAAGAATAAGAGGTTGATATGAGAAATGCATGAAGTACCTTTGAAGGCAGACTCTAGCACTGGGGCTGGTTTGGGGGCCAGTAGGATGCGTCGAGCGTACTTGTTGAGGGCACCGCTCTTCTCACTGGGCACTATCAGCTGTCTTATGAAGCGTGTTCGGTCTCTGATATCATAGTTCTGGTCGTATTTGCCGAGGTTCAGGATGTACTGGGTCAGCAGCTTGGTCTAAGGCCGGGGAGGGGGGTTGGATTATGAGATGACATAAGACAGCAGCCAACACTTTTTTGGGTAAAGACTGTGAATCATTAGGAAACAGTTTTTGCAGAGGAGAAGGAAAATGCCATTGCTGTCTTGCAGAGAGAAGATCATTACAACTCTTTCTTGTTTGGATTAATCTAAAAAGATATAATTTGACAATCACAGAGCTTTAGAGGTGTCAGTAGGTGTATTTTGAAACTTTGGATGGAGCCAGCCTGTCCATTTTCCACTGTTTATGCTAAGCTAAGCTAACTGCCTCCTGGCTCAAGCTCTGTACTTAGGGCAAATATGTGATCTTCTCATCTAAGAAAGAGAATGACGGTATTTCCTTTATAAAACTGGAATATATCCATACACTTCAACCAACTGAACTGAGCAAGTATAGCCATTCATGACCGCCCCTTAATGACTAAACATCAGACACCACCGCCCCCCCACCCCTTGTCTCTGGGTCACTCCCACACTTTCTTTCTTTGAAATGCTTGGTTCTTATTATAACCTGGATAAGTAAAAGGCAAAACCAGGAGAAACAGCACTTGAACTGACATTGATTATTTAGGCAGGCATAAAAACTAAAATCAGTGCTGTCATGAAGGCAGCATTATAAACAAAGCCTTTTCTGCATTGTCTTCGTCTCTCCCTCTCTCCTTCTCTATCCTCCCCGACACATTACGAGAGGTGTAATGATGTGCTCGTTTGGAGGGGAAGCGTCTGGGCTCATAAACCCAGCTCAGAGGCCAAAATCACCCCATCTAACGGAATAGGCCTGTAGACACCAAGCTGCACTAGGAGATGCTTCATTACGTTAAAGCTGTCTCATTCACAGCTCTATATTTAAACCGAGCATTTAGCTTTGAGTTGCAGAAGTGTTCGGTTCCTCTGCTAGACAAAGCTGTGTCTTGTAGAAAAAAAACTTACGTTAAGATAACAGGAATCTGATAAATTTCTTTTGGCTTGCTACTTTATTTTGTACCTGCTTGGAGTTGGTCAGGTAGAGTTTGGCTGCTAGGTTAACTATCTGCAGCTTCACAATGTCCTCCTCTGCTGTGAAAGTCTTTGCAGTCTTACGGAGTACATCAGGTGCAATTTTTGGCACCCTTTCACAGTACTCTCCCATTAGCCACAGGATGCTGGCTCGAGCCATGGGGACCTGCAAGTTTACATGACAAATCATAGAGAAAGAGCAACAGTTACTCAGAGTGCTAGCATAAATATTGACGCACGCATTTTACGACACTAATTTGATCCTGTCTAAACTTAAATGGATCAACAGTACGAAGAATACAATGATGAATCATACAGTGATGTTGTCGAAGAGCTTAGCCATGTGTTTGATGATCTCACTGTGCTGGGTGGGCTGAGTCTGAAGCAACTTCTTGATCACCACCACACTCTCGGCCACCACCGTCTCTGCAAAGACAAAACAGCAAATTCTCCCAAAAGACACCAAACAGGAAACTCACAGCACCTTAATACACTGAAGAAGAAAAACCCTGTGGCAAAAGGCTGATGCAGATATCTATAATCAATTAAGGCGTTTTACCGTCTCTGTTGGAAAGCAGCAGCACCAGACCGTTGAGACAAGTGTCTGTCACCTCAGAGATATTGGTGGCACACCGGCCGATGGCCTGAATGGTGGCCGCCGCAAACATCTTGTCCTGGCTCTTCACGTAGGTCTGAAAAAAGACAAGACCGAGGACAAAGACAGTGAAGAGAAGAAACTGTATACAAGTCCCCAGAAGGTGTAATCCACACAATCTCAAAGCAGGCACTATCCAATGTTGATGCAAATAGCTGGTAATCAATAAAAAACACAAACCTGAAATTCCCGCAGAATAGTGGAGATGTTGGCTTCATTGGCCAGGTTGGTCAGGATCTCCAACTACAAAAATCAAAAGGCGAAACGTTGGCTGAAGTATGGGCTCAAGTAATTAAGTAAAAAGATTTTGAGCTAGGGAAATGGTGTTCAGAAAGGATTTCAAAGACTCTGGTTGTGCAGTAAATCACCCTTATAAAAGCTGTGGCAAAACTGCAGGAGAAATTCAAGTTTGTAAATGTGTAGAAAACATTTGTAGTTGTAGAAAAGAGCATAAACACTAGCATATGTGGAATAATATGGTATCTTTTACCGTAAACTTGAATTTCTGCTGCAGCCATTTTTCATGGCTTTAAAAAGGAATAATATTCAACCACACGGTGTGAAATTATCATTTTACAAGCTCAAAATCTTACTGATCCTTATCTGAGCCCATGTTGTGGTACAGTATGCACATCATGAGCCGGTAGTTACCTTCAGTGTTTTGATATGTGTTGCATCTGTAGATCTGACATAGAAACTCTTCATGAAGGGCTCAAACATCCCCTGTTTGGAGATACTTCATGTTATTAGACAGCCTACACCAATGACAGGCACCATCATTGTTGTTCGGCTTTCACAAGCTGACTTACCTTCCTCTGAATGGACATTGTGGCTATATTCTGAAGCACAATGTACTGCACCTCTCTGTGTAAAACAGAAAGAAAACAACTTGTTTTATCGCCAGCATGGACACAGAGTTACATTAAACTCAGTGATGAATGAAGACGTTAAGTGTTGCTTAGGAGGAGGCAAACAGAGACATTACCTGTGGCTTCTTAATAGTCGAACCAGTGACTTGGTGACGATGTTGACTTCATGTTTAGGGGCCAAATGCCAATAGAGCTGCGCGACAGACATCACCACCTAAAACAAACCACAGTTAGGAATTAAATAGATTTAAATATCTGTGCATTTGAATACCTCTCACCTGTTTTAATGTTCAACCACTTTTTGTTTCAAATCTCTTTAGCGCATTTCTCGCTTGTTTCATTTTATAAATATACAAAACAAACTGTACATGTGCGCAGATCCTGCTGTGAGTTTTACCCGCATAAAAACCAAACCCATCAACCAAACTAGTAGTGTCCACAGCCCCACCTACGACCCAAACCATGTCTTGTTAAAGGTTTTCAAGGAGCCTTTATGGGAAAATCTAATTTTCTCTTTACACTGTAGAACCTCTTTAATCCATCTATCGTTAGTAGAGGCGTGAAACATGTTTCCACTTTAAATAGGTGAGACATCAGGCCAATAAAGTTGTGGAAGCCAGAAGCCTTTGCAATGGTATGGTATGTTTGCTTCAAGTTTGATGCCAAATACAGTTGTAAACGGGTTAGGACCGAGCACCCACGTTTTACACTCTATATTTTACTTTTCCTTGATTTCATGTTTTGTCAACGTCCTGATAAGCACTTTGTATCTTTTAAGTGCTTATTACTATTATCATTATCACACCACCTACAGTATTTTACCATCTGTGTACCCAAGATGAAATAACATTTCTTCCACAAGCACTTAGTGCTCCACAAAGGCACTCATGACACGACTCCATAACGGTAATTTTTCAGCGGAGCTTTAATAGTAGGCGGACGTGTGTCCATCGTTGCAGGCAGGATGAAAGGGTTCAGGCATCTATGAAGATGGAGGATGTCACTGTGTCGTCGCGAGTAAAGACACAGCATGTCACATTTTAATCAACACTTTCATTTGGGAGCATTTTTCCTCCCGCTGCTACACAGCGACAGAGACCTTGAGACCTCCTGGGTGATGGAGATTTGCACTCACTATGTTTTTTATCTTGTTTTTTTCCACCCAATCGTTGGGAGTACACTACGGCAGGTATGTGCGTGTGTGTCTTTGTGTTGTGTGTCCAGATATGTGTGTTGTACTTGTGGAAGAAGAGGTATCTTGAAATGCATTACTGCTGGGGAGTGTGTGTCCATTCAGGGCTAAAGCAGCACTTGTTGTGTAGCTACAAGCAGAGGCCACGCCAATCATCTTCATTTCAGATGCTGATTCTGCTCCTAATGGCTTGAATATAGCTGTACATCATGTCCAGGTTTAAGTGTGCAGCTAACTCACAGCAGTGTTCCTGCTCTGCAATAGAGGTTTGGTGTTCCTGAGCAGCAGTCTGTGATCTGGATCCATGATGTAGGGCTTGACCTCCGTCCGGCCTTTTTTCTCCTCTGAGTCAGAGTCATAAAACGTTTTCTCATTATTCTCATCAAACATGGCGCCCTGAAACACAAACACAGAACATCACACTAATGCATTAAACTATCCCCCTTAAACATTAACCTGACAAAGGCTTATTATGAACTTACATTTTTAAGGTTTTTTACATGAACTGAACTGGATAACTGGTCCCAGTGGGTTGAGTAAATTAACTGGTAAACTGCGTTGTTAAATATTTTATATTGGTAGTATATCAATTACACAATAACACAATGACACAATGTTTTTAATGCCTCAAGATTCGTTTACTCTCCTAACTTCTCTTATAGACTTCTCTTATAAAAAGGAGGCATTACACATTTCACCAGAAATCAAATATTGCGAAATGGCTCCAACGTATAAAAGTAATTAAAAAACACAATGAAATGTGTTTCATAAATAAAGAGTTTAGCCCAAATATTACATTTTGGCTTGCTCATTTTGTATTTCAATTTATACATTTCTAGAATTATATTTTATTATATAAAAGAAAAACAATGCAAAACTTTTTGACTTCCCGAAACTATTTCTGCCTTTCAACACCAAGCCCATCTGTTCCTGCTGAAGATGTAGGGCACTGTAGTCTTTACCAAATATTACTATTACTAACAGAAGTAAATACTGTATTCGTCAAGCACTATTTCTAGCAGTGGGTACTGAGAATTTACAGCAGCAGGATGGTGTATGCGGGACTGAGGCAACATTAACTACAATGTGTGTGTTCATGACGATGAAGGAACATGTCCCTCAGTGCCACAGTGAGACTCGCTGATGTGTTTTTAATAGTTTTAAGAAAAACAATGGAGCTCTATGGCACAGAGGGATATCAGCCTTTGAATAAACAAACAGTACTTGTAAGTGGGAACAGTTTTTCAGGTCCAAAATGCAGATCAAGTTATGGTATTTTAATAAGATTTGTTTATTAAAAGAAAATTATAAAGTATCACCAGATTTTTCCTTTAATATCAGATATCACAACAAGATTCATACAGAGAGAGCATATCCCGGATTCTTATCCAAAAGGTAAGTGTAAAGCTTTTACATTAGATGTGTTTTGTCCTCTGCAGAACATTTTTACAGAACATGATCTGTCTTGCAATTCTAGCTACTAACTAAGTAGTTAAAATGACCATGAACTAGCTACCATGTAATCTTACTACCAAATATCCTTAGAAAGTCTATGTTGAATTGTCATTTTATGGATCCCCTTCGGTTTTAGTCCTCACCTCCTTCCAGGGACTGGTGAACTGCGTCCTGGCATAGCGGGTCAGCATGGAGATGATAACCACCTGGCCCCACTCTTCCACATCCACCAACAGGTTGCACAGCTTTCTGTAGTTCTTATGGATCAGGTCGATGCGATCTGGACACACTTCCTCAAAAGCCATCACCACGCTGCCGGCCACCAGCTACAGAAAAGAATGAAGGTAAGTAGAAAGACACAGAAAAAACAACTCATGAGGGAAATGCTGATTCTTTTTAATATGTATTTCTCTACAATATTAACATTTGAGTAAATGGAAGTTTTGTTTGACAGATTGAACAAATACTTTATCTCTTTAAAAAGCTGTAATATAAAGACCCTAGATAAATAAAAAAACAAAAAAAAAAAAACACACATTGCCAATTTACTACTTTGATTACAACGCACACAGTTCAGCCTCTAAGTAGTTAGTTGATAATTAGAAGGAAAATGTTTGCACTTTAACTTTTAAATTACTCATTTTATACAACCCTGTGAAAGGACTCCATCAATGAGAGCATTTCTCATTTTTCCCGTAAATTATATATTTTTTTCCTCAGGTACAAAACTCATTTAATGTTCAATTCACGGAGAAAAGAGGACAAGGAGGAAGCAGCAGCTGAGAGAGCCAATAATCAACTATGTTTTATTGCTACGAGGTAAAAACCCATTTGGCTGTTGCACGCCCGCACCCAACCCCACCGTGCCACCACCCAACTGCCTGCTGGCTCGCTGACTGACTGAGAGACAGTGTGACTGACATGGTGGTGTATTAATATGCAAACAGCATTATCATGGGCAGGCGAGGGTGAAGAAGAAGAGAAAGGGAGCAGAATCTGGTCTTCCCAATTAAAGCCTTCTGGCCCCTGGTGGCTCTGTGGGAACCCGGTGCATTTACCCATCAGCATTGTCATGAGCCTGCATTGATTATGTGTGAGTGTGTGTGTATGAAATGTGAATGTGCATGCTGCTGTCTGTATGTTCTCTAAGAAATCTGGACCTTAAATCCGAGTGGCCTTTCTGACACTGACATTAATGAAAGGATTACAAGAGGATCAAGAAAACTACATTTTAAAAGGTATAACGCTGATGTATGAAGTGATACTTATTGAATGACCCACACAGAAATTCTCTGTACATTCAGCCAATGACACTTGCAGGTGGATCGAGCAAGGGTAATTACATGATAAAACTAGCTCAACGCCAATCATATATAATATACACTCAACTGCCAGTTTGTTAGGCACTCCTAATCCAAAAGGATGCAGTCTACTACAGCAGTCCTGCAATAAATCCTCCCTGCATGTAGGTTATAATGTTCAGATTTTTGTTGAAACGGTTTTAGATTAGAGAGGAATTGATTCAACTTTGTGTTCACTGGGGGCTGCAGTTTGTGGTGCTGTTGAATCGTATTGGTGTTTCTATTATTTTGTCCACTCCATTTATTTTATTTAAATAAAAATATGATGGTAAATAAACCCCTTTCAGAGTATTGCAAATAACTGAACATTATAAACATCATGAAGGGAGGATTTGTTTCAGGACAGTATTATACTGGACTAGCTTTAGCTAGTTGTCCTAATAAATATAAAATAAGAATATCACACTATTCTAACGATGCATCGAATGAATCTTCTTTATCTTTTTGATTTAGCACTAGCAGGGATAGATGGTGTAGGGAAATTTCTTTGGAAAATAAACTTTCTGTTTCTGTAAATATGTGGTTTCATCTGAGAGAAAGCAACTCAAGCGCAAAAACTGTTACTATTACAAATTCCATAATTAATTAAAGGCACAATATGGACTTTCTTCCATCTATAAATCACACTTCCTCTGGATAATCCACAAAACACAATTTCAACTGTTTTTATAGAGGCACGTAGGAAGTAGTACCAATGTGAGCTGTTCACAGAGACTGACGAAATCATGATATTTGAGCAGTAGTGTCACAGCGGCTTGAAACACAGCACGGATTTCTTGTAGAATATTTCAGCTAGAACATATTCTACTGTGCATAAAACTACCCAAAGCAGTCTATTAGAATATATAATTTCAGCCTGTATTGCTGTGCATCTTCTCACTCTCCCCTGGTGTTCTCCTTTGGCCTCTCCGGTCTCTAAGGCTATTACAGGCAGCACTGTTTCTGAGCATGTGGCTCCTGCAGGCTTTGTGCATTCTCTAACCAACTTCCCCCCATTAGACACAGCTCCAAGGTAAACTACATGCGCCATCAACAAAACTGACACCCCAATCTATGGAGTTCATACACCTCCTCTCCCCTCCTCTTCCACCCCGACCATATTATCTACCCTGCGTGACAAGCCGGTAATGGAAAAATCACACTAAGCAAATGGTTCTTCTAATAACAATAAATTTCCTATAAAATTATGAAGGGCCCAAACCGTTTCCTTGCATCTATTTTGCTATGAATTCTAATTAGGGTGCCAGAGAGGCAGAGAGTGCTGGGTCATCACGCCAGAGACAACATGCGCCTTTTTGATTGATGGCCCGGTGTGGGGTCGGCCTATCCTCCCTTCGCTCGCTTGCTCGCTCCTCTCCTGCTCTCTCACTCCCCCCTCCCCCCTTTTCTCTTAAATTAATGGGTATCTCACCTAGCCCCTAATCATAGTACCCCCCCCCTTTCTGTTCTCATTTCAATTTTGCAGAAGGTGCACAGGGGGGATGGGAAGGATCGATCATTTATCTTGTAATGGCTGGATAATAGATCCATCACGGTAAAACAGCTGCACAAACTCCTATGTTGTCTCTGTCATCAGGCTTTCCCATTTTCTCTTTAAACCATCCTGCCTATAAACAGGCCCCCCATGTGTCACAGCCATTTAACCAAACAGGCACATCTGTAAAGGTAAATGTCAGGAGGCCTCGACAATGCCGCAGACTGGAACAATGACCAAATGCTTCCTTCTTCTACAGGCAGCACAGTGACATCAGCTCAATGGCATTTAGCTACATGAATTCACTTAACTTTTGCAGTTAAACTGGGTCATTAACATCAGATATGGCAAAACAGTGTTACAAACTTGAAGATTGCCTTAAGCCTGAAAAGCTAAAGTAAGCATTTTGACATGTCACAGCAGGACAAGCACAGGTGTGATTAATAACATTAGGACACTTGATGGAACTGAGCCATGTACGAAATTAGTTTCACGTGTGTTTTTCCTGCTATGACAAATGTCTACTGTAAAAATGGTCTATAGATATGACTACAGAGTCTGAAGACATACACTTTAAATTGCTAGTAAGGGTGAATGAGTGATCATATGTTTGTTCATATGTGTTAAAGTAATAAATGGCCTCCCGCCCAATGCATGCTGGAACAACCACCGACCCCCATACCATGTGGACCTTAAAGTCTAGTTCAAACTACATCATTTTTAGCCCGATTTGCTGGTCACTGAGCTCGGCGACCGTCAGGCTGTGTTCAGGGGTAAATCAGCGATCTATTAGAGCTCGCCAGTCGTTATGTGTGAACTACGACGCATCAAAACGGCTCCCCGACGCATCGCTGACACATCACAGACGCCAGCCAGATATCTAGCATGCCAAATATCTGGAGGAGTCGGCCGAATCGACATCCACATCCAGCCTATGAGAGCAGGCAGCTACTTTTTCACTGCAAAACACGTTTTCCTCACCTCCAACTCTCTCTGTAGCTCAGAGGATCCCTGCTACCTGCTATCTTTATAACAAACAGCTGTTTCTTGTGTGGGTTCGCGTCATTTCCCGTTTCACATTTGCCGTGTGTTTTCTTGACAAAACGTGGTTTGGAGACCAGCCGTCTGTTGACACAGACGCTAACAGCTCGTGTAGTGTATGAATCCCTTTCACCGATCAGTTACTTAGTTTGATCGCCACAACGACTTCCAGACTGTTTGTCACAAGACGACAAGTCGTGTAGTCTGAACAGCACGGCGATCGGCTCACGCTGAAAGTCGTGTAGTCTGCCTAGTCTTAAGAGAACAGGCGGTATGAAAAATAAATGGCTTAATACTCAAAAGAAAAGTAATTAACTCCTCACAACATCAATTCATCAATTTATTTCAACTTAACTTTGGAAACAACTTCAATAATGTGAATTTGTTTCCAACACTAGATAGAGCTGGAACGATTATTCAATTTATATATTAGTCGACTGACAGAAAATGAACAACTCTGATAATCGATTGAGAATTGCGGAATTAGTCATTTATCCTCAAAAATGATAATATTATACACTGTTTTCAGCTTCTCTAATGTGATAATATTATATATTAATGAGAATATATTTCCACTTACAACCAATACCACGTTTTCATCCATGTCTGGTAAATACCCACATCTATTAATTTCCAATGTGCCTCCAAGCCCAAGCTGAAGTAACCCTTATGACATCATCAGGGGTTATTTTCTGAGACTTGACAAAACTCCTCCTGAGCTACAGAAGACATTGTAAAACTGATTTCACAAGCAGTGCAGTACTCCTCATGACTAGTACACTTTTATACCTTGTGTAAAAGTAATGTGAAGTTCCTGTTTACGTAAAGCTACGTGTTCCAGCCTCAGTGACCCACCAGGAGCCTCTGACAGCACTGCTTCAACTCCAGGACATCCTCACATAGAATTACTGCCAGCTTATGGAAACAGAAATAAAATGGCTAAGCAAGACTGACCATCATTGTGGGACTTCTGAATAGCGCGTGGTATCGTCCTAACATCATAAAAATGCACCGCTTGATAGCTATTAAGTATCCGGTGTGTTTGTTTTTTTTTAGGATTCATCACGCACTGATAGTGCTCGTGTGTCTGTGTGATGATAGTGCCCTCTCTCTCTGTCCCCAGCCTCACAATGTGGGCTCCAACGGGGAGAAGTCATCTGTCTTCGTTAGCGTCTGGGGCTAAATATGCTATACATCTGGTACTGGGCTTTCCATCCCCCCTTGGCCTAAGCTGCTTTGTTTTGTTTATATAACGATAGGCATTTGCTATGAATACATAATTACAAAAAACTGTGCATGACTGGCACGTACAAACACAGCATACTCTGCATTCTGTGGCCAACGACTACATATTTGAAATTGGCATTTAAACACCCTTAGTATTCATTGTGACCTCCTCAAATTAATGAGCTGCCTACCGACTTCTAATGGGCTGCCTGCATTGTGTCTGTGACTGGCCTAAACACAGAATTTGAGATTTCAACTCATTTGCGGTCCATTTCGGAAAAAAGGGAAGAAGTTGGCCTTTGAGAAAATTAAGCTGACACTAGCATCAGTGTGAAAATTCCTTCCAAATGGACACTTAACAAGGAGCATCTGAAGATGTGTGGGTTTAAGTGGGTGTTAACAAACCATGGCATTGCCGAATGAGCTGTGGGATGGAGAGCTAAGAGGAGAATCGCTTGACTGGGGTGCCCTCCAGTGGTCTGTATTCTCCAACATGGGAAGTGTACTGTATTATCCCACTCGCTGCTCAGGCTGTACTTACTGTGCTTTTGTCTTTTAATAGTTTCTCTATCACTTCGATCAGCTGCTCTTTCTGGTCTGGATCCAGGCTGAAGACAATACAGAGAAAGGCAAACCAAGGAATGGCAATTATTCAGATAACATGAATTACAAATTAAATTATGTCCCCTCTGTGTGCTTAGAATACAGAGAAGCTTACAGTGGTGCAGGTCAACTGTCTATGTCTAATAAAGAATGCTTTATTTTCTAGACTATCAATGAAATCAGTGATATTCACCGCTCCCTACACATTATACACTCAGTATTTTGCTCTATGGAAAGAAATAAATTAAGATTTTGGACTAATCAAATGTTGCTGCTTTTCTTTGTTATATCGGATTGTAAACTGAATATTTTGGGGGTTTGGACAGTTTTTTGAACAAAACAAGCATCATCTTGGGCTTTGGGAAATTACAGTAGGCACCTTTCATATTCCTATAATCTGAGATTTTTCAGATAAAACAAACAGATAGTTGCAGCCCTACCAAGGACAATGTATTTTTCTTTCTATTGTGGGATTTTTAAAAAGGACACTATATACAGCATACATTTCACAATCAAATAAAATGGTGCAAAATAAATATAGTGCATTGTACAACAAATCGGTGAGATCTTAGAAAGTTCAGGTTTACTACTTTGCTCATAATTTCAGCACTCATTTACCCTGTGATTCATGCCAGTCTTAGAAAGACTCAGCTGATAAGAAAACAGTAACTGCTGGGCAAAACCCCTAGTATCAACATTACCTAACATGTACTGTATTCACTTCTCAGGAATGAGTTGGTAATGAGAGTCAAGTCAAGTCAACTATTTTCTTCTGCAGCTGGGTTGCAGCTCTGGTATTTGCCAAAACCGGACACAACATTAGATACACAGAACTATACCTGTAGAGCTTCTGGATAGCATGGGCCGATGTCTTCCTGACATATGGGGACAGGTCAGCTGCCGCCTCCTTGATGGCCAGCATCATGATGGGGACAATAATGGGGACCCGGATACTGGACAAAACCCTCAGTGCACTGGCACGGATCATCTGGTTTGGGTCCTGCCATAAAGATACAGGGGAAAAATAACTAGTGTCAGTGTGTGAAAGAATGTTTACTACTAATAATGATTACTGTACCAGAAGCATTTAGTTAGAGATAATATGCAAGTTTCCCAGCGGAGATTATGTACCACAGCGAGACTAATGTCTAACATCTCAGCAATTAAGAAGATAAGGCAAGAAAGACAGCAGTCTCTAGAAACGTGCATAATAAGATGGACACACTGAATAATATCCACAATATAATATCAGTAGTCCAATCTAAAATACAGCTTTTTACCATGTTAGTTGTAATGAAAAGAGAAAGACAGAGACAAGAAGCCGAAATGTTACCTTAAGGGCCCGCTGGAAGGTGCTGATGGATAGCAAAGCAAGGTCCTGCTGCTCTTCAGCATACCTCACCAGGTACACATATACAAGCTTCTTAAGCTGCGAAGGACAATTAAATCAAACAGCAATAAATTGAAACAGCTGTAAAGGGAATTGAATGCAGCACATGGGGGAAACAATCTAGGGGGAGTGGGAACAGTTGTGTTTTAAAACTTATGTGAGAGGATGTGCTGCATGTTTTCACATCTAATAAAAGACTGCAGCTATAATAGTTAATAAAATGATATGAAACTAAAAGGCAAAATCTTCTCTTAGTTGAGGGAAATTTGAGTTTATTATTTCAAGGGGTGGGGAAAAAAGTTTGTATAGGAAGCTTTCCTGTCTTGATATGACAAGCTGCAGAAACACTACAGTGTTGTTTCAGGCAGAGAACGAGGTTATGTATTTTTGTTCCTTTCAGAAATTGCTATTGAATTATTCGCCCCCCTGTCTTGTGTTTTGACTTCCACACTTCTCGCAGGAAAGCCTGACATAATATTTGTCCTGCTTTCTGACGAGTTTAACTGGAGGCCAAAGGTTGCCCCTCTGCTGATCCACATCAGCTATTCAGAAAAAAAAGAAGTGTTAATAGAGATGATTTCTGCTTGTAAGGCTGCGGATTATTAAATAATGGAACTGGAAAACAAGTGGTTATGAAAAATTATGATTTACTTTGGGAACTGTATATAATATAGTTTCCTTTAAGAACTGATTTAAGGTCGAGGTCAGGGGTAAGGTTACATTTTGGGTACAATCGCCGAGAGCCTAATTAGTAATCAGCTCCATGCTTTCTAATGCAGCGAGTATCGACCTGCAGCAGTGCACCACGGTTCTCAATCATCGTTCTGGTCATTACTGCTGGAATTAATGGCATTACTCACTATAAAAAGGAGACACAACCCATCTGCCCTCAAGGATCTGGTTTCTATGACCACAAAAACACAAGACTGGTTTCATTTGAACCTCTAAGTAGGCGATCAAGGTCTCGACAACTTGCTCAGAAATAAGACTCTTGTTTTTTTTAATAATTTCTCTTCATGTCACTTGAATATGAACTCAAAAGTATACATACGTATGCCAAAACATGCAAAACACACACACATTCATGTATCATATGTGGTGGTAAAATGGAGTGGAGCACTGATTAAATTAAATAAACTGCAGTGATATGAAATCACACAACACAGTCAATAACCTGCAATCTCTTATGTTGTTTTCTAATTAGTGGGGATCAATGGCAGCTCACAGTGACGAGGAGAGAAGGGATGAGGGTGGGAACAAGAGAAGAGGCCATTTTTAGCGAGATATACTGTAGGTGAGTAAAGTGTTTAGGAGCTAGAGAAAGAAACCGAGAGAGAAGCTCATACTACCTTAGCAGCTGGTGAATATGAGGTGGGAGAGAGGAGACGTGACTGTGGGCTCTCTACTGTCAATTACATCCACCCACCTGCTCCCCTACCCTGCCATGAGTCGCTTCGGCTGCATGCCTTGCACACAGCGCCCCCGGCTTCAGGCCCCCCACTCACATGGTGCCCCTCACGCCATCTGATTATTCTGCTGCTGCTAATCAATATTCACAGGCTCTGGGCATGGGAACCCCTCTTGAGCAGTTGTTTAGTTTTTGGTCATTCACTGGAGTAGCGTGTGCACAAGTCTGTCATGGCTACATGTTTTAGTGGTGTATTAATACAGGTACACAGTACCTTTATGCTACTGCACCAAATTATGATTTGCAGTAATAAAACTATTCTAGGGAACGAGGGAACAGTTGGATCTGTAGAGCCGACATTATCATAACTGGAGTTACTGCTCAAGTAAAGGATAGCAGCAAAACATAGGCATAGATTTAAACTATCCTGACTTTAAACTGGCTAATAATAAGCTTAATGTTTGTAATAAGGTGAAATACCTTGGTCATTTTATCACAGATCAAAGGGCAGATGATATTTACAGGCAATGTCGCAGGATGTCTGCACAAGCCAATTTTCTCTTACGTAAACTTAGGCCATGTACATTAGGGTTGGTGTAAAGAAAGAGTTTAAAATATATTGCACACCATGCTATACTGCGCACTTGTGGTCAAATTATAGAAAGGCAAGTCTACTAAAATGTAAAGTAGCATTTAACAATGCAAAGAGAATATTACTCAAAAGACCAAGGTGGTGTAGTGCAAGTGAGATGTTTGCGGCTGCAGGAGTAAGGACCTTTTATGCTGTCTTAAGAAACCTAATGTATAAATTCATGTGCCGGCTTAATGGGTTACAAAATGAAATAATATTGGGTTTAACTAACATACGGCAGAGTACTACCTGCTCCCAATCTCGTAACACTGATTATCGTTTTAAAATTATATGATATTTTAAATTTTTCTAACCATGATTTACTATGATGGGGGTTTTTTTATATGTACATATAAATGTATGTGCGTTTGTGGGTATGTATTTATGTATTGTTGTGGGTAAGATTTGAACCTTGAATCTGTAATAAAGTTTTGACTGATGGCAAATAAGACCAATAGTGCGCTAGTATTAACTGCAACGTCTCTGGTTTTATTCCAGTCAGGCGCCATTGTTGAATGTCATACCCCTCATAAATAAAGGTGGAAATGCCCCAAAAAATAAGAACGTTTAAGAGAAATTTGGAAGACAGATCTGGGATTTTGATATGATCCATTGGTCTGACCTACTTCCACCACAGAATGTATTATACACCTGAGAGGATTAATTTGCTTAGGCAAGCTTAGATCAACTGTGTAGAACAGTAGATGGGTAGAATATACTCATATACGGCAACTGGTGGAGCTTGTAGAAGCAGCGGCCGGTAGCTCCTTCCAACTTTGCTACACTTTTGTTCTTCATTTGTTTTTTTCTGGCTTTATTGCCGAAACACGTATCACTGGAAAAGGAAGACAAGGTTTTTGGATTAAAGGGCAGCAGACCACAATCCACCCGGTCCAAGCAGCCGGACTAAACATCGTGAACAGGCACTGCGACGGTGCGGTGATCGCTCAGAAGAGAGGGAAGAGAGGCGGGAAAGGAGCCACGTCGAATGACAAATAAATGTACCTTGAATATATCAATTAATTTTGGTTTTGCTTTAACATGACCCCATTTTTTTTCCATTTTTCTCTATTTGCAATCTATTATTTACGATGAATAAATTTTATTTTGAGCAAAATCCACGGGAGACTACGCATTTTTATGCACATACAGTGAGTGTACAATACATCGGTAGGGCTGAACAATGAATTGTGCAATATTTTGAAAAATGCAATATTTTACATACCATTACAATTGTGGCGCTACAGAGATGCCCCAGACTACACATAATAATCCCCAGATGTAAGGAAACATATGCTTGTTTGGTACAGAACCACATCACTTATATTTTTTTCAGTGAAAATGAAATGCAAAAATTACCATCCCAACTACAATCGTGACTCACATCACAATCATAAAATCTGTCACTATAAATCTCAATATAAATGTTTTTATTTATCATTCAGCCCTGTACATGGCTATATCTAGGTTTATATTACTGGCATGACTGACTTTGTTGTTGCGGAGACTTTGTTCTTACCTGGTGTTTTATGTATTCATTTTCCATTTATTCATTTAATGTAATTATTCTTATGTGACCATTTCTTTTAAATTTGCCTATTTCGCTTTGTATAAGAATGTAAAATAAATCAATGAAAAGCTTTCAAGTGAAGCCAATCCACATGAGCCCATTTTTCTGTATGAGGAAGATCCCTCTATAATGTCATGAGTACCCTCATGCCGTGTCACATGAGCCTTAAATGAATCATAACAATCAACTGTAGTAAGAATGACAACAGTAATGATGATGTTATTCTGTGGTATATTTCTTAATAATGTCCCACCTCGATGTTCTTACTGGCAACGTTCTTCACAACAGCAGGAAAAAGCTCAGATGAATTTTTCCCTTTGGCAATGAGCTGCAAACATATCAAACAATAAAATTATTTTAATCCACCAATCTTATCACATATATCAAACCTAAATAATTTTAAAACAACGTAAATATGAATTCCCATAGTGCACTCACCCCAACAATTCTTTTCATGGCCTCCAGTTTGAGAGACTCCTTGTTGCTCTCCAGCATCTCTTTAAGGTCTTCATTCCTGAGGACAGAAAACACTATTGTACTTATTGTGGCAAACAACAGAAAAAGCACTGCTGAGGTGACTAATCAGCTTGACCAAAGGTGCTGTGAAAGCTACATGCACACGACATCTGTCTCAGCTTCACAGATTATAGGGGTCACACTGGCTCCTATAGGACAAACTGTATAGGAGCTAAAGTGAAACAAAACGCTGACAATGCACCAAACCAAACAGCAGGAATGTTAATATTTACCAAAAGCAGCATTACAGCAATTTCTGCTAAAATTGCACTCACATGATATGACAATGCCAATTCCTTGGCTAATGCTAACACACAGTGTCATTGTAGAACTACACAGGTTGTTTGTTCCACACAGAGGCTAAACATTTAGAGAGGTAATGTCCAGAAGGAAAACAAAATGTGGGATAGAAATGCCAATGCAGACGTGAAATGTGTTTTAGCCATGCTAGCTGCGAGGCTGTAAGGATGGCAAATGCTGGTGTGTCGACCACTTTGTTCCAGCCTGGAATATCTCCACAACTTTAGCATCAATTGCTGTGAAATAAAATTTCATACAGACATTTATGGTGTTCTTTCTTACTTTGGAGATCCCTGGACTTTTCATTCAGTGCCATCATCAGGTCAACACTTTGGTTTATGACCAAATACCTGCTAAACTACTGACATGTCTATCAGCATCAGATGTAGGCCTACTTTGTACTTAGTGCTAATTAGCAAAGGTTAGCATGCTAAACTAAGATGGTGTCGATGGTAAACGTAAAACCTGCTAAACATCAGCATGTTAACATTGTGATCAAGTTCACATGCGGACATAGCATTTTACTGAAAACACTGCTGTGCTTAACTACAGCTTCACAGAGCTGCTAGCAAGACTGTAGACTCTTATTTCACTGGTCTAAATGAATCAATTGTTTTAATTCCAATATTATGTTGTGACTTCCTTCAAAATCAATTAATCTCGCAGAGTTGAAGTTAAAAGACCATGAGCCATAATTTTAAATAATATATATTGCATTTTCTCTGGGTTGTTTTATACTTTTGAGGTTCAATAATCTTAATTCAAGTAAAATAAATTGCATTTTATCTTCATTTCCTTCTTAGGCTAAACAAACTGCAGTGCACCAAACATTCTGAGAAAAGTAAATAGTCACTGAGGATTCAAGGTTCTCATGTTTTACATAATTTTTTCTTTAAGGTTTTCTTTTGAAAGACATTGCAAACTTGAGTATCCATCTGACCAACATTGTGAGGAAACAATAACCAGAACTAAATCGTACTTCAAAGAAGTAGAAGTTTACAGTATGTTCCCATCACAGTGCTGTGGGTGATCTTACTACAGTACCCGGCTTTGTGCGACTCCTTGAGGCTACTGTTGGTGAGCGTGAGGGCCTGTTCTTCCTGACTGAGCTCAGTCTTCAGAGTGAGCTGTAAGCTCTCAGCAGACACCAGCGCAGTCCTCATGGCTCCCACTGCCTCCGAGCGCAAAGAAGATAAACCAACATCCATACCGGCTTTCTCTCCCACAGCAGTCCTCAAACACTCGAGTAAACTCAACAATCAGTACTTCTTCTGTGTGTGTGTGTGTGTGTTAGCCGTCTAAAGAATAGAGTCCACACACCCCACTGACTATATTTCAAGTAACTCAAGAGTGAAACAGAGCTGTGGTAATTGCTTTCCTTCAGGTTGTGCGCCCTGTTCTCCTGGCTTTATTTACAGTTGTCTTTTCGCCCCGTTCTTGTTCATAACTGTCAAAAGCTAGGAAGAGTGGAAAAAACAGCACAGGCTCCACTGGCTTGGTGCCTGTCATTCACTACTCCGTTCCTCTTCTTGTGGGCAAAAAAAATAAAAAAAAAAGTCACAAGATGCCCTGTCAGCTCACTAATGGCAAGTCATACTTATTCATGAGGGTAGTGCCCCCTCACTCTCCTTCTGGTCCATATTCCTTCTACCTGCCAGTCAGCTGTGCTCGACTCTTGTTAAAGTTGTTCTCCTCTCTCCTTCTAGATTTTCCTCTGGAAACTTGGCAACTCACCTGCCTTCTGGTTGTGTGTGTGACTCTTTCCCTGTGTGACTGTGGTCACTTCCCTCTAGGGGAAAAAGGAGGGCCTTATCTGCACTGGTGGGTAAACACTGCGCTACCTTTCATCACCTCCGCTGCACAATAATCCATTTTAGCTTCACACCACTGAGAGCACATACCCTGCCAAGTTTGGCTGACCGGAGCAACAGGATCGGCCTGCATCACAGATAACAGCACCAAGGCTGAATGTCAGGAAATACCCTGTAAGATGTGAATGTAACAAAAGGATTTTGGAGGGTGCAACATTTGTTTCCTGGCCTTTCTTTTGGGAGAAAACAACTGATAACCAATGTCACTTTCATACGCTAATGATTATATCACACAGTAAATATCTTCTTGTGTCTCAAATGTTGGAAAAGTAGGTTTCTACAATACAGTAGATAATACAGAAAATCGGTCCAAAGAGTTTTAGTTCAGTTAACTATTAGTAACTTATTCACAGATGAAACTTTTCAAACTTTTAATTATTTTGTAATTAACACTAGGTTTGGATTCTCTTTACATCCCGACAGCAATCAATAAATTAAATGCTCTGACACAAAATAAAAATAAAATATCTGGTAATAAGCATGGCCAATCATTTCATTTGGACAGCTGTCTACCTGCATGCACTCTGCCCGTACACTCACTGCACATGAAAATGTGTTTGGCAGTGACTTTGGATGGAGGCCTGAAGGGAGGGGGATTTCTCCAAGTTATCTACCCCTGCTTACACCAAAATTGTAATAAACCGATAATAAATCAGAGTTGGACTGTTCTCATAATTTCTTTTCATATATGAAGCCTAATTACAAAGTAGACAACTCAATGTTGTTGTTTAAACCTGCACAAACTGAGTGTTTGGCCACTTAGAGAAAGCAGAAACAAGCTAACACAACAGTGACATATTAGTATTTAAGTTTGGGTATAAAAATATTATAAAGCTCCATATTGTGATAATGAGTGAAGCTTCCACACACAAGTAGTCATGTCATCTGTTTTAACATAAAAATATTGATTATAGCAGCAGTAACATCTAAAATAATACTTCCTTTGTTGTATAGTATCCAGGTTCTTACATTAAATAGGATAAATCCCTGAATCTATAAATACTACAGTGCATAACAAACGTTAAAAGAGGCACCAAGTTAGCTTCAGCAAAACACCAACGCATCGCTCTCAATCTCTCCAGTGTCTACACATCAAAAAGCCAAATGTCTGCATCGCTTCTGGCTGATTACGAGCTTTTCAAATCTTTCCTTCCCATCAGTGCTGAGATTTATTATAATACAATTTACCCATGGCAGTCCTGAGGAATATTTATCACAAATGTGCCACATGTGTGTATCGGTCTCATTTAATGCCATGTTGAGAGAGACAGAGACACAGACAGACAGACATAACACATGTGATTTGATGATCATTATTTCAGCTTTGTATTTCAACACATTTTGGGGGGATTTATACAAACAAGTTAAATCTTATTAGATCTTACAAGTATTTTGTTTTACGCACCCACATTTGTCACACAGAGTGTCAACTCTTGAATTCAAGTTAAGTATGAAGGACAGATGGACGGCAGAGATTAGTGTCTCCATGAAGTTATATTAGATATATCAGATATATTAGCCAGCAGTTACTTTTATCAATCTAATCATCTAGTTGTAACAGACTCACAACACAGCTAGAGCTGGATTTTATGAAGTTTGTAAACCAGGTCATTCTCCAGAACTGTAATCATTTGAGACTTAAGTCATACAAAAGTATGTAAAATGCTACAACTAAATCAAGCCCAATTCTATAATTCTTGTGGTCTGACCCGTACACCAGAATAGCTCTGCGAAACTGTGGTTAATATGGTTAACTAACTTTGTAATGTGATATTTTATAGCCCAGATTTTTAACCGGTGTGAGGTACGTCTCTGTAGCTCAGCACAGGAACTTCATACAGAAAACTGACTCCATTCATACAGAAATAAATGAATGAATGAATAAAGAGTCACATTTTTTCTTAATTAATTTAAATAAAGGAACAGAGCTGTATGACACATCTTACATCAATATATCATATTGAAATATAACTAAATACCTCCCTGTCCATTTAGAAACCTTTACAAAGTTACTCTCTGTAGCTGTTGTGGAGCTTTGCATTTTTTCTACTAGTACTTTAAGGACTACTCATCCATGTTGGATTAAAGGCTGTGATAAAACATTTATTCTTGACCTTGGAAACAGTAGTTGGCAAAACAAATAGACTCTTTGTGATGTTTTATAAATAAACACCAGCAGCTACAGCGTCTGAGAAAAGACTAAAGGGGGTCATAATAGAACACGTTTATAAAGTTTAAAGGCTGATTTTTGCTCCCGAGTTAAAGTTCAAGAAACCTGACGGTTAATTGTGGTTTAACTTTTCTTTATTGTCAGAACAAACACCTGATTCAAAACAGTGGATCACTAAATCTGAGGTAGGACATTCAAAACAATTCTGCAAATATGCATGAGTAAAATTAAGTAAAAGCTTTTTTCAGTCCCTCTTCCGCAACAAAATAAACATCTTAATAAAAAAAGTCCTAATTCGTGTGTGATTCAAGTGAATAAAAAAACATTTATTGAACATTTGTTATAGAAAAAAAAAATATTGTTCTTGTTTTATTGTCCTACCCTAGGCCTTTTTAAAAGGATAGACAACAAAATGAAAACGACCATAACAACTGTCATTACAACAGCCAGGAACACTAACAAACCAGCGGTATCGACGATCCTGGCAAACAACCCCATTGAGGTTAAATAGCTTAGTTTCCCTACCAGTCAGTCAGAACTGAAGAAGTCTCTCAGATGAGGGACGAAACATCTTCTAGTATCTTCAAACAAGTCTAGTTGCCCTTGACTTTAACCTTCTTTGGATAACTAACCTGGATGACTGAGAATCTTCACCGACATGTGAGTGTGTTTGTTTATGTCAAAAAATGAAGACTCAAATTTCATAGATTATCTTAAATAACAGCAGAAAAATACATTGTTTAAGTTTTGATCCAGCACGCCAAGAAGCCTGGGAAAATATGCTCTGTAAAACATTTGGATCGACCTCAATAGCAGTTTGCCAAAGGGAAGGTTTGAGACAAACACAAGAAAGTCTGCAGTAATGCTTAGGTGTCAGAAAAAAAGATTTTCAATAAGATAAAGTTTACACAGAAATAGTTGTTTTCATGGATTGTGACACTGCAAAAAGGTTTTAGCTAATTACACCATAATTAGCAACGGTTTGTTGAGCTTGTTGTTTTATTTATTTATTTATATTCGTTTTATTTTTAGGGGCTACATAAAAGATTAATAAATCTACATTCACATGACTCATGTAACTGAAAACAATACACCATTTAGAAAAACAAAAAGGCAGCGAGGGAATAATGAAGTTCTATCAAGTCAATGTGCAGCGGTTCGATCAGTGTTTTTCTACGGTAAACATGCAGCCAGCAACTAATACCAGTTTTTAGTGGGTGTGAATTAAGAGTGCAAACCTTTCTAGTGTTTGAGACACTGAAAAAAGCATCACTCCAGCTCTATCTATTAGAATAATTTCCTCGTCATTCAGTCTTTTGTGGTGCTTCTTGGTTGAAATACGTCTGCTCTCTATGTGGAAAATGAAAGAGTCTCTTAGCCAGATGTGTGCCCTGGACAGGATATTAACAAATGGGCAAACAGAAACTGAGCTAGTAACCCTCTCCTGAAAATAAAGTTAAACATCAAAATCTTAACTTTAAAGCAGCTCAAACTAAACTGTCCATACAATGAATCCATACAACCAAACCACCAAACCACTCAGCCGCCGCAGTGAAACATCTCTTTAGTCACATCTCATAAATGAGTCACATGTTTGCATGCATAAGGCCTGGCATGGAGCTTTTAGTCAGTAAGAAGAGGCCAATAAAACTACAGAACACTGCAGTATTGTTGCAGTGCCCTTCACATGAGACAAACAAGTTAGCAACTTTAAATAGATAATAGCACAACTTAATTTGACTTCAGCAGGAGCAGCTCTCTGTTCATCCTCTACCTACTGAAACAAGTTGGGACTAACTTCAATTAACAAATATGCAACACACATACATGCTGAGGAGGACAACGTTTGTGTGCTACACTAATACGGGATACTTGTACTGGCACAGCTCAGGATGCACAGGATTTGGCTTTGTGAATTGTTTCAGACAGACATGAGCAAACAGAAGCATCATTCATGCCCTCGGCCCCGAGTAAGGCAAACATATGACCTCCCCTTGCTTCGCTGGGTAGACGGTCATGTGAGACCGCTTAAACGTTCACTTCAGCATACTAAGCAACATTTAACATGTTGGCAAAAAGAAAGGGATTAAAATGACAATGATAGGAAAAATCTTACTCAAAACAACTTAAGTCAGTTTAAGTTCACAGAAACAGATTTTAGGAAATTTAGTAACAGCATTGCTTGTTAAATGAAAACATAAAAGCCTTTATTGGCTGCTAAAAAAACAGACTGAGCAGCACAGATCTACACATGTGGAGCTGGTGTGGTGTGTAGCCTCTCAGAGAGCATGAAACCAGAGTAGCTAAGCAGCAAACACTGCTTTATTTCTTCTTCTTTTTTAACAAGAAATTACAAAATACAAAGGATGGTTAGACTGATGATTGGCTGCCCTCTAGTGGCAGGTTTCTCAGATGAAACTGATTAAAAAAACATGCTGACAATCCAGTTTCAGTTTTATGCAACTGACAGGTTGATTAATGAAACATGGTTTTGACAAGCTAATGTAGAAGCTAACCGTCATGTGATGTTAATATAACGGTATCACATGTGTCTTTACAGCATTTCTCCTCTTTAACAGCTTCACCTGGAAAACACAGACAGACTTGGACACCTACATGGCTATGTCATAAACTAATTTGATGCGTTGGGTCCAAAAGGTCTTGTGTCTTTGCAAATTCGAGTAGCTCAAACTCTGAACATGTAAATTTAAGTACAGATCATTCTCTTCCTATCTACCCACACCCGGGTGTGATAAAGCACAGAGAATCAGAAGGCCGGGCATAAAAACAGGTGGTTTGCAGAGAAATTCAAACAGGCCACACTTTCACAAGTTTATAGGAATGCAATACCCTGTTGCTCTTCTATAAAAATACAAATCTCTAGGATGAAATAAACACATATAAATAATTATTAATAATAAATTATAATTAAATTAATAATTTATACATTAATATATATAGAAAATATAAATATAAATTAATAGTTAAATAATTCTGTGCTAGTTAAATACATATCATAATGATAAATGAAATATAGTGGAAATATAGGGTTTTGGTAATAGGCTATTTTCCAAATGACATCTGAAAGAAATAAGAAAAAGCATGCTAACACCTTCCTCAAAAAGTAAGAACCTCACCCATTGATAAAAGCAGACTTTACTGTGTTGGCAGCATCTGCTCAACACCTCCAGTCTCCAAACAGAGACAACTTCTTCCGTCTGCCTATACTGTCCAGACGTGTGGAGGCCTGCGCAGAAAATAACAGCTGTACTCATTTAATGACTGAACTAGTTCAAGATTTGTTTACGGACGCTGATCTAGAAGACTTTGTTATTTGGATTAAGTTAGACCTTTCCCAATGCTATTTCTTACAAACTATGAAAAGTGTAAACTCTACTCAAACTTAAATTATTGGCCAGCCCACCTGGGTTTATAGGACACCATACATTCAGATCAGATCATAAAGCCCAATCCAAGGTGCCTCCTATAAATTTTCATTCAATACTATAAAAAAGTAAACTTGAACATAAATCATATCTTCAGGGCCTTAATTTTCTCCAACATACTTTATAAAAAACTGGACATTTACTATATAATACTTGAGAAACCAGCTTAAATACCCATTAAATTGTCTCCATCATCTCACCACCTTCTTTTCCAGGCTTTAGAGAGAAATTTAGCAATCCTAAAAACATCACAATTAAACAGTAAAACTAGTTTGTACAGCACAAATAGACACTTTTTCTTCCCACTAAACCCACAATTACACAGCTCATAATACATTCTGCTTTCCTCTTGAATTTTTTGAACCTGCCAACCTCAATAGAGGAAGAATACCACTTCTTCTCAACTGTGCAAGTAAAGATCTTTGGCTTAAAGAAGATATATATACGCTGTATAAACCTGCTACCTATCTCAACGGGCAAAAACAGATACACAATGGTTAAACGCCCCCCAAAAGGTAACCTAAACACGCAGTATTTGGGTAACTTTAACAAACAGTGCCATGACACACGGCTAACGGTCAGTGCCTAGCTTGTTGATGGTGGGTCTTCCTGGCCTCTAACTGGAAGTTAGCCGCATAAAGTTAACAATAACCACAAAACTTCACCACAACACAGCAGCGCTGACAGCAGACGGGACACGTGCTAAGCTAGCTTACTTTTTAAAGTCGGTGCTGAAGAGTCCGAAGGCAGCTCCGGAGCTGGAGGTGGTCGGGTTGCTCTCCTGACCTGCTTCCACCGCAGCCTCCGCTCCTCCTTGGTCGTTGTACAAGACGGCTGTTGTCGACATTGCTTAAACAAAGTGCACGATAATTAAATCTGCTCCTCTTCCCGATGTTTAAACTGCTCATAAACGTGAGGATATGTTAGTGTAACGTGGCGTTTAAAGTTCCTGCAAAGCCAAACTTTCTTTGAGATTTCACCCAACTTTCTTTTACACGCAGTTCCGGAAGTGTGAGCTGGATAAGTTGGTGTCACATGACAGGGCTTCAGCACGTATGCTGCATTGAGGTGCTCCTCGGATCTTTCGACTTCGGTGTGTTCATGTGCTTTAAATCGGAATGTGGAAATAACACGAATGTGTTGGATTAGCATTATCATTGTCATCCAACTGTGCCGAAACAGTTTGAAGCTTTCTATTACAAAGGTGTTTTTTTGTCCCAGAGTTGTCCCATTACATTCCCTGAAACCACTAAAATATTGCTTGCACTGCAAATACTGCTAATAAATACCTTTCCTAAGGTACGGGACAGCAAATTAACAGTTATAACATAATAACACCATATTACAAACGACTAAGTGGCCTTTTATTGTGATATCTGTGCAATAACCTATGCTGTCTGATCAGCATCTTGATATACCACACCTGTGAGGTGAATGGATTAAAAAAATATAAATTATAAATTATAAATTAGGGATGAAAATTGTTTTATTTTGTATTTTGAGAATAAAGCAGAAATGCTGAGAATAATTTTTAAATGTATTGTCGAATTGTTGTGAATAAATTCGAAAAGTAAAAGTACGAGAATAAAGTTGAAATTAAGAGAATAAAGTTGAAGTACCATTTCAACTTTAATCTCAACATGGTAGCCCCTTGCACTGAAAATGTACTTAAAGTATTAAAAGTAAAAGGAGGCTACTGCAGAAAAACGTCCCATGTCATTGATGTACTATTATTATATCATGAGATTATTATTACTCGTTTATTAATTTAAAAGCAGGAATATACCATTGTAGTTGAGGTAGAGCTGATTGTAAAACTATTATTTATATGACTGCAAATAATTTTCATTATAGATTAATCAGCAGATTTTGTTTCAATTAATCAACTGATTGTTTGGTTTGTAAAATAATATGGAAATAGTGAGAAAGGCCCATCACAAATACCCAGAGCCCAAAGCAACACCTTCACAATGTTTTATTTGTCCAGGTCAAACCTCAAAATTAGCCTATTAAAAATAGATTTAAATTATTAAAAGAATTTAATAGAAAAAGTATTTTGAGGAATTGAAAGCCTGAAATGTGGGGTGCGTACGCAGAACCCAAATGATATTAAAAGACAGTACCCACCCCAGCCACAGCTTGTTCACCCTACTGACTTCTGGGAAGAGATATAGACATGTCTGCTGCTGCACCACAAGACTGCAGAGCAGCTTTTCCCCCAAGCTAACAGACTTTTTCATTCATCCTCATCCTCAGCACTGCTCCACTGAATATAGTTTATTTCCGTCTATGATTGCTTTTAGTTTACTATATATTGTCGGCTACGTCGCAAAAGGGAGTTACAAACTAAATTTCACTTTCTCACAAGCACACAACCAGTTGTTATGTGACAAATGAACCTACCCTTGCACCGACTTGTCCCCTTGTACTATAATCGCTTCACCTGTACTTGTAGCTACCTAGTGTTTAATTTGAATTATATTTTATAAAGTCTTTTGTATGCACAAATCTTAATTTGTAAAGTAAAATAACTGCAACTACTAACTTAAGCTGTCAAATAAATGTAGTGGATGAAAAGGACAATATTTCCCTCTGACATGTAGTGGAGTTGGAGTAGAAAGTGGCATCAAAATAAAGTTCAAGTAAAGTAAAAGTATCTCCTTTGTACTTGAACAGTACTTGAGTTAATGCCCTTACCGTAGTACCACTGGTACTGAAAGAACAACACAACTTTGACGCTTTATTAAATTCATGTCGCCACTTTTCTTCTTTTTCTACAACTAGGAAGTGACGTTTCTTTACTTCCGCCTTACGTCTCGGTGTATCTCGCACGTAATCCGCCGCTGGTGACCAATCCTCCACCTCGGTAGTGTCTCTGGACATTACTTGACTTCACCTCCGACCGTGTCATCTACTGCGTCTACCCACAAAAAGCGAGCCGTTTCTTCGAAGCAGGTTGTAAATACTTATTGTGAGAGACACATTTAACGGAAACGACTTAAGTCATCCTCTTAGGAGAATGTCAGACTTCGACAGCAACCCGTTCGCGGACCCGGAGCTCAACCACCCATTTCAGGTAACGTGAGCTAGCTGCGTTAGCCGCATTAGCATTAGCTTCTGCATTATGAATTAACAGGTTGACGTTGATCAGACACTTTGGATGCGGATGTGTTTAGCAGCTGTGATAAAAGCTAACTGAGTTTAATAATAGAAGCAGTAGCAGGTGAAATACGTGAATTCACTTGTTGGTAGGCTTTAGTTAGAGTCTGTCTCTTAATATTGGCACACTTTGCCTAACTGGAGTGAGTTAACAAACATTAACTAACGTTAAAGGTTGCGGGGGTGTTTTAGCTTGATCTCTTGTGTTGGCCTTCCTGGCGATACAGCAGGTATTATCTTTAATTCACACTGCAGCAGACTCTGTGTGTGTGTGTGTGTGTGTTGTTCTTATTAAACTGTCCGTTCTGCAGGGCAATAAAACAATAATGATAATTATCGCGATATAAGTTTGTTATTATATTGTTATTGTTTTTCAATAACAATATAACATGTTAAATAAATGCTCATTATTATCTTTATGTTTAATTTTTCTATTAAGATTTATTGTGTTGAGGATAAAGGACTGCAAAAGGATTTTACTCATCATGCATATTTGTTTCTAATGTTGTACCTCAGATTTGTTAAGTGATCCACTGTTTGGCATCAAGTGTTTGTCATGTTCTGACCATAAAGAAAACTACAGTTGACCATCTAGTTTCTTCAACTTTCACTCAATCAGCCTAAAGAAACACATGACATTTATCGTGATAAATGATAAATATCGTGATACTGAATGATATAAATTTCTTTTATTGTGATAACATAACATTTTTGGCCCTATGATGCCATATTTGCACCTTTTCAGTTTTAACTTTACACCTGTATAAAACCTTTCCCTACATGTAAAGGGAACAAGGACATATTTTGTTTTGTTCCTGTTTGCATGCATGTTTGATTTCCCGTACCTGTCTAAGTGCTGTAATAGATTTGACATTAAATGGATATTTCTGAAATTAGATTGAATCTATCCCACACTACAGATAATGATAATAATAACATGAGGTCTAGGATTTTAGGGGATGATTCCTGGATACATACATTTTAAATAGGCTGTTAAAACAATGAGGCACTCCTAAGAACTCTCCAAAACAGAGAAGTGAAAAAGCTGATAATACAGTGTGGTTGTGTATTTTGTAACTGTCACGCCTTCATTATGCTGCTGTGTTAATAGTGTCTTGTCATAGTGAATGTCATAGAATCATTTTCCCTTCAGGCCTTCAGTTCGTGCCTCTCTTAGCAAGCCTGCAATGGCGTTTCACTCTCAGGTGTACTAAACAGGGACACTAGGGCAGCAACTAATTAGCATTCCATTAGTGCTGAAAAGACTCTGCGATTGATTGATTGATTAGTCAAGACACAGAAAATGAATCGGCAAATATTTTGATATTTATTGTTTAAGTAGTAAAATGCCAAAAAAGTCAAGCTACTTCCAGCTTCTCAAATATGAGTATTTGCAGGTTTTCCTTGTCTAAAACTATGATATTTTAATGAATATTTTTTAAGTTGTGGACAGTTGGTAGAAACAACATTTGGGAAATTGTGATGTGCATTTTCCACTAGAGGCCAACAGATAAATCAGCCAGGCAGATTCCTTGGCCGTTATTAGGTCAATGCTCATATTTTACTGCAGTATCAGTAAAATGCCAAAGATACATTTTCAACTGTAAAGTGTCAAAAAAGACAAATTATAAGGGAACACACATTTTTAAAATAATAATTAGTTACTGCCCTTTTTTTAGATTCATCACTTGGTCTGTAGTGTCACACATAATGGTTTTAAAGATGTTCTACAAAGGTTTAGTTTTATAAAGACAATCTAACCAGCCTAAACACATCTGGCATTTTTATTACATAGGCTACTAGTGCAGTGCCTATTCACAGGGGCCGATATGACCCCTCCCTGTGCTTTTTCTGTGCAGTGCTTGTTTAAAATGTGAGTCTCACTGCGTTAATAACTCTCAAACAACACGACCGTGGCGGAAATACTGCGCATCATTAGAACTTAACATAAAACTCTTACAGCTCCATTTCAACACATTTGTTTCTAAAATACATGAAACATGCGTGATGGTTTCAACAATTCACTACCACATCGGATCTAATTATACCCGCCGCTGCAAGCGTACCTTGCCCTTGCTGTTGCAGAGCGGAGCAGCTTACGTTATACTGTAGTTTATTCCAAGTTTATTCATTCTGAAGTTGTCGCGTTTCCAAATTGCACCAAATGCGACACTGCGCTCCCTTGGGTCTGCAGCAACACACATACGTTTGAGGTCAATTGGATGATCGGTTCTCGACATACTACAAATACAAACAGAGAGAGAAAAGAAAAAATTAATAGTCAGGGAAGCTACCAGTTCATTTTCTTTTGGTTGATGAAGTATAAAACAGCGTAACTGGTTAAAACACTATGAGACAGTAATTTCTGTGCATGAGTACATGGCTACAATAAATTATGTCTCCCATTTTAGAGGCTAATGTATCGCAAAAACAGTCCTCCATCTCATCCACTCAGTGTATGACGGTGAAAGATGCTGACGGCCCAGTTGGACCGTACAGACGCACGAAAAGTGAATTATTCATGGAGCGCCGTTAACATTCTGACATGACTGGTGAACTCCTGCTGTCCTGCCATTTTTCTGCCATTTGTTGGCTCACACTTTTTAATTTTTTTTCCCCGAGGAGAAATGGAGCGCTCTCCCCTTCTCTGAGCTATCTTCAATAGTTCATGAAATCATATGGTGTCGTTATGGCGACATGTGGCGCTCGGATCCCCTCTGGCGTCTTTCCTGCTGAATTTCATCACTGTCAGTCATGTGTGAGATTGTTTATTCTGCTTTGGCCTATTTCTCTGGATGTAGGCTAATTACAGAAATTAGGCTCCCATGTCAGTTACTAAAAAATCCTGTAAGGAAGCATAGATAGTCTTAGGAAATCCATCAAAAGTGGAAACTTTCTACAGACTTAACCCTCAAACACAGTACAGTAGGCAAAGCGTTTAATTCTTGGGTAAAGTGTCACCAGCTAATGAGACTTGCAGCTACATCAGGACCACGGCAGATACAAGTTCACTAACTGTGTGCCTCGTTAGGTGATTCATTTTCACACAGGCAGACATGCCAAAGGTAATGGTCATCATTTGATTTTTACCTTTTTGTAACTTTAGATTTCAAGATGAAAACTTGGTGAATATGCATGTGTTTGTTTGGCAGTACATCAGGGCAACATTAATCTTTAAACGCTGCATACCCTGAAATATTTATGACCCTGGTCTGATGACAAGTTGCAGCCTGTGTATGCGTGTGTGTGCTTGTGTGGCAGAGAAAGAGATGCTCCCAGAAACTTAAGAGTCACAGAGACAGTGAGAGGACTACACTGAGACTGGATAAGGATAGCACTGCAGGAATAAACAGATTAAATGTTTATCTAGAGCGGCAATTTGAATGAAACTAGCGCATGACTGACAGCAGCTGATGGTAAGCTTATTATAAAAAGAAACATGTTAATTTAATTGATGTCTGCAGGAACAAGAACTTTTCAAGAAGATAAGAAGCAGAAGATGCTAAGCTATGTTTGTGGTAGCTATAGTTGAATGCACACCACATGTAAACAGTGCAGAGAACAATGTAGGGCTTTTCCTGAGCTTCATTCTTTATTTAACTTTGCATGTTTACATAGTAAAACTGTCATTCCCAATGTGGGCTCTTTAAATTTGATTGTCTTACAAATCAGGATTTTGTTTAAATAGGATCAGAAAGAAAAACCCAGTTACCCTTTTTATTTCTGTCGTCGGCAATCAGAGGCATTCTCTCCCCCTCTTCTGAAACTCATGGTCTTGGCTATTTAAAGACGTCTTCCCGTGAAAATTATTGGAATCATCCTGTCTTTGCTAGTATTGAATTACAGGGCTGTTGCTTTTTGAATAAAGAGGGCTGTTTGGCCTCGATCTGACAGAATAATGGAGGGTTTTCATACTAACATGAGCCATTTTACTCTTACTGTAGAGATTTCCACTGCTGTCCTTGGTAAGAACACAAGGACAGACACATCAAGACTGTGGTATTATCATACCAAAGCTATTCATAACACTTAATTAAGCCTTTCTTCTAAAGTGTATGTTTAGCTTATTGAAAGTATTTTCATATGAGATTTTATTTTAATCTGTTTTCTCAGGATCCATCAGTGACACAAGTAAGAACGGCGGCTACTCCGGGGTTAGAGGAGTACAATCCCTTCACAGATGCCAAACCAGTGAGTACTTTTACAGCTAATCTATTGGCAATGAGTTCACACACTCAAAAAGATTTGAACAACATTACCAGCGTTCATAGGATTGATTTAGTTTTAAAGCGACCCACATTATTTATGACTTACCCGTGACATGAGAGCCAATAAAGTCCCAGGGCATAGTGTATAATACCCAGCGCTTGTCATTATCATCATACTCAAATCTAACACGTGTGCCACCAGAAAGCTTTTTAAGTTAATTTGTAATTACAGGACACAAATCACCCAGTTTTATTATGTAGCTCTCATTCGTATTACTTTTAAAATTCTATTTAATTACGTTGGAAATTTATATTGAAGGTCCAGATAAAAACACTGTGTAGCTTGTTAAAACAAGTTAGAGTCCAGAGCCACGATCATAACAGGCACCTTCATTTTTCAGGTAGCAGCAGAAACAGTCACTGTTCAGTAGCATGTGTCCCTGTTAGAGTGAGACGAAGTGGTTGTGCTCGCCTCACGCACACGCCAGCCCGCTGCCGAAGTTGAATTGTCTTGAATTGTCAGCACAAATCAGTGGAATAGAGACTGATCCTCGCTGTTTGTGAGTTTCCAGAATCTATTAATGTAGTATCAGGACATGAACAGGAGGGAATTTGCATGGCAGAGCATCCCCGCAAAACTAGATGTAGGCCTATCCGGTAAAGTCATGTATAATTTTAACTTAAGTTAAATAGGCTGCAGCTAGTTAGCGCACAGAAGCTGCATGTTTACTATCCGTAGAGCGCCTGCTGTTTACTTGCTGAGCGCTTGTCTCCTGTTCACCTGAGGAAAGTGCAACCCCGCGGGTCCAAACAACTACATTGTGATTTTAAGAACATTCGTACGGTATTTGATCGCTTGTCTTGCAGCGCAGTCTGCCGAAGCCTCTCTCCACTGCTTGCTTGGGTGGGTGATTTGCTGGCTGATCAACATCCCGCCCCTCCTGTGACCCATGGTTTGACTTTATGTGTATTCAGAGCAAGCGAGCAACGGACGTTCAAAATAATAATAATAATAATAATGCCACAAACTGCATTAACGTTAGATAAAATTGTCGGCATTAATTAATTAATGCGTTAACGTGATAATAACACTTTACCGTGCCCAGCCCTAGTTAATATATAAAAACACTTTCCTTTTTCATAACTTTAGTGTGCTTTCATGCTTGGACTTGAATAAAATCATCAGTTTGTTTTAATGTAAGAAGAAGAACTGCAGAATCTGATTAACTGAAGGCAAACGGTGCTCATAATGTTACCAGTATTACTCACCACTTACATTATACCAGACTGTTTGTGAACTGTAATGATAACAGGCTATAAATGCATATATGTTTCCTCCGTAGACACATGCAGGTATGGCGCCCAAGACTACGGCCCCCACCATCAACACACAACCCGCCATCATGAAACCCACAGAGGAGCCTCCAGCCTACTCGCAGTCTCAGGCACAGGTTTGACTGAACACAACTAGACCTCACACAGCCAAAAACAGAGCCTTACTTTGTTTAGCTTCATGCTTTCATGTTCATGTAGAGAAATTGCAGGTTTAGCAGCCCGGGTTCATTTATTTACTAATGCAAACATACAATCACACCTTTAACCAGGGCCCTCTCTCTCTGCTGGCTTGTCTCTGTTACACAATATCACCACAACTCCCTTTCAGGATCTCCAGCTTTCTTCTTTGTACCCCTCATGGTCCTACTAAGAGACATTTTTATAAGCCAATGGCACATTCCTATACGGTTTTGTCAGTTCTTGGTCTAAACAGAGAAGCACAGTTACAGCAGAGGAGAAACAGATGGTTTTCCTTGCTAAACAGTTTTAACAATAAATAGAAATATTTAGTGCAACTACAAGTGTCTGATTTAAAATACACGTTTTTATACTTTGACAGAAAATAGTAATGCTTTGTCAGCGGACCTCCTGACATTAACAAACAGAAGTAAGGATGACAATGTGAAATCATGCTCTGCTGACACGCCAACACAGACACCTCCAAGGCGGCGTGATTTAATTAATAGTGGAAGTGGAACATGCAGTGGATGCGTATCTTATTTTATAGGGCAAGGGCTAACTCTGTGACAGTCACCATGCTGATATTATTGTGTGTCGTTAGCAGAGATTTTACCGGCGTACTGAAGGCAGAAAATACATTAACATGATCGCTGGTTTAATGCTGAGTTTGTGGACAGAAAAGTAGGAAGAAGCTGTTTCTATCTGTGACTGGGCTTTCTAGCTGAGGGAGACACAGAGTCAGAGAGAAATCCAGGCAGACGGAGGAAATAGTTTGTGATGATGCATCTCATTTGTAAGCGTGGGAACATGTCTCTCCTCCTGTTGGTGCTGCCCCTGTGGAGAATTGGATTTATTCCAAAAGTGGAAACAGAGAATTCCTATTGAGCTGAATAATAGTCTGACACATGAAACACACTTGTGTACTTAAACCAGTGTGTGGAAATCTGTTTTTATGTGTGTGTGTGTGTAGGAGCAGACGCGAGGAGCTGCTGAGCTGCTGAGGAGGCAGGAGGAGCTGGAAAGAAAGGCTGCAGAGCTGGACCGCCGGGAGAGAGAAATGCAGTCACTCAGTGCTTCAGGAGGTCAGACACCAACATACAGCATCAGATCAGCTCTGTCACAACTGAAACATGATGCCGTTTATAAATCCACTCATGCTCAAAATGACCTTTTCCAACAGCAGGTGCAATGCACTGATGCACTGCGTCTTTTTCTGCTGTGGGGACCAGAACCATTTTTGTTTTCTTCTGCCAAGCATTTAATGACTACATACACGAAAAGCAACATTATCTAGGATTTGGTGTTTTTTGCCATTTTTTTCGCCCCTATCGTTTCAAAATGTAACGAGTCGTAAATAAGGACAGCTGTACATATGAATGCGATTGGATTAGATTACTCATGATCTCAAACTAGCAAGTCTGCAACTTTACTAAGTACAGAAGACACATACTGTACATATTTTACATACTTTTTGTTTGTTAAGCGTCCTTGGATTTGTGAAAGGCGCTATATAAATCGAAGTTATTATTAATTTAAAGGAAACATTCTACATTTATGGAGAGTTAGATGATAAAACCATGCTCATGTTTCTGCAATATATTTGAAGGAATGGGCTAAGCTAAGCAAATAAACTAAGCAAAAAAAGCTTAGCAAAATGACCAGAAGTGGGTGAAGCCTGGCTAAATATTACTAATTAACACACATCTCATTTGTTTAATCCATGCACAAACAGAAATGTAACAATGACTAGTTGTGGTTTTGAGGTATCTGCTGGAACAAAAGTGTGAAGTAATAAGCACAGACTCCATGAAGTCGCTGCACCCGGCAGAGAAAATAGCATTAGTAGTAATAGTGACGTCTTAATTAATTAGTCGAATTTAGAGGTCTACTTTTGGACAGAGCCAGCCTAGCTGGTGACCCCTGCTTCTAGTTTATACTGAGCACTAGGCACTAGTATCATATTTAGCAAACAGAGATGCAAGTTGATCTAAATAAGCGGGGTTTTTTTTCAACGTTATTAGGCACAAATAAAAGCATTTCCTCTGTATCTCAGTGCCAACTAAATGATGGGTTTATCAAAATAAAAGGTGCTTTTTCCAACAGCGTTAACACCCACACAAAAATCTAAGCAGGAAATCAGCGAATGCATTTACTTTACATGCACACACAGCTGATTTCTCCCCTATCTGACCGTATCTCTGGATGATCTGATGAAGTCTAGATTATTAGTGATGTTATCCTTCCTGTAAAACATGAATCTAACCAATTTGTTGGAAAATAATGTATTATATTTTTCTTTTATGTTTATGTATTTCTTTGAAATTTGTTTTCTTTGTATTTTTCGTGTGTTTGTTCAGTGTATTGATTGTGTTTTTCCTTGTAATTTGTTGTTTTATGTATTGTGTAGTGTGTTTCTTCTTATGCTTTTCTTAAGCTTTTTTTGCATCAGCTAATGGGGATCCTAATAAATAAATAAACTCACGTTTCTTTAAAATCTTTTTGACCTGTTTCAGGCAGGAAAAACAACTGGCCTCCACTCCCAGAGAAGCTCCCTGTGGGCCCCTGTTTCTACCATGACATTACAGTGGACATCCCTGTAGAGTTTCAGAAGACCGTCAAGATCATGTATTACCTCTGGATGTGTGAGTTTTTTATTCCTTGTTTTCTTTGTTCTGCTGCATTGTAATCAAGAGTTAGTGTAACGGCTGTGAAGTAACCCACAGATGAAGTGAGTGAAGAGTCAAACAGAACAAAGATTAACCTAAAATAAGTAAAAGGCCGTTCGGATCTTTCACACTTTCACACATTGACGTGTTTTAGCGAGTGTCCAAAGACATCAGAGCACATGGTCAGACAGACTCGGAGAGTTCAGTCCAGCCAGCTACAGCTGCAGTACAGTGCCAGGTAACTGCAGTTACTGGGCGTGTGATTCCGTTATAGATCTATGTTACGGAAAATATCTACTAACTAGAGCTTGCTGTAATTTTTTGAGCTTTGGCAAAACGTACTGTATGAAGTCATTAAATAGACAGAGTTTCTCTCAGCATCCCCAACTCTGACTGACTTCCAGCGTTGCTGTGTTCAAACAGAGATGCCAAACTTTTCAGCTTGTTGCAGTTTTTCAGGTGTGGAAGAGTGGATTTGCTGCTTTTCTCTGTCTTATGCGATTTATCTTTGGGTTTTAGACCGTTTTGGTCGGACAAAACGAACTATTTAAGAAATCATGATGGATTTTTATCACAATTTTAATACATTTTACAGACCAAACAATTAATCGATTTAGTCATGAGTTGGTAGCAGCGCTACAGTCATGAAATGAATCACTGTTAAGCCTCCTGGATGCTTTTCAGTACTAATTTATCCACATATGAAAGATAGGAAGGAAACTTAAAACCCTCCCAAGTTTTTAACTAGACGACTGGTGTAAAGCAGTGAAGCCCGATGTCCTCTGAACTCACCACTTGTTGGTCCATTTAAACTTACCTTGTTTTGATGTTCACTTTTGATTTTCTGTGTGAATGTTCACACTGGAGTTATTGCAAAAAGGCGTATGATGGCAAATCTTTCATATTGGTAACTAGCATACTAGAGGACCTCATGCTGCTGTCATGAAATTGTCTAGAATAAATATTATTATGTGAATGTAAAGTAACAATATATGGATGTTATTTTGCTTGTCCCGTTTAATACAACTAACACAGAGTGAGAGAAACCATCTTCTGCTGTTTACACTGCTTGGCTCTTGGCCCTCGATGTTGTTGTTGTTGGGCCAAACTCTGTGTGCACTCTGTGTTTAATCTCCAAGGCAAGCTTTTTATATAATTGATCATTCTAGTATTAATTTTATATTTTATCACACTAACCAGTCAGCTTGTTCATACGTATTTCATCCATCCACAATTTGTAGGCCCTAGCTGGTAAAATACCACACCTGCAACTCATGGAATATAGAGAATGGGGGGGAAATGCAGTCTTATTAATTGCCTTTAACTGGATTTAATGTAATAAATGGTTTGATTCAAGTTGATTATTGTGGCGTTACAGTCTATCTAAAACACAAGACTGTTCTATACATTTGTACCAAACTGTTCTCATGAGATTTCTTCAAAGAGATACTGAATTTGTTTTACAAAATGAACCCTGACTCGACCCTGTCTGGTAAGAGCATCTGCTTAAACTCCCCCTTCAACCTTTACAGCTCAGTCCTAGTGGTGGTAAAAATCAGGGAATGAATGGCTTCAAGTGGCCACATGATTGCACCATGCCCCCGTCATGTGGCCTGATGAAGTGACTTGGTCAGATGATTGTTTAAACGTTGATTTAGACACAGACTTCAGAGAGCACTAGACACTTTCCTCACTGCTATTCTATTTATTTCTTTTTACAGATTAGTGTCTAATAAAAGCAAAGAATTTCATACTTTTTGTTCGAAACATTTTCTCCTGCAAATTCAAGCACAAAGGATCTTGAGCACACACGAGCAGTCCTGGTATGTGAACCAGCAGGCTAATGTCAGATGTCACACTGGGATGTAAAATCCCCTCAGCTTTACAGACGGTTGTTACTGTATATGTGCACAATGCCTTTAACAGTCGCTGTTAGGACCCCAAGAACAAGTAGTAATAATATTTTAATGTGCAACATAATGCAGGACTGAGAAGAGAACACACATTTAATAATTCATTAAGCGTCAGTGTGCAGCAGCATCAGGACACTGGACATTAGCCAGAAAAACAGCCGTCCTCCAAAGGCTGCCACACTGTCCCACTTTCACTAAAAGCTTGATCCAGATACTTAATTTAAGTATTTTCCCTCTTTCTACTTCAGTTCACACTGGGACGCTGCTTGCGAACATGGTGGGCTGCCTGGCCTGGTTCTGTGTGGACACATTACGTGGGGTGGACTTTGGCTTGTCCATTCTCTGGTTCATGCTCTTCACGCCGTGTTCTTTCGTCTGCTGGTACAGACCACTTTACGGAGCATTCAGGTGAACATCACAAATGTAATTACCTTTTTGGATGTGCAAATAAAACCCTCCACCTCTGTGTTGTTTATATCTTTCTTTCTCTCTTTCTGCAGGAGTGACAGCTCATTCAGGTTCTTTGTTTTCTTCTTCGTGTACATCTGTCAGTTTGGTGTCTACGTTATGCAGTGTATTGGCATTAGTGGTTGGGGCGCCAGGTAAGAAAAAGACACAGAAAAGAGACACAGAAATGTGTATGTACTTTTTTTCCAGTAAAAGTGTTTGTTCTGGCTGTAAAGAAAACTTTAAAACCAGAATTAACCATCTGGTTTCTTCAGCTTTCACTCAGCAGCAACAATCAGCCTTGAAAGAAATAATGATCTACACATGGACATATAGATGAATATTCAGTCAAGCTAAACTTAGTGCTGTGGTTGACTCAGACGTGGTTTGCGACTATAATGTGATATTAAATATCTGTGAACAGCGCATATTTATTTGAAACTTTATCTTGAAATGTATGGTCGATCCTATTGTGATCAACTTGTGTGATTTTAAAGATGGGCAATATTCCTTATTTTTTGTTATTATGACTTTCTCATCCTCAGCGGGTGGATCTCAGCTTTGACTGGCCTGAATAAGAGCATCCCAGTGGGCATTATAATGATCCTCATCGCTGCTCTCTTTACCTCTCTGGCTGTCATGTCCCTCATCATGTTCAAAAAGGTAGACACAGAACAAACCTAGAAGAATTTTAATGAGCCTCTCTCAATGTCTGTTCAGTTGGAATTCATGTCTTCTTCTCCCATTTCATTCTCATTAGGTCCATGCGATGTACCGTACCACCGGTGCCAGCTTTGAGAGGGCCCAGCAGGAGTTTGCCACAGGCGTCATGTCCAACAAGACGGTCCAGACAGCTGCTGCTACTGCCGCCTCCAGGGCTGCACAGGAAACCTTCAAGGAGCAGATCTGATTGGCCTAGATAGCTCGCTCATCTCTCCGTCCAACCCTTACACCCCACGCCCCCTCCTCTCCTAACAAATGCAACACCCAGTTTCCATTTGAGCCAAACACCCTGTTTGATCCCACGAAGAGTCACCGAAGTGGGTTACGTGAAGGTGCTATGCAGAAATCTCTGTCCAAGTGAGAAAACAACCACTGGGAACATTCAGACAGGATTCAAACAGGGCCACGGCTCGCTTCTGTCCTACTCAACCTGCCCCGGCAACATTGTGCACTCATCACAGACTCTGACACCCCTCGCCTACGCTGCACTCCTACCACTCAACCAGCATGTTCAACTTTCGTGTGTGTGTGTGTGTGTGTGTGTGTGTGTGGACAACTAAATGAATGTCTGTGTGCCTCATTAAATGGCCTGTCTGTCCTCTGTAGACAGATTCTAATGTAGCTGAACCAAGTCCCGACGTCCTAAAGTTACCAGTGCATTTCCCACCATCAGGCATCATTGGCTTCCTGTGCCTATCTTTGATTAATAAACCAAAATCACTACTTCCTTGTTTTTAAATTAATTCATTAATGGACAAATGGAAGACATCTAGTACACTCTGGTTGTTAATGCACATGCAGCTGCCTTCTGTGATGTGTTTTGCTGTTTACCATGAGTAGATAACTTAAAACTGCTGCCCCCCCCCGGTGGAGTGACTTGTTGAAGATGAATGCTGTGCATTCCAGTTCACTGCCTTGCTTTCTGCTTTTTGCTTTCCTCAGAATTTGGTTTTAGCAAGTGTAAAGTCCTACTTCCTGTAAGTGATGCATCACCCAAAATCTTATATGTTAAGTATCAGAGACTCACTCCTGTAGACTGTAGAGCTGATTATGATTTTCATTATCAAATAATCTCCCTAAGGAAATCTATTGGTTGTTTGGTTGGAAAGAATGAGCAAAAATATTTAATTTATTATGATGTAAAACAAATATTTTTGCTTTTAGCCACACTAGTATCGTGGCTGAAATATCTCCACAAATATTGGATTGATTGATTGTGATATTCTGCAATGACTTCTGTGGTGGCCAGAGGATGACTTTGTTGATACCTGACTTTTCCTGTAGCGCCATCCTGAGGTTGACATTTGTTGTTGTTTAGTGAAAAATCTCCACAACCCTGAGATTGATTTCCTTTGAGACAGACATTCATGTTCCCCTCACGATGACTTGTAGGTCAGGTCTGAATTTTAATTTGTTATACAATTTCGTCAAATATCTGCAAAACCACTCAAATTCCCATGAGCCTCAGCTTGTGTTCATTGCTAATTAACAAATGTTAGCACTCTAAAGTAACATTGTGAACATTATACCTGCTTAGCAATAGCATGTTAGCGTTGTCATTCCGCTCACAGAGATGCTAGCATGGTCTAGTCTTAATAGATTAATCGACTGATTGTTTAAGTTGTGGCACTGTGGACTGTCGCCCTTCTTGAAACTCTGCCACAGGTGGTATTTTAGTCATGTTTTGGCCTCATAGATAGACAGAGGAGAAGTAGATTATGCTGTAAAAGTGGTAAGACAATTTTCTTTTGTTCCTTTTTTCCATTGTAAAACGTATTGCTGTTGGCCCAGAGCCATTGTTCTCTGTGAACTACAAAACTACAGACTCCTCCACCTCTCCCACCTCAAAGCAGTGTTTAATACTCAAAAGATATTTATTTGTTTAAATTTTGCGTGAACCGGCACTTAAAAAGTTAGCTTTTAAATATTTATTTGCCGAAAATCTTTTGCCTCTAATGGTCCATGACATGATGCCGAGTTGCACTTTAAATCTCGTCATTAGATTTTTTTTTTGTCTGCACACTGAAGTCGGTGCAAATGAAAGGATATTTATAAAAATGGCCTCACGCCTTCCTGCTCATACTTAATTCATACATGTTACATACACCAGCTGAGTTCAGCATAGTTCATGTCATTTCTCACAAAGAACAGTAAGAGATCCAGTATTCTGTATATACAGCTGCATGTTTATACAGGCGATCATTTTTTGAAGAGGAAAGTATAACCGGTCTCCAGCATTTCTTGTCTATTGGAGACTTACCTCAGTTTTACTCAGGATGTACTCTTCACTTGCATGACGAGGTTAAAAATTATGAGATTGTATGAAATTAGACACCGACTGGGCCCTTGTTTTTAAATAAGTGTGCTGTAAATCAATATATTGCAATAAAAAAAATACTTTAAAATGTAATGATGAAAATGGCCAGTAATGTTCTGATAATTGCTTGCATATTCATAATTGTGAATTGACTATCACTGAACTGCAGCAAGAACCGTAATCAGATGCATCAAATCTGAACCTGCTTCTTTCGAATGTGTCTTTTTCTAAGAACTGTTTGACTTTGTGTTGCTTCAGTGTTGAATGTGTCTGTTGTGTCTCATGTTTAAGCCAGTTAAGCCTTTTGTATGTGTGTGTTGTGTAGGAGTGTAAATAGAGGGGATCGGGCCTTTACGTCTTAATCTGTGTGCAGGGCAGAGTCTGGCTGTGGGTCTGGGATCCTTCCTGACTTCCTGGAGCCTTTTTTTTTTTTTTTTTTAATCTGTTGAAGCTTCCTGCAACTTGCCTTGCTTTTCTCTCTGCTCACTTTTTTATTTCTCACTGGACCAGCGCATGTGTATTTCTTAGTACAATCATGTACAAAGCAACATGAGATTATTCCTTAAAAAGAATCGGACTGAGTGGCAACTGCAGAATCTTTTGCTTTTATTTTCTGACTTGCTTAAAGAAAGGCGTTAGGCTGCAATACAACGTGAACTGTGTGATGTACAGTAGATGGACTGTGGCTTTAAGCTGTGCTTCATAATCAACACGGTTTGTGGTAGAAACACTGAGAATGAAATTAAAATGTCCATAAGCATCTCTAACAATAGCATTTAAATGAGATTATTGAGAAAAGTAGGAAGAGATGTTTGTATATTTTGTACGATTTACAGATGGTTGGCTATTTGTTGTAATTTTAAGGTGCACTCTGGTTTCAACTTCAGTCGCATGTTGAGTAGTTTGAGTTTTGTATATTTATTGTATTAACTGAATAAATAAATAATTCTTCTTCTGTATGTCATCATGGTTTCTGTTCATACTTGTACTGTATGTGGTGTGAACATGAACCCTGCTTGCACCAGCAGCTGAAAACCAGATGAGGTCAGTAGCTATCAAAGAACATGAGATTACGTTCACTTCAGTGTAAAATGCATTGCAGATTTATGCTACTTAGTTCAGGTGAACAGTCAGTTCTCATATTTAGTATCCAATACATGGATAATGGATAAAACATAGCCATGCACAGCATGACAGCATGTAACTGTTCTCGTGTCCCTGGAGAATCACTGGAGGGTTGGTATGAGGTGAAGACATGAGACAAGCATGAGGTTTCAGCTTCACTCACATGAACAATTAAATCAGTCATGTAAGGCCTAAAAGAATTTCCTGTATTTCACATTATAGCTCACATTGTGCAATATCATGTACATTAATAGGATATAATATCCTTTCCTTGTCACACCCAAGACTAAGCAGACTGTATCTTTACATATGTTATTTATATTTGTATGTGTTGCACTGAATGAAGACAAACTGCAAATAGAGCAACTGAACAATCTTAGATCAATACAGGCTTCGTTACTGGCTGCTGTCATGACTTTCAAGACCGGGTTAACCTGCTTCTACGCTCGCACATAAACACTAATACAATAACCATGAAAAATCGGAAAAGTCACATTTTTCGTTGTAGCAAATTAATAACAGTAGTAGTGGTATACTTACAGTATGTTTTCTCTACTCACCTTCTCTGTTTAATGGATCACTTTTAAATAAAGTTAAGAAAGAGACTGGGTCATCTCAGATCTCACTTTTCATTTTAAGTGGTACTTTTTGCAATACTTTTCATAGCAGCAGTAGCAGGGTTAGTTAGTGGCAATAACGGACCTGTTAAAGAAGCAGTCTAAAATACATACTCTCACACATACTTCTAAGACAATTGCAGGCCAAGTGCTGAGTCCTTTGGTCTCTGCTAAAACCTGTGTGAAATAAAGCAGGAAAAAAAGAGGAAACTGGTAGCAGACCAAATTCAGTGCCAACAGGGAGAGGCACAGTGGAGGAATAACAGACTCAAGGGCTTGTTTTCTTTATTGCCTTCTCATACAATTCACGAGTGTGTGAAAACAGCTCCAGCCTGCTGTTAGCTGTCTTCCCGCTTTGTGACATGGCCTTCCTCTGGTTGTCAGCTGCTCTGCTCACAGCTGCCACTGGATTAATTCAGTTGAGATCCTAAACTGGATTTGACATACGTGATTTCTTGTCTGCAGTGGGTACAAACCTAGTTTGGCTATTAGAGGAAATGAGAGTAGGTTGAGGCAAGTGTATGATTGTGGTTGCCAAGTGGCCCATCTATTAATATACATGATCAAACCAATAATGACTTCCAGTATACTCTGATTTGCAAACATGAACAGGACAGCTGACAGTTGACAAAGTCCTTAAACACAAGCTGACCTCTGAACACGAATAACTGATTCAAATGGGACAGAAAATACCTAATTGTTAAAACATTTATTTTTGGATATTTATTCCTGATTCGTTACAGAATGTTGTAATTTTAACAGCTGTATAAACTGTGTTTAACATATAAAATCTTTAAAAAAAAGAAAAAGAAACTGCAGCTATCAGATAAATGCAGCAAAAAAAAAATATATAGTGGAGTGGAAGCATAAATGAACATAAAAATGGAAATGGTCAAGCACATGTACTTCAAATTTGTACTTAAGCACAGCACTTGAGTAAATGTACATTCCACCACTGTTAGCTTATCAGAGCATGAGAAAATACCAGGTGTAAAGGGAAACAAAAGATAGAAGCTCTTCCTCTCCTAACTCACTTTCTACAAAAAGGAAAATGAAAGGCAAAGCTAAAAGCCACTGGCACTGAAACAGGCCTACATTTCTGCTGCACTCTTCAAATTGCACGATTTGTCATGTGCCTAATCTGGAAGTCATCAAGCGCTGTGTTTGGTTTTGAGTGCGCTGGTGGAGGAGGGGAGCCACAGCGTTTTGTGCCAAAGGTTTCTCTATACTCCACATGGAGAGAGGAACATCTGGGGAGGGACTCGCCGTTATGTGATCACAAACACACACAGGTAGCTGGGAAAAAAGAGAGCGAAGAGAGGCTAGAGGTGGGAAGTGTATGGGTGTTCATCCTGCTGGTATAATCGATATTTCTTTAATAATAATGTATCAAATAATCATGTGACACTGTGAAAGGGGTCGTACCAATGAAGTTATACAGACGTATCATCTGAATCTGAATCTGCAGCACCTCTCAGTTTTATAGTGACTTTCGGCTCATTGTTTATCTGTCCAACACACAACTTTGGTGAACTCGTTTTCTGCCGCAGCTGTTTTGAGAGAAAAGGCACTGTACACAATCTGCTCAGCAGTAAACAGCAGGCAGACACAGTTAAGAGACTAGCTGGTGAACATAGTGGAGCATTTATCAGCTAAGGAGACAAGATATTTTCCCCAGGAGTTCGTGGAGAACAAACACAGAACTTAAAGAGAGTGAATAGTGGACATTCAGGTGACACAAGCACAACGGGAAATGAATAAATGATCATGTTGCTACATAACTCCATAATGCTGGATGTGTAAATCAAATAAACAACTACTTGCAAACATGTTTGCCATATCATCTTCAAAGGAGATATGTCAGTGTTGTTTCAGCTGTAAAGGAGAGGCCAACAATCTGTTATTGCAGGTTTAAAATAAGAGCAGTTGTGAAAGAAGAACTCAGATCCTTTGCTTAAGTAAAAGAACCAATAAAATGATGTAGAAATACTCAATTACAAGTAAAAGTGCATTAAAAATCCTGCGTTCAAAATCCTAATTAAAGGTTCAGTGTGTACGTTTTAGTGGCATCTAGTGGTGAGGGTTACAAAGTGCAACCAGTGGCTCATGGTCCATTCATGTGCTCCTCGGATGGTCCCATTTCCCGAGTTGTGAAGTTCTTCTTCCGACTTGTGTTTTCATGTGCATGAGAAGAGATAATACACATTTTTGTCAATAGATCCTCCTAAATATTACACACTGAACTTTTAAGAAACATGCAGAAGTATGATCAAAAACTGATTAAAGTATGAGTAGTAAAATTAATTATTCTGCAAAATAAATGGCCCGTGAGAATTAGAAATGTTATGATATTATAAGATTGTTAATACAGATACATGAGATGATTAATGGGGCAAGAAAGAAGAAAAACTAGTAGAAGTTTTGCTTCATATATTTTTACATGTGCTGCTACTGATCACACCATTGTCAATAAATTAGTCTTTAATTGCCCTTGTGTGGTTTCTATTTTTACTTCTCTTTTTATTTTAGTTTTATAAGGACCTCTTATTATTTATTTTTAACCTTATTTTGTCTGTGCTTAGTGCTATACATCTGACACACGTGACAGAGGGCCTCAAGTAGACACTGCTTTTTTATAAGGGGACGGGGTTGTGAACCACCGGTTTAATTTTTAACAATGTGTTGTATTTCCTAAGATTATCAAATGCGTCTTTAAGTAAATCATAATTTGTAAAGTAACTACTGTATAGTTTTGAAATAAATGTAGTGGAGTAAAAAGTACACTATTTACCTCTGAAATGTGATGAAATATTATTTGAGTACTTGAGTAAATGAACTTGAGGCACACAGAGACACACATGCAGAGTTCAGTTCTGCATCAGTGGAAAAACTGATCACCCGCTGGCTGGAAAACGTACCCACCCCCACCTCAAAGGCCAAACCGAGGTCTGAGCACCAAGCTGGCTGCTCCACTTGCTGCATCTCCTCCCTCCTTCCCCACAGCGAGGCTTTCACTAGATGAAAAAACTAAAAGCAAACCTTTTTTTTCTCCCTTCTCTTTATTCGTTTGGCAGAAACAAATGGGAAGATAGGATAGGACACTATCTACGACTCGACAGCCTCCCTGAAACCAGACATTACTAATAACAGCAATACTTCATTTAAGTGTCCTCATCATTCAGTTCATGTCTTTGTGCGAAGATTACAGGATGTCTGCTGAATGAGGACCAGACGCGGACCCTTCACAGGTCGTCTTTCAGCTTAGGCTAGGATTAAACTCACTTCATGACAGGATTTTACAAAACAGAGGACAAACAAAATGCACCACGCTTGTCCTCGTGCAGTCTGCGTGAATAATCATTTCCATCGATACATTTCAAGGGTCTGCAAACACATAAATCATTCAAATAACAGTACATTCTGTAAGCTTTAAAGGACATCCACTCTGATTCTGTGAGTAGTTTATTCTGACTGAGTAGTGGTTCCCTTGTTGAGTTAACAGTCACACGTGGCAAACAGTTAACAGATCCAGGTTTGCTGGTCGTGGTCTGGTGACAAAAAACACCAGTGTTTTTAAGGCAAGAGTGACATCATCAGCCCAGCCTGGATCAAGCTGACCATCATTCTGCGATCAAAACTATGTACAAAATATATATAATCACACTTATTTACAGAACACGTGGCGACAGACAAATCTCCTCTTGGCGCCCACATGTTTAACATGAATACAATAACAAACACAGCACCTCTAGTGGCAGAAAGACAAAAACACACTGAGAAAAAACTTGGCACTCTTAGATTTCTCCCACACAAACACAAAACAAAAAGGGTCAGTTTTAGTGGTAAACAATGCAGGGGCTTCCATTTCACAGGCCATTATGAGAAAAGGTGTGGATTTCCTCTCCCTGCTTCTTCTTCTTCTTCTCATTTCCCCACAGGACAAAAGTATCTGGGCCTCAGAGGAGGCAGATGAGGCTTTTCCCCTCCTCGATCTCCTCCTGAACCTTGTCGCTGGAGGTGGCGATCTCAGCCTGAGCGGAGAAGACAGCGCAGATGAAGGTGAGCACGGTGCAGCCCATGGCCGTGTAGAAGGCCCAGCCCATGGAGCAGAGCCCGGCCCGGTACGGAGCCGCGTCGTGACCGCAGTACAGCTGGACCTTGTCTGAACCCCAGCCAGCAGGGTACAACATCAGACCCAGGATCAGAAAGAGACCTGCGAGAAGCGAAACAGAGAGAATGAACATTAACAACAATATACATAGCAGCCTTAGAAAATTTTGTGGTTATTACACCACAAAATATGAGTTTAAAAAGACATTGGAAATAGTCGTTTGACAAAGAAATCTTTACTCAATATACACGTTTTTAAATATATACATTGTCAAACATACTATTGATTTTAAAGATAACATGGGGGGACCACTGGTTTATAGGGCTGCCCTCTAAACGTGTGTTCAAAATCCACTCTTATGTTATCAGTTGAATCCCTGCACTCTGATCTATGAAATCAATTTTAGTTACCTAAATCTTTATTATTATTGTTTCAATCACGTTCAGAGAAGTTTGCTCACAAAGGATCACAGTTAGCTGCCACCCCGCTGATCTTTTGCCAGCTTGGTCCTTCCTTTTACTGTATAAAATTACACTTTTACATCATTCGTTTCCACGTTATGCACTTCTTCTGATTAAAAGGCAACAAATCATAGTTTTCTAACAAGTAATTCCTGCTGGGTTTAGTCAGCTTTTCTACATAACACGTTCACATACAGGCTTGTAAAGGTCAGACAGAAGCTGTACATTGTTATTTTTTCCCAAAGCCTGTGTCGTAACTGATTTCAGACCAGTACTTTCATGATGAATAACCTCCACATTAATCCAGACTACCTGGAACGGGCCACTGCCCACAGTGATCAACCCAAACATTTAAACATATAAATCAGCCACCAGATTCGTCTATAAATTTCCATTTACTATTTACCAAGTTCAGTAGGAGCAATCCTCTGGAGACTATTAATATTCATACCGCATTTTATAGCAATCTTGCCATTTATTTAAGGGAGATTTTGCTCTAAACCAAAGTGTCTGAGTGAACTGACTAACATCCCCATCTTCACAACTCTGTTGATGATGACTGCAGCGGATTGTCTCTGTGACCGCCACCATTCCCTGGTACGAAAACATTTCCTGCCAAAGTGCCATCACGGCATTCAAAGCATCCCATCAGAAATAAAAAATGTCGCACCAGGCAGAAATGATTTCCTGACGACTGAAGATAATCACAGCAAGACCTCCAGTGTGGCAACTGCCGAGGCAGGAAAGAAACCTAAACCTGAACCTTTGACACACATGCCTGTCAAGTCAGTGCACAAGAGAGAGTAGAGAACAACAGGAAAAGGTAGCTGAAGGGCTTTCCCGCCTGCCCCAGTCACTCGCTGACTCTCCGACGTCCTGTGTCTCCGGGGAAGTATGGGGTCACTTCCTGTCTTATTGTGACCCACTTCTACTACCGTGCTGACTTGGCTTCAACACCTTAACACTTATACTGACACACTCTTCTTACAGATGCAACTGACTGTGTATTATCTACCATGTGATGAGCTTTCCATCCTTATGTGCCCTGTACTTCCTCCAGTGGTAGTGCATCAGTCAGCCGGCCGGACGAGGGTCCTTCCACCAATCACAGCTCAGGAGGAAACATTTACAATAATACAATAACAGATAATAAATGAAGCACACAAATGACAAAATTTAATTATCTTGATGTCTTAATGTTTTCAACTGACTAGCTTGCTTTTAACGAGCAGGTCTCTCTGCTTTGCTTCATAAAAACAAGTGTGGAGGTGAAACTGTCTCACCCTCCTTCCCTTTCCTTACCCTCTCTCTCTCTTTTTGCTTCCTCTCTTTCTCAGTGTCTCGCTCTTAAAGCGTCCAATATCGTATTAAACAAGGAAATGAAAACTAGGTCATAAATTCTTTCCACATGTTGCTGCACTGCCCTGACATCCAGACCGGCTCCAGTGATGGATTGAAGGTATGGTTTTAATTCCCAACCCTACCCCTCCCTAAGACCCCCCCTCCACACTCACACACACACACAAGCTGGACCTTCTAACCTAATATCCCGCTGCACTCCACCCGTCCAGGCTCGCTAGTCCCTCAGCACTGGCTCTTGTCTCTGTTAACTTCCAAACTGTCAATTCTCCACCATCAATCCATTCGTGATAGCTGCCTTCCTGCCACCAATCCTAACCCTCCTCTCTAACCTCTGCTCCCACAGCCTCCACCCTGTAATACACAACACAGCAAGTCTGCACTCTGCTCCAAGAAATCTGGCTACCCTTCTCCTCTCCAGGAAAAAAGAAGAGTTGGGTCCTCCCCCGCCGGGATCCACATGAGGAGAAAATACGGAGAAGAGACAACGAGAGGGCAAAATGAAATGCCGGCAATCAGTTATTTTCTCTGTTAATCGATAATCGTTTGGTCTGTAAAACAGTGACCAAATCTTGATTTGTCCAACCAACAGTATAAACCCTAAAGACATTTAATCAACTGTAATGTTAAGACAAGGACAAACAGCAAATATTCACATGTAAAAAGCTGGAGACATAAAATGTTTGGCATTTTTGTATGAAAAATTTGGTCGATTATCGAAACAGTTGCTGCTTTCTTTTCGGTCGTAAATTAATCGACTAATCAATGGGACTGGTGACCTGTCTAGGGTGTACCCCGCCTTTCGCCTGATGTCAGCTGGGGTTGGCTCCAGACCCCTCCCTGCAAACCTGTACGCAGTATAAGCGGTTGACGATGGATGGATGGATGGACTAATCAATGGAGCTCTAATTTAACTAAAATGTTCCTCTTGATTTGACTTGGTTTGATAAGAGACACAATTTCTTTAGCTCTCTCGCACCTTTGAGGGTACAAAAGCTTCTTACAAAAGCTTCACTTGACGACTTATTGCATTCTGATTGGACACCACTGATGTAAACTATCAGGTTCACCTACCTAAAACTAGAGCCGTCTAATCTAACAGCCCTACAAATATAAATCAGACCTTCATGAAGGATATATTCACTATTACACAAGTATTTAATTCGAGAGGTGTTGATTCATCTTCATGGTCATAATAGAGGCTATGATTTGTGGTACTGTTGAAAAGTATTAACAGCAACAACATGTTTCCTTACAGAGATGCTAGCGTGGATGTAGACTCTTAAGTGTTGTTGTACTGCAATTTCTAGGTGTCTCCTCTCATATATAATGTATTATTTGTTGTTAAAGGACCATTTATTGACTTTTTAGGCATTTGGGGGTTAGCACAACAAGCTGTAAAGACATCACCGACTTATTATCACCTTATAATGTGAAAAACATGTTAGCAAAGTTATTTACACATTCAACAGATACAAAGCAAAGGATCCAAAACAGTAAAGCTGAAGGAGAGACAGACTGAGCAACACCTTTCACATGTAGTCAACTGCTCCCTTAATTATAGAAGCTTTAATGCAGGAAACAGTTGGACTCCTAAACACCAGACTTCCTAACAAGTAAAGCACATGATGTACAGTAGAGGTCGACCGATTAATCGGTCGGACGATTAATCGGCCGATTTTTGGCATTTTTTAACATAATCGGCATCGGCCAATATCAAAGTATATCAAGCCGATTATTAGGCAGGCGCATCTGTGGGCAGCCTAGTGTTGTCGTGGAACACGTGTTTGACGCGCGCTGCCGCTAGAGTCATTTTCCAGCCAAGTGAGCAGCAGACCTCATCCAGTGCCTAAGGAGCTAACGGTAAGGATTCAATTCTTATTACTCCTTTATATTTAATTAAAAACTTTTGATATGTTACTGCCAACTTCGAGAAAAAACCTGAATAAGACACATGACATTCGGCTAATTTGGATCGTAGTTGAAGTTGCATTATCACAGAAGAGTTGCTATCATGTCACAATAAGTAAGCAATAATTTTGCAATTACAGAGTGAATCTGAGACTTTTATTTGTTCTGTTTGTGTGTCTTATATTTGAGAGGGTTGTCACTCAATGCAGCGAAATAAGTAATAAAAAAGAGACCAACGCACTATAGGCTAGTGACAGACTGGCTTTGCTTTGCTAACGGGTAGCTACAGACAGACCCAGTGCTAATACGGCACTGGAACCTTAACGACCGTTATCTACCGCACCGAATATCAACGCGGATTTCTGTGCTTCAGTTCGGTGCAAATAGAGGTTAAAAACCAAGCAAATATCGGCCAAAATAAATCGGCAGCATTAATCGGCCATCGGCCGACCCGGATTTCAAAAGATCGGTCGACCTCTAATGTACAGTACCTATGGCATGTCCCCAACAGTAAGCCAACAGTGACACCATGTAAAGTACCAGCTATACCGTATCTTTGTTCCTGCATGCTAATGGCCTTTGTTGTTTATAGTAATAATACTATGGCTTCCCACTAAAAGCAGTAAGGATTTATTGGTTGCAAAATGCTTCTAATTGTAAACACAGATTTATGAATGTGACTAAATTTCTACATTTGGTTAGTGTCATTATGAAACAGCCACACCTCCAGTGTAAACACAGATATCCAGTAAAAACTATAAAATCATGGGAATTCCATGTCTTACCAATCAGACCCAGTCAATGCTTTACTCTTTTAAAATATCTTGTGTCAGAATCATCATCACACAGTAATGATGCTTAACTTCCTTCCAAGACATTGTTTTGTTTCCCTCACTACCAACCTGGGGCTGAGTCATGGCCAATGGTTAAACCTGTGATGAGGTCTCTGACTCACGGCTGGAGAGAAAGTTTATGGAAGGTAATAAAAGCATTCGACACCGAACGCACTAGAATTGGAGACAGTTTTACTGCCGAGTTTGTTTACCGTCTTGTTTCTAATCCTTTTCTGCTAAAGGTCTACATGAGTGGGGAAAGCTTTTCAATAAATGTACAGAGTATTCACTTACAGGTAGTCCAACTGGTGTACAAGAAGCCTTTGGGTCTGCAGCAATGTGTAGCCAACTGACCCTCAACAGCAGACTGTCTGCTTTAGCCATTCGATTACGTAAAGGGAATGGATTTACGTTCAGCTGAAATCTTAAAACCACCTGAGCTTAAACTGACCGTCAGTTCAATGGCATCTGAGACACTAGCCATCAGAAAGTGTGTCACAGGGGACAAAAGAGTCTAAAGTACAAGTGACATCAGTGTGTGTAGATTAGGTTAATGGGTTTGGAGCTATGTGCAATGACGTGACGATCTCTGGCAACGGCATCATAATCTTCCCATCTGAGGGCAATCACTTCCCCAAACATCTGCCGTCTGGCTCCAATTTTCTTATTACCGGAGGGTCGGCACGAATAGTGGAAATAGTGATTAGTAGAGTCAAGTCAGTGTGTTAGTGCTGGTGCTGGATATCAGTGAGAGTGATATCATTCACAGGCCTCATGAAAAGACAGCAGTCAAGATGAGAACTCCCATGCACGCTCGCTAATTGATTCGAAAAAGACAAAGAAGCATCAGCAGAAACACTGTTAGATGTCAGACAAGCGGTATGCTGGGACTTATCTCTTCCTGCAGCTGAAATGAGTAAAGGGTTATCAGCCTTTAGCTTAACAGGCACGAAGGAAACCCTCCCGCCTCCTCAGCTGTTTGAAGCTCCTCTCGCCTCCTTTCCTCTTCCGCATCCTCATCCTCTCCACAATGAAGAGACTCAGAGGTGTATTTCCCCACTTTCATTACCTTGGCCATGTGTCCCAGAGTCCCGGGCCTTTATATAGATTGTAAATAGTAGGCTTTCAGGTTATGTAATAGTATCTCTGGTGGCCATGTTGGTGCGGCTATGAGCAGATTCCATTCATAAAAACTGGACAATTGACCGTTCGCTAAAACCCCTCCGTCCAAACAGTGATTGTCCAATCATAGCTTAGCAACCATAATTAGGCACGGCAGGCCTGTCAAGTTTCTCCACATCCCAAGACTCCAAGTAAGAACTACAGTCGGTGTAATCTTTTTATTGCATTTTCGAAACCAAAGACACAGGAATGCTCTGATGTAAGCTGCAAACATTAGCTTTCCCGGCTAACTAAGTTTAGAACCTAGAGTAGTAAATTAATGTTTTTTACAAGGCCAAAGAGCTAATACTTACATAAATACATTATTACAGGTTACAATACAAAAAGGCCGGTCAGGACTGGAACATCTACTGAGTAGGAGCCAAGATGCTATCAGAGTTTAAGCTAACGTCAGTGACTTTGTCCTGGTCTATGTGGTTTGGGTATGTTTACACTCAACTCAAGCTAAATTCGATACTAGCCTACCCAGCGTAGCATTATGTTTTCCAAACTCAACAGTTAGTCCTCATCCTCAAAGCCTTTGCTCTTATATAAATATATAAATAAGTAGCATTCATTATGGAAAAAGGTTATGGAACGATTTAACATCTCAACATGACATAATACTAAGGCTCCCAGGCTACCCTGCAATTCAAGAACATTTTGCTCCTTTGTTTCTATGTTAGTTATTGCCTTAGGCATGAAACTTTAGCCTCAGTCTTTCATCATAATATTATATAATATTAATACTGTCTGTAGTGCTATCATGTGCAATTTCAGATCCTTTTACACGGTTCTTCTTTCAAAACGAGTCATGGGAAACAAGAAAGTCAGTGCAAAAAACAGAATTTTCAGCAAACTACAGCTGATAAAAAAAAAAAGCAAAACTGATGGTCATCAGCTAAAAAAAGCATGCTGTTGTTTGTCTGTGTGAAATCTGGAAAATTGGTTGAGACAGTTTACTGGTTTGTATAAAATAACCAACAAGCAATGTCTGTGTTAATTACTCCAACAAATTAAATTTCAATGTAACAGAATATAGGCAATAACATGAACTGAATGGATTTAAGCTCTCTCTCAGGTCAGCTAAGTTTACAACCTGGCAAGTCCTTCACCACACTCCCACCTTTTTCTGTTTGGGCCTGCACCAAATAAACAACTGTGGGGGAGGACAGCCATAATCACCAGAGAGCTGAGAGGTACAGCATGTGAAAATAGAGGAGGTTCAGCGAGCGTGATCTCATGGCCTCCTCCCTTCCATAATTCACCACTCTGAGTCAAAGCGGCCTGAGATTTGGTCGTCAAACACACAACCATAGACACAGGATACACACCCTTCACGCACAAATAGAGATACGCATGCGTGTTCAACTTGTTTTTTTTTTGGCCAATCAAGTGTCAGAAAAGGTCCAGCTGAAAGTAAATATTTGGGTGGCAATGACAGCTCTGAGGGTGGAAACAAACCGCCATGTGTTTTAAACTTCTGAGTGGTTTGGTAAAAGTTCACAGAAGGCTCCATGAGAATCAAACACATAATTCCAGCAGTGGGAGTTGTGGTGCTCGTAATGAATGTGTTCAGCTGAAACTTTTCATTTACCTTGATGAACGGTGGACGCCACAGGAATGGAGAGAAACAATAAAGGTTAGATGGACTGAGTTAGCTTAGATCAGTACAGTGTACATGGGGCTCAAAAGCAGTAAATACACTGACAGTTTATTAAGGATTAAAGTAGTTTGTAATTAATATTATTAATACTGTTTTCACTCTGGCTTGGACACTGTGGTTGTAGGCACACCCATAGGCGACAACTTCGGAAATGTGTTTAGAGGCATTGCAATAATCGTTTAAATATGGGGATAACAGTTCACACTTTTAGACAGTTTCTGCTGGAGGACATTCATAGAGTTGAATTCTGTTCTACACACAGAAAGAAATAACTGTAAAGAATGAAAAAGAGAGAGCTAGAGAGAGAAGTGCAAACCCTGCCGACTTTTCACCTTCACACACCTGATAGAAAAGTTACAGAAAGGTGTGGAATGGAGAGGATTTCTGAAGCTGTCTGACCATCCTACAAGCAGTTCTGATGAAATAAACTGACTATTTCTTCATCTGTTTGAGTCTTTCAATCTGCTGAGTCTGTTTGATACTTCTGTACATGAAGAAGATCCAATGTGGGCCCAAAACATACTTTTTCGGAACAAGAACGGAACAGACATTTTAAAGGGAGTATAAGAGACAATTAGCGCTCTTGGCATAAAAAGGAACCAATCTTTGGTTCCTCAGATGCTACGTGGAAGCACAGACAGCTTTTTGACCAAGCACATACGCACACACACGGACTTGGACTTTCATTAATCAAACAAGGTATAAATTGCGTTAATTATTCAACCCCGGGACAGAACCTCAGGGGCTTAAAGCTTGGGCTTAGCCTCTACAGGGAGGGTATGGCAGTAATTACCCTTTGGATCAGTGATAAGCACCAGAAAATGTAAATATATATCTCACCTGCGATCCCTTGCAGCAGTCCACACACGTTGAAGATGCTCTTCTTCATGATGCTTTGGAAGCACATGGTGAAGACCGAGATGAACGCCACGGCACACAGTAGCAGAATCCCTGCCGCCAGGAAGATAGAAGTAGCCTGCCAGAACCCGCTGGCAATCTCCCCAAAGTGGATGGCGTACGGTCCACACAGTATTCCACGATGCAGGTGGGGCAGTTTTATACAGCGACCGTAGATGCCTAAAGTGGGCCTGTAGGCCTCTCCGGCTGTGGTGGTCCCATGGGGGCCGAAGACGGCATCGGGGGTGCGGGGGAATCCCACCAGCCAGTCAGTGCTCATGAAGGCGATGAGCTCTCCAAACGCAGCCACAATACTCAGCAGAGTCCACAGCATGGAGCGGCAGGTGACAATGACATGGCACATGCTGACGGCGGCTGGAGTCTCCCTTTGTTCAGATTTCAACACGTCTGAGAGGTGCAAAGGTGGAGTGTGGGTCGGAGGCCCTCAGAAGACCGAGAGCTGATATTGAGATCCTTCTCCCTCGGGGCGAGTGAACACTTTACAGGAAGGAGTAGGTGATACTTCTGTACACAAAGGGTTCACGTTAATGATTCACAGTCTGCTGCTTCCCTCTTCTCTCTCTGCTTCTTTCACTTCTTATCTTCTGCTGGTGTCGTTTCGGCACAGCTGTTGTTCCTCCTCCTTGGACTCACCCTCCTTCTGTCGGCTCAGTCTCACTCTTATTCTGTCTGGTTTTTGGTGTCTACATTGTATAGAAGTTGTGTTCCCTGAGCCAGCCCGCTGGCGTCACATCAGACACACCTAAGACAGAGAGACAGAACAACAGAGTGAGTGCTTTAATAACATGTATAAAATGTAATTGCATGTATAAAAGACGCTCTCAGATGATCAGTAATTTTTGTTTTATTTGAGGAAGTGCAGCTCTCCCCTGTCATATTTGGAAAAGCAGAAGAGTGGAGAATGAGGAAAGTGTGGAGGAGGAGCAGACAGAGGAGGAAGGGAGGCTTCTGGTATAGATCTTGAGGAGAGGGTTTAATGAGTTGTGTGGGGATGCGTTCATTTGAAGTGGGCCTCTTCTGTTTTCAGTGTGTTTATGTTTAAGGATTTGTGATCAGGGCACTCGTCGTGTTCTCTACTCCCAGTGGATCGTCATGGCTGAGGCTGTAGAAAGATGAAAGCTAGAAAAACATTATGCATGTCTGCCTTGGTGTGTTTGTGTATGTGTTTGTTTGTGTGTGTGTGTGTGTGTGTGTGTGTGTGCGCGGTGGAGATGGGAGGGTTAAAATGGATGTGGAAACAGCGGAATGAGAAGCGGATGCAGACAGGGAGAAAAACAAGCCTGAGGCCTCTCATCAAGCAGCCCACACAGCTGACCTGGGGTCAGCCAACGGTTGATAACACAACGCCCGCCCGGCTGTCCCAGGATCGCTGGTAACCGATTGACCAACCACTGACATCAACCCAGCTGCACTGTTGAGTCAGTGACACTACAATGAGGAAGCTGCAAATGGTGTCAGTTCATAAAAGAGCCAAATCTTCCACCAAGCAAACAATCACAACACAGCCAAATCTGTCACAGCACAAAACTGGATTACAACAATATGGTGATACATGTTTTATTAAATGTGTATTTTGCTTGGGCAACAGTGATTAAAGCGATATGCTGGATAAAAAGTTTCCTAGTGTTTCCTTTAACAAAGCCTCGCACAGAGTAAGCGCGCCAGAAAGTTTAGCCCTCCGCTAACTTGAATGGGAATAAAATGACTCAATCATGGACCTTTTCCAGACTTTCCAAATGTTATCGGACCGAATGAATCAAACTCTGATAGTGAAATGAGTCATACTGAGGGGGTTGTGACTGTGAAAAAGTATGGACCCAGAAGTTGTCATTATTATTTTAACACATTGTTGTGGTTTAATGTGTAGCTGTGTGCTGTCACAATTCTGTATTTTTTTACTTTTAAGATAGAGCTAAGCTAGCTGTGTCCTCCTGCTTCCTGTATTTATACTAAGCTAGGCTAACTCTTGACAGGAGGGTTAGTTCTCCCGCGAAAATCCTGTTGAATGCCCCCTCAATGAGCAGAGCCTTTTTCACTAATCAAATCAAACTCCATAAAGATTTGCTATAAAAGGTCTAGTCCTGGACGTAAGTTTCTTTGATTTAGTAATTGACTGCCCTATTTCACTATATCAGGGCTCATTTTCCCACCTTGTAAGATGTTTTTCTTCCATAAAGTGTCTAGCACTACTGCATTATAAAAGATACCTTTTCTGATGACAAAAACTACAAACTCCAGTAAACAGACAACACAGTATGAGAATGAAGACCTTTCTGATCATGGCGTCCTGATCTAAAGCCCTTAGGATCCCTGGAAGATTTCGGGAGATAAAACAGTCAAACACTAATTCTATTTAAGTTATGAAATCTTTCAGATTTGATCTATACGAGACAATAACAAATTTGGGAGGAACATACATTAAAAGTTGGAATGCCAGAGAAGATTAAAAGATGCGTGTACAGTACAGACCTCATGTTATAAATACAGCTCTGGGCCAAAGCTGACAGTTGTTTCTTTTCTTTAAGTCTTTTTTTTGCCCTGGTTTCCCTGCTGCCTCTTGGGAGTCTGTTAGTCATTCCCCGACCAGTGTTTGGCAAGGCAGCAGAGGGTGCCGGGGGCCGCTGTTAACATGCGTGCCGCCCACACTGCAAGGTTTCTATCCCTCGGCCCCTGTGGTGCCCTTACAGCGAAGGTCGAGGTAGCCACGGTGGCCCCTTGTGGTCACATCCCAGCGAGTGTGTTAGGGAGTAAGAGCAGTACACAAACTTTGATCTTTGTCATCATGTAGAGATATCAACAACAGTTCTCCAACCCCCCCAACCCCCCTTTTCTAGCGGAGAAAATGACCCAAATCTGTGGTCTCTCACAGGGCGGTGTGTGTGCTAACGTAGAGTATGTTTGGACTGTGTAAAACAGATGAGATCATAAGAACAGGCACAGACAGCCGTCTCTGTGGATCTGGACCAAAATTAATTTCATGAATCACAAGTGTGCTCATTCCCTCACCACGAACAGATGCAGGAACAGATGCAGACACACATTCACTAACTGAAAACTCTTCCAACCCTCTCACCAAAAAGGCCGTTGACGTCTAAGTCCCAGAGGTCCTTTGACGAGACTGATGTTTGACGTTAAGACAAACGGCCAGTCCAAAGTTTTAGGGTCAAACATTTGCCAGCCAGTTGCAAAGACTAATTCCTCACTGACAGGAACACTGTTGGAAAACACTTATTCAAACCAGCTGGGGAGATAAGGAGTCTCAATTGAGTTGTCTTGAATGCAGGTTAGTATCTAAAACAAGTCTGGGCAAGTCTGGTTCTATTAATGTACCTGGTGTTGGTCAAAACATATGCCCAGAGGTCTGTTCCCAGACAGACAGAGCAGTTATCAGGATCAGAGTGAAGCATGGTTGCCTGTATATGTGAGGCTCGAGGTGAATTTATGATGTCCTTTATACTGCCTGAGTAACCAAGGGGGAGACGCAGGATTATTTAAGGCTCGGTTTACATGCACAGAAAAGTTTACGGCATCCCACCAACCTGTTGACCCCAACACAAATCCCTATGAGCGTACTATCTTACAAGACTCTCTGCCACCTAACACATGCTCCCCCAAAGTGAGAGCTAGTGGCCCATGGATAGAAAAGAAGGGAACTTCCCCTAAGTTGGACCTCAGTTTGCTTGCAGCCTCTACTAATAGATCAATAATCAAAAGGAAATTCAGCATTAACTAATGATTAATGACCTGTTAAAGATGCCTGATCGGTCACAGAGGAACACCCTTAACTTTTACATTTATTTACAAACATTCACACTAAAATAAATAAGACTACAACCATGCTAGCAGCTCTGTGAAGCTGTACTTCAGCACAGCAGTGCTTTGAGCTAAATGCTACTGTCAGCACACTAATGCTCACAATGCCAATGCTTTTGTTAAGCAGGTAATGTTTACCATGTTCACCATCTTGGTTTGGCATGTTAGCATGCTAACATTTGTTAATTAGCCAAGCGGGAAGCTTCCGGTCTGAGACGTGAAGCATGCGCAGAAGTCCCTTAAACCTGCATTCTATTGAACGGCCAGCAGGGGGCGACTCTTCTGGTTGCAAAAAGAAGTCTGTTTCCATTAGAAATAATGGTAAAATGGCCCTACTTCTCAGCCGATTTAAGTAAACACGTTCCTAATGAGTTTATGGTCTCAAGTTTATTCCTTCTTTAATACAACATGATGTTCATTTAGTAAATTATCCATTTAGAGGAAAATAGACCATGAAGCAGAGTATGCTTCAGGGCAGGATGGCGACCTGTCAATCAGGCTGTGGACTGACTCGTACCCACAGCACTGTGTAAATTTAACCAGCGCCGTTGAAAAAGCTTATTAGGAGTTGGCTGTTCACTTTCTCTGGTGAGTACATTTAGTTTTAGGCCTGTTGTTCGCTAGACAAAATTGTCAGCCCTGTTAAAATGAAAGTTAACGTGAATTACAGATGCACCTAGCTAAGCAAGCTACCTAACTCAGCACACGGCCGTTAGCTCCACCATTCTCGTCCAAAATATGGTAATGTCCAGTGCCGCTGGTTGCAAAAACTCAACCTGGCGGCGCCCTACGGACCAAACTCAAGGCTTCAAAACGGCAGTCCACAAACCAACGGGTGACTACGTCTACTTCTTCTATACAGTCTATGTAATTAGCACTAAACACAAAGCACAACAGAGGCTGATGGTCATTAATTTTGTAAGTCATAAACTAAAGAATTAAACATATAAAAGTTTGTTCAGATGATGGCGCAAGATGAAAAAAAAAAGGGGATCCCCAAAGTTATTACAATTCATCCTGAGGGCGACATGAATGTTAGTATTGAATTTCATGGCAGTCAGTTGAATACTTGTGGAGACCACTGACACAAAAACTCATGGTGGCGCTGGTGGAAAGGGGATCACCAACCACTGGGAACCATGAATATTGGCACCAAAGTCCATGGTTATCCATCAAATAATTGTCAAGTCTACACCTACGCTGGTTTCATCCTCTGGGGAACAAGAAGGACAATCCCACTTTCATGGCAATCCATCAAACAGTTATTGAGTTATTTCATTCTGGACCAAAGTGGTGGACCGACCCACCAATTGACCAACATTGCCCTATCTCCCTATGGCTGAAAAAGCTTCCGCTCAACCTTTCTCTTATCACAGCAACAAAACAGCAGGAAACGCCTTTCCACGCTGCAACTGACAGGAAAGAAATCTACATATCTATGGACATGCCACGACTAGAGTAACACATCACCATGGAGAGTGTTTGTTTAGAGCTGGATGAGGGGTTTAGGGAGAATTTTTGGAGGGTTTAGAGAGCGCTAGAAACACCAGATAAGCTTCAGCAACCTGTGACGAAGCTGTCAGGAATTAAGAAGCATCTCCAACTCAGCTGCATCACTCTGTTAAAGATGATCTAACTCAGAAACATGCAGAGTCTTTCCTTAGATTCCCAGTATTTCCCGCCCACACCTCTCTTGCCTTATGTGACCCAACGGCAAAGCAATTTTAAAACAAAGAGAGTGCTTATAATCTGCGAGTATCTGTTTGAATGAGAAGCCCCTGCAGCTACTGAAAGGGAATGCAGGAGATGATTGGTCACGGTGGACCTCAAATACTACTCCAGTCAAAATTTCATGTCTAGTAAAGGCTCTGTTTAAGATAAACCACATTGTAAAATGTCAATACAACAAAAGCACAGAGTGGTAATTCTTCTTTCTTTGGGCATCCATCTGGTTATGTGTTATTTCGGAGCTCTTGTGAAGGCGTTAGAGGACAGAATAAGTCTTGGCCTTGTCATTATTTAAGGAAAATTGCAGACTCTAATAGTAATAATACCAGTTAATAACAAAGGAGTCTATAGTCAGGTTTTCCACAGCAAAACAGCCAGTCTTTCCCAACACTTCTGCACATCTGCTCAGCATCCTGGAACTCTGTGACGCTACAGTGAAGCTTGTGATTCAGACCTAAAACATAATATTTATATCATATAACATGAGCCAGGAGCCCAGCTGAGAGCTTGAATAAGTGTTCACCCAGGAAGAAACCTCAGTAGGTTAAACAGGAAATTAATGAAGGACAATTAGGAAAAATAAGACAATAGTCCAACCTGTCTCCATTGGTCTGTCGATAGTCCAGCTCTCCTGGAGATGTGGCTTCTCTGCCCTGACTCTCCTCTGCTTTGCTCACACACTTCAATGCCCCTCTCAGACTCCGACTCCCAGACCCTCCCAAATGTCCCTCCTCCCTGGGCCGCCACGTCTCCTCTGATTGGCTAGGCCAACGCCGGAGCCACACTTCTTGAGAGAGTCCACATGGTGGCCATATTTCAGTGCTGAATCTGGGTTAAAATAACAAGAGCTGGAGCTGCAGAGGGTCTCTCGTCTTCCTCTCTCTCTCTGTCTCAATTTCTCTCACCTCTTCTCTCTGTTTTCATTTCTCTCCGCACCCATTCAATCAGCAAAGGCCAACATCTTATCAGCCTCAATGAAAATTGTATTTTCACTTCCCTTACAAAAAACAAGTGAACCTCTAGTATACACCATTAAGTATACTTCAGTGAAGTGTATGTGTGTTAATATACTGTTGGATAAACCATTGGTATACTTGTAAAGTGAACTAGTTTAATACTTAATCAAATTGAATGTGCCCACTTTTTGGTTTATACACAGTAAAACCAGGCTTTTATTTGCTTCAGTCACTGGACTATATCTGGGACAGGCGTCTTTATGGGACAAGCCTTTAATTCCTTTCCCACAAAACTCTTGCTCAGCAAACATGGGAAATAGGCTACTATCAAATTTCAACCGGTAAAAATATTACTTGTATAAAAATGTGGCTTTTATTCGTCTAACTTATTTACCATACTGTTAAATCTGAACTATATCTGTAAAATGAACAAAACGATTGAATTGTGGAGAATCAGAAAACAGATCTAACGATGTGCAGCATGTCCATATTGACAAACCATTTATATTTGTATGTGCAATCTAAACAGCTTAGAATTAGCTCAAACAGGTGACCCGGTGGGCTTTAAGATTTTTATACATCCAAAGAACTTCAATAAAAACCAGACCAGGCATCTAATTGAGACCTTAAAGTGTACTGAAGCAACATATTACACAACAGGGTTAAGTAACATTTGAGTCAAAATATTTTATATTTATTAAATGCAGCTGCAAGAACAAAACTTTCCACTCATATTTTAAAATGTTTGATTTGAAAGACAACAGATTCTAATTAAAGTATTTGACTTCTCACAGCAGTAGGTTTTATGTTTTCCAGTTTCATTCCCTCATGGTGAGCATCAGGTATTGTACTATCTGTGCCATCTGTGCACACATGATGTGATGTGCTATTGCGTCGCCTGGCTACAATCAATGCTGCCATGATCACTGGGACGTCTGAGTGTGACACCCATTATCAATGCCCTTCAGTTAACACCAACTCTCTGAAGACTCTTCCCTTCTGATATTGAGAGTATTAACACAACACTGTCGACACATGCCGTGCAGGCTCCTACAGTTGCTCGCCGCTTCGAGTTGGCATAAAACACATCACTACTGGTTCACAAATACAGAGAGATTTACCTGGTGGTAAAATTTGAATGCAGGACTTTTACTTGTAATGAAGTATTTCTACACTGCAGTAAGTAATAGATCTGATTATGATCTCAGTACATGGCTAGTGTACATGTAATGCATCTAGTGCACTCCTAGTTTACTTCAACTGTGTAATCTGAATTTACAGTACACTACAAGGTGCTGTTAGTATTTAGTTTGTAAATAAAGTTTACTTAAAAGTTAAGCTTGCACACACAGACACAAAGCTAATCTAGTTGCTCCCACCAATAACCGATACATGAACCACATCACACACATAGATTGTGTTACATCCTTCCTCAGTCAACAACAATCTGATTGCCAGATTAGATCGCTGCCTGGATGCCCAGTTAACCGACTGATACAGCAGATGGTTCGGTGTCTGACTAATGGATTACTTTCTGGCTGATGGGAGCAAAGTGTCCCAGGATTGCTTACAGCAGCACTGGGTGCATTCAGCCAACACTGCAGTCAGCTACAGCCTTCGTCTGACTTTTGTGTTCACTCACACATGGGAAACAAATGAGTTCCATATGAAGACGGAAAAAGGGGCCGACTCACAGGAAGAGAAGACGGTAGGCCGGGCACTTAAAGGCAGCGTGGAAGGCCTGAGGAAGAGGCCTTTCTTATCAGTCTGAATGGATGTTAGGCCGTAACAGTTCAAAAATAGTTCCTTTTAACCCTGATGCATATATCCTGAACCTAATTAAACCTCTCCTTTGACCCATTTCCAATAAATCCTGGTGACCCATCCTCACCCTGTGGCTGCGAATTGGATGGGAAAAGGTTAATGACCCATTTTAAAGCCACGCAAAGTCTCCCTAAAATGTCTGGAATATCACAAAAATGCCTTTTCTCAGCAAAACAACACTTGACCTTTCGCTAAGCCCCTCCCCTTAGATACTGTTGTTACGCCTTTCAGGTTTTCCTTTCTCACACAGCACATACACAGATTTTTTTTTTAATGGGTTCTTATTTCACAGAGAGGCAGACTAAAGTAGACTTGCCCTTTCTAGGCAAAAATGACATCTGTCACTTGCAAATCTTATTAGCCGGAGCTAGCTAGCTAAATAAGATGGTTGGGGGAAAAAACATCTCTTGCTGACTTATTCATGTTTCCAGTCAGCAGCCTCACCAGTTGATAATGTGATTGAAATCAAGCCTGTTTGGCTACTATTAGCTTATTGATTCTTTCAAGGTGAGGACAATGTGTTTGGCAAACATAGTGCTATCTCAGGTAACGTGGCTGGGGTTGCTGGAGTGTAAACTTCCCCAAATGCCAAAGTTAACTTAAACGCTAATAGCAGCATCCTGTACTATGAACAGGGCTTCTTTAAACGTAACCTGTAGCTCCACAAAGTAATGTAACCTAGTTAGTTAATGATGTGCTTCTCTAGCTCAGTTACAAGCTACAATTGGACAATTGCGTTTTAATGGAAGGGCAAACTGGCTCTAAAATACCTCAGTCCATGGATGTATAATAAGTTCTGGTAATTTATCTCTGTAATACCACAAGAGGCCACTGGGCAAAAATTATAGCAAGGCCGAGTAGCGGCGCCGTACCCAGGTATCATTGCAGAGCCATACCTCAGTTAACTACTCTTCCTGTTTACATTTTCAGTGGTATCAGTAGAACAAACCTGACTGTGAGCAGACCTAGCTCTCACATGTCATGTTGTGGATTCGGAGATACAGATCAGACAGACTCACAACATATCGTCTTACAGACTCATGAAGAGTAACCGGTGCTGTGTGAAAATGCTCCAGGAGATTTCTCTAGGCAGCCTCGGGAGTTCGGACACAGCACAGACCCTCACATCAAAGACCAGAGGATCAGAAAACAAAGTGAAGAAAGATCCTTAGCAGTCGCAATTATAGCAGCACATCTGCATCACATGTACGCACCATACACATGCCAGGTTAAATCATCATTCATACAGATTCCATAGAGCACTCGGTGGAGTCTGGCTCTGGGCTTGCTGGTAATTCATCTTTTCTTGTCAGACTGATCAATCATATCTTCTAGATCTAAAGAAAGTGGATGAGTGTGAAGCAAAGTGCAGTGAAACAGATAACAGATTGGGCAAAGGAAATCCACTTGACAGTTTGGCTAAGATGTGGATGAATGTATTTTATGGAGTGGCATAAACATAAAAAAGTATTTTATTAATAATTCTGTTATTATACGCAATGGTGTCCTTTGTTTACTTCACATTAAAGCTGCAACTAAAAATCATTTTCATTATCCATTAATCTGATAATTACTTCCTAGATGAATCACAAAAAAATACAAATAAAAAAAATAAAAATGCCCATCCCGGTTTCCCAGAATCCGAGAGGACGTCAAATGTCTGGTTTTGTCCGACCAAGAGTCCAAAACCCAAAGATATCAAATTTACAAATATATAAAACAGATAAATCTGCAGTAAATCCTCCCATTTCAGAAGCTGAAACAGTCTTTGCCTTTTTGCTTGAAAATGATGATTATCAAAAAAGTAGCCAAATACACTTTCTCTTTTGATCAATTATTTGACTAATCGTTGCAGCTCCACCTCACATGAAAGATTTATGTATCAAAGTTTTGTCAACACTCTTCTCATTAATTTACAGTGGGCATGGCCTTGTTGGAAAAAAGTGACGTCATCTTCCTCCACCAGCTTTGTTAAACTGTTTTAATTTCTACCGGATTTCTTCTTTCTTTAGTTGTTGCTCATATATACATAAATAAGTAAAGCTGCACTAATCAGTAATTTGGTATGAACAATGGATCTAATGATCACTGATGATTCTCACCATACTCTTCAGTTCTCTTTTAGTGTCTTTCGGCTTAATGTTTTGGTTTTAGAGTAAACAGCTTACGCGAGTTGCACTGCTATCATCAAACCAGCAGGCAGCAATTTTAAAAGAAAAAGCTTTAAAAAACAAATAAATAGACTACCTGTCCAAACAAATTTAACTAGCTGGTGACCATAGTGTAGCATTTAGCAGCTAAAGAGCCAGATATTTCCCTCAGGAATTTGTGGGAACCAAAGTGCTCTGTTTGCTTGTTCGCCATAACAACTGTGTAATGTGAAAATATATCTATATATTTATGTGTTCTGTTTACAGCAAGGATCTGTGTCTATACACCTGTGAACTGGATAGTTCTGGTGTGCCAAAGCCCTTGTTTGATAAGGCAGTCTGAGTCAGGAAGGAACTGTTTTCATACAACAGAAACCAAATGCTTGATTTTGGCTCGTGTCGCGATTCCCCGGACGTGCCTCAGATATCTCAATGAGGTTTTTATCTCCACGTGTTTTCCATCTGCGCTGCGCCTGCACGCATTACATCACTCCACCGTTTAGCCACCCTGAAGAGGCTAAGGAGGGTTCACTTATAAAAGCTGCTGTGGAAAGAGATGGACACAGCAGACGGACAGATGGAACATTTGGCTCTGACGAGAGCTTATGGAGTTTCCAGTTGAGGCAAATAATAATGACAGCTCACGGTGAGATTACTAGGGAAACTCTCTAGAGTGCAAAACAAATGTCTTGACAAGGAGAGGTTCTGACAGCATCCCTGATGGTAGCATATGGATGTAAACAGTATACCCTTCCCGTTTTGACTTTCAAATATGTCAGGCATTTCCCATCTCCCAACAAAAAAAGCTCAGCATCAATGCAGTGTGAAAGCAGATCTGGAGCGACAAATGTATGTAGGGGGAGTCTTCACTGCTATACATTTGTTTCTCCGTGCAATCAGAGAAGCCAGAGCTCAGTTTGAATGCCACAGAGGGAGCAGCTACAACCATCTGGCCACTTCAAGGCCACGGCTGCATAAAGACCCATCAACAGGCACATGGAGACAGATGTTCAGCATGCACACACAGGGGAAAGGCAGAGCACCATCTAATTTACAGCCTGGGTAGGACTGGGTGTTGTCTGAAATGTTTTGATAGTTGTATGATACCTGAGATTCTGCACCAAAAAATACTTTTTAAAAATACTTTAAGCCAAAGTTCTCTTATGTTAAATGCTGTCTAAACACAAGCAGACAGTCTAAAATGTTAATTTAAATCAGGAAGTCAAAGAAGACACATTTAGGTCAGTGCTCTAAATGTATTAAGGCCGGAAACCCAGCCGTTGTTTTAGCCTTTACCGTCTCATTTGATGATTTTAACATAAACGTTGAAGGTGTTCAAAGAAACTTGCTGACACAAAAACATTTCATGGTTAAGCCACATAAAATGTTTTCTACCAAGCGTATCTTCACTGACAGCCTCAACATCTTATTCATATAGCTGACAATGATCCAAAATACGACAGCTGAGGTCAAGAGACAGATAGATTTCCGCAGTGAGGTCACGCCACATCATTTTTTTCCATTACACTCTTGTCAATGGTGGTTGTAGTTCAGCACATCTTAGTGTGGGAGAGTTATCTCTGAGGCACATTTGCTAATTTATGAACTTACTGGGGAGTACCGCTGGAGCATAAACACACGGATGTGTTGAAGGTGAGGAAATCCCAACACTGAGCTCCGAGGGAAAGCAAGACGGGAGCGTGGGAAAGAGAGAAGGAGGGAAAAGGAATAATGGTGCAGAGACCTGAATGTTGAACAGATCCCACAGCTCGTGGTCAGTAGGGTGTACACCTGTGAGAGGTGTGGAGCTAACATGTCGGTCGGAGAGGCACAGAGGACTTAAAACACCTTTGACTTTTGAGGAAACGTTGGAGAAATAAGCAGTATGAGGGGGAAAAGAAAACAATTTCACCTATCCCAAGAGTCTTTTTAGTCCAAATACATATAGAGCATAATAAAAACACAGCATAGCAGTGCACACATGAACACATGTGGACCTGGGAACACAAAACATGCACACCTCTATTTGATCTCAGTGTGGTCAACTGTTTCCCCTGAAAACATCTGTTTATACAATCTGACTGACTTTCTGAGGTTGAGTGGTGAGGTGGAGAAGGAGTCACTCCAGTAGTTCTGCTGTGCCCCGGAGGAGGAAGGCGGACATCAACAATCCCTCATCTTCTCATATTGACCATAACAGCCCTCGCATGGCAAGATCACGCCACGGGGGTTAAGAGGGTGATGGAAAACAAAGACCATCTGACATATCACAGTCCAGTTTCAAAGTGGGTGGCCAACCGGACCGCCACAGACAGGGAGGGTTTCACTGGATAGGCATCTTGTGAAAAGATTGTTTTGTGCTGTTTGCCACAAAAGAGAGTTGTTTTTTTTTGTCGCTGGTCTGACTCCATCTGTAAGGCATCTCTGAGCAGTTAAACATCAACTTGTGCTGTTTGAGCTGAGGATTAAAGAGTCTGAGGAGCAGCAACAAACAGAGATAACATCCATCACAATGGCACGTTTCTCTCAAAGAGCCATAACAACAGGGCTACAATCACTACTGTTTGTTGTGTGAAAACCAAAACAGAAAAAACTGTTGCTGCGTGACCCTACAGTCCTCCTGGGGTTTTATTGTTTGGGTAGAATATTTCTCACTTTCTTTTGGTCCAGAATGATATGTCTCACTAAATAGTAGATCGGCCATTAAATTTGGGACAAACAAACAATTTCCAACTTTTCATTGAGCGCTATAACCATCAAGCAAAAATTTTAATTAATATTAGTAATTATCCCACAAAAAAATGCAATAGTGGCGACAACAGCAACAACATAACAGACAATGGCGGACAGCGACTCGCCAGCTCTGGATAAACTTTAACAGCGCTTCAATTTAAGTGTAAGTTCAAAGTTACAAAGCTAGGCGTAATACATATTTATTGAATTAGTTCATCGTTTGGGGCTACCACAGTTTCGAGTCTCCAATCCACAAGTAGGCTCTTGGAAAGTGATGTGATGAGCAGTGCGTCCGAAAGATGTATGTTAAACGCTAGTACACATATTGGGGGTATGTACTGCATCTTCGTCTTGTTAAGATACATTTTTACCTGTTTAAGCAGCATGCGAACTACAAATCTCATATTGCTGGTAATAATTTAATGCCTCACATGAAGCGCAGTATTAATCAATTTCCAGATATATGAAATTTGCTGGAGGTAAATTTTTTTTAATGGGATAGTTTAATGAAAATATTCAACAAGGTGAAAAAGCACTTTAGGAAATTAGGGTCTACATTCTTCACACCTATTTCTCTGACTGCCGATGGACTGAGGAGCCTTGGGGAGCCCTGAGGAGCCCTAGCACTTCTCCGCTGTTTGAGGCCCTCAGGTCTAACACTGTCTTCATTATGCTTAACCATTTCCAGCCCCACCTTAGCCCAGCAAACAGCCCCAGGGACCATTAACACAGGGGGTCACAGGAGAAAAGGCCCTCCACTTCAAACACCCTTATTTCTGTTTTCTAGGGCAGACTCAGGAAATCAGCCACTCTGCTGAGCTGGGTAGATGGTATTTGGCCCTCTTCTCTGTGGGGTTAAAGGAATTGTTCTCACTGTGTTATGTGCTTCGTATGAGTGCAGTTTAATCCCAACTTCCCTGTGGCTCTGACACAATCTCCCCTGCAAACTGAGATCTTGCTGGCTGCTTTATCCAAACGCCCCTGGGGGCAGAGCCTTAGCTGTTGTGGGCACTCCAAGCTAAAACCTGATACCCTGCACAAAATCAAAAGTAAGCACCGGTGAGGAAAGCTGGCACCGGACCCTCTCAGGTTTCGGATAATAAAAGTATCAAGTGATATCATCCCCTGCTCTCAGGCTCTTGGCAAATCACGCAAAACGGCATGTGTAGGAGGCGAGGAGATGAGGGATGGAGACAAATGAGGGGAGAAGCCGAGTGAAAAGGAGGACGCCGAGGACAAAAACGAATAGGTGGGAAGCTGAGAAATGAAGAAGCGTGTTGCTTTTGTCAGACTGGTTTCGGGGGAGTAAAGTGAGATGTGCTTCCACTTGAGGACAAAGAGAGGAGTGTTGAAAAGTCAAGCTCAACTTATAAAAACTCAAACATGTCATATTATACCAAAACACTCGACACCAAGGCGGTATCCTGCAGACACAATAGGAAAGATCTGCCTGAATTAGAGCTGACATGGCAGGATATATAAAAACATATGTTATATTTCCAGAATAAATTAGCTGAGACATCCTTGGATAACAGCTGAGAGTATTTAGATAGTAATAAAAAAGGAACATGAGGTTTATTATAAAACTTCCTGATTTGAAATTAAAGTGTGCTTGAACTCTATTGATTTAATTCAAAGATTAAACCTAAGTGGCATCCTGTTCCCATTTATGTGTACAGTACAGCGCACAAAGACAAAGGGGGTCCAGTCAAAAACAAGTATGAGATAACAGGAAGTGGTCCGGTGACATGAAGTCTCCCTATTTTTAGGAGCAAAGTGACAAACGATTATTCTGTTTATTATCTTAGAGGGGGCTTTCCACTTCGAAATGACCTTCACAGGTGGTCCCTGCTTATTATCTCTCACTCTGTTGTTTTCCTCCATGAAACATGAAAAACATGCCCCCCACCGCCAACACCCCCAACTTCCTACTTTAGATAAATAAGCCGGACAGATTTCAATAGTCCATGTGGCAGACAATGAAAATACAGCATGAACTTGGACCTGTTGAAGATGCTGTTTCACCTTCAGTTGACTAAAGGTTCGTGCTATAGAGTGCTGACACAGTGGCAGTAGTACAGATCATTTAAAGCAGAGGTCAAAAGATGGTTCCCACAGTAGTAAAGCGGAAAATACACACTCAGCCAGTTGTTAACCCAAACCTCTAAATAAACCTTTAAATAAAAACTGAATATTCAAACCTTTGTGAATGTAGGCTTTAATACAGGGCTGTTGTATTAGACTACATTAACTTTTTTGTGAATTACTGGATAATTGTACCTCCACAGGTATCCAAATAAATTAATTTGAAAGGGAAAAATGACTCTTCATTTGCTGTTCACGGAGATATACACCAATCAGCCATAACATTATGTCCACTGACAGGTAAAGTAAATAACACCGATTATCTCGTTATCGTGGCACCTGTGAGTTGGTGAGATATTTTAGGCACCAGGTGAACATTGTGGCCTCAAAGTTGATCTGTTAGAATGAGGGAAAATGGGTGAGCCAAAGGATTTGAGCGATGTTGACACAGGCCAAATTGGGATGGCTAGACGACTAGGTCAGAGCAACTCCAAAATGAAAAACAAAAAAAAGCTACTGTAGGTGAAATTGTTGACAAATTCAATGCTGTCTCTGATAGAAAGGGGTCAGAACACACAGTGGGTCCATGCTCAGGACAGTTTTGGCAGAAAAAGGGAGCCTATATTATCACCAGCAGGTGGTCATAATGTTATGGCTGATCGGTGCGACATATGAAAAGAGACAGCAAACTCACATTATTTCGTTTTAAGGTATCAGAAGCCAAAACAGTTGTGAACCACTGGTTTCAAAACTTTCTCTTTAATTTTAAATATTCACGACTAAATAAGGAACAATCAATGTTTAAACTTCAGGTGGAAAAAAGGGATCATACATTACAATTCAAAAACTCAGCTAATCATCAGGACTGAGTGGATGTGGATTGATTGGATTTGGTTGAGTCGTCCGGCAACAAAAGGAAACAACTCCACATCTGTAGGCTATGTATGTAGGCTCAGTAATCCAAACCGATCTCTAACAGATGACTTTGTGTTCATGTAGGAAGAAATTGCTCACAGCAAGAAGCTGAAAAGGTTTCCAGGGCCTTTAAAGGAGTGATGTTAGATAACACCTGCCTGGAACAATAGCGGCCAGGGGAACAGCTTGTATTTCCAGTACCAGTAATAGACAGGTGCCAGGAACCCCAATAATATCATAACAAGAAAAGCAGGAAACCATGTTTCTGTTTGTTTTGTTCACAATTGCGGAGTGTGTCACAGAGGAAAAGCTCCACACTGAAGTCACATGTCACTGAGCTAAAGAGTTTAGATAGCACAAATTCACATAGACCTTAAAAATACCAACCTCTTGTGTGGAATCTTGTGGAGGACGCAGAGTTAAATCTTCAGTTAAATCCTAATGATGTAGCGAGTCCTCTCTCAACTCTTCACAACCTGTAGAGACAGCAGGAACAATGCAACGATGAGTCCAAATCACAAAACCATACCTTCTCCAGAGAGCAACAGTTCAGTCATAGTTGGCTCCACAACTACGTGAGCAACTTTTTCTCTTCGCTCGCTGGTATTTTCCATCTAAACCTGAGACAGACGAGCATCTGCACCTGGAGAAAACATTTAAACTGTTTCACATGTTCATAAAAAAAGAGAAGAAAAAGGGAGAGACGCTGATGTCTGCATCCCTCATTTGACACGACGTGAGTCCCTGTGGCAAAGCTGCATGATGTTTAGCCCAACAACAACACATTGTGTGTGTTTTATATAATCCTACCAAGTCACTGAGCGGGACAAGTCATGAGCTCTGTGTGAGAGGTGTTTTAAATATTAAATATACCACATAACATCCCATTTTCCCACATGTTAATTTTAACTTGTAAATCAACACAGACATGCTGATATTAAAATAGGAGCCCTGCTGGTTAATACTTCCTTTAAACTACAACTCAATGTTTTATATTCAACACGTGCTTTAAAGCCTCAAACGAACTTCAGCCTGGTTCTAACACATCCACACTTGATATTGACTGATTGAGCTGTTTGCTTTTACTTATTCCAACTTGTAAAAACTCAAAAGTCAAGGTGTTTTGTTTTCCCAACACGTCAGAAGGGAAAATACAATGTGACTGATCCAAACCTACCTGCCTGAGTCTCATCATATCTCATCCCATTATCAAATTTATTTACTAGATGAACACTTGCCTCGCTCATAAAATTCAAGCTCATAACATTCGTTGTGTGATCCCCTCTGCTCTTTACCCTGAAGGTAAAAGCAATGGATCAAAAGACTGTAGCATTTGAAAGGAGTTGCTACTAGTGTTGAACCCAAAGAGATTTCTTTTCTTCTCTCAGCTCTACTGAGTAATGTTCAGCTCATTATTTTGGTTTTACAACCAGCTGCCTTTTCTCTTTTTGTTCACTCTCACTGCTCTCATCATTTCCAGTCACAGCAGGTAGCTCTGATTAACCCACCGTTCACTACCTGCCCGGTACCAAACAGCGGTTGACCAAAGTTAGCATCTAGCTGGTGAACATAGTGGAGCATTTAGCAGCTAAAGAGCAGGATTTTTCCCTCAGGGGTTGGTGGAGACCAAAACAGAGCTAAAAGGAGAGTGACTGTTATTTTTATCATGTCTCCAGAAACACAACTCCAAATTAATGATATTATTGCTGTGAATTAGCTGGATGATTTTATAGGCAACTGTTTGTTAACTAGTCCATAAAAGCAACTTTATAAGATGACAGTATGTCTGAGTATGTTTTGTTTACAGTTTGCCTCCAAGTGGACAAAAAAAAAAATCATTGCTGCTTTGCGGTGGTGCTGGCACATGGGGTGGTGCTGGCGCATAGATAAGATGCTTGCCTTTGGACTGTGAGACATCCACCATTGTGTCCCTGAGCAAGACACTTAACCCCTTGTTGCTCCAGAGGCGTGCAACCTCTGACATGTATAACCAATTGGAAGTCGCTTTGGATAAAAGTGTCAGATAAATGTAAATGCATTAATCTCGTCTTTCACACAAGTAATAATTTCTTCAAACGTTAGTGGAGCTGTTCTCTTTTCAAGCGAGGCAGCCCGCCTCCTCTATAAACCCTGTATTAGGAGCACTACAATAGATACTACTTAATGGTCACAGTATCAATATATGCATGACGCAAGAAAGCAATCCTTTCTTTAGAATTAGGAAAACTCAATAAGACCACTGACACTCTTAATACGTCTTCTTGGTGTCAGCAGCAGATTCAGGTTACTCTGTCCTCTTCATATAGACAGTACACATATGTCAGGCTGTTGATAATTAACTAATGGCCAACTCGCTTCCTTTTTCCTCTGTATTGTTGAGGCTTTTTTTATGGATCCTATCCAGGGTGAGCAGCACTCAGGTCAATTAGCAGTCAGGTCAATATTCTGACTTCAACAGTCACAACATTAACAGGATTGCAGAAAACCGCTACTGTGGGATAAATGGTGCAGATTAGATGACTATAACTGGTGGCTACTCATCAAACATAGATAAGTATATCTCAAAAGGAAGCTAAAGGTGGAGTTTTGTGCAGATAGATGAAAGACAGTGAAGCAACATTTGATTCACAATGCACCTAATCTATCTCCTCTGAGTGATCACGAGAGTGGCCTCAGGGGTCACTTAGTTCTTTTTCAACAGCAAAGCTTCTCACACACACACACACACACACTTACATATACTGTATAAGCCATATATATCTAATCTTTCCTTCATGATAGATAAGATAGGTCGTTTCTTTTGCCTCTTTCTGACACTACAGCATTCTGCCAACAAAAATTAAAAACTGGTGACGTATATAACAACATGCTAACTCAGTAATACAGTTAACAAGACTGACTGACCGCCTTAAATGCTCAAAAGTATAGCTACACCAAAATCAACAAAACAACTGCCAAATGCTTGCAAGAGGGTCCTCACAACAAAAGGGAATAAGAAGTCCCTTGCTTAATTGTTCATCTACTATCCATCATGTTCAAGAAGGAACCTGTGGCATTTTTGATAACTTAAGAACGATGAGGGCTCCACCTCAACAAGCTGTACAGTGCAACAATGATTTAACATTAAGTGCATCGTGCATGCAGAAAAATCTGAGATTTATTTGCTGAATGATAAAGTCCCTACACCCTTTTCAGCACAGTACAAACTCCATGGTTTAGGTATGTGAGTGAAATAAAAACAGCACATCATTTATGAATCATCTCCCATCCCCAAAAAATCTAAAAAGAGATTTTAATTCGATAAAATGCTTTCGAAGGAAATATACCATAATCAAATACGGTTTAATCATCATTGGCATCAGGTTTATGAACACTGGAAAAACAAGCAGTATTCTGCAACAAAAACTCTGGAATAAGTTTGAAATAATACACAATTCTTACAGAAGCTTCACTGGGATCACTACACTAATAAACAGCATACCAGCTATATGTTAGCCTGTAAACTAATGCTCTTCCATTGAATTAAATTTTCATACTTATGTATTTTCATTCAGCTGGAAAGATAAAGAAACATATAAGAGGTTTTGGTTTGATTATTTGCAAGTCATTTTTTCGATGACTTTTAAATGCATCACAAGAGACATCATCTCACAACCAGTTTACACACCTGACTCTCCCCCTTTTTCTCACGCTGTGATCTAATCTGATGACTTTCAAGTGGACATAAACAGAAACCTCAATTCTGAGTTCCGTGAAATTCATAATAACAGAGATAAGGGCAGGAACAACATGGCTGTGACTTGTGAATGAAGAATAATAGGATCATAATACAGTATGTTCTCCTGCTCACCATCAGCAGATTGATGTTCTGAGTTGAGTTTTGTCTTTAGGAAAACCTCAGCAGTGTAAATTCTCAGTGAGCATTTTCCAATTACAGAAGTGGATACATATATTTAAGGGGATTTCCCCTAAGTGTTACAATCCAGCTACTATTCTGGCCCTCTAAAGTCGTGCCAAAATTGCCCCAACATGCATTCAACTTGGGAATACCTCTTAGTTGAGGCGGTGTTAGGTGCTGGTGTTTGGAGCTGAGCTGTTGAACCCTTCCACAGCTGGGGGCAGGCTTTAATGTGGGGACTTGGGGGGATGTCTGTAGGTATGTTCACTGCAGCCAGGCCCACCACAAAAGGGTCTTTCTTATAGTATTTAAGGGCTTTGGGAATAGGGGAGCAGGATGGAAGGGGAAGTATGTGGGTTGCCAACCATTAAAGGAATTGTTTAACATTTGGGAACTACGCTTATTCGCTTTCTTGCCAAGAGTTAGATGAAAAGACGGAGGGATTATTTCTTGGCCGGGAGCAGTGACTTCCTAGAATTTCTGCTGGTTCCTTGTTTTTACATTTTATATTAAAACAAACAAGATATAACATGTTATATGATTAGTAGATTAACCAATTCAAAAATGAGAATGAATCAGCTTTTTTGAAGACATCTCAATCACTCAAGCTGTTTTACAACCAAAAATGCCAAACATTTATTGGTTTAAAACAAGACATTTAATTTAACATTTATTGCAGTTCTACTTCTGTTTCCCCGTTTCTAGTCTTTGTGCTAACACAGCTATACTCCTGCTTAGCTGTAGCTTCATATTTAAGGTTTTAGGCCTCTAATCTAACTCTTAGCAAGAAACTAATTAAAAATTCACTCCAAAAATGTCAAACTATTCCTTTAAGTGTTTACGGTAGCTGCACATGCATGGGTCGAGACTGGCAAATTGTGGATGCTGTCTAATCTAAATCAAAGGTTGACTCTTATCAAGGCTGTGACACATAAAGCGCTAATTTTGTATCTGGCAGCGACGAAAGAGAAGAAGAAGATCTTCTTCTTCTCTTTCGTCGCTGCCAGATACAAAATTACCGTCTGCATCTGTTTAACATTCATTCCTCCAATCATCTCTTCTTCTCTTCACTCTCTGGGCAGTAATGAGAGGCATGTGAGGCTGAGCAGAAAGCATTCTCATTAAAATAACCAGCACAGGAGCCCGCATCCCTCAGGCTAACATACACAACACAGGTGTTAGGAAGCAGCACGTAACCCAGCTCCATTCACTCTCAAACACTAATCACTGTAATGCACTGCTTCTGCAGAGTTTTAAACTAGCGATTTCAAGCAATTGCTGTAGGAGCCATGGGCAAATATTTAAAGAATACTGAAGCCGTGCAAAAACAGACTGGTGCACCTCACCTGGCTGATCTGAAAGGTCAAACAACATGTTTATCTAAAGTGTGTGTGAACAACAAAAACTGGACTTACAGTTGTTAACCCTGCGAGAACATCTGTTTCTGGTGTTTACAGAAACACAATACATTTTGCAAGTGTAAACTGGGTTACACTTACCCACTACCCCCTATCTTAAGACTGGAAGTCAATGGGCATTACAGCTGCTGTCTATTCATACAATACAAAACAGACTAGACCAACAATTACCTCATCATTGTGCTCAGCAGCCAGTGTGTGTGTGTGTGTTTTATCTGTGCCACTGGAACATTTTTATAGGACTAGAAAACTGTTGCTGCATCAGCACCACAGAAACCGCTCAGTGGCTGCACAGTGGATTCAGTATCATACATGTGGGACAATATTTTTCAGCACTGTTAAATTAAAAACAAGTGGCAGTTGATAATAATACTTGACTTTGTCATGTAAAATGTTTGGAATGTACAAAAAAATGGTGAGCCATAAATAAAAGCAATTATTGTTCTTGAGAATAATAAGCATTGTCTGTTCCTGCTCAGTTGGCCAGATGTATTACATTCACCACACATTATTTTAGGAGCCAGCCCCGAGACAGAGGGGCTTTGAAAGCCTTGCCAGGAGCTCTTCAAAGAGAAACGGAAAAAAACGTCGGGTTTCTGGTGCCTTTGTAGCTTCCGCTTTAGGTTTGGGCGCAAGCTCGGCCTGTTGACAGCGACAAAGAGACAGAAATAATGCTGTTTGCACGGCCATGATGACCATTTTTAAGAGTGTAAAGTGGTGACGTAGGAGGGGTCTCTGATTTAGTTTTTTATTTCCATTCTGTATTACAGTTTCTAAACTCAATTATTTTTTTTCTTTAAACGATATGTTCAAAGTTACAGAAGATGTAACGATCCTACAGGTTTATGTTATGGTCAATAGTTTTAATTATTTCAACTTAGTTTCTCAGAAATCATGTTTCAATTAATTAAAGCTGTAGATTTTGATTTCAGTTTTTTCACCACCATAATCTTTAACTTCCACCTGCTATTACCAGCACCGCACAGAATTTTAAACTCGGTGATTGTTTCTTGCTGAAATGCATCTTGGGAGTTGTTGTTTAATGTCTACCTCAAAGTTTTTACTGTCGCTATGCCTGTAATGCTTCCCGTTCTCACGTGGCATGGATATAAAATCCAGGACAGTCTTCCACGCAGTGGGGAAATACTACATAGTGAATGTGCTAGTTGTGAACCGGGCTTTTTTAATTTAATCTGTAACCCCACCAACTAATATACTTAAACAACAAAATGCTCCTTCGCCTTGAAAGTAACTCTAGGTAAAAAGCTAGTTAGCTGGACATGCTAATCTTCTGTTTTGTTTGGTCAGATGCGATGAAGTCATCACTGAGGTTCCTTTAGTTGATAAAAGACAGGACTGTAGTATAGTTAGTGAGCTTGTTAGCAGGACATGGTACAAAGTAATGACGTTCGGAGGAAGGGTTAAGCAAATACTCAATGTGCATGTTAAGCTCCACAGTGTCAATTTACAGTTCAGCAGTACATTTAAAGACACAGAGACATACTTACTTCTGTTGTGTATTTAAAATAATTATCTGTACATGGAAATTGATCCTTGGTGACACTGTGCCTCTTTCTGATGACCCTACACCACTACTATCCAGCTCTATAGCTCCTCAGTTAGCCCCTAATTTCCTTTGACACAAACACACAGCCCTTTCCACCTCCACAAAAAAACACTTAATACTGCAGCACAAGCCATTACAAAAGGACTCTGTCTGTAAAATAAAACACAAGGTGTGTTTTACTCCCTCAGGCGCACGCTGATTGCACAGTCTGCACTAATGCAATGATTATCCACACTCTATCCAATTTCCTCTTGTGTGTGCGTGTGTGTGTGCCTGCATGCATACATGCGTGTATGTGTCCTGCATGTAAACCGCAGACCCCACACAGCACACACAGATGACATCACCTTGCAGTGATTAGTCTGTTAGCTCAGTGTTAAAGACAACAGATGACTACAGCTGCATCATTAAGCGAAGCTGGGTTACAATTCTTATTAAAGATAAAGTGCTTTTAAGACCAGATATGAAATCAAAGAGGAAGAAGAGATTAAAAATAATGACATTTAAGTGACTTTTTGAGTCTTCTTTGTTTAGATGTGGTGAAGTCATCATTGAGGTCTCGCTATATGATAAAAGACAGGTGTATTAAGTGCTCTTTAATGTGGCTGGAGGGTAATTTCTCTATATTGGGTGTGAGCCAAGTTTCTCCCAGACATGAAGACAGAAATAATGGGCCATGGGGTTTCACGTGAGTTCACACACACCCCTCCTTTCAGGACTGTATGTGCTGCAGCCTCGCTAATGTTCGCCAAATTGTGTTATCATGTCTAAAAGACAAAGAGGCATCATCTTTCCTGTCTAGCATCTGGAGCTGTGAACCTACAGTGATAAAGATTCCCACTCAGTGTCACGGGCTATTGGCCCCCAGGAATCTAATGGCTGTGCAGTAACAGCTTCTTTAACGTTCCTAACCATCCAGAGAAGCGGATAAGATAACCTAAGTGTTTACATAATCTGGAAGAGCGTGCTGGCAATTAAACTGGCTGAATTGAGCTATGGTGACACTAAAGTACATTTAAAATGCTGTTTAGTGGTTGTTACTCCTGAGATTTCGGCCTACACGCCAACACAATAGAGCTGAACTGAATGTCGTTTGTAGTGCTCACAGCATTAAAAAGTGACATTTAAAAAATTCAACAGCAACAGCTCTTTCTAGAAACATTAGCCATGTTTCTATCTAATTGTCATGTGAATTTTAAGCGGGTTTTTGAAATGTTGCAAAAAAAGTTCATGCGAAATAGGTGCATTTCCATCAGCTGGTTTGGAGCAAATAAACCAGCCTAGGGCATGCGTAGGTAGTTACACATGGCTGTAATAAACAACATATATGGGTTCCAAACCAGAAACAAAAGCTTTCTTAGAAAAATGGAGAGAGGTCCTCAGGAATGTACTTCAAGCAGGCAATTTGCTACCAGCCATGTCTCTGCATGTTATGGGAATTATCCGGCAAGACGCCGACAGCAGAAAGAGTTGACCAGACGTGAGTTACATATTCGCTACGTCAGAACTTATTCGGCAAAAGTGTTTCCATCTCCCATTTAGCACATTAACTGTTTTTCGCCAAAGGCAAAAATCACCTCAAGCGAGTGTAAAAACCTTTTTGCAAAATGAAGGATTTTGCGCTTTCCATCAACCTTTTCTAATGCGATACTTCAAAATGTGCGTTAAAAAATGTTGATGGAAACCCAGCTATAGCCCACATTATTAACAGTATATAACAGTTTTCATAGGGACTATTTCTTCTGTGGAAAGTAGTTCCAATGGAAGCAACTTGCAGGGAGGTCTGTGGACAAATTCCACTGGAGTTAAGTGAGAAAAATGTTTGTTTTCTGTGTCATTTGGGTGAACAACATATAAATCAACTTAGCTTAATGATGGTTTAGCTAACAATTTAAGGATTAACACTAAGTATGCACCAATCTAATCTGTTGGATAAGTATCCACGCTGATATTCGGCCAGACATGAACAATTTACGTACTTTGTTCCACTTCACAATTTACAGATTTTAAATAGGGAACATTGGTTAATCCTGATTTAATTTTGCGAGAGAAAACGTTGGACTGGCGCATCCCTAGTTACCACCTGTATTGTGTGATCATCCAAAATAAGACAGAGTCACACACATAAAGCTGTTTCAGTACTAGTGAACGAAAAGATGTCGCACATGTTTGTAAAATGGACAGATGGGACAGAATGGATGGAGGTCAAATGCAGCTATTAAAAAAGCGTTTCCCGTCAGAGTGAATGATCTCTGGGGCAGTGGGGTTGTCAAAGGCAAGTCACAGTGCTGGTGGAGGGGGATGGGGGAGAAAGGCAGAGAGGGTACAAAGGCAGCTCCAGACGCCTGCCCCTGAGAGATGAATCACAGATGTCTGACCCAGGGCCGCTCCAGTTAAATGAACAACAAAAGCCTTACCTTCTCTTTCTCTCTCTTCCTTTTAAGCTCCCCATTCACTTTTTCTTTTTGAAAGTTGTTTTTCTTTCTTGCCCTCTATCTCTCTACACTATTATTACTTCCCCTCTATGATTCACTTTTCTTGTGCCTTGTGTTTACTCTCCCTCTCCACGCAGTGAGGGACGGTGTAATCTCTGCTGTCTTCAGCTGGCAAATACCACTTAGCTGTTGAGGGCCGCCCCAAATAACAGCAGCAAACAAAGAAATGCCTCTTTCCCTGCATTCTTCCAAAGAAAGTATGCATGTTTTAGAAAAGCTTTGGACGAGTGAAAGCAAAGGTTAAATCAAATAGAAATAGCTGGGGGAGAAAATATGAAACACTAGCTCTCACTTTTGCTTGAAAATATAAATAACTTCAGATTGTAGAAAACAACTGCAGTAAACTATTGTTGCAATGATGCTTTTCTGTGTTGGAGTTTATTTAACCGGAGACATGACGGGGCTGATCATAGATCAAAAATAGATTAAATCACACAGGATGCCTGTGGCTGGGAAAACTTGCCTGGCAAATTCCGGTTAAATTTATTTAAGCCTGTTCATATCAGCTTGGAATAATGTCTGGAGCTCTGGGTGCATTGTTTAATCATGTTTAAAGTCATAGCTGAGAATCAAGCCTGAATGTGTCTTAATTGTGGTATAAAATCTCTGAATTTACCCATGAAACAATGGGGACAAGATCTTACAACAGGCTTTTTTTTGTACTGAAGCTTATGTGTGTGTGTGTGTGTGTGGTCCCACAGGTGCTGTAACATTATACCATCCCAGTCTAGTGGAGTAGTCACCCTCACCTGGAGAGCCCTCACACTACAAATTAATTCACAGCTGCAGACCATTAGGCAGACCCCTGCTCAGTGACCATGGGCCTCTCAGTCAGTGAAGATCAGTGGAGACATTCATTCAGAACTTCTCAATGTTTTACACCAAATTTTACACTAAAACCCAAAAATTTTACACTGAACCCCCAAAAAACAACTTTTTGACTACTAAGTTAGCATTACATTAGCTTAATTAGCTAGCAAGCTACAACTGATGAAATCTGTGATAGTTATCATTTCAGCTGGCAAAATCAATGGTAGAAATGAAAAACTTGCTTTTGTCTAACTGTTTGTCTGAAATCAAGGACGATTTTCTAAAACATACTACATAGAACTAGATATTGTGGGAGAAGGAAATCCTGACAGGCATAGAAACAGTAACGTGAGGCAAACTGTAAACTACTGTGAATACAGTTAGTAAGGTGAGCAGGATTAGGTCAAACCAGTGACCTTTCTTATATTTAGCATGAGACAACTCCATTAAAACTAAGTCTGCCAAGGCAGGATGCAGAGAAAGACAGAGAGAGCATTACAGCCGTTGGTCCGGGTTCAGTGGTGATAATGACCGGTGACAGCTTGCCAGCCCAAACCAAAATAGGGTTTCCATGGTGCCGATGAAACCAGGACCCAAACACAGGGATTCAGACCTCTGGTTGTGAGTAACATGGAGGGTCTCTCAGTTGTTCTGTGATTTAACAGTAAAAGTAAGTGAAAGTAAAATGACTCAGTTAGAAGGCGTGACCAGTATGGCAAGGCCGATGAGGGGATTTTGTAAATGGAGTAAATGGAGTTACACTCAAAATGAAACTACAATAAACGGAATGAAATTCCCCACCGAATGACGATGGAGTTGGCCAGTTGTTTGATTTTCTCTGTTTATTCAAATTAATTTGGTTTACTTGATTGGACAAAATAAGAGATTGTAAGACATCACCTTGTTCTCTATGAAATGTTTTTTACTAAATTCCGGCTTTTTATTAAATTAAATTAAATTAATTATTTAGATAATTTGGGGAAATATGTTTTCTTGCCAAGAGTTAGACAACAAATTTGACATCATTCTAATGTCTGTGCGCTGAATAGGAATCAAAGAGCCATTGTGTACGGATTTAATAAACAAGATACAATGTTCATTAGTGAGCCTTAGCGGTGCTGGCATTTTTGTTTAATCTTTAGTTTGGATTTTCGCCCTGGCTAGATGTTAGCTAAACTAACTGTCTGCTGACTCTAGCTTCATAATTAGCATAGACATGAGAGTATTATTGACCTGGAAGAAAGTCACCAAGCACATTTCCCAAAATGTCAAACTATTAATTTATCTGAAAAAAATCAACAATTTGATAATGAAAGTACTAATAACTGTCAGCCTTTGTTTGAATAGGTAATACATTAACGGACTGCATCTCTTTGTAGTCTTTGTTTTCTTTCTCTAATACGATCTGGAAACCAGCTGGAGCAAGAAAGCAAATTATGCATTTATTCAACAATGATACAGACACAATGTACAATCTAGAGTAATCTTGTTCATACAGTTCAAAGCCTTTTCCATGACCTAAGTCAATCTGAACATATGATACTGTCTTATCGCACATTACACACAAACTGCCTATTGTGGCAGGTCAAAACCTTTCATCATTAGCATACAGCTGAGTCCCTGAGCAACTCCAGTTCCAGCTTAGTTAACAGTCAAACATGTCTGATGTGGTAAAAAAATAACTGGATAGATGGCAGGGAGGAAAACAGGAGACACAACTCTGACTAACAGACATAAAGTGATGTTTATGTTGAACACAACCGGCAGAGTTTAATGAGTCTGTAGTTGCTCAGGGACTAAATGAAGTGCTGGAGGCCATGCAGCTGCAAAACCCGTCCGTCTGCCGTGCATTCCCCTGAGACTGACCCCCAGCTCGCCACAAAGGAACAAAACCCACTGCAGATTCTTTTTCCTCATTTTACCCGAGTAGACAGGAGGGTCCTGCCCCCCTCCTGCCCTCCACAAGTCAGTTATTTGGTTGGATGTCTTTTCTTTGTAGGGGAGGGTAAGTTCCACACAAGCCTACAGTCAGTCTGATAGAGGGGACAAGTGCAGTGTGAGGGCTTTGTTATTGTGAGGACCCCACCCTGTGGATTTCCCAGTAAACAGCAGGCTGTAGAGCTGCTGGAGGTCGATGTACCCCCAGGAGGGGCTCATCCCCGGGAGCCACAGGGGGGCCCCAAGGACGGAGAAAAAAAGATTGACCAGGCCAGGGGAGTGAAGAATAGCAGGGGTGAGGAGAGCGCAGGGTGATTAGCTCCAGCGCTGCCTAATCTAATCAGTGTGCATGACTGCCCCACAGCGTGGCAGGGAGGGAGGGGAGGACACGTAGAAAGTTTGGTCACGTATCATTCAGAGGGTTCATTCAAAGCAAGAACAGAACAGGAGGCCACATGGGAAAGGTCATCACATAGTGGCCGCTGGACACTGTCACATTTCACGTGGACGTGACACGGTTTAGGCTCTAGTTTTGCTCTCTGACAGGTTGTAAAACAACAGTAACTCACTGCAGGTGCCATGAAAAGTCAAAGAGGTTGTTCCAACAAGCAGATGCACGCAAATGAAGAGACTGGCTGCAGCTTTGAGCAGGGCAATTACTCAAAAAGTTACCAATAAATCAACATTATGACTCCTTAATGGATCTAATTTCAGTCATGGGTATGGGTATGTCATGTGTACGTATGGGTAAAGCTGCCTTAGCATAACATTAACGCCATCTTGCTGCTCAAGTTAGGCAGCAGAAGAACAGCAAATAAATTAAACAACATCAATTGTACCATGTAGTTCACGTTATGGCAGGCTTGATATGTTACATTAAAAAATATAAGGGAATTATGTTAAATGAGTTCAAACTTGATTATTTTGAATGTGACCTCCCTAAGACAGACAACAGTGGAAAATGTCCGAGAACAAACACCCTCGGATGCCTTTTTCCCTCCTTTGTATGTGCAGACTATGACACAGACTTTTCCAGTACCGGTTAAACAGCCCATCTCTGAAGCGGCTCTATAAAAACAGAAACAAACTCGGACATAGGGCTGCTTTTAATTCACTCAGAAAAACTCCTTTTAGTCGCTTTGAATGGAAAACCTTATAACGTAATGTGACCCAGTTAATATTTGTGTGAATTTTAAGACTGTCTTCCTTGCATTACGTCAATTTTATAGCCATATAAACAACCTTTAGGGCAACAAGACGTGTAGCCTATTAAAAAAATCCTCTGTGATGTGTTGGTTTTATTACAGCACTTCCTGGACAAATCATTGACAAACAAAAGAACACTGTGGGGTGAAATCATAACCCAAAAACAGACGCGAGTGTGAATGTTTATGTAGAGGTTTTTATTTCACACTTGCTTTGGCGATGCAAATGTCTGTTTCCCATGCCAATAATGGATTGATAATTGGATAATGAATTTAACTGAATATCCAAACCGCATGTGCAACAGTTACAGTAGTCTGAGGTGATGTAATGTGATGCAAATAAACCAGCCTTGTTATCAGGGCCATCTAGCAGGGCTTTGCTTTAACAAACTGTATTCCAGATGTTAGTCCCAGCCGGCCGGAGTCATCTGGTTTAACCTCTGACACAGGAGCAGCCGTTCAATTAGTGGATTTCATACCATGGTCACGGTGTCAGAACGGTGCTTGCTTTGGTTTCAAGCACACGCTGATAATGCCCAGGTCTGATTTCAGGTCTGATCCGCAGACCACTCAGTGATATTTACACTCACAGACACATAAAAGTAAGTGTTTATTTAGGATCCAAACGCGTGGAGAAGATGTAGATCAAATCCTCCACTGAAAATAGTCCTCATTCCAGGAGAAATATACTGACCAATCCCATAAACTGCAGCCAGCATCCTGGATTAATGACAAAAGCACCGCCATAAAAGCTGAAGAAGGAAAGCACGAAAGGCAGATGATGTGGTTTGTGTGACTGGGTTAGCAGTTAAACTTTTGTTTTATTATTTTTTTAATGTGCATTAAAAGTATCATCAACTGCATCAGCTGCAGCGGGCACGGATATTTCTTTCCATGCTTTGAAAGTTCACCATTCTGTTTGGGGAAGGAGAGGAAAAAACAACATAAAAAGGAACTTTTCCAAAGCATCTGTGCTGCCAGGCAGCCAAAGAAAGAGAAGCGCATGTATTTTTGCTTTTCTTGCGGCCTTAACGGAAGAAGAGGGACCGTTCTGCAGGGTCGTAATGAATAAACCCTAGGTTGGTTTTTTTTAATGGGCCAAACACGGAGCCCTGAGGGACCACGTGCGCTGGCACACAGGCTCAAACACCACTGGCAATCCATGACCAATCCAACCAACCGCCATCTTTAATGCTAGTCACTCATTCGGTGATGACCTAAGCATCATTAAACATCTGAAGCTCAGTTGTGTGCCTTTAAAAAAAGGGAAATTACAAAGAGGTGGCTCAAGCTAATTACAGAATATAGACTCATGACCGAAACCACACACTGGCTGCACTGCTGCAACTTTGCAGCTGGTAATAAAGTGACAACAATGTCTTTAACTACAACAACTTAGCATATACCATTTATGATTTTAAAAAAACTACAAAAGCTATAGTGACAGTGTTAATCTACTAATAGAGAGAGTGAATTCCACGTGGAAACAGACAGTTCACATTGTTCTGATCTTTCCTACCACAATGAATCTGAGATTTGTGTCTATTAAAACACTGCAATAAATGGAAAGAAAAATCACTTCTTGTTGGGAAAGTCAGGGGAGAAAAAGCAAAAAAGGGCTTTTCTTGTGCAAATTACATGACAGAGTTCCTGACTTTGGTTACACTGTGGTCCAAAAGACTTCAAACATATAAAAGCTTGCTGCCCCCAGCCCTTTCGCTTTCACACACAAACACTGGTTTACAGGTGGAGCCTGGTTTCAGGTTTATTGTTGAAATACAACACAAACACAAGACAAGAGTCTGTGTCGCAATTTGTCAAGTCTTTCTCTTGATGTTACAATAGCAGGGCAACCTTAGACCTTCAATACGTCCACTGACACATACATACACATAAAAACATTGCCAGGATCAGGTGTTTGGGGTTAATGATGCTTCTCAAAGGAAAAATAGGAACATTACTTATTTAAAGATTCTAAATTGAGAGGAGTTGTTGCTTTTCATTGTTTTTTTTAAAAAGTAACCTAAATATATTTGGGGTTTGAACATTATCTTGGAGATGTTTCACCATTTTCTGACCAAAGCACAGTTTTAATGTTTCATTTATGTGTCTTTTGCACGTTTTCTGGGTAATAAAGCACATGGTGTAACAAAATAGATACATAAAATAAAGCAATTGGGGGTTTTAAGTTGGTTTGCCTACAACCATTGCAAGTAATGTATTAATGTATAAACATTAATTGACTGACAGAAAATTAATCAGCTAGATAAAATTAATTTAAGTAAATAATCCAAACACTCTCTTGTTTAAGCTTCTCAAATGTGAAACTGCTACTTTTTCTTGTCTTAACATGATAATAAATTGAATATTTTTGGATTTCTGACAACTTTTGTTGACAGGAGTCCAACTTAAAACCCCATTTCTGTTCTGATATTGATCCATGTTGTTATACCATGTGCACTGACACCCAGTTAAAAGTTTTATTAAAGATGTATGAGACACATGTGAATTAAAACTGTAATAACGGACGAATTAAATGGCAGTCAAACTCTGATGAGTGAGTGACACACTGCTGGGTCTCACATTAGCGTCCTGCACCGCCTCGCAAAGCATCAGCCTGCTCGGCTTTCCTGCCACGAGTTTCCCCTCACAGCTCTGAACTACAAATGTGGGGGAAACACTTGGATGAAACTCCCAATATGTGAGGCGGAACTTCTCCAACTAAGACTTGTCTCATAGACGAATAATCTCTCCAACGTTGTTGTAGAAAATAAGTTTTTAAAAAGAGCATTTTTTTGCACCTACTTACGCGTAAAGTTGCTTTGCTGTGCGGATTTTAATGCGCCGCCTCTGAAATCCTGCAAGTTGACGGATCTTCTTGTGCCTTCTCGGAGGTTTGTGCAGTTTCAGCTGGTCGAATTTGATCGTGGACTTAATTTTCTTTCCTCAGTGTCTCTTCTTCATCCTCCACGTTTTCACCGGGACCTCAGATTGAAGAATGAATGGCTCCGTTCCTCCTCCGCCCAGACGGACTGCTGTTGGGATGGGAGTGACTGCCCCGTTAGCTCCCTCCCCCGATCCAACAGTCACTGCAGCTCATGATGGACATGATGGAGAATAAATCATTTATTTAATCTCGCTGCATGTGATCAGATACTTTGTGAATGTACACTTCTCTATTGTTGCAGGCTGTGAAATGAAATTAGTTGCATAAAACAAATATTTCTCAAATTAGATTAGATTCAACTTTATTCTCATTGCGCATGTCACTAGGTGCAAAGCAACCAAATGCACATAGCATCCAACCAGAAGTGCTTAAGCAGCAATTAAATAAAATATGATACAATATTATACAAAGTGCAAGGTATGAATGATATATCTAAATATAAATATACATGATTTGCTATGGTAAATAGAGGCTATGAACAGGTTATGACTATAGCAGTATGGTATGAATAACTATACAGTATGTACAATAGTGCAAATGTAATTATGGTGGGGATTATACAGTATGTACAGTAGTGCAAGGGAATGATTTACAGTATGTACTGAATGTGCGGTACGAATGTACAGTAGTGCAATGATAGATGAAGGGTGCAGTTAATAGTGCAGTGGTGTCAAAGTCCATGATGGCAGTGCAACTGAGGTAAATTGTGGGAATGGTTCCCATGCAAGCATCATGGGAACCCGTGGGTGGGAAGCAACTAAGTGCTTTCACAAGTACCGTACTACTTTCTACTTCTAGTCCTCACAGCGGGAAATATTGTACTTTTTACTCAACTTCATTTATTTTACAGCTAAAGTTACAGTACAGTTATGAGTACATTTATACTTTAAGGACATTGTGTTGCTAATAGTTAAGTTAACTTTTGAATGCAGGACATATCATGTATTTTATTTTATAGGGTGGTATTGCTACTTTTACTTAAGTAAACTGCAAATTAAGAAATAGTTCTAAAGTTTGAAGTCACATATTCTGGTTCATGTAGTCCAAATTTTATATTTCACAAGCAATATCTGATAGTAAACAGTAAATGAATGAATCAAGAAAGTAATTGGCAGATGAATCGATAATGATCATCATTAGTTTGTAAACTGCATTACTGATTCCCACATGATTTTCTTCCCCAACAAATATAGTGAAAATCTAACTCTTTAAATATGTTAACTAAATAAATTATTCTAATTAATCATCATCTACGTAAAGCAGTTGTTGTCATAGCATCTCTGATTACTTCTCACTCTGTGAAGACCAGCTATTCACACAGTATTAACACATACATTTGGTTAGTCTACATGTCGCATACTTTCTAAATCCATGTCAGTCTTTACTGGGAGGCTGAACAGCTGAGCCACAGACTCACATCTAACACCAGCAGAAGGCTCCATATATTCAGGTCTAACATGTCAGTCTATATGCTGCACAGCAGAAAGCCACACTTTGCATTATTTCCAGACATGTGTCTATGCATGAACTCCGATTCCCAGCCTCCAGTCTTCTATTGTTGCCAAATTCAGTAGAAATAAATGGCGCCTGCTCATAGAAGACAGTGTTAGGCCCATTTGAAGAACAGGAATGGTGCGAAACAACAACTTTTGTACATTTCTGTATGGATTGCACGAATGTGTACAAGTGTGAATGGACTATTTTGAGACTGTTGTGACTAGGAGGGGAACAACTGGTGCCAGGACCTCGGTGCCCTCTTATTTGAGCTCCTCGGTCAGTCAAATGAGACTTGAATGGAGTGAAAACACAAGGGAAGTCTCATGACTTGGTCTGGGAGTTTCTGGCTAAACAACTGTGCAATTATTGTCAATAATAACAGCCCTGATGTTATCCATCCAGTTCCTGGGATCGTTGTGACTGAAACTGACCTTCGGTTTGACGGGCAGAGTGAAAGAACAATATTACACTTATTAAACTCATAATACATGACCACATTCTCCTATAAATGCAGTTTGAGCAACAAGGTTAATTTCCCTATCTGAGATCTGAATGGACCTGAAACTCTCACTGGTTCAAAATCCTGCATGAAATCCTTTTGTTTCTGTTTAGATTTTGCACTCAAGATTTAGCTTTGATTTAGATTACAGCCCACAAATTACAGTGCAGTAATTCACTCCGCATGGGGCCGTAATAAAGAACTTAGTGGCTAAGAAGACATGGACACTGAGGGGAATTGGGCAACACTGCCGATATTGCAATGAAATATGTTATTGTGTCATGTAAAACTGTGCCATATAAAGGAAAATTACACTGATGATAAAATACTGCAGAACAGTAGCTTAATGTAGAGTCTCCAGGATGAATTCAGAATAAAATTGATTGCAGAAGTCCACTGTGCCGAGATGACTTTGGTGATCCCATGACTTTTCCTTTGGTGCCACAAGAGGTTTAAAGTTAAGCGAAATGTCTCAACTTTTTCCTGAAGTTTGGCAGAGATTTTCTTTTTCTCCCCTCGAGATGAATTGCAATCACTTTGTGATTTGTGACTTTTCAACTAGTGCCATCATCAAGACATCAAACTTGCATTTGTCCAATACTTTGGTTAATGACCGAATACCTACAAAGCTAATAATTCCCATCATCCTTAGCTATTGTTTGTGCTGTTAACCTACGCTGTGTTAGAATTTAGCTCAAAGCACCACTGTGTGTGCAGCCTTGTAGAGCAGCCGGCGTGGGTGTTCAGTCTTCATCTTGTTTTATTACTGAGTGAAAGTGCCACATGTCATTTGGCTCCTTTTCATGGAATAGTTATTGTGAAAGGACATTAAGTCTAAGCCTATTGGTACCGTGTAATTATTCAATATGTATTTACAGTGTAATTTATTCCTACGTCCCACCTAAACACTTATTCCCTGTACTTCTTCCCTTGTAGTTACCAGTTAAGTATTTCATTGGTATTCCATAACTACAACATTTAATCTAAAGGGTTACTGTTTTCAATCTCTGTTTGAGAATAAGATAATGGAAGTATACTGTAAACATGCTCTGCCAAAGACCCTTTATCATAACTATAAACCCAGGAGGAATTGACTTCTTATCTTCTAAAGCTGTCTGTAATTAATCTTAAAAAAGTGATTATATGCTTTAGGAACACGTGAGATAAGATGTACATTCTTATGTGATTCATGAGAGAGAAACAATAAAGACTGCTTGAATGTTCCTGCTCTGTGGTGGTCTGCCGACACTGTGAGGGGACCGTTGGGGATTTTTTGTTTTTTTGTTAGGTGTGATGAGCTGTCGGATTTCCCCCCTTCGAGGCTCAAGGTTCAACACATTCCTTGCTGCACTGGTCAGTATGATTTTAATCTGTTTTCACAGGCAGGCATACACAATCTTGTTTGGAATTCCAGTCCCACTTCACTGTGAGACCTTCAGTGTCTCCTTGTGGACATACCAGAGGGGCATCAAGGGTGGCAGCCGTCTTTGCTTTTTCTGTCCCACATGTGCTCACCATCAAAACATCTGAGCCTCACGCTGGCTATCACATCTTTGCACTGTCATATCTTTCAGGGGGCCGCTCTGATGGCACACATAGCTGTCACAGCTGAAAAAACAAAACGTAAAGGTTCGGGACGACGTCAAGAGCCGGCGAATCACAGTGTTGATTCAGCAGAGGCAAATCTTAGCCAGAGTGTGTTTGTCACTCTGTGAGGCTGACTTCACAGGGCCGAGTCAAAGTGCCGGATTAAGTGTGAAAGACACACCAAAACCACTTTGAAAAGTATGAGGAGACGAGTTGTGACACAGCTGAGTTTGGCTGCTCATAATGACAAGGGGTGGGGCGTGGGGAGTGGTGGAATAACTTGTCAGGAAGGGTAGTTCACCACAAACAGGGTATGAGAAGTGCAAAAGTGGTCTGCAGCCGAGCTGAGAAACTTGCACGCCTCGTTTTAAATGAATGGCAAGCAGTGGCACCATCTAATTAAATGAACTATCCCATCATCCTGAAATGCAGAGTTTTGATTGTAGAGTAAACTAACAGAACAAGCGACAAATTCACAGCCTCAGAAATGTAAGAAGTGCTTTCTCAGAAACTAAATAATCATGTGGTATTGTGGTGGTCGTCCATTACCAAAAATCCCAGTTTAAATTCCATTTAACAGCTACTTTGGTATAAAAACAACATATACACTTGAGTTCATACGGTCACTTTCTCAAAATTAGAAACTACTTACTCTTACAAAGCTCAAAACATGGTTCAGGTTATAAAATTTTAATCATGTGTGTGGCGTCGCACAGTTGCTTTGAGCAGGCCATATGGGCTGACTGTTACTCAATAAATAATTCAGTGAAATACTAAATCCCAAAAGCCACTTATTAATAAAGCAGCAAAGCTCATTCTGGGCCTCGGAAACAGTAGATTGACAAAAACAAAACCCAATTTAAAGGTCACTTGCTCGCTTTTTGGATGGAGTTTGTTCAGTGGCTGTCAAGACTTTCAGGATGAGAAACATAGACAGTATAAAGAGAAATCTCTGTCTAAAGGTAAGAAAATCTGCCTACCAGCACCAATAAAGCCCACTAATGAACATAATATATTTTTTTGTTTAATCTGTACCAAAAAAAACAAAACAGGCTGTGGTTTAACAGGAGTTATGTGTTGGGCTATCTCAACATGGAGTGAATGTTTTTGTTGCATTTACACTTTTTTGCACAGATTAAACAAAGAAAACACAACGTGATAATAACTGAGCATAGTGTTGCTTGTAGGCATCATCTTTTTTTACCTCCGACCCAGGCTAGCAGGCCGTTTCCTTTGCTAAGCTAAGCTAACGATCTCCTGGCTGTAGCTTCATATTTTAGCAAACAGACATGACAGTGGTATAAATCTCCTCATCTAACTCTCAGCAAGAAAAGAAACTTTCTAAAATCTATTCCTATACTGGACGCATATCTAGCTCGCTTAAAGCCATTTACCATTTATTTCATGTCATACTGAAAAAGAGAGCTGAAAGCAAACTACAGCATGAAATCAACAGCACAACTTTGATTTTAAGGTCAAACAAGAGTCAGCGACATAACTATCCTGCCAATATCAAATGGCTCTACAGCTCCACTGTTTTCCACAATAACCTGTATTGTTGTTTGCCTTGCTCAGCCGCCAATCAATTCACATGGCAGGTTAAGGGTCACAGCCCACATTAGGACAGGCCCGCCCACTCTCTGCAGGGAGCATTTCCTGTGGTAGTCTGCATGCTGCTGACAGCGGGGGGTCAAACACCAAGGGGTTAAAGGTCAAAAGGGTGTATATTTTAAGGAAATTTGTTTCTCCCACTAAGATTCCAAATATGCTAATTATCCATTTGGAAGTATCAGAATTTTAACCTTTGGTTGTTTGTTTTCTGTTATGTGGTGACTTCAACTGGTCAAATACGTGGCACAATATCATTTTCCACAGCAAAATCCAGAAGATCATCCCACCATAACTCTTTTCAGTGTTCAGTTATTGTGAAGCCAAGATATAAAGTAAATGTAAATGCTCCGTATTTGTATAGTCGTCTTTTCGACCGCTCAGAGCGTTTTTACACTATATATCGCATTCATCATTCACACAAATTCATGCACTGGTGGAACAGCCACCAGGGGCAACTTGGGGTTCAGTATCTTACCCAAGGACACTTCGACATGCAGCCTGGAGGAGCCGGGGATTGAACCGATCTTTTGATTAACAGGCAACCTGCTCTATCCCCTGAGCCACAGCCGCCCCGCATAAAGGATTCCTGAAGCGCACAAGACATTCCTCACATTTTCAACCTCTAAAACAGAAATACACTGCGAACCCATTTAGCACCTACTTGGTCATTTTAAATGCAACTGAAAAGGGAACCTAAAAAATATTTGACAAACTGCTTCGAGAATCCAGTTTTACAAATACTTTCACTTTCAACACTTTAGCCTCTTTATTGCGATTTGTTTTGTTTTTCCAGAACAAAACATATAAACCAGTAGGCACTTACAAATATTGGTGTGCACAGTTAAAATGAAGTAGAGCACACTTAATATAAAGCATGTCATTTTAAAAACATATTTTAAACCTGTAATAATTAATTATTTGGCCATTTGGGTGCAATGTAACAAACTGTAAATGCAACACAGACATATTAATCACATCATAAATAAACATAATAAGCAAACCGATTTACAGATCCAGCAGATATGGAGTAACATTATTATTAATTTGTAGTCGTGTTTCTGGCAACCTGGCGAATGCAAGTCTTTTGGCTCCGTTTTGGTCTCCACCGACTCCCCGTGTAACATCAGCAATTTGTACGTTTGAAGAAATCTGAGTTCTCAAATTGGGGGGCGCAGAGCCACTTCAAGGGGGTCGTGGATGCTGAGCAGACCTAAAGTTGTATGAATATGATTCATGTGGTGACATAAACAAACAAAAGTGCTCTGGTGCTAGCAAGACTATTTTGCTAACCTAATTCTGGTTTATTTCAATCACCTGTATTGTCAATGCTCGATAAAACTTAAATCCACATTTGAACTTCTTTTGGCTTCTGAATGGGAGCATGATAGACAAAAGTTTGAGAACCACTGCCTTAGTGGACAATTTCATCTGTTATCCAGCAGCTGGTTCACAGGTGTTTTTTGTGATCCAATGGATGCCCAAATCTAATTCCCACAGACTGAGCAGCAGACTAGAGTTATGGCACAGTTTATAAAAATTTTATTCTCTTCACATCCTGACAGTAATCACTAATGAAATGCTCAAACACAAAAAAATTTAAAAATCCAGTATCTGTGGCAGGACTGTGATAAGCTTGAGCTACAGATCTTCACCAGCTCCTGAGGGAAATATCTGGCTATTTATGTGCTACATGTTCCACTATGTTCACCAGCTCTGCTGCTTGGTGCTGGGTAGGTAACCCTCAGTGGGTTTTATAAGAGCTGAAAACAGGTTCCAGCTGCTGATGTAAACAACACAGACACATAAAACCAACAAAAACAGCTGCAAGATGCTAAAAAATGGGAAACCCATTGATAATTCTCTGTGGGTTTGTCACTACAAATAACTCCTTTCATATTATATGCAGTCATTGTCAAGCCCTTGTCAATATAAAAGTATTGATTAGTGCAGCTTTTTGCATCTACTCTCTCTCTCTCTCTCTCTTGAATACATCTGACATGTTGCTCTCTCCAGTACACTCACTCATTGTCAACCGCTTATCCTGCATACAGGGTCCCAGGGGTGGGGGTAGGGTTCACCTGGAAAGGTCGCCAGTCCCCTCTCCTGTACAATCATTAAAAAAATAGCTGTACTAGTTTAGTTATTGAAAAGATTTTTTCAGGTTGAAAACAACCCATTATTTCTGCACAGCTTTGTGTTTGACAATTGTAAACCAAGCCGGCAGCTTCCCAACAATAGATAAATAAGATGCAAATACCTGAAACGGCAGGGAGATGGTCTTTACAAGTCAGCAACATGTGCAGCTTTAGGTAATTGTTTTAACTAAACCTCTGAAAACCTTTCCGAGCTGGGACACAGACATCAATAATAAGGGCACTTATTTTTTATATATAAAACATTTTAATCATAATGGAGTTAACAAATGTCTCTTCTCCACAGAAGAGGTTCCCGCTGTTGTAATTCACAGCAAACATGGTGAACAAAGCTTAATCAGTGTCACTGCCGTCTAAGCCCAGGGTCCCCAGGCTCCAGTGGGGCCCGGGTCACATCTGGGGTCGTCAGCGGGGAAGTTTATTGGCAAAGCAGTTTTCTGGTGTTTTTCGAGCCTTTTGAGGAGATACTCCACTACTTTGGGGAAATCGGCAGATACTTCATTCCTCTCCTCAGGATCTTTTTCTATGTCAAACAGCATTACGGACTTCAGTGGATCCACCTTCGAGGGGCTCGACTCAGAGCTGTTGTGGCCGGGCCGGGGGAACCAAACGTCACAACCTGGAGGAAATAAGAAGAAGGACATCAGCAGCAGTGGTGGAAGGCAACTGAGTATATTTACTGAAAAGAGGAGACAAAAAATATGGTGTTTTTGAAAATTAAACCATGTAAACCTGTTCTGGTAAAACCCCTAAATAGGATTTTGAACCAGGAAATGAGCATAATACCACCTCTTTAAATTAAATAGATAAAAGACATAATGTCATTATACTACAATGTATACAACAAAATTGCGAGTGCCCCTCCCGGTGGTGCTTAAAAGAAACTGTATTGCACACATCCACATACCACAAAAAACAGCATTCATTCAACAATTAACATTCATCATAAAACAACGGCACGTGGTTTTTAATAATAATAACTATACTGCACAGTTAAATTAAATATTGTTATGTTGCAGAGATGTACTTGCCGACACATATTTTGACTTAAGAAAACGTATTTGTTTGGTACTGATCTTTGCAAAAAACCACACCATAATCATTTAAATATGTTTTTCACTGAAAATGAGAATAATGATGTAAAAATGCATCTGTGTCTAGTTGCCGCTCCTTATCGTGTTTCAGATGTCTGAGTTGTTAGCTGTTGCACCAAACAGACATTTCCCTCTAAACTTCTCATATGGTTTAATTTAAATAACTTGCTTTTTCTTTTTTCCCCTGCCATTAATCATTTCACAAGTTATTATTAATTTAATAATGTCATGTAGAATATTATATCAGTCACAGGGGCCATTTTACTATGTAACTTTTACTTTTGATACTGTAATTATGTTTTGCTGATAATACCTCTGTACTTTTACTTAAACAGGAATTTAAATGCAGGACTTTTTTTACATTAAAATATTGGCACTTTCACTTAGTATATTTATCTGAACACTTCTTCCACCACTGATTAGCAGAGATAAGAAGTGACTGTGCATAAGCGTGCTTGATTTTCAGCTTTCCACTTAGACTAAACATATCATTAGGGGTGACAGGAGATACTGACCTGGGTAGCCCGTCAGCAGCTTCCAGTTTGAGGATCGAATGGCCGCGTGAATGGACACATTGAAGCCAGACTTGGCCGCGGAGCCTCTATTGACCACCTGAGCCAAAGTTAACCGACGCTGCATGCCAGGACCTGCAGAGAGCAGAGGACAGAGCTGATCATGGAGGTCATCCATTTTTTTTAAAAGTAGAAACTGCTGATTAAGATGATATTAGACTACTGCTGGATTCAAAACGCTCTCTGTGGATGTCTATGTAAACCATACGAGTAGGAAGACTGGCACCAAATTTTAGTGCATACCTAGAAATCACAATCAGTATCAAGTGAAGGTGTGAAAATAAATATACCAATAATAAAAGAGCTCTTTTGTGCAGTAAAATCAACAGTGACACAGCAGGAATTGAGTGGTTCAAAAAAATACTTCCTTTTAAGAACAGAAATTATTGTGTGTATGAATTTCCTCAAACACATGGAACTTTTCTAGGCTGGAGGAATTTGACAAATATGGTGGTAATGTGGTCAGCTCAGCACCACTCTTCCATTTCTGCCAAGCACAATGAATAATTTGCCATTACTGCAGTTGGACAGACATGAAGAAGGTACGCAAATGAGGAACAAGGGTCACAGTTACCAACTGGCATCATTTCACCAGTTTCATAAGGCAAATATAAATCATAAATCCTTGTTCTGAGGGTGTCCAGAAACTTCTGCAGGCTCCTGACAGGAGCTACTTCAATTCTTACGGAAAATATCTCCAGAAGTGAGCACTTTCTTTTTATTTTTTATTAAAGTGGAGATCTGGCCTTGACGGTATTCTCAGGGTCATGCTGTGGTTGCCCCCCCCCGCCAACAATATGGTCCTGATTAGACAGATTTGCAAGTAATTTTTTCGTCCTAACACTGTCAAAAAACAAGTATTTCCTCACATTCTTTGCATATAGACAAATCCCCACCCACACGAATCCCACGTTCCCATCGGAGCTCGTTTTTATAGAGTCGATTCAACCACAGCGACATGACTTGAGAATTAAAACATTTCCGATCTCAGCGTTTTTGCAACCACATGATAAAAGTTTTGACATTGAATTCTTCACTGATCATTGCGCAAATGACATGCGGGCATCTTAATTGTTCTCACATGCATTAAGCTGGGCTCGCTCACTGCGAGGCGGTCCCCGAACTTATCACAGATTTATGTAAACAACAGACTTGCAGATTCACATACGAGCGGTGAAGTGAAGTATTGACATCGTGCCAGATTCAGGTGTTGATACTGTTATGTAAGCAGTTGGGAGGATAAATGATTTGGGCTCTGCGGACATCAGGATTAGATTTATTTTGGGGTGCTCTGGCTCTTCTTCCACCCTCGCGTCTTTAAGGGCCTCAAATCCCAAAACACACACAGTCCAATTCTTACATTCATTCTTTGGTTGAACACATGAACACATCTGGATCCACAGCAGGAGAATCCACAAATGGGCTCAAGAAAAGGGAGGGAGTGAAGGGGGAAGAACAGTAGGGAGAGATCCTGAGAGAGCAGAGGAGTTTGGAGGGGAAATTTGGGGTGATTTAAGGCTTGGGCCAAGTCCAGGGTTTCTTTCTCTATCTCTCTCTCTCTCTCTCTCACTACAAGCGAGAAGTTCAGGGACCCCTCTGTGACCCATTTAGTCAGGATCCCTCTTCTCACACAGCGAAGAGGGATTTTTAAAAAAAAAGCAACTTGAAAGGAGAAAAGTGTATAAAAAGCCCTTTTCATGAGGTACAACAGAGAAATCAAAAGAAGCATGAAGAGAGAGGGTGAGAACGAGTCTCAAAGAGAGGCTGGGTTAATAGGAAAGAAGGGAAGAAAGAGGAAAATGAAAGAGGAATCTCGTCACTTTGGTGGCTGACAATAAAGATTCAAACATAAAGCATTTAAACTTGTAAAGCAGCAGTGTTGTTAACTTATCATTTAGATGGTAATTACCAACTGTCAACTTTGAGGATAATTTGAACACCGCTGGTTTAAACTGCATCATGTCTCAAGAATATCATAAATCAGTGATACTTTTTGGAGACTTGTTTTTCCAATGCTTCTTAGTTTACTTTTTTTTAGACGAAAGAGTAGGTGAAAATGTAATTAATTTCATTTTCTGTATAAAACCCATAGAATTATTAGCAATTTTCAGTCTCTATGGCGCGTTTTAGCATCTTTTAGCTACTTGTTGTTTTTACAGACCACAATTTGACTGATCTCACCACACCTGTCAACACCTGTTTAGTATTAAAAAAGAACAATCTGACTTTACACTTCCTGCCCAGCATCAAATGGAAGACAAAGTTAGCAACTAGCTAAAGAACAATATGTCAGGCAATATGTCAGTGTTTTGTTTACAGCTTGTTCTGCTACACCCAAGTGGCCAAAATAAATCAATTAAGGTTGAGCAGAATTGACCCTTCTGTTGTAGGACAAGCTTGTCGCTATGTTAGGAGCCTACGAAGGTTCCACACAATACTGTTTCTTAAAACAAAAATACTTTTCTAACTGTGCCGTTTGTAACTTAACTATTAGTTAAATTATGTTTCCCAACCTACCAATATAAAATCATGTAACAATACCCCTTTTATCTCAGTGTGGAATGACCAATTCCCCATTCTGCGTTATCCTTCTTCCCACTTAGGGTCGGGTCATGCTCGATCAATGCTAGTCAGTCCCTCCAGGATTTCGTAATTCAACCTTTGCAATTTTCACTTATCCCCAAAATTTCTTTGTAGAAAATGCCCCAAAACGTCACAACTTTCTTCGCAATTTTTAAGAAAAGCTGGCGCAAAAATCAGGCATTTTAGGCCGCCACAATCACAAAAAAATCCCTGCTAAAATCCTGGAGGGACTGACAATGTTCATTCAACATGTTGTTTGACCACATCGGAAATCAAAAGAGTTTATAATCCGGCCACACTCGAAAGCAGATAGAAAAGATGTCCGTCATAGTGAGGGGAGAGACATGATATTGTTTAAATATGGGGATAACGGCACATATTTTCAGAGGACTTTCAAAAGGACTCCCCTGCAAGCAAGTACTCTCACAAGTATGGGGTAATATGTTCAAGGATTCCCGCTATTTTCCCCAGATCCCACCCCCTCGACCACCAGCACCACTCGCTACTGCAGCGACATGTTGAAACATGTTGAAATGGAAACTGAACCCCAGATCTCTGTAATGGTTGGCAGGTGAGTTCAACAATGAACCCTAACCCTGCAAAATTTAGTTGCAGACTGTATTGTACATTACATGTGAAAGCACAGCTTGCCACAGGCTGTTATACTCAGGAGAAAGTGTGTGATCTGTAGTTTTCAAAAGGCAGGTGTCTCAGGTGATAAACACCAGCCAAACCGAATAATAGTTTGGCGCTTTAGAAAACTGAATACAGTGCTACATATGGTACTGATCAGTTATTATTTGAAAAGTACTGTTGTGTTGAATGTTACACCTTTAAAGGTAGATCAAATGGTGCCCATCTATCCGCATGACAACCTATTATATGCACATTATGGTACATCTGTGAAACATTTCAGTACAAAAATGTACTCCTCCTATACCTCACTATTTTTGAACGTGCAAGGTACAGAATCCTCCACAAAGTCAGAAATAGTGGCCTCAGACCAGAAACAAAACCGCTGAATATTAAATGGTTTAGACAATGAATGAGACCACTTCACTGTGTCGGACAGCAGGAATAAAAAGGCAGTCCCAAGACTACTTCCTGGAAACCTCCCTACAATCAGAGAGTTTAAACTGTAAGCGCACACACCCTGCCCTCATACATCAACTATCTCAGCATTCCTCAGATGAAAACAGAATAACAAATACCATTTTATGAGGTACAGTCATTACAAAAACATAGCTAAAATGTGATGAATTTCATTTTAATAAGAGACAGACAATAATTTATTTTTTTTAAAGTGTCTCACGAGCATCTTAATAAAAAATTTGTCAAACCAAAATTAAGGACGTGTACTGAAAATAATCCAGACACAAAGAGACTCAGCTCCTGCTCCGAATTCCTCATGAACTCAAACAAATTTCACACAATAACAATAAACTCAACGTGGATTTGTAATGCGCTAATGTGAGTTTAGTCAAATGTTATGTAACAATTCTATTCTTAGGCCCCCAGTCTGCTTCGACTTGAGTTCATTGGATTCGCGATGTCTGGTATTTATGAATACCGGCTCAAACAATGAGCCCTTGATACTTGTGGCCATGTTGGGAAGAGAGACTAAACTGTAGAATTACATTAACATTAGAAACAAAGGAACAGACACATGATATCACGCACACGGGACGAGGAGGAGGAGACATAACACGAGGTCTCCATCACCTCGACGTGCTTTATCAAATTGTTGTTACTGGCACATGAATAAAGGTTAAAATGGTTTAAAGTGGTGAACAGTTTGCATGCTCTCCATGTGTCTGTTCCTCCCACAGTCCAAAGACATGCATGTTGGGTTAACTGGTGACTCTAAACTGCCTGTAGGAGTGAACTGTCGGCCTGTATTCGTCATCCCTGTGACAGACTGGTGACCTGACCAGTGTGAGCTGAGATAGGCTCCACTCCACTGCCTGCGTGACCTTGCACAGGATTTATAGATAAAGGATCAATGGATAAGTTCAAACCGGTGGTTTCCGACCTGGTGAGAGGTCACCAGATGATAAAGAGTCCATAGCCATGCTAGCTGCTCTTTGAGACTTCACTTACAGGACTAGTTCAGACATTTGTGAGGTTGTGTATGAGGTACTTCTGCAGGACAGCGGCATAAGCAGAAGCCGCATATCTGTTCTGTTTGAGTGTTTTGTTTTTAAAACACGTCTTCTGCAAAGTTAAATTTACTGTTTTTGTCAAAGGAGTCTGGCGGCTTTGAAAAGAGCATTAACAGATATACGGCTTCAGTTCTCTGTCGGATAGGGCTGTTTAACAGAAAGCGTAAAGCAGTGAAAATATTGTAAATATAGCGTACACTGATTTGTTTTAGGTGACTAAAATACGTTTTGCTGCTGCCACTCGTCTACAGCAGTGCATTGATGAGCTTCTGTGCCAGTACTCCTGTCTGCTTCTCTAAACTTCGGGGGTGCCGACCGCCATCTACTGTAGGTAAGACACGGACTATGGATAATCATTCAACGCCACTTCAAAAAATCCAAACTAACACTTTAAATATATTGCGTCAGAACTGCTTGTCTGATGATCAACTAGCTTCAGAAATCCCCTCCCACCACATGTTTCCGATGTCGGATTAAGCCGGGCTGTGTTAGACCATTTCTGTGACTTTCACAATCCAACATTCACACCCTCTTCACGCTGTGGTTGGCCAGCTGTGCGGAGGTTAGACAGGAAACAATATTTGTTCTTTATGTATTATATAGTATAAAACCCATAATCTAAAAATAAGTTTGTTCAAGCAAGTCACAGTGAGTGGGGATAAGTTTCCATGGACAAATCATGTAGCTGCACTGGAATAAAAAAAACACTATAGATGCAAACTAAACCTTCCAGATTTACATAAAGAAGTGAAATGATCTCAGCCTGTTGGCAGAATTTGCTGCTATGAATATTTTTTTTGCAGTGAAGTGACGGATCTCTGCAGCTTGTGTCAGCCAATCTTTGTATTTCACAAGATTGTATTTCAAAAGTCATGTCAAAGTTCTGTCTTTAGCAGGTCTGAATGGGAGCATACACTCATATACAGTGTGGGAACCCGACTTTGTCCAAATCCACAAATGAAAACCTACTGGAGGCATTAGATCTTATGTGTTCTGATGTAATCGGACAGGGAGAAGCCTCGTCTGCATACAGTGAAACATGTGAACTTACATGGAGCGATGTCGATATACAGAGGGTCAATGTTGTGCAGCAGCTCCAGTCTGGGCGAGGCAAACCCTTTGCTGTAAGATAAAAAGCAGTGTAACTCTTAAACATATGGATACACAACCAACACACGCACCACGATGTCTGACTCATGCACTGTAAAATCCACTGGGATCTGTAAATCTAAACCAGCTGGCCGTTGTTCACCAGGCAGTCATATGCTCTGACCGCACTCCACCACAGAGAAAACACACTGCTCTCACTGACCACAGTGTCTGATAACACAACTAAAATAACTCTCACTCTCTACTGACTGCCTACTGTTCTGGGCCTTCATTTGGGTTTAATTTCACCGGCCAAGCTGTCGGGCTGCTGTTTTCTGTAACAGGCGAGCCAATTAAAACCAAAATGAAACCATAAAGCAGCGAAAACAAACAGCAGTTTGTGCCCTACGTGGTTGTGTTGCTTACACGGCAACGCCAGAAGCCAGCGGTCAGCTGACGTGCGTCAGCCAATCGAGTCAAGTGGATGCTGTGAGTAGTAGTTTGCGGTCCAGGCTATGCCTTGGTTTTCTGCTGGGGCTCTGCAGTAGCCCTCAATTTTACCATCTTCACTGTGTCCACATTTAGTTTACAAATATAATGTGTCAGTCAAACAGGACTCAGTGACAGCTTGTGTGATGACCTGCACACAAACTATCATGGAAAGTGCATCTGTGGTCTGCCAACAGTTGCATAAGACCTATTAAACCACATTAAACAGTTTCTTTGTAAAGTTCTCAGTCACAAAAATATTCAACTACACAAAATTAAATATATTATTTGTAACAGAATTACATCTCAGGTATGTTGCCACATAAAAGGATTTACAGCTAAACTTATGAGCTTATCCAACAGCAGTCTTTCATTGTTCTTAGAGGCAGAGGTGGGGATTGGGGGGATGGGGGGGGGGGGGGTGGAAGGACTACAGATTAGTGTGAGAATGACTGATGTAATTTCCTTCTCTTTGAGCTCCCATTGCCACAGTAACAAAGGACTTATTGAAGGAGCAGGGGCTCCTACACGAAAAAGATGCTGGGTCAGGGGAGACAGGCAGAGGGAGTTGGAGTGAGAGCGCATGGGGGAAGGATCGGAAAGAGGCACAAAGAAAGGGCAGGCCGTCAAACTCAGGAGCTGGTTTTGCTCATGCTGTAAACTCAGGCTAAACAGGCTGACCTGGCACCCAACAAACACTCTCAGCTGGGAATTAAAGTCCCAGATCTGTGAAATCATTACAACAGCCTCGCTCACCTGATTGTGTCCCACATGTTGAAACCGTCCAGTGGCTTTGTACCGTTAGTGCTCCCTCCTGCCAGGCCAACAAGCGTTGGCAGCCAATCAGAGATGTGGATTAGTTCGTGGCTGATGGTGCCGGGTTGCTTCAGTAGTGGGCTGGCGACAAATCCAACTCCCCGGATCCCTCCTTCCCACAGTGACCACTTCCTCCCTCGCAGTGGCCAGTTGCTGCCACCGCACAGCGTCTGACCTCCGTTATCTGTCCAACAACCAGAGGGACAAAATGTAATGACACAAGGAGAAAAAAGAAAAAGATCGATAAGGGATTTAAAATCAGTAAATGTAAAGATAAAAGCAGAAAGATTGACCAAATGCTTAACAAGACTAAGAGCTGATTAAACCAACATTTAAATGCAATATGTCCACATAATGCAGACTTTATGTACCGCCACTGAAGAAGGAGATAGGAGAGAGCCGCAATATGTGGTAATATTGTTTTTAAACCTTGGTTTTGCCCGGGCCTTTCCAGGAGGAAGGTAGACATCTGTGAGATCATGAAAATGTTTTGTCTGCTGGCTAACAAGTAAAAAATATTGTTTCCACTAAGGTTAGTGAAGAGAACGCTATGCAACCAAAAAGTAACGTTCTGAGTGCTGACATGCGGATGTTTAGCAGCTACTACATTTACTGTGTTCACAATCACAGTCTTAGTTTAGTATATTAAGATGCTAACATTTGCTAATTTGCACCAACACACAGCACAACTGAGGCTGATGGGAATGTCATTAGTTTTGCAGGTATTTGGTCATAAACCAAAGTGTTGGACAAGTCAACATTATAAACCTGGTGCGCTAGAAGAAAAGTCAGAGGCTCACGAATGTTATTACAAGCCATCCTGAGGGGAACATCAATGTGGGGATCAAATTTCATGGCAATACATCCAATAGATCTGATCAGTTTGGTCCAAAGTGGCGGACCATCCAACGCTGCAACACAGAGCCATACCACGCCTAAAAACAAGTCATCTTTAAAAAAAATATATAACACTACTCATCCATTTGTCTTCCCTGTTAGCCAAATACTCCTGCATAATATCCAACCATTACACAAGTGCACACACAGGCGGGTAACATTGACTGTCATCATCCCAATAAGTCTGTCCAGTATAAACACACCTGACCAATCACATCCAGGCAGGGCTCCCCTTTCAGCAGCAAGTCCAGGAAGTAGTCTGTGCCTATTCCCGAACGGTTCTGGAAAAGACCGTCTGCTCCTTAATGCCTTTTCAAGCTGCTCTGGCTCTCTACAGGCCAATTCCTCTCTTTCCCAGCTCCACTAAAGCCCTCCCGCTCATTTGCTTACAGTAAAAGTCCCGGTGAGGATGAAAATTTCATCATAAAGGAATTTCAAGGTTAGGGCTCATTTCTTTCCTGTTAAGCCTGACACATATGGGTCAATGATAACAGCTTGTACACGAGAAAGCTTTAAATTGTAAGCCAGAGGTGTTACTAATAAAGCCACTCATAGAACTTATTTTCCGGTAAGTGATGTTCATGCGTTTATAAACTATATCCTTGTCGCATCACAGGGAGCCAAAGTCACATATTACATAACACCAGTTTGGAGTTTTTCCCTCCTCAGCTTCATATCAGCAGAGTCAGTGTCTGCTCGGCATATGGCTGGCTGAACCCTTCGAGTCAAGAGCCAGAACCAAATGTGTGGAAGAACAATGAAAACAGGCCACCTACCGCAACCCACCACAGGCATAAAAAACCTCACACTTTACTTTCATAGCATTGTTCCTGTCTTCTAATTACCCTTTAAAAAAACAAACTAAAAATAACCCTCAAAGCAGTTACCTACTTCAGATGTAATTCATTAGAAAGTCCACATGTGGAAACCCTACAGCAGGCACATGTTTAGATGATGCTGCATGCCCTCATCAAAAAGTCTATATGATGGATATTTCTTAAGGTTTGACAGACTCCAGGGGTTGTATGAAGAGATGGGCCAACTAAAGTTTTCCATTAGATTTTCCTGATATCTGTCTGTAAATCTGCGCATCCTGCTTGATAGTGATCCTGACAAAAAAAACAAACTGTTAGAACAAATACAACTAAGCACTGCTCTCTAGTGGACATGCAGAGAATAAAAAAAGCTATTTTCAGTGTCAGCAGCCCTGATTTGGTGGAAAATTTACATTTACATTTACTCATTTGGCATTTTATCCAAAGCGACTTACATTTGAGGAACAAGATACAATCACCAATACAGCATCAATACAGTAAGAGATCTGCGAGTGACAATAAATACTAGTAAGAGCTATTAGCAGGTACAGCATCAATGTGGTAACTACCTAGGGAAAGAAGTAAGAGCTAAAGGTTAAGTGTGTACTCTTTAGTGACATCTAGGGGTGAGGGTTGTGAATTCCAAGCAGTGGCTCACGGTGCATTCACGTGCTCCTCGGATGGTCCCATTTCCTGAGTTTTAAAGTCGTTCTTCCGATTTCAATGTGTTGTTAAGTCGAAATTTGGAATCAACATGGATGCTACTACAAAGATGTCTTATAAACAACACGCAGACATTTAGGTCACTCTACATGGACAGCAAACCAACTGTTACAACCATATTACATGTTACATGCTAGCAAAACGTGCAAAACACGAATCAAAGTTCTGTATACTTCTTTATGTCCCATATATACTTTATTTCTCTTTTTGCAATAGAGATTTCAGGAGGAAAAAAAGATTCTTATTATTCCAACACAATCAGTCACCCCTTCCTTTCCATAAGCTGAAAGACCCACTAGGAGGACACTGCAGTAGTCAAGGCTGAAGAATGGAAGCATGACTGAAAATCCTAGCTAAGAGATGTTGCAAACACAGGTATCTGTTTCATGTGCCTCCCTTTTGACCTTGTTGTGTAATAAAATGCGTCATCTGACCCTCTGATGCTTTAATTCAATAAACCCGTCACCTGAACTCCTCTCAACCCTGGAAAACTGGCTTTGATGCGCAAAGAAAATGTGGTCTGCGGACGTAAAATGTAATTGCTCCTTACTTAGCACTCACTGATTTGGTTTCCATTCTGGCACACTTTAAAAGAGTCACATGGTTAAAAAAAAAAAAAAAGCTGTGGAAAATACATTAGCGTTCCCAGAGGCAGTCACCTGATTATCATATCTGTGTGTGTAATTTAATGGTAGAAGTTAGCTTTGCTGTAGTAACATGATCCAGTGCTTCAAAACTTGCCACAGGATTCTACAGAAGATGGTATATTTTTAGTTAGTGTCTCAACATTACTGAATCATTAGTGTGTAGAATGCTAGTATTGAATGTTAACCTACTGACATGTAACTTTCACTCTAAGCTCAGTTAAACACAACATGTTTATTCCTAATAATTAGTGCACAGTGTTTGGTTAAAAACCTTCCATGTAGTGACTTGGCTCTATGGATGTAAATGTCTATTGTTCCACTACTTCGGTCAGACTGAAATATCTCGACAACTGCTGATGATGATTGGCGTGAAATGTTTTTGACTTTGAGAGCAACACACACACACACACACACACACACACACAAGGTGCAGAAACACGCTGCACAACTCTTCTCCAGTACACCACATTTTATTCACCTAATGTTTTCAGCTATTGCCAATGTCCACTGTGAGTTTTGTCTTGCCTGGATTAAAAACCCTGGAACTGTATCTCAGCTCTCAGTGTCGTGCATTTGGGCTCCCTCCTGCTTTGCGCACCCCTGACAGTTTGACAGATTGTGTGTGGTTTATGCAGTGTATATGATGTGGGTTGAGATAGATATTTGGAAAAATTAAAATAACATTATAAAAAAACAAAATAAATAAAAAGGGGTTTAGTTTATTAACAGTTATTCTGGAGTACACACCTGACCAATCTGTTTCAAAAAAAGTTTTGTGATTCATGTTTTCCCTGAGGAAGATTTCAAATCACTTTAATTAAATACTGAGTTTATAGTTTTGGTATACAGACATTCTGAACAGCAATAGTTTGATTACAATGAACTTTGATGTGAAAAAATTATTAATTAGTAATCATGACCTTTCCTCTAGTGCCACCCTGTGGTCAGAATGTCCTATTGGTTTTGTACACAAAACATCTCGCACTACACAACAATCTGATTTCAGCAGGGGCTTTTAAATTAGGAAGCTGTAACAGTTAGTTTGTGAAATAATAATGAGGTTTGTCTCTTGTTAATCCAGCGTCTCAGAACGAACACATACCTGTTGAGAACACTAGGATCGTGTTGTCCCAGAGTCCCCCGCGCTGCAAAGCCAGAGTGATGTTGCCCACGGCCTCGTCCATGGCCGACACCATGCCAGCATACAGCCGGCGATGGGGGTCTTTGATGAAACTGTAGGGGGCCATGTAGCGCTCTGGAACCTGCAGGGGTGAATGGACTGCTTGCAACGCCACATAGAGGAAGAGTGGCTGAAAGATAAAGAGAACAACATGTGAAGACTCAAGTCTGTGACTTGTGGTTGAAAACAGCAGTGATGTTGATAGCAAATACAACAATCAAAAATACTCCTTTTCAAGACAGAGTCCTCTTTTCAAAATCCTGTGAAAGATACACAAATACTATCAGTAAAATGTTCTTGAATAATTAAGTAAATGTGTTTATTTTCTGTGATATATTAAATTATTGTTACTAGTTTAGAGAGTATTTTGCATGTTTATATTTCTTAGTATTGTTTAGTATTAGTCTGTTGCCTGTCTGAGTGGCTTCAGTCAGTGCTTTTGGAACCTTTGTAAATTGCCCAGTTTGATATAGTGTACTAAGAGTTGGACACTCTTTAGTTTCCTCTACATTTGCAGAAAAAATGCTAGTTTGTTTTCTTCCTTTGTATTTTGTAAACTTATGGGTTCTGACCTCTTTTCATTCTTTATTGTATTTTTGAGTCTAGAGCTACATAACTGTCTTGGGACAAGACCCTCTTCTGTTTCAAAAGAGTGTATCGGTTGTTTGTCAGCACCTGTATAGCCTCTTTCTGTTGTATTTCTTTCTGCAAGTGCTCTCCTTGGTTAATTGAACACCTAACTTTAACCAAAATTTTCCACCAGAAGCACCTAGTTTTATCAAGGAATTCAACTATTTTTATTTGGATGAGTAATGCAATTTCTTCTTCTAAAACCCCCCTGAGGTAAATATGTTATTAGATATATGGGTCTGTATAAATGAATCGATTTGACTTTGGCCACTTATATATCAAAAACTAATTGTGAACAAAAGATTGACATCCTACCACCTTTTAAGATATAATGAACTTATTTACACATTCAGTTACGGAGCATCATTATCATTCATTCGGAGTTTGTGTCCACCATAATGAAATCTAAGTGCAATATTCACTCTCTTTTATCTTTGTTTTTGGTCTCTACAAACTCCAGAGGGAAATATTTGGCTCTCTAGCTGATAAATGCTCCACTTTGTTCACCAGCTGGTAACTGTGTCTGTCTTCTGCTGAGCAGGTCGTGTACAGTAAGGTTTTATTTTTCATTAGATGATTTAAATGGTTTAGTGCTCTACATTGTGACTCTGTGTGTGTCCCACCTTGTTAGAGTCGTGTTTTTCAATGACGCTGATGGCCCTCTGGCTGAACAGCTCAGTGGAATAATGTCCTTTGTATCCGGTTGCAACCTCCTCTCCTTCCCGTAGGTCCAACACACAGCGAGTCAGGTTCAGAGCGGTGATGGGATTACAACGGACATGAGTGTAGTAATCCTCGCTGCCTGTCAGGTAGCCTGGAGCACACAGTGGGCAGAAGGAAGGAATTAATCAAAACAGAAATGTAACGCTAGGAATAAAACTGCATCCAGGAGAGTAGCAGAGTTACATTTAAGGCTTTATTCTTAATGAAATATACCAAAGTAAGAGTCAAAGCCCCGGCGTGTGGGCAGGCAGTCCTTCTTGTACATGCCCAGGTGCCACTTGCCCACCATGTGTGTGGCGTAGCCCGCCTCCTTCATCAGCTGGGGCAGCAGTTTCTCCTCCAGAGGCACACAGTACGGCTGACAGGGCCAGATGATCTGGTGCTGCATGCCTGTGTGGATCTGATGAGGACAAGGTTAAAATGAAATAAATAGGTATTGTGTTCAAAATAGCACAAATACAGAAAGATGAAAGAGTAGCAAAAGGCGGAACCGCTGTCTGTGCTGACAGTGATGCAAACAAACGGTTCAAAATAAACGTCCTGAAATGAGGCAACTTTGTCATCGTCTACTTTCCACCAGTGTTCAAATTAGATTTTTTTCCCCTTGGAAAGTTCTTCTAAACACGCAGAAGTGTACAAACCCAAAGTCGTGCCCTGGAGTTTACTTGTCACCATGGTGGTGTGGCGGCTCCTTAAGAATGATGTTTGTAATGATTAACTTCACATTCAGAGTAAATGAAAATCACGACAACACAGCTCCTTTTCTTACAACATTATTTGAATGTTTTGCACGTGTAAAAATCTGATGTAAATATTTTTCGTATCTCTGCACAAACTGCACATATTCTTTTTAGATCTTGTCAATTTAACATTTTAATATTTATATATTTTATGTTTATTGCTATGAATGATTAACAAATTTAGCAAGACAGTGGTTGCATGTGTAGGAAAAAGGCAACAACTATAATCTGTAATGTCTCTTTATATTGACTGAAGAGTCGATGAAAAATGCTAAATTCACATTTGAAGACAAAAAATATCCTGTTCAACACATTTGGGTCATTTGGTCAACTGACAATTGTTTGAGAGACTATAACTGAGGAATACATCAGAATAAGCAATGGGACATTTAAGCTCTTTGTTTTGATGAAATCTTTTCTTTATTTTTATGAAATTATATGAATGAACTGAAGTGTGTTAGAAGGGGTTTATTTTTTACCTCAACTTTGGTTGAAAAGTGTTTAGAAGAGAATTAAATAAGATCTGCTCAATGAGGTCATGCCTTCTTAGTACCTTTAATTTATTTTACAGCATGGGTTACATTCAAAACTGCACCCTTGAGTTATTAATGACATAATTAACTGTACAATTTTCTTATCCATACTACCTTCAGTCCTTAAGTTACACTACAATGTACATTATTTTAAAGTTACAGCAGGTAAAGTTGGAGCTTATTTTTTATTTTATACACTGCCGGGTAGCTTGTAAATTTCACCAATAGATCAGTAAAATAAATGATGCATGATTTATTTCTTAATCTTAATCTGCTACGTTTCTAAAGTTATCAAATAAATGTAGTGGATTAAAAAGTGCAATATTTGCCTCTGAACTGGAGTAGAAGAAAAAGTTAATACAAAAGTAAAGTGTCTCAAGATACTATTTATGTACAAGTTACTTAATGTAACGTTAGTACATTACATGCAGCAGGACGTGGATCTCACCTGGTACCTCCCGGTCATGAGCTGGTTCCTGGAGGGGGTACACAGAGGCTGAACATAGTAGTTCTCCAGGCGGACTCCTCCGGCAGACAGCTTGTCCAGGTGCGGGGTGCTGATCTCTGACCTGTGGTAGCCGACATCATACCAGCCAAAGTCATCCCCCAGGACGAACACGATGTGAGGCTGCTGGGCCCCTGAAACCACAGGGACGCTTATAAGTATCGTCGCTGTAATAAATGAATAAACCGACTGTCTGTTATTCATCGTTGGTTTCTTTTCAGGTATGTCAGAAAGTAAACAAGGAAGTCCGTCCGGTTGCGTTTAGCGGTAGAAGTAACGTTAGGACAAACATGACTGATGTAAAGCTTAACGTTAGCTAACTGGTTGTCCTAACTACATGTTTTCATCCTGAAAACATCATAAATGCATTATTTAATTATAAAATTACATCCGCGTCTCTCTGTCACTTCCTTATTCCGTAGATTGAAAACGCTGCCTCGGCTGCAGCAGCCAATCAGATGACTGTGCAGACAGCCAATCACGTGAATGTATGGAAGCCCAGTAAGGTAACTATGTTTATGATAAATATAATAAATAAACCTGCTGGTAACTTCAAAAATTTGGATTACAGATGAAACGAGTCAATTATTTAATCAGTCGATTGACAGGACATTTATCGGCAATTACTAATTTGATTGAGTATTTCTGTTAATACTTTTTAATACTGTACATATCGACATTTATTATTTATTATAGGCTATTCTTAGATGTTCAGTTAGTTTATTCACAAAACACTAAAAGTAAAATCTTAGGAAATAATGCAGATAAGTGAAAATCTCAAGATTGCATATAGTGGCCCAGACACTAAGCAAATAGTAGACATATTCAAAGTACTAACATATTGTCTGGATAAATACTACAGTTAAATAAAGCACATACAATACTGTATCATTTCTAACCTACATACAGAAAACCCTAAGAGCTTTTTAAATGAGTTGATTTCCTGCTTTTATCTGTTTTACGTCACTTTAAATTGATTATCTTTGGGGTTTGGGCTGAAAATAATGAATTCAAATATGTCACCTTGGTCTCTGGAAAGTGATTGATCAAGAGAACAATATGAAGATGACCACTATTTTACATTGCATTATATTACTATTATTATATTACTACATTATATACTATTTCTATGAAATGTATTTAATAGTATTGTATTATTATTGTATAGTGTATGTAAATTACATTCAGTATACTATATACTCTATAGTGTATGTATACTGTATAGTATGGGTGTAGGTGTTTTAGTTTTACCATGTTATGTGACCTCCGTAATGTGTGACTGCACGGGTCGCTGCTGTGTGGACGTTAGTTTGTACAAGTGGTTCTTGCTGAGTAATGTTATTCAAATAGGTAAAATGGCATTTTGATATAAAAAATTCTATTATGAAATAAAAAGTCAAAACTCTAGAATAAGAATAATTTTCCCTAAGTTAGTGTCATTTATTACTTCTACACAATTTGTTCATGTGATAATTTATTTTATATTTATTCATTGAACATTCAGGGGCTCCATACGTCGTGGCCAAGTTTGATTTTATTCATTCTCATGTGATGATTTCCAGACAGTGGTTTTATTTTTGGTCCTTGAGGCTAAAATAAGTCAGACAAAGGAAAAATGAAGAAAGGAACAGATTTATAAAACAATCTTTGTACAAGTTTGCGAGCATTGTTTCTTTTGGTTATTGGTGTTAAGACTAAAAATGCAGTGGCATAATATTTTGAATTTCAAATAAACGCAAAAGGGCATTTTCCATTGAATTAAACATTCTTCACCAAAAAAGGTTTAACTGTTCATCTGTAAAATATTATCATCCATTCTTGGCAATTAAAGTCAATTACTCTTTCAACACTGTAAGACATTGTGAGCTAGAACATCAGCAGTTATTATTTCCCCATAAGATGCAGTACATCATGATTAAACTTTTTTCAGCTGCCCCTTCATCAAGAGACAACACAATAAGAACCTCTTTTTTCCTAAACTGCCCACTTAATTTCAGACACAAACAGTACAGTACAAGGACCACACATGTTTTTTTTGTCTATATAAAAGGGTCTCATTCACATATCACAGTACAGTTGTTCTTCATTAGCAGGTGAGAAACTGATTCGAGGACAGTTTGTGCTTATGCTTTGCCCTTTGCTTTCTTCTGCAGCCGAGTCCGTGTAGGTTCAGTGAGGACTAAGGGCTCCTGGATTACCATGGCGGGGTATTTCCTCCCCAACAGCTCTACTTCCACCTTCTGGCCCACAGAGCACAGGTCCAGAGGCAGGTAGGCAAACGCCAGGCTCTGCTCGGTGCTGTAGCTGTAGGCTCCGGATGTCGTGTTGCCGACCACCTGATGAGAGAGAATGACCATAAAATAACCAAATAAAACTGTTTGATCACTGGACAGCATCAGTAAGGCTGTCAGCAGTGCCTTACCTTGCCGTTGTGCCAGACGGTCTCATTGCCTTCGGCGTCGATATTATCCGTATCGAGGGTGATGTAGGAAAGCTTCCTCTTCAGGCCCTTGGCTTTAATCTCCTGAAGGGCTGCTTTGCCAATAAAGTCAGCAGGCTGAACAAACACAGAAACAAACAGTGTTTATTCAGAACATATTAATTTACAACATAGACAGTGTTTCCAACAGAATGAAAGTCTACCTGGGCAGCAGAGTTCAGTCGGTGTTGGGGTTAGTGGGGTATATTACTATTTCAAGTAGCCTTGGTTATTTCTTATTTCACCATTTTAATTCTACTTCATTCGCCACCTTTATTTTAGTGTTTACTCACTAACTGAATTTGCTTCCTTTCCCTTCAGTTCTCTTGTCCCCACACTCACACACACCTACAGCTCTGCTGCAAACACAGCAGCTTGCTCTGCCTCTTCCTCTCTCTCCATGAATTCGTCTGCTCTGCTGACTTTCTCCATCAACAGTATGTTTTATAAAGACACAGAACTCCTCTTTTGGATTTTTCTATCCACGATTTGTTTTTATAGCAGCAGATGCGACACATATGGAGGAGGCTTGTTAATGACGTAGCTTATCAAAACTAAACCAACGTAGTACTGAATGATAGTGATGGCGAGATGAAGCTTCATGAAGCATTGAAGCTTTCCATCCAATTGGTTCACTTGTGGGCCGAAGCTTCATGGTGCTTCATTTGCTCTAGTGTGCCATCAAGTGGACAATAAATGTAAAACAGGCAGAGTGATTATAATGGCAGCATGGCATCCGTGTGTGAAGCTTTGAATTGAATAAATGAATGAATGATATTTGTGATGCCAATATATAAATGATAAACTTATTAATATGGTGTCTTTAGGATACAATGGCAGGGTCAAAAGGGAAAGTGGAAACAAGTGAGATTTGTTGACTTGGTTTGTGACTTTAGATAATAGAGACAACATTTTATTAATTTCTATTTGGAAATAACTTTTCCACAGTGCTGGGCTTCAGGCGGTTTCTTTTTTTGGAGATGATTTCACCTGCTTTTGAAAAGAATTATTACAATAATATGGGGTAAGACACCCCCAGTTGAATTCTTAAGAACCCCACAAAATGTCAACATAACAACCAAGATAACAGTGCAGCTGTCCTTATCAAGTCTACCCCTCCCAACTTCAGTTTTATGAGTGAAGCTAGAGTTCATAAGAGAGGAGGTGGCGATGCCATTTTATTTAATGACTCCCTCCAATGCAAAAAGATGTCACAACAAAAAAACCCCAACAAAATATGTTACCATAATTATGCAGATGACACACAGCTTTACATAACCATTTCACCATGGAGCTGAGTAACTGTATTGAACAGAACAACGATTGGATGTGCCAGAATTTTCTTCAATTAAACAAAGATAAAACTGAAGTTATTGTTTTTGGGGCCAGGGAGGAACGATTGAAAGTCAGTGCTCGACTTCAATCTGTAATGTTAAGAACCACAAATCAAGCCAGAAATCTTGGTTTAGTCATGGACTCAGACCTGAATTTCAGGAGCCACATTAAGACAATTACAAAGTCAGCCTACTATCACCTGAAGAATATATCAAGGATTAAAGGACTTATGTCTCAGCAAGACCTGGAAAAACTTATCCATGCATTTATCTTCAGTCGACTCGACTACTGTAACAGTGTCTTTACATAATAGATAACATCAAGCTCTGTGCTTCTTGGCAAAATGCTAAAATGTGCCGCCAAATATACCTGGGCAGTCCACCCAAGTAAAGTCTATCATGGAAACTACAAGCCACTTAATGTAGGATAAAAGAAATGCACAACTAAAAATGAAACAGATGGTTACCTTGTTCAGTTTGATGAAATAATCCAATCCAGCCTCCAGAGGGTTGGTGTCACAGTTCATCTGTAAAGAGCGAGAGGTTAATCAGCAAAAAGGGCATAAACCTTTGCTACTTAAATGAAGAGTTCAACATTATTTTCTTTCTTGGCCAGAGTTTAGATCAGAAGATCGGTACCACTCTCATGTCTGCACAGCAAATATGAAGCTACAGCCGGTTAGCTTAGCTTAGCTTAGCATAAAGACTGGAAACAGGAGAAAACAACTAGCCTGACTCTGTGCAAAGGTACCAAAATCTGCCAATCAGCACCTCTAAAGCTCACTAATGAACATGCTGCATCTCGTTTGTTTAACAAAAAAAGTTATCTATCTCTCAGCAATAAAGTAAATAAGCATATTTCTCAAATTGACAAATTATTCCTTTAAATCCCTTGTGTATGTGTCTTTGTCTATGTGTGTACCTCAGCTCCCCAGCCTCTGAAGCCCTTTTCCAGTCTGAGGGAGGACATGGCGTAGGTCCCGAAATTGTCGATGCCTTCGTCTTTTCCTGCTTCCATCATGGCCTGGTACACAGCTGCCATGTTCTTCTGGTCCATGTACAACTCCCAACCAAGTTCACCTAAACACACATTCATATATAATATCACCACATAGAAACAGACAACCATAGAAACACAATTAAGAGTGAACTTTGACCTGCGAGTCTGACCGAGCTGACCAGAGATCACACTGAAACAGGAGAATTTGTTCATTTAATACATCTATATAGTATAATAATCTGACATTTATGGAAGCACGTTCTTGCAAGGAAAAGAAGAAAATAGATAAGTTATACAAAAATACAAAAGTCCCAACTAACCATTATTTTCATTATCTATTCATCTGCAGATTATTTTCTCTCTTAATTGTTTGGTCTATAAAACATCAAAATACAGTGAAAAATGCCCATTGCAATTGCAGCCTGCAGGTGACGTCTTCAAATGACCTGTTTTGTCAGACCACCAGTCTAAACCCCATAGATACTCTATATACTCTCGAACAAAAAGGAAAAGCAGCAAACTGTCATGTGAGAACCTGAAACTATCGAACATTTGACAGGTTTTGCTTGAAAAATTCTATAAACAAAAAATCGAATATTAAAATAATTTTCTGTCGATCGACGAATCGAATAATCAGCTTATTGTTGCAATTCTACAAAAATGAAAAACACTCATTGAAACTGAAAATTATAAAATACTTGAGATAGTAAGTCATAATTTTGAATTAGAAAATTGTAAATATACGTTAGTGTATCAAAAACATCTGAGTAACTTACCATGGGAATTTTTTCTTTTAGCATGCCATATTTTTTTTATACTGTGCTTCAGTGTTTTCTTTCTTTCTTTCTTACATTAGATGATTTCACTTCTTTATCTGGCTGCATTAATCTTTCTTGTTTTAAGAGACATTTTTGCATCACTGATGGAGAGGAAGGTGATTATAGGAGACAATACAGCTCAATGCTGACAAGACCAAGGAAGCTGTATTTCCAGCTCAACACAGGAGATCAGTGAAGGAGCTGGTGGGGCATTCTTCTTTATTGTTGTAACATCTTTTATTCAGTGTTCAGGTGAATGTCTTTTGCTCTTCTGGTAGAATATTTTCATTTGACCAACAAAGGACGAACAAACTGTTAGACAAAATAATTGGTTAAAGCAAACAGGTTGTGCAGTACCTGTGTAGGAGATCCTAATAGCCCGGACAGGAACGCCAGCCAACTGTATGGACTTGCAATGGAGAAATTTGAATCCGGCATCACTCAAATCCTCATCTGTCAGTTTCTGAAGAACTTTGCGGGAGTTTGGTCCTGCAATGCCCAACACGCCTAAATCTTCTGTTACGTTGCTGATGTCTACATCATATCCACCGTCCGCAGCTTCTGCCTCTATCCACCTGAGTTCAAATACACAGAGAAAACTCAGCATGCGAAAAGGAGATTCTAATTTAATTTGTATCTCTGCATATTATTCATTTGACACATTTTAGCTCATTTGCCTGAGTGACAAATGTACTAAATATTTTGGTTAAAGGTTCCCTGTGGAGTTTTTAATTTCTAGTAAGTCCTATTCTCTGATGAACAGGTGGCAATAACGTGCCAAGATATGCTGCTAAACAGATATGTGTAAACAAAGGCAGGGAAGAACAACACTGCTAGCTAGTTAACATGAATGTAAACAATGTAGGATTTCAAATATATATTTCACATATTGCCAAATCTCAGCCACATGTGATGTGATGAGTTTCAAAGGCTGATGCGACCTCCTTGAACCAATCATCTGTAGTCAGCTCTCGTCACCATGAGAGGTCACTATGTAGCCTAAAACTTTACCTGCCTCCCTCCTGTTGTGGCAGAGAGTTGGTTACAGGGAGGGATTTAATGTGCTGCGTCCCAATTGGAGCAAATGTAGGGGCGTTGTGTTAACAGCTGCTGAAAGGTTTTAGGTTAAAACAGACTGAGAGAGAGTTTTATTCAGCACAGCTTGAGACTCAACTCTAGCCAGGGTGTGTGTGACTAAGAACTGAGGAGTGTTTTGCTTCTCTGTTAACATCATGTACTCAGTGTACCCTGCAAAATAAACACATAAATATTTTTACACAGTTGTTTATAATGTGTGTGCGCAGTTTTGTTCACGGGGCCCTGGTTAACTGTGCCATTCTGTTAAGATGCATGAAAAAGCTGCATGAAAACTTTCCTTAGAGTGTATTTTTTTTCAGAAAGCTTCTGAGTACCCTCCTAAAACTAAAATGACCACAATTCATAGAGTAGCAATATGAGAGGTGCTGTTTTTCTATAGAAGCGCACTGGTGGTACTTCAATAATTATGACAGCATAACTGAATCATAACCCGGGGGCCCCTGGTACCAAAAGTAAAAGTTTAATTCTTTTCCTCTATAAACAATGTTATAATTATAAAAACAATTATATATAACTGACACTTTGGATCACCGTGAAACTCTCATAGTGGACTCATCAGCACAAAAGATGAAAAACTGTGTCAGAAGATATCTGGTTTCTTGTTAAAAAGTCAATAGGTCCATAAATGCATCATCTATGATGATAACTACGACTCCCAAGGTGCATTTCGCTAAGAAACATCCAATCACAGAGCTTAATTCTGTTATGAGCACCACAAGGTGGGAAAAATCAAAACATAATGCCGTTAAGAAAACTGAAAACACTTGTGTGACAATAACAAATCTGGTTTTAGGCTCACGCTTACGTTAACCCAGTAATCTTGTAGTAAAACCCTCAGGTAGTGTACAGTGTACGGCTTTCTCTTTGAAAACAGCTGCCTGCTGCAGCTGAAAATTATACTGAGACCAACACAGTAACGTTGTGGGCCATACAATGAGCAGAAACTCGCTAAAAAGCTTCTTAAAGCTGTACATTCATCACTGCAACCCCTTTCACATTATTATTATTATTAGCAATGTATGTTATGAAAATGTTCTTTTTTCAAAGCAGGTATCATGTAGGAGTATGAAAGCAAACAAATATAAGTTAGCTCCTGTCAGCCTGATTAACTTCAGTGACATCAAGCCTTGTGCAAAGAGTTTCACCTGAGGTCATGTCCCTCTGAGCCCGAGCCTGTGATGAGCAAGAATTCTCCTGGTGCCACCTGGGTGATGGTAACCTCAGCAAAAACTCTTCCAGTGGGCGTCAACATGTGGCTGATATTAGTCAGGCCCACCTGAAAACACACAGGTCAAAGGACACTGAGTTAGAGAGAGGCATGTAGCCTTAACCACTTTTAAAAGATGAGCTGTCAGATGATGTATGATGAGAATATGGCCACTTGTGTATAATTTTTGCTATCATACATGACAACCCTATTTACTTTTCACTACACATTTACAGCTACAGCAGGCAAACAACTCACACGGATGTTAATGAAGTGTACGTGTGCTCTACCTTTGGCATGGTGTTAGCAAACAGGCGGTCCAGCAGCTTGTGTGAGTCCTTCCCCTTCACTACGAACTTGCCAAAGGGCGTCAGGTCGATCACTCCCACCTTCTCCATCACCAGCTTGCACTCTCTGCCAACTGGTCCAAACCAGTTGGTGCGTCGGAAACTGGGCCTGAGCACAGCACAAAATCAATGATCCCTTTATATGTGGGTATGTTGTCATTTACTGGTTCTTTTTTATTAGCTTTATTGCATAATGCACAACTGATGTTAAAGTATAATGAATGCTGTCCATTGTTCTACAGAAGGACATAATTACATTACTTGTTCAACTCAAACGACATATCAAGTGTGGACCAACGTGATGGACCGACATACCGATAATCCCTATGGCCAGGCCAAAAGTGTGCCTGAAAATACAATATTGCAAAACGTTGGGGAAAGAAAGTTGCATAACAGGAGAAGGACTGCAGCTTTTATACTTGTACAATGAGAAACCTCCATGTCATAGATATGAGCCAAGTATGCAGCTCTTGAGAGGGCCAGATGGATTCTACACTTGTGGTTTTGGCGGGAATCCAAACACTCGCCGGACCTGCCGGAAATTTGCGACTGCGTGGTTTTTAAATAATGTCATGGTGCGTGTTTAGAGATCGACAGTTATCTGTATGTGTTTTTGAATGGTAGCAGCTGTCCTCTTCTATAAGTGTGGTATCTAAATATCTAAATGCTTTTTCTTTTAGGAGGTCCTGTTAAATTATGTGTGGGAGCTCGTCTGCGCTAACTGTGCTCTGTGTGAGAATGTGTGTTTCTGCTCAACTGCATACCACCCGAGAAAACTGTGTCCTCAAACATTTATTCTGACAAGCGTGCATCTCCATCTTTTGTTGCATTGATATAGATTAGATGAATACTCAAGAGCCATCAATATATTTTCCTTCTATCTCTACAATGATGAGAGGGTGTTGATAAAAAGGAACGCGGATGTGGTGTTGCTAATTAGAGGACTACAACAGCAGTTAGCAATTAAATTAAAAACAGTTACAAAACAAACTAACTACTATTGTTCAGGTCTAAGATAGTTATGGTAGGCATCTTGCAAATCAAATAAAACAAAGACAATACTAGTGTATATATAAAGAATGTACAGTAATGTCATATTTCATTCCAGCTGTGCTATAAAGATGCCTTACTTGTATCCAATCTCATCTCCAGGTTTGTAAAACCAGTGAGGTTGCTCCCAGCCAGCGTGAAAGCCCATGGATGCTTTGTCCTTTAGCAGCTCGTAAACGCCGCTTGTCCGGCTGGTTGGTCGACCAGCGAAACGCTCCTCCTTGGGGTAACCAACTGGAAAGACGGTCAGAGGCGCAGACAGCAAAGAGTTTAATGATAGTACAGAAGAGCCCGTCCGGTGAATGTGCAATCGTCTTGTATTGGTCTTACCCACATTGTTGAAACCGTAGGACTCCCGAGCTTTTGCACACATGAAAGGCACATCTGTCCATTTGCCGTAACGGTTGGGGTCACATTCAATAAGGTCGTAAGGAGGTTCTCCATTCCTGATCCAGTCACTCAGGAACTTACCAATACCACCAGCATGGATGACTCCATACCTGAAAATAGTGAACCGAAAAGTGTCGAACATTATAATTTAGCCCTCTTGTCCAAAGGTAGAAACTATCTACTAAGGTGCTAACCAATCTACACCCCACACACACATACCCAAAGCCAATGGCTGTCCAGTAGTTGCGAACTCCTTGGTGTGGTCCGACCATAGGCAGCAGGTCAGGGGTGTATGTGATTGGTCCAGACACGATGTTGATGATATCAGCTTTCTTTAGAACAGGGACCATGTCCATGGCCATCTCAACATGCTCCATTATCCTGTCAAGGTCCGACTCAAAAAGCTCCTTACCGAAACCTGCAGCAGTCAGACAGAGAGGAAGACGCAGAGATATAAACCAAAGTGATGCAGAAAACTACTAAGTCAAAGATAAAAACTAAAAACTTTAAAAAATGGCAGACAGACCTGGAGGAACTCCATCTCGGACCCAGGACTCCTGCAGCACCATCTTCTCCATCTTTTCATACGGGCCAAACAACAGGCCGTCTCTTTCCTGACGTAGGTAGTAAGAGCCCTCCAGGTCCCTGATGACAGCCAGCTCCTTCTTCAGAGCCTTCACCTCTGGTACCGTTGCTGTCACTACGTACTGGTGATGCACTGGGATGGTGGGGTGTTCAAACCCAATCATCTTGCCCACCTCTCGGGCCCAGAAACCTGAAAACCAACAGTGATGGTATTAAATCATCTAACAAGATAAAGTCACATTTTTTAACTTTTGGACAGAGCCACAGTAGCTGTTTTCCCCTGTTTACAGTCTTTATTTAAAGCTAAGCTAACCAGCTAACCGACAGATATGAGTGGTATTCTCATCTAACTATTGATAAGAAAGCAAATAAGCAAAGTTCCCAAAGTGTGAAACTATTCCTTAAGGCTGCCCAGCTTCTACTGAGCCAGTCTTTTGGCTGTTACAGCATGTTTTCCATTGTCTCCAGTGTTTGTTAGGCCGATAATGCAGAGTTTATGTCTCCTGGTGGACACACAAAGTTTGATGAATGAATCTGTTTATAAGTAAGTAGGTAAGTTACGCCCCTCTTTCACCATTTGGTAGGAAAAGTGAACATTTATTTCCTTGTAAACAAAATACACTTAATGCGGCATTTTCCAACAAGATGATTAATGGAGGACCCACTTGAGCCACAGCCGCTGCCAATCAGACTGTCTTCAGACTTTCAAACAGTTTTTGAATTACTTTCATTGTCTTTTGAGATATACTCCTAACAGATTCCTGGACACTGACAATGTGCAGGACTTTGAGTTGACCCTTAACCTTTTACCAGCAGGTTAAAAAAATATATACAGGACGGGGCACATGCTTTAGAAAATCTATCTTTTAAATCTCCCAGATTAAACCCATGCAAACATTGAGAAAGAAGCACAAACAGAACCAGCTACAAAAATAGACACCCAGTGCCCAGACAGATGGAAAAACATACACATAAATAAAATGTGGCTAGATTTGTGAATGAGAAAATACTAGTGATAATTTGGTGTCAACCACAGAGAAATTGAAAGTATTTGAACAGGTGCACCTTTTGTAATCACTACAAGGATTCTCCTGTTTGGTTTTAATGTCCAGGCATTTATAAAAATGAGCAAAAAAAAGCATGTACAATCTGATGCACTGCCTCAGATCACACTGTTCAAGCTGGGGTAGGTAACGTTGGAGAAACTAGCAAGGGACGGCCCGATTTTGAAAGTATCCAACCGAAAAAATCCCACACCTTCCCTTCAGGCCTCCTTCCAAAGCCACACCGCCAAACATGTTTTGCACTTGCTGATACCAGATATTGTTTCATTTTGTGTCAGAGCATTTGATTTATTGATTGCTGTTGGGATGACACATTGGTGTGTCACAGTGGATTCGAACCCAGGTCTCTCACACCAAAGACATGCGTCTCATCCATTGCGCCATCACCACCTCAGTTTACTGCCAACATATTGTGTTTTCCAAAAGGAAACAGCCGTGTCTGTGAGAACACAGCATATTATTTTGCTTCATAGCAGCAGTTAATTTACAATCTGTGTGAAATACATCAAAGATCTACAGACATCAGAATTAAATGAAAGTCAGATGACTGAATGTCGATCAGCAACCTTGAGACAGCATTCTGTTACAGCTTGTGAAATGGTTTGTCCAACATATGGCCTGGGGACCACCATGGGTCCTTCAAGACTCCAAGAGGTCTTCAGCAAATTAAGGATTAATTTAATCAACTTTAATATTACTTGACCCACTACAGTTGAGTTTCGGCGACTTGTGGACAGTGGAAACAAGCTAAACACAACACTCACATATTAACCCCTTTAAAGCTGATTGTGGCAAACATGTTAGCAAACAGTTGCTCATCCAGCAGATCTAGAACAGCATCAGCATTCATTTGAAGATGTGTTTGTGGTGATCTGACTATCTGTGTAAGTTTCACTGTGCTTTTAGGTCTGTTTTTGTCACATATACATACACACAACATGCAGATAGGGTCCGAGGCAGTTTAAGCTGGAGCTGGGCTGTAAAGGAGCTTGTTTATCAGAGGCCTGGACACAGGGCCGATTCACTGGGTTACCCAGGAATAGTTATAAATGAAGTCAACAAGCTCACCGTATTTAGACAAGCTTTGAAACAAGTTCTGCTTTCTCCACCTTAGCCATCAACACTGTTAAACTCCATTTGTTTCTCTCTTTATGAATCTAAACTTATAATAATGAGGCCGAAATGTGTTCAAAAGGTCACAGGCTAAAGCAGTGATTCCCAACAAGGGGTACTTATACCCCAAGGGATACTTCTGCAGTTAACTGCCGTGGGGTACGTGGAACAGGTGTGAAGAAGCTGAATTAAATTGATAAAATATAAATTAAGAAATATATATATCCACATATTGAGTCAGCTCCTGAACACCACCAAGTCAGCACCACAAGTTAGCTAAAGGTAATGGACAAACAGTTCACATAAATAGCTGCTGTAACTGTAATGGATAAACAGATGAAATTGTTAGCTAAATGTAATCAGCACTGAAACATCCAGCTTCTGCCTTTGCACAAATGCAGACTCAACCAAACTGACCTACATTGTATGAAAAAAAAATACTGTAACAATAAATCTATATAAATAATAGTGTTAAACATCCAGTGGAACACAATGGTCAAAACATTGCCTTCCTCTCTCAGGTCACAAGGCTGATATGTTGACTATGGGTTGACATTCCAGGGAACATGACCTTTGACCTTAATTTAGGCTCTTATTGGTAAAGGGGGGTACAGTTACAGACGGCGCCATGGTTTGCATTTCAACAATGAACAGAATTTGTGAAAATAAGACGTTGAGGAGGGAGATGTTGGCTGGAAAAAATAAGTGGTTATGGATCTGTACAAGGCTCTGTGGGGGCGGCAGTAGAGACGGAAGAGATGAAGTATTTAAAGATGGTTGCTGGTTGCTGTTGCAAGCTCAACAAAACAGCCACTTAGGGTTAATGGGTTTTAAACAGCAATGTGAGCACAATGCGTTTAAAAAAGACTGAGGTTGCTATTGTTTTCTTGGGAGATGTTTTCTTCCTTCCTATGTGGAATTTCCAAGGACGAGATTTTGAAGTAGAGCTGCTTTCCCATGGGGGTTATTTCTGCAGCGTACAAAGACACAGCATAGATCTGCTGTCTTTAAATCCCAAAAACTCCACATACAATAGGACTGTGACCATGAATCTGTATAAGTTTGTGGTTGTACTATTGAATATTGGTATATCTGACCAAAGTAATGTTAAATTAGCTTATAGTGGGACAGCAAGTCCTGCAAAAACAGGTTTGATATCTATCAGTTTGACATTTCAGTCCCTGGATACAAAAAGCAGCAAAAAGCTTAAAAAGAGCTGTATGTCAGGAGGTGTGCATGTGCTGCTGCTTCCAGATTGGATGAAATCTGAACTGTTTAGCCTGTCTGGATTGGCTGTCAGACACAGCGAAGGCAAAAGGCCAACAGGAGCCACAACACAACTGGCTTCAACCAGACTACAGAATGTGCACACTCAGGGAGAAACTGTAGAGCAACAAGATGTGAATGAGCTGTGGAAAATTATATCTGCAAGGTCTTTACAGTGCTTTTCACAAATTATTGCTAGGAACATTTTAAATAGGGACAAAGATTTTGCATTGCAGCGACTGTCAAAGCACTATTTTAAGCATGCATGCATAAAGCACTGAACCATGAATGGCAGTTTTGTTTAGGGTTGTACTGCAGTTTCTGTTTCATTTGCCATTTGTTTGTTAGTTCATTCATTTTAACCTGACTGCAACTGCAGAGAAAAGGTGACCAAGAAGAAATGTATGACCTAAATATTGCTATCTGTTAAACAATATCCTCTACAGAAGAGGACAGACTGAGGAGAGACTAAAGCAAATCCCCTAACGTTGCCAGATAAACAAGCAACAGCAGCAAGGATGAAAGGAGTCTTTGCCAACAAAATCCCCCCAGAACTGGTACGACCCAGTTCAAGCCAAAAGCTCATTTCCCTGAACTCTGCAAGCAGTGGTCTGTGTGGCCAAAGGTTTCCTGCTGTAGAGTGTCCACAGATAACATGATTAATAGATCAGTAACTACGGGATAAGTCTACATTTTTATTCAACCTTTATTTAACCAGGAAAAAGCCTATTGATATTTAATCTATCTTTCAAGGAAGACCTGGCCAAGAATGCAAAACAGCATTTAAAAGTTATACTGACAACATATATGACAATACAATACATTAAAACATTTTTCACAACACCTATACATACACTTGAAGAAACTAGCCTATGGGAAAAATCTTCACTCCTCGATAAGGACATCTGTAACCAGGGACGTGCGCCTCTAACAGGATAGTATTTGGTAAGGAGCTCCATGTTCTACAATATCAAAAAACTGTTCTTCCTAACTTGGAAACAACTAGGGCTGCAACAAACTATAATATCATTATCGATTCATCTGTCGATCATTTTCATGATTAATCAATTAGTTCTTTGATCCATAAAATGTCAGAAGATGGTGAAAAATGTCAGTGTTTCTCAAAATCCAAGAGGATGTCGTCAAATGTCTAGTTGCTCCTGACAAACTAGACATTTGACTGTTTTGAATGCCTGAGTGTGTAGACTACAGGATGCATATACAGTGTGTTTAAGGTCTTTCACAGACCCTCTGAAAAATACCCTGTAGCTCAAGCAGACTTGGATGCAAAACCTAAAACCTTGTTCTCGTTGCCCCGAAACTACACCAAAGACAAAAGAAACATCCGTCATCTCTGGTGTACATGCATTTGGAATATGAAAGTGCAAACCTGTTGCATTGACGATGCGATTTGCGCGGATGGTTCCATGAGGAGTCTGGACATCCCACTTGCCGTCAGCGGTTGGGTTGAGGGCGGTAACCGGGGCTGGGTTGTAGATTTGGGCACCGTACATACGAGCACCAGCAGCCAGAGCCATGGTGAGAGAGTAAGGGTCAATGTGGCCGTCTCCTGGGGTGTACAGACCTGCCAACACCTGAAAATATATAGAAACCTTCATGTAACAACAAATATTCATCCTTATTAATAATCTGTGGGTGAATCTTGACTTAACCTAACATGTATCTCCAATTACACGTGTTTCAGTTGACTACATTAAAGTACAGAAGTCAACTGATCAAACATGCACATTAGCCCATAAATATGCAGTGCCAATGTCTTAAATTTGCTTAAATTCTCGAGGCTGTGATGTTCATAACTTATAATAATAAAGTGGGTGGTACTGACAACATATCGACAAACTTCATATTATTGGGATCCTATAACCTAAGGGAGTTTTTCCACTTGTGAGCATTAATATGTGAAGCAGATTTTATGATGATTTTAAGAGGGCTGAGGGTAATGCAACAGAAAAACAGGAAGGTTCAACATGGAAAGGGGCCCTTTCCTCTGAGGAGCACGATTGTGCTATTAAATTTTATGGAAACCTTCCCATCTGATTTGGACAATTCTTGAGCAAAAAGAGTGACGTCAGCCTTGTGGTGGTGCTAGACAAAAGGACAGTGAATAATCTTCTGGGGATTGTGATTATTCATAGCAAAATTCATGGAAATCTGCTGAATATTTGATGATTTATTTATGTGTTAAAATTGCAATTTTAACCTGAGGGAGATACAAGCGGAAAACTGGAAGTTCCAAAATGGAAAAGTCTCTTCTTCTAAGTGGCATTAATAAATGATTGACAATGTGCTATTAAATTTCATGAAAACCTTCCGATTTGTTTTGGACAATTCTTGGGCACAAAGGGTGATATCGATACACGTCCACACATACACGGGTACTTTTATAATCAGAGTTTTTCCTCCTTCGTTGACGGTCTACATGAAAACTCAAAAACACGCTATCAAACGCTGTCAATAGCATGCTGAATGACCAGGCGGTGATATGACCCTAACCGTAAAGCCATGTAAACACGGAAACAAAGCAGGCAGTGGCGCACGATCTGACATCAAACACGGCAGATAACGGCGTGAACGCTGACGTTGCAAGGCAAAAACTATAGTTTAGCCGTCTACACGACAACACTGCAACCGGCATTTCTTAAAATCTTCACCCTGGCAGGGGTTTTCTAAAATGTTCGGTTTCAGTGACCTGATACTTTGTTTCCTTGTGTACAAACAGAAAAACCATGTAGAAAAAGTCTCGGTTCTGAAAATACCCCTGTTCATGAAGACGGGGCCTTATAGACCAAACAAATTAACCAATTTACAAACAAACTAATGATGGACTGACTGACTTTCCCCATTCTTATGTTGTTTACCAGTCCTTTCATAGAAATATGCCACTGTTTACAATGTTGTTCATGCTGTCTGAACCATCAAATCAAGAGATGAGAACACATTGTTTGTTTAAATTTAAAATTGTATCCATATACATATAATAGTTTGTCTTTATTTAGCCGACTTTTTGGCCTCGGACAGATATGAGAGTGGCTTGAATCTCCTCATCTCACTCTTGGCAAGAAAGCAAACAAACATGTTTTCGAAAATGTCAAACTATTCCTTTAAAACATTCAGGTAACCAGGACAAGACTGCAGATATTCAGACACAAACACTTTGTATGCAACAGTGTTTGATAATAAACATTGTTCTGCTTTGAGAAAAAGATGAGCGCTCATCAGGAGCAAGAGTGGGAAAAGACAAAGATAAAGCTGTCTCAAAAACCCACCTACCATCTACTGGGTGATCATTATTGACTGTTCGATCAGGGATTTTTTTAATTTACCACCAATCATTCATTCATCCACTAGAAGTACATTCTCTGTAAGAATAAAAGCCCTGTAGTGATTTGTGTAATGTCGCTATGGTTCGTACAGACCTTGTCTATATTAAGGAGAGGGAACAGCTCATGGACTTTCTCTGGACCAATGAAATACTGTGGTGTCACATGCCAGTGTGTGCGAGTCATCTGGTACTTCATCTCATCCACCCGAGCCGGTGTTGAAGCAATACGGACACTGCCAGGCTGATGAAATCCCACTGCCTGCAGAGAAAGATAATATGGATGACATATAAACCACACCTCCACACATCCAACATCACGAAAGATGAGCAAGAAGCCTCACCTGTCCAGTCTCAGCCTCCAGGCTCTCATATAATTTAATGCTGTCGTAGTGGACTTTCTTGAGGTTGATGCCTGGATGGTAATATGTCGTCAAACCAGCCTGAAATACCAAACAAACCTTTAACCATGATGGATGATAAGAAAATACATTCACAGACTTCGACCTTTGAGGAGCACAGGGAAAAAAAACTGTAAACACAACAGTGACAGAAGCTTATTTACACATCCAGCGGACACATTAGGATTCATTTGGAGTTGTGTTTGTGTCCACACTGATGAACGTAAGTCCAATATTCAGTCTCCTTTTGTCTCTGTTTTGGTCTCTACCAACTCCTCAAACAAACATCTGGCCATTTAGCTGCCACCATGTTCACTACCTAGTTGCTAACTTTGTCTGTGTGCCATTTGTTGATCAGTAAGTCAGTTTTAACAGCTGTTTTGCTTAAGCAAAGCGAATGAGTGTGGTGAGAGTGAACCAAAATAGGGCTGTAAAACCAAAAATCCTAAAATGCTCCAAAGAGCTAGACTCAGGCGATAATTCTCTGAGCGACCCCTTTCACGTACACAAAATATTGATTATAGCAACTTTAATACCCTGCCCAGACATTTTAATGCAATTCTAAACTATTCTAGAAGAAAATACTGTTCACCAGTCCCTTTAAACTGACAATATCCCATAAAGAGGTCAAAAAACAAACAGTAGCACCTCTAATCTACAAAGAGCATGGTTGTGTGGTGTTTGCATGTTCTCCCTTTATCTGTGAGGAGAGTAACTAACAGTAAGTATTAATAGCGTTACAGTGAAGTGGCTGTGAGTGAATGAGTGAAGGGTAAGTGGGTCAAGACCTCAACTTATAGACACATAACAGCTGCCCTCATTGGAGACGATGCTACTATTGAATTACACAAACAGAGATGTTCTGTAAACACCTTCACTAAAGGAGGCTGTCGAGGAAGCACCTCTCCGTACTTCTGCTTTAAATGTCCAAGTAGCATTAGAGGCTTAATGGTCAGTTTCTTTGACACTGTACTGCATTTATATGATTGATATACTAAGTTTGTTTTTGTAAATAATGAAACTGCCTCGTTATTTTAAAAAAAATCCACATTGAGACCTTATGAATGTTTCACAGCTGTCAAGCAATCAAAGTTGATTAAGAAAAGGTGAAAAATCAGAGTAAACGAGGCCGAAACTATCTGTAAATTAATTGATTTTTGCTAGTAATTTTTCAAACAAAATTGGCAAACATTCAGAATATTATTCCAGCCTTCAATTGTGAGGATTTTCTGACGTTTTTTGTATTACATAAAGCTGCAAAGGTCATTTGTCACTCAAAAGGAAATTAATAAGCAACTATTAAATGTCTCAGTCAATTTTTTAAACAAAAATTCGTCTGCTTCCAGCTTTTCAGATGTAGGATTGTTGTCATAAATGGAATTAAATGAAATATCTTTTGGTGTTGGGCTCTTGGTTGCACAAAACCAAAAAAATAAGGATGTCACTGTGGCTGGTTTTTACTACTTTTTGACATTTTCGAGAGAAAAAAAATCAACAGATTAATTGAAAGTGTAAATAAGTGTTTGTAGCACCTCTAGTCTTATGTCATAATAAAATGACTATATTTGGGTTTTGGACTTAATTGGACCATTAATTAATAAAAATAAAATAAAAGCCGACCTAAATGAAAATGTGTTAAAAATGTTGTTAAAAGCAAGGAGTGTGACAATGTGCTGGTGTGAAGATAGTGACACAGACCACCTAGGTCTTCCACAAAAAGCTTCTTTTGTCATTCACTTTGTCCTCCTTTACATTTACTGTAGTCATCAACCTTGGGACCCTATGGACCAGCAGGGTCCTTCTGTTATTAAAAACAGCAAATGAAAGTAGACTTTGGTGGACCTACAGCGTGCCAGGTGGATCCAGCTGTCAGCTCAGACTTCTCCAGCAGCACCACATCCTTCATGCCACCTTTGGCCAGATGATAGGCCACGCTGACCCCCACACATCCACCACCAATGACGACAGTTTCTGCAGTGTCCTTCCACCTCTTCCCCAAAACTGAGGACGCAGCACTGAAGAAAGAAAAGGAAGAGGACGAATTACAGGTGAATATCACAGCTCCAACATGCACAAGTGCACTTCACTGTCTGTTTACAAAGTTCCACAACTTGAAAAATGTTGTCATACCTGCAACAAGAGACATATTGAAGTCACCATGTTGCACAACCACCATAACAACGTTGACTTTACTACCAGTTCTGCGTGAAGTCAGCATGTCACACAACAGTGTTGTTGCATGAATCAATCAGCTGTGCAGCGTTAAGCGCCTGAGACATAATGCACTTATTTTATACGATCAAAACTGCCCGGCTAAGGCGTGTTTAATGACATGTCCAGCTTACATGAGTGTTGCTTCGTTCAAAATTAAACTATCTCACCTCTGTTCAGCTTGTTTTCTTGAAGTGCAGCAGATGGTCCTTAACGGAAGGCGAGACGCGGTTAAATCTCTCCGCAAGTTAGAGTTGATTAGGTTTAATATCCGCGACATAATTGCGGTAGTATTTAAACTAACTATATATGCAGATCAAAGCATAACTTCCCCCCCCTCTCACCGGACCCCTGCACTGCGTAGTTACAAATATCCCACTTCTGCACTGACAGGGGCGTTTGCACGCCCACAGGTGGAGGACCAAGTCTGGATGAAACTTTACCCGGATCAACCCTCAGCCAAGTTAACACTTTGTGTGCCTTAAGACCAAATATAGGCCACATAGCCACTGAAACACATGTGCATGGTTTCAATATATTTAATTATTTTAATTGATCTATTATGAACACCTCACTGTAAAAAAAATAATACCTCAATACAAGAAAAAGTACTGCACTGAAAAGTAAGTAGAAGTATGTAAGTATAATCAGTAAAATGTACTTAAAGTATTAAAAGTGAAAGTACTCAATGCAGAAAAATAAATGTCCCCTGTGACTGTTACAGTATATTATATCATTAGATTATCATGCATTCATTTAAAAGCAGGATTTTACTGTTGAAGTTAGTTTAAGGTTTAACTCCAAACCTCAGAATTATTGAAAAATACATTAAAACAGTCAAAAGGAAAAGCAGCAAATCTTTACACTTGTGAAGCTGAAACCATGAAATGTTTTACATGAAAAATTACTTAAACGGTTATCAAAATAGTTGCCACTTTTCCACAAACATACCTGTACTTGTATAAACTGTTGGGTAGTTGAATTTATAACAAAACATCATATTTTTAAGATTTGTGTGCATTTGTGTGTAATAGCTGAAGCTGCTAGTTACTGTCAATCACTAATTAGGTCACCAAAGTTATTACAATTTATTCTGACCACATTTCATGGCAATCCATCTAATGTTGTTTTTCCTGCTATTCTGAAAATACAACCAATAAAGGTATGCCCTAGTTAGTTGAGCCTGTCTCATGTAAGTTGTTTAAAATGTAAACAACAGTCACAAGGGGGTGACACGGTGGTTAGCACTGTTGCCTCACAGCACCAAGGTTGTGGGTTCAAACCCCGGTTGCCCCTGCCTTTCTGTGTGGAGTTTGCATGTTCTCCCCATTTCTGCGTGGGTTATCTCCAAGTGCTCCGGCTTCCTCCCACCATCTGAAGACATGCAGGCTAGGTTAATCCTGGATTGTCCTTAGTGGTTGTCTGTTTATGCGATGGACTGGCGACCTGTCCAGGGTGTACCTTAGATCCTTTGACTAAATTCTATTGATCAATCTAAAGATCAACTCAACAGCAGGCATGTAAATGAAAGAGAGATGTTCATCTGCAAAACAAATTTTACTTTATTTTATTTGTAATTCAGATTTAATGGGCAACTGTGTGTGAGAGAGATATCTAAATGTCTAAATATCTTTGTTTGTCAAGCTGTTTTAACATTTACATATTGAAACTTACTTGTTGCTATTTAAAAGCTACTAGTACTTATCTGTTACTGTTAGCTATTCCATTAGTTACTAGTAGCTATTCCCAGTTTACTAGTAACAGTTAAATACCAGCACTTAATTTTTAGTTACTAGTAACTAATTGCACATTTATGATATTGAGATCTACGGGGCTCTGCAGTTCAGATATCACCTTTTCATGAGTAACTGGTAACAAATTGAAAAGTTACTAGTCACCATTTCCATTTTACAAGTCACTCTTATTATCTAAACAATTGTTACTAGTAAAATGGGAAAATCTAAAAAAAATAAGTACTAGTAGCTTTTAAATAGCAACTAATAAGTTTCAAGGAATACATGTTAAAACAGCTTGCCATAGTGTTAGTGTATGAGCTACTATGGTGGAGTAGACGCAACTATATATAAGTTACACAACAACAGGTGGAGTATATGTGCTGCCGCTATCTGTGGTGGGACTGCAACATGCTGGACTGTTTGCTTTAAGCATTTTCCAAGAGGGGAAAAACCAGACTCGTCTTTCATACCTACATTTGTTTGTACTCAATGAAAGTTCTTATCTGGCTCCAGTAGATACACTGGGAGAGTTTAGAACAAATTATTTCATTTTCAGGTTAAACATTTTTAGCTAAATCCGAGACATATTGCCTTATCATTATATGTTTTGTCAATATAATCAATAAATCAGTACAGTTCACCATGAAGATTTAATGTGGGTTTATTCACACAGCCCCACAGAGTTTCTCTCCAGACTAAGTTTTGTATTTTGACTTTTCTCCTCTGGCCCCCGTCAGTCGAACATACCAACGGTTGCCTGGACTCAGTCTTTTGTGTTGATCTTGACTTTGATTGCCAGAAGATGTCATCCCCATGGTAATTTGGACTGAGAGTGTGTGGGATGTAAATAATAAGTTGTGCTTCTCTACTTTTCTAAGTTGTTTTGGCCTCTAAGGATTCACTTATTGGATGTTTTATTGTGGTTAAATCGTTTTTGTAGTGGTGGATAAGATATTAGGCTAGAAACTAGAGCAGTGAAACACACTGACCGATGAGCTGAGTAATAATTTATTATGGTGAATTATTGAATTAATAATGTTAATTGAGAAGTGTGTTGGCATAAATCTTAAAACACTGCTGGTGGTCCAGTAACCAAAACATTTGTCTTGTCACCTTTTCACTTTCACACATTGTGCACCATGTGAGCATTGTGTGTGTACAAAATTCTTTTCTTCTTCTTTCTTGAAGTTGCATCAGGGCATAGTCAAGCCAAATGTATAGTGGTAAACTATGGTATATTAATGTGGTATATTAATAAAGGCCTTGCTTACATGGTAAACCCAAACAGGTCATTTTAATTATTAACGTTTTTATTGCAGCAGCATTTCTATCAAGGAAGGCACGCTAAACAAAAAAACCTGTGTGCAGCATCTTTAAGTGAACATAATGTCTACTGTTTTTAAAAGTGTGTCACTGTTTTGTTGATACTGAATGTTGATTTTTTTTTGATAACTATTAAAGGTAATTGCTAAAAACAATATCTAAATTTGAAAAATGTCAAATATGGCTTTGAATGAGATTTTCAACCATTTTGTGAGGTTCTGATGTGTTTTTTTCTAATCAGTACATTTCTATACTTAAAAATGTTTTAAATGATGCAAACTTTGCTGGAACAGGCGTCAGGACAGGATCGCACGTAGATATACTGTAGCTTTTTAAATCAATTATGAAACAAACATAATAATAAGTTTTTTTTCCCTTAAACTTCAATTACCTCAAATAAAGTGCTTTAAAAAACACCTACTCCTTCTTCTTCATTGCAAAATCCAAAATGTATATTTCCTTCTCCTGTACTAGAAAGTCCATTCTCACTGCTTGTGCACTGGAGGGCATATTGGACCATGATTGGCTCCAAACTAGTTGTAGTTGAAGTTGGTTGACACAAAGTCCTGCTCATACCGAACGTGCAAATCGTAAATCCAGATTTATGGTGAGCAGAAACTTTCTCCCTTCAGTGGAAACAACCTTCTGGTGTCAAAGACATACATCATTCTGCACAGTGAAGCTCAAACACCCAGTAAGAGAGGAAGAGGTGGAAGTCTTAAGGGATAAAAATCATGCATGCAGATTATGGCTGGATTAGGGCTTTTAAAACTCTCATTCACCACATGTTTCTGGGTTTGGGATCTTTCCCAGAAAATATTTAAATTTTCCACATCAGCATAATGGATTATATATTTTCAGAAAATAATTTAAATGGACTCATCTTTAAAATCTGCATTTCTACAGCTTCTGTGTTTTGCATTAATTTATGGCAAAAAAAAAAATCACGTTAAACCTGATCATCCTTTGATCTGCATGATTCAAATTCTCTTAATTGTCCAGTTCTCAATCGATGTATTCAATACAACATAATACCAAGGTGCCCAGACTTTTCTGTGGTAAACTAAACAATGTGTTGTCTTGTGCAAACTTGCCAAAAGAAACTATGTAGGAGGCGGTTGGTTCTTGCAGTGACATCAGGAGCACCGCACCCCTCCTGGATTATAAATGCAGCATGGATGCCTGCGCAAACTCCTTTCCAAACTCAGAGGGACGCTGCAGCTGAGAAGAGTGGGCCGTTCGCTGCTGTAATATTCATCATGGCACCAGCTGGGGCAAAGAAGGTCAGTAGGCTACGCACGCTGAGATGAGTAAATAAGATGTTTTGATCTCACAGAATGAATAGTTTTAACTTCAGCTCAAGTTTTGAAGCCACGGCGTTGACGTTTCGGTTGCGTAAAATGTTTTGCATAGGTCCCTACTACCAGATTTATTAACAGACGTGTGCGCGTTTCTGTGCTGTGATTTGCTTCTTTCTTGCATAATTTACGCAGAGCATTTTGGAGCGTCTGGATGCAGGAGAGATCGTTATCGGGGACGGAGGTTTTGTTTTCGCCCTTGAGAAGAGAGGTTATGTCAAAGCAGGACCGTGGACACCTGAGGCTGCCGCCGAGCACCCTGAAGCGGGTACTTCTACTGCTCTTTATCTTTCTTTCTGCTCAGAACATTTAATAACTGTCTGTCTCCCAGCTTGTAAATGCAGTTTTGTGGCGGATCACATGCTGAACGAGGCACCTTCTTGTTTCAGTGCGGCAGCTGCACAGGGAGTTCCTGAGAGCTGGCTCCAATGTCATGCAGACATTCACTTTCTACGCAAGCGATGATAAACTGGAGAACAGGGGCCACACTCAGCGCTTCACTGTGAGTGTGTGTGACTGCAGCTGCTCTGAAGCCTCATCTTGACTCATGGACTGGAGATGGCAGCTTGACCGCAGAGTTGGCATGAAACCAACTGCCTGCATGAAACAGGGTACTTTGTGTTCTCTTGACCTAAACTTGGGGTGTGACTGTGTGTTGTTGTTTTGCTTCAGGGGCAGCAAATAAACGAGGCAGCTTGTGACCTGGCCAGGGAGGTGGCCAATGAGGGTGATGCTCTGGTGGCAGGAGGAGTCTCTCAGACCCCTTCTTACCTCAGCTGCAAGAGTGAGGATGATGTCAAGGCCATCTTCAAGAAGCAGATTGATGTCTTTGTCACGAAAGATGTGGACTTCTTGATTGCAGAGGTCTGTAAACACTTATCCCCCCCAACCCCCATATTATAGCTGATGTCCGTAAATCGGATCCAATATCTGAAATAAAGGGGTTAAAAAGCTGGTGCTTTAATAAATGGTCAAAAAGTCGTAGAAGCTGAGATATTTATATTTTTAGTCCTTAGCATCTCAAAAACACTGTACCTTATGTTTCGTATTATGCAACCAATAACATTTTCATATAAAGCAGTTTGTAATTTAGGCTTTCTGTTACAAATTTCGAGTATCCCTCAGGGTTAACTCCACTGAAATACTTTACAACTAAAAATGAGTAAACAACTGTTTTCACTGGCTGACTCCTCCTCAGTTTAAATTATTTTTTTTAATCCAAAGAATGGCACCCACATATAACTGAGGTACGATCAAGTGTTTAAAGATTTGCATTCTGCAACGTTAAACATCCATTGCCTTAATGCCAACTGGGAGCAACATGTTAGAAAAGGGTGAACAGGTGCGCAACTAATTTTAAAAATTCTTTGTGACACATGTATGTTTGGAGGCTGAACCAACCCTGCTCAGAGGTGATAAGACAGCACCTGAAATGTGGCCACTTGGGGGCAGCAGAAACAAGCTGTGACCAGTTTTTGTCAGTTGCTCTTATTTATTGGTTTCTCGAATCATCATTAATTCGATTCATTAATCATCATTTGTGAAACAGTCAGTGCGTTTCTGGAAGCAGATCGTACAAACAGCACTACACAGAGAATTACCAGCAAAAGCCAGTGACTTGCTCAAAATCCTTAGTCTGTCTCTTAAAAGTTAATAAATTATGTCAGTCCATGTGTCATTAGATAGTCAAAATGTTGCATAACATAGTACACTGGAAGTATATTCTGATGTAAACTGTGGTTTGGAAGACAATGATTGAAAATGCACAAGGCTGCTATTTCTTTAGTATAACTTATCAATACATATCAGTACAAAGTTATACAAGAGTGGACAAGATTCACAGTTACGCTTTTGCTGTTTGTACTGTAATTTGTTGAGAGAGAATGACATTGTGATACAATTAACTGTCCTTATGTTAAATATAGCTTTGGCAATATTGTTGCTATACATTCATGCCGATAAAAGCTAATTTGAATTTGATACAGAAAATAAACCCTTCAAGGCTGACGTTCCTGTCTGTCCAGCCGCAGATTCTCATGCACATCACGGATATTCTTATCAATTCCAGACAATCATACAAAAGTCTAGTAGACTTGTATATAAAATATGCTTGACAGATTATGACGTGTTTAACCATTTTGCAGGTAATGACTTATACAAAGAATGTATGCCTAGATGTTTTGAGGGGTAAGCCTATTTAACAGAGAACTAGTATAACACATTGTGATCAACATGACATAAGCAATTGATAATGTAGGAAACACCAGACGATTGTACATAATAATTTGCATAAATGTGTCAAAGCATTTGTTCAAAAGGATGAGAAATTGCTTATATGATGTGCACGAGTGACTCGATGGGGAGGTTGTAGTTTTGAGAATTTCACTTCTTATCCGAGAAATGTATTAAAGACACTGAAAAAAAACTTTAATAAATAAACTGTAGTTGAAGTGATGCCTTTGGGAAACATCCTGTTTTTTAGCTGGTAAATGCTCCACTGTGTTCACCATATAAGTGCTAACTGTTAGTGTTTGCTTAGTGGGTTTTTAGAGCTTTTTCACTGAAAGCTTAGTGAGAGTGAACCAAAACAGTAAAGTTACAGGCTTTAACACCAACCTTCTTTTACATTACATCACAGACAGTCATTTGACCCATTGTCATAAAGATATTGATTATAGCAGCTTAAAATAGCAATATCAGTCTGAAATATCTAACAGTGATTAGCCTTTTTCTTCTTTACCACATGTTTTAATGTGAATAATTAAGCATCTTAATTTTCTTTTTTCTTTTGCTTGCAGTACTTTGAGCATGTGGAGGAGGCCGAGTGGGCAGTCCAGGTTTTGAAGACCACAGGCAAGCCTGTTGCTGCAACTCTGTGTATTGGACCTGAAGGAGATCTGAATGGAGTCAGCCCTGGAGACTGTGCTGTCAGACTCATCAAAGCTGGTATGACAACATCTCAATTTCTCCTTTATGTATGAGGCTGTTAAAAAATCCTGTCCCACAATGGGTGCAACAGCCTTTCACCCAGCTATCGTATCATGGAAGACGGTTTGGAGAAAAAGTATGCTTGGGAAGATGAAGGTTGGAGCCAGAACTCTCAGCTTGAGGCGATAGACGTCTGTGCAAGATTAAAAGATTCTCCACACTAATGTTGCCTGTATCTTGTTTTGGCTCTGATAAGTTTGCACGTTTCCAATTCATAGGAGCTCATATTGTGGGCGTTAACTGCCACTTTGACCCGGAGACCTGTGTGAAGACGGTGAAATTGATGAAGGAGGGAGTGGAGAAAGCCGGACTGAAGGCTCACTACATGAGTCAGCCGCTGGCCTACCACACTCCTGACTGCAACTGTCAGGGCTTCATTGATCTGCCCGAGTTCCCCTTCGGTATGTATACACACAGAAAACTGATGCTTCTCACCACTTAATTTCTCAATACACATATTTAAGACAATAATACACTCGTGTTCAACTGTGTGTTCTCCGATAGGTCTGGAGCCGAGGGTCCTGACCAGATGGGACATGCACAAATATGCCCGGGAAGCGTACAACGCTGGCATCCGTTACATCGGAGGCTGCTGTGGATTTGAACCCTACCACATCCGTGCCGTGGCGGAGGAGCTGGCTCCTGAGAGGGGTTTCCTGCCTGCTGGCTCGGAGAAGCATGGCAACTGGGGCAGTGGCCTGGAGATGCACACGAAGCCTTGGGTCAGAGCTAGGTAGAGATTTCTTTCTTTTTCCACATCTGTTCTTTCAAAATAACGGCAGTTTAGTTAAAAGACTTATTCCTTTCTGTAGGGCCCGTCGTGACTACTGGGAGAAACTGAAGCCTGCGTCAGGCCGTCCCTTCTGCCCCTCGATGTCCAAACCCGATAGCTGGGGTGTCACAAAAGGCCACGCTGACCTGATGCAGCAGAAGGAGGCCACCTCCCAGGAGCAGCTGAAGGCTCTCTTTGAGAAGGCCAACAAAGGCCAGTGAGCTACCCATCTGTTTGTAGAAGCCAAGAGATGCTCCAGACAGTCCCTTTTTAAGTTTACATATCAAACGATCGAAATGCTGAAGTTCTCTGTGCCTTGAGACCATTTTTAGTGAGTTTAGTAAAGTTAGATTTTCCATAAGTCCATAAGTCTTGTAAAATTACTGTGACAACAAAACTCAATTTAGCAGCCCACATGACTTTTACACTGCTGAAGTAGCTAATGTTGTCTTGGAAAAGAATTAAAAGATGTGTATCAATAAACTTCTAACATAACATAATCAGCATGTGTGAGTGGGTTTTGTCCATTTTGGAGGGGGGCTGAGGAATTATTGTAATGTAAATACACTAAACAATTCTACTTGTCACCTGTAAAATTACTAAAAACAAGGATACAGACTGCGCATGATATTTGTTGGAATGGAACCAGGATAGTTAAAAAGAGGAGGAAAGTATAATGAAGTTTCAACTGAGGCATAGTTTGTCTGTGTATGGTTGCATGTGTATGGTGTATGCTCTTCAGTGGTTCAAATTAAAACAATGGCAGCATTAAATTTTCTTTGGACAGTTAGAACAAGTTTTGACAAGCGCTGCTGCCATCTAGTGGATGAAATCACTTCATAAAGAAGGAGCTATGTAATTTATTTTTTTCCATCAGGAGTATTGAGGTTTTTATCATAAGGGTTATTTTGCTGGTTAGACTTTTTTATATTAAAATGTTTCTTAATTAATGGAGTTCCAATGAGACTGAACCAAACAAGGACTGCCAAGTCAGTTTACAATCAAGTGATATCCATTGTTGGTGCTCTTATTTTTGTAACCGAGAACAGTAATTAAAGCTATGATTTACTGTGTTTTTATTCTTGATGTCCAAAGGAAATATTTAGTTATGGTCTACACAATGAGAAACACATTTATGGATGTAAATGCTCCATATTTGTATAGCACCTTTCTAGCCTTTTTGACCACTCAAAGCACTTTTACACTGCCCAAGGACACTTCGACATGCAGCCCGGAGATTGAACCGCCGACCTTGCGATTAACGGGCAACCCACTCCATCTCCTAAGCCACAGCTGCCTGATGCCACCCAATGTGATATTACCCTGCTGGCAGACTTCTTTAATTGATATAATGCATGACCTTCACCCTGTATGTTCGACCTGGGTCTTCATCTTTTTTTCAGTCCCTTTTCCTCAACAAAATAAATATCTTAACAGAAAAATTTAAAAAAGTGCTGATTTGTTCGTGATTCAAATGAAATAAATCAAACATTTATTAAACATTTGTAATATTGTTACAGTGAAAATTTTATTTGTTTTTGTTCAAATCTAACTAGCAGTTACTAAGCCTCTAGTGTTGCACATATGAATAAAAACTCAGTGTGGCTTTTAATATCTTTACTAAAATCTGCAACATACATCAACAGATTGGTCAGCTCGGTCAGTTAAGACTCACCTTAAGTTACAGAAATGCACTGCTATGTTGAGGCTTCTCACATAACTCACTAATAAAGGAAAACATTTGGCACAACTCCTACATTATACAGATTAGTATTGTAGCTTCTGTTTATTACAGCTGCATGTACAGTCATGTTAAAGGCTTTATAGACACAATATTTTATATGTACCGCCACAAGGACTACATACATGGACTATTTACGTCTACTTACTTGTGTACGTACCATTCATATATTATGTGGGCTTGCAAAATACCTTCAACATACACAAACAGATCGGTACATTGTTATGAGCATGGTCTGCACTGCCTTGTTGAGGCTGCTCCTAACATAACTCACTAACAGTATACTCCCTCTTGTGGTAAAAGTGGGATCTAACACTTACTTTTTAACAATGCCCTGCTTGTGTACAGGACACAGGACACAATACATAATTAAACAATACCAATACCAAAAAAGTATCACAAAACAATACATGAAGAAACAACTAAACAAACCCCACTGCTACACTCTAAACAACATGTAAGGGGGTGCCTGTGTTATGAACCTAAGAACCCATTAACCTCACATAATACAGAGCTAGTGCAACCCAGTGCAGGTGTGTAGATGTAGCTGAGCATGGGGCAAAAACAAACACTAGGAAAAAACTGATGACAATCGCACTAATCACCATTCACTCCCTGGTCAAATGACATCGGCAGTGATGCAGGTAGTGTCCCCTGTTTCTGATTAGCGGATGTCTATCAGGCCTCAATGTTACATCCATACGTGTGTAGTAATAATAATACCATACTAGGTCTGCCGTCTGAGTTGTTGTGTTTTTCAGAGCACACAAACACTGTAAACACACACCTTACAGATGGATAGCATTCCTTTCACTGTTGACTTTGTTTGTGAGGCTACATAGACAGAAATGCTATACACTTTTAGTTATGGTATTACGTCCTCCAGCCCACTTGACGTAATACCTACAAAGTTTTTACTGAAAGTAATGGATTCTGTTGGGCCCCATTTGATCTCTGTTTTCAACAGCTCCCTATCTACTGGTTGTGTCCCTGATTATTTTAAAACGGCTTGCGTGAACCCACTTTTAAAGAAACCTGGTTTAGATCCCTCCATCCCACATAATTTTAGACCAAAGAGAGTGAAAAACAATAAGTAGACATTATTAATCAGCTAAATATGTACTGCAATAGGCCAAACCCAACTGAAGATGAAATACAGAAGATATTAAACCTCCAACCTAAACTAGATGAAATTTACAGTCGTAAGGCCCAAGGGGCATTCATTAGATCCAGAGCTAAGTGGATAGAGGAGGGGGGAGAAAATTCAGCTTATTTCTGTGGTCCTGAAAAAAAGAAGACAGGAAAAAAATAGTATCAGATCCTTGATGGTTGATAATAATGAAGTCACAGATTTATTGAAATTGATATCTTCAGAAATCTTGAAATTCTATAGCCAGCTCTATAGCTCTAAATTTTCTAACGTGGACTGTCAGATTTGTTTTTCAGGATATAGCAAAACACATTCCGAGAGTAGAGGATGGCCTCAAACAAACATGTGATAATCAAATAACAATTACCGAACTTGATGCAGCAATTGGTCGTCTCTCTCTTAACAAAGCCCCCGGATCCGACGGTCTCACAGGTGACTTTTACAGACATTTTTGGGTAGAATTAAGAGACCTGCTGCTGCAAGATTTTACTGAAATATTTGAAACATGTGTGCTTCCCCCAACAATGAGACATGGGATCATCGTCTCAATTCCAAAACCTGGGAAAGATCCCAGAATTATAGACAACAGAAGACCCATTACACTCAGAAACTCTACTACAAACTCCTTTATAACATCTTCACTTCTCGTCTTCAAACAGGGATTTCGGATCTTATTGCAGATACACAATCAGGGTTCTTAAAAGGAAGGTCAATCCATAATAATATTAGATTGGTGAGCGACATCATTGAATATAGAAGTCAAATAGAGGATGATGGTTTCCTTCTCTTTCTAGACTTCTATAAAGCATTTGACTCCGTGGAGCATCCATTTATCCTTTCGGTGCTCCTTGGATTTGGAGTCAAGTTTAGAGGATTGGTTGGTGGATTATATGGAGATATTAATAGCGGTGTCCTATTACCTAGTGGTGCCACCCCAAGCTTCAAGATTAATGTGGGTATTCCTCAAGGTTGCCCCATCTCACCATACCTGTTCATCTTAGCCACAGAAATGCTAGCAATCTATATTAAAAACTGTAATGATATTAAAAAACTTAATGTACTTGGCACAGACATTATAATCAGCCAACTAGCAGATGACACAACAATATTCTTAAAAGATAGATACCAAATTACAACAACTATTGCCAAAATCGAAAAGTTCTCCAAAGCATCAGGCCTAACGTTAAACTTAAAAAAGTGTGAATTGCTGGCTGTACACGACACTTCACTGAAAGACATCTGTAGTATCCCTATTAAATCAGAAATTAAATACCTGGGGATTTACCTATTTAAGGACCAAAAACAAAGCCAACTTCTGAATGTAGAAAATAAATATGTGGCTACAGAGGGACTTATCAATACTAAGTCGAATTTACCTGACTAAGATTGAATGTTTATCGAGGTGTATTTACGCTGCCTATTCCAATGCTATTCCAAACAAATTCATTAAATCTATCAACCAAATCAACTTAAACTTCATTTGGAGAAACAGACCACATTATATGAAGAAAAGCAGTATGGTTAAAGACACAATGGATGGAGGACTCAAAGTTATTGATTTTGACTGCCTTAATGGCACATTAAAAATAAATTGGGTAAAATCTCCTTCTGGTACTGTATTCCAAATACCTTATTCAAGAAAACTGGAGGCTTAGAATTTCTTCTTAGAGCGGATTTTAATGTTGACAATTTACCTATATCGTTGTCAGAGTTTCACAGACAAATACTCTTGTATTGGAAAATGTTACATGTACATAACTTCTCACCCCACACATCCGTACTCTAGAACAACAGATATGTTTTGCACCGCAACAAATCTCTGTTCTTTGAAGATTGGTATGGGAGAAATATATGGTCCATAGCTGATTTAATGGATACCAAACGGACATTTTTTTAATTATGAACAATTTTGCATCAAACATAATTTCAAACCCTTAAAATCAGACTTTACTAAATTATATAGAGCACTACCCCAATAATTTCACTTTCTAACAAGAAACATTTTGGCATATCATCCAATACAACCACAATTGGCCCCACTATCAATTCAAGGAATCTCTGTTCTGGATAGAAAATGCACTAACCACTTTATTAGAAATTGTTTTACTGAATACCTTTACCCTGAAAGATTCAATTACTAAACTAAGAACATTATATCTATCACTCCCTATACCCCCCAAAGTGAAAGAAACACATTTCAAAGTATTGAGCAACATTTACCCCTCTAAAGAATTACTAAGACTTCGCTTTGGTATAGATGACATGCACATTTTGTGAAAGTGATATCGAAACTACGGACCATGTGTTTTTCTCATGCAATGTGATACAGACATTTTGGTGTGATATACATAAATGGTTTAAGCAACAGATGTCCTCATTCGCAACCTCTATCTCCAGAGACAACATAACATTTGGACGGATATTGCAAAGCAAGGGTGATGAGCTCTGTAATAATACAATTGTAGTGAACAACAGTGTGGATTTGTGCATTTTTCATGGAATAAATGTGGAGCTACCCTAAATTCCTTTCTCCTCCCCAGAGAAGATGGGGAGGGGTCAAAGTTGCTTTCTCTAAGTGCTAGCCCGACCATAAAACTGGCACCATTTTGATTCCGAAGCTGATAACGCGGGGCCTGACTGTTAAACTGACAAAGGGACACGAGCCAGCCATTGGCATCTCCCTGAACAGCCTATCAAAACTTACCCCACCACACACGTTTCCGTGGAAACTGACCTTATTCTTTGTTTTATTACCACATCAAAAGGATACTCCTTGTCTCACCTAAGTGTGACATGTTCCAGACACTGAACTTTGGATGACAAAGGACTGCATTCTCCAAAAGACTCAAAGCATTTAATTAAGTTAATTAAATCTTTAGTTACCTGAATATGTTTGCCTCTATTGAGCAGTTATGTTAACTGTTGTTGCTATCTGTTGTTGATATTAGTGCTGAAAAGAAGTTACTTGTGCAGTGTTTTCATTTTCAGCAAGACACTCCTTCATCTGATGTAATCAATGCTTGTTCATAATACTTTCTTACAAAATCCCTTTAGAAATGATGACAAAGAAATGTTTTACTACACTCTTAATCGCCAGCTTGAATTTAAGGATGAATCAACAATATTCCCCGGTTCCTAAGGAGAGACGATCTTTGATTTAATCCAAGCTTTCCTCATGTAACCTGAGCTCCCCCAAGTGGACGAAATAAGTATTACATGCCCTCGTCGGAAATGCGGTTAAATGTATAAAAATCCTGACCAATAATGTGACAATTGTTTCCTGTTACCAAATGCCTAGAACAGTACAACCGTTCAACCATTGAGGTTCGATTGTGGAAAATATTTGATTATAATACGTGCAAATAGATTTCTTTTCTTTAGACATTAAGTTTGGAAAGGCAGTCCCTTGGGAAACCTGAGACGCCCCCTGGGGAACCACGCCCCAGACAACAAAAGAGCGACACGCGACCTGCTCGCCAGTCTCTAGACTCTTAGTCTCTTCCCTCTCTCGCTCTTCCACTCTGCCCTCTGGATGCTTCGGCACGCGCGTGGCGTGCCTCGCCAGGCAACACGCCCAGACTCGGCCAGCGAAACAAACAGGCCTTTGTTCGCTTGAAGCTACACACCTGAAGTGCCGCGACATCGATCTGCCTTCAGTTTGTTTTATTTTCTTTATTTCTTTTGTTTGTTAAAGTTATGAGTCCGTTAAGTTACACTGGACTAATTCAGGAACGACCAAGTTCCATTTTAAGCCTTTTTCGTCGAGCCAACTTCACCGAGGTCAGACCAAGCCACGTGGTCTCGCCAGCTACAACCAAGGAAACCTGCAAACAGCCGAATTGCCAGACGGAGGAGGCATTTTCAATCAGACACGGAGAACCCCGGACAATCCCTAGCAAAAAGCCAGGATCGGCAGCTAGCGTGGGACCCGTGCAACAGGCCAAAAGCAGGCTGTCGACAAGCAGTAAGACTTAACACACGTCCTGTGATCAGATGTCCATTTTAACTCCTAAATTATAGCATTAGTTTACTTTCAGTAGCTCTTCTATGCCGTATGAGTCGAATGCTTCCCACAATCGAACCTCCAGGCTCATTGTTCAGCAAATGTTTATGTTCCCTGTATCCAACCATCTTTTATCACCTTAGTTAGAGAATAAATTCACTGTAATATAATCAAGAGCTGTGTGTGTTGCCTATTTATAGTTCCTGCCAAGAGAATTACCCTTTAGATATGAGACTGACTGACTGACTGATTTAAGATAATTGAGCGATTATTAACTAACTGATCACTAGTAATAATTGTATAATTATTCAAAACTACCTAGAGGTCCGGAGACTCTAGGATTATAACAACTCCGGTGGTGCCCTTTACGAGGAAATTCTGATTTTATGAATAATAATTCAAATTGGGTATCAATTCTCATAAATTTATTAAAATGCATAACTAATAAATTTAGGTCCAGGCCATAATGGTGCCTTCCGTGTGAGGCCTTGTGACATACTATAATAATAGACTATACACACAGCCCTGATGCAGAGAAGTTATTGAGAAAAGTTATTGAGGAAAATTTTTCCCTCCAAAATTTTGCCACTGAAATAATTATCGCCCAGTAAGTTGCTCCCTAGAAACTGTCCTGTCTTCCCTCTTAACTTAACGTTAGTGATGAAAGTGTGTGAGTTTTGACCATGTTCTTTGTTGTGAAATGAAATGCTTTGTGCAACTTGTTTGGCCGCCGGGCCATTGTTCTTTGTTGTTCAGTACAGAGCTGTAGTGAGCTGAGCTATGAGGACCGAGCTAATGTTAAACTGAATGCATTCCTGTAACGTTGCCATATGAGAAATCTGAGCTAAAGCTACATACAATCTCCGCTGACGAGTGGATGAAATGCCCTTTTGGTTGAGAGAAACTTAACCGATATTGATAATTTTAAGGCCTAATAAGAGGCAGACAGATTACAGTTGCGCTGTGCCAATGTGATTTGTTTGCGGCTATAAATAACAGTCTGACGCGCTGAGCCGTGGATTGTTATGTTATATGCAAAACTCCGGTATCCTGTTGAAATTAGCTACTTCAACAAATACAGCTGCCCGGCAGTGGAGTCACAGGCGTGAAGACGCCGAGTTTAGCCTGTAGCGTTGTACCTACCGAGCTAAATCGAAGCTTGAAAGCAAGCTGAGTCATTGAAACAAAGGAGCGAGTCCTTCCCCCATTTTGAGCGGGACTGTGTCCGTCAGTGTTCTGATTTACTGCCGTTGCTGCAACGACGGTTTGCTAACTGCGTTAGCCTGAAGCTAACAGCTGTTGGGTCCGAGGACCAGAGAGGAAGCCGCTTCTTCTTCTACATTGAGAAATAGGCCGCGCCCGAGGCGGAGCCACAGCTCCCCTACTGGCTGGCGGAATAAATTGCATGCTCTGCATTAAATCGACTTCAGCGTCATCAGTGACAGAGATGAGCGTTTGAATCGAGTGAATTAAACCAGACTTTGGTGATAGATCTTGTTAACTTGAGACACATAAACCATTGTGTCGACTCTCAGATTAAATTAATAAGGAGTGTTACTCCTTAAGTGTAGGATAGAGCACAGGCTCTCCTTTTTCCTTGAATAATAACTTTTAAAGATCTATTGGGTGTTGCTTGTAACAAGGTACTGAGCCAATTTAGTACCCTAACCTAGGATTACACTGAGTAGTTCTGTTAATTTTGATGCAATCTTTTATTCAAAGATTCGCTTTTCTAATTTTGATCCAGCTGTATTTGAATAAAAAGCTTTATTCTCATTACTGCTGCAATATCCCTGATTTTGACTTTGTCATTTTGAAGCCTTTTCTGTAGTGCTATTTTTGATCCTTGCAGGAAATAAGATAAATGCAGAATAACATCTTGATTTGAATTTTTGTTAACCTTTTGTTGTTTGGACTGACTGGAATTCTGAAGCCCACATTAAGCTTGATAAGTTGAATTGATAGCTTTCCAACTAGGCTTTCTTTAATCCTTGTTCATTATAAATGTAATTTGGACTCTGACGTTTATAGCAATTGGAATTTTGATAACTTGATAATTACCAAAGGGTAATCAGTTTAATCAGCTTTGATTTTTTTTAATTTTATTTAATCCACTTTAATCAGCATGGGATTTTTGTTAATGTAACTTTGAACTTTGAGTTTATTCTCATTGCCTTTGAACTTTTAGAAATTTAATATTTTAATCTCAAAATTTTAATTTTTCCAATTTTGAACTCTGATTCTAAAATTTAATTTTTCTCAAACAATTTTTCCAACTTTGACTTTGATCATTAAGGACTTTGAGCTTTGATTGTCAAGCTAGTTGTAACATGAACTTTGATTTGATCTATAGCATTTAACTTTAATCCCAAGTGTGATTTAATCTCTTTTCCTATTTTTGCCTTCACCCTAAATTTGAATTTTCAGTTTGGTCATTTAAGTCTGACTTGAAAGTCAGCTTTCTCCAACCTGACATTCCCCTTTTTCTCAACTAGTAAACACACTAGCTGAAACCGTTTGAAACTGACTGGCTCAGGTCTGCTGTACCAGCTAACACCTGTAGTCCACTTCTGATTTTGTTAAAGCAAATTGTATAACTGAGTCCATAGATTCGATTTAGATCCTTTTCTTCAGATTCCAACCTTCCAAATTGACTGAAAGGAACACCAACAGCTCCAGGAAGCTATAGAAGCAACACCCATTTATTTTTGTATTTGTAGGTATATCCTCTGAGTTGACACACTTGTTTGTTGTCTGATTTGGACTCACAGCAAAGTCCTTAACCAAACCACTTGAGCACCTGCCTGTGAACATGGCAGACCCACGCTTAGTGGCAGCCAGTGGGGGCGACCCACTGGAACACTTTGACTCCATCTTGGCCCACATGACAGAGACCATGGTACCTGGCTACTCAAGCCAACTACAAGGCACCGATGCGGTGAACCTTGAAACAATTTTTGCAGAGCTGGTAACAACTGCTCTAGCCACTTCCTCAAAGGACAAAGCCTTGTCCCAGATGCTAGGAAAACTAGCTATTGTAATGTCTGCCCAGTCTAAGCACACGCACCAGCTTGAACAGCAGCTGGAAAACACCAGGCAGTCACTAAGTGAAGCGGAAGAACGCATCACTGACCTACAGGCTCCTTGCCACCTCCCACAGGAGGGTGGAGTCGATGAGGAGAAAATTGAGCTGCAGGAAAAGACCAATCAGCTTGAACACTCACTCTTTCAGCAAGAACAGGAGTTAGAGTGGACCAAAAGTAAAGTTAAAGACACAACTGAATCTCTTGACCAATCAGAAACCCTCCTTAGACAAGCAGTGGGGGAAATTAAAGAGCTAAAATTACGAGTCAAGGTTTATAGCAAACTTAGAGAAGCTGACCAAAAACGCATGCAAGAAATGCGAAGACAGCTAGAGGATAGGGACAGAGTAACCCAATCCCCGCTACAGCAGGAAAACAAGGAGGAGTTGGCTGATACCAGAAGAGAGTTCCAGCTCTCATGTGAGACAGCCAACACACTCCCTCCTACAAAACACTCCCACCAGAGAGAGACAAGGCTCGCTCCCCTTTGCCAGCCTCAGGAGGATGGTCTCCACGACCACTCCCACAACTGATCCCACAGGATCATACGACAGAGCGCCAGAGAAATAGCCCTCCACCTACTCAGGTGAAGACGGCTTACTCCCCTCGGCTGCATCCGCCGCCCACTGCTGACCATGACTTAAGCCCCTCTGACAGGGACTTAGACAAAATCGCTCGCCACATAACACGCTTCGAGCCTGAGTCTACAGGCTCAAATGAGACCAGTATCTATCTAAAAGATATTGAATATACTTGCGGAAATTCCCTGCTGCCACCACTGACGACAAGATTTACCTGATCAAGGTGACATCTAGTCGAGAGGTCAGCAGCTTTATTGAACGCCAGCCCAGGTATGTCAGACAAGATTATGACTCACTCTGCCAGGCACTGGTGGAGGAATATTCTGACTTGACAGCACAATCAGGTCTAACAGCTGCACTTGCTGTTAAGCAAGGGAGGCCAGAACCTCCTCAGCAGTACTACAACCGACTCAGACAAGCGTACTTTGGTACCAAAATGAGCCCGATATGGAGGAAGAGTTAAACTTCAAATATCTTTTTATCCAAAACCTCCACCCCACTACCAGTCACCATCTGGGTGTGGCAGCCTGCCCACGCACCCAAACCAGTCGACAGCTACGGGAGCTAGCTACAAAAGGTTTTGAAAAGCAGAGACTCACCATGACGAGCATCTGAGCCCCATGGTGTCCTCACTCTCAGCATCAATTCCCTACAGGTGGAGCCAAAACGAGCTCCTGGTCTTGAAACACCTGCGTCAACCTGCATCACCTCCCAGAACTATAGACCAAGCCAGAAGCAGAGGTGCAGCCTGCTTCAGCAAAATGAGCATGGTCGACGTCACTCAGAGCCATCTTGGTCTGAGAAGAGCCAAAATCTGAGGCCTGAAACCCATCGGCCCACATACACGCCCAACCGCTGTGAAACCCACCTCTTTTCACGGAAGGAGGGACACAAGCAGCACAAATCCCAAAACAGGCGATCTCAGAGAGCTACACTCCAGAGGTCCCACTATAGAGACACAAATACCGATAACACTGAAAGTGAGTCTGACACACCCACTTTTAGTAAGGAGGAAATTACAGCGCTTAAGCGCCTGCTCCAAACCCTGTCCAAACAGGAAGATAAGAAGGCAGAGCACTTGGCCGCAGCTGCTGCAAAGCCAAAGTCCCCTTCTCCTGACACTTTGTCAAAACGACTGACACGCTCACACAGATGGACTGAGAGAACCGCTCCCTCCAGGACACTCCTGGTGGTACAGTCCGACTCAAGAGAGAATCCTCTCACAGAGTCCAAAGCCACTCAGGGCAGTCCGCCCTCCCAACACTTCTTGTGTCACCTTACTGAAAGGGGAGTTTCACGGAAATTCTACCTGCCTGTAACACTTGAAAACACTCTGGTGCAGGAAGCACTTCTTGATTCAGCGCAGACATCACTGTAATGTCATCAGCCCTCTTCAGGCAGCTACAGGCTATGACCCGCTCCCACAAAGACCTGAAACTACAGACTTGTGACTTGAGGTCCAGCCACTCGGCCCTGAAAACCTCAATTGACAGCCATGACATTAGTCCACATGTCTATCGGTCCCATGGACCTCATCCACCCGGTGTATGTCTCACCATTTGACGCCATTCCTCTACTCATTGGCAAAGACTTCCTTAACCGCTTTGAGCCACTGCTTGACTTTCAGAACTTGACGATCTGGGCACAGGTGAAACGACCCTGCCTATCTCACTGTCTGAATACATCACAGAACGAGAAACCCGCCTCTGTGCTTTAGTTACCACCTCAAATGACGCACTGATCCCCAAAACCACTCCACTGGATTGGCCGATCAGCACCGACACTCATGACTGTGAGCTCAAGACTCCAGAGATGGGGCACATGCCTTCTTCCTTGCCTCCTGACCTCTCTAAGGAAGTGATTCACACTGAGCCTTCAAAGGCTACTGTCAGCCTTTCTTTTTGCCGCTACCAGCGACTCTGTTCCCACAGGCAACAGACCAATGACAGACAGATGGGTGCACAAACTGTCACCGCCTTCCCTGTCAACACTTCACCAGAGCCATCCTCCATGACTTTACATAAAGGCATGAGAGGGGGGTCAGACACCACATATATTCATCCTACAGCTGAACTTGACACCAAGTTTACAGCACTAGGCAAACAGGGTGCTGTTAAAGACACACCCCAGCACTCCCAAGCGGATTTGCTCCCCACCCATCCCGCCCTTATGACTTGCGATGCCACCAGAGCCCAGGCAGCAGGCTTGTCTGTGACAGCCGCCCCTGCGCCACAAATCTCAATCCCTGACTCTCTTGGTGACTCTGACCTGATTCGGCTTCAAACTCTTGATCCCGCCATTAGCAAAATGCTCCTCTGCCTTTCTGACGCAGAGCCTGTCTCCAACACTGACTTGATTCCATCCCTGGCTTGAAACACCTTTACCTGGTGCGCTCTTCTTTGCGTGTCGTCACGGGCATTCTCTCGTATGTCTCAGACGCCCGCACTTCACCTGCGTTCGTGGTGCCTCAGAGCCACAGGGGGGTGATGCTCATGCACGCCCATGACTCACCTTACAAAAGCCACAAAGGGTTCAGTGCAACACACAATGCACTAAAACAAGTAGCATATTGGCCAAACATGCAAAAAGATGTAGCAGACTACATCAAAACCTGTAAGGTTTGCTGCCAGTCTCAACCAGCAAAACCGTCACACAGAGCCTCCTTACAACGGAGAGGCATTTCTTTTCCCTTGTCAAAGACACAATTTGACAGGAGGAACCCCTAACTGAACCAGCCAGAGGAAATAAACATTTCCTCGCAGGCAAAATAATTTAGACAGCACACAAAGATGCAAAGTCTATAACGACCAAAATGCGTCTCAAACAAGCTCCGAAGGGGGGACAGAGTGTGTCATCACATCTCTGCTCCACTAAGGAAACAGGACGGCCAGAGAACAGGAAGACTTGCACACAAGTTCTCTCCCCACTGGACCGATCCTTCTGTGGTCACAGACAAACATTACCTGGTCTGGACCGAACTAAGCTTCACAAAAATCCCATGGGACTTGTCGGGACGATAACGTCCTAATAAATTAATAATTAACAGAAATCCTCAATTAGGGACGATAGCTGCTAGTGGTTAAAAGGTCATTAGAGTTCGCGTGTGCCTTGTAAAACAGAACTTGGAAGCCAGGTATCTTTTACTTCGGTCCGCCACCCACAGCTCTAGCCACTATTCTGTGTCTCCCTGTTGCAATTTAAACCTCCCACTAAATTACCAGTGGAGGTCTTTAACCAATTAAATTAGAATTTCCAAAAATTTACCCACCAGGTGGAGCCGCTCTCAACCTGACCACTTAGTCACAAGTGGGGGTTACTGTCTAAATTTATTGCTCCTTAACCAATTAAGAATACCTGCTCCAGAGCAGACATCTTGCAGCAACTGCAGAAATAGAAACCACTCAGAACAGTTCCTCTCAGGACTAAAAGCCGCTTCTTTTATAAAATTTGTTTTGAAAGGGCTAAGACCCTCAGACTAGACTGTTAGCCTAAACAAACCTCAAGCTCACTGCAGCTTATGGTTCTGAATATCCATGAATTTCTGAGAAAAATAATGTTGGTCATGCTCACACACGACTTGTCATTTTTAAGATATTTGTTTTGCTTCCCAAATTAATTTTCCGCTTTACTTTGTTTCAGGTGATTAAGTAACACAGCAGGCACCTGCTACTTTCAGACTAGCTAATTGGGGTTACCCTAAGTGACTAGCAGAATTAGTAGCCTTAGAAGGACATCAACCTGATCACAGATGTTGTGTTTTGCCACCTGCTCTGCTCTGCTTGACTCCTTCCACCTCACCAGCATCATCAGTACCTGACCAGCAGCTGACCAACACATCATGAGCTCCTGACAAAGTCGACCTGCACCTGACAAACCACACATGTTGTTTCTCATTGCGTCCAAAACGTTACCTATCGGAGGGAACATTTTGGCCGAAGGGGGGACTGTAGTGAACAACGTGTGGATTTGTGCATTTTTCATGAATAAATGTGGAGCTACCCTAAATTCCTTTCTCCTCCCCAGAGAAGATGGGGAGGGGTCAAAGTTGCTTTCTCTAAGTGCTAGCCCGACCATAAAACTGGCACCATTTTGATTCCGAAGCTGATAACGCGGGGCCTGACTGTTAAACTGACAAAGGGACACGAGCCAGCCATTGGCATCTCCCTGAACAGCCTATCAAAACTTACCCCACCACACACGTTTCCGTGGAAACTGACCTTATTCTTTGTTTTATTACCACATCAAAAGGATACTCCTTGTCTCACCTAAGTGTGACATGTTCCAGACACTGAACTTTGGATGACAAAGGACTGCATTCTCCAAAAGACTCAAAGCATTAATTAATTAATTAAATCTTTAGTTACCTGAATATGTTTGCCTCTATTGAGTAGTTATGTTAACTGTTGTTGCTATCTGTTGTTGATATTAGTGCTGAAAAGAAGTTACTTGTGCATGTTTTATTTTCAGCAAGACACTCCTTCATCTGATGTAATCAATGCTTGTTCATAATACTTTCTTACAAAATCCCTTTAGAAATGATGACAAAGAAATGTTTTACACTCTTAATCGCCAGCTTGAATTTAAGGATGAATCAACAATATTCCCCGGTTCCTAAGGAGAGACGATCTTTGATTTAATCCAAGCTTTCCTCATGTAACCTGAGCTCCCCCAAGTGGACGAAATAAGTATTACATGCCCTCGTCGGAAATGCGGTTAAATGTATAAAAATCCTGACCAATAATGTGACAATTGTTTCCTGTTACCAAATGCCTAGAACAGTACAACCGTTCAACCATTGAGGTTCGATTGTGGAAAATATTTGATTATAATACGTGCAAATAGATTTCTTTTCTTTAGACATTAAGTTTGGAAAGGCAGTCCCTTGGGAAACCTGAGACGCCCCCTGGGGAACCACGCCCCAGACAACAAAAGAGCGACACGCGACCTGCTCGCCAGTCTCTAGACTCTTAGTCTCTTCCCTCTCTCGCTCTTCCACTCTGCCCTCTGGATGCTTCGGCACGCGCGTGGCGTGCCTCGCCAGGCAACACGCCCAGACTCGGCCAGCGAAACGAACAGGCCTTTGTTCGCTGAAGCTACACACCTGAAGTGCCGCGACATCGATCTGCCTTCAGTTTGTTTTATTTTCTTTATTTCTTTTGTTTGTTAAAGTTATGAGTCCGTTAAGTTACACTGGACTAATTCAGGAACGACCAAGTTCCATTTTAAGCCTTTTTCGTCGAGCCAACTTCACCGAGGTCAGACCAAGCCACGTGGTCTCGCCAGCTACAACCAAGGAAACCTGCAAACAGCCGAATTGCCAGACGGAGGAGGCATTTTCAATCAGACACGGAGAACCCCGGACAATCCCTAGCAAAAAGCCAGGATCGGCAGCTAGCGTGGGACCCGTGCAACAGGCCAAAAGCAGGCTGTCGACAAGCAGTAAGACTTAACACACGTCCTGTGATCAGATGTCCATTTTAACTCCTAAATTATAGCATTAGTTTACTTTCAGTAGCTCTTCTATGCCGTATGAGTCGAATGCTTCCCACAATCGAACCTCCAGGCTCATTGTTCAGCAAATGTTTATGTTCCCTGTATCCAACCATCTTTTATCACCTTAGTTAGAGAATAAATTCACTGTAATATAATCAAGAGCTGTGTGTGTTGCCTATTTATAGTTCCTGCCAAGAGAATTTACCCTTTAGATATGACTGACTGACTGACTGATTTAAGATAATTGAGCGATTATTAACTAACTGATCACTAGTAATAATTGTATAATTATTCAAAACTACCTAGAGGTCCGGAGACTCTAGGATTATAACAACTCCGGTGGTGCCCTTTACGAGGAAATTCTGATTTTATGAATAATAATTCAAATTGGGTATCAATTCTCATAAATTTATTAAAATGCATAACTAATAAATTTAGGTCCACTACACAATTGTATGTTTAGCTAAATTTTCATTCACAAATGTAGAATTGTGAAGTCATCTCCCAAATTTGTTGTTTTTTTAAATGAATTTAAACTATAGATAAAATCCTTAAAAACGCTGAGAGGTCCTAAAGCACAAAAAATATCTGATACCCTAAGGTAAATAGCTGAACAGAGAGTGAATCCTCCCCTTTATGTTATAATTTGTAATTTTTATAATGTTTCCTTCTCTTTTATAAATCATCCTTATTTTGTTACTAAGACTACATAACTATCTCCTGTTTGTATGAAGAGCTGCTCGACATGGCGGGGAACTGGTCTTTGTTGTGCGCGCGCCGCAGTCGGTCTGGGCGCTGCTCTTCTGCGGGTTACGCCTTTTGCGTTCCGGCGGCATTACGTTGTCAAGCCCCCAATGTTTCAAGATCCTAAAAACGTCCCTGAGTGACAGTAGGCTAGCTGCCGGAGTTTCTTTCTGTATGTAGGCTTATCACGTTGCTGTGCTGCTTCAGCAAATGCTTCAATAAATCAGATGTAGAAATGTTCGCGGTTCAAAGCATTTTGCTGGTTGCACAGAGTTTACAACAGACGATGTTCTTTGCATTTTAGACTTTCTTCCTTTAGTTTTTGGCTATCAGCGGACATTAACAACAAAGTTGGGTCCCGCTGAGCTGCAGTCGTGGATCTACGTCAAGGATGGTGCGTTCAGGAACGAGTTACTTGCCTTAGTAACTAGTAATAATATTACTGTTTTAGAAAAGTAATTAGTTACACTACTTAGTTACTGGGAAAAGTAATATTATTACAGTAGAGCTCTCTTCTCTCGTGCTCATTCTGAACGCAGGCGGGCTGAGCAACGGTAAACAAAATGTAGCAATATTATCGCTAGTAGTCTCCGCTCTTTGAAGATCTGCGAGACAGGCTGCATCATGAAGATTATTGCATAGGCTATTAACATGGAAAATATTTTTGTTGCTGTTGTTGAGTTACATTCAGGGCTACAATCAAAACATCCTGGGCTAAAGCCCCGGAAAAATGACCTGGCGACACCGATAGCGGGATCATAGGTACTTCTCAAATTGATATGAAAAATCCACATCCCCGTTAAAACACCCACATACAAACACTACAAGCTGAAGTCAACGTAAGCATCTTTATTCAACACTCCTTTTCCATACTTACCATCGTGGGGAGGGGTGTCGTTAACGGTAACAACAAAATTTTTAATCAGGGTTATTTGTTGCATCTGAAGCAATACGTTTTACATCCAATCAAAAGTTAGGATGTTAACAAATAAATCGGACAATGCAAAAGCAATTTATTGATATTCCCAAACTTGACTGGTCCTCAATGTCCGAGACCGAGACAAGTCCGAGTACCAATGGGGTCAAGTATGAGACGAGACCAAGACCATCAAAAAGTGGTCTTCTGAAAACCAAAATCGGTCTTGAGTACTATAACATTAGTAAGTAGGATTTTAATAGTTTTCGGGGCCTATGCCAAACACATGGGCTATGTAGACAGGACTTTTACAGGTATTTGCAGCTCCGGGTTAATTTCAATAAAACGGTGAACGGCCCTTATTCACAGAAGCCATCACCTTTTATTCATATTTAAATTGTAAAGCAAGGTTAAAGACATAAAACTACTTACACCAAATAATTATAAAATATAATTCCAGTAAAACACTTAGTAATAATAATTTAGCATCCTCAATTGTTTGTCAATTACCTCATTGCATTCTTAAACAGTACATAAAGCATTTCCAGAACATTTTTACATTCCAGTCAGTTTGAGTACACTACACAGCAACATAGGTTAATAAGATGACTTTAGCAATGTATTCAGCAATTTTACTATGAGCACTATTATCTTATGAGATGATTCCTCAAAGGGTAAAATAAAAAGTAAAAGTGAATAATCATAACATGATTCCTCTTGTCATATTTTAAGTAACACATTTCCCTACCAATTCTATCATATACTTCTTACATTATGTACTTTATATGCCAACTTTGTCATACATAATCATCTTTGCAGTATATTTGAACAATAGGATAAAGAATTAAGGTTGATTTTATTTTATTTTTTTACAATTTCATATGTGTGGATACACAACAGTTCAGACTTTATTTCCAGGTTTCCACATCTTTATAGGTTTTTATAGACAGTGAATTTGTTTCTGTTAACAAAATTACTTGTGGTAAAGGTTTAAAGATAACTAGTTGATGAAAAGGGCTTAAAGTGAATATATCTCAGATTAGAAGAAAACCAGATTATCATGAAGGGTGTTGGAGGATGCTGAGAACCCTCCCAACCTGGAAAAACTTGTCCTGATGTCCAAGGTTAGTGTTGCTGGGTTGGCCTCGTGCCACGAGGTTGGGTTTGCCTCGTGCCATGGGGCCGGGTTTGCCATGTGGTGTGGGGCTGGGGTTGGGTTTGCCTTGTACCATGGGGATGGGTTTGCCACTTGCCATGGGGCCGGGTTTGCCATGTGGTGTGGAACTGGGGCCGGGTTTGCCTTGTACCGTGGGGTTGGGTTTGCCACTTGCCATGGGGCCGGGTTTGCCATGTGGTGTGGAACTGGGGTTGGGTTTGCCTTGTGCCATGGGGTTGGGTTTGCCACTTGCCATGGGGCCGGGTTTGCCATGTGGTGTGGAACTGGGGTTGGGTTTGCCTTGTGCCATGGGGTTGGGTTTGCCACTTGCCATGGGGCCGGGTTTGCCATGTGGTGTGGAACTGGGGTTGGGTTTGCCTTGTACCGCGGGGTTGGGTTTGCCTTGTGCCATGGGGTTGGGTTTGCCTTGTACCGCGGGGTTGGGTTTGCCTTGTGCCATGGGGTTGGGTTTGCCTTGTACCGCGGGGTTGGGTTTGCCACTTGCCATGGGGCCGGGTTTGCCATGTGGTGTGGAACTGGGGCCGGGTTTGCCTTGTGCCATGGGGTTGGGTTTGCCACTTGCCATGGGGCCGGGTTTGCCATGTGGTGTGGAACTGGGGCTGGGTTTGCCTTGTGCCATGGGGTTGGGTTTGCCACTTGCCATGGGGCCGGGTTTGCCATGTGGTGTGGAACTGGGGTTGGGTTTGCCTTGTGCCATGGGGTTGGGTTTGCCACTTGCCATGGGGCCGGGTTTGCCATGTGGTGTGGAACTGGGGTTGGGTTTGCCTTGTGCCATGGGGTTGGGTTTGCCACTTGCCATGGGGCCGGGTTTGCCATGTGGTGTGGAACTGGGGTTGGGTTTGCCTTGTACCGCGGGGTTGGGTTTGCCTTGTGCCATGGGGTTGGGTTTGCCTTGTACCGTGGGGTTGGGTTTGCCACGTGCCATGGGGCTGGATTTGCCACGTGGTGTGAGGCTGGGGTTGGGTTTGCCTTGTGCCATGGGGCTGCATTTGCCACGTGGTGTGGGGCTGGGGTTGGGTTTGCCTTGTGCCATGGGGCTGGATTTGCCACGTGGTGTGGGGCTGGGGTTGGGTTTGCCTTGTGCCATGGGGCTGGATTTGCCACGTGGTGTGGGGCTGGGGTTGGGTTTGCCTTGTGCCATCAGGCTGGGTTTGCCACGTGGTGTGGGGCTGGGTTTGACTTGTGCCACGGGGTTTGCCAGCTGTCATCGGGCTCGGTTTGCCAGGTGTCATCAGGCTCTGTTTGCCAGCTGTCATCAGGCTCGGTTTCCCAGCTGTCATCGGGCTCGGTTGGCCACATGTCATCGGGCTCTTCATCCATTGCTCCACTCTGATCGATTTCCGTGATGCCTGGGTTTTATTTTTTACAGATGGATGGACCAGGTCTGTGAAGAAAATGGCAGGAATGTAATATTGTATATGTGCAACAGCTGTATTTTGTTAACATCATCCAGAGTCCAAAATGTCATAATGCAGTGATTTTTTTTTGTTGCAGTGTTTGTGGAGACTTGGCAGCCTATCAATGAATGCTACGATTCAACAATTGTTCAATGCACTTGCCACGGTGTTTCTCGTGAACACATTCATCTTACAGTGATATTAAGAATGCTTGCTACTACCCAGGTAGTAGTAGGTTGCTTAAAACTAAGAGGACCTTGTCTAATCTCAGCAAACATCTAGTAACACACAAATAGTCAATTTAGCTAAATGAAATCATTTTTACAGGACAAGGCCACTGTGCCTACTGAACCAGTGTGATGAAGATGTTTGTTTTCAAATAAATCCATAAATGCATCAATCCTTTTTAAATAGAGCACAGAGCATATGTGCAGAACTGTTCAGTGTCATTAAAAATAATCCATAATCACAATTCCACAACTGTGAATCAGTGACACTGCAGTTTAAACTTAAGTCCCTTTATGAACCCGTTATTGAATGAAGTTGCATTGTTTTGACAGAATAACAATTCTTCCAAAGTGATGATCATTTCTCCTGCCAGGAGTTGAGCCCCCTGCTTTAACTGTCAGGCACAATTGTTCCCCAATGACATTATCAGATACTAATGATAACCCTGATGGTGAAAAACATCTTATCTGTTTATTAACATTGACAGAAATTTGGTTGCTGGCATTCAGTGCACTATTCCATCTGTTTTCAAAACGGCATTGGTTTGTCATCATAAGTAACAAAATTCCATCAGCTTCTCTGGCTATAAAAGCGACTTTGAAAGGAAGTGAGACTAGAGAGAAAGCTAATAATGGTCTTACCCTTTGCTTTCAGAGTGGACAAAAGCATAGGCCAAAAACCTGACAGCAATTTGGAGTCCAAAAAAGTCACTGTCAGTCACAGATCGGCGCAAAAGAGTTTTATTACTTACAAGAAAACAAACCTGCAAGTAGAAGGCAGATCTGAAGAGAAGCTTGCTGCGCTCCGACTTGCGTCTCTCCTTCTTCTGGCTGCGCCTCTATGAGGTTTTTTTCACCTCTTCCTAAAAATTCCAAGATAGTCTGCCTGAGGCTGCAGGGCTCGCTTATGTTGCAGGCTCCACTCACAAGTCAAATATATCAATTCAATAATTCTACTAGTAACAGTATCTTATTCACACGTGCCATTGTATTTTTATGTCAAAATAGGACATATACTCCGTCCAGCCTAGCGACATCAATTCACAGAAAAACAAAGCTTGTTTATTGAACATTTGGAGCTTAAGCCTATCTTCCTGTCTTTCTCAGAAAACATACACTTGTCTTTCATAATTTCCCTTTGAAGAATAATATACTATGGCATTTTACCACAATCAGTTGAATTTAACATGAAAAATTGACAACTGTGGGCATTTGATTTCAAACAAGAAGCTGATGCATCTAATTGTACTGTAAACCTGAAGATCTTTAGAAGAGATTTGGGCCAATACATATTTTAACTATGCAAACAATGTCAGCACACAGGGAAAGGGAACAGATTATCCAAAACGTTGAAAAAAGTCTGAATGCATGAGTCTTTAAATATGTTCGCAGTCAAATGTTACCCCTTGTTCTGCATGTTTTAGGCCTCTCCCTGCTCTTACACAGCTGATTCAAATGATTAACTCGTTCACTCCTAAAGCTGCTTTATAAAACATGCATGACAAGGGGTACGCAAGGAGAGGATTGGGAAACACATCATATATAAACCTTTATTTCAAACAATAATAATTCATACAGCCAGCAAAGTCTTTGCATGCTGTGAATGTGTAAAAACAGCTTAAAACAGGAGGCCACACTGGTGGACCACTGCGGCCGCTGGTTCGGGTCCTTTCTGTGCGGATTCCTGGAATTGAATTAATGAAAGCTATATTACTTTTACTCATAAACTGCCTTTGTATTTTTGCAAAATTTAATCCAACAGAAAAAATTCACCCACTTTCAGCCGTGCCCCTTAAACATATTTTCATGTCAATGAGTGCCATGGCAAAGTGCGTGCAGGAATGCAGGAGGACAGGTAGGTATAGAGGCCTGCAACACAGATACAGAAATTATTGTACCCCCCCCCCAGATGATTTGACACATTGATTGATGTAAAGAGAGTGCTTCTGAAAAAGTCACCTAGAACACATGTAGCTTGAAGGACATTCCTCATTCAATTTTGCCTCAAGCGCCAGCAGAGAGGATTAACGCCATTGTACATGTGACATGTGGCAAGGTTCTCTTGTTTTTTAGGCTAAATCGTAAGAATAGGCCAACTTCTGGTGGTGGCCCCGTACCCAGCTGTCCAAGTCTCCAGTTGACCTGGCATCGATTACTCCCAGACTAACGTCCACAGGCAGCCTCAAATGTCTCCCAAATATGAGGTAGGAAGGAGCAAACCCTGTAGCACTATGCACAGTGTTATGTGATATTCTGGTAAATGTTCAGGCCACTCGTGCTGTTTTTCTGCCCCCAAGGTGCGCAGCATACTCAAGAGTGTCTGGTTTACTTGTTCCACCCAACCATTTCCTGCTGGATGGTATGGGGGTAATGCAGCTCTTTGAGATGCTGTTGAGTTCACACAATTGCATCATCTTACCAGACTCAAAATTTGGACTTTCCAAAAGGAATCGTGCAGAGCAACCAAATGTTTGAATTTTGTGTGACCAGATCATGCGCACAGTGGTCTTTGCAGTTTGATCACAGTACAGCCCGGGCATAATGGGAGAACATGTCTGCCATTACTAAAATGTTCTGATGGGTGTCACTCGGTCTGCCAAGGGAAAGGAAATCTAATGCTACAGCTTCTAAGGGGTATATCACATCAATGGGATTTAAAGGGGCCCTGGTCTTGCTTCTTTCCTGAAAACTACAGGCGCAACAACCCCGCTGAAACCCCACACCTCTTTGTCCATGTCTGTCCAGAAGCGCTGTCGCAGGCCGGTCAGTGTCCTCTCAGCACCTCCAAGAGCAGCGGCCTCGTCATGTCGTCTCCACATTTTTGCACGCCGGGAAGCTGGACACACAATCTGAAAGCGTAACTCGTGTGTGTTAGGGTCTGTAATTTTATGGCACAGGACTCCACCCTGAAGACACAGTCTCGTATACTGTCTCATCAGTCCAGCCACACTGGCTGGCAGCATTTTCCTCTCTTCTCCACTTGGAACTAAACCCTGTTCCAAATACCTTTGTATCAGCTGAATACCGGGGTCCGCCGCGCATGTAGCCTCCCATTCGTCGTCAGGAATGTTATCCACTGGTCCAGCTGCTGTGACTGCTAGTGTAGCAACTCCTGCCTGCTTAGACTCGTCGGGAGAGAGTGGCGTTAACGCAACGTTTTGTTACTACTGAATACTGCTCTTATAAATAGGCTACACGTGCAGTTAAACCACTGTTTAAAAGTCGGAATTTACTTGATTTATTTTTTTATTTCAGCTGGTGGCGTTAAGAAACGTTAGGCCTAGGCTATATGCTTTGTAAAAAACAGAATATGAATATGAATATGATATTAGTTAAAAAAGTCGGGATAGACTGCTTTGTTTTGTCGGGGGTTAGTGAAAGTGAAAGTATTTCCCATAATTAGCCTATAATTTGGATAATTATCAACGCGGACTGCCACATATTGATTTTCCAAATTTTTACTAGGCATATTAAAATAGTTTTTGAATAAGGAGCTATATTGAGGAGCATATATTCCTGCAGCACCTCCTGGCTCACTCCCTCTTTCTCTCTCTCACTAGTGAAAACCGCTGCACAAGCCTGTCCAATCTTAGAGTAATTGTGGTGATATTTATTTCTGATCAGTGTTTTCAGTTACGGTTTTCTTCCTCTGATGAACAGTAGTGCGCTCCTCTCATGGAGTAGGACAAGCAGGTCAGGCAAAACGATACAACACGAGAAAGAGCATCTACACACTAGAAAGAGCATCTACACACTACAATGACCGGACAAAGACTGAGGGAAACAAGCAAGAATATATACACAGGGTGACGAGCTGGGAGGAGAAACACAGGTGAGGGACATGAGGCTGACGAGACACAGGCAGGCAGAGAGATAACTGGGGGAACAGAAGGAACACTTGACAGGCAGACATGGGGCAAAATAACAACCAACACAGACATGATACAAAATACCAGACAAGAATCTAAACAAGAACACAGAACTAGAAGCAAATAGTAAGACATGAACTAAGGCACAAAACAGAGAACAAAGATAAAAGAAAAAAAACAGATACTAAGTAAACTAGACCAAAAGATAAAATAACAAGGCTACTCAGAAACACAGAACCAAAACCAGACTTAAACAGTATCATGACATGGAACCAAAACAAGACCAGAATCCTTAACTCATAACATTATCAGTGTTAATTATTATCAGTAGTAATTATAAACTTAATAATAATAATAATCCATTGTCAAAATCTATTTTCTAGCAACACAGGTGTAAAGTCAGGATCGTACACTGGCCACCTAAGCAGTTTAACATCTCTTTGGAGTCAGAAACATTTAACCATCTCACCACATACCTTTAGAGAGAAATTCACCCAACTGACTTGATCTGTGAAATTTATTTTTTTCCTGTCTACATTACCAAGCAGTGACTGTATTGCTCAGATAGCTCAATAGTCTTCCATTTAGACAGGTATAAGACAAATTACACCAGTACACCAGAGGTCTCACCTGAGCAGATAAATAGTAATAACTTGATATGGGATAAATTCCAATTGTTTGTGCCAAAGGTTCGATAAATGAGTAAGAATAAGGTGGGACTAGCCAAATCTGTTACTTACTATTAAGAAATTCCAACCCAACCTAAGGCTTTTTCCGCATCTAAACTAAGCAATATGGCACTTATCTTTGTTTTATAGATCTGCTCTATAATGTGTAGGGCTCTCCTTATTTTCAACTTCCTCACTTAACCTTGTATCTATTTTCTGCTTGACATTTTTGATTTGGTGCATGATAAAGGGCTCTTTATTAACGTGTTCTCATTCTACTTTCTTAAATTTTTCCTGCAGACCTGACAAATTCTTGGTTTTCATCTTTTTCAGTGCGACTCTCCTGGCTATGATCTTCCCCTTCCAGCTTTGGCTGCATCACATAAAATACCTCACTATTATCATTGTCCTGAAAGTATATGGCAAGGTCTAAAAGTTGGGCCATTCAACAGTTTTTAGCCTCTATAATGTTTTTCATGGTCTGACATCTAAATGTAGTGACAGGTTAAATCCCTCTGGCCCATACTGCAATCTTTCAGTCCATGTAGGTCCTTGTATAGTTGTATAATAGTTTATTCTTAAGTAGATTGCGTGTTTTGCGGAATAGAAAGTGTATCCTGGATTTGTGCACGGGCACGTGAATCAGTCCCAGATCAGGCTGGCCCGTGGTGCAGGCGATAAAGGGCGCAAAATATCAGAGGGTACAGCAAGAGAAAGTTTTTGACTCAGCACGAAAAAACCCAGCCCAGCTGATCCGACACTGGCAATGGCTTTTCCAAAGGCAGGCGTGTCCAAGAATGCCGTGGCTGCCACTGCAACCATTGCTGAGCTCTTCATAGTCGAAAGACAGGTGTTGGAGCAATTGCCTTTCTGCAGAAAACTGTCAGATCTAGCAAAGTTATGCACAGAAAAGATAGTGGGAGAAATTCAAGAAAAAGTAGTTGAGATGAAAAGAAAAAGAGAGTTAATTCCATTTCAACTAAAATAAGCTTTAAGTTAACAGGAAAATAGTACCTCTTAAATAGAACAATGGTGAATGTCTATGATTTGTTTGTATTCATATAATAGCCTGACCTCATTTATTAAAGAGACAGTACAAAATGACTTTAGGATATTAATGAATGAAGACAAATTGTTGATATTCACTATTGTAAAGTTTATAGAACACAATAATATGATGTAGTGATACTACTGATGTTAGGTTTTGCCATGCAACACTACACTATACATGACCTCCAAATGTGAGTTGTAGAGGTGAACACCCTTTAGGGGCACATAGATAGTAGGGTTGTGTTAGCACCATGACATAATGTTCAGCATTAGGCTCTGTAATTGTTTTTTATTATGTTCATCAATGTGGGGCTGATTTCTGACTGTTATTTCTAAAAGAGGCTCTGTTTTTTGTATGTGTACATTTTGGCAGCCCATGCAATATACCAAGCAATACAATTCTGGGATTTCATTTCATTAAGATGTTGACGTCATTACTCTACATTGCACCTCTGATGCTTTTTTTTCATTACCACAATGAAATGAAAGCCATCCATCCATCCATCCATCCATCCATCGTCAACCGCTTATCCTGCGTACAGGGTCGCGGGAGACGTTGAAGCATTGATTTTAATGTATTTACCCTAGTGTATTTCATTGTACGAAAGCAGTAGACAGTCAACTAAGCTTCACTTCCATTTCACTTTATTTGGGATAGTTGTAAGAAATGTTTATAGATAATTACTAGAGTTTGTGAATGCACTGAACCTGTTGATTTGTAGATTTATAACATTACCAGTCAAATAAGCTTCACTTCTGTTTCACTTTAATTCATGAGATTTAATGTCATAAGACATTCATGTACAGAAGATTAGAGTTTGTAAATGCACTGATTATGTTGATGAGTTGATATTTTGTTAGTGTGAAGTAGATATGCCATAAACTGTCAACTGAGCTTCACTTGTGTTTCACTTTATTTGGATAGTCACAAAGTCACATGTGTTGTGAAAGGGTTACTGATACATTAGAGATGTTGCGAATACACTCCTAAATATTTACTGTACATGTAATATAGAACAAAATATGAAAAATACTTTCAGAGATGCTACTGATAAGCTACAAATGTACTGTAGCAATGCATCTGAGGATCTATAGATTTAATATAGATTACCATAATGAAAATTAAAAGATACAGTCAGGGTATGCTACTGATAAGTTGCAAATGTGGTTTAAATGCTGCTTATGGGTTATAGATGGTTTGTTGAATACCTGTAGGTGGACTACAGGCACTTTGTTGTCAAAAGTCTGCAGACATTCAGTTGTGAATTTATGATAATTTGTTGATACTCTGTAGAGCATCTACAGATTGACTATCCAAATAAAGTGTTACTGTGGTTGAAGGTTTGTAGCCTGTGGCCGCATCGTTACAAGCTTATACTGGAGGTAAGTTAACCTCAGCCTGTACAACAACACTTTAAATAACGATTTACCATTTATGAGGTTTTACTACACAAGGTTTAGAGTGCTTCAACGTTCTTTAATATATAAATGTGGTCATTTGCAACTCTAGACTCTTTGGGATTTAAAATTAACAGTTAACCAAGAATCAGCATTCTCAAACGTTTATTATGATGTCAAAGTTAATAAGCTAGCGTTGGAGTCCTTGATTTTTTATTTGAGTAATGTGACAGTTGACACCTCTGTGTGAGATTATTGTCTTAAATATGATTGTTGAGAGAGAAAGGTGCTTTTATATTTGTCACAAGATTTCTCTTTCTCAATCGATCACTGAAATCTCTTTCAGTGATCGATTCTTGTTGAGGTTCTGATGCCTACACGTCTGCTACACATATCTTAAACTGTAAGTACTGACTTTAGTCTTGGCTAATTGACATTTAATACCTTGTCAAAGGACAACACAAACAATACTGTTGACTATTATTGACTGTCATTTTGAGGTGTTGCTCACTTGTTCCATTTCTCCCACATCTGACACTAGATCCATCTTTTAGAGGTGCATCTCAAAAAATTAGAACATCTTGGAAAAGTTAATTGCGAGCAGCCGAACTGGACTATGAGATTGAAGGCTCATTACATTTTGAGAGACTTAAGTTTTAAGCTCATCATCAAGATTAAAACAAAAAAGGGCTTGAAATATTTCACTTCGTGTAATGAATCCAGAATATATGATAGTTTAATTACTTAAGAAAATGAACTCTTCCAGATGTCCTGTTTTTTAAAGACACATTGAATAGTTTACTTCATATTTTACATTACCTGCAGCATTTATTACACATTTATGTTCCTCATAGTCACAGCATGGATCATGTGAGACCAGGGCCAGTATTTATCAAGCTTCTCAAAGTGCCATTTTAGTCTTAAGTGCAGAGAATTCATGAAATTTCCTCCTACTTTCACTCCTACTTTTAAGTATAAAAGCAAATTTCTTAAAGCTAAGAATCACTCTTATCCTCCCAGTTATTTAAGACAGCTCCAGAGGTCTCTCAGGCGGTTAGGAGTTTCCAGTAGGGGCTTGTAATGGCACTGTGGAGACAGAGGCATGCGGGAATATTTCAGGAGAGGAAGAATGTTTCTGAATTATTTGACGACGCACACTTAATTAGACGGGCTCAGACAGCGCAATCATAATCGTTTTCAGCGAGCTGGTGAGGGACGTCATCTCACCACTGACTTTACGCAGCAATACGTTAAATTGAAGATTGTGATGACACTCACTCACAATTATGGCACTTGCAGCTCCACACATTGTCACGCGTTTCATCAACTTCCCAACAACACCCCCTGACTGACACTTAAGATTTAGTCCTACACTACACTCAAATTAGGACTATGATACTTGATAACTAACTTTCAAGCACAGCTTTGAGCTTTTTTTTTACTCTTAGGTCAATTCTTAGCAGTGTTCTTATGAGTAATTCTGAGAAGCTTGGTAAATATGGGCCTGTGCCCAGAGAGCTGCAGAGAACTGTGAAGCATCTAACTACGTGATATCATTTATTTTGACGTTACTCTAAAGTCTAAGAGCTGATCGAATGCACCTGTGGTAAATACGTGCATCTAAACCTTCTCAGAGTACATTCATGAAAGCGTAAATGTTTACAAGTTTACAAATGGAAAAGTAGTTTTGTATGACTTGTTGTTGTTAACAGTTATTCTAATGATAGAACCTGTTGATAGGAAGCAAGTGTCATAATTTGACATCAGTAGTTTTCAGGTGCTGTGGAGTAAAAGTTAAAAGAAAAGGCTGAACAAGCAGTAATGTGCAGGATCTTAAAGAGCCATGCTGGAAGCTGTAGAGCTGGACGGTGTTTCATCTGGATGTGTTCTGCAGTCAGCAGCTCTGACAAATTAAAGACAAGACAAGTACAGAGTTACTGACAGTCCCAACTACCATAAACATACCGAACTCTGAGATCGCCTCTGCATGATAACCTCTCTGGCATGTTACAATATGTAGGATGGCAATGTGAAATACACTGTTTATTCATATGTGCAATATTAATCTTGCAGCAGGACACTATGCATGAATCATCTAGACTGAAAGGCAATGTGCAATAATCTATGCTGCAAGGAACCTGTTGACCACTCAAGTCAGCTCTATGTATATTTATTATTAAGATCTTATTTTATATTATAAATATATATATTTATAAATTATAAATAAATATATAATATGCTGGCATCTACACACATCAAGAAAATTATGTTTTTCTATATAAAACAGGCTTTGCTGTAAACAAATTAATTAAGGAAATGCATTGTTCACTTGAAATCAGTTGAAATGCCCTTACGTGAGCAAACCACGAGTAGAGCAGAAAGCTATGTGGGTGTTACTGGATGTGAGAACTGCTAATCTCACTAATTCTAACCCTCCAGCAAGTCCTGACGTTCTACTCTGACACTTTGACAGACAAGTGCAGAACTTTTGTAAAATTTAGATCTTTTGGAAGGCTGCCTGCCAGGCTGGATTTTCCCCTCACCTTGTGCAGTGTTCATTATACAAAGAATGAAGGTGACAGGTGTACCATCTATTAGAATAAATGTCAAAGGTAGCATTTTCTTCACTCATATACTTCCTTAACATCACCACCCAACATTTTCTTCCAGCGCTGGCTACAGATGTACTTCTACAGCATTGAAATTAGTTGTTTAAATGTTTGAGCATTCTGATATCTGTGTCCAGTTACAGCTGACACCAGTTCATCCAGAGATTCTGTTGGCCACATGGGCTCATGCTCTGATGAGATGGACTACCTCTTTCTGCCAGATACTGAAAGATATTGCTTGCTTGGGTAATAGAGCAACTAAACATGACAAAGGAAATACCATGGAGGATGTGAAAAAGCAAATGCAATTTCATGTTCTGCTGCCAAACACAGCACTTATTACACCAAGTGGTATGGCTACACATTGGCTCTCTAGTTTTGCTGGATCTTCTTTTTACTTGTTATTACTCCATTAAACAGCTTGGTTGCAGTGAAATAATACTTCTGATTTCCTTCTTTTTTTTTTTTTAACAAACATGTCACCTTGGGAACTTCTTCCAGAAGTAGTTAAGAACTGTTAAATGCATTTTGTTCAACTATGCAGTTTGAATATGAAGATGAACGTGTAGATGGGGAATTTATTTATTTACTTCTGGTCTGAAATCAAACTTTTAGCAGAGAAAACACAGTTAGAACTTAATTACAGTGAGTCATCAAATAGATTAGATTTCCATATTTTCTATTTGGGAACATATCGTGTGAGAAGTGCAATGTCCCCATATATTTTGCCTGTAAAACCTTTTGGGTAAGCATTTTTGTGTTTTTATTTGACTCTGGCTTGTAAAAGTGGTTTGTTTAAAACTGTGGTGATTGGTGAACACAATTATAAAATATAATATTACAACTATTGGCAAGAACTGGCATATCTACAAATGCAATGGTTAAACAACCCTGGGAGGGATAAAAATAGATTTTTAGGAAATAAGTGACGAATGTAAATTGAGTTTTCTTTGTGTATCAGTCAAGATGAAAAGCTTCCTCGTGTTTTCATCTCTTCCTAATGACAAAATCAAATATATTGTAGAGACACAATTGATTTTAGGAATTATGCAGATGAAATGCTGAAATTTCACTTCGGACTTCAATTAAGTTCTCATTTCTCTATCTATTAATCATGTTAAAGCAAAATAATATTTTGACCTCATAAATAGTATATTCAGATACATTTTTGAAAACACTTTATTAATAGTTAATGGTGACTTATGATCATAATTGAACATTTAACAGCGTTAGAAAATATTGCAGTTTGCTGTCTGATTTTAGTCCTCGTAACACAGTAAACAAGCTCATCACTCATTTTGGAAGACATTGGAATTTATAATTTAACAAGTGTGACTGCTTTTCATCTGCACGTGTCTATGAAAGTGGCAGAGTGGAACGTAACACCTTGCTATGCTGTTAGTGAGAGTAACAGTTCTCCCTTCCAGGAACTCTCAAATATCTTTCTACTGGTGGTTTGCTCACGTAAGACCATTTTAAGTGATTTCAAGTGAACAATGCATTTCCTCATTTTATTACTTTTAAAACATGTTTATAGCAAAGCCTATCTGTCTGTCGGTCGGTTGGTCGGTTGGTCTGTCTGGTTTGTGGTCCTGATGAGGGTTCATGCACTTGTACTGCAGCACCTTGTGTGGTCCAGCCTACATTGTAGAAGTACTGAATTATTTCAACAGTAATAATACTTTATGTAGTTAAAGTCAAAGTTCAGGTGATCTGGGTCAGGTTAAGGTTAACCCTTGTTTTGTGGTTTAATTAAAAAATTTTACTTAAATTTTCCCCTGTTTTGACTTAAAGAATTTGTGTGATTGCAACATTATTATTATTTACATTATTATTTAATTTCAGTGCTTATTTTGGCTTTTGTTTTAAATTTACGGGCAGCTTGGACAAGTGAGTCTACATAGGCTATATGGGTTGTCACATTTAGCACAGGTAGGCATCAGGAAAGGTTCATAGTTTTTTTACCAGAGCAAGTGAGGCTACCATTTGTTTGTTTGCTTGCTAAAGTTATGTGAAATAAAATAAACCGCATAAACACTATGCTTGCCTGGACAATGGACTTATTTTTCCCTGTGTAAGATTAATTCCCTAGGTGTCTCCGAGGCCATTTGATTTAGAATTAGGTTTATTTTTATTTTATTTTTTGTTTGTTTTGTCTGATTTATTTTGAGGACAAATCAACATTACAATAAATATTAACAATAGTGTGATCCATTTATCACAATAGTACATTGAAAATACGTTGATATAAACCGATGTTACCTACTGACAGCTGCAACAATTAATCAATTAGTTGTCAACTATTAAATTAATCGACTATTTTGATAATTGATTAATTTGAGTTTGAGCAATTTTTTAAACAAATTATTCCAGCTTCTCAAATTTGAATATTTGCTGGTTTATTTACTATATTTAGGTTGTGAACAGAACAAGAAATTTAAGGATGTCATCTTGGGCTTTGTGAAGCATTGATCGACATTTTCACCATTTTCTAAAATTTTATAAATAGGGGAGACCGGGTATGGTTGTAACATGGGGAGAGTTGTAACAACACCAATTCCACCAAATAGAGATATGATAGGAGTTAGGTGATCATTTCAGTATTTACCTACTTCCTCCCCGATCAGGCATGGTGGTTATCAAGTCTGGAAAGAAGTGCATTCAGAATATATAGAGAAAAAACTTATTAAACGTTAAATGTTATTTAAAATGTCTAACCCTAAATGCAGTCATAGATTGAATATGGAGGCTGAAAGTTGTAGAAGACTGACAGATGTATCAATTTAGCTGGCTTAATTAAAGTTAAATGACAGGGGCATTGGCTATCATGTTTCACGGTCAACAAAAAAATATAAAAAAAGATCATATTGTTGGGTCTCACATCCATGGAGCAAGGATGGACCTTCAGATCACTGAGGAGCCTGTCTTTAACCCCTTGACGCCGATTGTCGCGAATTCACATCACACGTCTTCCTTTCAGACTGTAAGCCAAGATAGCGCATGGATTCCACCAATGCCTGTTTTGATTGATTGATATCTTTATTTTGAACATGTAAATAAAATTCAAAAAATAATCAACGAAACAAAAAATAGTGGTAAAAAACAAATGAACAACAAAGTAAAACTCCATACTTTCCAGTACTTAAAAACCTCTATTTACATGTGCAAAAAGGAGGGATGAAGAAGTAAAACTTATGTACTCCTACCCCTTTATACCCTATACTACCATATTTACTACCATACCATATTTAAAATTTGATTTTCCCCATAAGTCGTTGCCCCCCTCTCTTTCCAAAAACCTTTGCTGTATATTGCCAGGCACTATATAGTTTCTAGCCTTGAAAATAATTACTGCTGTTTGAAATTCAACTAGATCAAATAGTTTTAATGCTTTAGAATAAAAAAATAATGAGTTGGTGTGTTCCAAATATCCAGTGTTATGAATTATTCTCATTGCTCTTTTTTGAAGTATAAATAACGATTGCAATGAATTTTGATATGTGTTACCCCAAACCTCTACACAGTAACTTAAATACAGTAACACCAGTGAACAATACAAAATGTGGAGTGATCTGTAATCTAGAATGTGCTTAGCTTTAGCCAGGACTGAAATACTTCTAGACAGTTTTGTTTTGATGTTTTATCCACAGCCACAGCCGCCAGGAGGTAGAGCGGTTATATAGAGGATAAATAATTTTGGTCCCAACACTGACCCCTGGGAGACACCACACACAATGTCCAAACATTCAGATGCGTAATCTCCCAACTTCACAAATTGTTTCCTGTCTTTTAAATAACTGCTTAACCAATTCCCAAACTCCATATTTTTCATCTTCAATGAGTTCAATGGATCTCCTTCCATCTCTTCTTTGCCCTCCTCCTCTTCCTCTACTTTCAACTCTTCCTCCTTGAACATGTCCTCGTTGTCGTCACTCGCCTCTCCCTACTCTTCTTGCTCTCTGTCCATTGTTGGTATCCTGTTCAAAACAGGTAATCTGACCTTTGACCTATTTATAGGACTACCATACACTAAATCAGTGATTGGTTAGCGATCAGTTTAGCAGTTAGTGTTTGCACATGTGAGGTTGGTGCGTAGGCCTAGTCCACATGGACACGGGTAATTAATAGTTTTTACTCCTTCGTTTAAAATAAAATCTCCGTCTACATGAAAACGCAAACACGCGCTATCAAGTGCTGCCAAGAGCAAGCCAAACCACCTGGCGGTCATATGACCCTAACCGTAAAGCCACATTGGCCAATCAGAGCCTAATAAAATTGTAAACAAAGCAGGCAATGACGCACAATCTGACATCAAACACGACAGATAACGGTGCACACTGTGATGTCGCAACGCAAACCCCGAGTTTTCAAAAATGTTTGTTTGAGTGACCTGATACTGCGTTTCCGTGTGGATGAACGAACCACATAGAAAATGTCACAGTTATAAAAACACCCGTGTTCGTGTAGACAGGGTCTTAGGGAGAGAACTGTGTGTAGTGTTTTGAAAAAAAAGTGTTTTATGCAATTGAAAACTGAGTGAAAGGCTGAGAAATAGCTTTTGGTTTTGGAGATTTGGAGTGTAGTTTTGCTCTTCGAGTGAGAGGTTTCAAAACACGTGTGACATGTAAAGATTTTGTGAGTAAGCAGTTGTTAAAAACTGTAATGGCTGAACGGAGTTTATGTCTTATTTTGACAGAATAAATGAATAGCGTGAATAAATAAGATTACTACTAGAATTATTGAATCAATATACGGTATGTGTACTTGAGAGTGGTGCCTGCAGTCTGAAGCGAGCAGCCTCAGGCAGACTTTCTTGGAATTTTTAGGAAGAGGTGAAAGATAAACTCGCAGCCTGAAGAAGGAGATCCATGGTTATATAAGTCAGAACACAGCAAGTTTCTCTTGAGATCTGCCTTGTACCTGCAGCAGTTGAACTCCAGTTTTGTCTTGTAAGTAATAAAACTCCTTTGTGTGAGTTTTTATGCTTTAGTCCTTCATCACGACTCTGAAAGTAATGGGTAAGACCTTTATTAGTTTTCTCTACTTTTAATGGCTCTTACTTTCTTTTTAAGTCGCTTTTATAGCCAAGGAATCTGATAGAATTTAATTACTTATGATTGAAAACCAATGCAGTTGAAAACCCTCCAGATTGCCAGCAATCTAGTTTAGTGTCAATATTAATAAACAGGTAAAATGTTTTTCACCATCAGGGTTCTCACTTAATATCTGACAATGTCTTTGGGGAGCAATTGTACCTTACAGTTAAAGCAGGGGGGCTCAAATCCTGGGAGGAGAAATGTTCACTGTGGAAGAATTGCTAATCTGTCAAATCAATGCAACTTCACTCAATAATGGGTACATAAAGAGACTTTAGTCTAAACCACAGTCTTAACGATTTACAGTTGTGAAAGATGATTTCTTAATGAATGACATGAATATTTCTGCACATATCGTGTGTGCTCTATTTATAAAGGATTGATTAATTTATGGATTTATCTGAGAACATACATTCTTCACACTGGTTCAGTAGGTACAACAGGTAAAATATTTTACTGTTAGCTAAATTGACTATTTGTGTTTTATTGTATATTTTTAAAGATCCAAGGTCCTCTAAGTATTAAGCAGGTATTTGAGGGAGGTTAAAAACTCTTTAAACCAAAGTAAGATGGAGGTGTTAACAAGTGCATTGAACAAATGTTGACTCATGATATTTTGAATACTGGATATGTCATTTTCTTCACAGAGCTTATCCATCCTTAAAAAACAAAACAAAAAAACCCAGGCATCATGGATAGTGGTACAGCACAGAATAATCACCATGGCACGAGACAAGCCCAGCCCAGTGCAGTGAGGCAAACCCAGCCCAGTGCAGTGAGGCAAACCCAGCCCAGTGCAGTGAGGCAAACCCAGCCCAGTGCAGTGACACAAGCCCAGCCCAGTGCAGTGAGGCAAATCCAGCCCCAGCAACCCAAGGAATCTGTAACCAGACTCGTAGGGCGCTGCTGTTGTAGGCTCTGCGATTGCTTCTGCGATAGTGAGGATGACGACTGCTCATTTCTCGATTGTATCCTAAGTTGATTCTGAGAAATGATGGCACGTAAGTATTGTGTTATTATATTATTGTATAAGTAAGGGGGTTATTGTATAAGTAATGTGGTGGTGATGCAACACATCCAACGCAATGGATAAGACACATGCCTTTGGTGAGAGGGACCCGGGTTCAGTTACCCACTGTGACCCATCAACCATTGTGTCCCTGGGCAAGACACTTAACCCGTGGTTGCTCCAGAGGAGTGCAACCTCTGACATGTATAGCAATTGTAAATCGCTTTGGATAAAAGCGTCAGCTAAATGAATAAATGTAAATGTAAAGTAAGCACATCGTGAACAATGTACAATCCTGGGTCAAATTCCTCATATGTGTACACATACCTGGCAAATAAAACTGATTCTGAAGTCTCAACCTCAGAAAAGAGTAACCGCTTGGCCATGATCATTAGTTGCTTCGATTGTATTTGAAATGTTGTGTTAATTTGTGTTGTGTGTATGCTGTACTTATTTTAATTTCCTTCCCACAAAAACCCTTCTGTTCATTTGTAATCATTTTTGTGACAGTTTTGTTCTTTTTTTTTTTAATTACAGAAACTAACCTTGGACAGCAGGACCGGTTTTGCCAAGCTTGATTTGTTCTCAGCATACTCCAACTCTCCTGATAGTCTGGTTTTCCTCTTATCTGAAATATAATCACTTTAAGTCCTTTGATTCAGCAAGTTATCTTTAAATCTTTATTCACACGTAATTTTCTTAAAACAAACATATTCATTGTCTGTATAAAACAAACTTAAAATATGTGGTGGAGATCTGGAAATTAAATCTGAACACAAACTTGTCTTTTATAAACTTATTGTACCTCCTGCATGAGAAACCAGCCAGCAGAGAAACTGCTGCTAACTGATGAAGAGTGTCTCTTTTAATGTTGTTTTATATCCAGTCAGTCACACACAAAGAAACATATGTACTCACATGAGAAACTAAGCATAGTTAAAGAAGTCACTTTGTTGTTAAAGCTTCAGGTCAGATATATATGGCAAGGTATAGCCTACTACTATATGTGATCATCATATAGATATAGTGTGGCCATTCAGAATGGCAACCAACATAATATCAAGGTTTTAACACATGTTTTTGCCTGAAACTCTTCTCCAACACTTGGTCAAGATCCCTTGGCGTCACTTTTTCAACATTTAAGGCACCGCTGTCAAATGAGCAACAAACAATATGCAACATCCGCTTAGACTTTCAAAATAAAAGTATTTGTTAATGTTGCAAAACTTCGCCATTTTGAAACAGTCGTGAAACGTCACAGTTTGGGTATCATGATTTGGGTTTAAATAACTTACTTAAGTAAAGTAATGTCACTTAAGTAATTGGGCAAATTACGTAACCCAAGGATCCATTGACAGAAATGCAATATAATATCCGTATAAATGTTTTCAGTGCAGTATAAAGACCTTACATAATGAATCGTTATTTTTTATGACCTTAGAATGAGCCATTTCTATCTTCTATATCTATTTCTATCTGCTCCACAGTGCACGTTGAATACGTACAAAAAATAAGAAGTACTGTTTGTAGCAGTAGGCGACTGGTTTATTAGAAGTAATAAAATAATATAAATTTGGACAAATAGAGGACCACACGTACTCCTGCACGCTTGGATCGGGAGGGGTGAGTGGTGACTAATGGTGCATTCATGTGGTGTCAGAATAATCAGAATCTGTTTTTTCTCTAAAACTGGATCCCCAGTGTGTTACAAACTGATGCCAATGGGTCAAGCTGGGAGTGAGAATGGGTTCTAAAATACATATATATAAATCGAAACACAGTAATTAAAAAAACCTTAGAGAATAACATTAGAAACATTAATTCACAATATTTTATTATTAACTCTGGGTGGGCAAAATTCAGTTTTGCAAGGCATAAAATATATCAGGCTCACAGTTAAATTACTTTACTATATTTACTGTGGACAACGCGTTTCACTTATGGCTTCTTCAGTATCACACAGTGAAATTGCAAAAGCATAAAATAGAATATTAAATAAAATATTACTTTTTTTGTGTTTTATCATTTTTATAAAACATCAACATATTTCACAAAATACTTTAATACCCAAGGCATAAATATGATTATGAATATGAAAAACATGTAAAACTATTATAGACCTTATAGGTCCTATAGGTCCTATTATAGAGGAACAGCCAAGTCAGTATTAATGGTCCATAATGAAGAAGTGTGATCAACCTCCTCATCATAGCTCCACAGTGATTTTACAGTGATGGCACTGCATGTTTTGGGCATTACCCTTAAAGTGCAATTTATACTTCTGACGTGCGCCTCCTCAAAAATTTAACTACACGTCGAGTCGACCGTAAGCTCTGTGATTGGTCGGCTGGGTAGCCTCGCAATGCCTCTGAGCCGACTGGAAGTATCCCGTGCTTTGAAGTAACATTTACTAGCGTCCAAAACGGCAGCTGTAACAAAGTGAATCAATGTATTTGACCGTCGCAACCCGAGCGAAATTACTTGTTTCACTATCAGAATGTGATCCATTCGGTCATTAACATTTGAAAAGGCTACGCACATATACAATTTTACCCCCATTTACGTTAGCGGAGCGCTAAACCAGAAGTTAGCCTGCTCGACCGGCAAAAGTCAACACAGTGGACGCTGTATCGCTACTGCCGACTGGTGTTTGGGGGTGTAACTACAGAATGATGGACACACCTACGCACAAGTATAAATGTATGGCTACGTGTGTAGGTACACATGTAGACCCAACACAGGAGTATAAATGTGCCCTATGATCGTGGGAAATTTTAGTAGTGGCGGTCGTGATTCAGCAGCGGCACACCGCTATATGCATATAGAGGAAACACTGATTTTATTCCATTATATTTAGGGCCCGAGCATGAACTGTGCAAGGCCCTGATTTCATTTTCTTTCTTTCTATTTGAAAAGTAACCACAATTTTAAACATTCTCGAAAACTCACCAAACTTTGCCCAAAATTGAGGAGTGGCAAAAAATTTCATATTTTATGTTTTGCACATGCGTGGCAAGTTTCACCTACGTGGGGGTGGCGTGGTGGCAAAGTTCCACGCTTCACCATGACACAGGAAGTTGTTGTAACTTGACTGTACATGATCAAATCTGTCCCAAATTTTACAAAATTTGATAAGAGTTCCGCCCTGAACACATGTTCCCAAGCTGCAACCTCCGGTTCTCACTTCCAATGCAACCAGAAGTAACTTAAAATTGTAATTCATCAAGTGGCCACTTGAGGCTGGCTGCAGAAGGGAGTCACTCTCCATTGACCCCATGTTAAAAAGCCTTACAGCAGAATAAAACATGTTTACAGCCTGGTTTTAGTGCATATAGTGCAATTTTGCCCTTCGTGACAACTGTGAGGGGGTGAATTTTTTTATAACTCACCTGTTTAAATTATATTAAGTCTTAAAGTTCTGAATTATTAGGGGTGTGGCCCCTTTGATTGACAGGCATCTCTAGCCGCTGTCACTCCTAGCACTTGGCCCATCGTCTGTTAGCCTCACTCAGCTAATACATGGAGCTCTGAGGTTCAGCCTGTTGGAGCCGTTTGGACATTTCTACATGCAGATACCGGATGAATAATGCCACAGAGTGCCTAACAGTCACACCTCTACATGTGTCAGACAACTATTTCATTCAATTCACGGTATGCCTACAGGAAAAGCCCATTGTTCCAACACTGTTGGTCTCACACCACCGCAACCTGTCTCCCCTCACTTTGCCTCAGTGGTAGCTTCAGCTCTACCTTCCCTCAACACATTTTCCTCACTTGAGGTCAGTGATGCCACACAATCCTGTGCTCTACACTAAGCTCGTGCCTGGATAGCCTGCGTCCTCTATCCACCATGCCTGCTCGCCCAAACCAGTCCTACCCGTGGCTAACTGATACCATCCGTGGGCTTCGTACTGATCTCAGAGCTGCTGAAAGAAAATGGCGAAAAACCAAAGACCCCGCCGACCTTAAGGGCTACCAATTGCTCCTATCCTCCTTCTCAACAAGCATCAGTGCTGCCAAAACTGTGAACAGAATTAGCAGTGCCACTGACTCAAGGAAATTATTTTCCACTTTTAAAGCCCATCCACCTCCACCACCCACAAACTTGTCTGCTGATACCTTTGCTGCCTTCTTCGCAGGCAAAGTGTCCGCTACGCTCCTCGAACGAACGCCGCCTGGCTCTGCCATCCCTTCACATAAAGCAATCCCAGTCCCGGCTTTTCTCATCTGTGACACCACGATGGTGGAATGAGATCCCACACGCCATCAGAGCAGGGGCGTCCCTCTCTAACTTCAAGAAGCTCTTGAAAACTCATCTCTTCCGAGAACACTTCCTCTTATAACACCTCCAACTCCTAACCTCTAACATGCACTTCCTGTGCTCTTCTTCTTCTATCCCCTACAATGATCTTGTATAGATTGCACTTTTTTGTTTTGATTACACTTTTTGTTAACTCTTACTTCCTTCCCTAGGTATTTACACCATTGATGTGATATGTACTATGAGCTCTTACTAGTATTTACTGCTGCTCTTACTAGTATGTATTGTCAGTTGTAGATCTGTATTTGATGCTCTGTTGATGCTTGTATGTTGTTCCTCAAATGTAAGTTGCTTTGGATAAAAGCGTCTGCCAAATGAGTAAATGTAAATGTAAATGTAAAAAAACCCTCAAATAAACTCGGGGTAGGGGGGGGAGTCAGAGGAGTGGGGGCGAAGGAGGGAGGAGAAGGGAGGCAGAAAGAGATGTTTTATTCAATAACATTTTATTATTATTTTATTTTTATTTTTTCTTCTTGCTGTTGTTTTTGAATTTCTTTTTCTAGTTAATCCCCCCTCCTTTTTTATTATTATAATTTTTTATTATTTATTTTATTTTATTTTATTTTTTACTTAAGTTCAAAGCATTTAATCTTTATACTTCCCAACTCAGTTTTCCCCACACACCTTCATTTTTCTACCTCTAACACACATACACACACACACCCATACACAAATTGCCTTAAACATCCAACATGATGCTATGTCTGTGCACAGTTGTTTCTCGTTTATGTTTTTGTGTATTTTCACCAAGTACTGTTGTGTCTGGGAATGCCGCAAAATCATAGTTGATTATTCCCATGTTTTATGGTCTTGCCCCAGTATTCAGATTTGTTTGGAAGGAAATAATAATCATCTCAAATCATCTCCTGGTATTTAATATTAGTGTATCATTACATCTCTTTATCGTGGACTTATCCTTGATGGGCTAAGTCAAAGTCATACCTGTCTCTTGGAAGTGTAGCGGCAAGTTAAAAGGCAATGACTAAAAATTGCCTTAAAAAAAAACTGTCCTACTGCTTGCGTCTTCATAAAGATTGTCAAACAGCTACCTTTTTCTAGAACAGATGACCTACTCTATATGGCTCTAAAACAACTGGGAGAAAAAAAGATAGGAAAATGGCATATTTATTTAACCAATGAGGTTAAACTTTCATAATTATTTCACATTTAACAGCGCACAACCTACTTAGACTAGTAGACTAGTATGTATTGACTAACTGATCATCTTGGCCTCGGTTTTCTGTTTGGGATTGCTTCCTTTATGTAAAAAACTGAAAAAATGTGAAAATAAATTTTCATAAAAAAGCATTAAAAAGCTGTGTTTAATACAAGGTATTGGCTGACCTCAGTATCAAATATCTAACTCCAGGTTCAAAAAGTTTCACAGTTAGCACTTCCAATCCTCCCTCTTGCAGATTTAAGAGAGTAGGGCATTGCCCATAATCTGGAATGAGTTCCTTAAAACTGCCAATTTGAGGTGTATAGGTGTAAATTGTGTGGATGTCCCCTTGCATTGCAGCAGGAGGGGGAAGAGAGGGAAAAAAATTCTCATAGGTTTTCTACTCAAAGCGTCTTTTATTAAAGTACAATCAGCAACCAAAAAAGGTTCTACAAAAGAAAAGGACAGAGCAGTCCCCCTTTTCTTTTTATACTCCCTTTTTTAACCTCTTTAAAAGACCAAAAACTACAAATTATATAGTACAGAAGCAGACAGGATGTGACAGTATATCTCATGATTAGTTGATCTATATGTTGTTCATGCAGGCAAGGCATGGAATATGAATGAATAGATCTATATCACACAAAAAATGGCACACATGAACACAGAATATATCCTTCCGCCTATTTCTGCAAATACATTCTCCTCACTTCTCTTAAAGTTCAATATTAAATGAAATATATATCATTAAAATGGTAAATCATGCAGTTGAGCAAAGCTAAACCGAGTAAAACACTTTTTCCATAATGTCATATCATCAAACTTTGTCATACTAAGATCAAACCATTTCTTCAGCTAAATGACTAGATGTAATTGTAAAGCAAGGTTAACGACATCAAACTACTTAAACCAAATTATTATAAAATATAATTCCAGTAAAACACTTATTATATATTTTGCACCAATACTTTTTGTTGTTAAAAACCTTTGGTAAATTAGCATCCTCAATTGTTTCTCAATTATTTATCATCCTCATTAAATTATTAAAAAGTACATAAAGCTTTTCCAGAACATTTTAACAATTTCCAATCAGTTAGAGTACACTAAACAGCAATAAGATGACTTAAGTAATGTATTCAGCAATTCAACTACAAGCAATATTATCTAACGAGATAATTCCTTAAAGGGTAAAATAAAAAGTAAAAGTGAAAAATCACACATTTCCCTACCAATTCTATCATATACTTCTTACATTATATACTTTATATGGCAACTTTGTGATACATACTCATCTTTGCAGTATATTTGAACAATAGGATAAATAATTAAGGTTCATTAGGTTTTTTTAACAATTTCATATTTGTGGATTAACAACAGTTAAGATTTTATTTCCAGATTTCCACATCTTTTTAGTTTTTTATAGACAGTGAATTTGTTTATGTTAGCAAAATTATTTGTCGATAGATATTTAAAGATAACTAACTGATGAAAAGGACTTAAAGTGAATATATCTCAGATTAGAAGTAAACTGATTTAGTTTCTATAATTAAAACAAACAAAACAACGCTAAAATATATTGAATAACAAATTAACAGAAGTGTTATTGTGTGAAGACATTTAAAATGGGTACAGTATAAACATGACACAAATTAACTCTATTTTCATATTTTAAATGCAAGGCAACTAATGATCATGGGGCTTCATGGGGGGTTTTGCCTCGTCCCTTGGGGCTGGGTTTGCCCTGCGCCATGGGGCTGGATTTGCTTTGTGCCATGGGGCTGGGTTGGCCTTTTCCCTTGGGGCTGGGTATCGCCCGTTCCATGGGGTTGGGGCTGGGTTTGCCCTGTGGCATGGGGCTGGGGTTTGGTTTGCCCCGTGCCATGGGGCTGGAGTTGAGGTTTGGTTTGCCCCATGCCGTGGGGCTGGGGTTGGGTTTGCCCTGAGCCATGGGGCAAGTCACCACAAACAAAAATCACAGCATTATGACATTTTGGACACTGGATGACGTTAATAAAATACAGCTGTAGTGAAGCTGTCGCACATATACAATATAACATTCTTGCTATTTTCTTCACAGAGCTGATCCATCCATCTGTAAAAAAAAAAAAAAAAAACCCAGGCATCACGGAAATTGATTGGAGTGAAGCAATGAATGAAGAGCCTGATAACACGTGGCAATCTGAGCCCAATGATACCTGGCAATCTGAGCCCGATGATACCTGCCGATCCGAGCCTGATGATACCTGCCTATCCGAGCCCGATGACACGTGGCAAAAAGTATAAAAGCGACTTAGAAAGGAAGTGAGAGTAGAGAGAAAACTAGTAATGGTCTTACCTTTTGCTTTCAAAGTCGTGATGGACAAAAGCATAGGAACTCGATAGCAATTTGGAGTCCAAAAAACTCACTAAGGTCACTCACAGATCGGCGCAAAAACCTGCAGGTAGAAGGCAGAACTGAAGAGAAGCTCTCTCCTTCTTCTGGCTGTGCTTCTGTGAGTTTTTTCTCACCTCTTCCTAAATATAGTCTGCCTGTGGCTGCAGGGCTCATCTGTGGGCTTGCTTATGTTGCAGGCTCCACTCTCAAATCAACTTACCGTATATTGATTCAATAATTCTACTAGTAACAGTATCTTAATCACACTTGCCATTGATTTTTTCTGTCAAAATAGGACATATACTCCGTCTAGCCTAGCGACATCAATTCACAGAAAAACAAAGCTTGTTTATTGAACATTTGGAGCTAAAGCCTCTCTGTCTTTCTCAGAAAACACACACTTCTCTTTTTCATACTTTCCCTTTGAAGAATAATATACTATGACATTTTTATAGCAATCACTCGTTTTTAACATGAAAAATTGACAACAGTGGGTATTTGATATGACACAAGAAGCTGATGCATTTACTTGGACTGTAAAGCTGAAGATCTTTAGAAGAGATATGGGCCAATACATATTTTAACTATGCAAACAATGTCAGCACACAGGGAGGGGGAAGGAGACACATTTGAATTATCCAAAACATTGAAAAAAGTCTGAATGCATGGGTCTTTAAATATGTTCGCATTCATATGCTACCACTACCCCTTGTTCTGCATGTTTTAGGCCTCTCCCTGCTCTAACACAGCTGATTCAAATGATCAACTTGTTAACTCCTAAAGCTGCTTAATAAAACATGACAAGGAGAGGGTTGGGAAACACTTTCATCGTACATAAACCTTAAAACAGCTGGTTCAGGTCCTTTCTGTGCTGATTCCTGGGAGACAGTTCCATGTCTCACATGATAAAAGTTCAGTTATGATCACAGATGAACACTTTCATCAGTTCCCTGTGATCACAAGACAAGATAGACGTGTTCTTGGATAAAACAAAGGATATGCTCAGTCAGTCCTTGTATAAGGTGTTAAACAACACATACCAGTCAGTGTACATGTATGTTTCTTTGTACAGCTAATCTTGCAATTTGCCTTTAAATTAATAGGTGTGTTTGACAGTAATAATCTGTTTTGCATGTAAGTAAACTGACAGTTACTGACAACTGCAGTCCTTGTGTATTTGAGCATACAATAAACTTGATACAGATACTTTGAGGGTATTGTATAAATGACTTTTTGAATTAATGAAAGCTATATTTTATCTTACAGGTGATTTGTGTCCTTAGGCGTATTTTATTTTGTGATTGCTGTGGACAGTGTGCCAATTCATAGAGACACATCATGAATTGTTCGGTGTTTGAGGGAAAAAATATTTACTTACTCACAAAGTGCCTTTGCATATTGCAAAATTGTATCCAAGAGAAAAAATTCCCACCCCATGGATGTACTGTACTATGAGAGGTGTACCATAAGAACCGTTTCTATGTTCTGCACAATGATTTCCTCAGGTATACCGGAGGAACAGCTCAGAAACCAAAGCAAGTGGACCAGGTAGACTTACCCCCTGCAGGAGCAGTGTGACATCATGTCTTTTCACCAGTTTATTTTGCCACTGGATGAGGGTCGTTTCACTGACCTCAAACAGCTGCAGTGTAGTGCTTGGCATGATTACTTCAATACCCAGAATTAGCTTTCAGATGTTGCAATAATGCTGCAGGATAAAAATCCATCTTGTCATGGTCCCACCCTGTCCTTGCTTTTTGGAACAAAAATGGTTTCCACCAAACGAGTGTGTGTCCACACGATCCATTCCCGGCATGTTGTGCTCATCCACAGCCTGAAAAAGAACAACAGATCAACAACTACAAGTTATGTAATCACTCATGTTGTGTAAACAATACTACTCTGATATTTTCTTTTTAGCTCTTGATTAAGCTCTCTTACCAGCTGTCATTCATGCATCTCGGGAGTAGCACCAGCAGGTTAACAGAAAGGTCCACTGCCTGTGTGGAGGCAGAGAAGGCCGCAGGCTGTGTGGATGAAGTGGCAGGCTGGCCTGGAACAGATGCTGAGGTCATGAGGTTCCCAACAGTTGGGTCTAAATCCTGGTCCTCAAAGCCTTCATCTTCCTGCTCCTCCCCAATGTTGAGATTTTCCAACAGCTCATCTTTCTCCTCAGAGTCTGGGTTCATGTCCTGAAGGACCTGCCCTATCTGCTTATACAAATAGTCTATACCAATAAGCTCTTCTGGGAGTTAAGCGAGAAAAGAGACAAGAGATACCACAACTTATTTGTATGAATTGGCACACATGCATAGACACACCATGTAAATCGTTGCCTTGCTTGATTTGTGCAATTCCTCTGTAATTAACAACTATAAAATGTGATTGTATATTATAATTTTATAGTATGTTAAATTTATATTAACCTGGAATAAACCTGTTCAGGTATAAGTGAAAGGACTTTACGACGCCAGTCTCCATGTAACAGCCGAAGTCCACATAAAGCAGCTTTGGAAGGGGCATAACATCCTGGCTGAACCTTCTGATGAGGTCTGCCACCGTGACATCCAGGTACACAAGGTACTAGATATTGACAGGAACCACCTGATGATGACAGAGACCCTCAGGTGCAGCAATCACAATGCAAGGCATCTCACCTGTCTTCAGGCAACTCCATTGTGGATCAGATGGACCTTCCTCACCGGTTCATTTTCTACAGTACTGACAGTATTCTCTCAGTACTCTCTCTGTGTGTCTGTTCCACTTATATTTACATTAGGGAACTGCTTCACCTGCCCCAGTGGTGCATCTGCCTGTGGTTGCATCACCTATATCTGGTCAACTCTGGTTACCTGAAAAAATTAAAAGTGGCCTCCCTGTTTTGCAAACACAAAAGTAGTCTTTAAAACAATGTGTGGGATCTCCTATGGATCAGCCAAAAGAGCTGATTGGTCAGAAGGTGGTGTTTTTATAGAACTAATCTGTTATCCGGAACACAGCAGGTTAACCCAGTAAGTGAACTACCATCAAGGTACTGAAAACCCAGGGTTAACCCCGAAGTAATCTGGATAAACTCAAATCCTGCTTCGTAGTACAGGCCCCTGGATTAAAGTCCTGAATTCAATTTACATAACAAGCTGTCAAAATTTTAATATGTATCGAACCAAAATACAAAAGAAAAAGAGTCTAAGCATGGAGTCTAGATGATGTATCTGTAGGTTTACCGCAAGCAACTTCAACAGCAACAAAGAGTAAACAAACACCATCAAACAAACAACATGCAAGCACACAAACACAGCAACCAAAAAACACAAAATAAGCATGAAAGATTGTAAATACATTGCAAATTCCAATGTCTCCCAAAATGATGAACAGCTTGTATCGTGTATTACAGGGTAATGCTAAGTAATGCTTCAATGACGATTCATTTGAGTCAACCTTAACAAAGTCAGTATTTTCAAATATGTTTGTGAACATATTTGTGTTCAAAAATATTATTTTGTTTTACATTATAGATAGAGAGATAGGTTCTTAACTTAAGTCCGAAGTGAAATTCCAGCATTTCGTTTGCATAATTCCCACACACAGTAATGTGGAAATGCAATCAAGTTTTAATAAATAATTACAGAGAATAATTAATTAATTAGACAGAAGAGAAGCAATTGCAGCACAAACAATTGGATCTTTTCAAATAATTAAGAAACGAAATTACTTACTGAACATTTAATTATCTATAAATATAACTATTATAAATGGACTAATTCATAAATTGTGTCTCTACAATACATTGGTTATTAGGAAGAGATGAAAACAAGGTGATTTACAAAGAAAATTCAAGACCAGACCAGAAGTAAATAAAGTAATAAATTCCTCATCTACACATTCATCTTAATGTTCAAACTGCAATCGTGTACAGAACAAAATGCATTTTTCATTTCTTAACTCTTCTGGAAAAAGTTCCCAAGGTGACATGTTTTTTTAAAAAAAAACATGAAATTAGAAGTATTATTTGACTGCCACCAGGCTGTTTAATGGTGTAATGGGAACAAGTAAAAAGAAGATGCAGCAAAACTAGAGAGCCCATGTGTAGCCATACCACTATCACTGTGTGATAAGTGGCAGCAGAACATGAAATAGCATTTGCTTTTTCACATCCTCCATGGTATTTCCTTTGTCATGTTTAGTTGCTCTATTACCCAAGCAAGCAACATCTTTCAGTATCTGTCCATCTCATCAGAGCATGAGCCCATGTGGCCAACATAGATAGATATCAGAATGCTCAAACATTTAAACAACTAATTTCAATGCTGTAGAAGTACATCTGTAGCCAGCGCTGGAAGAAAATCTTGGGTGGTGATGTGAAGGAAGTATATGAGTGAAGAAAATGCTACCTTTGACATTTATTCTAATAGATGGTGCACCTGTCACCTTCATTCTTTGTATAATGAACACTGCACACGTTGAGGGGAAATTCCAGCCTGGCAGGCAGCCCTCCAAAAGATCTAAATTTTTACAATAGTCTGACTGGTTTTCATGTGCACTTGTCTGTCAAAGTGTCAACGTCGGGACTTGCTGGAGGTTTAGAATTAGTGAGATTAGCAGTTCTCACACCCAGTAGCTTTCTGCTCTGCTGGTGGTTTGCTCACAGGTAGGCACCAGGAAAGGTTGGGCTTAGGGAAACACAACATTTTTCACCATTTTCTTAAATTTTATATATAGACTAAACAACTAATCGGTTAATTGAAAAAACAATCAACACATTAATCAACGATGAAAATAATCATTAGTTGCAGCCGCAGTAGCAACAAGAGACATGCGTCAAACTACTTCTACCAAACATTTAACAGGGGATGTTCCCAAGACATGTGATGGATGTTTAAGATAGTCTGGTGGTTGACCGATTTTGACACATCTCACATCAATTACACTTCACTTTTTTCTACTGGAATTGTATTTAAACGTATAGCATAGTTAATCACCTTATCTCACAATTCAATTCCACAGGTTTTGTACAGGTTTTAAACAAACAAACAATAAAGTTTATGGTAAAGTTACTCTGCTAGGAGCAGTGTTACCAACTATAAAGGTAAATATATATGAAAGATTTTTTTGGACTTTAATATTTGTAACCCACAGAAAACAATCCACAAATGTGTACTATGATGAACAAATATTTCACTATCTACAAATGTGTATTTTTACATTTGTAATGTGTAAAATCATATCCACAAAAATACAATACAGTGAAATACTTTCACTTTCCATTAATGGCGCATTAAAGATAGATAGATAGATAGATAAAAGCGTCTTTAGTCTCTGCAGAGCAAATTAAGACTACCCACTGTACGATCTATGTCAGACGATCACTGCATTGATTGAGATATATTAAAAGTGTCCTGTTGTTGAACAGAGCATCGCTTTGGACATTAGCCTGTTTCTTTAATAGACAGTGGTTAATATTTCTTTTATAGCGATGCCCCGACGGTGAGTCCATAAACTGAATGTCGCCGGTGAAACTAATCTCTCACTCAGCAGCTACCAGCTGTTATTTATTTTTGAGATGCACAGAGAGAGAGAGAGAATATGGTGGATAAAATAGTTCTGTTGGGTTTTAGGCATGACGCACAGCTTTCTCTGTATGCAGGTTTACCTGCTTCAACAACGAGCTGCTCTCGTTACTGTTACTCCCACAATAATTCTTTGCATTGTAAAGATTATCTAGATGCTTCAGGAATAATCAGATTGTATTGGCATCCTGTTCTACTGCAAAGCAAGTGGTTAGGTTAGCTACATCTATACATAATAAAAGGCACAGGTAGCAAAAGTTGGCTGGGCAGCAAAAGTGATATTTTAAAATGATCTTATAAACACCTTCATGGAGATTTAAAAAGGAGAATAATTGTAGAAATAGAATTGTAGAAATAGCTAAATTACAGATAATCAGCTTCTTCACTGCATTTGCAGGAAGATTATAAAGGGCTACTTAAAAAAAATAAACTCATCAAGTTGCCTAGACAGTCCATTGGCCAAGGCAGGCAGTAGTACAATTGCACATTTAAGATGGGAATAATTAATCAGTTAAAAGGTCATAAAATATCAAAATGTTCTTAAATACTCACCACAATTCAGCAACAAGGACGATCAAACAAGTCAGTCAGTCATAACATCTGAAGGCAGAACTGCCAGCCTTCAGGTCATTTAAAAGCAACCAGTGAAACAAAGATACATCCCCCTGCGGGCTACCTGAATTTTGTTTGTCAATTTACATAAATAATTTCCACAATAAATTGATGCAGAAAAGGCAGAAATTGGTGCAGAAAAACACCAGAATGCAGGAAATTAAGTCTACCCCAGATCCCCCTGTTCATACTGTCGCAGTTTTCTTATTATATATTTTATATTATTTTATATTATGTGAAGATATGAAGTTCTATGGGCTGGGCTAAGCCCCCAATGTTTCATGATCCTAAAAACGCCCCTGGGCTTTGGTAAGAATTAAACTCTTACCCCACATTACCCTAATAATAATTTTCTAAAGCAGATAAAATCATCTCCAAAAAAGAAACCGCCTGAAGCCCAGCACAGTGGAAGTGTTTTTTTTAATAGAGATGAATAAAATGTTGTCTCTATGATCTAAAGTTACAAACCAAGTTACAATAACCCTCTCCCTTGTTTCCACTTTCCTTTTGACCCTGTCATTGTATCATAAAGACACACCTTATTAAAAAGCTAATCAGTCATGTATTGGCATCACAAACATCATTCATTAATTTATTCAATTCAAAGCTTCACACACCGTGTTGCCGTTATAATCACTCTGTTTTACATTTATTGTCCACTTGATGGTATACTAGAGCAAATGAAGCACCATGAAGCTTTGGCCCATGAGTGAACCTGTCTGTCTGTCTAACTACTTTAAAGACAGACAGACCCTTTTAAAGACTCTTTACAGGGCTCTGGATGTTTGCAAACACTGCTAACCAGGCCATGTGGGTTTCAAGTGTCAGGTGACCGTGATGCTGCGTTCGAGACAACTGGGATCTCGGAAATTTCTGTCCTCCAAGTAGAAAAAGCTTTTTTTCTTTTTTTAAATTGAAAATTGCAAAATTTACAGACAAACATGGCTGTATATAATCAGTTTCAGAGCAGGTCTTAATATAAAAATTAGGAAATATATATGTAGTAAGCAAAAACAAGGATGACAAAAAAAAAGAAAAACATTCAAATAAATAAGTTCAAATGAATAGCAGGAAACACAAGGGGAGATTTCAGTCTTTGTTCAGCTATTTACCTCAGTTGGGAAGTGTTAGGATGTCATATATTTTTTTGTTCTTTCAGAGTTTTTAAGGATTTCATATACTGTTAAAATTCATTTAAAACAGCTACAAATTTGGGAGATGAATTCACAATTCTACATTTGTGAATGAAAAATCTCATCATCATCTCATCATCTTTGCTTTGCAATATCAAACCAAATGTTATGTTGTCTCTGAAGATAGAGGTTAGAAATGAAGACATCTTTTGCTTTACCCATTTGTGTATATCATGCCAAAATGTCTGTATTACATTACATGAGAAAAACATAGGGACTGTAGTTTCGACATCATTTTCACAAAATGTACATGTTTTATCATCTAGTTGTATTGATTTCATCAGAGCTAAAAGTCTCGAGGAGGGACAGCTGACAGTTTTCCATTCAAGCTGTTTTTCCTGCAGTTCATATGTCACGATAATGACTAAATGACAAACATGAGAAAATGATCACAGTGGAAAATATTTCAGATATCTGAAGTGTTTTAAACTCAGTATATGTACTAATGTGCAAGTAAAAACAATTCTCTAAAGGCGCTTATATGAAAGTTAATAACTGATTCAGCCACTAGAGCTCAGAAGTGCACAGTTATAAAGTGGTCTGATGCTGTTCATCATGAATCAGCCTGAACTCATTTAGTCAGAGTCCAAGTTTTCATATCCAGCTGTTAGCTGTGAAGGTAGTAGTAGGTAGTCAGTAGACGTCTTTAACTCTCACTTCCTCCCTGGTAATGCTGTCAGGCCTGTACTGCAGCCATGTTTACTTCCTTTTTACCTTCAGTCTGGTCTTCAGCAAGTCAAACACATGTTCAATAGATATTGACTCCTTTGAGACCCAGATGAGTTAGTCAAGGCAAGGGAACTTTATTTGTACCAAGAATTTCAAACACGGACACAGTTCAAAGTGTGTTAAAGTGAAGGAATGTAACAGAAAATTCATAAAAAATATGTAGAGTAAAAGTAAAAAAACAAAATGTAATCAAAACAATTACATTTCAACAAATAGATAAAATCTCTCCCACTCTAGAAACAAAGACAGCACAGTGCTTTAATACAGTCCAAAAGGTTTAAAGGCCTCCATTGCAAATACAAAACACAGAAGACCAACAGTTATTAATCACACTGGTCACTGATAAGTAACAAGTTAATAAGCACAGCAGTGTAAAGTGTCCATTGGTGTTAAATATTACTGGACTGTTACTGATGCATGAATGTGTCAGCAGCAATTTACTCTTGTTGGTCCAAGTAGAGCTAATATGAACTACTTTACATCAGCATCATATTTTATTAGCTGATTATATAAAATCCTGATGGACAAAATAACAAGTAATTATAACTGTGAAATAAAGGGAGAAAAAAACAATAAATGAAATGTATATTATATAAATATTTCTTACTAATGAAAAGCGGTGAAAGAAAAGATGTTAAAGATAAAACAGTGTACTAAGTTAATAAAATGTTTTAAGTGTTAAGAAATGACTTAAAAGATGTTTAATGATTGTCAATTAGGGCTTAAAAGCTAAAACTTATAAACATATACAGTTGATTCAAGCTTGAGTAGGAAACTAAAACTACATTTGAAAACGCATTTTTTTCCTTTCTATTTGTACCAAGAATTTCCAACACGGACACAGTTCAAAGTGCCTTAAAGTGAAGGAATGTAACAGAACATTCAAAGACTTTGCAATATATCCTGAATGATCTATCTGAAGGTGAGCCTGTGCCACCAACGGCTCAAACAAGGGAAACAAAAATGTTTCCTGTGTGCATGAGATATTTTTCTGTTTCTGATAGAGTGCGGTGCAAGTTACTTGACTTTTATGAAGATAGTGATGAAACTGCAAATGTTATTCATCAAGTTCTGAACTGCCTGAAGAAGCATGAACTGGAAATAAAACACATCACAAGTAGCTATGTTCTTTTTAGTTTGTTCATGTATATGAAGGGGATAACCTTTTGTAACCTACAGTGCAAGAGTCACAAGTGTTTTGACAGATAATAAAGGTAACAGGTAGTGGGTTTTCTTTGTGTGTGACTGACTGGATATAAAACAATCGTAAAAGAGATCAGATCTTCATCAGTTAGCAGCAGATTCTCTGCTGGCTGGTCTCTCCTGAAGGAGGTATAATAGATTTCTAAAAGACAAGTTTGTGTTCAGATTTTATTTCCAGATTTCCACTGCATCTTTCTAGTTAGTTTTTTATACAGACAGTGAATTTGATTATAAAAAAAAAAAAAAGAACAAAATGACTTAAAGTGATTATATGTCAGATAAGAGGAAAACCAGACTATCAGGAAGAGTGTTGAAGGATGCTGAGAACAAATCCAGCCTGGAAAAACTGGTCCCGCTATCCGAGGTTAGTTTCTGTAATTAAAAGAAGGAACAAAACAATGTTAAAAATAATGACAAAAGAACAGAAGTGTTTTTGTGGGAAGGAATTAAAAATGAGTACATTATATACACGACACAAATTAACACTATATTCACATTTCAAATGCAATCAAAGCAACTAGTGAGTGATCATGGCCAAGCAGTTATTCGTTTCTGAGGTTAAGACTTACGTGTCGTCATTGTCACACAAACAACTTAAGATACAATTGAGAAATGAGCTGCAGCACTCCTCGCTCACACTCTTTGCGCAGCACTTAAGACAGCAGCTTCCTACATGGGCGCTCTTTGATGTCTTGTGTTTCCGGGGCTGGGTTTGCACCGTGCCATGGTGTTTTTTATTCAGTGCTTCACTCCCGTCAGTTTCCATGATGCCTGTTTTTTTGCTTTGTTTTTTACAGACAGATGGATCCGCTCTGTGAAGAAAAAGGCAGGAATGTAATTTTGTATGTGTGCCTCAGCTTCACTTCAGCTGAATTTTATTAACATCATCCAGTGTCCAAAATGTCATGATTGAATATTTGTTCAATGCACTTGTCTTGTTAACACCTCCATCTTACATTTGTTTTACGAATGCTTGCAACTACCCAGGTAACAAAACCGCCTGAAATACTGCTTAATACTTAGAGGACCTTGTATCTTAACAAACATACAATAAAACACAAATAGTCAATTTAGCTAAATGTAAAATATTTTACCTATTGTACCTACTGAACCAGTGTGATGAAGACGTCTGTTCTCAGATAAATCCATATATTCATCAATCCTATTTTAATCCTTTTTAGAGCACAGAACATATGTGCAGAAGTGTTAAGTGTCATTAAAGAGAAATCATCTTCCACAGCTGTAAATTGTTAAGACTGTGGTTTATACTTCAGCCCCTTTATGTACACCTTCATTTCTCCTACCAGGAGTTTCCCCCCCTGCTAACTGTCAAGTACAATTGCTCACCAAAGACATTTTCAGATATTAAGTGATAACCCTGATGGTGAAAAACATCTTATTTGTTTATTAACACTGACAGTAAATTAGATCGCTGGAGGGTTTTCAAAAGTCCATTTATTTTCAATCATAAGTAATTAAATTGGAAAGAAAGTGAGAGCAATTAAAAGTAGAGAAAACTAATAAAGATCTTACCCTTTACTTTCAGAGTTGTGATGAAGGACAAAAGCATAAAATCTCACACAAACACGTTTTGTAACTTACAAGACAAAAAAAAAATTCAATCCCTGCATGTACAAGGCAGAACTGAAGAAAGCTTGCTGTGCTCCGACTTATATAACCATGGATCTCCTTCTTCAGGCTGCGCCCCTGTGAGGGTTTTTTTTCACCTCTTCCTAAAAATTCAGAGAAAATCTGCCTGAGGCTGCAGGGCTCCTCTGTGGGCTTACGTCAATTGCAAGTTCCACTCTCAGATCAACACACCGTTTATCGATTCAATAATTCTACAAGTAACAGTATCTTATTTACACACGCTACTGATTTATTCTGTCAAAATAGGACATAAACTCTCCGTCCAGCCTAGCAACATCAATTCACAGAAAATCAAAGCTTGTTGATTGAACATTTGGAGCTTAAACTTCTCTTCCTGTATTCACACTAGGGCTGTACAATTTGCGGTATGCATTTGCGGTATTACCTCGATGTGATAAAACGGGATTTTCTAATCACAAAGGCTGCGATTACACTCTGGTCACATAACAGCCAAGAGTAAAGCAGTCTGCGAAGGAAGCCAACTTTCATTGGCCAACTTTTGAATTGAACCTCAAACTGAATATTTTTTGTTTGCTTACTGGGATATAGAAAGATGGACTCCTGGGTGAATTGAACTAACAATCGGTGGTTGAACTGTGGGTTTTGTATTGAGCACCTACTGTATAACACACTTTGGTGAACTTAGTTTTTCTTGTGGTCTGTAGGTAGGCCAACCTGATGATATTATATCATATTATTTAAGACCATGACTTGACTCAAATTATCTTTCTGATATTATTAAAATTTTATACTTCTTCTCCCCATTGCTCATAATAATAATTCATGCATTTCATCATAACACAGGCCTGACCCACAAGAAAGAACAGTGTATGTTTAATCTATCTAATATTGTGTTGGTTATACTATACGGTAATAATACAGAAGGTAAAGAGCTTAAAAATGAATCGCATATTAAATCGCAATAATGTAATAGCAAAAAATTGCAATTGCAAATCGTTCAGCCCTAATTCACACCTCCTTACCCTTACTTCATAAGCCCTATGCTGCACTCATGGCATTAGTTTGGATGAGGGATGAAACGTTTTCCAGTATCTTCAACAAAGTGCAGTTGCCCTTGATTTTAACCTTCGTTGGATAACTATGACCTGGATGACTGAGAATCTTCATAGACATCATGACATTAGGCTTAGGCAGGTATAGGCAAACAGGCAGGCAAACAGGCAGCCTGCTAACATGCATGATTCATGAGCTACTAAGTTAGCTAGAGATTAGCTAAGGTTACCTCCACACTAATGTTTTTGTTCAAAAACCAGGTTAGGGTTAGACCTCTGCAGCCAACACAGCAGCTGACTCCAGCAACAACAGCAGAGGAAACCTTAGCTGTAAGTTTTAATGTTCGGACCGCCGTTATTCTGTCATTACATTTTGAGTCATTTAAATCAAATCAAGAGACATCTGGCTCGTGACAGAAAATTATTGGCTTTTAAATCTTAAATAAAACAAATAAAGAACATAAATGGTATGAAAAGAGGACTGTCGTTATTTTATTATTTTTATTATACATGACGTTAGTATTGTGCAATCTTGCGATAGTCATTTCCGTTTAGTGCACAACAGTAGTGTTTGATTTAAGACAACACTACCCTGTCAAAATCAATGCACTAAGCAAGTAAGTACATAGTGTACTGCATATTAGTATACTCAAGGAAGTACCCGAATTGAGACACGGCCCAGATATTTTTTTGCTGTAGTGAAGATAATGGGAGTCGTCGCAAAGTAAATATGGTGACATGCACAGTAGGCTACAAGTGTAATTTAAGTGTTATTTGCATTTAGTACAAAATGTTTTAATAAAAATACCAAAACTAGTAGCATTGTGTTTTTTATTTGTCAAATTTGTTAATACTTGTAATTGAACATGTAAGTTTTGGTCTTAAACTTGAAAAATACAACCATATATTCAAAATAAAAATAAGTGTACGATTAACATTTATTTTAAATGTTTTGATTTAATTCTGGAATTATTCTGAATAAATTATTCATTTTCATTTTTCACTTTTATATATTTTGATATTTGAGGACTTATATTTTCAGTTCCATATTTTATGTTTTGAGAATTAAAGCATTTTTTTTACACATTCACATCTTATTGTTTCAGTTTTTTTCAGTTCCAGACTTTTGGGCCTGATTTTGCGGAGGGGGCGTGGCTTCAACTGAGAGGGACTGAAATCATAAGTGACACCCTAACAAAGAAGGCAGAAGACTCTCCTCAGTCATGTTTCCTTCAGAAACTGTTGCTTCAGTGATAACTGTGACTCAATGCATTCTGTTCACGTATATGTGATTAGCAGTATACAAATGCATGTCCACCACAAAGTTCAGTTAAAAAAGCTGTTACAGACAACACAAGACACAAATTACACTATGAGAACAATAACCTATGACAGATTGTGCAGTTAATCAGCAACACTTTGACACAGTATTCCACAGTGGAAATTTTTTATATCATAGGCACACAAAGGGAAAGCTTGTCTTTAGGTGGACAACTGGACAAAGCTGGAAATCAGGCATTGCTAGGATTAGCATGAACTAGCTTCACACTACTAGCTGGTTTGTTAATTCTGCACTTATTTCAGAGCCGAGCTCAAGTTTATTGCCTTTAACGTGTGTTGTCTTTGTTAACCTTTGTTTGTCAGAATGTCGAGCTAAACCCGACAGTAGCTGCAGCTGCACAGAGCCTTGTAAATGTGCTCACGCAGAACCTCTCTCGGGGACAGCAAGAGCAAGGAAGAATGTATTTTAAGTCTTATATGACCAAGCCAATACAATAAAGGCATTTTAAATGTTTAAAATGTCTTAAAAAGGTCTTACAAAGTCATAAATTTGACTAGGTGAAACCTGCAGAAATCCTGATCTAGGGTGACCACGTTTGTCTCTCTCCTGTCAAACGGGGAGGAACTTTTATAAGAAACCTTAAATTAAGAGTAATGTCTAAGAAAGTCTATTTGCGCGGGTTTAATCATATATCTTTCAACAATGTCAATCCTCTTCCTAAATGTCATAAGCAGTTATACGATTCCTAATTTCTAAGCATTAGATAAAGGAAAACAGAAGCTATCGTGGTTAACCATTCTCAAAATCAATCGTACACTCTTGTTACAGTTGAATAACCATTTTGCTTTGGGGCCCCACACCAATTATTATGCATCACGATGCATCACCTCTAGGGGTGGGAATCTGTAGGTATCACATTATGATTAGAGGGCTACGATTGTAAAACAAATAGAATAAGGATCTCATTTTCTCAAAGTGTGACTACTTGTTACTTTTTAAGTATTTTAAGTGTTTGTAATGATCCATCCAAGTAGGTAATAATGATATGTGGTTATTTAACGTTACTTCCTATAAATGTAGCTAATGTTACATAGTGTGATTACAGAATTATTACCGACCTCTGTTGCTGCTATTTTCATTTCTGGTGCTGCTATTATTAGTATAGATTCAGAAAGGGTTGCACTACACACTTTACAATGATCCAGCCACACCATGTTCACGGCGCTTTTTGTCTGTGTAAAGTTACATGGCTGTGTTGTATTGTGTCTTGTCTTTGTAAGTTGATTATTTTGATATTGTTTTAAGCACCAAGGACCGTGAGAAACGGCATTTCATTAATTTGTGTACTTGGTGTGGATGACTGACAATAAACTGACTTGAACTAGCGGCGAAAAAAACGAACTGTTATCTTTCAGGCCAGCACTAACCTCCTTCACATTCCAGCTGTTGGAAAACAACAGACAGTCTTTCATTAACGGACACACACCTACACCGTAGAATTGACTGCCACACTGAAACTTACTGCTTATCTTCCCTCTTCTCGCTCACTTACATATCATTCATATCATCCAGATTAACAGGACATATATGAAATGCATTTATTTTGTATGGCACTTTTATACCAGCATATTTTACACCAATGGGGTTATTGTCTGTCTTGTGATTTACAAACAACCTCTTGAGTCACAGCCTCTTAGGTGAAGCTGGTCTAGAAGTTGCAGGTCTGCAGATAATTTCATTCTAGTATAGAAATTCAGTAAAATGACCAATAGTTTGGCTTTATGCTTTGTGTCCTATAGCTTTTAGGAAAGCAAGAAAGCTGTTTTTAAGTAGCTCTGTGGGATTTTATTTTTGGTATTTTTAACCAGATAATTTTAATTACCCTTCTACAGGGTATCTGTAGGCCTTGAAAAGTCGCAGTTGAAGGTGTTGAAAAGGTTTTTGTACCTGATCGGAGGCTGTCAACAGACATTAAATATAGTAAACTTGATACAGATACTTATATTATATGGTATTATATGAATGATTTATTGAATTAAAACTTCATCTGACTAGTGTTATTTTCATTTTGTGATTGCTGTAGACAGTGTGCTGACCTATAGAGAGGCAACATGAGTTGTCATGTGTTGGAGGGAAATTTATTCATTCATTTATTTACTCATAACCTGCCTTTGTATTACTGCAAAATTGTATCCAACCAAAGAAAAATTCCAACCCCTCCCTTCAGCCACGGACCCAAAACACATTTTCTTGCAGAATGACTGCAGTGGCGTATTGATTTATGTAAAAAGTCACCCAAAACACATTTTCTTGCAGAATGACTGCAGTGGCGTATTGATTTATGTAAAAAGTCACCCAAAACACATTTTCTTGCAGAATGACTGCAGTGGCGTATTGATTTATGTAAAAAGTCACCCAAAACACATTTTCTTGCAGAATGACTGCAGTGGCGTATTGATTTATGTAAAAAGTCACAAACACATGTAGCTTGAAGGGCGTTACTCGTCCAGTTTTGCCTCAAGCTCCAACAGACAAAAATTGTTGTTTCTTCAACCCTGTTATTGACTGTTATCTTTTAACCCTCCAGGCCATGGATGTGCTACGAGAGGGGTACAAACAGAACCATTATTATGTTCTGTACAAGGATTTCCTCATGTATACCTGCAGAACAGGTGTAATAATAATAATGATACCTTTGACTCAGAGAATCAAAATTGAGAATTTAGGTCACTGAAGTCTGTAGTTTGTCTTGTCTTATAGGTCAAAGACTAATTTTCATTTTCTCAAAGTCTGATTATCTGACAGATCCATACCAGGAGTCTCTAATCATCAAATGTAATTTGTTAAAGCATAAACAGATGTAAAGAAATCAATTTTTTCCATAATCCATCAGGGGAGCTACCGTCTTGTTAAGAGGAGCTGAGATCACCTGTAGTTTGCACCCTGCCTACAATAAATAATAAATTAATTTTGTGTTAAAATGCATTTTAATGTGCATTACTGAGATTGTAACAGATCTAATATTACCAAATTTTATTTAGTAATGCGCTATATCACTGCGTTACAGCAAAAAACAATACATTACTGTAATTGCGTTACTTTTGTAACCCGTTACTCCCAACACTGATGAGGTATGTAGTATACAACCATGCATACAGACTTTAAATCTAAACGTGTAAAGTTGATCAATTCTTAAAAGAATAGTTTGACATTCAAGGAAATGTTCTTATTTGATGAGAGTTAGACAAAAAAAATGAAACTCAGTCTTTATGCTAAGCTAAGCTAATCGTCTGCGGGCTGTAGCTTGCACTTTTTTAGACAGACATGATAGTGGTATTGATGTTCTCATCTAACTCTGGCAGTGTAAATGTATTTTTCTAAATGTCTCTTTGAACAAAATTAACTCTATTAATTAATTAAATTAACTCTGTGACTCATATCAACGCTAGATTGTTTGATTCACTCATGTGGTAACATACTCTTGGCCAAGTAAGAAAGCCATTTAAAAATGACGAAGGTTTCATGGTTTGAGTGTTATTAGCTCCTGTTTTATTCTTGGTTAAGGCTGTTGTGGTTTTGTTTTTCTGGTGTGGTTTCTGTAATTAAATTTTTTGGTCATGTCCTTGTTTGTGTTTTGTTTAGTATTGGTCCACTGGCCTGTACTACGAAGGGAGTTCAACCTACTCGGACTTAACTCTGACTTATCAAGAAAACTCAGCGTTGACAAACTCTGACCACTACACTGGTGTTAAACGGTACTACGACGGTGAATAAATTTAATTTGTTGAGTCGGTGTTAACTTAATTGGAGTTGGTGCGCGTTCGCACAAAAGGTTCATGTTCGGCCGTGCAGGCAGAGTTTTTACGCAATGGCACATGCTCCGTATTTTAACCAGAAGAAGGCACTTTGATAGTGTCAGGAGTTTAAAGGCACGCTAACAGTTATGTAATGGCCTAGTCTTACTATTGCCATTTATAGGTGGACAAACCTTTCAGATAAATCGTATTTGGTTACTGATCCCTGATATCCATTGGGTAATACTCGTTGCCTTTGTTGGTTTAATAAAGACCATCAGGTTCAGGGTCAATTGGAGGCAGATGAAGGGGGGTCTTTTGGCAGAGAGTAGAATTGAAACAAAGGTGGCGGCAGCTTGAGAACCCCCCCGTCCCCTCGAAAGGTGATGCTTAAGTACCAACGAGTGTTATGTGTGATGCACAGTGGCCTGTCAGACGTTTGACATCATGTCGAGGCACTGTAATGATTTAATAAAACATATTAATTTTCTGATTGATCTGGATTTCATATGCTGCCTATTTGTTAAAAAATATTTTTACATTGTAAATGACTCACATGTCTACATTATGGTATGATTGGTTTTTTAAGGTTGAGGTATACAGTCAGACACATAAGCATTAAATTAATTTAATTAGAGATAAGAGAGAAATATAGGCTGTTTTATACACATTTAATTATCAAAATATATATGTGTTTTGCCTAATCAATCCATGGAATTGCATCCTTCAATAACCTACTATAGAAATAACAATAGGCTAAATGAAAACTGAAAAATACATAAATATATTTATGGACCAATCAAAATACTGTTGAAATAAATTTTGAAACGTCTGTAGATAGGTTATTAATGTGTGGTTTGATTGTTTGGATGGTATTAGGCTACTGCAGAAAAATGACAAATATTTTAGCCAGAATCTGTGTTCACACCACTGTTTACAATTACTCAAGTTCATTAGCAGTTTCTCATCCTGTCCATCAACAGCCACATCACAAGCATCGCAGCATCCGCTGGTTATGTGGAAACGATATTTTCCAGAATGACCAACAAAGTGATGCTCTGGGTGCTCTGTGGAGCTCATTAGCTTTTGATCACTCTCAACTTTGAGCAGTCCTGTTCATGGTTTTATTGTAGCTGTTTGAAAGACAAACAGCTATTTAGTGCTGCATGAGTACTTCTGACAAGAAAACATTCATAAAAGGAAGTAGGCCTAACATGCTCCAATACTGCACACAAGGCCTACTACTTCTGGTCCACAGATGTTCATGGAAAATCGTTTCATCATTTGTTTTAGCCTATTTATGGTTAATAAGTTATGGACATGTTGATTTAATAAGATAATACAGTTCATATCTCACAAGTTCCTATCAAAGCCTATTTTTGCGGTCTCACTGTCACACATTGTTGGCCTATGTTTATTATTGTCATAGCTGTGTATTCAGCTATGACAGTATTAACACTAGTCTGTGATAAGACTGAGTGCATCTGTTCACACTGATTTCAATAGCATATAGCTTATTATAATGTCCATTGGTAACAACCTTAATACTTTTCTGAAAACATATTTTAAATTACGATATACCACCAGTGAGTGTGAGCGTGAGTGGTTGTTCGTGTGGCCCTGCGATGGACTGGCGACATGTCCAGGGTGTACCCCGCCTTGCGCCCGATGTCAGCTGGGATTGGCTCCAGCCCCCCGCAACCCTGTATGCAGGATAAGCGGTTGACGATGGATGGATGGATGGATATACCACCACTGGCACACCATCGGGCCTTTGGTTGCCGGGCCCCAGAGGGGTGCCACCTTCAATCCAGAAAAATAGGCGTCCCTTATTTTATTACCTAATGGAAATGGAATGGAATGGAAAAGCGGCTTAACAGTCACACCTGGCCAGGTACACAGAGCCCCGAGGAAGATCAATCCCTGCAAGGCAGCAGGACCTGACAACATTCCTGGGAAGGCACTCAGAGCATGTGCTAACGAGCTGGCTGATGTTCTCACCTCCATCTTCAACCTCTCCCTCAGCCAGAACACCGTACCTTCCTGCTTCAAAACAACAACTATCATTCCTATACCCAAGAAGAACCCGCCCACCTGACTAAATGATTACAGGCCAGTAGCTCTCGTTCCAATCATAATGAAATGCTTTGAGCCCTGGCTCACATTCAGAGCACAATACCGGATCCCTGGACCCAATGCAGTATGCCTGCCGGCCCAACAGGTCACCCTCAGACGCCATCGCTGCTGCCCTCTATTACTCCCTCTCCCACCTAGAAAACAAAGACTCCTACATCAGGATGCTCTTTGTACAGTCATCCCCCACAAACTCACCAACAAACTGTCTGCACCCGAAACTCTGCGAATGGCTCCTGGACTTTCTGACTGGCAGGCCCCAGTCAGTCAGGATTGGTAACAGAACCTCAGCAACCATTATAACAAACATTAACACTCCCCAGGGTTACGTCCTCAGCCCCATCCTCTACATCCTGTTCACTCATGACTGTGCTGCCTCCCACAAGGACAACATCATACGCACTACACAGTAGTGTAGTGCGGACGACACCGTGTGATAGATAATGTGATGTGATGAGATAATAGTGGACATGATGAAGGAGAGGAAACCTCATCAGATACTGTTCATCCGGGAGCATGAGGTAGAGAGAGTGAGCAGCCTTAAATATCTGGGCGTCCACATCAGCGAGGACCTTACTTTGACCCTGAACGCTACTCAGCTGGTCAAGAAGGCTCAACAATGGCTGTACTTCCTGAGGAGACTGAGGAAGTTTGGTATGTCACCTAAGATCCTCAGCGATTTCTACAGGTGCACTTTTGAGAGCATTCTGACCAGCTGCATCACTGTGTGGTCTGGCAACACTACTGCTATGGACCGCAAATGCCTGCAGAGAATAGTCCCTGTCCACAGGAGAGCTGCCTCCATTATCAAGGATACCACCCACCCCCTACACGAACTGATATCCTCGGGTCAGAAATATAGAAGTGTGAAATGTAGGACTACAAGACTGAAGAACTCTTTCCTCCCCACTGCCATCTGACTCCTATACAGTTGATAGATGTGTGGATTCCATAGTCATGCCCATCTTTAAACTGTACCATGCCATGTTAATTGCACTGTTATTGCACATCTGCACATTGCTCCATGCACAATTTCCACATGTATATAATTCATCAACTGTTCATCAAATTCATCAACTGTTTAATTTGTCTGCCTGCACGACAAAGTGTTTATATTTGTTTATTTACATCTGATGAATACACTTTTTGATGCTCATTTAATATCTCTATCTATTTTTATTTTATTTTTATTTATAGATATGTTTTATTTTATTTTTATTGTAGGTATTCGATGTGGACAGCAAAGTAAGAATTTCATTGTACAGGGAAACATGAACATCTGACAATAAACACTTTGAATCTTGAATTCCAGGATGAGCTGGTGTCAGCTGGTATTGTATACAGAATTGCTGAAACACTTAAAAAACTAATTTCAGAACTGTAGAAGTGCCTCTAACCAGCATGTGAAGGAAGAATATGCTTTGACGTTATTCTGGTAAATGGTGCAGCTGTCACCTTCATTCTTTGTACAAATACTGCACAAGATGAGAGGAAATCCTGCCTGGCTGGCAGCCCTCCAAAAAATCTCAAGTTTTTCATCTGCACTTGTCTATTAAAGTGTCAGAGTGGAATGTAGGGACTTGTTGGAGGGTTATAATTAGTGAGATTAGCAGTTATCCCATCTGGGAACACCAGAATATCTTTCTGCTCTACTGGTGGTTTGCGCACCTAAGGACAATTTAAAGATTGCTAACCCTGAGGAAACAGCTGGCAGCCTCACTATATTAGGCACCCCATCAGCCCACACTTTATCCCCAGCCAAATCATTCCCTAGAATCATATGAACACCCTCAACAGGCAACTGAGACCATACACCGACTGACACCTTCCCTACCAGTCAGTCAGAACTGAAGAAGTCCCTTGGATGAGGGACGAAACGTCTTCCAGTATCTTCCACCAAGTCCAGTTGTCCTTGACGTTAACCTTCATTGGATAACATGGACATAATCGGTGTGGATTTTCCCAGATGGAAGGCTTTGATGTTTGACAGAAGTTTTCAAAGTTGTAGTTGTCTGTTTTCTGTTGGACAGGTGTTAGTCGGACTTTAGCAATGCAAATGAAAGCAATTGTTTGATAGCTTTAGCTAGAAGCTGGCCATAATCACCAAGAGAAGTGTCAGTGGTCAGTGGTATAAAATCTGAGTTGGATTAATTTCATGTAGCCTTGTTATTCTCCAGCGCTGTGGTTTGACTTTTCAGGTTAGCGAGAAAATCAGCTGATCAGTCATTGGCAATAAAACGTTAGCTTACAGCATGGAAGCATCAGCCAGCTAAACTTTTACTGCTCTGGTAGAAAAAACATGTAGTTGGATTAATTTCCTGAGACAATCAGGTGATCACTAATTGGCAACAAATAAAACGGTAACAGCAGAGAAGCTCAGATCAGCAGCTAAACTTCACATTTTACTGCCCTGGTGGAAAACATGTATTTATTTTTACTGCTAATATTGACACATAACATGATCATGTGCCTATCAAGTGACCGATAATGAATACTTTCAGAATTTGCATAAAAATGTTTTTTTTTTAATAATGCTTTGCCACTGTGCACACAAATGTGTAATTTGTACTTTCACATGCTAAATGCCCATTAAAAAAGTAGCCACATTTTACCACAATCTGAAGTTATGGCACAAAACTAAAAAAAACATTTTGGTAAGATTTGCAGATTGCTAATCTAATTAAGCAAAGGAGAGGAGCCTTGATTCTCACCAGCCAATGCCTTTGTAAACTTCATATATTATGTGGTTTATAATGGACTGTGGCGCAGAAACAGTGAGGCTTACATTGTCCTGCTATCTGTCAGTGGTCATACTTGATGCCCTAGATTTGATAGTTTTTGTGAATGTTCTTCATTTACTTTGTTATGTTAGTCCAGATGTGCCAACCATCCCAAGATGTAACAAAAAGTATGATTACCGTACAGTAAAATAATGTATTACAAGAGTATGAGACACCATGTAACACTTCATTTCTTGATGTGGCTGTTGTTTAATGAACAAGTAATAACAGTAATATTCACAATAACATGTGGTTTTACTGAATAATCAAGTAAATATAATTTCTTAACATATCAATCTAAAGAAACCTGATTTCTTGACTGGCAACTCTCTGCTATCTCACAGAGGACATCTTTTGTTCTGTCTCAGAAACAGAAGATATACAACTCACTTGGATTGGGTGGGGTGGGGGGGGTTCTCACCACTAGATGCCACTAAAACTTACACACTGAACCTTTAACTGATTTCAAGTGAAAAATGTGTTTCTTCTTTTTTATTACTTTTAAAATATGTTTACAGCAAAGCCTGATGTGATTTCTCAAGACAAAAGGTTGCTGAAGGTTCTTCTGGGGAGTGGGATCCTTTCCCCTGGTGCTGGGATTGCTGCTATGAGCTCGCATGTTTTGCTGAAGGTCCTTTCTGGGCAATTGGGGACTTCTGTGGTCCAAGAAGAGCTGCAGGGGTCCTGTTGAGGCTGCTGTTGGTCCAGTCATGGCCTTCCGTGGTCTAACTGAGGCTTCTGGGAGATCAAGCAGGGCCATTACCTGGGCATCTTATTGGGCTATTTGTGGTCCTGATGAGGGTCCATTCAGTTGTGTGTGGTCCAGTCTACATTGTAGAGGTACAGGAGTACAGGATTGTTTAAAGAGTAATAATACTTTATGTAGGTTAAAAGTTAAAGTTCAGGTGACCAGGGTTAGGGTAGGGTTAACCCTTGTTTTGTAATTTAATTTAATGATTAATTATTTCTTAGCTGTTATGACTTAAAGAATTTGTTTGATTGCATCGTTAATATTATTTTAGTTCATTTCAGCACCTATTTAGGCTTTTGTTTTAAATGTACGGGTAGCTTGGACAGGTGGGTCTACATAGGCTATATGGGTAGTTACGTTTAGCACTGGGAGGCACCAGGAAAGGTTGGGCTTAGGGAAACACTGATCGACTGATCACCATTTTCTTAAATTTTATATATAGACGAATCAACTAATCGGTTAATTGAGTCAATAGCCAACAGATTAATCGACAATAAAAAGCTACTGGAATTGTATTTAAACTTATAGCATAACCGATCACCTTGTCTCACAATTCAATTTCACAGTTTGTTTTAAACAAACAAACAATAAAGTTTATCGGAAAGTTACTTTGCCAGGACCAGTGTTACCACCTATAAAGGTAGGTGTATCTGCATCACCGACTGTTTGCCTTCGCTTGAATTCAAATGCCCTGAGTGAGAAAAGGTAGTCCACCTGCATGCGTTTGTAAACAAACAAAAAAAAAAGAGCCACCTCTTCAATTTGCATCAAAGTTCAAACTTCGACAGCTGAAAGAGTCTGATTGTAACATGGGAGAGTTTGCCATTTAGCCAGTCTTGCACCAAACAGTCCAAACAACAATTGTACTTATTATTATTATTATTATTAGGTACAAACTAAAAGAGAGACCTGCTGAAAACCAAGCAGATGCAACTATTACATTGTTATTTCATTGTTACTTAAATGTGAGAAGACTGCAAGGCTTCAAATAGGAACCTCTCTGGTTGTAATGTCAAGAGAAGCCTGTAGAAAAGGCAGATTGTGCAGTTTACAAGTAAATAAACCCAGAAGTAGAGACAATGCAACGCTGCCACCCTGTGAATAATGAGTGCGATTGCCATTGCCTACTACAGTAAATAGTTTCAGTTTAGGTACACCAAGCTAAAACTAATCCAGTCCTGCAGAAAAATAGATCTTAATGAAGGTTATAGTGTTTTTTTCTTATTTGCATAACGACTTGTTAATGTGTTTTTACTTTTTTATCTAGAGAATGGTTGTTGGGCTGAAACAGTAGATAAAAACAGATTCATAAATGATGGAGTTGGACAGAATTTTTACTCTAAAAAAGTACCTGTAATTTACTTCAGCACACATATGTTGCATCTCCCTCATAAAATAACAATGGCAGCAATTAGTGCCACAATGAGACATTTACAAGCACAGTGTTTTATGTCTGGAGTTTACTGCAATAAAAATAAAAAACAAGCACCATCCAGCACCGCTGAAGATTGGACCACTAATACATTTTAACCACACACTGTACAAGTGTGTTGAACCTGGTTCCAGCTCCAGTTCAGTGTCTAAGTTTTAGTGGCATCTAGTGGTGACGGTTGCGAATAACAACCAGTGTGTTTATTTTAGTGTTTAGTGTGTTTATGTGCTCTTAAGTCGTAATGTGGAATCAACATGGACGCTACAAAGATGTGTTGGATTAGCATTATCAGAGCATATAAACAAGCAGACATCTAGATTACTCTACATGGACAGCAAACAAACCGTTATGACCACATTACAAGTTTGCAAAATATGTAAATATGCAATTTGTGATTTGATCATAGAGGGGATAATAAACAGCTTGGTTCTCTTTTGGGAGGTCATTAGAAAATTACATGTGGACAAGAGTCTAAGATTGAAACCCTTAAGATATAAGATTAATTTGTTTAATGTCAGGGACTTAATTTGACAGAAGCTTTATTGTAATTTACCACATTTCCTCAGTGTAATAGAATATACAAAGTTGGATAGGTCTAAACTGTGTGCGCTCTCTAACGAGATGTGAACACTAAACCAGTGAGCTCACCAGGGGCCTGCCTTCATCCCTATGGATCTGTGCATCACTACAAAGCCTCCCTCGTCTCACACTCATAGCGCCCAAATGGTGACCAGCCAGTGGTGCTACAGCCCCCAAAACATGCAGGCATGTCTTTTAACTTAGCTTAGACCTACCACTTCCACAGCACTCCTGGAAGCCATGACGGCCACACCTACCAAGATGTCCCACCCGCTGCCTACTGGAGCTACAGTGGAGCTGCTGGAACCCAGAGACCCTCTCAAGGCCTCAATCCTTTAGTCCACCCCTCTCTGTACACTCTGCACCCAGGTTTGGCCCGTGCCAAGGCTCTGAGACGACAACCACACATCTATGGACCTGCCTGACTCGTCTTAGTGTCAGCCCAGGCTTTCAGGGTAGAAGACGTCCATGCATTACATCTCGTTATGAATACTTGCCTTTTGTCCAGTGTCCTTACAGGTACATCCACACTCATCATCCAGTTCTTACACCTTCATCTTCCAAATCAAGGACTCACACCCCTCAACACACCCTGTCTCTGCCTCTACATCCGTGTTGCTAGACCATCCTCCCTGGATTCAGGATCAGTGATTGGATGCTCAGGTATTAGCACATACACAAGTAAACTCCAAATATAGCCGAAGAAAGCAACAATCAGGGTCCAAACTATGCAGGTTGCGAAAAATGAAACATCTTCGGAGTCGAGGACCAGATGCAGAGATTAAAGCGATGAGCCAAGCCATTTTTGAGATAATTGCAAAAACATGAACTTGATTATTACAGCGTCACCTTGACATAAATTAGTGTTCAATACCCAAATTACTTATGTCTGAGTAGTGGGAGGAATAAGCACCCACCTCCCAATTTTTGTGTTTCTAAGTTTTAATTTTGTGTAATATTTTTTTTTTTTCAGGGCTGTTGTTCAGTGGCCTGTACAAAGGAAGTTCAACCTACTCAGACTTAACTCAGGGTTATCAAGCAAACTCAGGGTTAACAAACTCTGACTGCTGTAACACTGGTGTGAAACGCTACTACCATGGTGAATAAGATCCAAGATGAATGTGGAGGAGTTACAAGAAGTTAATATTCACAAATTTACAAGTTAAAAACTTGAATATATTCGCTGACATTATAGTCATACATTTGTGAGAGAAAGTCTGAAAAAATAATTTTTTTTCCCCCAGGAACTACATACTTTGCAAGGCTGCAACATCACTCACACACGTCTGCCATTTATTCAACATGCAGTGGAAAATTATTTTATTATTATTAGACTTCGCAATCGGATTTACTCGTGAGTTTAGCCCACAATCACAATATTATCATGCACCTCAGAGACTTTGCCTAAATTTGGCATATACAGAAGGAAACACCAGAGTGATTTTTTGTGACTTTAATTTCAGGGAATTTCTGATTTTTGTTCTTGTAAATTTACCACTTTTATCTTGAATTTTCTTCTCTCGGTTTATTAACCCCCACCCTGGCTCTGTATTTTTTGGACACGTAAATTAGTCAATCTAAATAAAACATTTAGGATAATTCAATTGGAGCCTGTAGATGGGCTACATCTAAGAAACTGGCCCATTAATTAATTAAGATCTCTATACCACAGAGGCTGCAGGGCTCCCTGTATGAACGTAATGTTAGGCTATAGCCTAGCCTATATGATGTGTTAAGAAAAACTTCATTTCAGCTGCAACCCCAGTGGAACAAATCAGGATGAAAACATGTTTTATCAAGCGTACTTCATCATTAACACTGAGTTTAGATGTGGTGTGTAGTCGACATATAGGCCACAGGGTAACCTCGAGTTAACCCACAAACAAAACCTGCTCGGAGCAGTTTAGAGATGCAGCCAGCGTAAATTGCCATGGCAACAGATCTCGGGTAACCCCTATCCACCTTTCGTAGCACGGGTTAATCGGGAAGTTACACCCGACATCACAAAGTTACTCCTGAAGTTACCTGGATAAGCCAGTTACCTCGCTTCGTAGCACAGGACACTGGACTGCATTAGTTTTAGCTTGGTGTAGCCTAATAAACTGAAGATGTGTGTTTGAACCGGTTTGAATGTTCTGTGCCGTCAATAGTTAATGACACTTTTTTATCACAAGGTGGCACCTGGGCTAATTGCCTTGTAGAGTATTTGGGACTGTTTTCTCATTTGGCAAGGGGCTGCTGTCAAGACCAGATCAGACCTCCCTGCTCCCTGGTTTTCCATTTAGTTTGGTTTTCTTTGGTTGGACTGTTGTGGTATTTGTTTTGTTTGCATGCTACAACACCTTCACACATACATTCATGCAACCATCATCCTGCACAGACACTACTGAAACCACAGACTTCATACCTCATACTTTATGTATGCTGATTAGTCATTTGGTCCAGCTGTGTGCTGGTTTTTGGTGCTTTGTCTTGGGAGATGCATCATGTGTTTTGGTTTTCAGGAAACCTTAGTGCCTGATTGGGATAAGGTTTTTGTGTGCTGATCAGAGGGTAAGTGTAACTGTGTTTTTGGTACACTCTGTACAGGCATTCACCATTAGGCAAAAGTGGTGTTTCCCCTTTGGGTTGCGTCAGTTTGTTGTTTTCATAGAGTTGTGGTGATGTGGTTAGTGTCAGCTGTTTTCGGACAAGCTGTCTCGGGGGCACATCCGTGTGATTTTGTGGGGTGCCTGTGTGCAGGTTCCTCCACAGATCCGCTGGTTTTGCGTGCGTAAACACCCACCACAAGCCGCATGAAGACTAGGGGTGAGTAGTTAGTTTGTGTTAGGCAGTCAGGAGGGAAATGTTTGTGTTTGGGGCTGTGTGTATCTGCAGCTAACATTACTGTCTGATTCGTAAGCAGTAGTTATGGCTTCTTTGACTTTGGTTTTTTTGGTGTGCCTATGGTGGCATTTACCAGCGGCTTTAAGAGAGCAACTAGTCAGGAACACAGAGCATTATGGTGTTAGTGAGTGGTAAGGATGACATTAAAAATGTTGTCATCTTTGGTTGAGCAGGATGTCTTGCAGAGAAGTAAACTTGCTGTGGCGGCGCCTGTTTCTGTGCTGGTGTTACCACCAGGGACGGTTGAAACTGTACATCAGTGCTTTGTCTAATCTTAAATGATGTAGTACTAAATTTCCTTAAACCTTGTGTATCTTGGGGTTTATTGTACATTTTGGTCTGGTTGGGGGATTAAAACTTTGGCACTAGGAAAGTAAACCATCCAGGTTAGCAAATGACTCTGTGGGTTGGCCTGCTAGTTTTGGTAAAATACATTAAGCGCTTGGCTCATGCTTTGTTTGTAACTTTGTTTCCTTGTGCTGTGCATCTTGGGACGACTTGGTTGGCTAGTGAGCCTTTGTTTGGAAGAAACTTTGGAGGAAACTTTGGTTTGGTTGGTGATCGTTCCAGTTTTGTGTGTATTTGGTTGCTGGAATCTTGGTATATTATGTCTAGCAGAAGACCAACTTGTTCGTTTGGGATGAGCTTCGGGTGCTCATTTTCATGTGAACTTTAGGTCAGGGCCTTGACCCCAACTTCCCAGTTGTCAGTATTGTGTGTTCTGCAAGACCGGATCTTGGTGTGGTTTGGAGCCTATGTCAAAAGCAAGGATAATGTTGTGGTGGATGCTCTGTCTTGTGTCCCAGCTGTGTTGTGTAATTTTATCTCTGGTGACCAGCCAGAGTGTTTGTTCTATAATGTTTTTGTTGTGTATTTGTAGGTAGTAGGTTTTGGGTCCCCTGTTTTAAGGGGGGGGGGGCTGCATTCGGCAAGGGGCTGCTGTCAAGACCAGATCAGACCTCCCTGGCCTCACAGACTACATACCTCATACCTTAATTATGTTAATTTGAAGTAACTATTGACTTGGTTTATTTTCATTAAATAAACACATCCACACCCTTTTGTTGTGGCCTTTTGAGCCAGGTCATACCAGTGTGTTATCACTGGTTCCCAAACTTTTTCAGCTCAAGACCTGTAAGAGAAATCTGGTGTCTCTCTGGGACCCAAATTTACAAAAATAAATCTACATTTACAAACTACGGATAAAGGGCAAAACAAACCATGTATATAAAGTATACATTTTCTTTTTAAAGTAAACAAACAACGGTCTATTTTCTTTTCCTTTCTCTGCTCTCATTTTCTTATCCCTTCCCATCATCACCAATGATATTTACTCTGGGCTCAGTTATTGAAAGTGCCATTATGAAGTCATGCTGATCATTTAGTCTGTTTCTGGTATGCTAAAGTCAGAATGCCAGATTCACACAAGTATGTTGTCACATATTGAATCAACAGATCTTGAAGGATTCTTCTTTGAAAAGAAAGTCTACTTTCCAAGATGTTGCATTTGGAGATACCTGTCCAATTTACTCATTTTAAAACCGTCATTACTGAGCACTTCCCCACATATTACACCGTGAAGCAACTATAAACTTGTCCTTGTACTCTAGACATTGGATCAACAGTGACAGATCACAGACAAGGGTAGCAAAAAAGAATGCTCATTCACATATTATGAATTTTACTCCAATTGGCATCCCTACCTTTGGGAAACACGGTATTAAACATGTTTTTGCCTTTCCCCAGCATATGCATCGGCCCTCATGGAGTCCACTGCACCTGCCCCCCTTTCCAGATCCTGCCAGAAGATCAGCAAGGATGAGGCTAGTTGGCCTGTATCTCTCACAGCATTCACGGTTTAACACAGGGCGTAGATGTGAAACCAGAACAAATGTTTTGGTTCCCAGTTTTCAGCTGGGGATTATTATAAATGAAAGCAAAGTCAGATGAGTCCTACAATTCATATTATCCTTGGCCAAAGACGTACTCAATTACATTTGTCTTTTTGTGAGATATGTCAGAAACCTGCCAAGAGAGATTTTGATAAAATCTGGTTAACAAATAGACCACGGGTCAATTATTGCTTTCTTGAGCATACCTCTGATGTTGGTGCATCCACACGTCTCAAAAAGTTCCAATCTCGTGTTTTGGACTTGTAGGTTATGTTTGAACTGAATGTGCTTTATTGCCTTAATGACACCTCAAAAATATAAGAATACATTATTAGTTTTTTATATAAGACATATTTAGCCATTAATACATCTGTTCAATACATTTATAAAATACTATATATATATATATATATATATATATATATATATATATATGCAGCAGCAGGCAACCTGCCTGTAAACTGTATACTGTCTGGGGGACAGGGACACAATATCTACATTTAAACCATAGACTGTGTGATTTAAAGCTGGTAAAATGACTAACATCATCGAACAGTGTAATAAGTAGTGATAATGTAAATATGGACAATTGGTAATAGAGAAACAGTAGTGTTGTATTTTATGTTGGCTACTAAACCTTTCACTTTTTCAAGGATTTATGTTGTTACAAAATGTTAATTTGTGGATGTGATATTGTGCAAAGATGATAAAAAGATGTATAAAATAATATAATTTGATTTTGAGCTGCAGACATCATAAAAAAACAAATATGGTAGCCTGTAACATAAATAACAAAAATCTTTCTTATTTTTGGCAAAGAATCTATAAATTTCTTTAAGATATCATCGATTGAGTTTTAAAACGAACATCTCTTGATTTTCTTTGTAGGGTTTGTACGTTGTACACAAATACCTTTTGTCCCAGTCGGCTTGCCGTACAGCACCCAGCCGTTACGCACCTTATGTGCGTGTTTGCGTCATGGATTTTCCCACGTGCAGATGTTTATGCTCCTCGTGCACGTCTGCCAGAGACAGTCAGAAAGATTTATAGAAAGCAAAGGGAGACTGGAGGAAAACCTACAAATATTTTAACTTAAAACATTAAATTAATGAATGAGAAAACTCATTAATACGGATTTATGTTATATCGCCGACTGTTTTATGGTGTAACACACTCCTCTAATAAGGGGACTATTATGCTGCCTTCAGGACACATAGGAAAAATAATACACATAAGCTTCATGTTTAAAGGGTCGTTAACTTACAACCCTGAAACATGTCTACCTTAAAAAATATCTGTGTGGGACTAAGAATTATAGAAAAAAGATGAAGAAATTTCAGTTTTTAAAAATGTATTTCCTAAGGCATATTGGTTGATAGAATTAGGAAAGAAATGCGTTGTTTCAACCTTAAAGGCTCTTGCAACATATCACATCCAGAATGGGACACACCTGAATTCTAACACAAATCAATTATTTCACTTATTATTTAACACAACGCAACACTTTGCGTTTGTTTTGCGTCATTTTGCGATCGTTTCGCGTATCCTTAGTAATTATGGATCTCTTTGTAGTGGGTTTTATGTGTCTTAGTTGTTGTTTGTACTTAATCCACATACATTATGACATTTTTTTACTGACTTTATTGACAGTGTTGGCACAAACATACAACATGTAAAGACGCAAACAGGTCAGTTGTGTCCCGTTATGGGTGTAATATGCTGCACGAGACTGACCTTTAAGGTTGAAACCAGGTTGAAACAAGGAATTTCCCTGACATGCTTTCCTAACTCTTTAACATCTAACATCATGTCTTGGGAAATAATATAAAGTATCAGTATCGTTTCTTTTACTACTCTCATCATGGAACTTGAACGCCACATCGTTCTACCAGTTAAATCCCTCCCCGGATTTGACAACACGCACCTTGACTGCTTGTAAACAGAAGCTCACACGTGACACCCCGAGAGCCGAGCCGCGCGACCGCATTGTCTGTGGATCGGACAAAGAGCGACATCAGTCTGCGCGAGCATCGGGGCAGGTAACCACGCAGACAGGTGTCATGACAACCGACGTTATATCTTCCCCGACGTGAAGCCGGTGTCGGTTAAACCGCTGCGTGCGTCCGTTGAACTTCTTCATGTCTGAATCCCAAATCCGACCGTTAGGAGGGACAACGACGGTAGCTGCGTTTTCACCAGCTCGCGCGCAGCTGGCAGCGGGTAAACAAAGCTGGGAAAAGCCTTTGTTTCACCTCCTAATTCAGCCGGTCGGTTCGCTCGCTTCATCTGCGCCAAATCTTACTTTTCTATCTGGCGTTTAACGTTAGCTGTCCGTAGCTAGCTGTAGCCTTTTAGCCTTCGACATCAGAAGAGATTTTTTTTTTTTTTTTTTTTTTCAGGCCAACGTTAATCTGCTCGTCTTTTTTTTTTACTGGCTGGATGAGATGTCATTCACGATGGAGGATAACTTGGAGTCCGGATGGGTGTCCGTCCGACCCAGAGTCTTCGACGAAAAAGAGAGGCATAAATTCGTCTTCATCGTGGCCTGGAACGACATCGAGGGAAAGTTCGCCATAACCTGCCACAACAGAACCGTACAGAGACGGAGCACGTTTCTGGACCCGCTCCTCGACGGCACTAGCCCCGCTTTTCTCCCTGCCCCCGGTGCCTCCGTGGCAGAAAAACGCACAAAAAGTCCTCTCAAGACGAAGAAAGATGAAGTCTGCCAAACGGGTAAAGTTAGACCGCACTCTTTTCCCAAAGGAAAACCCGCAACAAAGACTCATGTTGGAGGCAAGACGGCTTCAAAAACATCGGAGTGTATCAGCCACACATTAGGGTCCTGGGATATTGTGACACCGAAGGTTATAGATTTAGAGATCCTAGATCTCGTGGATGCCCCGCTGTCTCCGGAGGATGCAGACCAAGAGGCCGGGGAGAGCAGCGGGCGTGAGGGCTTCAGCTGGGCCGGGCTGTTCTCCTTCCAGGACCTGAGGGCAGTCCACCTCCAGCTCTGCGCCGTCAACTCGGACCTGGAGCCGTGTTTACCCTCGTTTCCGGAGGAGCAGTCCGGCGTGTGGACGGTGCTTTTTGGCGCCTCCGGGGTGTCGCAGCGGGAGACGGACGCCCTGTGCTACCAGCTGCAGGTGTACCTGGGCCATGCCCTGGACACCTGCGGCTGGAAGATCCTCTCACAGGTGCTTTTCTCCGAAGGCGACGACACGGAGGAGTACTACGAGAGCCTGAGCGAGCTGAGGCAGAAAGGCTATGAGGATGCTCTGGAGAGGGCCAAACGATCCATGCAAGAGGTGAATTAACTTATCTTTGCTTTCAGGTAGTTTGATTTATGTTTTTGAAATGCACATGGGATGTAGGGCTGGGCAATAAAACAAGATTCATGATTATCGCGATATAATTTTCCTAAATAACAACATAGCAAATAAATTTTAATCACGAATGAAGCAGCACTTAATTTTTCTATGAAGATATATATATTTTCTTGAGGAAAAGAGACTCATTTACTCATGTTTATTTGTTTATTTAAAAAGATGATATCGTAATTGTTTTGAATGTTCTGCCACAGATTTGTTAAGTGATCCATTTGCTCCTGACCTGGAGCAAAAATCAGCCTATAGACGTAAAAGAAACAATGATCTGACTTTTATCATTATAATTGTCATATTGAATGATATTAAATTATTTTATCGTGACAACATTTTTGGTCATATCGCCCAGCCCTAATGGGATGAGAACCCTTTTGGTACTTGATGTTGTGAGTTCATAAAAAGCCTCTTTAAAGTCAGTCCTATATTACATGGGAAGGCTTTTTTTGTAAGGAGGAGTCAGGACAACCGCAGACTGGTGAGTTTTTGGAGCATAATTGTGCCTCATGGTTTGCTTATTCTCCTCCTCTTCCTCTTGCCTCCCCTCCTCCCCTTGTGATCTACCATCTGTTGCTGCACGTTCACAGGCCTGAAATATGATCTGGTCTGGCCAGACATTGCTCTGTAGTTTTAAAGGGAGTCACATAAACATAGGAGAACAATTAGAGGTGGAGTTACGCCTCCACAGCTGTTGAGATTATTTCACTGTTCAGTCCAGACAGATGAAGACATGAGTTTAGCTCAACAAGCATGTAAGAAGCTAAAGTATACAATATTTTACCTGCAGGAAATGTGACAGATATTATAGAGCTGTTAGAGTAGACATTAGTGACAAATCCAACTAGAGCAGCTACTATAAAATCACGGTCAGTCACAAACTCTTTCACCTCCCGCTAGGACTGGACGATATGGCCAAAAATGTTATCACGATAAAAAGTTTCATATCTTTCGATATCGATAATTATCACGATAAGTATCAAATTGTTATTTCTTTTGAGTTTTAAAGGCGGATTTTTGCTACTGAGGGAAAGTTGAAGAAACCTGATGGTTATTTGTGGTTTAAACTCGTCTTTATGGTCAACACTTGATGCCAAACAGTGGATCATTTCACAAATCTGAGGTAGAACATTCAAAACAATTATGATCAAATCTTTTTCAACACATATGCATGAGTAAAATTTTGTAAAAGCTTTTTTTCAGTCCTTTTTCCTCAACAAAATAACCATCTTAATAAAAAATTAAGTCCTAATTCGTGTATGATTCAAGTGAATAAAATCAAACATTTATTGAATATTTGCTATATTGTTGTTGGAAAAAAATTATATTGCGATTGTTATTGTTTTATTGTCCAGCCCTACCTCCAGTGTTGTTTTTGTTTGACTGATTGACACACAAAGCATTCAAACAGCTTGGTCTAACCAGGAAGAAATTCTTTAATGACATATCTCACTTGTTTGTTTTGAAGGCGATCATTTGGTTGCACCTGGTTTTATTAAAATGACACATCACTTAATAGATATGGCCTGATCTAGTGTATTAGGGCTGCAACTAACTATTATTTTCATTATCAGTTAATCTGCTGATTATTTACTCAATGCATAATTTTATCTATAAAATGTCAGAAATTTAAAAAAATGGCTGCCATAATCTCCCACAGCTCTAGGTGATTGTTCAGAACCCAAAGTTTACGATCATGTACGACGTAAAAAGAGATCTCATCCTCACACTTGAAAACCTGGAACCAGTCAATGAACTAAAACTAGGGTTGCAATTAACAAATTTTTTCATTATCGAGTAATCTGTCTGTTATTTTTTCAATTAATTGTTAAATCCAGAAAATGGTGAAAAATGTTGATCAGTGTTTCCTAAAGTCCAAGGTGACGTCCTCAAATGTGTTTTTTTATTTTTGTCCACAACCAAAATGTATTTACTTTACTCTCACAGAGAAGTATAGAAACCAGAAAATATTTACATTTCAGAAGCTGGAATCATAGAATTAGGATGATTTTTCTTTGAAAAATAACTAAAAGCGATTTATTGATTAACAAAATAGTTGGCGATTAATTTAATGGATTTATCAATTGATCATTGCAGCTCTGTTTAAAACACGGATTCAGTTATCAGAATCAAAATAGTGACCAATTTACTTTCTCTCTGTTTGCATGTGAGTACGGTACAGTGGCCCTAAAACTAACTGGAACAATTATGCATGTAAACTAGAGCCCAACCGATTTTTAAGACTGATACCAATTTTGATGATTACGATATTTTGCCCAATATTCTTTTTTTCTCCCCATCTAGATTATCCCTAACATTTGTTTTGTGTAGTGATGAGACTTCACTAAGATAACAAGACGTAAAACTTAAATTAAAAAAGCCTAGTCCCAGTTAGACGCCTGGTTACTGGCCTGGTGTGGCTCCACGTTTTGACAAATAAATGCAGGTCTCAATTAGAAGCCTGGTCTGGTTTTTATAGATTTTATGGTTTTTATCATCATTTTAAGGAAACAATGAGCACCAAAGTATTATTCATTCCGATTTACCGGCATAGTAAAGGATGTAAAGGCCTGTCCCATATAGACGCCTGTCCTAAAGGCAGGGTGCTATTTGATTAATTGAAGTTTTACCGTAAAAAAAAGTAAAGCTGATAGGTATGTTTTGTGGTGGATTTGTTCCAAACAAATGTATTGCCAACAGGGTAGTTGCAGAGCTCCGTTTCTTTTTTAATTATCATTTATCGGCTGTTATAAGCACCAATCATATCGGCACACTGATTCATTGGTCGGGCTCTACAATAAACATCATATCCTGGATAAGGCTGTATCCTGGTTTTAAGAAACCTGAATATGCACTGCTTTTGGTTTTGAACTGTTACAAGCAATTTGAAGACGTCACCTTGGGCTCGGTGAAATGGTGAGGGGACAGTTTCCACTATTTTATGACATTTTTTGGACTCAAAGAAACGTTTAATAATTGAGAAAACAATCGTCAGATTAAACGATAATGAAAATAATCCATAGAACCGAGACAAACACGTCTTCATATTGTGTGTCATGCAGTTGTTAAATGTTTTAATATTTTATCCAACTCATTTTACATAGATGGACATAAAATTAGAAACACATCATGATATAATGTAATCCAGTGCCACACCAGACACTACAGCCTCAAAAACTGTAACTCTGAGAATGAATCAACTACAACAGAGTTTGTATTTATTGCAGCACAGTTTTATTGGATTGCGCGTGTTTCCAATTTCCTGGCCACGAAGTCCATTCCTGATAAACCTTTACTGGAGGTAATATAATAAGCAGCATTTAAGAAAGCTGTGGTCTAGACTTAATGCCATGTTGAGAGAGGAACAACAACAGGATATGTTTTACTTCTCTTAGTAAAATAAAGGTTTTATTTTAATTTTTTAACATACACTAATATGATGGTTTATTTTCTAATGTACTCTAGAGCTGCAAAATGTTGTCAAATATTTGATCGGGCAATCTACAAGCAATTAATCTGAAACTATTTTGATAATTAATTAAAAGTTTTTGTAATTTTTCAAGAAAAACAGTCCCAAATTTCCTGGTTACAGCTTCTCAAATTTGAGAATTTTATGCTTTTCTTTGTAGGACAGTTAACTGAATATATTTGAGATTTTAACTAATTACGATAATAAAATGTACTATATAGCTCATGCAGCTCTTCTATAACACTTGCAACTATGAAGAGAAGATTACAGACTTGGATTAAAATATTATTGGATTAGAAGAAAGCATTACTTGAAGACGCTCACTGGCTCCGTCTCTCGCTTCTACTGGTGATGGTGTTTTTGGCACCCTTCGCCTGGTTATTTTTGGTGTGTGTGGAGCAGCTGAAGAATCACTGTTGTACCCATATCACAAGTTGCAGCACCAATCTCAACCCTGCTTGTGGTGTAAACCGGGCACAAGCTGCAAAAACACTAGTGGAAAACAATCCACATGTGGAGGCCATGAATCTGTGGATCATTGACCAGAGACTTGTAGTTTTTCCTTATCAGTGGCCTGTTGTACAGAATGAGGATAACAGCTTGTCTACAGTTAGCCTGACATGTTGCAAGCTAAGTTAGATTTTAATGGTCCTGCTGGGCTCTTTTGTAGTTCATGGGTGATGACAATGTAAAGCATGTGAAAACTAATTAAACATTAACTACATTTGAGTAGTAGTAGTAATGAGGAGGGGGGTAAAGCATAACAGCATGAGTACAGCAGGCTTGACCAGTTATATTACAGTGTTTTAAAGGTGTAAGTATAATGTAAACCTGGCATAATCAGAATCAGGTTTATTGCCAGGTACATTTTCACGTACGAGGAATTTGCCTTGGTATAAATTGGTGCTTACAGTACACAAAAAAAATTAAAAAGTAAGGAGATCAAAAAATGTACAAGTATACAAAAAAATACAATAATAAAATACTGCCAAGTATGTGCAAAAGTTCGCAACATGAGCATAAAGCACAGTTGAGTATTGTTGTAAAGTGTGGGGTCAGGAGTGTGTGTGTGGGTTTTTTTGGGGGGGGCATGAGAGTCAGTGACAGTGGGGACCCGGGCCTTGTTGAGGAAGCCCACTGCCATCGGAAAGAAACTGTTCTTGTGGCGAGAGGTTTTGGTCCTGATGGACCGCAGCCTTCTGACAGATGATGGGGGTGTAGAAGTGCACCATCATTGTCTTTGGCTGGCTGAACTTCTTCATCAGGAACAACATCCTCTGCTGGGTCTTCTTGGTGATGGAGTTAATGTTTAGCTCCCACTTGAGGTCCTGGGAGATGCCCAGGAAGTGGAAGGAGTCCACAGTGGCGACTGCAGAGTCACCCAGGATGATGTGGGAGGGTGGGGCTGGGTTCTTTCTGAAGTCCACATCCATCTCCACTGTCTCCAGAGCGCTGAGCTGAAATCCACAAACAGGATCCTGGCGTAGGTTCCTGGGGAGTCCAGGTGCTGGAGTATGTAGTGAAGGTCCATGTTTACTGTGTCGCTCTGAAGGCAAACTGCAGGGGGTCCAGGGGTGGATCAGTGATTGATTTTAGGTGGGACTCAAAGGAGTTCCCAACCACAGATGTAAGGGCGACTGGTCTGTAGTCATTTAGTCCAGTGGTCCTTGGTTTTTTGGAGACAGGGATGATGGTGGAGGCTTTGAAGCAGGCTGGCACATGGCATGTCTCCAGTGAGGTGTTAAAAATGTCTGTTAACACCGGAGACAGCTGATTGGCGCAGTGCTTCAGGGTGGATGGGGAGACAGAGTCCGGCCCAGCTGCTTTGTGAGGTTTCTGCCTCCTGAACGGTCTGTTGACGTCCCTCTCTAGGATGGTAAGAGAGGGGGAGGAGGTGGGGGATGAGATGGAGGACTGTGGCCGATAAGTGGTGTGACGGGGGATGGTGTCAGGTCTGTCCCATTGTCTTTCAAAACCACAGTAAAACTGGTTCAACTCGTTGGCAAGGTCGTTTATGGAGTGGGGGGGATTTAGGTTTGTAGCTAGTGATCTGTGTGGATCCTCTCCAGACAGAAGCAGAGTCATTTCTTGAGAACCGGTGCTGTAATCTCTCTGCGTACAGCTGTTTAGCATCTCGCACCGCCTTCCTAAACCTGTACTTTGACTTCTTAAACCTGGCCCAGACTCCACTCCTAAATGCCTCTTCCTTTTCAAACCTCAGCTGTCTGAGCTTAGCGGTGAACCAGGGTTTGTCATTGTTATAACTCAACCTGGTCCGTGTTGGAATGCAGCTGTCCTCACAGCAACTGATGTAGGATGTCACAGCCTCTGTAAACTCATCCAGGCAGTCCTGAAAACATCCCAGTCAGTGCAGTCCAAACACGCCTGGAGGTTCTCTACAGCTTCACTGGTCCACTGTTTTGATGTCCTCACAACAGGTTTACACAGTTTTAGCTTTTGACTGTAAGCAGGAATGAAGTGAACCATGGCATGATCAGAGAGTCCCAGTGGAGCTTGAGGGATGGCGTGATAGGCACTGCTTACTGCGGTGTAGCAGTGATCCAGAGTGTTCCCCTCTCTGGTTGGACATTTTATGAACTATCTGTATTTGGGGAGTTCATGGCTGAGGTTTCCTTTGTTAAAGTCACCTAGAACAATAACCGAGGAGTCCGGGAATGTCTGCTCTACCCAGAGTATCTGGGCGGCCAGCGTGCTTTGTGCCTTGTGCACAGTGGCCTGTGTGATGTAAACACCGAGCAGAAAGTAGCTAGCAAACTCGCGGGGAGAGTAGAATGGTTTACAGTGTATCAGTAAATATTCCAGGTCATGAGAAAAGTGTTGCTGAATCACTGTCACATCGTTACACCAGCACTGTTAATGTAAAAACAGACACCTCCACCTTTTGTTTTGCCGGAGAGTTCCCTTTCTGCTCTGTGGACCTGGAAGCCAGCCAGCTGCAGCGCGGAGTCCGGTATTGATCCACACAGCCTCGTCTCTGTGAAGCACAAAGCAGAAGATAAATAAAAGTCTCTGTTTTTCCCCACCAGTAGCCATAGTTTGTCCAGTTTATTGCACAGTGAGCGCACGTTGGCTGCAACAATTATTTTCAAAATCGATTTAATCCACCTATTGTTTTCTCGATTAATCATTTGCCCAATAAAATTTTGGAAAACAGTCCCATCAGAAGGTCCCAGTCCTTTTGAGGTGACATATTTAAATACGGTTTTGTGCAAACAGCTGTTCAAAACCTAAACACGTTCAGGTGAAAAAAGACAAAGAAAAACCAGCACAAATTATATTTCGTATAATAAGAACATCTTGTTCTGCAGCACAGGAGTGCCGAGTAGCAGCATCTGTCAACCTATTATAAATATAGCATATAATAGAACATCTATCTATCTATCTCTGTCTGTCTGTCTATATCTATCTATATCTCTATATCTCTAGCCATCTGTCTAGCAGTTTCTAGCTCTGTATCTCTATCTAGCTATGAATTTAGCTATATTATCTATCTCTATCTTTCTATTTAAAGTGATTTAAGTAATTCAATGGCACTCATCCCCCTGTTGATAGAATAATCAATTACCAATGGCTAGGGAACTTGATGGGTCTATCCATCAGCGCACACGATGACTCAAGCCTACCATAAATGTGAAAAATGAATTACTGGATAACTTCTTAGGGTTTCCGCTCTGTTATGTGCCCATTTCGGCATGCCTGTATGTTTTCTGTTGGTACATAGTTTGTGTTTGTCGTGAGTGTTCAAGTGAGCCACGATGCCGCTGTGGGATTAGTCTGCATTACTGGAGCTTTGCGGGACAACATTTTAGCTTAGTTTGTTTACATTACATGATCAACACTGGGGCATGCAGGTAGTGTTTGGTTATCTTGTGTTACTCACTAACATTTATTTGCACTACAGGTAATGCGCATGTTGCCAAAATGTTTCCTATTGAGACTGCTTCTGCTGGCTCCTGGCACCATTGATCCTCTTGATCCCTACATGAAATATGTGAATACAAAGATCCACATTGCTCAAAGGAATTCAATCTGTGGGTCCCAGTTCAGCTGCTTCACTGACAGTGGTATCCCTACGTGCTATTTGTGGGAAAGATAACTGGTATTCCCTTTTTAGACTAATTTTGAATCGTATGGCTCCTAAATTCAGTTCAGTCGTTTCAAAGAGCTATTAAACAGAGGATCTGCTCAGATCAGGGTCAAGGCGTGTTCCTACTGTGAGATATTTCAAGAGAAAAGTACTCCAGCAAGACGGAGCAGATTTAGCACTGACAAACTGGAAGAGTTAGTCCTGATAATAGGGCTGGAGCAGAGATACTATAACTCATATCACTCAGAACGTCCTGTAATTGTGTGTGTTTTCTGTAGACGTAACGGCTACATTTAGCACACAGTCATTTATGTTTTAATGACATCTTGCCATTTGGTTTGGAAAGTAAGAAATCAGTGCATTTAATGTTAAACTAACCCCTGCAGTTCAGCCAGTTTTCTTATATTCATACCATCAACAACAAACATGTAAAATATTTAAATTTAAGATTGGGTATGAGACCACATTTGCGTAATAAAACACTAGTAAAAGCCATTGACATGAAGTCACCAGACGGCAATAAAAAACACAGTTACAAAAACCATAAAGGTATAAAAACAAATTAGACAAAAGCTATGTGACAAGATAACTATGGCTGCATTCAGACTGTATACCCAAGTGACAGGTTTTGGGCCATTTTCATCTGTGGTCCAAATCAGGTACAGGTCGTGTTTTTTGCGACCTCACTCTGGACTGTCAGATCGGGATTCATGAGACTCTAAAGTCAGTCTGGAGCAACTGTGGTCACAGTTCTGTGCTAGCGGGAGCAAAATGAATGAGAAATGAAATGAAAATTAAAAGGACACAAAGTTGTGAATATTTGTCATAAATCGGGAGAAATACAGGAAATTGGGAGAATTGTGACCCTGGGAGGAAATTCTCCCAATAACAAAGGCTAACCTTTGTGACCGCTGTGTTTACTTTTGTACATCAGCGTGCTGCGTGTGATGTCATATTATACTTTTGCGCATGTGGGTCACTTTCAGGCCGTGGCCAGTTCACACTGGAGTCTGATATGGGCCACATTTAAAACAGTCAATTTAAGTCACTGTGAAAGTGGATGGTGCCTGTGACTCTAGACCAGAATTGTGGATGGCCATGAGCGCTACCCTAAACTAAATGGGTGTAGTTTTGCCTCCAGTAATATCTTGACAACATCCAGTAACTAATTTTGTTAATTTTTAGTTACAGTTTACTTGGAAACATTAATTTAAATGACAGAATTTTATAAACAAACATGATTTTAACCTGAAAGTCGCTAAACAGTCTTTTTAAAAATGATGGCCTTGGTTTCCACTACACTGACCCTGAAAACACTCAATGTTGACAGGCAATGTCAACCAAAAGTTAAAGCTACGGCTGCAAGTAACGATTCTTTTCTTGACAGATTAATCTGTTGTCTATCATAATTTCCTGAAGCCTTCGTCTGACCAACAGTCCAAATCCCCAGCTAAATTCAGTGGACACTTACAACAAAGAAATCACAGTGGGGAAGTTGGGGCTAGGGAATGTCTGGTTGACTTTCATGATACAAAATAGCTGCAGATTAATTTTCTGTTAATCAACTTAATTGTTTGGACTCGAGACGGGTAATCCTGTTGCCCTTTCTTTTTTATTTTTTTTTATTTTAGAAGTGCAGGCTCATCAGCTCAAACACCAAGCAGCCAACGTCTTGCATTTCACCATCAACAAATAGATTTGACTTTGTAAATACAATTCCAACATGAAATGAGAATCTGGCATTGTAGAGAAAGAGCTCTGCCTTCAAAGGAAGTATTTATTTGCTCCAGCACTTTTATTTGACTCTTAAGTTTGGCGTTTCTAAGTTAAAATGGCACATGACGGAGAACACTTTGCTTAGCTGGTGCCCAGGCAAGAGTCTGCTCATTTAGCCTGGGGGTTTCCTGGCGAGCAGCGCCTGCAGGGGCAGGGAGTTACCAGGGAGATACAGACTCAAGGTAAACAGTAGGATCAGTGTTCGAGCTGAATCGTGCAGTGTCTGCCCCAGTCCTCAACGCTACAGCCTGAAGTTAATATAAGAGTCTCTGTTCATATCTGCAGCTTCTTGCAGAGAGTAGAGCACTTTATTCACCGTTTTGGACGGAGATTGGGTGGTGGTACATTTCAATATTATCTGAGGCAGACGTGAAGAAGTAGTATTGTACTGTGTGAATGGGAGCTGCTGGTTTCTGAGAGCTGGGAGATGAATTGTATTTGTGTGTACAATAGCTGTTTTGATAGCGTTTATCTCACCAACAATGAACAGTCTGTGGATAACAGCACATATGGTATGAATCAGCAATGGTTGGGGCCAATTTCAAACAATATATTTTTTATTCATTCCTGACTACACACCCGTGTGCCTGCACTCATATGAGCGAACGGAGACTCTCACACACTCCTTACTCTTGCTTTTGTAGATTAGGCTTGGAGTTTTTTTCTTGCGCTTTGAAAGAGCTTTTTGTTTAGGACTCATTGTAATCATGAATTAGTCAGAATTAGACTCGTTACACACAGAATTTAGCAAATCTAGCATCACTTCTTAGGTCTTTTTTTTTCATTTATTTTCTAACTAATGATTTTAAAAAGGCTATTTTGTTGTGCACCTGACAATATTTTCTGGTGTTTTTCATTAGCCTATATTTGGTTCCACTTGCGTAATTTTTCTGTATACATACATATATAAATATCTATATACCTCTATCTAAGCATTGTAGCAGGGAGCCTGAGATGAAAGAATTTAATTGCCAACGACAGCTTCACAAAAGCCAGAGTTGATGTTTTCAAATGTCTAGTTATGTTTGACCAACCGTCCAAAACCCAAAAATATTCTATGTACTATCGTAGAAGCAAATGGTCACATTTAAGAACCTGGAGCCAGTGAACCTCTGGTGTTTCCTCTTTAAAGTCGTTAAAATCTTCTTAAAATCTAATTAATTTTCTGTGGATAGTTTCAGCTCCGCTAAGAACTACAGTGCCCAGCTGTTTGCACCCTTTGGATCTCTGGCTGCACCAGTTTCCCAGCTACATCTTTTCTCTTTCTGTTTTGTCCCAGGTGTTGGACAAACACAAAGCCATGGACAGCATGGTGGAGCTGCTGCAGGTGTACCCCGAGGAGGACGAGGCGTATGGAGAGCTGCTGGAGGCAACAACGCAGCTCTACCACTATCTGCTGCAGCCTTTCAGGGACATGAGGGAACTGGCAATGTTACGCAGACAGCAGATTAAGGTAATACACACCGACACATAGACACACAGATAAAAGTACCATCTGTTTTAAGGCTTGATTTAAGTAGGTTTAGACCTCACTGGAGCCAGCTAAATGGTCTGTCCTGGAACACACTTTGACTTGTGTTAGACTGCCTCTCTACTGCAGTGGACTCTACCAGTTACAATGCTATTTTTGTTGTTTGGCGGTTTTAAAAACCAGGGTTAGTGCTGGGAAACGAGCCCTGCGCCACTGCATGGTAATGTCCTCCATTGAGCCTACCCTCCTAAGCCCACTGTAATGATATTAGCATTAGCTGCTGAGGGGTTTTTTGTGACGATAATGATGGTGTAGTAGCCGGTCTGTTCCCTGTAGCTTTGCATCTGGGGGCTGTGGAGGGCCGAGGATCAGCCAGAGAGGCTTTTTTCCCCCGTCCAGAGCGGCTTAACAACCAGCATAAGTATTATTACAGCAGCCACTAAACCACTCAGTAATTCTGCAGCCTCAGCACACTCTTCTGTTTTCCACACTCTTTTCCCACTCCATCTTTTGTTGTTCTTTCTTCATTCGAGGCTTGAAAAGGGAAGTAAATCCGCAGACTAATCTCCACTGTCTCATGGCCGTCACTGAAACCTAACACATGCCTGGTGGGGTCAGTAGGTCAGTACACTTGTTCAGGAATAAGTTCTATAAATTTACATTATTTATTATTATTACTAAATTTAAATACAACAGCAGAATGGATTAATTTGCTGAATACTGCAACAAAACCAGACTGCAGATTTATTGACAAGGCAACAATATCACCATGTTACCCATACCTAATGAAGGATTTTTGGCTACCGTCTTTGCTGGCGTACAGGATTAGTTGTGGGCTTTTCATGTATGCTTTCCTTTATTGTAGGTTTTTCTGAAAGCCTGCTCAAATGACCACTTGAAAATTGCTGACAACATGTCACAATATGATCTAGTAAACAAACTGAGAAAAGATTTGCTTCCACTATGAAAGAAACGGTATTTGTACTCCTCGGCTTTGTCCCAGATCCCTCTCTCTCATTCCCTACTCCATATATAATAGACACTTGATAGTTTACTCTACAGCAAGGGGGGTTCAAAGTTTGACACTGGCAAGACTACTAGCCCTGTGAACAGGAAGTATGATGTTGCCAAGTCTTCAGTGAGTTACAATTTAATCCCTGTGTTTTTAAAGCTTTTCCTTGTTTACATTTTGGAAAACTGGCACCAAATGTTTACTGAATGAGCTGTTCCTGTTTGCAGTGCTCTCATGTATTTACAGACAGCCATCACTGGATTACTTTGATAATGAAGAAAACTTTAAAACATGAGGATTCTCAGGCAAATTCTGGAGCTTCTTTGTATAAAGTCTAAGAGGATTTATGGAAGTTTAATTTGCAATTGAGCATTAAGTGCCGCTCCAACACCAGCATGCATCTGTCCCTTTCACCTCCCTCGATATCTTTACATCACATCTCCTCTATAGTGACCAGTAAATTGTGATTATAGACGCGTGTGAATCATCATCATTTTGCGTCATCTCTGACAGGTGTAGCATTGCACGACTGAAATACAATACTTTGTTGGCGAAAAGTACTGTAGTATACAAGCATAAACACAATAGAACATAAATTTTACACTCAGTTGAACACTCAAATAACATTTTGGACAGTAAATGTAATGCACTGTGTACTTAAAGGTGCGGTATGTTATTCTGGAGAAATCCAATACCACGACAAATACCATGATATAGAGCAAACAATGACAGAACAAGTAATGTAACTTACGTTAGCTAAGGTTTTAGCAAACCGTGGCTACAGCTGCTGCAAAGCTAACATGAAGCCAACATGAAGCTAACATGAAGCTAAAATGCAGAAAGGACAAATTGGTCCAAGCACACCAACTCCAGACAGTGATACTTAAAACTCTCCTGCTACTTTAGCTACCACCACAAAAAAAGCACGTCTTGGCAAACTAGAAAGTAAGCTGAATGTCTGTGGGCAAGTCTTTAATGTTACCTTTCACACAAATCATAGCTGGAACAATATTGTGTGGTTTGTTTCCCTATTTACAGAGCCAAGGCTTTGCATAAACACCAGATATTTGTTCAGTTCACACACAGAAAGGACAGCTAGCGGACCGTGAAGAGAATTTCGCTGAATTCGACAAAAAGAGGTGTATTGGATTAGACTTGCTTACCCTACATTTTAATAGGGAGTGATTTGGGACACAGCCTTTGTACTTTGTAAAAACTGCATACAGGTGTATCCATTCCTCATAACTTGATGAGTTACCAGATCCTGGGAGAGTCAGAATAAACACAACAGAGGAGAAAGTGTGCGAGTGGTTGAGAGAGAGAGAAGAGGCAAAAATAACCTCGTCCAACAGGAGAAATGGCTTGAGCAGAGTCAGCCAAAGTCTGTGGACCTTTCCGAAACTGCTTGCTACTCCCTCCCCCTACCTACTTCCACTCAGTTTGCACTTTCATGCGGAGGGTCAGCCACATTGAGTGCCATCCGAAACCAATGAGGGCGGAGTGGTACTGGGTTGTTAAACCCTCCAATGCTGAGTGAGCACCGATGCCGGCTTGTTGAAGGTGTGTAACACCCTTTGCCGCACGATGGGGGACCTTTCTTTCAATTTGAGTTCCGTGTGACTTCGCTGGTTAAGATGTAGGATTTTTAAATTCCAAAACTACACTAACATTTCATATCACCATTCACAGGTAAACACCATTGTGTTTAATTAAAAAAATGATCTTGTCTGATAGACAATACAACTGTTGTTTTTATTGACTCGTATTCATCTTATACGAAAATCTTCAGCCAAAATAGGAGCTCGATTTGGCTGGAGAGTGACTCTGATCAGAGTGGCGAGGGTGTAGTTTCGGAAAGGCCCTGTGTCTTGTTAGCCAGAGTTTTCACCAAATCCTTATCAAGTTTGTGTTCGACTGGATTGTGCAGCCGGTGGCGGCTTTGGCATTATGTTACAAGGTATTGACTGCTGTTTAACTGGAAATGTGCTCTCCTCATCTCTATATCTGTCTTTACTTCGGAGTACTTTCCCGTCTCTAAACTACATTCCAAAGACAGCATGCTTTATCCAGCATTGTGTCACTAACCAAAACAAGTGGCTGGGTGGGTGTGTTTGAGTGTGTGTTGATGTATGATGGTATTTGTGTTCTTGGGCGGGTGCTGAGCTAAATTAGGGCATTTCACTGAATCACCAAAATGAATGCGACACTTTTTCTTAAAGGAACAGGGTATTTCATAGTTTTGTTATTGGTGTTAACAGGTATTGTATTGTGTATACAAAGGCAATAATGTACAGTAGCTTATTATGAGCCACACTGTTGCACTGGCTGACATGTTACTTCATCACCATGAACACACACTAGTTTATTCTGACTCAGTCCCACATACATCGTCCTGCTGCCCCAAATACTGACTACAGCACCAAATGTAGATTAATCCGCTGCTAAAAATAGTCCCCAACAAATGCATGTTTCCTCCTGTTTTAGTGCCCAGCTGTTTTATAGAACTATTTAGCCTTTAACCTGTGTTTAAAGCTTTACCAGTAGAAATGAATGAATTTAGGCAGAAACAGGTTGGGGAAGTTGAAAAAGTGACAAACACGTTGTTCGTGTCACGGGGTTTCCTGAGAGAAAAGTGTCAGAAAATTGTGAAAAATGTCCTTTGCAATTTCAAAGCCAAAAATGTTCAGTTTACTTTCATATAGGACAAAAGAACTGGAAAATTGTATTAATAAAATATAAAAATAGTTAGACTTTGATTAGACGATCGACCCTTTCAGCTGTATATGTCTTGTAAGTTCAGCAGTCTTGCTGATATTGTAGAAAAACATATATTAGAAATCTATGGAAAATGTAAAACCTGAAAGGACATCTGTGTCCTTTCTGTGGAGTCATCAGGGTCGTCTCAGCTTTACATTTATTTTTTTTTTTTTTTACAGAAAGCCTACATTACAAATAGGAGGTGTGAGGTTTGAAGGCAGAGAGAATCTAATGAGAGGTACTTTTGAGTTGCATTATGGGAATTGTAGTATTCATTGTGCCATAATGTGAAACTTGACCTCAAATGTAAAGAATTTCATATTTAGAGAAGAAATGTTTGAGTGGTTCTTGTCAGTTTAACCTAAAAACTTGACCCTCAAACCTTTTTTTGTTTCTGACATGATTTGTGAAGCTTCCTGAGAATCTGAACTCTATCTGTAGCCAAAGTTTCCAGCTCTAGCACCTGCTTCCCTCAGGGCGATCCAACGACTGAAAACAAAGCTGTATGCAAATGAATCCTTGATGCCGGCAGAGGCAGTTTGTTCCTCCCAAGCTGATGAGTCAGGGGGCCATACTCTCCCTTTTGTGAAGAAAGGGAAGTCGGGAATTAGGACGCAGGATGCTTTCAATTTACATACAGTTTACATCCTACTCGATGTTGCAAAGGTGAGGTGAAAAAGACACCTACATGCCTGCATTGCAGGCTTCATCAGCAAGTGTGAATACACATGACACGTGTGAGGTTGATTTAAAGCCACCACAGTGCTTCAAGCTAAAAGCCAGACTGTTATAATGAACTGGAATTAAGATTCACACGTCAAACTGAAGAAAGACGGATCTCAATGATTTGTGGGGTCAGGAGGAGTTAACATAGTGTTTTTAGCTATGCTATTTAGACGTTGAATTCAGAGGCTACACAGAGTTTTACATTCAATAAGGGCTATAACTCGTGAAAGGCCCAACATGACGTCTTCAAAGATATAAAGTTCAGAGAAAAGCAGCAAATCCTCACAAATGAGAAGCTAAAACTTGTTTTTGAAGCTAAAAATTGACTTAAGCGATGAATTGATTATCAAAATAGTTAGACTATTATAGAGATAGATATAGATAAATTCAAATGTTATCATTTTAACCCTTTCTACTCCTCACATCTAGGCCTAACTGAATCAGTGAATGAAAGAGCAGATGGAGCAGTGAATGAGTGATCATGAAGTGAATGAATCAGCAACAAAGGGTGTCAAGTATTGTGGTGAATGGTGCATTGTTGCACGGCCCTCTCACATGTTGGAGTGGTGCAGCGTCGGTGTCCTGTTGCTGGGAAGGTCAGGGGGCAGCCATGAATTAAAAATGAATGTTTCTCGGTATCTGAGATACTTTTGTACCGCAGTGAGCTCAAGTTACCGTTTCACTGTATGGACTGGATTACTACACGGTAAAGGTTTTCATGGTGGTCCCTTAAAGCACCTGCTCTGTTTACCTCCAGCTGTCAAGCAAATGTTACACAAATGTTGAAATATCACGTAGCATAATATGCAAATTAAGTAGTTGTGTGACCTGAATTTAAGTAAATAGTCTGACTGAGACTTATTATTAGTATGTACACAGATAGACCAGAATAGCTTTTCTAAAAAAATACATAGACTTACAAACACATTTATAGATATTGACTATAAGCAAAATCCTTATAGGCAAGTCATGTCACTTGGCAGCCATCTTTGCAGCGCCTTCGGGCAGCTATTTCGGACTAACAAGACCAGGCTCCTATCTGAATGAATGGAGAGAGAGCCAGAACCGCACTTTTACTGGTCACCGGGATATAAAAACTAGATCAATAGAATCCCCCAGTAAAATCTAATAAAAATCACTGAAAAAATTTGATAACTTTGCCCCAAAATAAGGTTTAAAAAGCGTTTTCCCGACAGGTTATACTTCCACGCATGCGCAGTAGAAGTAAAACAGACCCTTACATCAGTGGAACCACACGATTGGCTGAAATATGTTTCCCACCTTGGCCGTTTAAAAGCAGATGATTGGCTTTTTCTAGCAGAAAGGGTGGGATAACAGCCATCTTTGCCGTTAGAGGTTTTCCCCAAAGAGTTATGTTGAGGATGGGATTGAGTGGTGTGTCTCTATAAAACGGCTCTGCTTTAACGATTAATCTAATTATTTTCTAGTAAGTTATCAGTTAATCACTTGGTCTATAAAAGGTTAAAAATAGTAAAAATGTTTTCCAAAGTCCAAGATGACGTATTAAAATGTCTTGTTTTGTTCTGACCAACATTCCAAAACCAAAATCGTCGATCGACTTTCAATTAATTGTTTTAGTTCTAAATAAACCAAATAAATGGCTCAGACTGCTCACCAAGAGGGTAATGGTTAGTATTGTATTATGTATAATGAACATTTATGGCAGATAAACCAGACTCAGTGCAGGCATTTATAGATGTGAAGTCAAACACAAAGGGGCTGTAGCTTATCAGGTTTCATGAATGAGAGGTGGAGGAAAGACGGATGCATGAAGGATACCTACTGCTTCTTAAAGGATAATGCTGGTGTTTTCCTATATTTTAGTTAATGTAGCCCATGAAATACCAAATCAATGTGTCGATACTTTTCCTTACCCCATATCTGTGGCTCTCAGCTTTAAGCCCACTGGTTCTTAATGAAGACATACATCTTTAAAAATAGCCCTCGTAAATACAGTTTCATGTCTTAAAATGGCAAACAAACAAAAATAAATAGTGCATTTGTTGGGGACTTTTTCAGTGGTGGATGATTCCATATTTAGTGCATGTGAGACAAAATAAACTACAGTGTGTGTGTTAATGGTGATAAAGGATAGAGACGCAGACTATACTCGTTAGAAGAATTAATTTATTGTTGGTTTTTCGACTTTTACTGGATTAACAAAAATGGATAATATTTAAAAATCAGCCGGCCATCCTCCACAACTGCCTGATCTAGAATCTAACACTGCGTCACTCACAAACAGCAGTTTCACTTGCTATTTTCACCAAATGAGGTAAGGGCCACCGTGACGTTATCTATGTTGTAATCACCGCACAGCACCGCAAAAGCTGGAGTCACTTCTATTTCCAGTGAGACTGACACGTCTGTGTTTTTTCACCAACAGCTGTTAAGAGGTGTTAAAGGTAGTCATTAATAGTTGATCTCCCCCGCAGCTGTCTGTTGCTAGCTGACTTTAAAAAAAGTTCCTATACAGGTGTAGAACTGGTACTAAATTTTATGGTTTGTTTACTGAACAAACATCCTAACGTTAACATTTTAGGTTATCATACTCAGATGTAGGGATGTCAAGAGAACCGATACCAAAATTCTGAAAACATGTCGGTACTTGTTTTGTTTGGTACCAAAGGTACCGGGGACATGTGGAAGACAGAGACAAGCGCAGCTGCAGCGACCGCTCTGCCTCGACTCAAGACGGAAAGAGTTGTGTATTAGTTTTGCTGTTGTTACCTTCAATAGCTCCGTGTCAAAGCCTCGATTTCTCACAGTTTTGGGATATGTTGGAGAGCTAATTTAGGCAGATGTTTCACAGTTTTGATCACCTGAAAATCACAAAAAGATGAAGATGCAGTTTGCAGTGCTAAGAACTAAATGTCTGTCCAAAGCACCTTACTACAGGTGGCGTTAAGGGCCATCTCAAAAGTGCACTATGGCCCAATTTCAATTAAATTTTTCAACATAAAAACCTCTAACCACTGCCAAATACAGATAGTGATCAACCTTAAACATTTCACATCTGTGAGAGTTTTTCAATAAAAGCTAGGAAAATTAAGTAATTCATTTATTAATTAAAGACACACAAAGACATCAAATCTCCTCTCATTTGTCCTGGACGTCTTCTCACAACTTTCACAGCGGTTAGTTGCTTTTTCAATGGTTAACTTTTATTTATTTATTGTTTTTTGTTGTTGTTGTTTTACCGTGGCGAATCGTGGAATTTCACTGGTATCAATATCGACTACTACATTTTTGTTGTTGTGACATCCCTGTTCAGTCTATAGTACTTGTATAGTATTGTTCTCAGTGACCGTATAATCTCTTGCCAGTCTCTGTCTCACTGTATGATTATGAGTAGTGATGAATGGATGGTGCAGCATGAGGCTGGGATTAGTTCAGTGACAACAGTAGATGAAAGTTGAGAGGGAAAGTGCTTTGTAGGTAGTGAGCTGATACAGTGTAGAGATGATTCCCTCTGTGATTCTCCATCATATCCTCCTCTCTTTATTTTCTGTCTGGGACTCACCAAGCCCAATGTGCTGAACTTTGTCCATACGAATATGTTGCCTTGCCTGTTTGCAGAGCAGCTTTAAAGGTTCAATCTGCTCACTCTTCTGCACAGTAACCCTTGTTTTCTTTTTCTGCTTTTTGGTATTGAAAGTGTGCTCCACATTTTCATTTCCTCACTACGGCTGTCCCAGAAATTCACCCCCTTACATAAATATGGTCTAAAATGAATTTTTTTGCTTGTGACTGTTGTTGTTTTAAAGGAGTTATTCCCCCAAGTTTACTCTGCATATTTTGATTGTAGGTGTTTATATGCACCATGCGCCTGGAACAAACTCCGCTGCAACTCTCAAGGCTGAAGACCTTTCTGTTAGCTGCTGCCTTTTTATTAAATCAGATTTAAGGCTTTTTGATTAATATCTTGCACAGCTCTGTACCTGTTTACTCTCCTGCTTCAGCTTATTTTTCTTTTTTAATTTAACCCTTTCTAATTGTATTTATGTTGTTTTATTGCCTTTAATGTTTTATGCAAAGCACTTTGCCTTGTCTCATCTATGCTTGAGGCTCGCTTACTGGAAGGTACCTCTTACCTCGGTTGCATCTAAAAGGGAATACCGTTTTTATAGACTGATCTGATACGAAAACATCGATCTCCTTCGGCTCTTTCAGTGTTTCCAAGTTTATTAAATTTATTTTTTATTTATTATAGAAGATGATTATTCAGATGTGTCTCTCTTCTATTTCTGCATTAAATCTGACTACATTGAATGCTGAAAGTGATACAGAAATGGTGCGAGATCAGACCTAGTAACATTACCGTCGTGACTTTTACTTACAAGTAACCAGGGTGCTTATTCAGACATGAGACTGGAATAGTTGGATTAACGTCAAGAGGTGCAGGTCTGACAGTAACAAAAGGCGGTTTATTTTTAATATGTGCTATGTTTCACTAGAGCTACTGAGTGTTGACTGGAAAAACAGAAGCCAACTGAAATGAAAGCTTTCTGTTTTGCATAAAAACCAGTCTGTCAGACTGACGATCTCGGGCCAACAATTTGATGGAGAGATGTTTTGTTTTAGCTCAACATGTCGCGGAGGTCAGCAGGAACAAAGTTAACAACAACATGCAAAGGCGTTAAACAACAGATGTTTTTAAATGTTACCAGTCATAGGCAGTGTGAAATCTCACCAGGTCTGACTGATCCCCTGAGGGCAGAAGTCTCTGCCATTTGGTTCTCTGTGAGTGTTAAATTTTTTGTCTTCGTATGTGTTGACATGTAGGCCCAGCTCTTTAAATGTTTTGGTGCTGTATCTGTTTCTGTTAAAGGATACCTGAACAGTGAGATCACGGATTAAAAGAGATCCGAGTTAATATTTTCTTTCTCTCATTCCTCAAGTGACTGTGACTTTTTCTCTCTGGCCTCTGATGTAATCTCTCCTCCCCCTCTCGCTCCCAGTCTCACCCCCAAACCCAAACCCCTCCCTGTTCTTGTGCCTCACGTGGAGACACACACACACAAACAATACAAAGTACTGAGCATGAGGTTTGTTGGTGATTACTGTAGTCCTGTTTATTTTTAAGCACCTACCCATACCTGTTTTACATTAAGATAGTAGTATATGACGGTATGTGCATGAGGCCCTCACAGGGAGTTAATTTATCTGTGTACGTTTTGTTCCATGTGGTCTCCTCTTGGAGGGGAGGGGGTTCAGTTCTCAGTCAACACCCAGGACAGGACTCCACGTGGCATTTTTTTCCCCGTTTTGCACTCTTTCGCATGGCCTGACACAAGCTGGTAAACTGTGAAGAATGAACTCTGGTTCGGCATGTGATGTTGTGCCACGTAAAGTAAACTCCTTCCTGATTGTGTTTTTTAAATCTAACCTTTTTATGTCTTGCCCAGTAGGACACTGGGTTAGTGTCACTCTGAACATGCACAGGCATGCCTCTGGTGACCACTCACTATTACTACCATCTGCTGTAGCCTGCTGGTACTACAGAGTACTGTAGTGAACGGTTTATACCGGGGGTTTTCAAACTGTGAGGGACCAAGGTGAGGCAAAGATACTGTGTGAGGTGAGCAGGTGCAGGAGAAGTTAGGAAGTTTGCATACCTATCAACATTGGGATCTGAAAATAAGGGAAATTTTCATGAGTGTGTGTGTGTTTAGTATAATTTTATTTATACTTATAGTTACTATAATCATTATAATTTCATATATAGTTTACCACTAGTATAGTCCTAATTGTCAATAATCATTACCATTTATGCAGAACAATTACACTAGGTTGCATTCTTTACTCATACATATGTATTTTTAGGGGCATATGCGAGTGAAATAGATCAATGCATCATCCATCCTGGTTTCTTCGTCTTCGTCTTTGTCTTCTTCTTTCTTCCTTCGTCTTCTTCTTTCTTCTTTTATTGGCGGGTGCTGTTGACTTCCCGTCACTGACACAGCTGATGTTCTACATACTGTCACTGGCTTTACCGGAGGGTAGTGTAGCAAACGTTTCAAATACGCCCATCTGTTTCTTATTTATTTTTTAGAAAGGTTAAAAATACGGGAGATTTACAGGAAATAATTTTAACGGGAAGACAGCGGGAGAGGACAGTCAAAAATGGGAGGGTACGAGTTAGTTATTATAGTTTGGCCCGCTGTGACACACAAGCTCATGGAGGTGCCAGATTACTTTTCATAACTCAGTCAAATCTGGACACACAGACTTACACTTTCTGAGAATATTATTTGGATGTCCATCGCAGATAGATAACTATAAAACCGGTTAGATGTCACTGACAGAAAAGACGCTTCTTAAAACTCCTGATAGTCATCTCGTTTTAAACTTTCTTCAGTATTAAAGTCATAGTTGTCTGTACATCCATTGGCACACTGCAAACCGGGACTGCTAATTGCTAACTTGGCCTACTTTTAATCATGCTCAACTTGTAGTCTGCAGCTAACTCTGAATCCATGGCAACATCACATTTCCTGTTTACATCCACAAAAACTTAGGCTATGATAATCTACATAATAAAAGTGACACATAGAGGTAAGAGAGTCATGTTGCACTATACTGTATGATATGTGGGAGGAAAAGTGTGCTCTGTGTTTGACCTGCTTTGACCCCCTTCAGATCTCACTGGAGACGGAGCGCCTGGGTCCTCGTCGTGTGGAGGGCCTGAGGAAAGAGGATGAGGAGTGGCAGAAGAAAGCTCACGCCGCCGTCCTTTCCATACAGGACCTGACTGTCAAGTTCTTTGAAACCACGACTCGGGCACAGAAAGGTAAACACACAATGAAGGCATTTCCTCTCTGACATAAAGCAGCGTGGGGCTTTGGTGTGACCTTTTGAACCTTTGTGTTGTATGTTTACTCAATAACAAAGTGCAGTTAAAGCTGGCGTAGGCTTATTACAGTCCTGCGGCAGCCACAGACACCGGATTGTTTTCATTCTTGTGTCAGAACATTTGATTAATTGATAGCTGTCTTGATTTAAAGAGAATTTTAGCAAATATAAACAAAATATACTTCTGAATAATAATTTCCTACCCCAGCTTTAACATGCAGGGACGATTTTAAAACTAACATTACCTTATTAATAATTATATTATTAATTAAATTGATTCTTTATTTTATGTATATTGTCTGCCATGTAGAAGAAAGGAGTTACAAAACTAAATTTCACTCTAAAACTTGTTATATTGTGACAATAAACGTACCTACCTACCCATTATTGTCTTAGATCCTCATCTCCAACCTCTCACACACCAAAGTGACTTCTGTAAATCTCCCCTTCGTCCAAAAGTATTTTAATCCTCCAAACATCTCAGCTATGAACTTGAAAACATGTCAACAGATTTCTGTTTAAGCGTTAAGGCTTTGCTGAATTGAGTCGAAGCACTAATGCAAACTGTCCATTTAATGGCTGCAGCTTAGTGATTCATATGTTATTGTTATTACTTTCTTGATTAGTCAATTAATCATTCAGTATTCCCCAAGGCTGCATCCACACTAATACGTTTTAAAACAAAAATGATCTCTATCCACACCAGCGTTTTAGCTGCGGACCAGAACAGATCTCCGTCAAATGCACCAGAGATGTTTTTGCATGGACTGACAACGAGATAGAACTGTTTTAAAATTAAAAAGTAGTAGTGTGGATGTAGCGCAAGAGTCCAAGACGGCTTCTTTAAATGCCTTGTTTTGTTTGACCAACCGTCCAAAAAGATATTCTATTTAAAATGATTAAAACAGAAAAAAGCAGAGCACTTTATCTTAAAAAAGAACTGAAAATGATCATCAAAATAGTTTAATATCAAATATAAAAATTTAATATCTGTCGATCAACTAATCGATTAATTGACTGATCATTCAGCTCTAGTCCATTTACAACAATCGTTTATGTGTGTTGCAGCTTTGTATGAGCGTATGCGTGCTGACCAGAGGAAGTTTGGGAAGTCAGCATGGGCGGCCGCAGTTGAACGCATGGAGCGGCTTCAGTACGCCTTTTCCAAAGAAACTCTGCAGCTGATGAGGGCCAAGGAAATCTGCCTGGAGCAGAGGAAACATGGCTTGAAGGAGGAGGTAAAGTACACCATGACGCACGACTGAGGCTGTCAATGATGTAGACCGAGGTGTTTAGCTGTGTAAGTGTCTTTTAAAAGCTTGTGACAGTCAGTGAGTTTTTCAGAAATCACAAGAGTGAGAGACATAAAGACTTGGATATAGACAAGTTTAGAAAGAGAAGAGGGGAAAAGCAAGCACAGACATCCTGCAATGGAGTGAATAACATCCTGGTGTACAGCAGTGGAAATGACTCATTGGGAACAACTGTTGGGGTCAAAATACTTTCTTTACATGTGTAAATGTATAGAAGAGTAGAAGAGATAGCATGTGTTGTAGTTCAGCACTTAGATGCTTCGTATTTGTATAGCACCTTTTATGCACCTTATAGCATATTCACCTTCCGATTAACGGGCAACCCGCTCTACCTCCTGAGCCAGGACAGAACCTCGGCTTCAGTTTCAACTTGTCAACTTGTGCACAGTCAGGAAGTGAACCCTTTGGTGTACAGTGGAGTAATGCGATCGGCTGTGGTTCTAGATGCAGAGTCTGCAAGGTGGGGAGGATGCCATGCTGCGTCTGGACCAGCTGGAGGCGCTGTACTACGAGTTGCAGCTGCAGTTGTATGATATTCAGGCGGAGGTGCTGCGCTGTGAAGAGCTGCTGCTCACTGCCCAGCTGCAGAGTCTGCGGAGGCAAATGACAGGTGAGCATCTGTTTTTCGTAAAGGTCAGTCTGACCGACTGTAGACTGACATTATCATATTTTTGCTTATTACAGATACTGTATATCTGTATCAGCGTATATAAGGGCTGATAAGTAACAAAAAATTGCAGTACAGAATGCAGAAAACTAATAAATGTGTACATATTTATACAAACATCAGGGATCCTTATTTAAAAATGTTTGTGTTAATGTTGTTAAGTTGTTAAGTGTTTCATTGACTTCAACAATATTGTAGTGCCACAAAACCTTTAATTTAATAACGATATCTCTGAATATTGAGACTGAACTTTCCAAGCTGTTCTAAAATCACTACAAAGTTTTATAAAAAGACAATAAATGTTTGATCTCAGTCTGATCTTTGTTTATTTTAGTTTATTAATTTTATGTAATTACCAGGTACCTTGTGCAAAAAACATTTGCATCATACAAAGAGGAGAGATGTACTGAACCACATTTAGCTACCAGCTAAAATCAGGCATTTCTTTTTAACTAAAGCTCATTTCTAATAGCTTTGTTCCTCCATGTGATGAGATGAAAGTAACTATGCAACAAAACATTAAAAAGGAAAGAAGATAAAACTTAAAATAGTAACCGCTGCAAGTGTTGAACTTCAGGTAGCTCAATAACAGGTGAATGAACTATTGTCCCCGCGAGCCGACCCCGGATAAGCGGATGAAGATGGATGGATGGATGAACTATTGTTTGGTCACATGTCGCACTACATACAGCTTTATAAACGAAGGACCTGAACAAGCAGCATTTTGATGAATCTGTTCTGATGTGGTACCAGAGCGACAGGATGAGGTCGTGTACTACGATGCCTTTGAAAGCCCTGACGCCATGAAGGGCGACGAAGATCCTGCAACCACGCCGTCCCCCCTCAGAGATGAAGAACTCGGCATCCTACAGCAGAGGACGCGGCAGCTCGAGGCCCGCAGGGGGCGCATCACTGCCAAGAAAGTCTACCTCAAAAACAAGAAGGTAAGCACCGATGATTAAAGAGGCAGTTCGATGTTGTTGAGGTTGCTGGCCCTTTGAAGACACCTCCAGAGAGGATTTAATACCAGCTGTAGGTAAGTTAAAAGGGCAGCTCCTCTAGTGATCAAACTAAGAAGTGCAATAACAGGGCTTATTAGTAGCTGTTGAAGATGACAGCGACATTTAGTGTTTAAACCCGGATATGCAATGTCATTTATTAGAAATACGCAAAAGTCGTATTGTAGTTTAGTCCTAAATATTTACAGCGGGCCGTACTTTGGCCACTCCCATCATTTATATGCTTTTTGTCTTGAACAGGAAATCTGTATTGTCAATCACAACCAGAAGATACAACAGCGACCAGGTAGCCATGCTGACAGTGACTTCCCACGGTCACTGCAGGTAAGACTTAGGGGGCTTTCACACCTGAAAGTCCTCACCAAGGTCCGAACCAGAGTTCATGTTTTCATACATTTTGATACATTCGGTTAGTTTTGGTTGGGGTTCACAGTGCAATTCTACTACCTCTTTTCGTCGGACCAAATTTCATCTGTTTGGTCCAGACACTGGTTTCACTTTCACACCCGTATTTTTGGTTTGGACCAAACTGAAAAGTCACTCACTTTACTTTACGTTTCCATTGTAAGCATCAATTTTACTTAATGCTGCAGGAGTGTGATTTTTTTTTTAATCCTTAAAATATTTATTGAATTCTTCATAGCAGAGTATGTGCGTACAGGGTTGGTCATACATTTCGGATTCTTGGCGTAAACATATTCTGACCTGTCACAGAGGAAAAATAAACTTAGAAAAATAAAATGAGAATCAAGTCTGGAAAAAAAAGTAAATAAATAAATGTGGGGGAAATCCAGACCACAGAAAAAAAGGAAGGAGCTGTGATGTAGTCTCTGATTTCTTAGGCTGAGTTTTCATTAGTCCTTGTGTAGGTCCAAAACAGATCCCAAGAAGGAGTGTGGGTTTTTTTTAAGGATTCCCCTGACAGTCATTCTGTCCAAAGACGAGGCACGAGTTGCTTTCTTTTGGTGCAGCTACATTCACAGCATTGAAGGTGATGTGGGATGAGAGTCTGGTTAAGCTGAAATGTGAGGTTATGGAAACACCTTGTCCAAATGACCAAAAAGACCTTTCAAGTGAAACAGAGCACTGAATTATCTAAGGATAGAGAAATGTCATTATAAAATGATCTCTTTCTGATATTTTATTTTCAGTTAATTTACAGAGAAGGCAGACGCCATCATGTGCCCAGTTAAGAGCTGGTTTGTTAATACTGAACGTTGCGAGATGCAGATCCTAAAGAGAAGCAAGCGTTGGTGTCCTTCATTATAAGACTGCTTTTGTTATGTAAATTGAATCTGTTTGATTTAGTGGAACTGCTTGTTATCATTTGCATAATTATCATCTTGGTTGTTGTTGCTGTCTATCGTCTTGTAAGCTCAGAGAAGACTTAGGTCGCTTTCACACCTGCATTTTGGTTCTTCTGGTGCGGAACCAAAGAAAACAACCAAACAGCAGGTTAGCCTTTAAGTTCTGGTGCGGTGGATTTCACATTTTTACAAACAAACCGAGAGCTGAACCGAGAAAATACATTTTTCTCTCTGATTGATATGGTAAAAATCCCCACATTCACATGCTGATAAGTGATAAATGTATAGATAATTTGGCTTTCATGCCACAAACAAACCACACCAGAGTCGCATTGACTGAGATCAATGCAGACTGAGACCTCCTTTATAAGAGGTCTTGGTGCAGTTGTTTAGTCCACGCTACAGTTCAGATGACAGCATAAATGAAGTTTTACTGGTTTATTCGAACCTGTTTTATTTTGGTGAAAACAACCTCTTCAATCAATCAACTACTTTAAGAGTTAATAACCCGTCTGGATCCTACAAATAATCAAACTTGTTAATGAGATTTACTTTGTTGTTTCCTGTAAAGGGAGGAGACGCTGAGGAAGATGAAGCCAGGAGCAATGCCAGAGTGAGTCAGGAGAGGCAGAGGACTCTGGACAGACTCCGCAGCCTCAGACAGGTGAGGGCCCACTGTCCTGATGTTTAGCTGAACCGGACCTTTGACCTTTGACTGATCCTTGTGTCTGACCTCCTTTTGTTGACTACCCATCCAGCGTTATCCAGGCCAGGTGACTGTGAAGTCCAGCCGGATGCGTCTGAGCCAGTCTCATGTCCGGAGGAGAGCCGGTCAGCAGCCCAACACCCAGGCGGCCGGCGTTCAGACTGACTGCATCTCAGATCTCCCAGAACTCTCTGCTCCTCCTCCGCCGGACGCTTGCGGCTGTGACAGCGTCTCTTTACCTACTGTTGAACTCCAAAGTCTCGACTCTTCACCTCCCTTTCTCTCACTGCCTCCCCTCCCAGCCTCCCCATCTATTCTATCACTGGGTCCTCCCCCTCCCCCTCCTCCCCCACCACCTCCCCCGCCTCCTCCGCCACCATCAGACGACCAGCAGCAGGTTGACGGGAGGGAGAGGAATCCCACAGACAGTCCAGTGCGGCACCACACGTGCGAGTCTGAATCTCCCTCCCTACCCCTGGCTCCATTTTCCCCTCGTTTCTTTGACAGCAGTGAGCTGCTGACAGCGAGGACGAAGCTGAGGAAGACTGCCTCGCTGGACTCGTCGCAGTGGAGGAGAGGTGAGGAGGAAACTCACATTGTTTTGACATTTATCATAACAAACGAAAAGTCTTTAGTTATAATCCTTAAGATCTCAGTCCTGGTGTATTTGGCGAGATGGAAGTTTGATGAACTGTTTATTGTCTGCTACTTGGCAGAAGGACGTGACAAACTTAATTTTCTCTTTACTGTTGTAATGTGACAAATAAACCTACCTTTTACCTTCAAATAGACCAAACACAAGCAAATTAAGAAAACCTCTACATTCATTTGATGCACTGCAAATAGACAAAAGGACAACAGAAGGCGGACACTTAAAAGTGCTGAACATGGACACGCTTGTTGTTGCCACGGTTTGCGACCCATTAAGTTATTGAAGCCTGGTCCGGGTATCGTCCGTTTAAGTTGATGTTGTGTGTCTTTGACTTCGGCTACGGCGCTATCCTACCTAGAGTCTTTACTGTCCTACCATCAGTGTTGACAGATGGCCTGTAGCCTGCGTGATAATCATATTGTTAGAGGAGAAATATCCCGAGGTACAGGCTACCAAAGGCCAAGCATTATCAGGATAAAGAGATAACCTCAGCTTCGATGTTTAAAAAGTTACACATCACATAGGATCACAATTGTTGAAGGGGGAGGAGATTTATTGCTTGTATATTGCCCCGCCACTGATGAAGCTGAGGATGTCCAGAACTTGGTATCACAAATAGAAATGATTCACCAAAAGTTGACAGGCTGTTTTGGAAAGACATCCAGGTTTGGTCAATATCACCAAGTCATGCAGTAGTTTATATTAAGTATTAAACTACTAATGAAGCTGCTTTGACGTCCGTGGCCACAAGATGCCACTGTACGACCTGAGATTAAAAATCGGTGTGGACAACAAACTTCAGTGCTGGCTTTAATTCAGGAAACTTTTCCGACGGTTATTTATGTTCAGAACAGGCTACAGTCCGTCTGTCATCACTGATGAACCTGGTTATTACCTCTGATTAACAGAAATTTCCCAAAACTTGTTTTAATCTGCGAGCTCCTGCAAGGTGCACGCTGCACATCAGACTACGCAAACTGAAGAAACAGTACAAAACAGAACAACAGATAAACAATGAACGGATGATTCGGACCTGACTTTTTCGTGTCCTCTTGAAACATTTCTGTTGTGCGTATTTGTGTTTTCTAAAGTTGAGGTGTGTTTGCCCTTTTTGGCTGTCAAAGCCTTTTTATTTTTATAGCACCTGTCATTCACACAATGCTGCTCAAAAATAATATACAATAAACCAGGGTAGAATAATAATGTAAAATAAGATGAACTGAAATTAAAAATAAAACTTTCAGTAAAGGATACAAACTGATTAAAAAGGTAAATCTTATTATATTTATGGGCATGTTGTTTTAAAGCAGTATAGAAGCAGAGACAAAGTAATAAAGGGGGATTACACCGTTTTCTGTAAAGTCTTAAAAAGCATCAAATTTCCTCCAGAAAAAGGAAATAAAAAAAAGTCTTAAATATGTTTTTGTATGTGATTGCGGGCTGTTGGGAGATGTTTTCCATCTGTAAGCTAAAGAAAACACTGTCACTACTGCAGCTACAGCAAACTCATCATCTCACAGAAAGCTTTGATTTTAGCCAAAAACTTTAATTAATTTATCACTTTTAGTGCTGAACAATTAATTTAACAATTTATCTAAATGTTATTCAAAGAAAATGAAAATAATTATGTAAAAGTGATCATTCCTTCAAAAATCGCAAATCATATCCTAATTTCAATATTAGTCAAAATAATCGCAATTAGATATTTTTTCCAAATTGTTCAGCCCTAATACATTTCCTGTTACTTATTCAGGTCCTAATGAAGTTATTAAATTAATTATTAGTCAATAATTTTTAAATAATGCTTAGAAGTAGTGAAAAACATATAATAATAATAATAATAATTTTAGGTCCGTACTGATTTTCCATCAGACTTTCACACTTTGGTCGGTGTGATTGTTTAACAGGTGTTGAATTGTTTTCTATGTGGTTTTAAAATGAACCCAGAAACTGTACGTGAGGTTAACTGTGGTGTCGCTGTGTGTCTGCAGCGAGCTCCCCCATGGACGAGGTGCTGGCTTCCTTAAAACGGGGCAGTTTCCACCTGAGGAAGGCCGAGCTGCGGGTCCTGGGCCCCGACCCGGACGACGACAGCAACAACATCCTGGCTCAGATCAGGCAGGGCGTCAGGCTGAAGAAGGTCCGGACCCGGCCGGAGCAGCCGCGACACCCCAAGAGCTTCACCCACTCGGCCGACGCTCTGACCCGCAGCATCCACGAGGCCCTGAGAAGAATCAAAGAGGCCTCGCCGGAGTCAGAGTCCGAGGACGAAGGCCTCCCGTGCACTGACTGGGAAAACTAGTTATGCTTACTGGAGGAATATTTTTTAATGTTTTATGGATACGTGGAGCCAAAAGAAAACAGTGGCTCGAATCAAGCAGACGAGCTGGAGACACCTTTGAACAAAAAAACTAGATTTTTTTAAAATCAGAAACTACTCAGAAGTATTTTTTGTCATTCTTCTGTATGTTGTTTGTAAAGATGGACCACTAATCTTTTTTTTTTTTTAATGTTCTTGTTGTTGTTGCTGTGGCATTCTTGGCGAGGATACAACCTCTAACCTCTCATTATGTCGGTCTACATGTCAGAGTCGTACTGTAGCTTGCTGTGATGGGTTTGTTTTAGGAAGTGAGTATTTTTGTCACAGACTCAGCTCTTCACTGAACACACGTGCTGCACACTCATACATTCAGCTGTGTGACAACCATTTGTACTGTAGGATTTTCTCACTTCCTTACAGGAGAAGTTTGACATTGTGGGAAATCCAGCTGCTGGCTGTAGCTTTGTATTAAGCAAACACAAATTAGAGTGGGAACGATCTTCTCGTCTCATCGCATCTCGGCAAAACAGTAAATACTGTAGTGCATTTCCCAAAATGTCAAAATATTACTTTAAAGGATAATTTCAGTATTTTTAAACTCGAAAAAATGACGAGTAGGTACAGAACACGTCCACAAAAAGTCTCGCTCAAGGACAATTCTCACTCTGAAATATGGTGAGAGGCGGGCTGTTGCAGGAAGACGACCGTGGAAACGAGAGTCAGAGTTGGAGAGAGGAGTTTATAGAGGAGGAGTAACGTTAGGAAAATAAAAGTGTTACTATCAGCTCCTCTATGTACACATCAAACGCCTCTCCCTCGTTTCCACCGGCGGCATCCTGCAGCAACTCTCTTCCCACGAGATTTCAGAGTGAGACTTCAGTTTCCTGTTAAAAAAGACCACCGGGAGTCACTCGTGGGGATCCTGTCTCCGATGTTGTTAGACACCTGGTGTAACAGTCTGAGCCTGTTGGTGGCAAAAAGAAGCACCTTTTTTGGACGTATTTTTGAGAAGCGCAATTTCCCTGAAGAAAAGCGTTTCAGCTGCTGCAGCCACAAACCGGTTGCAACTACAGCACAGATTCCAAATTTTTTGTAACTACAAGTCACTTCAACACCAAAATGTGTGAAAATATGGTTTTCCCAGGTTTAAAAGCACCAAAATTATCCTTTTAATTAGTAAAACTGGGTCATTTTCATCATCCTGGTGGGAAGAATGCCAAAAACTGCCGTTGATTTGTGGATTCAGCAAATCACCAATGCCTGTTTTTTTTTCTTTTTGTAGCGTTTTCACTTTTTCATATAAGTCATAAATATACACGAATAGAAATATATAGGGTGAAATATGATGCAACAAGAGGAAGGGATTATGGAGGAAGGATATCAAACTCACATTCAATCTCTATCAGAGACTGAGGTTTTCAAACTGCGAGGTGAAAGAGACAGGTGCATGCTGGGACTTAAAGTCAGTTTAGCGCCCGATTGCTGGGAATAAACAACCATAAATGTGCTTAGAAATCTTAGGAGAATATAAATACGCTTGTAACTGCAGAACTTGCCTAAGAAACATCACGTTTATAAGTTTTCTTCAGCATCAAAGTAGTCTTGTGATAGTTGTCTGAACATCTACGGGTACAATGCAAACGGGAAAAGCTAACCGCTAATTTGGCATAATTATAATGGTGCCAAAATGAATTTTTAAACAAATATATGCTAAAAATCCACAGCTCACTATCTCCGTGACATTATACTTCATGTGTACATCTCCCCAAGGCATTATGGGAAAGTGTAATTCCAGCAGGAGAGACCAAATCTATTAATACAAACAGACCTGCAGTATGTAAGAGAGCGAGAGAGATTTCTGTTAGTATATGATTCAAATAAACTGTTTACCTGCAGTCCCACACAGGATCAGACGGAGGCCCAGCTGGGTTATTAGCTGTTTATTCGCTGAGATGGCGTCCCTGTGAGCTTTTAAAGGTTTAAACGGATGCTGCCGCTAACAGAAGTGGTGTTTAGTGTTTTGAAACGACACTGGAAATATTAGCACACAAAACAGCTGCAGTTTTTCAGATCTTTATTCATAACAAACCATCTGCTGACTTGTGCATCCTCTACTTCTCTTCTAAGGATGTCATTTTTAAACCGGGTCAGTATTTTGAAAAAGAAAAACAAATACTGTATATACACATATAAATGATTACTTGAATCAAGCTTCTGTCATTATTTTTTTGTGATCGGCTGATTGTGCTGTCACTCTGAGAAGGAAAGAAAGATGGACGATTAATGAGTTTCATCATGACACATTACCATTAAATTACTCTTTAACAGGCGACAATATTTAAAACCAGCAGGCAATGTGACGACAGAGGGTGAAAATCTATTTTATTGAGCTTAAAATACTATAATTAGAGCTGGAAACTATTTTAATAATCGATTAAATCATAAAACAAAAAATTTTAAAGCAAAAACTCTCTGGTTTTAGCTGCTCCAATGTGACGAGTTGCTGCTTTTCTCTGTTTTAAGTCACTGTAAACTGAATATCTTTGGGTTTTGGACAAAACAAGATGTTTGAAGTTTGGGCGTTTTACAGACCAACTGAACGTATTAATTGAGAAAATAACCTGCAGATTAACTGCTAATACAAATGGTTAATTTCGAGTAAAATACTGAGTAAATGTTTAAGATGACTCCCCCTCCTATTTAAAATGCTTTAAACACGCTGTATAACAAATATTTAGATACATGATGCAGCATTTTGAAGCCTGTTTGATTCGTTCAGCTGGTAACTGACAGACCCAACAACATTTGGAATATGTGATGTTTATATTTATCTTATTTTATTCCCCGAGAGACTCTTTCCGCTGCCTTTTTTTTTTTTTTCCCCCAAAGATTTGTTTTCCGAGCTTATTTACTTACTGGAGTTGTTGTTGTTTGAGTTTGGTGTGTGTGTGATTTTAAACTGTTCTCTTATTATGTGTTAACTGTGTCAAACCTGTCTTTAACTGTAAAAATACGTTCCTGTATTTAACGAGTCCAAAGTACCATGAGTTTTACAAGGACATTAATATGAAGCTTCAGCCAGCCCACGCTTAGCTTAGCTTAGCATAAAGACTGGAAACGGGGGGAAACAGCTAGCCTGACCTACCAGCACCTCTAAAGCTCACTGATTAACACACGTCATTGCAGGACTATTAGCAGGTTGAAGCCTCTTTTCCCTTCATACACAGGGTAAAGTTTGGGGTTATGGCAGAAATATCTGTGTAGCAATTGTTCAGCTGTCTGGGCTGCAGCTTTACCGTTTTGGTTAGTAGAACTATTTTAATAATTGATTAATCAGCTGGCAGACACAGTTGGCGTCTAGCTGGTAAACATTCGCCCCGTGAGAAGGTCCCACGTACATTTACCAACAACCAGTTTTTCGTCACCTCTTGTGGCTGTTTGAGGGAAAACACCCGGTACAACAGCTTTTTTTTGCTGCCCTCGGCCTCAGGGGGGCAGTAATGAGCCCGTCACAGTTTGTTGCACCGAACGAAAACTTACTGATTAAACAAACGACATATAACTTGGTAATAAGTGAGCTTTAAAGGAGCCGGTAGGCGGATTTATTTACCTTTGGACAGATTCTGGCTAAAAATCCTAGTCTTTATGCTAAGCTAACCAGCAGCTAGCTGTAGCTTCATATTTGAGAGTGGCATCAATGTCAAATGTCACTCTTCCTGAATCGTGGAGTTTACAGCTGCCATTCAGACAGACATGTGTAAGAGCAAAGCAGATATTTGCTCAGTGACAAACTCCCTCTTGCTCTCTGTCCCGTCTTGTATTTGGGCTCATGATACCATAGTGCTTTCTTTTTCCTTTTTTAGTTAAAATGTGTAGAATCCAAACTTTGTGGATTTTCTTTCCCGCCCTGAACGTGACACGAGTTTGACCTTTTAACCTTTACGACCTTATGCATGTGACCGGTTTCAGGACGAACCCATCACAACGTAAGTGCAATAATTGAGATGAAAAAGTCATTTTATGAATTAATACTGTAATGAAATGTAAATCATGAAAAATATATATCTGCATGCCTAAATGTATTGAAGTATTTATTGAAACTTCATATTTTAAATGATTTTACATACAAATGTAAATGTACTTTATAAGGTTTTCTTTTTTGTTGCTTATTTTGTTTCCTATCATGACATTCCTCTCTGCTTTCTATAAAATAAAATAAAGCACCAACATGTCTTTTAATGCTCCTTGGTGTATTGAAGATGTCCTTCATGTAAATCATCTCAATTTCAAGGTACTTATACTTGAGTAACGTTATTTCCATTTTATGATACTTTATGCTTCTAAAAAAATATGTTCTTTTTACTCCAACATTTGTTTGACGGCTTCAGTTACTTTGCAGATTCAGATTTTACATTAAACATAAGTCTTTTTCACATTTCAGATGTTAGCAGTTCCACCAAAGACAAATTCCCACTCTAAACTTTTCAGATAGTTTCATTTGAAATTATTGGTTTTTAGTCCTAAGAAGGCAAATTTTCCAACTATGATGTTCAGATTTGGGAACCGCTGGACTAAACTAGCTATCTGTATATAAACCAATCAGCCATAACATTATGACGTTACTTAACGTTAAGGCTGAGAGAGGCCGCTGCCATCAGGGATCGTTTCCATGAAAGAGTGTACGTGTCAAAGTCACATCCACATGAACGGCAGGACCCGAGGTTTCCCAGCAGAACACTGTCCAAGGCATTACACGGCCTCTGCCGGATCGCCTTCTTCTACTGGTCCGTACTTCAGTTCTGATGCCCATTGTAGGTGCTTTCTGCAGAGGACAGGGATCGGCAGGAGCACCCTGACTGGTCTGCACTGTGATTCTGGCACCTTCCTATCAGAACCAGCATCAACTTTTTCAGCAGTTTGACCTTCAGTAGCTCACCTGTTGGTGAATATCTGAACACTTCCTTCCACCACTGTTTACAGTACATAGGAAACACTTCACTGTATTTATACGCAGTATATAATGTTTGTAACAAACAGTAAATGCAGTTGAAAGCAGAAATAAGAACATTTTTAAAGCATTTAATGGTGTATTTGTACTATAACTGCTGCTGAGGGCAAGAGGAGGCAGTAAAACTTGTAATAATATTGTCTATATAGGAGATTTTTATTTGTTGACCGATAAGTAGATTAATAAACACTTTAAAATGTCTGTATATGTGCTTAAAACTATTTTAAAGTGTTTGATAGTGATGAAACCAGACTGAAAGAATGACACAACTGCTTAATTTTCATTTTGGTTTTGTTTTACTATAAACAAATCAAAATTCCAATTTTTTGTTTTTAAGCATGTGGTATAATCAACATTTAAAAGTCTTTTTCAAATGTTTTTCCCCCTTTCAAGGTGTAATATTCATAATTTTCCAACATGACAAAGTCATTCAGATCTCCCAAATGTACCCGAACCAACAACAAGCCCTTAAATAGTGTTCCTCAGGTGTAAGTACCGCACTCCTCTAAACGTCGCTGAATTTTTGGCAATTGTAAATCTTCCCAAAAAGAAAAAGTACCGCTTGTTAGTTACCATTGATGCATCTCTGTACCAAAGGCAAATCAGCAAAAATTCAAATCTGTACATCAAAAACATCATTTGGCAAAAAAAAAAAAAAAGATTCTCTGCAAATCCAACGTGCGATTTTCATCTCCTTTTGATAAATAGTTCAAAAATATTGCCATTTTTCCCCCCTAAAAAACAAAAACTACCTTGACACCCCACATACTAGACAAAAAAAATCATATTAAGTGAAAACAAGATAGTAAATAAAGATCTTTGTACAACTTCCATCATAATCCTCATCTTCAGTAACAGTTGCTTCAGTAATAAATTAACAAAAAGGATTCAATCATTGCACTTCAAGTCGCAACAGAAACAAGAGGGAAGAGAAAACATCTGATTCACTCGAACACACAAACTCCATTTTTACAAGTGCACTATGAATTTGTTGGAGTGGTATTCTTTAAAAAAAGTGTAAAGAAAGAAAGTGATTAAAATCCTGCCTCGCTTGTGGTCTAAACGTATCAGAGAGTAACATTACCTGAAAGTGAGAGTGGAAAGTGTTTATTTACCCTCTGATGCTCCCTTTTTGTATTGCTCATATATATTGTAGAAGAATATAAGACGTAGTCCTCGCCGGCCGTTTGTTTTGGCGGTCCCTTGTTGGATTACAGTCACAGGGGGGACATTTGTAGTTTTCTCTTCTTGACATTCGACCCCGCAGAGTTCAAATAACAAAAAAAAGAGTAGTGTAGGAAAAGTCAAACCGAGTCCTTCCTGTCTGACTCTCAAGTGTCCATTTGGCTGACGATGACGTGAGGAAGAGAGAGAAAAACAAAAAAGAAGACTCGCCGGCTCCTGGTGACGGCGCAGGCCGTCTTTAATTAATTAACAAAGTCTTTATGGACAAAAAAAAAAAAACCTGAACCAAAAACAAAAACAAAAATGACACTCAACGTCCCGTCAAACGGCATGACATTCAAGAGACAAAGAACAAAAACAGATTCATGTTCTGAGTTTTAAAAGTGTTGTCAGACCGTCAAGAGTGGAGCAGAGGGAAGGCATGGTCCAAGCAAAGCCTCTCTCAAGGGTAACCTCTGTATTTTTCAACCTGGACCCTATTTTTCAATGTTTTTATCTCTTTGTGACTAATTAGGAAACATTTTTGAAATTGGTTCAGTATTGAGCGAGCACGCTGCATTGGGCAGCAGCAAAACAGAGCCGCACCATAATCCTTGCGGACTTTTTGCCACTGACAGGCTAAGATTGTCATTATAGGTGTCTGACAACATTATGGAAAGGATCTCTACAGAGATAGACATTAAGATGTGACATCCTTTTTGTTTAACCAGAAACACGGTCGCTATACTGTCTCATCAAAGCCACCAGACTCCCTTGAGAAAACTAAACTAACCGACCAAGGCAGCGGTAAACAAGCAACTCCCTTGTTCTGACAGGTAAAATTTCTGTTTTCCTCAATGGAGCCTGGTGGCTTTGACGAGAACGAAATAGCAAATGTATCTGGTTAAACAAAAAAGGTTTGTACTCTTTGAAAAACGGTCTTTCTCTGCATGGATCCTTTCCACCATGTTGTCAGACACCTATAATGACAATCTGAGCCCGTCAATGGTAAAAACATGCACTTTAGTGAACCGACTGCAGTGCGCTCGCTCAATACCGGACCAATTTTAAAAAAAATTGTCCCATTTAGTCACACAGACAGAAAAACATGAAAGTAGGATCCAGGTTGAAACATACCTGAGGTACCCTTTAACTTGGCTTGATTGTAAACATGTCCCGTAGAAAAAATGTGTGTGTACCGTTAATGCATAAAGTTGTGTGTAAACATACTCTTTCACAAGTATCGTATACATGTGGAGAGAAAAAAAGAAGAAGAAGAGAATTCAAGTTGCTTAACGTGTCGGTGAGTGCCAACATGCAGGTGGTTTCTTCTCTGAGCGCTGGCTGCTGGTGGCGTCGGCCTCTCTAGCTGCACTCGATGAGTTTGGCCAGCGTGTCCCGAAGTTCGTTCAGCTCGAAGAGCTTGCCGTCCAGCAGCTCGAGCAGGGAGCGCAGGCTCTTGTGAAAGGCCTCCCTCTCCTGCTGGTTGCTCTCCAGACGCTGCTCCAGATCGCTCAGCTGGGCCTCCAACGTCTCGTTCCTCGACTCCGTGTCCTGAAACAATTTGGTTCATCAAACTAGCTTTAAACCTGTGCTTCTCAAACTCTTAAACCATCTTACAATGAAGTAAAAAGGTCAAAGGCAGGTGGTTTAAAAGGATTTAGCAGTTTAAAAGGTTATTTTAAAAAAAAAAAAGGATCAAATTTGATGCAGCAGAATCAAAGATGTCGTCATCTTTTTTAATTCCACACATTCTTCTTCCGTGTCAAAAACAGGCACCTGCAGTTTGTGGGCAGCCACCAGACTCCACTGATAAGAACAGAAATTTTATCTTTCAGAACAAGGAAGTTGCTGGTCTAGCGCTGCATCGGTCAGTTTGTTTGTGTGATTGTGTAACTTTGATGTTTAAAAGGGTTAAAAAGTCACACAATAACATAAACTAACCGCTGGAGGAAGCCGTAGACTAGAGTCTGGTGGCTTTAACGAGCGATGTGGCGACTGTTTCTGGTTAAACATAAAGGATCTTACATCTTAATGTCTATCTCTGTAGGGATCCATTCCAAAATTTAAAGTAAAGTAAAAGGATCTGGTAGAACACGAGCTGAAAGCAGCATTAGCAACACCTCATCAGCTGCAGGTGTGACTGTAAGCACAGAACTCACCCGTAGCTTCAGAGCGAGGGAGTCTTTTTGAGACTGGAACTCGTTGGCACTCTCCACCTCTGCTTTCAGTCTCTCCAACTCCTGGAAGTAAATCACAGAAAGAGCGAATATGAAGATCAGATGTTGTAACATATGTGTGACACCGCACAAACATGTCTTAACGTACCTCCTCCTTGGCCCTCAGCGCCGACTCCAGCTCTTCTATCGTTTGGTTGAGTTCTGTCTTTTGGGATTTGATCACCGTTGTTTGGCCGCTCACACACTCCAGCTCCGTCACCTGGATTACAAACACCACATACATCAAAACCTCATCCCGACGTGGTAAAAACAACCGTTCAACAGAATCATTCTGTTTGTGAGCTGCTACCCGTTTGTGTAGCCTCTCAGCTTCCTCCTGATAAGCGCCCAGCTGTTGTTTCCACTGTTTGACGTTGGCCGTGGACTCGAGCAGCGCCGCCGTTAGCTTGGCGTTGTTCCCCTTAAGAGCCTCCAGCTCCGCCTCCCAGTGCTTATTGATGCTGGTGGAACTGGGATGTGAAGAAGAGACAGTGGTTGATTCAGATCCTTTACATAAAGGGAGACACTACAGGTAAATAGGGGGAACACTTTTTAACAAATGGACCTCCCCCCGAAACTTCCCCAGTTGATTATTATCAAATATTATATTAAATAATATTATATATTCAAATGAGGCATTTTCTAATTAACAATGCACTCATTTGCTTACTTTTCAGCACAACAGCCATAAAAAAGTAATATGTTCGCCATGTTTTTAGGAATAAAATGTTCTATAAATCAGACTATGAATGATATATGAACAAAGCCCTGTGCAAAATCCCTTAGAATATAGAAAGGAATAAAATTGGAAGGTCCGGTGTGTGTAAGTGGTACTGAAGTAAAGATTTCTGGCTCAGAACATGAGAAAATTGTACCTATGTATGTTAACGTTAATGTTAATTTCACTACAGGTGAATAAGGTGAAAAGTATAACTGACAGATATCAACATGAAACTTCCCCAGATGATTATTTACATTAAGACAATTATCTTTTGTATTACAGCTTTTCTGAAATGGTATGTTTAAATGTGCAAATGAGGCCTTAACTAAAAATTGACAAAGTGTAGTAAAATAAACACCTACATGTGTATTTTGGGTGTTTTCTTTCCACTAGTCTGAAAGAAAACCTTGAATCTCAAATTTGACCAGAAAGATGTTTTTGCCTGTAATGTCTTGCCTTAAAAATACTATGGTCTAAAGATACTCAAAGTGCTATACTCAAAATGTACTTTCAGTATCAAAAGTAAAGTACAGAATTATGCAGAATGGCTCTTTTCACAGAGTTATATTACTACAGAATATTATATTATTCTGTTTTTATCACTAATGAATACATGCAAGAGTATTTTAATGTTGTAGTACGTCAATATGGAGTAAACTGTACACATTGTCCACACTACTGTGTAGATTAAAGTGTAGTGCTGCATCACATCATATGAGCAAATCAGTAAAAGTACTAGTATTTGCTTTTGTTAAGTCCAGAATATGTACCTTTAAAGTATGGAGGGGATTTCTTTATGTATAATGAAGCTTTACTGGTAAAAAGAAAAAAAAATGACATTTTATCACATTATCTAAACATATTTTATTTTTATTTTTTAATGTTTATTTTTATCCCTTCTTTGTTAATGTATTAGTCTGTGAACTATCACTATGAACTGCTAAAAGTTCCATTATAAATAAAGTAATACATAAAAAGCTGCCAACACTTTAAGTGCATTTAAAGTTTTTAGTTTGCACCACGATGATTCATCATCCAAAAGATTTCATGAAATACCAGTTCGCACTGACCAACAAGTGAACTAGCAAAACCATCATCATGTCATCGTGTGAGGCTTTGTAAGTAACACAAGCTCCCCCTCTCAGATGTCTTCTACCCATAATTCATCAGTGGTGGAAGAAGTTTTCACATCATTAACTCAAGTCATAGTAGCACCATGTAAAAATATGTTGTAATTAGTTGAGCTGGAGCAAAAGAACAGTAATTTCCTCTGAAATGTAGTCAAGTCAAAGTACTAAATACAACAATAGTGAAGTGCCCAGAAAAATCAAAGATAGAAAATGTACAATAATATAAAACGCTTGATAAATGACTTAAACAAGTAATAGATTATCAAAATAGTACCTTGTTTTGGTGTGACATTTATGATCATGGAGCATTGTAAAAAAAGTTACATTTATTAATACTTCTAACTGTTAAGTAATTAATAAGTCCTGAAGTGAGAGTGTGATCTGAATATGTGGTGCACAAAAATAATTCAGTGGTTAATAATTAATAATAGGAAGCATGCGTAGTGTTTTAATGTAATGCTTTACATTGCAGAGGCCCGGGGGATCAGATTAATAATGAATGAACCAACAGGAGCTGCGGCGCTCTGTGCCAATTACATTTTAAATAAGCACACCAGAGAGTCGCTAACGGACTCATTACTCTCGTTTAGGCAGCAGAATGTGATCACTTCATGATCAGGACGAGTTAACAATTAAAACCTTATTTAACAACGTTTGAAAAACACAACTGTAACAACAGGAAGACGATGTTTTAAGCTGATGATACACGGAGCAACTTTTAGAGCAATCGTGCAGTGCAACGTTGCCGTCAGTGGTAATGAGTAAAGATTACTACCGTATTCCCCTTCCCCCACCACTCCACCACCCGCCCCGCACCGCCGCTATCCGCTCAAAACATAGTCGGACTTACCACCAGCAACGTTGCTCAAAAAGTTGCCCTGTGCATCATCAGCTTTACACCTTTCTGCTCTGTGTTTTGTGATTTTTGAGAATGTCGTCACTTTGACCTCAGGTTCACCTGGCTCTGGTTTACCTGTGTGAGAAGGCAAGTGCATTCTGGGAAGGCTCTGCTCTGGCTTCGATGTGCTGGGGTGCGTCTGGTGTGACTGTCTCGTCGTCTGTACCGTTAATGCTCTCTGAGGTCAAAGGTGACTGCAGATCACCCGGGGCTGACTCCTGCTCCGACACGTCGGCGAAACAAAAATAAATCATTATTATTAGAAAACAAAAAATGCAGAGAGTTTTTGTTAAACATTCCCAGAGTTAGAAGAGAATATCGATGCTGCTCTCACGGCTGTACGCTGAATATGAATATACTATATACCGTAGGTGCTGGTAGGCTAGCTCTTCCCCCTGTTTCCAGTCTTTATGCTAAGCTAAGCTAACCGGCTGCTGGTTGTAGCTTCATATTTAATGTACAGATATGAGAATGACACTGATCTTCTCATCTAACTCCAAGCAAGCATATTTCCGAAAACACAAAATTCAGATTCTGAAAAAAACAAACAACTGTGATAAAGTGTTGACGATTTCAATGCTCTGAAAAAGTAAACGTAGTTCAGGATGCTCTGTTATAAATTATGAGCTTTTTCATCATGACTCTGAACTAAACACTGGAAACAAAATTTACTTCAAATGACAGGATGTTTCCTCTGTGTCAATATATTTATTTATTATTTTCAAAGAGCTGCAGGCTGAACTTCACAGTGCATCATTTAAGAAATACTTTTGACACGCTTTACTTTTGTGATTTCAGAACTGACTCTGAAGACGCTGTGTCCCCTTTTTCATTTACCTACGTTTAATTGTTGTCATTTGTGACTGGCAGCTGCTCAAACAGCCCTAACGCTAGCTGCCCGTCACTTTTTGAGAGCATGAAAGGAGAACTGGAGGGAGGTTTATGTGGGAGATTCACAGAGACGGGGTTCCTCTGGTTGTTAGTCTGACATTAGGATGATAGACAAGACTGATGACAGGGCTCTCCTGAAAAAAAGAAAGGCTTGCGTATCACACCAAAACAATGACAACGATGTCTGGGCTTCATTGATATGCAAAAATCTGTCAGATACATCACTGAGCTCACGCTGGTTTTTTGCACAAATGGTGAGGGGAGAGGAGTTGGTATCGTTAACTGAGGGTAAGACTGGGGAAAAGGGCCATCAGAGTCATGAAAATGAGTTTTTCTACTTCTTTTTACCTTCTTTTTAACAGGTTTGTTGACTGACAACACATTCCTTTTTACAGCGCCACCCTGAGGAAGAATCATTCGAGAGAGCAGAGGAGGTAAATCAAGCCACAAGGAGTTAGCTTAGTGGCTAATAATGTGAGCATAATGCTGAAAGAAACATAAAACAAGTTACTACATCAACAAGACTTGTGTTACAGGAGGTGGCGTACATGATTACATCAGTTTCTCATCAATTTCTAATGAGTACTGATTCGTACAGGTTGGCTTTAGTGTCACACAGGGATTTTTAACATAACGCTGAATTAACACTGATTCTGCACTCCACTGTTAAACATCTGAGGAGATCAAGATGAAGAGTTTTTGCGTCTGAAACAGCACAAATCACAGAAGGTTAATGAGTGGATAATCTCAAAAAGAAAACCTCCCTGTGAGCCCACAGTGCAAAATTAGCTATTAGCATCTAGGCATTTCTGGAAAATATAATTTTGTCGTGTTAGCTAGCCGCAGCCGTCAGATGTCCATCAAAATGAAAAGGGTTTGGAAATGCGAGGACGGGTTCCACATACAAATTTTATTTGCTTCCAGTAATTTGCTTCATTTCTAAATACTAAAAAATGTTGATATATAAGCTATCATGACATTGTGGCTATAAGTCCCCCCCCCCCCCCCGCTCCAGAAACTCAAATGTATGGTTAGGTCACTTCTTCAAAGAGAGATCCTAGTGTACAAAGTATGCTAGGATGCTGATAGTGTCCGTACCTGAGAGGGAGTGCTGGTGAGCTCCATCTTCTCCTGAGACTTCTCCTTGGCTAACCGTGCCGCCTCTTTGAACTCTGCAAACTTATCTGCAAACTACAAACACAACAGGAGCAGCTAAATACTACAGCATGGATGGAAACTACTACAACGACTTTTTTTAAACTCGTTTTTGAGAGAGCATACGCACACACACGTATATCAAAGTGAGTCCGAGTCTTGAGTGCTCACCTTGGCCAGATTGCTCTCAGACGAGAAGCCGAGGCCGTAGACGGTGTTCGCCCGGCTGTCGGCCCACTGGCCAAACTTCTGCGATGTCTTTGTGAACGTCATGTTGGGGGTGATGGTGCTGTTGATAATGGCCTGTGGAAGAGAAAACACACATGAGGTCACATGACAACATCTAAAAAGTGAAAAAAAAATATATAGTGTTTGTTAAAGCCTGTTTATTTATAAACAAAAGAAAAACATTTTTCCTCACTTTTGGAATTTGGAAAGAAACACAACCAGACATTTTTTTTCCTCCAGCACCAGCCCACCCAATCTCTGCTATTTCCAGCAGAACGCAGCAAAACTTTCTGGTTCAACAGCAGCAGTCACCCTGAGAGGCTCTTACATAACTATGCTAACTCCACCCCTGCACCTCTCTCATGACTAAAATAATCACTGCCACATAGATATGACAGGCCCAACCACTCCTTCACTGCTTCAGCACACACAGGCCGAGGCAAACGAGGCATACAAGCCGAGAGCAGGGGTCGGACATATTGACGAACATCTAAACTTTATTCATACCCACAGGAGAGGTGCAAGGATTATTTTGGGGGTGATTATCAGTGTGTTCGTATCTGACTTTAGAAGAGCTGACCACAGAAACAAATTGGACAGAGACCTCTTTGTTGCTCCAAATAACACATACATAAATACACAAACAGTACTGAATGATATAAACTGTACACACACCTTTGATCCATCCAGACTGATGATTCGATATACATTCCTGGTATTGTCGTAGAAGTAGGAGACGGTGACAGCATGTTTACTGGTGGGAACCCAATTCTTCTTGGTGCTTGGGTCGATCTGGAAGACGTGGGCCCGTGTACTGAAGATGGGCTGCTCTCTGTGCACAGAAAGGAAGAAACAGAATATGAAATAATCAGTATCTGGTTAAAAAGCCTCATTTCGGAGGTTAAACTCTAATATCTGGTGTGTAACTGAACACAAGAGGAAAATCAGGCTCTTGTCTGTACCAAACTTCATGACAATCCAGCCAATTATCATCTCTCTAATAAAGGAAGGAAAGTGTGTGTGTGTGTGTGTGTGTGTGTGTGTGTGTGTGTGTGTGTGTGTGTGTGTGTCTTTGTACTTCAATTAAACCATTCATCCAATCAACAATGAAGCATGTGCTGGAGCGTGTGCGTCCCAGCAATTGATCCACATCCTACGGACGGTTATTTTCATTTCCCCAGAATTTCCAGGCACAGGAAACTCCCGCATTTCTCATTCAGGGTAATACAATCTCATGTTTCCTGACTGCTATTTCAGAGGTGTGTTAAGCACAACACAGACTCTTCTGAATGTCTTTCAGAACTTTTCAAAGTAAAAGCTCTCAATTCAACTCGAAGTAAAGCATTGTGGCAAAATACTTGACGTAATAACGTGAATAACTGCACCAGCCGCTATCAAAGTATTTATTTATTGACTTGGCCAGCGGGCCGCCTCTTGCCAACCACTGCTGTAGGTGAAACCAATGTGAGACACACATTGTGAACAAAAAACGCAGGGAGGTGTTACATAAGCCTCTGTGTAAATCTCATGGTGGCGCTAAAGGAAAAGTCAGGGGATCACCAAAGTCATTAGAGTTCATCCTCTGGGGATCATGCCATCTCTAAAGCCACGACACTATCATGGCTAAAAACATTCAGGTGTACTGAATTTGAATTTAAGGTCAAAGTACTTTAAAGGTAAAGATCAACAGAGTGCAAACCTATCAGTTATAACTCGTCTCTCTGTCATACAAAATATGCTTATCTCTTGGCACTAAGCACAAAGTACAGCTGGGGATGATGGGGTGTTTTGCAGTTATTTGCTCATAAATCTAAGTAAGAAAAATTCAATATTTGACCAGAGGACAGCGTTAAACTAGAATTCATCCTGAAGGGGACATGAATATCTGTACAAAAACATGGCATTTCTAGAGCTACGCTGCTAGCATGGCTAAAAGACACAAAAGAAAACGTGTGAATAATGCTCCACATCAGATATCTAACATTATCCTGCCAAGGGAAGGAAGTAGAAGTACTGAGGAACGTGATGAATCAGAGGCAGGTGGGAGAAACAGCTTCCTAGATCCCAGCACATCCATAATTTACTGCTGTGTTGCTGCACTACTCAGTGACTGGAAGAGGGCAAAGAAAAAGACAAAAAAAAAACCCACAAGGCACTTCACACCGAAAACAAGTGTGTTTATGTACAAATATACACACCCAAGTGTTACACACATATGATGTAAACTGGCAAATAAGGGCAGATAGTAAACATTTTTAATTATCTTTGTATCTCTCTTTTTCTCTCTGTATTCTCTTCTTTGTAACTACAAAATGATTTGGTCCATTTCAACCTCTACATGCTGCCACTTGGAGACGGCATCAACTTCCATAGTTATGCTGATGACACACAGCTCAACAGTCTCCCCATAACAACTCTTTTAATTATGTAAATATTGTACATATCAACACTTCTTTATATTCTCTTTGCATTTTATATTTTTACTCTGATATTTATATACTTTTTTATATACCAACTTTCTATTATTATTTATATTGCTTTTTCCTTGCTGTGCAATTTATGTAACTGTGACACAGAATTTCCCCTTGGGATCAATAGTATTATTTCAATAGTAATAATATATTAATAGTAAGTATTTCTGAAAACTTGGAAATCACCTTTGATTCAGACCTCAGTTTTTATCCGCACAATATAAATATAACTAAGAGTGCTTTTTATCAAGAACAGAGCCAGAGTGTGACCATTTCTCTCTCAAGACAATGCAAAGACACTTATTACCTCCAGGATTGATTGCTGTAATGCTCTGCTTTCTGTCTCCCAAAAAAGAATACATTAAAACTAGGACCAGAAAGAAAGAGCACACATTACACCAATTTTAAAGTCTCTGCATTGGCTCATTGTATCATTTTATTTGTTTATAAGTCTCTTAATGGTCTTAATGGCCCACGTCTGTGGAACAGCCTTCCTGAGGACCTGAGGGCAGCAGGGAACACTGATATTTTTAAAAGCAAACTACAAACCTAAAGACCTTTTTTAACCAGGTTTTTAGTTTAATTGTATTTATTTTACTGACATTGTTTTATTCTTTTTTATTTTCATGTTTCCTAATTTTTGGTTGAGTTTTCTTTTCATTTTATCATTATTTACCATAATCTTTATTTACTTTTTTTACTCTGCCTCTAGGTGTTTCCTCACTGCATTTGAGTTTTATACAACAATGGCCACTGGTAGTGGCCATTCATGAAAATGTTTACTCACCTTGTGTTTTTATTGTCTTTTACTTCAATTCTGTTTGTGTGTGTGTGTGTGTGGTGGCATTATTGTCATTGTTTTTATTTCCATATAGTGTGAAGCACTTTGTTTTACATGCCTTTTGTATGGAAAGTGCTATACAAATAAAGACTGACTGATAAAACATTGAAATAAAAGAATGCAAAATTCAATAACTCAAATAATGACTGTCTGCAATCTTTCAAAACACAAATAAACCATAATGCCATGATCACTTCATTACTTCGAGTTAATGAACCTTTGCAGTCAGCAGGCAATGAAGGCGGAGTCATTAAAAATGATTTATGTTCGAAATAAAGCCTCATGGAAGCTCGACAAAAATAATGTCATACAATGACATTTACACTGAAACAAGTTTATTGATGAGTAAGATTTCACTTACATTTGCCTTGGTATTATTACCAAGGGATGAATGATGATGTATGCGTAGAGCTGAAAGTGATATTATGATAGTGATGTTACAAATTACAGAAGACATGTTTAAGTTTATGTTTGACATGGGAAAATATAAAACATCAGTACCAGTATAATCTGTGTATGGTTCATTCTTTGATTATTTAGTTTCAAAACCAAAATGGAAAAACAGGTAAATAGAAAACAAAAAAAATCATCTGTTTTTGTTTTTCTGTTTTAAAACCAAAATGGAAAAACAAAGCAGCTGCGTTTTGTTTCATCTATGGCCGGTTTTGTATCCCACTGGTTTTCAAATTAACTAGCTGCTGTACAAGTGTGCCCGCTGTTTTCAACAGCTGTGGTCTCGCTTCATCCAGCCAGAGGGAACGATCACCGACCCTCCACAGCTCACCAGGTCGCTCCCGCGACCTCCTCTCCCTCGCCCTGTACGGTCCAGCGCCCGCTCCCTCTCCGGTAGACCTACTATGGGTTGTGTTGCCAGTGGAACCGGCGCACTGGATGTGGTCTTTCCCTCTGGCTGGAAGAAGTCCGATGCCCCTGATTTTACACATAGCCTGATCCATGTGTTACTGCAGCTGAAGGCTCTCCGCAACACCGCGCAACTTTCAAAAATGTTCCATCTCACAAAGAAAATACAAGTCAGGTTGAAACAGTCTAGAGAGGCTGAACGAAAATTACCTGAACATTTTAATCCGTGTATGATTCGTTAATATACAGCATGCTGATTTAACCAATAACAGTTCATGTTTGCTGTCAGTACATTGGATGTACTGACATCTATCACTGAGTTAATTTGATACTGAAGAAATCTTAAAAACCAGAGAATTCTCAGGCAACTTCTGAGGCGTTCCTGTTGCTGTCCCAGTTGCTTGTGAGTTACAAACTGAACGGTGAGCCTCCTGTTTTTCCTCCTCTAAGGCAGTGGCTGGACATTAAGAGGTATGATATGAAAAGACTCATGTTCTAAAGATTCAAAAATCAGAGTTTAATTTAAAAAAGTGCTTTAACTCCCTCCTTCACAAATGCACTTTGTATCAAGACTGAGATATTTCAAGTTGTATCAGTGCAATCCCTCACTGTCGATAATTTCCGTGTTTCCTCTGTAATAGCAAAACTAGAAATGGGTCTGGGATTTGTGGATTTCTTTCTCTCTTTCTTCCGCCCTTTAAGACCACAAAACATTGCTGATTTTAAAAGTTTCAGTCCAAGAAGCCTATGTGTTATTGCTAAATCTGTATACCTTTTGTTCTGAAGTATAGGCAACTATCTGTAACTAAAAATATGTTGCGGCTAAGTTGAGGTGACTAACCTGCCTAACTCTCAGTGACTCACAAATCCAATGGCCGCATTTTGTAGTTTTAATTTTAAGAAAGCCAACAATCGTTGTGAATACAACGCATCCAAAAACGTTTAAAAGGTGTACAAAAAGCAACAGCGAAAGGCAGCAGTCAGCAAAAGATAAGCCATCTCCTCTCTTTTCATTCACAAGTCTAATTGGTAAAGAGGTGAAAATGTTCTCCTGATATTGTCTTTCCATAGTGTATCGCCATTTTATTCTCTTTAACCCACTTATGTAAGTATCACACAGTTTAACTGCAAAACCTTTGGAGCTGTCAAAATCAAAGAAGCTATTCCTAAAGCACCAGTGACGTTTGAAGCTTCAGACGTCATTGTTTACGCAGTATTCTTCATTTGACACGAGGCACAATTTACTGAAACAGGGCACTTCACAAGACTGAGACATGCTTCAGAGTGTCGGTAACATAGACCAATCACTAAACAAAATTAAACATATGCAGCATCTAACACATACCAGGGAGTAACACTGAAGTTAATGGGGAAAGCAGAATAGCAGTAAATAAAACAAAAAAAATACTAGATAAGACAAGCAGCATATAACCAGCATGGACGAGAGGAAGGAGACGGAGAGAGCGACTTTCTCCCTCTTTCTGCCGTGTGTGGGCGGTTAAGATAAAAATCAAGCTGGTATTATGCATTTTTTAAAAGCAGCAAAAGAAAGGGAACATTAATTTGCTTCTACTTTTAAAAACCCAGAGTCTGGGTTAAGCAATGCAGCAGAGCCCCCACACAGACATGGACAGCCATCTTATGAGCACAGCGACTGACTGTACTGTTTCGCAGATGATGATAAGACAAGAACCCTGTGTGTTGGAGGCAGGTGTGTCTAGTCTCTACGTGCCTCTCTTTAATGCTGCTGCAGCTCCCGAGCAACTTGCACAACAAAACAAAGATTGGACTCATTAAAAGAACAACAGGTCAACTGATTGAAAAGATCATGTGTGTTCAGATCGATACTGTGGAGAGCTCCCACTTTCACAGAGGCCGCTCAAAGTGACATGCCCTAATGATTTTGCTACAGTGGCTAGATTTATATTTATATTTAAAAGGCCCTGTATGTGTGTTTGCAGGCCAGAGCTGAGCGGCAGGTCGTACACTGACGTAGAGCTATGTTAAAAGGTGACCTGAGAGCACCTGTGCCAACATACAAAGATCAGCAGGCTCTGATCGGCTTCCAAACACTGCTATGGATTTAAAGCTCCCAGGGTCTTTGGGTTAAAAGCTAAAGAACAGGTAACGAGATCTAGATTTAATAGAATATAGATGAGAAAAGTCATCTTCTCCAGCTCAAAAAAAGGAAAGTTTGTAAAAATGTAAATATATGCAAATTGTGGCAACAATTATCTAGTTTTACCATAAACATGGACATTTACATTTATATTTTACCTTAAAACTAATATACACAGACTGCACTACAACTTTCTCACCTAAATGCTATTTTTTTTAGCTTAAAAAAAATGAACAGTCTTAATTTAAATGTAATGGGATTTAAATTTTTAGAGAATATTTCAATGATGATCAGAAAAATCCAGTATGAACAAAATCTAAGTAGTAACAATGATTCTGCACGTGTAAACACACATTAAAGCATCTTAGTTTGCTAAACATCAAACTACACGTTAAACACCGATGCTGATATTTGTTCTGATTAATTTCGTTTCAATTAGCTTCAGAGGATCACCAAAGTTTTTAATCTTCATCATGAGGGTGACATGAATGTCACGACATCAAAAGTATAAATGTCAACCTCACGATGGTGCTAGAGAAAAGGTCAGGGAATCACCAAAGGCAGTAAGATTCATCCTCTGAGGACTGTGAATTGCATTTCATGAAAATCCAACCAATAAATGTTGAGATACTTCAGTCTGGACCAAAGTGGTGGACAAACCAACCGACACTGCCGTCCCTAGAGTTGCCAGCGTCTCAAAGTCATGCAGACAGTGACGTCAGTGAATGTTTTGGTTAGCATATCTGAAACAGCTATCAAAATGTAAAACAAGGTGTCCAAAATGCAAAGCATAATCACTTCCAATTTCTGCTGCACTGAGTCACGGATAACTGAGATCCTCTTTGACACACCTCTGTCATTCTGGACAACCAGACAAAAATAAACCGGCCGACGCTCTTAATCCTTAAATCGGGAACTTCAGTCATGTTACATTTAGGCAGTCTATACACCACTAAAGTAACACATTATATTTTGGTCCTTATATCTGTTTGTAGCTAGCCATATAAACTCCTGGTTATATTTGGTTGACTAAACAACAACAAAGACACAATCAGTAACAACAGCCCAACAATAACAAACTGACACTCGCCAAATTTAATGTAATGTCTGTGCCGGTCTTCCAGGGAAAGTAGATTTCATAGCTCGGCTGGGAGCTCCTCCCTGGTCTCCTCTGAGATACAGCGATTGTTCCCCTCTCTGGGAACCTCCCATCATGTCTAAGTGTGTTAATTAAGTCAGCGGAGGGAAGACTCGGCAGATGTTATTTAAAGACAGACACAGTTAATCAGAGAAGTGCTGATGTAATGTGAGGGTGTGCAAACGGGTTACACACCAGCTAAAACAGGCTGGCAGCTCAACAATGGAGATGGCAAGAATATACTGTATGTGTACAGTATTTAAGGCTGCAACTAATAATTATTTTCATCATCGATAAGTCTGTTGATTATTGTCTTAATTGATTGATTAGTTGGTCTATAAAATGCCAGAAAATGGTGAAAAATGTCGGTCAGCATTTCCCAAAGTCCAAGACGACGTCCTCAAATGTCTTGTTTTGTACAAAACTCAAAGATATTCAGTTTACTGTGATAAAGGAGTAAAGAAACCAGAAGATATTTACATTTAGGATATTTACAAAATAGTTGGCAATTTTTTTAATAGTTGAAGACTGATCGATTAAATCGTTGCAGCTCTAGTGAATCTTTATGTTAAATATTTAGTGTATTTATATAGGGGCGCACTTGGGACACTCACACTCATACACATATTATATACTTTTCATATATACATACATACGTATTTTTTATATTCTATGTTATATTACTGTACTTATTATATAAATGATCTCATACGATTTTATACTGTAATATATTATAATATACAGGGTTAGGGAGTAACGGATTACATGTAGGGCCGTTACATAATTAGGATGCAAAAAATAGTAACTGTATGCCTTTACAGTACAGAAAATAAAGACATAATTCCCAGCCCTGATATTATTGTATGTTTATATGTTATACAGTTTTAACTTTGTTACTTTACTTTACTGTACTTTTAGTTTCAGCACAACACTGGTTGTGGGTACTGTGTGTACATATACTACAGCTATATTTTATTTCTTTTTAATATACTTAAAATGTTTTACTTTTATCAGTTTATCTGCACTTATTTCTGTCTGTACAGGGCACTTAACTACACTTGTGTATGCTGTGGATGTTTCGTGTGAGTAACTGATCATCATGAAGACAATTTTACTTCCTCGGACATGATTTGCTTACAGCAGCTCTTCCCTATTATCTATCAGAACATGTTCGGGACGAGCTGTTATGTAAAATCGGCAGGGTTTAAGACAGGACAGTTTGGGAGATTGTCTCTTAAATGGTTTGCTAAGCTCCGCCCCCTTAGTTACTGTTGCTATGCATGTCAAACTCAGTGATAACAATGGCAGAGTTACTATTAAAATTCAGAGTAATTTGCTTCTCATTTCCAGTCGCTGACTTCTGATTCTATCTGCTATAATGACAAGTGCTGTTGTCAGATTTTATCAATTATTAATTATTAATTTTCCTCAATAAAAATTTTACAAATGCCCAATAACGTTTGATTTAATTCATTTGAATCACAAAATCATAAAATTTTTATATCAAGATATTAATTTTGTTGAGAAAAGGGGACTAAAATGTTCTTCCTCAGATTTGTTTAAGTGATCCACTGTTTGGCATAAAGTTTTTGTTCTGACCATAAAGAAAAGAACCAGAATTAACCATCTGGTTTCATCAACTTTCACTCAGGAGAAGAAATCTGCCTTTAAACTTGAAAGAAATAATAATTTGACATTTATCATGATAATTATCTATATTGAATGATGTGAAAATTTTTATCGTGATAACTTTTTTGGCCATATCGCCCAGCCCTAAAAAGACATATAGACCGCTATTTCATTTTAACATCTCCCTGTTTGGCTGCTTGGCTTTACATACTTGGAGAGGGTACGTTTTCAGTTTTAACATTACGTTAAGAGAAAAAGCTTTAAGGACACCGAACAGTCATAAAGTTATGGCTGATCGGTGTAAAAAGACCAGTGTGTCAACTGTGTTAAAAATAAAAAGGAAGAAAAAAGAAAGTGAATTCAGCCAACTGAAAATGAACTTGGAAACAAAGTGATCTATTTAAAAATATATTGTATTCTTTCAGTAAAGACAAAATACTTTATTTAGTATAGTTACAAATGGAGAAAATGGATCAGAGGCTTGACTAGATTAAGTCACAACTTTTATTTGACTGCTGAAAACATTCTGACTTTAGCTTTGCTCAACACAGCGTCACAGTCTCAATTATCCATTGATTTTAAGGGGGTTAAAGAGAAATTTTAGCGAGTCATTTTATGTTTCAGTGTGTCATTAGTCTGACAGCGTGGCCTAGATCAGAATCTGCCCCGGAGGTGTGTGTCTCTATGAGAGTGCATGGTGATTGTTAGCCCATAATCCCTTTTCACAATGAAATGTACTGTGGCATTCAAGTCTCAATGACGAGTGCTTTGACAGAGGAATCTGACCCCAGATGTTATCAAATCAGCAATTCTCCACTTACACACCAGCAGAAGACACACACAGACACCAGTGTTTGCATACTGGAAAACAAAGACATGCGCTGTCTGTGACTAAAAGGGCAATGTGTTCAGATTATCTTCAAACTATGAACAGTGTGTTCTGTCTCAGGACATTCAGGACACTGGTAACTTGTTGATGCATGCCACATTCATCCTCATGCCAACTTGGATTCGGGTGGGGGGTTGCTTATATAGATATTCAATTTATATTGATATAAAAACAGAGAAAAGCAGTAAATCATCACATTTGAGAAGATGTTTTAGCTCCAATTCTAAGGAAATTAAATCTTGGATTTAAGAATCTCTAAAGATTAGGGCTGAAATTTATTTTCATTAGATTAGTGCTTATTTTGTCAATGGTTTGGTCCATTTGCTTAAAAAATTGTTTACCAAAATAGTTGCAGATAAATTTTCTTCGACTAATGGATTAACCGGCTAATCGGATCCACTCTAGTTCACACTGTGGTCAAAGTGTAATTTTTGAATATTTATTTAGGTATGTGTGAAATAATCTGAAATCATCTAAAATCATCTAAAGGTTCACTATTTAAAGGAACCTTTTTGTAAAACTGTTTTTAGCCTTTGAGAAAGTTTTCTGCTATAATAAAGTACAAACAGACCATTTAGTGGCTCTACCCTGCAATAGCCTAAACTAAAATTAAAATTTATTATAAAATGTACATTCTCAAGACTGGAACTGATTGTGGTTTTACTTTAAGGGCTCCTGGTATGTGATATAATCTCAAACAATTTAACCATCCTTTATAACCCGCTTTTATGCAGTTGCTGTTGTTCTAACCTCGATTTCAAGTTGTTCCTGTTAACAAATATTAATTTTTTTCCTTCTAATACACATTAGGGCTGCAATTTATGATTATTTTTGTTATAAATGAATGTGTGGTCTATAAAAGATTAGAAAACAGTGACCGAATGTCTTGTTTTGTCCGAACAACAGTCAAAAACCCAATAATATTCAATTTACTATAAGACCAAGACAATAATCAAATTCTCAAATTTGAGAACCAAGAACTATTAAATTTGACTCAAAAGATTAGTCAATTATCAAAATAATTACTCATTACTTTTCTGTTGACTAACTGATTGATGGACCAATCAATGCAGCCCTATTACAAACTATATTTTCCAATCAATGCCGTCCTATAAAGTGCTCTTCACACACTTATAAGCTATATTAATTCATGTTACCATTATCCTGAATATGAAGAATAACGAAAAAACAAACAAACAAAAAAATCAACCAGAGTTTCACAGCACGGACAGTCTGTGCTTGCTAGACACAAGAAAAATAACCCTGCATTACTAACTTAGTGTGACTCAGGGCTGGTCATGAGCTGTGAACATCCTCCAAACTCTGTTAGTCCCTCTCCTTCCCACATGCTCCCTCGCCCAATCTGACCCAGTGCCACTGTCTGCTGACCCACTCGCAGAGGGAAGCAGCAGGGCCTCGGGAAGGCACAACCCTCCACAGCCATATTTTCCAGCGGGCTCAGAGCTTTCAGTAGCAGACAGACGAGTGTGTGTTTTTGTGCAAAGAACATATTCAATATTTATTCCCTTCAAAATTTCTCAAGATACAGTGATGCACTGACAGCTGAAGCCTTGCATCTTTTCATTGCCTTTAAATTGGGTGTAATAAGATAAAAAGAGAAAGTTACAGTACGTCCTTTCCCTTTTCAAATCACTTGGAAAATATAATAAGACCAATAAGGGAAGAAGTTAGGAAAAGACAAATGGACAATGGTGCAAATAAATCTCAATGTAGTTGGCGCAAATCTACAAAATGTTCATGCCACGTTGTCTGAGAACCTTAACTGTGTGTCATGTTTGAAATTAGGGCAGCAACTACCGATTACAACATTTTCTATTAACCTAAGTTTTATTTTCTTAATTAGTCATTTGTTTGATAGAATGTCTGCAAAGTAAATTATCCAGGTTATACAGAAGCCTAGTCCTACTGTCAGCCAATAAAATTAAAAACTAAACTAGAACTAACCACTAATATCTCCAACCTCGTTATACCTAAATTCCTGTGACAGACGTCATTCACTGTGCTCTCAAAATATTTCTGTTTCTAGTGACAAAACATACTTGCATCAAGTTGAACTCTGGCCTACTGGCCTGAGCAGTGAAGTAGAAAATATTGCCTGGACGCTGTTTTATTCAGAAGTGCCGAGTTTGAGGAGGACATCATGTTTACAACCATCTATTATGCAAGAACAGAAGCCCTGGTACTTGTTGGAAACAGCTAAATCTGACTTGTTAATTAAGGAGTAAGTGCACACATAGGACAAGCTCTCTTTCTGTGTCTGAAGAACCGGATCGTTGACTGGATTATAACCATTGGCCTTGAGAATTACAGAGGATGTGCTTTGCATTAGGTTTGTAAGCAGTTCACGCCCCTTCTGACCCTACCCTACCCCCCACCCCCACCCCCCCACCCCCCACCACAATATCACAACAAACCAATCTGATGCTACATCATCTGCTGTCATCTGAAGTAAGAACTAGGTCGCAGTTATCAGGAGAATCACCATACATCTGCAGGTTCAGCCACATGCATTACACTAGCCAAGTGCAGGAAAGATCATTATTGTTTTGGCAGCACCACAAAATAAAGAATTACACAATTAATCTACATTTTCTCAAGAAAGAGAGAAAAAAACAAAACAATAATGCATATGTATTACTTTCCCAGACATACTTTTTCAAATCACATTGTACCTAAATATGCAATGTGTGAGCTCTGACCTGCTCTCTGCCATCATGAACAGTAGGCTACTTCATTACAGCCTAATCTTTTGGCTCCAGTAATCTCAAATGTGAGTGGATATAATGATGGGACTTCTATCAGCAGTGTGTGGTTTGGTAGTGTATCTCTGGGGCTGTTTGCTACGGGCCATGCATTTCTGTTAGTGTCTGAGAAGCGGTACTTCACACAGAGTTAGCCATGGGTGGCTACAGGAGCTAGCAGTGTTTGCCAGACTGGCAGCTGACACTTTTGGTGCTGAAATCTGCTTAAGGGGAAGCTCAAATCTAAATAACAAAGTCAGTCCTACTCTGGACACGTAGAGTGAGACCTGTAGCATGATATTTCATCGTTACTGCAAGTTAACTATCGAACAACATACCCCATTTTTGCTGGATTTTGGAGGCTTGGGTTTAGTCGAAACTGGTCCTGCTGTCTGTGGTCTCTTGAGGGCGGTGTGAACAGGCTTTTCAGTGGGGACTAGCTTCAGCTCTTGATCCGCTCTCTCTCCAAACTAAAGCCGCTGTGGTTGTTGCGACTTCACGGTCGGCGGAGCCACGGTGCTGTATTCAGTCCGACATGTCTTCGTGGTGGTGTTGTTGTTATGCCCTTGAGTACATTTTGGTGGGGTGTTGGTTTCATCCGAGCAAACGTGTTGGCGCATGCATGATGATGATGATGATGATGATGAAGAGCAAGAACTCACAGCAGCACTGACTGCCAGTTAGTAGGAGCGACCGTTAGCAGCCGTTAAACAAAACTCCTCCAGTTAACACACAAACGAGGATTAACTAGCTAACGTTAAACTGACTGACAGGAAAGGCAGTGTCACTTCTAACTAAAGTAAGCTTTTAAATACAAAAGGGGGGAAAAAATAAATAAAAGAGACAAACAAAATTGTTGTCTAACCTGTCAAATAACGTTAAGCTAGCTTCATCTGTCCGATGCTAGCTTGCTGATTAACAGTTAACGTTACTCCTTTGGTTGGACACTGTGAGATTTGAGCAACGGTGGACACACTAATACTTGTACAGATATTTATCCTCAGCCGAAAAAAACCTTAAGATCCGAACCCTCAATCTCAATAAGCCGACTGTTCATAAATCCCAGTTTCAATCGCTGGGTCTTTCTCGCCGTCCGCTGTGCCATTAAATCCCTTTAACCGAGTGTTTTTCACCGCCGCAAGTTAAGACCTTCAACGCCCCATGGAGACGGTAAGCATCTTCTTTCAAGAAGAAGCTGTTTCTGGAGAAAAAGACAAAATACACTTGGTGCAAACACTCCAGTCTTTAACATCCTCCTCCTCCTCCTCAAAGACAGCGATGTCAACCAAAAAATAATTATATAGACTACAAACGGACGCGCCGTCACTCCTCAACAAGCTGGTTTCCTGTCTTACTGCTCACTTGTAATTTAGCCAAAACGTTCAACTGCTCTTCAAATCATGTCCAAAATATAATGCTGGTGCTCCATCCGCCGATTCGTCCTCCTCTCTTTCAGCCCCGCATCTTCATTCATTTGCTCGGCAGCATCCTCCCTGCCGCTGCTGCTCAGAGGGGACCATTTATATGATGACGTCATCACGCCGCCCCTGAAATTTGACGTACTTGGCAATAAAGTATTTCCTCACATCCGGTGTGTTCAATAATCAAAGTTGTATATTTTGCAGTATAAAAACCATAAAAATGGTCAGAGAAGAAGTACTCAGATTAGTCTCTAAAGTAAAAATAGCAATACCACAGTGTAGAAATACTCTTTTACATGTCTTGTATTCAAAGCTGTACTTACAAATATATGTTACTTAAAATATAAGTACTCATTAAGCTGGAAAAATGACCCTTCTGAGTGTAATATTTTATAACTCTGCAAACAGCATTTTAATGTTGTAGTTGGACAAGTTGGACTTCTTTATACTAATTGTTTAATCAATAACAATGCACAATATCTTCTGATTAAGTTGAATTTAAGCTGATCTTTTACTGTACTAATACTAATTTCTACTTACTAATCTCAATATATAAATGTAACTTGTTAAACAAATGTATAACGTACAATATTTCCCTTTGAAATGTAGTATAAGTAGAAGAACAAACTAGTAAAAAAAAAAAAAAAGGAGGAATACTCAAGTGAAGTCCAAGGATTGTAAATGGTACTTAATTACAGCATTTGTAACTAAATGTACTTAGTTTCCACTACTGGATATAACTTACTTGCTTACTTGGATGGTTCAAAATGGCAAGAACATACTTTACTCAGGGTAAAATACACACGCACTAGTATCAAAATATATGTACCAAAAGTCAAAGTCAAAGTATTTATGCATTCATGTGTACATCACTCTAATGTTGCAGCCGGTTAAGGTGGAGCTTATTTTACTTTATATACATTTTATTTGTTGATTATATTTTGTATAATCTTGAAATTGTAAAGTATGGCTGTCAGATAAATATATTGGAGAATCTAGTACAATGTGTCCCTCTGAAATGTAGTGGAGTAAAGTATGAAGTAGCACAAAACAGAAAAACTCAAGTACCTCAAAATTGTATTTAAGTACAATATTTGAGAAAATGTACATAGTTACTTTCCACCACTACTCCTGAGCTAAGACTCAGGGTGGGTTCAGGTTGAGTGGGATGGATGCTTGAACAGTTTGTCATGTAAGAGCTGATAACCTGTGGTGGAAGTAGTATTCACATCCTTTACTTAAGTAAAAGTACTAATACCACACTGTAAATATTCTCAATTACTGGAAAAAGTCCTCCATTAAAAATGTGCAGTCAGAAAATGCCTATGATCTCTGATGTTTATAATTAATTTAATTTCCGTGTAGGCGTGTTGATAAAGACCTTCCTAAATGGAAAAAATGGAGATTTTACTTTGACCGGAAAAAAACATAATGATCTATAACTGTCCCACTTGACTACCTGAAGTCAAACCGTTTAATATCATAGAGGACAACAGATTTATTGCTCAGGTATTACATATCATTATTTTCTTTCAAAATGTGCAAACTAAAAATCAGAGTCAGTTTAGCACAACATGCAGGAACACATTATGTGCTACTGATGATTGCCATCTTGTGGACAGTTATTGACATAGCAATACTGAAAGTGCAGAAACACCAAAGAATAGAAATACTTCATGACAATTGAAAGTCTTGCGTTCACAATTGTACTTTAGTAAACGTACAGTATATAATAGGAAAACACTGACAGAGACATTTTGCTGTTGATATTTGATACTTGATAAGTAATTAGCGCTGATAATATTTGCATACTTTTACAGTAAGATTTTAAATGCAGGGCTTTTGCATGTAATTGAGTATTTTCTGACGTGGCGAAATTACACTCTTGTATAGGTTTTGATTTCTGCAATACAAATGATTAAAGTTATGTGAGAAAAATATTATTTGGTAGCCTATAGGGGGAAAGTTCACTACATGGGGAAATGATACGATACGAACCTAATCTCTTAAAGTTTTTAGTTTAGCTTTCTGTAAATGTTCTGCTAAGAGAAACACAGTTGTCCATAGCTGGGACATTTTGGCAGAAGGCAAACAACTGTTTGGCATAAGAACAAACCCCATGGGTAAACACGTGATGGGAAACCGCTAGGTCAGACCGACTGTATGAACTTTTGTTCAGAACAACAAAATTCCTTGGGTTTAAGCCAAGTGAAAGAGAGATCTAAATCCTTAAAAACACACGTACGAAAGTCTGGTATTATCGTTTCAATAGGTGATAAAGAAGTGTAGCTATAATAGTCTACAACTTTTTTAGACTGCAGTTTTTGTCCTTTTAAGGAATTAAGAGGAAAGTTTGTTTTATGTGAGTTTGTGTCTACGTGGACTCTGGGTTTTCACCAGGACATATTAGCAACTGAAGAGGGTGTTGCCCTTCAGACATTATTCCTGAAGGCGGAGGGAAAACGTCTCCGGCAAATTTCGGTCAGTTATCTCTCCTTTTAAATTCTAAGCAAATACCAAAATACTTTTGAATATTGATTTAGTCTAAATTCTTAAGATTCACTAAGTTTGTGTAACTTTTAACCAATTCGAGTGGCTCTGGGACTCCTGAGTAATCACCAGGATTCTGACAAGGAGGATAAACTCCCTCCTTTAATTTGATCGGACTAATTTAAGTTATCTCCACTTCTGTTTTTCATTCTATTTTTAGTATTTTCTTTAATAACATTTATGTAATCGCAATATAAACTGTCACATTTTTTATATATATATGTGCACCTAGGCTATGTTTAATAAAATAATTGAAAATTAAGAAGCTGGTGAAGACGGTAAAGTCCTACCGGGAAAATTAAATAATCCAAATTTTAAATAAAACAAGAGAGAAACGGACAACTTTGCCGTGTGTGACTGAAAAACAGCAGCTTTGCGTCTGTGTGTGTGACTGCGCATGCGTGCTTGACGTTTAACTAAATTGTGTGGAAGATCTAAAGCTAGACCTGCAGGCTGTCTGAGGACTTATTGGCTGCAAGAGAGAGTAACAGCATATTAATTGCAATGAATGAAAGAATAAATAAATGCAAAAATAATGTAAGAGCTGAGAATTAAAGACCACTGTGTTATTTTGCCTGCGAACACTAAATTGTTTAGTAGGACGATATTTTCGCAGAGTACTTGTAAGGTACGGTTTCTTTCAAAAAGACACCGTCATAACGAGACGCTTTATTGGGTTTTACTAAGTAGCGACTTTGCAGAGCTCAGAAGTCGTGGACAGTGGCTGAAATAGCGTTTCGTCTAGTAAATAAAATAATATAGGCTTGTGCCTGAGTTAAAGGGAATTTGAGGGATAGGAATCGTATTTGCATAGACTGTATACATGCGACAGTCGCCCAAAAATGTGCAAACAGTGACAAAGACGTATTGTATTACATAGCCTAAAGAACATAGGCTAAAGAATATAAATAAAGTAAAAACTAGGAGGTGTTTTTGAAAAGTATATCAGTATATGTATGATCTTGTTTTGTGTGTGATAAATATTTAAAAGTATTGGAAATCTAGGCTGATGTACGGTTTTGGTTCTTGCTGAGTTGTGAGAAGCAACGTTGTTTGTCGAAGTAAAATACATGTTCTTTAGTTTGGCTGGCTGATAATTTGCTATAGCTTTGGAATACACGTGAAAGGAATCGTGGTGCGTTCAGTGCGCGTTGTAATTTCTGTGCAAACTGTTAAATGTGATGCTGTCATTTTGTTCTTGTGTTTTGATTGCTTAGGGACCAAATACAGATCAAATACATTTGAACCCTTTTAAGATTACACTTTTATGACAAGTTCTGGAAGTTCACTTTCAAACCTTTTAAGATTTTGAGGTTTCATCTGGAAGTGATTCAAAGGTAGACTGGACTTAAACTGAAACATCAAACTACTGAGGCAAAAACTTTATACAAAAGGCTCTGTTCTAACTGGACTGTGAGCCCAAGCAGAGCCCCCTACAGGAAATATTGAGTAAATGTTTCAATTTGATCTCAGTCTTTATTCAGTGTTTTCCTGTCTTAAGCAGTCTTGGCAGGAGTGAGTGTTGCTGAGAGAAACTAAGAGACTTAAGGCCCACGAGCCAGGACTCGACCGAAGCATTGAACACCTGACACTGGGAAAATAATTGACAGTTTCCCTGCAGGTTTAATTTTACACATTTTTACACATTTCTTGGATTAGTTGTTTAATTTAAATACAAAACAAAAAAAGAGATTGATTTGAGTGTTTCTCTCCTCAATCTCTGATTTAAAGGACAGCAGAGTCATTCAAGGCAATAGTATAAATTCATATTTCTGGTCTTTGTTTTCGATCAGTGATCGGCAGACAGAGAATTTAAAGAGATAGATAGATAGAAGAGTCGTTTATCCGATTTTAAAAAGGAAATTAAATTTTCTGCCTGGAGTTTGACAACCAAGGAGTCAGGATGGCTGCTCCGTGTCTGAGCACAGCAGAGGACGTTTTGGCAAAACAGCATCCATTGCTGGCACAAATGATAAAGAAACTCTCGCAGAAGTGGGAAAAGAGGACCCGTAACATGTCGACCAAGTGGCCAGAGGGAGGAACGTTTGATTTAGAGACTTGCAGGGATATGCAGGTTTTAATTAAGAACTACAAGCTAAATCAGAAAGGTCCGATAAGAGCCCAAAAGAGAAAGGAAGAGGAAAACATTCTAGGTTTGTTTAGGAAGAAAGGTGAGATGCTAAGAACAGCCACTAGGGAACATGAAAAAGATTCATTAGAAGAGGCCAAGGTCACAGCAGCACCATCACCACCTTATGTGCAAGAGCTCCCTGTATACAAGAAATTAAGCATTGAAGGAGACAATAACCTAGAGGGTGATGACATTCCCCTAACTGAGCTTAGAGGAGGGGAAGCGTACCCAGATTTGAGTAAGCTTGATATAAAAGGAGGACTTAGTGGATTTAGGACACCTATAAGGGAAATGCTAAAGAATGTAGAGAGAGAGGAAAGGATGGCTAGAGGAGAGGAACATGAGGAGGATGAGGAAGAAGTTACATTTGAGGATAGCATAGACAGGGACTATGAGAAAGGTGAATTAAGCCCAGCTGAGAGTAGGGTAGTAAGGTTAAAGAAGAGCACAGCAGCAGCAGAGAAGGAATCCACAGAGAAGCATGCCACTGCTCAAGCCTCAGATCCCCCATATGTCTGCAACAGAAGAGTAAACGAAGAAGGGTCCAGCATACAGGGCGTGGAAAAAGGAGGAAAATCTGAAGATCAGGCACAGGGGATAATGCTTGCTGTTGGAGATGTGAAAGCCCTGCTTACACGAGTGCTTGAACTAGAAGAGAGGCAGGAGGTGTTGAAGGACACACTCCAACGGAGGTATCCGACACAGATAACTCATGAAACACTCCTCTGGAGTCCCCTTAAAGATGACGAAAGCCCTGTTTCATATGTCCGTACAAAATGCCGAGAATGGAGACAGGAGTTTGGAGTAAACCCTGAAGACAATCCTTTACTTCAGGAAAAGTTCCGGGAGAGTGTTTTGAAAGGTCTTCCAACTCCGGTGAAGAAAAAGCTGAAGAAGGTTGTGACTCTGTATTCAATGACATTTCATGAGTTCTGCGACCATGTTGCTCACGCCGTCTGCAGACACAGAGAATCGCAAAGGGAGCAGGAGGAAAAAGACAAAGAGGCACTCCGCAAACTGACTCAACAGCAGCTGACTGCAGGAAAGAAAAAACTAGAGGGAGGAGTGGGTGCTTCAAGACTCAGCAGCAAGGAGAGCCAAGAGAGAGCGTCGTTTCAAGAGGCGCTTCAAGTCCTGATAGACAAGCAGAAGCAGATATGGGGGCAACTGTCTGCACCTTGGGGCTATCAAGCCATGGCATCCTGGCCAGAAGCAGAAAACAACTTTGGGCCACGTCCCCTACCTCGTCCTCAGTATATGGGGAGAGGGAGAGGAGGACCATCTGGACTGCAAAGAGGACGGGGACAAAGGGGAGGTAGGGGACTTCCTACCGTACCTCCCCAATCTCTGCCATACTACCCAAGAAGGTGTTGGGGCTGCGGACGTGAAAATCATTTAAGAAACGCATGTCCCACAAATCCGTGGCAAGATAACAGACTGCCAAGAGGTCAGAGGCCATCTCCGCGAGGATCAGTAGTCATCTAGAGAGGCCCAGCAGAAAGATTTTGACGGGGCATAGAGCCATCAAAGCCTGTCATCCTTTAGCTACAAAACTGACAAGCTCATCTCCCTTTGTTGATACCAGACCAGACGTCTGTGAGTCTAATTGGACGATATGGACAAATTGAAATGTGCAATATGTTGCCCACCAGACAGCATCCTGATTTATAAAAGCCCAGACTCCCTAATTAACTCAAGTGCCAGATCATCTGTGGTCAAAACATTAGACCAATCTTGGACTGATAAAATCAGCACAACCAGTGGACTTTAAGCTGAAACCAGGCTGCAAACCACTGTTGATTCCAAAACATCCACGGAAGCCTGAGGCTGAAAAAGGAAGTGAAAGGACAATACCTGAATGGCTGGAAGCAGGAGTATTGACCCGCATTGTTTCACATGGCAACACCCTGATTCATCCTGTGCTGAAAGCAGATAAGTCAAAATACCAGCTAGTAAAATAGAGAGCAATAAATGAAGAAATTTAGGATATTGACGCAGAAGTTCCAAATCCATATATGCTATATATATATATCAAACATTCCCCCCACTGTCACGTATTTTATGGTAATTGATCTGTTTGACATTTTTTCTGTGTTCTAATCAGCAAGAGATCACAATATCTCTTTGGGTCAAAGTTTATCGGTCCCAGGCGCTTTCCATAAAGGCTTAAAGCATGCGCCACATATTTTTAATAAGACTCTGAAGAAAGATTTATCCGAGCTGGGCAAAAAGGTGTCCAGCACCGTTATTCGGTGTGTAAATGACATTCTCGACTGTTCTGAGACGCAAGAGAAGTGCCACAAAGACTCTATTGCACTGTTAAAGATACTGGCAGAAAAGGGGCCACTAGGCCTCAAAACAAAAGATCCAGTATTGCTAGGACAAGGTTGAATACCTGGAACGTGTCACACAAAATGGCACGAGAAGCGTGTCCCCATCACACCTTGAGGGGATAAGCAAAGCTCCTAAACCGGTAGTTGTTCGAAACATGCTGACATTTTTGGGGTAACAACAAGTTGTAGTTCAGACTGGGTTAAGGAGTATACTGTTATGTTGACACAGGAGGGAGAGATAGCATTTGAGACAATCAAAGAAATGCTTCAACGAGCCCCTGTTCTTGCGCTTCCAAATTATTACAAAGCATTTTTTCTCTATGTTTTAGCCCCGGTTGATTTGATGTCATTAATGATTTTGCAAGCCCAGTATTGATCATACAAGCTGAGGAATATAACTGAATGGGGTTTTTAAGTAACAAACAGAGAGAGCAAATTGACTTTGGCAAGATGCATTAAAAATAATGTTAAAAAAGGTGTGGTTACACCTATGGGCCACATGCCAGTCCCTAAGCAACCATTTCAGCATTTAGCGATAGTCTATGTTGACATGATTAAGCCAATAAATGACAGACGTTCATTGAAGACGTTCAACGTTTTGGCTGTGTTTATTATCCACAATCTCAACGGATGGTTGAACGAGTAAACTAACAAAGATTTGTGGTCATTATAGGCTTAACTGGGTGAATGCATTTCCATTAGCACTTCTGGCATAAAGAAGTGGTGTGAATCGCAAAACTAACCCAACACCGCATGAGCTTGCTACTGGTCACGAGCTAAAGCATCTGCATAAAGGCCCGCCTTCAAGCATGCTACAGAATTACAAAAGATGTACATACAACAAATGTCTAACAATTGCCGGATAGTTTCGTCCCACCTTGTGACTAAGCAGGGAAGAGAGAGGTTACAGAACGAGAGTGAGCGAGTGGGGGCAGCAATCCAACCTGGTGATCAGATGTTTTCATAAGAGTCTTCAGGAGAAAAGTGGAACGGCCCGAGGAAGGACGTACGAGGTCAAGGGGTCGCCTACCTGGTCTCAAATAAAAACAAATTTTCTCCTTAGAGTCATTAAAAATCATTTGAGCAATACATGAAGACTGATTTAAAAGTGTCCTCCACTCCCAGAGCCATCACCATTATGAAGGCATGAGAAGTTTTTTTAAAGAAATATTTTGTGTTTCATTTAATCCATGTACATAATCATTTAAGACAAAACTGTAAGACAAAACAACAAAAACAAAAACGTTTACTAACTTTACCATTTTGAAGATTCTGTTCTTAAGAGTTTTATATGTAGAAGTGTTTGTTTTCTTTAAAGGTCATAAGTATCTAGTATGAGGGCATAAAGGGAATTCAAAAAGTATATGGTAAAAGGTTTGATTGTAGAAGTAGAAGTATATACACGTGAAGCATTTTGTTGATTATGTGAAAGAGATTCCCAATACATAGCCTATGGTACTACTGTAAGGAGTGAACACCTTGTATGTTTAATAAAATCATTGAAAATTAAGAAGCAGACCATTGATTCCTTGCCTCTCCTTTGGTGTAAGGGACAACAAAAAGCACCTACATTACTACTATTATATTAATATACTATTTTCAGCCTCTCAAATATATGACGATTTGTAATAAATAAGCTGAATATTCAAAAACATTGGTATAGTCCTTGAAGAAGAAAGCTTGTGTTTAATACTGCTACATTTTTAGCCTATTGGGTAAGTTTAAGATTTACAGAATGTATGCCAGACTAATTTACACATGATGGCAACGTTTGCCCAGAAACAACCTGTTCACTATGAGCAAAACCCTCCCCAACTCCTCCAGTCTTTCACTTCCCACGTAGTATCCCTGTCACACTACGAGACAGACATTAACAGGTGCGAGGTTGACATTTTCATAAAAGGATCAAGGGGCAAGAAAAGCTCATTTTGTTTTAGAAGTAGCCCATAAATATGTTATTATCCATTCCTTGTAAATAAAAGGTGTTTGTACATAAAAAGTGTATATAGTGTGCACATAACTCTTATTCTTGTCTTTCTATTTCTTTTATATTTTTTATTATTCTACTCTATTTTAAATGAATGTATATTTTCTAATCTGTTCTATCTTGTGCTGTTGTAAGTGAATTTACCCAGAGTGGGATCATAAATCTTATCTTATCACAGTCTTAAAGCTTAATACAGGATTTGTTTGATCCATTATCAGCTGTTTACAAATAAAAACCCCTTCAACATACTTATAAGCCTATGACAGACTTACAGACTCATGACACTGGATATAGGCTACTAGCAAAACATTATTTTTAGACCTAGCAAAAAAAACATAAAGCAAAGGGATTTACTTCATGCTGCTGCATTTCTTACAGTTTAAATGTCCACAGGCTACAACTAATTAGCCTAAACTATTATAATAATAATAATTATTGTATATGCCAAATGCAAGGGTTCAGCCCGTGTGAACAGATGACAAAACAACCTCCTTACATGTTGCAAATGCTTCACATGAAACACAGGAAGACCAGTTTTCTATTTCAAGATTACGCTGAGCTTGAGAACTCTACTCAAGGAACGCTCGCTTGAACTTGCTCAACAGAGCAGCGCTGAGTTGTGGTGAGAGGCCGAAGCAAATTTATCAAGATATTACAACAATGGATCCAGAAGATTTGGCACGGTCAGATGTGGACACTGAGATGACAGTGTTGACACCTGAAGATATCAGTGAAGAAAACCCAGAAGACAGTGATGATGTGGAGAACCTTCGAAACAGGTAAATCAGAGGCTGTGTTTAATATTGTATTCTGGACTTATTACTGCAGCTCAAAGTCAAATGTTTTCTGCGTAATGAAGTTTGCTTTATATATTTTTTCATTTTCAACAAATCCCAGAGGCAACAGTTTATTGTACAATAATAAATTGGATCCATTTACATATATATATAAATGGTGAATTAATGAAGGACAGTCATTTAGTCCAACTAATCTTTGTGTGTGTGTGTGTGTTTATATGTTTGAGTGCATGTATAGACACTCAGTTGTCAGTTTATTAGGTTCACCAAGCAATTTGCAACACAACAGTTCTGCAATAAATCCTCGTATCCCCTGGATTTTACGTTATACTTTTCTAACATTTTGTCAAAGTGAGGTCCGGGGAACTCCCATCTAGGTGCCATTAATAAACTGGCAACTGAGTGTGTGAACAGTTGTGAATATCAAGGTTTCGAGAAAAACAAAATCATAAAGTACATATATTTCTTACACATATTACATTATGTAATATAACATGTGAGATTTTTACATTGTTTTGCACAGAGAATAAACTACTACATGACCATTTTACAAAAGTCTTCACAAAATATTTTCTAATATACTCAATTTCTCTTAAAATATAATTCTGTTATTCGACTCTCGTCCTCTTTGGCTGACTTGATTAGCTTAGCTTGACCAGACTGTTGTGCCTACAAACACAGCAGAACAGGCAGCATTCTCTAGGGATTTGGCGGCGTCAGTGAGGCTGATGATCAAATCTCAGCTACTAATGAACAGGTGACATTCATCAGGCTGAAACGAGCGATTTCAGACATGTTTGTGCAGTTAGGAGGGTTTGGTAAATCTGACATGGAATGCTTTATGAGCAAACCTTACAGAAGAAAATATAGGAGAGGATAAGAATACAAAAACGTTCACACATGAAGCACAAAGGGCACATTTAGAGCACAAATTATGGCTTAAATTAGCTTCTCAGTACTGACACCTAGATCGGTTTTGTGTAGTTTTATCTTATTGCCATATTATTTCTCTGTCACTGTGCCGTCAGTTTACGTGAGGCTGTCCACGATGACAACGTCCGGCCTAAGATGCAGTGCCTCATGATGGACTCTTCCTTCTCCATGGTAACTATGCAAGGCGAGGACAGCGGGATCGCATGGGAGACGACCCCTAGTCGCTGCACCACGCCATGGGCAGCCGAAGCTGGAAACGCTGTGGATCTTAGCTCTCTGGTTGCAGGACGGCCTGCGACACCTGGGTCTGTTCCTGCAGGAAAGATCATCTTTGTCATGGATGAGGAGCTGATTTCAAGACGGAAGAAAACTAAAGAGAGGGTAAGCAGTCAGAAGAGCAGAGCAGACAGACAACGAGAAGTTCTTGTAGGAAGTTCTGAAAACATCTCAGGAAGGCCGGAGTTAGTAGGATTCTCACAGCCGAATGTGAAAACCGAAGGAGAAGGAGACGAAGAGGAAGCAAATGATCCTCTGGAAGATAAAGAGCAACAGCTTTTCAGATTAGTGTCTGAAGGCTCTGAAATCCTCAACATTGTTGTTCCTCCAAAACTGGCTACTGTGGATGAAGAGGAGAGCAAAGAAATGGTGGACAACCTTTCTTATCTGGAGGACAGCCTTGTTCCTAAAGCCTCTGAAGACTCTCATGATTACGAGCTGGTTACAGGAGCAGTAGGAGGTTATCAGGTCAAGTCCTCACCTGCAACAGGTCCAAATGTAATGGATCCACCAGGGGCTCCAGTGGCCAGACCTCCAGGCAGAGGAGCCCGTGCCAATGCGGACTACTTTGAGGCGTTCACCATGATTGATGGCCAGGCTCCAGGAAGTCCTGCTGTGATCGCACAGGGACAGGTGGAACAAGAGGTCGTCACTGGGAGCCAAGACACAGAGAGTTATGTGCACTCTAAAGACGACACCACCACCACAACAACAACAGTAGCAGCAGCATCAACAACCTTCGTGGATAATGAATCAGACACAATCAGTCTTGAGGAAATCACCAGTGAGCTCCTAGATGAAGTCTTCTACGGTGGTACAGACAACTACATGAAAAGTCTAGACAGAGAGGACGGAGTGGCTGAAGGTGCGCCCTCTAGGCTGCCTTCAAAAACGAGTGGTTCGACTTTGTTTGGAAGCCAAGAGGACATCCTGACTCCAATCTTTCTACCAGAAGGACCTGCCAAAATTATAGACCCCATTTTGCTGGAGGAGCCCAAAGCCATGGCTTTCCTTTACACGGACCTGTATGAGGAATCAATCGGCAGTCGGAAAAAAGAAGAGGACACAGAAAGTATGACCTCTGAGAAGTCCTTCCACAGCAGGTATTCAGACCGGGAGGCCAGAGGATATTTAGAGAAATATGCCCTTATAGATGAGACTCCTGCTGTGGAAGAGGAACTAACTGATAAAGAAAAATGCCCAGAGGAAGGTCCTCGGGTAATGTCCCAAGATTTGTATGAATTGGTCAATTTGCTGTCAGAGCCTGAAAAAGGTGAAGAGCCAAATTCAGAGGAGGAAATCACAGACTTCTTCAGGTCCAGTGCCAACGCTTCTCCATGTGATATAGAGCCTCTCTCTCGATATCTCGAAGAGGATGAAACCCAATCAACTACACAGAGTAAAGACGAGACAAACAAAAATGTCTCCTTCAAGGTAGAAAAAGTCGATGTAGATCCACTTAGCATCTCAAGCTTTGAGTTTCCCTCGGAGGAACCTGAGTGGGGGAGTACAGATGATCATCTTACAGACCTGGACGAGAAAGATGTCAGTGTGCATCCAGCTCAGGAATTTCAGAAACAAGATTCGGAAATGCAAAAGCCAGTTGCCCCTCCCAGGAAAAAGGCAACCTCTTCTCCTAAGGCATCACTGGACTTAACACCTCTGACTCCAGTTGATGTTATTATACAGGAAAAAGAAGAGGCTTGTGGAAAGGAACAGAGGGAGGAGGAGAAAGAGACGGCATCACCAACAGAGACTGCCGACGAAGAAGACGGAGAAGGAGAGGAAACGATGCAGGCCTCCTGCAATGTTGCTGTATCCGAGAACATGTTGGCTGCAGTGGAGTCCCCTGAAAATGTAAAAGATAACAACAAAATAACTGTTGGGAACACAGAACCAGCTGCAGCTGAGGAGAAAGACACTGAAACAGTAGAAGAGGAAAAAAGTGAGACTGAAGCAGCTACAAAACAAACTGAACCAGAAGAGGCGGATACTAGGTCATCAGAACTGGCTAAAAAAGAGGTTTATCCAGATTGTTCAACTGCTGTACCAAGTGAGCCAGCTAAAGACAAAGGACAGTGTATAATACTTTAACTGACCTACAGTATTTTCAACAGATTTAATGCCAAGTGCCTTGCTCATGTGTCTTTAGTCAAGGCCTTAAAACTCCAGTAAAATTAGTCTTAACTTAGATGAATCCTTAAAACTTCATATATAAAGAGTGCAAAATACTTTATTTTTCAGTGTAGTTTGTATATTTTGTACCCATTTATACTTGGCTGTGCTCATACTGCATGCACTTAAGAAATCTAAATCTTTGACTCCAGAGGAGGATTGTGCTTTGTTTCTACAGGTTCACCACATTTCTCTGGTGTAGATGGGTGGCTGGCAATAGTGCATGAATCACAGTGCGCTTGAAGGGAGAGGTTTGGGTCACGAGCGTGAATAAAAAGGGTCAGAGTGAGAGTGCATGTGTCGGTGTTTGTGTGACGTTAGGGTGGATCTTCAGCTATAAATAAGCCTCTCTGACTGTTAACCTGATACCTTAACTCAACTAGGAGTCTGTGCACTGTGTACCTTCTTGTCAACAGCCAAAAAGATTGTGTAATATGTGCAATGTACATGTGCATATTATTCACACAACTGTTTAATTTTGGACAGATTACCTATGAAGCAGACTCAATGTGAGCTCACTATGTTTGTCTCCTGTGTTATTTGTCTGTACCTGTTTTTAATTTATGCTGCTGCCTGTCTTGGCCAGGTCACCCTTGAAAAAGAAATTCTTAATCCCTCTCCTGGTTGAAAAAAGGTTACAATAATAATAATAATAAACTATTCTTCGATTCTTTGTTTATTGCTAATGCTTTCCTGAACCGACGTAACTACAATTTATGCTAAATTAAAACATTATCCACATCAAGTATCAGGCTAAACACTGGATCATAGACCTTGCATCTATGCTTTTTAGCCAATTTTATTTTTCACAGACTGGACAATGCAGTATTAACCCCTACACATGTTTTCATTAAAGATGGTTTATGTAAAGCATTATTTTGTAGATACTGCTGCCTTTGGGCCTGAATCCAAGGGTCCCATCTGGAGCTCAGCAGTGATCCAGTGCCTGCTGACACACAAACACACTCCTCGATATGCATGAATACATACATACATGCACAAATGTGATATTAAAAAAAATATATAACGAGAAGTTAAAATGTAGTACAAGATTGGTATTTTTGCTTTTGCAGAAAAATGGTTGTCTTTAAGGGCTTCTGTGCATCCTGTTGTCGTCCGGTTAAATAGGGATTTGGCGACACGCAGTGTTACAAATGAGTATTTTCTTATTTTCTAAATCACTTTTTTTTTTTTTTTTTACTCCTCCACATCGACAGGTGGCAGCTGTGAGTTGATAGCTCACTATTAAGTTACCAAAACAAGTCTGACGGTCACAGAAGTACAGTAAATAGAGCGGATATATGCCAATTCATGTGTAAATAAACCACATATTTCACAAATATTACGTGAAATGTTATGAAATTAATCAGCGTAACACAACTTTGCTAAATAAGAGTCCACCACGCTTTCATGTCCCTGGTTTTGAAGCGAAGTTAACTTACATTTAGCTATCAAACGTTAGCTGTGAATATATTAGCGGTTAGCATTCTGCTGGTTTAGCAAACAATAATTAGCTGGAGGGGATTTGAGCTATATGATATCAAAGAGTATAATAAACCAAGGTGCGGAAAGAAAATAACGCAGTCAATCCTCGAAAAGATAAATAACTATTAAAATATTCAGCTACCTGTCCACCCGGTTCTCGGTGTTTCTAGTTGGTCTATTTCTACGCCAGAGGTCCTTCGCAGGCGCTGCGTTTGACTTGGACGAGTTAGCTTTTTGCTAACTCCGCGATGGACAATGTCCCCAGTTTTTGTTCGCCGGTGACTTCTGAAGAAAACGGGACAGAAACCTCCGACGGCTCCTCAGTAGAAGATGGCTTAGTCGACGCTTTCGGCGACCTGGCTGCCCTCCCGGTCGAGGTTGGCGAGAGAAGACCGACGTGTTTACGGTGCCGGTGAGCTCAATTAAAGTGAAGCTAATGCTAGCTAACACAAGTTAGAGTGGTTGGACTGTCTCTCTCTCCTCCTTCTCCTCCCTCTTCTTCTTCTTCTCCTCATCAAGTCACTGGCATGCTTTACTGGGGGGGCAGATTTATATCGTTACAGAAAAGCTCAAGCTCAACTGAGACAGTGAGATGAGGTTAGGCTGAGAAGTATCTGGGCAATCACAGTCTTCAACTTTCCTCCCATGCAGTCGCCCTCAGAAGGTGTGTCTCTGTCCGTTTCTTCCAACACAACCCCTGGAGGTCTCCACCTGTCTGCATGTAGTCCAGCATCCTGCAGAGGTGAGGTATTAAATGTAACATATGTATGTGTGAGTGTATCACATAGTGTTGTAGTCAAGACCGTCCAAACCGAGACCAAGACTTTTAGGGGCTGAGAGCAGTCGAGACCAAGACTTTTAGGGGCTGAGAGCAGTCGAGACCATGACCGAGGGAGGGCGAGACCCGAGTCAAGACCAAGACCAGTTCCCTGCATTACATGGCACGCAATAAAAATGTGGAACGAGATCATAGGTACTTCTCAAAGTGATCTGAAAGATCCACTTTCCCATTAAAACAGCCACATACAAACACTAAGAGCTGAAATCAACTTAAGCATCGCAGGGAGGGGTGACAGTCGTTAATCAGGGTTACTGGTTGCATTTGAAGCAATAAGTTTTACTTCCAGTCAAAGTTAGGATGTTAACAAATCAGACAATGCAAAAGCAATTTATTGATATTCCCAAAGTTACGGTTCTCGACTGGTCTTGAAATAAAATCCCGAGTCCTCAATGTACGAGACCAAGACCATCAAAAAGTGGTCTTAAGACCAAGACAGGTCTCAAGTACTACAACACTAGTATCACAATGTTGATGTCTCATTTAAAGGATAGGTCTAAAATGAAATGTAAAAGTTGTGGGTCACAAAACCTTTTTAAACTTTAGTCAGGTGCTCATATGTTGATTTACATTGACACAGGTTTTGCTTGCTGTTGTCAGTCCTCCTGGGCTTGCTGGCTCTTAAGAGATCCTTTCCAATATACACTGAACAAAATTATAAACGCAGCACTTTTGTTTTTGCCCCCATTCATCATGAACTGAACACTAAGATCTAAGACCTTCTCTATGTACACAAAAGGCCTATTTCTCTCAAACATTGTTTGCAAATCTGTGTTAGTGAGCACTTTTCCTTTGCCGAGATAATCCATCCACATCACAGGTGTGACATATCAAGAGGCTGATCAGACAGCATAGGTTTTGCACAGGTGTGCCTTAGACTGGCCACAATAAAAGGCTGGTCCTTGACTGGTCCTTTTACGTGGGCTAAAATAAGCTGTATGAGGTTTCAGCAGATAAAATCAAGTGGATGTCTTTTGAAGTTAGATTGTTTAAGTCCAAACTATCCTCTTTTGTGACTGTTTTTGCACAGTAAGATTGTGTTTTTTGTCCACCATCACTTACATTGGAACCACGTTCAGTCTGGCTCTTATAATCCAGTCCACATACAGGAGGACTGATTACAGCAAACAAGAACCAGTGTCAATGTAATGAGGTTTTGTCAGAGTTTAGAATCAGAGTCAGAAATAGCTTTATTGCCAAGTAGTATTTTAGACGTACAAATAATTTCCTGTGCATTACTCCGGATTTGTGTTGTCCAGACATATTACAGGGGGAGAGGATTTGATAAATATATAAATATAAACTTGATAGGTATGTAATCTCTGATGAATTCCACTTAAAATTACATCTATTTGAGATTAATTACAACTCAAAAGCTGTGTTTTTTGTACATTTAGTTTGTATCCAGAATAATTCCCGAAATCTTTTAATAATGACAACAACCTAGGGATGCTAACCTGCGGTGTGGAAACAGTCGACAACAAATCATCCGCATACAAACAGATCTTATGTTCAGAGTCCCCAATTATTATTCCTTTTTAATAATGCAATATTTATTTTATTTACTTTTGCAGGTAAATACAACCTTATTTCAGTCTCCGTTCAATGCACAACAATAAGGCCTCATTTCTTATTCTTTTGTTAGACTGGAAGCCACGTAGACCAATTTTACTATAATGTCTTGTGTTATTTGCATGGTTATTTATTTAAATAAATTGCATTCATGTTGTTTTTCTGGTTGAATAATGGCTTTGAGGCTCATGGTCACTCTTCTACTCTCTTGTGTACTTTCAGGAAAGCAGAGTACTTCGCACAGTGCCTCTACTTGCTGCTTGTTTGCCACAAGGAAAATGCAATGTCATAGTCGGAAGGAGATTCAATGAGGAAAAGTAAGCAGTAACTCTTGTTAGCACACATATTTCACAATATTGCATCATTGAGTCCTCAAAAACATTTTGTTTTTGTCTCAATCTTTTCTCCTCACAGGCACCCGGAGTTGGCTGCAGTATGTCAGGACAGCAGAACGTTGATCCTGTACCCAGGCCCCAACTCCCAGAACCTGGAGGAGTTAGTGCAATATCAGGAATTAGGCACTGTGAAACATAATGTGATCATCATAGACGGCACCTGGAGCCAGGCCAAAAACATGTTCCTCAAAAACAGCCTGTTCCACCTGCCTAAACAGGTGTGTATAACTGTGTGTTACGATTAAAAAAGGAGAAAAGGAACTAAAAGAAAAGTATAGATATTGTAGGCAAGATTTATGTGAAGATTTATGTGCTAAATCACAAGATCCCTGTCCACCTGAGACAGTATACATGCTCCCATTACATCCACTGGTGGAAAAGCTGCTATACCCACATGAAAGGTTTGCTTGAAAATCAAGGCAATAAAAAAGAAAATGTCTCATGAGCAAAGGAACATTGTGCACTTATCAGCATTTCTTCTGTTCCCTTTAATTTTCCTAGTTGTGTTTGGGGTGTTTTGGCTAAATACAAGCATAATAGTGCAGATGTCTCTTCAGTGGCTTTAATGTTGTTTTCTTGCAGCTATTTTAATTACATTAAAAATCTTTATCTGAAGTCGTCAACCTTAAAATTTCTGTCCTGGTTGAATTGGTGACTTCTGTGATCACAGGTGGGAATAATAAGGTGAGATTAACACAACAGGTCCCAGAGCTTTGGTTGGTACCAGCCACTCGTTTTTTTTGTCAGAAATACAGCAGAAGATCGACTGCTGTGTCTCTTTACGGTGCAGGTAAAGTAAATCAGTCAATAATAATTACAGTCCCAATCTGATTTCGTGCTGGTGTGAGTTGTTTTCCACACCTAGGGAATGATTTGATTACCTTGCTAAGAAGCTCAATTGCGGAGCTTAATCTAACTGTGGCTGCTCCTTCTTGTTCCATTACTCCCCGCAATATTTAAAAAGATTGCAGTCAGCATGAACCTCTGTGACAAATACATGGAGTTTCCTGTGACTGCTACACAATAAAAAACACCTTGTGTTTTGCCACTTGAACGCTTTTAATGTGAAGCAGCAGTAGGAAATGTTAGCATTGGCAGTAACTTAATACAGTTCGGATCCGACTGCAGTAAGACTGATCTGAAATTAAAAACAGTAAAGCCGTTTTACATGCACACCTTGTTCCCTCTGAATCCCTTGCATATATGAAGGCAATTGGAATCTATTACATAATGAGCAACAATGAAAACTGCTATATAGAGAAGTAATTACTGAATTGTTGAAACACAAATTCAGACAAATAGTATTTAAACATTGGGTTTAATTTCATGAAAATTGTAAACATTATAACTTTAATCCTTTTATATGTCAACATGATGATCACCTCTGCTTTGGTTCACCAGGTCCAGCTCAATAGGACTCTGTCCAGTCAGTATGTGATCCGCACACAACCCTCCAACATCTGTCTGTCCACGCTGGAATGTGCCGCTGTCGCCCTGTCCATCCTGGAGCAGAATGACAACATCCAAGAGGTGATGTGGTGAAATAATTACGACTATTGTAAATGAGAGTGTTGGCCAATTGGGTGCAGCAGAAGCATATTATGGCTTTTTAAAAGTAAATATGTCAAACTATTTATACATCCAGCAGTCATGAAGCAACACGGCTGTTCATTTAGAGTCGTGTTTCTGGTCACCTGTTACGTCTAGGGGTGTCAGAGCGCAACGTAAGGACGAGAAGCAGAGACCAGAACTGAATCCAAAAGTCAACACTTTATTGCTACACACAGAGAATGTTGTTTTACACAGCGAATAGTATTTACAGTAGTTAAAAAGCAGTAAAAGAGAGACTGCAGAGTGAACCGAGGGCCAAAACTACCCTATCTTCTCATTCCAGTTCTGACTAATCCCTAACAAAACAAAAAGACTGCCTAACTCCCAAAGCTAAACAAAAACCAGAGAAGACGGTGTTGAAGAAAATGGCGGTTCACCCCTATGCCTTTGTGCTAAACATAGAAAGACTCTGGAATACCTACAAAATGTACAAGTTAACTTTTGCGTTACGCTAGAGTTAACAACAGGCTGACACAGTTTGTTGAAGCAAAATGTACAACGCTAGTGCTAACAGAAAGCTAACACAGGCAATAGGTTGCCTACTTAACACTCAAATTTCACAGAATCTCACAAAGTTGATCCAAATTTGGAGGACAAGAAAGACCCTCTGTGACCCTTTCAAGAACCCGGAAGCTAGAAGAGTCTCTAGCTCGCTTGACACACCTCTGAAAAAGCTGTCCGAAAACGTGAGATCGGATTCCCCTGAATGAGAAACGCAGGAATTTCCTCTGCCTGGAGATACTGGGGAAATGAAATTAAGCGTCCATGAGGCACACACTCCTGCACATGCTTAATTGTGAACATGTAAAACGATCTCTTCATAATCAATTTGTTGAAAAGGGAGAATAATACTAGCAGCAAGTGGGGATTGAACACAGAACCCTTCGAACCATGCCATGTAATGACTTGAAAAAAATTTGGCCCAAGACCATAGAGACTTATTTGCCGACCCCTGCTGTAGGTCAACCAGTCCACGCTAAAACAGGCATCAAAAAAAGAGAGCTCTCAGTCTCCACAGTTTTATGCAACACATACAAAAATACAACATGCATATGACCAGGACCGTAACACCACCTGATGAATTTAAGTCCTTTTTGCTTTCTTTTTGGTCTCCCCCATCTCTTGAGGGGAAATATCTGGCTCTAGCTAGTTGCTAACTTTGTCTTTCTGCTGTTTTGTGCTGGACAGGTTGTGTACAGTGAGGTTGTCAGAGATTTTTCACTTAAAACAGCAAAAACAAAGGGGGCTGATGAGAGCCGTTAGACTGAACCAAAACAGTGGAGTCCCGAAAGCCCCTAAAATGCGCCCAGAGGCTAAGAGGAGTTGGGTGATAAATCTCTTTAGGTTCATTACCTTGAGCAACCCCGTTGACATACATTAAGAAATTTGACCATTGTTAATTATATCAGCTTTAAAATTACAAACAGACCAAAATTGCAAAATCACTAAAACCATATTACCAAAGTACGTATAGCACACGGAACAAACGGAGGCTGCAATGGACATTAAATACATTTGTTGTATCTTTCATCACTTTTCTCTTCCTTGTCTGTTTGTCCAGGTCCTGCTGAGGCCCCTGAAAGCCCTGTGCTCCTTCCAGCTGCAGCACGGCGCTCAGATTCATCACAGCAAGGAGCACCTCCTTAAGAATGGCATGTATGACAAGCCCATGCCCAAGAACAAACGCAAGATAAAGAGGATGGAGAAACTCGTCACGGACCACAACATCTGTCCAAGATGAGGGAGCAACTGGGCAGAGAAACCAGGCTCTACTCATCTCCGTATGCACAGCCGTCTACGCTGCACAGGACTGTATCATCAGGGCAGCTTGTAGCAGCATCGGGGCACAGACATGGAAACCAGTGGACTTAACGGGAATTTTATTTTCCTTTTTTTTTTTTTTTTCTTTAGATAACTGACGATATATGTAATTTATGTATTTGTCATTAATTGTAAATAAATTAATGACAAATTTAAGATGTAGTTTAAGTGTCATTGTGTGACAATAGATCAGGTTTAATTGTTTTTAAAACTGTTTAACTTGTTCCTCCCTGCACTTTATAAACACTGTGGTGCTTCTGTTGTGATGGCTAATGGAAGGGCTGATTCCACTGGTGTTTTTTCAATAAGTTAAATCTTTATTCAGATAAATTTCAAAATAAAAATACCTCCAAAACAAATGTGATATTCCATTAAACTTCCTGACACACAAGACAGGAGGAAAAATGTGAAACCGCCATTAAGAATTTTATTGTACTGTTTTTATAAGTCAGCATTGTTGATGTGAGGGACAATTTTGCTGTAATGATTTTAAATACTTGTCATTGTAGTTGTGGACCTACAGAATATGGTCCTCTATGCCGTAAATAACATCTCAAAAGATTTTTAATTAGGAGCTGCAAAAAATGTAGCCGTGTTATTATAACTCAAACTCATTAATTGTAGATGTAGGCATGTAAAGTGATTTTTAAATGTAGACATGATGTATTAATGGGGTCTCCCAAGCCGTTTAGTGACACTTTAGTTCAAAAGGATCAAATTTAATTAATAAGATGTACACGTTACGTCCCATACAGAATAATTAAACACTGTTTCAGCCTCTCAGCCTTCGTTGCTGTTTTGAAGTGCCTCCAAAGAAACTCTGGTTAGATTTTTCTTCTGTATAATATTCTCAGAAATGTTAAAATAATAGCAAGGGTTGTTTTTCTGTGTGTATATAAAATGTGTGTACCTGGATGCAGCAGTATGACCCTCAAATGGAATCAAATTTGTACTGCTTGTGCATATAATAATAAAATAGAATACTAATACCTGCAGTACAGATACCAGTTAAGTTACCAGTACAGCTGTAAAAATGCATGTTTTTGCAGGTTTTGCATGGTTCTTTGGCAGCGGATTAAATGCATTCTAGCAGTAAAAGAAAGTCACAGTTTCTAAGACAAATAAAGTAGCTGTAAACAGTTTTACACATCTAAGAGCATATATTTATCATCAATAAAATTAAGAATAAAATGATCATCCGTCCTGAGAACAAAATGCCAGGAGGGGAATAGACTAGACTGAAAAAAAAAAAACAAGTACACACAATGAATAAATAAAACAGGAGATTTATTTTGTATTTTAAGTGTTTAATTCAAATCAAAATGATTAAAAAACAAGCAAATTAATTAATTATAATTACAGCCAAGGAAATTTTTGAAACACTTGTGGATTTGTTTACATATTTGAAAAGGAGTGGGAAGAAGAAAAAAATATAATTAATCTCACCCCATGTCCACAAATCAAAAATGTTCTCAATTTATATATTTATGTAACTCCAAATCCTCTCCCTCTGTAATATGTTTGTACAACACAAACCCAGAGTAATGCAAATGTAAATATCTGCCACATATTTTTTTTCTCTACACAGTGCTATTATTCTTTTATAATTTGCATCTGTTTATTCCATATTTATATATTTTTACATTTATTTATGTCAACTGTATGTTTGCGTACGTGTAGCACCATATCACCATAGCAAATTCCTCCTACATGTAAAATACTACTTTACATTGAAGCTATGTCTGATTCTGTTTCTGATATAAATAATCTACTGCTGTCCAAACTGCTATTTTCTCATGCACTTTGTCATACCCAAAATCGATTCAAAATTTACATAATTTATTAACAAAAAAGAGAAAATAATTAGGATTAGTAACATGAAATAATAAAAACTGCAATAATAACGAAACTGAAATAACGAAATAAAGTGATTAAAATGAGCATCTATCTTTAGTTTAATCGCTCGCAAGTACCTTTCACATTCTTTATGGAAAACAAAACAAAAACTAACATTTATGTAATTTTCTGTTGACAGTGTTTTGTAATATGCCTTGAAGTTGCCTTTGGCTGAGCTAATACGCATGCGCGTTTCGGCCCCGGTCGCTCCGCCATCTTTGTCGGCTGCCCCATTGTTCACTCTGGAGCTAACAGCGGCGCTAAATCTGTTTATACTGCGCAATAAAATAACTTGACGGTGTCACAGGCAGCGGCCCGCGACAGTCGTGGATTTGCTCTCAGGGTTGCGACTTGTTCTCGGCCAGCAAGTTAAACAGAATGGACGATGACCTGCCCAAAACCCTGTAAGTGTGTGTCTGCGTTACCGTTAGCTAACTTGCAATCGTCACGTAGCTAACATTCAGTAGCGGCGTATTTTACAGGGCGCACTCCGTTTTAAAAACGTCCCTTTTTGTCTGTTGTGGAGAGACTGGATCTACGGCTCATTTAAAAATTGTATGTTAACAATTATATGTGGGTTCTGCGTGGGCTTTCGATAAAAACTAAACGCATCGTAATGACGTTAGGTAATGCTAGCTAGCTAATTCCAGAAAAATCTTAAATTAACGCGTCTGTTCGTTTGCGCTGCTCGTCAAGGCAAAACGGTGTTAAAAGTCAAATTATTGTTACAAAAAAACACCGTTTAGTGTATCTTGTGTATGCCGAATTAAATAATGACTTGCATATATTAGCCGCATGTATCAGAACATGCTCTAGACTGCGAGTAAGTCTGACGATGTGCAGGAAAACTGTGCAGTGGCAGCTTTTTTATGGAGTTTGGTCCATAACGTTACTCAGGCGGTTGTATCATTGTTGCACAGGCCTAGGGAGATATTTGTATTCATTGTTTTGTTACCAATAACCTCGTTAAGCGTTAACAAAGGCTATGACTGATGTTGATTTTGGTTATTTTTGTAACGTGGTAAGATTAACTTAATTCTATTTAAGGCCAGCAGCGTCGTAAGGACAAGGTCAGGACTCAGGAGCAGAGATTTCAATAATGTTGTTGTCCCTAGGTGCACTCTGTTGGACTGACGGTCTTCTTGTTAAATGTAGACTACAGAAGCATTTGCTATGAACGGCCTCGAGATGTCTTTATCTTGAGATTTTTGCATTTTTCTTGAACCCTGAAGGTTGACTTGAAATAGTTTTTTTTTAATAACAGCATCAGGTTTTATTATAGGAAGAGTTAAAGACAAAGAACGCGCTGAATTGCAACAGAAGTTGTGTAAAGATGGGTTTAAAATGATTTTATAGACGAATGTTACACAACTCAAAACAACTACAGGAAAGGGAAGCAACTTAGCTCAAATGTAATCAGGCAGATAAAACAATGCTGTTTAGAGGCTAACTTAGGTAAATATATGCAAAACACAACACACTTGGAAAATACTGTAGTCTTACCTTTCCAAACGTAAAGCAAAAAAGGTGATCACCCCTATACCTAGTGATCTAGACAGATAGACTGCACAGGCATGTGTGTAAACAAAAACAATCTTAAAAACTCCCCAGAGCTGCAGATTGAGTGTCTCAGGAACAAGTCACAGATTGAATAAAGTTTATGTCCCAGGCTGGATTTTCATATAACCATAGTAAGAATTGGAGGAAACGCTGGCCTGCTTGATCACCAGTTATGTCATAAATCACTGATTAGTACTTTTTTGTCTGTGTATCTGTATCCAGGTATGTGGGGAATCTGTCCCGGGACGTGACAGAGGCTCTCATCTTGGAGTTGTTTGGCCAGATTGGACCCTGCAAGAGCTGTAAAATGATAGTAGATGTGAGTCCATTTGTCATCTTCTTCTTTTTTTAAAAAACTGTATGTCTTGCCTGAGGAGGAGTTTTCATTACAACATGCCTCTTTGGCAGTAAAATCCAAAGACAGCTGTCGTACAACAGTGTTCCCTTCGAGAATTCATACATAAACACATTGCTTGCTGCTCCTTGAGATCTGATTTAGTTAGTTGCTCATCTCTTCTGACATTCATCCTGTTTATCCAAACTCTTTTTGCAGTGTCCAGTAGTATTGCATCCTCCCATTTTAATGCTGAATTATTACATTATATTTACAAAGACTTGCATAATGATGACATTGACTTAAAGACCAACTGAAATTGTATTTTTGTCCACTACAGCATACTGGATCTGTTCTGTAAATCTGTCTATGTTCTCCTTTTGTGGAAAAAAAATCAGAAACTAAAATTATTTGATGGTATAGCTGGTAAGCTGCTCCAATGCAGCACATTAAACACCATGTTAACATATCTGTATATGTCACTTCAGTCTAGTTTGATGCTACTGTGGTCCTTACTCTTCAGTATCACTAATATGCATAGACTGTATAAAGATATAAAAGAAGTGGACATAGTCACCGTGATGTCAGCCATTGGTTTGTGGACCACCGTTTTTGAAGCTGCGAGTTTTGGCCTTTGCCCTCCTGGAACCGGATGTGACCATATTTGGACGAGAGGGTGGGGTTAGCTAGCTTGGTTAGCAAGGTGCATGTGTAATTCATGTTAACTGTGATAATATCCAGGATATTAGGTTTGGCCAGCTAAAATCAGGCTAAAAACAAAATGTACTTACCAGAAAAATTAACACCTGACTCCGGATATGCTTTTTCAACGGTGCTGGTTAAATTTACACAGTGCCGTGGATATGAATAGCCTCTATCCTCATAGACATGTCACCGCGGTATCGACTTGTCCATCACAAGGTAGCCCTGACTCAAAGCATACCCTGCTTTATCGTCTATTTTACTCTAAATGGGACTATAATTTGTTAAATGAACATCGTGCTGTATTGAAGACTTGAAACTAACGACTGAGACATAAACTCATTAGGAAATTGTTTACTGAGGTAATAAATTTTACCATAGACTCAAATGCAGTCTAACTTCTTTTTGCAACAAGTGCAGACGCCCCTGCTGGCCATTAGAAAGAATGCAGGTTTAAGGCACTTCTGCACTGGTTTCACTTTTCAGACTCGGAGGTTTTCGCTTGCTAACATGTTGTTTTCCCATGACATGTAGGCTACAGTGCAAGTCTGTATACTTAGTCTCGTTCCCTCCTCTGTAACACAGACACTCTGGCAACCTGCCAGGTCCTGTCAATCGCACACAGACAACGACTCGCACCAAAAGGAACATTTCTGATATTTCCCCAGATACATTTTTTCTTTCTTTTATTATAGTAAAAAAAAACTAACAATATTTTAAAAAAATCTTTGACATATGTATCTATGAAAAGGGAGGGCTAAATGTGATTTCAGTTGGACTTTAATATTTGTGTTTCCTGTCCACTGCAGACAGCAGGTCACGATCCGTACTGCTTTGTGGAGTTCTATGAACATAGACATGCCACTGCCACAATTGCAGCCATGAATGGTCGGAAAATACTGGGTAAGGTAAGCTATCATATCTCCTGGGTGAGTCAACTAAGGCAAGGCTGGGGTGGGAAGGGTTGAAATAAAGCAGCTGGGGGAAAAACCCTCTTCTTGTATTTATCTTGTTGAACCTTATCTTACTGACCTGTTCCTGCTCCACTTCACTTAATTTGTTTTATTCCCATCTGAAATGAGCGGGGTGGGAACACTAGGCATTAATCTCTGTAACCTTACTGCTGTGGAGTATCAGAATCCTAAACACATGTCGTCTAAATACTCGCCATGTCAGCTTCTGCTTTTGTTTGCAGTTGTTTCCTGGTTTCTTGCTTTCTCATGGTATTAACACAAATCATTAGATAGTCCAGTAAGTTATTCTCAGGGATTCAAAACATGAAGAGTAATTAGTCATAAATTACTAGATTGTTATGGTGTATTATGTGTTTTTGTGCCTCACAGTGGAAGGTTTAGCAGGCAAAAAGTGAGTAAAAAGTGTTTCTGCCTTTTCATTCCTGTACAAAGAGAAAATAAAAGCACATTCAGTTGAAGGACAAGTTTCAGACTGATGCAGTTTATTAAATATTGACACCATTTATGTGATTTTAATTTAAACCCATGCTTATGTTTTGCACAGGCACTGAGACTATGAATACTTCAATATTTATTTTAGCAATATTGCCATCATCACACACACTCTGATCTGTGCAACATAATAAGTTTTGTGCACTCACCAAACAAGCTGACGTTTTCTGTTTTTGCACTCTGTGGCCTCTTTTTTTTTTAATAATTGAAGAAATTAACTCAATCGTTCATTAGGCTGCAACTACTGACTGTTTTCTAATTAATCCGTCAAGTATTTTCTCATCTAATAGATGTTTGGTCTATAAAATGGCCCAAGTTAACACATTCAAACCCAATAATATTTAGTTTATTTTTAAAAATATGTTTTTATAAAACCGGTTTACATTAGAGAAGCTGGAACCAGTTTTATGAAATATTTTTATTTTTAAGATGACCTAAAATAATGATAGTTGTCAATTAACCTAACTAACATTTGACCAGTTAGGTTATAAAAGCATTTTAAAAAGCCTCAATTAATTAATATGTAGTGTTATATAGTGTGTTCCCACAGAAAAAGAAGCAAATTTCTGCCTCACAAATAACATGAGTAAACACAACCCGTACAATATTCCCCCTTATCTGGTTTACTGCAGACGGTATGAACCCAAAATAAACATGTGATTGGGATTTTATTGCAAAAACCTGCCCAAAATGATGCCAGAATACCTACATGATGATACTGATTTGTTAAACGTATGAATTCATGCTTTGTCAGGTCTGTCCGCAAGATGAAAAGCAAACAATTTTTAAAATGCTTGTTGTCTAAATGGAGTTGGGATCAGAGCAATGCAGTGCTAACTTGTTTCATAGTAAAGTACGACGATAGCTGGAATCAATGACACACCCATTTTTTGAACTTACCCGGAAGTTGTCTTTGATAAATAAATAAATAATATGTAATATGAAGTATCACAGAGCTCTGAGTGCCCACAGATGGCTACAGTAACGACAGTGAAGGTCGTGTCCTCCATAGCTCACTGCTGCAGACAGGTTGCGAAGTGAGAGTGAAGATAAGTCCACTTTTTAAACCCAAAAGCAAAAAGAACATTTTTACATGTGAGTTCCTCCCGACGGTAAACGGCTCCGGATCAGAGCAGAATCCGGTGTAGTTCTGGTTGTTTATTCATCCAGAAGCTCCAGCTCTGCTCACAGTCACTTAGCATCTTCGTCTCGGCGAGCAGCAGCAGCTCCGTCCGTCCTCTCCGCCCCGGTCCTCCCCACACAACACTCTGCAAGCCCCTCACTGAAGTCGAATATTTATGTCGTCCCAATTTGTTTCTTTGCATTGAATTTGTATGTAATCGTGCTAGATGAAAAATTTCCCATCGCTTTCTGTGTGAACACACTAAATATATGTAGTTACACTGTGGCAACAAATACCGAACATTATAAGCTTTAAAGGCAGATTACATTGCAGGCATACCTAATAATAAACTGATATCTTACATTGTGTATTACATAGATGTAAAGTGCTATTTGAGTTTTTAATGTAACTTCATTGTGCTGTGCTGTCTGTTTTTTAATTGAGATTTTTCCTTAAGTGGGTTTGCCATCTTTGTATGAATTGATTTAACATAGCCCTGCCGTGTAATCATGTTAAGTGTGACATTCTTTGATCTACTTTAATTGATGCTCTTCTGTACCCTTGCGTCTTTCCTGCTATGTGTTCTTTTTGCAAAGTTATTTCCACATAGAATCCACATAAGAGCAACTTCAAGAGAAATATATTCAGTTGAAAATATTTTATCCTCAACAGGTATTGAAGGACCATTTGAGGAGTATAACAAGTTCGTAAAAATCACTTGTTTGTAAGTCCCTTGTTATTTGGACCTTACTTCCTACAGTTTTGCTCCAAATTTTTACTAGACTGAGACTGAAATGTTCCTGATTATGAAGGTGAAGTTAATATCCCTTTACTCCACTGTATTTTACTGTTTTATTAATCAATGCAAAGGTATGTAAAATAAGACTATAACAATGGATAAATTAATTTGTAGTGGTGGTTTAAGAAACCGAAGTGTGGCATTCAGAGATCACCTTATTTAAAAAAAAAAAAAAAAAAAAAAGTTCTCAATCACAAAATATAACCTAAGTAAAACTGGTGTGTGTGTGTGTGTGTGTGTGTGTGTGTGTGTGTGTGTGTGTGTGTGAGAGTGACAGAACCTCTAATCAAAGAAAAAGCATCTTCCTCTTTTCTGCAAGCAAACTTAACTTCTCACCTTTTTTTTTTTTTCTTGCTCTCGACATCTGTCTCTCTTGCAGGAGGTCAAGGTCAACTGGGCCACGACGCCAACCAGCCAAAAGAAAGACACAAGCAGTGAGTAGTAAGATCTCAAGGTTACATAGTTTCTTCATGGAAAATGGTTTATTCCTCCAGGTTCAAGGTGGTTCAAGGTAGAAAATGTTCTCTACCTATTGAGTACTCGATATAAAGGAGAATTAAATTGCCTTTTCTCAGTAGGTGGTTTTCCCGCCATCTGTTTTTTGTTTTTTTAGTTAATTTTCAATTTGCGGATACAAAAACAATCAGTGTAAATTCAGGAGGGGAAACAAGTTGAAATATTGCAACAAAAAGAATTTAGGCTTGGGGTTAGGTGGCAACGTTGGTGTGTCGAAAGAAAATACTACACAGTGCAGTAGAGACAGATTAAAAATCATTACATACATTAAGCATGTGACATGAACGTCTGCTGAAGAGACGAAAACATCTAATGTGTTTGAAGCGATGAGGAGAATGTAACGTTCATCACATACGGAAATGCTTTCTACGTTTTCCCCACCTATTTGAGAGGTCTTTTATTTACATCTTCATGTCTTCTGCGGTGGTTTAACTGAAGCATGTTTAAACAGCTTTATGTCGATGAAACTTATAACACTCGAATAACAGTAGCGGATGGAAACGACATTTTGGAGGAAACATGGATAGTGATACAGTATACGAAGTAAGCACAGATACAGTTTAAAAATGATTAAACAATAAAGTGCAATTAATGAGATGTATAATAATAATACCTGAAACAATAAACTTAAGGCAAATGTATACTTCTGTGTCAAATCTATGCTGTAGGTACGCTGTAGCCTGACATGCACCTCCCCAAAAATGTAACTACACGTCACAAGAACTGTGATTGGTCAGCTTGGTAGCATCATATTTTCTCCTTTGCGTTTCCGCCTTGTCCTCCTCCTCCTTCTGCCTGCACTGGTTCAAAAGTCGTACATACCATCTTCTCTGACGCCTTGCCTCGTTTCTGCGTTTTAGTAATTTCTCTAAAAGTAACTGCTGCTCAAGTTCGATCAGCTCCAACTCCAACATGATCTGCTCACTTGTAGTCGCCGTTGTTTGTTGTAGCCTACACCAACAAAAAAGAAGAAGAAACTCAGCACAGTGCAGCCAGAACTATAAATGGGCCTTCATCGCGTTAAAGTATTGTTTGCATGAACTACAAACATGTATGTTGTTGTTTTTTTTAGGTCACTTCCACGTCTTTGTTGGAGATCTAAGTCCTGAGATTACCACAGATGACATAAAAGCTGCTTTTGCTCCATTTGGGAAAATATCGTAAGTGTATTCTCATGAACGTTGTAAGTCTTCTTTCTTAAGGTCAACAAAACCCACGAAAGACACACAAACATGCAATATGTTTGTTTGTCTCCCAATATTTTACCCAATACTTCACCGAGCTGTGGCTTTCAGCCCTAAGCCCATTAGTTCCTACTTAAGACGTTAAAAAAACGTTTGATTTGGTTTCATTACAACATTATTTAGTAAATTATGACACACCTAACCCAAAACCTTTTTATGTATAAAACTTGAGTTGTATTGTACATTAAATTAAAGAGGTATTTGCTTAATAATATCATGCATTTAATAATTAATTTGACTTATTGTGCATTTGTCCACAGGGACTGTCGAGTGGTGAAAGACATGGCCACAGGTAAATCTAAAGGCTATGGCTTTGTCTCCTTCTTCAACAAATGGGTAAGTGTGTCAATAACACCCATGTGTTAGAGGACAGAGAAAACATTAGTAGGTTCTGACTGTTTACTATTTACGAAGTCAGTGTTTATACAGTGAGATGTTTTGTATTTGGTGTCGGTGACTCAGGAGTTTGCACGTTTCCTCTGTATAATCAGGATGCAGAGAATGCCATACAGCAGATGGGAGGACAGTGGTTGGGAGGCAGGCAGATCAGGACCAACTGGGCCACAAGGAAGCCTGCTCCTAAAACTACAAATGAAAGTAAGTGCGCAGTAATTAACTTAAAGGAGACCTATTATACTGCTTTTCTAGTCCTATATTGTAGTTCTGTTTTAGCCAGCTAGCTGGCTGACTGGCTAGCTAGTTTTTGCGGTGAGGGAGAGAGACGAGCAAACCCTGGCAGGACTTTACGGAAACACATAAATTAACTCAACATCAAACTATATCGGTATAAACGGTACTGTCTAATTTTATATCTCTTTTGAAATTATATTGGTATGAAGTACATACCGATATAATTTCAAAAGAGATATAAAATTAGACAAACCACCCAGCCCCACCTCATTATTTGAAGCTTTGGCCATGTTTAACATGAACATCCAACATTGTAGAGAAGTCAAAATATGGAAAAGCACAATAGGTCTCTTTTAAAGATTCATCAGTGGACTGTATCTTTATGAGCATGTACAACTTTAGGGATGACTGTGTCTGTTGGCTGGTCCAGACTAAAGTAGGCTTAACCCAGACTAAAAGAATCTATTGCATAACATTTACTTTATGCATTGCTATGTTGCCATTATGTGCAGACCCTCAGGATGAATTGTAAAACTTTGTTGATCCTCTGACTTCCCATGAAGTGCCATCATAAGGTCAACATTTTCATTTGTGAAATACTTTGTTTTTTTTATGACCAAATACCTGCCAAACTAATTTGTCTTTATTTACGTTGTCTATATTTTGGCATGCTGACTCACTGTCACACTGAATAGATCAGTATGTCACTATTTATACCACTGCTTTTCCTGTTATGACAAGTCAAAATGTGTGATGTGAAAAAGGCAGGCGGTTGTATTATAACAGATTAAGAGAAATATTTTGAGTCAAGACAACAAATTAAATAAACTGTTGCATTGTTTTCTTTTAGCAACCAATTCCAAGCAGCTATCTTTTGACGAGGTGGTCAACCAGTCCAGCCCCAGCAACTGCACCGTCTACTGCGGGGGAGTCACAACAGGTCTCACAGGTGAGTCAGAGTTTGTGTTAAGGATTAAACTGGAGCTTTAAAAGCACTACTTGATCATGGAATATAAAATATTTATTTTGTTTGTAGAGCAAGCCATGAGACAGACCTTCTCACCTTTTGGCCAGATAATGGAAATACGAGTTTTCCCAGACAAGGGCTACTCATTTGTGAGGTAAACTGACTTTCTGATTGACCTGGCAGCCATTTATTAACTGTCATATATGAGTTTCACTTGTATGCAGGATGAGTCGATATTAAACAGTCTGGACTCTTTTCTGTGTGCAGGTTCAACTCCCATGAAGCAGCAGCTCATGCCATTGTTTCTGTCAATGGCACATCCATAGAGGGCTATATTGTTAAGTGTTACTGGGGCAAAGAAACAACAGACATGGTTAGCACCATTCAGCCGGTACAGATGCCACAGGTACGCACCAGCATTATTCCCAAACCCAATACTTTAGTTTGTTTGTTTACATTATCAAATCCCTGGTGCTGGACTGCTACAGTGCTGGACTGTATGATGTTGGTGCAATGTGATACTCTGCCTCCTAAAATATTTTTCTATATGTCAGCAGAATACGGTGAGCTTTGCAGCGCAGCCCTACAGTCAGTGGGGTCAGTGGTACAGCAACACACAGCAGATGGGTCAGTACGTGCCCAACGGATGGCAGGTGCCGAGCTATGGTGTCTACGGTCAGACCTGGGATCAGCAAGGCTACAAGTGAGTACCAGAGACAACCCAGGATTTTAGAACAGTTAGACAGAAGGGCTGCAACCAAGCGGGAAGCTTCCGGTCTACAATATGAAGCAAATGCGCAAGTCCCTGAAGAAAATCCAGCAGGGGGCGACTCTTCTGGTTGCAAAAAGAAGTCCGGCTCCATTAGAAATAATGGGAAAATGACCCTACTTCTCAACTGAATAATTAACCCAGTAAACACTTTCCTGATGAGTTTATGGTCTCAGTCGCTAGTTTCAGGTCTCCTTCAATACAAAATGATGTTCACTTAGTAAATTATGGTCCCATTTATTTTAAAGTAGACCACAAAGCAGAGTATGTTTCAGGGCTGGATTACCTATGATTGCTAAGTCATTATCATAGCGACCTGTCAATCAGGCTAGAGCCGACTCGTACCCTCGACACTGTGTAAATTTAACCAGCGCCATTGAAAAAGCTTATTAGGAGTTGGTTGTTCACTTTCTCTGGTGAGTACATTTTAGTTTTAAGACTGTTGTTCTCTAGACAAAGTTATCCGCCCTGTTAAAATGACAGTTAATGTGAGTTACAGTTGCACCTAGCTAAGCAAGCTAGTTAGCTCCGCACACGGCCGTTAGCTCCGCCATGTCGTCACTTCCATGCACTTCCTGGTTGCAAAAACTTGACATGGCGGCGACCTGTCGAGGCTTCAAACGGCAGTCCACAAACCAACACGTGACGTCACAATGACTACGTCCATTTCTTATATACAGTCTATGGCTGTAACTAAGCGATTATTTTTTTGTATAATTGATTAGTTGTTTGGTATAAAATGGTAAATGTTTTCCAAAGCCCGAGATGACGTCCTGAAAAGTCTTGTTTTGTCCACAACTCAAACATATTGAGATATTGACAGAAATGCAAAATGCAACTATGTTTTAGGTGGTGTGTGAAGATCTTACATAACGAACTGTTATGTTTTTATCACACAAGTCCTCTTACATGAAAGTTGCCATGTTGCGCCACCATGTTTCTACAATAGCCTAAACGGACAAACTTCTCTACAGAGCGTGTTTCGTCACTACGTTGAATATGTACGAATAAGAAGTAGTATTAGTTGTCGTCTGGTTTATTAGAATTAAGAGGAGAAGTGAAATTTGGACAAATAGAAGACAACACGCATTATTTAGCACAAGAGCCGACAGCTCGTCGACCACTGTAGCTTGTCCTCTGCGCTTGGAAAGCGAGGGGTGAGCGTTGAGATACCACTAAAATCTACACACTGAACCTTTAATTTAAAAGTTAACTAATCGATTAATCGTTGTAGAAGCAGTTGTTTCCTTTTCAAAAAGGCCAGTTGCTATCACCACTGCAAAACAAAGTGGGTGCAACAAACGAGGGCCTTTTGTGCTGTAATTAAATTTCCCATAGTAACCATGTTTACATTGTTTCACTAACTTTGAGATACAAGCAATGGCAGGAGGGTCGGCCTTGTTTCATTGCTGAATATATTTTGTTGGTTGCTGCATTTGCATTGTTTCATTTGCAAATAGGGATGCACCAAGTGTCCGGCAACTGAAATTAATCAGCCTAATAAGTCAAAAGACCGAATAACGTTGACATTTTGGCAGTGTGGCAGCAATTTTAAAGTGTCCAAGAAAGATGCTAGAATCGCCGTTTGCAGAAACTGTTCTGCTGAATTGTCTCCTACGACATCCACTCCATCCAACAAACGGTCTGACCCGCTTTGAGTGTTTCTGTCACTCGTTTATGAGAAGGTGATTAAGCTAGCAGCACCTAAATTTGGAGCGCACTCATTTTCAAGCCTGTATGGTAAATCCACTGAAACGGCCCCGAGCGAGCTGACAGGCAGGTTAGCGACTTTATCCTGTCAGTTTCTCTCTTTACAAAGACAAGTGTTGCAGTATGAGAGTCCTACCTGAAGAGAGGCTATGTAGTCTTCATGTTGCACGAGACGAGAACCACATACAACATGTATCATACTGGGTCGGACTTTATGAATTTAGCGCAAGGATACACATGTGACAACGTCCTGTTTCTATACAGGATGGAAATAACATTAATTGTATTATATTCACAGAAAGTACATTGTTTGTGTACATTAAAAGTAAATGGACACATGTAATTTACTTTACCGGACCTTCTTGGGCCTCAGAACCACCCACCATAGTCTCTCCAAATCCTGCGGAAAACACTGAATAAAAAAACACATTCTGACTATTTAATTCATGCAATGGTTTTTTGGTGCATCCCTGTTCGCTATGATGGAGAGAGAGAGAGAGAGAGAGAGTGTGTACAGAAGGTTTGCAGTGGAAATGACTAGCTAGATGTGTTTTAGTGAAAAGGAGACCATAACTGAAACTTTTTTTCAACATGTCTAAAACAATCTTGACTTGTAAGACCCAAACACACAGTGGAGCTTTGAAGCCTACACATTAATGCACAAATATAAATCAGGCTTTACTGTCTCTGTTTACACTTGTCAAATGTCTCATATCTGGATAAACATGTATGTAAATGGCTTTTAAATATAAATAAGTGCATAAAGCCTTTCGTTTTATTTATTTTAAATGTTAACATATTTTAATACACTTAATTATCTGCTGAGTTCTGTGTGTGTGTGTGTGCGCGCGCACGTGTGTAGCATAAAGGAACTTGAAACTTTTGTTTTGTTATTCGACCTTGTGTTGTATAATAAGTAAACAACCTTTTACCTTGAAATCAAAATGCAGTGCAACACTTTCCTTTATGCTTATCCACATATATCTTGCTCCGTTGGCCAGATCACAAATCTGTCTGTAGTCCATATTTGTTTTTCCGGGCTACATGCAAATCAGTGTGCTGATCCCAATCCAGTTCAGAAGTTATTGCTAACTTACGAGGAGCTGTTTTGCTAAAAATGCCAGAGGAATAATTATCGAGGGGCACCATGATGTAACCCACAAGGATTACATTGCAGTTCTGTTACGGTGCCGCCGACTGCAGTGTTCGCTCAATGCTGGGCCAATTGGGGAAAAAATGTTTCCCAAATAGTCACAGAGAGACACAAACATGGGGAATGAAGGTCCGTATAGAAATATACCGAAATGACCCTTTAATTCGACTCCATTTGTCAAACTGTTGTTTCTTTCTGCTGTTACAGTCATTTACATGCTGGTGCTGGATGGACTGGCGTGGGCGCTGTGAGCAACGGGAGCATGGTGGAGGCCGGTCAGGGAGTCAACGGGACGGTGCTAACCAACCAGGCTGGCATGGGCACTGCGGGCTACCACACCCACTGATCACTGGTCACAGTAGTCCTCTCTAAGCCTCTAAAGCCACACGGATGATACTCTGGTGGGGAAAGGAGTGCATTAGATGTGCTCTCTCCCTTACCACACAAAGTTATTCTGTTAGGGAGGCCGGTACGCCATTTTTATCAACCTTACCAGCCCATAAACTCACCCACTGCCCAAACCTGCAAGTGTTAAGAAAACAACCCACTTCAGAACACTTTTAAAAACAGCCACCGCTAATGCACCTTGCATTCCTGGGCCCATTTTATTGTTTGGCGTATTTTTGTAATGCCTGCAGATAACTGGCCAAATGTAAATTATACGACCGTGTCAAGATATTTCTAGCACAGCCACAATTTAGGTTAAAAGGAAATATTGTTCAGCTAAATAAAAATATAGTAAACACCAGGTATTGTTTGTTTTCAGCCACCCAGAGCCAAAGAGCAAGGGCAGAATTTTATACCAATGTTTAACAATCACACAGGGAGAAGAGGCTTCCAACCTTGTCACAGAAAGCGCTCGATAGTCCATAGTAATGTAATATATTGATTAAGGGGTGCGATTTTTAAATTCTTCTCAATTGGAACCTCTTTCTCTGACTGTTGTGGTCGTGTCCACCTGTTACCGAAGTGAAATACGAGTCCGAGCAAGTTCAAGTCATTCTGTGAAACGTTGGAGGGTCTCTGAGTTAGATGTAGGCAGGTTGAGGAATAGTGGACACCACAAAACATGTAAAATTGCAGCGCTCCTTCACTTCATCTCCCGGAACGGACCGAATGGACCGAGAATCCAGTCTGTGGATGAGAAACGTGTGTGTGCGCTTGCGTGTGTGTGTGTGTGTGTGCATGAACTGATGCTTTTACACACACGACAACGTCCAGTTCATCTTCCCCTGAAACAGAAAGGACTGCGCCATCTTTTTTCTTTTTTTTCTTTTTTTTTCTTTGGGCTGTCATTTTCAAGTGTCATTGTCTTTCTTTTTTTTGGGCGGGGAGGGTTTGAGCAAGTTTAAAATGCTGACATTGTATAAAGAGCTTTTTGCCTTTTTGTTTTTCTGTTTCATTTCGGGACTGTCTTATAAAGAAATGTTGCAGTGACACCATCGAATCATGTGACACGTGAGACCTTTTTTTATGTTTGTTTATAAAACATTAAGTGGCTGTCAACTGTCAACTTTATTTTTTAAATTAGATTTTCAATATCTCCAATCAATTGCAGGGATTACTGCCACTCTTATCTTACTTACTTACAGGCAGACAGATATTGCACAACTGCTTAAGGTTATCTTTTCACAAAATTTGAAATACTAAGGTTTTTTTTTTTTTTTTTGCATTCCACTTTCTTTTGTAATTTCCTTTTGGAAGTCTGCTTTATGTAACAGTCTGTTCAATTGTACTGAATCTGTATAAAGACAACATGTTAATTAAGGAAGCCTGCTAGCTTCTGGTTGGGTAATGGCTTCCAGAAACAGCTGTTTGACAGTAGCACCCCTGTCCTGTGCTGGTCCGTGTACAGTAGTGCAACATTTGACTCTTCCAGAGGCTTGGAGGATAAGCAGCGTTGCCATGCAATGCAGAAGTCTTTCGATCGACAAGTAATGCATAATTTAAGTTATTCTGTTGTAAACCTCAGTAACAATTGCTTTTATAGATTAAGAAACAACCTTTCGAGGATCAGATTTTTGCACTGTGGCCACCATCGTTTTTAATATAGTTGGGAAAATCCGTTGTGTTGCCTTATTATCAGTGAGTTACTTTTAATTTAACCAAAAATCATCCAAGAGTAGGCGGTGCCTAAGAATGTTTTCAACCTATGTTTTGGCGAGAGAAGTTCTGTTGATGCTTCAGTAACATGGTTTGAGTTTTTGCTTTGTCCCATTAAAATGCTGATGCTTGAAACAGCTGTTTGAATCGCATCTTGAAAACCAGGTGGAGAGTGCAGCACAGGGAATGGAGGGTTTGACACAACATTGCTTATTGTGGTGACTTTTATTTACAGCGCACTCCTGTAGAAGTCTCATGTGCGTACGTGATCTAAAAGTCACATAGTAGTGAGATCTTATTTTCAGGATTAAGTACAGGCCTAAAACTGCTGGGTATTTTCAGGATTAAATGATGAATTGTTTAGTCTGTGAAATGTCAAAATAAAGTTTACAAAAAAATAGCTCCTCACAATTTCTCCAAGCCCAAATGTTTTGTTTTGTCTGATCAAAGTTTCAAACCCCAAATATGTTCAGTTTACTCAAATATATGACAAGGAAAAGCAGCAAATCTGCATTTTCAGAAGCTTTGGAATGGAATATTTGCTATGGATCAATAACTTCTTCTCTATAGTACAATACGCTGTTTGTCTTGTGCTGTTGGACAAGAAACCACTTTGAATATTAAATTAAATGCCATTGTGTTCATACTTGTATTTAAATGTGCCATTAAAAACATTGAGTATTTAGTTCTCCACCTGAATGTATTTCTGGCTGGAGTGAATTTTTAAAAACCATTTAGACCTTCAAAAAAAACTCCGTCCTTGAATGTTTCTTGAACATGGAGACAAAAGTTACAAGACCGTTATTTTAATTGGACTTAAGTTAGATGTTATGTGATTAACAGCTCTTATTAAGAAAGAATGTCAAAAAACTCACTGGTTTCAACATCTGAAATGTAATGATTTGCTGCTTTTCTCTGTTATATCACTCTAAATTGAATATATTTAGTTTTTTGACTGTTTGTCGGACTCCAGCTGTCATCTTGGACTTGGAGGGACTGTGAACACTGTTTTCTGACAAATAACCTCAAATTAATCAATTCATCAAAAAAAGTCACTAGATTAACAGACAATGAATTACTGACAAAAACTTTTATATAAGGTGACCCCTGCCTTATTAGCTGATCTTGAAGCCCCATCTTCTGAAAAGGCCCTGAGTCAAACATAGTTTAAAGGCGTTTATTCAACTAAATACATCTGTGCTAAAACAAGTTTTTTTTTTTTATATATACACACACAGAGAGAGAGAAATGGGAGAAATTGAATGGTCAATATAGGACCACAGATTTTGCCCCAGGGACCCCAAAGGCGGTTAATCCGAGGTTATAAGCAGTTGTTGACCAGAATAATGATTAAACTAAAAGGAATTAACATCTATGTGTATGAGAGTCTACAGCCATGCTAGCAGCTCTGTGAGGCTTTATTTTGGGGCAGTGGTACTTTAAGATAAATGCTAGTATGCTCTCAATAACAATGCTAACATGCTAATGTAGCACATGCAAGCGTAATGTTTAACCTGTTCACCATCTCAATTTATCATGTAAGCATGCTAACATTTGCTACAGCCAAACTTTATTTACCTGTATGATGTAAATACTAGCAGGAACAATTAAGGTGAATTCATAGATAAAAAAGAACACAAACAGCAAGGCTACAACAGTCATAAACTAGCAGTAAATATATGTGTCAACGTACAGTTAAATACTATCTTTACCCATAATGATAATAGTATTAACCATGTAAGATATTTCTTAAGAGATTATCTGTATAAACTAGAAATAAGAATACATGGAACATTTGAATATAAAACATGTTCATTGATACTTTAAGGCAGAAACAACAGATAAACCTCAAACTGGAATCTTCCTTTTAAAAGAAACTTACGCTGGACAGTATCTATTGTTGATTTGAAATTGTACATGTTCAGCCTTTGGAGAAATCAGCTATTTTATATTGTAGTAGCTAATTATCTGAGATTGATATACAGTTGTCACTTTCTTTTATTTGAAATGCAAAATACAGCTGAGGCTGTTGTGGATACTTTGACTCATGACTAAATGAGCTACAAATCAAGAGTAAAGCAGTGGCACCACCATTACATACTGTTAAGCTTTAAAGTCTTGCATTCAAAACAAAGAACACAAGTATTGTCATTCAAATATACTATGTTTTATCACTGTATTATAATGATTGATGTATTTGTGTGTACATGGCTAATTTTAAACTGCTGGGTAGCTTAATTCTTCATGATGTATTAGTTGATTTAGGCTGTATTTTGTATTAATAATCTGAAAGGAATGCAAGCTAGCAAAGCAATTAGTATAATTTATGTTGGCAAATCATTATAGTGGTGTAAAAGGTACAATGTAGTATATTAGAAGTATAAAGTAGCATAAAATAGAGATATTTAAGTGAAGTACAACTACCAAAGAAGATGTACTTGTACTGTACAGTACTTGCATGTATTTAGTATCATTCCACTGCTGATACAGGCTTTATTAAATATAATCCAACACAAAATACCTAATAATATTTCAAATACAGTGGAAATTGATGTATTATAAAAACGTTTTCTTAGTTTCTTGCTTTTAAAAAGACCAATATCGACAAGAAAACACCTGAAAACTAATGGAAACTCAAGCTGCTAGCCGAGCTATATAAACCACATTTCCCATGATCCAGCGCTCCAAGTGAGGCCGCACCTACTTGCCCACGTGATCGCCTCCGACCAATGGGGAGTGTCGTTACAGGCGCAATGCGGTTGTCGGGATGTAAGGAGGAATGGCGACGGTCGAGACGGCATTGGAGGCCAGAGCAGAGCCGAGCGCGACCAAACAGAAGCGGATCACAGGTAGTCTGAACATTTGCTTTAAGAAACACACACAGTTGGATAATGTGTGACCCAGGTGCTGTCGTTTACACCGAGGTGGTGCCGGAACTTTAGCACGTCACACATATTTGCAGCAGGATGCAGTTGCAAAGCATTTTAACTGGTACAGTGGTAGCAAAAACTTAAGAAGGCAATAAATAAAGTTTAATATTTCATTTTTATTTTGTAAGAAAAAACATTTTTTTGATTCAAGATATGTAGTCACATTTTATTGTTTTGTATGTTTTGTATTATGAGCCTCGGTGTAGCATGTTTTTAAATAGTACCTGACTGTATAGTTTTTACATTTACTTTAATATACTTTTTTTTTTGTTCTGCATGCTTAACGTCATTTTAATGTTATATTTTATTTTTAGAGTGACTCTAACATCTGTTCAGGGACTACAGCTGACAAATAGCTTCTTGGCTAACTGTGGCTTGTCTCTAGGTTATCTTCTGGGTATAAACTAACTACTAATTGTAATGATTGGTAATGGCTTTCTTCACAGTTCAAATTGCAAAAGTAATAGAAGAGAGGAAGATGTTCGGCCTCTGTGTAGATATCAATTTCTAAAGTAAAGAAAACTGTCTTTTTGAGGTAAGTCTCACAGAGGAAGTAATAACATCAGTAGGTTATAAGCTGTAGGTGGGTGATTGTAACATATTGACCCAGGGAAAAATATATTGAACATTTGATCAAGGGAAACAACATTGTTGAAAAAATAAAACCCTTTAATGTGGCACTTTAAACGGATATTGAGAGCATATACGCGCCCCTCTCTGTGCATTTCGGACAGTGTTTATTAATGTGCATTATCCCCGTTAAATAAACCAGTAAATGAGGGATCTCCACAGATATTTATTTGTTTTCCTTTTCCCACTTTTTAAAGGTTTGAATCCCCTCATCTCCAGCTAAACTCTTAGTGAAAGAGAGCCCCAAAAAATGGAAACTGAAGTGACTGTGTCCTCCTCATCGAGCTTGGTCTCCTTCTCCGCCCCGCAGACTTCGACCACCCAGGCCGTTCTGGCAGCAAAGCAGAGAGACAGCAGAAAGACCACATCCGCAACTCCCGCCTTCCTCTCCAACCTGGGCCGGGCCACCTTACGGGGCATTCGCAAGTGTCCACAGTGCGGCGTCTACAACGGCACCCGCGGGCTTAGCTGTAAGAACAAGGCCTGTGGGATTTCCCTCAGAAATGCTTCAGCGGCAGGCAGGACCAGCAAGAGATGTGCCGTGGAGGTGGTGAAAGTGATAATAGACAGTGAGGAGAGAGGGGGGAAAGAGCACAAGGGCGGAGGAGGAGGAGTCCTGGTTGGTGGCTCAGGTGGAGGAGTGCAGGTCTTTTCAGTGTGTCATAAAGGAAGAGGAGCCACGGCTACGCAGCTGGGCTTTGTTGAACTCGTTCCCACTGATACTGCTATAGCGACAGGCGACGGAGCAACCCTTCTCACCCGCATCAACTTGGGCCGCTGCTTTTTGCCTTCTTGCAGGCAGGGTCAAAGGTCAAATCAGGGCGAGTCAGAATCGGCGGTGGCCAGTTCCAAACAGTCGTCCGACAGCCTCTGCATCCACATCAAGCAAGCCATCGAGTGTGGGAGCCGGGCCACCCCGCTGACCTTAAAGAGCTCCGTCTTGGAGGGTTTGCAGGCCTCCATTCAAGCCAGGGAGGAGCTGTGGAGGCTGGCCACTGAGTCTCCAGGGCCCCTGGTGCAACGCGTTGCCAAAGACACCCTGGTGGTTAAGTGCCACACAGATTCACAGCATCCTCTGGGTCTGCTGCATCTCACTGTAGGTGCAGGTGGGCTGTCTGAGGTTGTGAAGAGCGAGAGAAGGAACAGAGAGCAGCAACATGCCGTTTTCCACTGCGCCTGTCAGGTTAGCAGCAGCAGCAGCAGCAGCAGAAGAAGTAAACCTGGTGTCGACGGAACAGGCGGATCCACCAACTCTCATCCTCCTCACGGCTCGGCCACGTCACAGCCCTGCCTTCACTTCTATGCCTGCGTGTGCGCCTTTGCAAGCGATGAGAAACTGGCTTCAGAGTTTGCTGCTTTCATCAACTACACGCCCAGCGGTACGGTAACTGAGCCTGACTTCATGCGTCAGTTTCATATTTTAAAGTAGTTGTTTGGCATTTTGGAAAATACACTTATTTGCTATCCTGCTGAGAGTTAAATGAGAGTCTTCACTCTCACAACCTCGCAGTGATGAAAGATATTATCCATCATATAACTCCCAGTAAAACCTGCACCTCGTTGTTTTTTAAACTTTGATCTTTGCAATATATTTTTATGGAAATAAATGTTTTTTTTCTGTCTAATTCTACAGTCCTGCGATAAATCCTCCCTCAATGAAGACTATAATGTTCAGTTGTTTAAATTGCTTTTGTTTGTGTTATTTAGCCTAATTGATATAAATGGGGTGGGCAAAAAAATCAAACCACCTCTCAGTATAACTCCGTACAATTCAGCAGCACCACAAACTGCAGCCTCCAAAAATGATCATACAGTTGAATCAACACCTCTCTAAAACTGTTTCTTTATTGTAACCTTGATGCAGGGGTGTTGAATCAGACCGCACTGGTTTTAGCTAGGTGTGCCTGACAAACTGGCAACTACAAGTGTTTAAACCTAACTCACCCTCCTAGAATCCCCATCTTGATCTTAACATCAAGATCCCAAATATGAATTAACTCCCACCCTGAGATTATCCACAGACACAGACTCCAGATGGAGGTAAAACTTAGACCTAGTGCTGAAACAATTAGTTGGTTCTTTGATTAGCTCTTCAATCTTGTACTTTTTTTGTAATTATTAGTTTGTTCTTGTGCTGATTTTACCATTGGACAGAGGCATGCTAACTGTTTCCCCCTCTTTACAGTCTTTATGCTAAACTAAGCTAAGCTAATTGTTAGTGTCTCTACTCTCAGCAAGAAAGCAAATAATAACAGTTCCTTTCATGTATTACTTGGTTCAATACAACCAGGGTGCAAAATTTACTTTTTGTCCACCAGCCAATGGCTTGTGAATGCCCAAAGTCTACCAGCCACTCAATAGATTACCGTTGTGTTTTTGGCTGGTGAGTAAAGTAAATTTAGCAGCCATTTGCATATTTGACCAGCATTTGGCTGATGGCTGGTGCTAATTTTGGACCCTGAATACAACCCATTGCTCAACATGTCTTTCTCCGTGCTTTTCCTTTCAGGTGTGCAGCAAAACGCCACCAGCCGAGTTATAAGTCCCAGTGAGAAGCTTCTGCAACAGGTCGAACCGTTCAACTCGCATCATAAAACAAAGAAACTTCGCCTGGATGAATCTCTCTCTGGTGCTTTCATTGTGATACTTCCTGACAGATTTATTACAAGCATTTATGTCTCGTTAATGCAGGTTGATTCTCCAAAGCATGTTTGTCTGAATCTTCCAATGTCCTCCCTCCTTTTTCTATCTTTATCTTTCCCGATCTGTCGTTCTTTCATTTCCTGCCTCTGTGCAGCCCCCTCAGTGGCCTCTCGCTCTGGGGTGGGGAAAGAGGGAGCGTCAGCCTCCGGCCCGAGGAAAGCTGGTCAGAGGAAAGCCCCCGGTGCTGGTGGGCTGAAGGCTCCAGGTGCTGCCTGCCTCCCCGCCTGCCTGTCTCCCCTTCCTGCCTTTTCAAGATTCTGCTGCCTAAATCTGTCTGTCAAAGAGCCTTACATCGTCTTAGACATCTGCCTCTATCTTTATCATCCCTCTGTCTAATCCCGCAGCACTAATCCTGATCCACTATTGCAAAGAACAGGGTCGCCACTGTAGTCGAGCATATATTAACATTTAATTTGTGACGGACAAAAACATTTCCAGGCTTTTTAATTAAATTTGACAGGCTACAGCTGGACAGACTTAAAGACTAAATGTCTGGAAGGTGGGTGGTCCGCCTAGAGTGTTTGTTATTTTGCTTGATCTTCTAATCTGTGTGTGCACATCTCAGGGAGTACCCAGGTTGTGGATGAGTGTACAGTGACAATGGGTTTCCACCAGTGGCTGGCCGGTGTCACAGAGAGGATCCACCAGACAATGCACTACCAGTTTGATGGTAAAGCTGAAGCTTGTTTAGTACACTTACTACATTTAACCATATAGTAAAAGAAAAAGTTTGACATTTTGGGAAATACACTTGAAGATCAATACCACCCTCTTGTGTACTAAATATGAAACTACAAGCTTAGCTTAGCTTAGCATTTAGACTGGGGACAAGGGGAAACAGCTGGCATCAACATGTTATATATCATCTGTTTAAAATGTCCTAAAACTGAAGTGTAAAAATTACAAGTTGTAGTTTTCAAGGGATTATGTGCCAGGTGCACCTGGCTGTAGGCTTATATTGCATGGATAGGTATTAGTGGTATTACAAAGCGTATTACCTAAAAGGTCTAACTATTCCTTTTTAATAAATGGGCTTAATGGATAATTCTTACAACCTGTAAGATTGTACATACGTCTTATTGGTCCTCAGTACTTAGACTTTAAGTCAAGCAGAGTGCCGTCCATGCTGTTGCAGCAGAGCATATGCCATCTTGGTTCTATGCCATTAGTTAAACATTTTTAACTCAAAACACCACATTTTCAAATCCTATGTACAGTTTATGTGACATTTAGCCCTTGTTTTTTAATTGTTTCTAGGCAAAGCCTTTCCGGCCTCCTTCGCTGACCTCCTGTCCATAAATGCTGTCCGCAGGAATGTGTCCATGGACAGGAGGCCAGCCGGGGACCGTGTCCTTGGTTAAGGCAATTGAGATTGACAATATACATCAGTGTTTAAGGTTTAGGTCATGTGTGATGGATAGAGTAAACTATTTAACATGGTTAAGGATTGGATTTATATTTGCAGGCCTCCACCTGCTCCCCAGGGGTCCTAGGGATCAAGAGGGTTAAACCTGTTTGTTCTCACAGAGCAGGAGGTTCAGTAAAGGAGGCCACTCACATGTGTTAATCTCTGCAGGATGACTGGCTTTCGTTGCTTGTTTCACAGAGTAAAAAACTTACTTTTCCATCAGGGAAACCACAACCTCTGGTGTACCACATTCCCCAGGAGTTCTTCAACGCTCTGCAGCATCGTCTGTCGCTGGGCTCCAAGAAGAAGAGACTGCCTAACTTCACAACAGGTGGAACAATTCAAATCATTTACTAAATTATCTTGGACAAATATTTAAATTAGACATCACTTCACATTACCTGGTAATCGAGAGCTACACGTTTTGCATCACACCCAGATATCTTAGCTAAACACAGAAATGGACAGTAAGTAGATTTAGAAGTACTAGAATAATTATGTTGTACTTTACTTATTTCTATTTTAGGCTACTTTACACTTCTACTTCACCTACATTTCAGAGGGAAATAGTTTACTTTTTAAAACAGCATTGATCTGAAAGCTGAAATTACTTTGCAGATGAAGATTTTACAAACAAATGATAATCTTATAAAGTGCAAAGCTTCGTTAAAGCTTAAACCAGCAGCTCCCAACCCTTTTTTGGCTTGTGAAACCTCACAAGAAAGCAGCATCTGATTGCGTCCCGTTGTTACGTTTTCTACGAGCACTTCCCCTCCAAACTTCTCACATGGTTCATTAAATTTCTTTTAATAATGAAATGTCCAGTGACAAAAAAAAAAATCATAATCAGTCACATTGGACACATTTCTGCACAACCAGTCGTTTTACTTTTGATACTTTGAGTAAATTTTGCTGACAATACGTCTGTACTTTTAGTTAGTTGAATGAAGGACTTTTACTTGTAATGGAGTAATTTTACATCTCTGTATCAGTACTTATACTTTTTTTTTAATCAAGGATCTGAATACTTCTTCCACCACTGACTGAACAAACCACAAATATGTGAACAAATATAGATGTTCAGGTTACTTTATTTGTAAGCATAGGTCTTCGCAGTGGACGAGTCAGCAGTAGACACCAAACAGTAGACAGTATACAGTAAATGAAACAATCTCTCTGTCTCTCTTTGTGTGGATGTCAGCCTTTGTGAGAAACGATGGACTTCCCCTCGGCTCTTTCTCCAAGTACACCTGGCACATCACCAATCTCATGCAGCTCAAACGCATCTTTGACACCCCGGAGGTAAACACTCCCTCCTTTCCTCTCTCTCTTATGCAAAGGGTGTAACTTCCACTGGGGGTTGTAGTTACACCCTTAGATTTATATTTTTTTACTTTAATTTTCTTAGTAAAACTTCTCTAAACATTGTGACAGTCCAGCTCCAAAAAGGAGCGAAGATAAGACTTGAAATGTTGATAAATTCATCTGTTACCTCCAGTTATTACTAATGAGAACCACCAACTCATAGACTTTCTTTAGCCCTGGGTTTCGCTCCTCAGGCTTCACAAAGGCTGCTCAGCCTTACTGGTGGAAGGCTGTTTGGGCCGTACGCTCAGAGTAACGGCCAATGTTCACAGCATCCGGCTCCAGCAACTGTAGATGATTCGCTGCCACTCTAGCTGGTTAGGTGACAACCGAACAAGACTGAAATTTGATAGCAGCTCATAAATACAAAATGTTGACCAGACTAAACTATAATAATTAAACGAACACGACATCGTCAGACAAAATAAACATTATTGTTATTATTATTATTATTGTTATTATTATTATTATACTGACTTTTAAAATGAGTGATGATAGAGAAGGTTTGAAGCTGCTGTATTTATGCTTGTAAAGCACGACAAACAACTATAGTATAACAACAAATTAGAATGTGGCTGCCATAGAACTGAAAGGTTTCCAGTGAACATTAAAGTCAGCTGGATGCTGTGTGCATTCGGCGTGAGACTGTAGACACTACTTAAAACACTGCCATCTTCTTTCAGGTAAAGAAAAACTAGACAGACTTAACATCAAATAAAGACAAGGCAGTAATGGACAGTGTCTTTGTAGTAAAGATGCAAATACAATATGAACTAACATCAGGTCTCTATCAAGGAAATCAAAAATTTTAAGTCGAGTTAATGCATTAAGATGTATCTTTTTGCTGTGGTACCATTATTATGGAAAACATGAGAACCAGCTCACCATGACTTTAGGATTATAAATTATATTATGCTACACATATATTATCCCTCTCCACCTCACCGTCTGCCCACCAGCTGCCTCTGGAGCTCTCTCAGAGTTTTGTGAAGAACGTTGATGGCTCCTATTCATGTTTTCGCTGCCCTGAGCCGCCGCCTGAACCAGAGTTACCAGAAGGATACAGGACAGATCGGCCGCAGGCCATACGACCGATGGAGCTCCGCACCTTCTTCAAAGTCGGTGAGTTGTTTTTTTTGGTCACAACAGCATCAAGAAGTCAGTCTGCACAGCTGTAGTTACACTGTCAAATAGAATCAGAATCAGCTTTATTGCCAAGTAGGTTTACACATAAAAGGAATTTGCTTTTGTGTTTTGGTGCACAACAATAAACATAGTAGGTAGTACAATATAAGAATGATAAAGATAGAGCGAGTACTGTGGATGAAGTAATTATAAAGATTTAATGTAAAATTTACAACACATTAAAATATAATAAAAGATATGTACAATATGGCTGTTTAAATTACAGTTAGTGCAGGGAGAACAACACACACCAAAACACAGGCAGCCATCAGCGGCTTCTTCTTGGTTTCTTTGTATACTAGATACTTTATATAGTCAAATTAACGGAAACCCCAGAAAATAAGAGTAGAGAAACATGTTAAATGCAGATCTGTTTTGCACCAGGGCTCATTGAATAGTTTGGTGAGCTTTACAATGATGTGAATAAAATGCTACGGCCTTACTCACCTGATCTCAACCCAGTTCCACACTTGATTTTGGACCAACGTGCAAGACAATGCTCTTCACCACCATCTCCATATACTATATACTTACCTAAAGGCAGTCATATAATTAGAATATCATCAAAAAGTTGATTTATTTCAGTAATTCCATTCAAAAAGTGAAACTCATAAGTGTTCATTCCTTTTAATTTTGATGATTATAACTGAAAAATAATGAAAACCCCAAAATCAGTATCTCAGAAAATTTGAATTTTGTGAAAAGGTTCAATATTGAAGACACTGCTAAAGAGGCTGGCTGTTCACAGAGCTCTGTGTCCAAGCACATTAATAGAGAGACGAAGGGAAGGAAAAGATGTGGTAGAAAAACGTGTACAAGCAATAGGGATAACCGCACCCTGGAGAGGATTGTGAAACAAAACCCATTCAAAAATGTGGGGGAGATTCACAAAGAGTGGACTGCAGCTGGAGTCAGTGCTTCAAGAACCACCACGCACAGACGTATGCAAGACATGGGTTTCAGCTGTCGCATTCCTTGTGTCAAGCCACTCTTGAACAAGACACAGCGTCAGAAGCGTCTCGCCTGGGCTAAAGACAAAAAGGACTGGACTGCTGCTGAGTGGTCCAAAGTTATGTTCTCTGATGAAAGTAAATTTTGCATTTCCTTTGGAAATCAAGGCCCCAGAGTCTGGAGGAAGAGAGGAGAGGCACAGAATCCACGTTGCTTGAAGTCCAGTGTAAAGTTTCCACAGTCAGTGATGGTTTGGGTGCCATGTCATCTGCTGGTGTTGGTCCACTGTGTTTTCTGAGGTCCAAGGTCAACGTAGCCGTCTACCAGGAAGTTTTAGAGCACTTCATGCTTCCTGCTGCTGACCAACTTTATGGAGATGCAGATTTCATTTTCCAACAGGACTTGGCACCTGCACACAGTGCCAAAGCTACCAGTACCTGGTTTAAGGACCATGGTATCCCTGTTCTTAATTGGCCAGCAAACTGGCCTGACCTTAACCCTATAGAAAATCTATGGGGTATTGTGAAGAGGAAGATGTGATACGCCAGACCCAACAATGCAGAAGAGCTGAAGGCCACTATCAGAGCAACCTGGGCTCTCATAACACCTGAGCTGTGCCACAGACTGACTCCATGCCACGCCGCATTGCTGCAGTAATTCAGGCAAAAGGAGCCCCAACTAAGTATTGAGTGCTGTACATGCTCATACTTTTCATGTTCATACTTTTCAGTTGGCCAACTTTTCTAAAAATCCTTTTTTTGTATTGATCTTAAGTAATATCGTAATTTTCAGAGATACTGAATTTGGGATTTTCATTAGTTGTCAGTTTTAATCATCACAATTAAATGAAATAAACATTTGAAATATATCAGTCTGTGTGTAATGAATGAATATAATATCCAAGTTTCACTTTTTGAATGGAATTACTGAAATAACTCAACTTTTTGATGATATTCTAATTATATGACCAGCACGTGTGTGTGTGTGTGTGTCTATATAAATGAGGGAATGTATTGTAGAGGAATGGTGTTCATATCTCCAGTAGACTTCCAGAGACTTGGCAAGGAGCCCTGAAGCTGTTATGGAGCATTGTGGTGGCTTGACTCCATATTGAGATGCAGATTTCCATATTGATTGGTTTTTCCTTTAATTTGTCACCCGTCTGTGTCCCGGCAGGACCAGGCTCAGCAGATCAGAAGGAGGCCAGTCCGTTTGTGATCGAGTGGATCCCGGGCGTCCTCCCTCGCTGTCAGATGGGAGAGCTCAGGATTAGCTTTGAATTTGGCCACCAGCAGAGCGGTCAGCCGGAGCACTGTGAGAAAATGAGCGCGGCAGAGAAAGGAGGTCATAACAAGTCGGACTCAACCCAACCTAAGCACACAAAGACAGTGTCCTCCTTATGACACAGTAACCAGTGTTAACACGTGCAATACAGGTGCATCTTCAACAATTTGAATATCGTGGAAAAATAAATTTTTCATGAAACCTTTGTATATTCTAGATTCATTAAAGTGAAATATTTCAAGCCTTTTTATTTGTTTTAATCTTGATGATTTCGGCTCATGGAGAGCAAAACTCCAAATCTCAAAATATTAGAATTTTAGAATAAAGAATTTACACAGAAACGCAGAAATGTCGACCTGAGAAGAGCACTAATCAGCTAATTAACTCAAAACACCTGCAAAGGTTTCCTGAGCCTTTAATCTCTCTGTCTGGTTCAGTACACACAATCACAATCACAGAGAAGACTTCTGACTTGACAGTTTGTCCATAAGACACTCATTGACACCCTTCATGTCATTGCTGAAAGGGCCGGCTGTTTGCAGAGTGCTGGTTCAAAGCATATTTATGGAAAGAACAATAAAACTGGAAGGTTAAAGTGTGGTAGGGAAAGGTGCACAAGTAACAGCCTTGAGAGGACTGTCATGCAAAGGTCATTCAGGAACAAGGAGTGAACTGAGGCTAGAGTCAGCGCATCAGGAGTCACCAGGCACAGATGGGTCCAGGTAATGAGCTACAAGTGTCACATTCCTAGTGAACCAGAACCAGCCTCCTGAACCACAGACCACGTCAGAAGCGTCTTGGGCTCAGGAGAAACAGAACTGGACTGTTGCTCAGTGGTCCAAAGTCGTCTTCTTTTTTCAAGTGAAAATAAATTTTACATTTCATTTGGAAATCAAGTTCCCAGAGTCTGGAGGACGAGTGGAGAGGAATCACAGAATCCACGTTGCTTGAAGTCCAGTGTGAAGTTTCCACACTCAGTGATGATTTGAGGTGCCATGTCATCTGCTGCAGTTGATCCACTGTGTTTTATCAAGTCCAGGGACAATGCAGCGTCTACCAGGATAATTTAGTACTTCAGGTGTCCATCTGCTGAATAGCTTTTTGGAGATGCTGATTTCCTGTTCCAGCAGGACTTGGCTGCCCACAGGGCCAAAACCACAAGGAGCTGGTTTGCTGACCAGGCCGCTATCCTAATCACAAAGATTTAAACACAAAAGAGGCTTGAAATATTTCACTTTATGTGTAATGAATCTTAAAATTTGAAAGTTTGACTTTTGTATTACAATTACGAGGAGAAATTAACATTTCCACGTTATTCAGATGTTTTGAGATGCTCCTGCCTCTTTGGGCCATCCAGGTAGAGTTATCCAAGGAAAGTTTAAAACCAAGGACAACAGGATTTGGTTAAAGAAACTCTCATCCGAGACCCTCTCTGGGACAGTTTGTCATGACACGTGTGATATTGACTCAGTGACAGTATGTGACTTACCCATATATCCATGTTATATTATGCAAGGTAAAGGTATGCAAGTAAAATAACAACAACAAAAAAGGATGTTTATTTTTGGAAAAATAATCTATTTTTACAACATGTAACCTAAACATTTTACTCAAGAAACATCATACAACCAGTAGGAATTGCAAAAAAAAATAACAATAAGCATTCAAAACAAAATCAGTGCTTTTTTAAATCAGTTTGATAAAGTGTTCTTAAAATATGTCTTTCCTCACAACAGGTAAATGTGCCGGTTTCTATGGGAATTCACTCCATGCTATTTCCTAACTTTTCCTGAAGATGTAAAAACATGTTGATGTGTTAAAACTTTTAACAACAGAATTGTGTCCTGGTTTTTTTGCTATGTAAGCAAGTAAGAAAATAAAACACATTTAATGGATAAAATGTGTCTTTAGTTTCAAAGGTAAATAATTCTGGCTCTAAAATATACTTAATAATAAATGTCTTGGATTGATTTTATTCTACATTTTTAGGAACTTTAGTGAAGACTTAAATATTTATAGACTGTGAATAGATGGATCATCATTAAATTAGGTGCATACACTCATATTCATGTTTCATATTCATCAGGATGAATTCTTTTCCTCTGGCACCATCATCAGGTCACATTTTTAATTGCCCAATACTTTGGTTTATGACCAAACAGCTTCAAAATTAATGACATTCCCATCAGCCTCAGCTGTACTTAGTTAGGAGTGCTAATTAGCAAATATTAGTAACATGCTAAACTAAGATGATGAACATGGTAACATTAAACCTACTAAACGCCATCATGTTAGCATTACTATTGTGAGCATGCTGACGTTAGCATTTAGCTCAACCAATGTGCCTCACTGAGACGCTGTAGACTACTGGTTCCCAAAGTGGGGTCCAGGTTCCCCTAGGGGACCTTGAGGGGGCTCCAGGGGGAACCCCAGCAAAAAGGGGAATAATTTATTTTCGCTATAATTTCATCCATAAGTAAGACAATGACAGAATGTATGACTGTTTTGGTAATGTTTTTCATACACTTTCTGTAATAAAACTCTGATTTCCATAAGCTATAAGCCGAAGTTATCAAGATTCAAACAAAAAAAAGGCCTGAAATATTTCACTTTATGTGCAATGAATCTAGAGTATATGACAGTGTCACATTTTGAATAAATCAAACTTAAATAAAATAACTTTTCCACGATATATGAGATGCACCTGTACATATAAAATGCCATATAAATTATTTTATTTTATTGTTTATTTGAAAAATGACAATGTACATTCAGAACAAATCTAATGTACCCGAGTTAGCTACAGGCTAGTTTCAGTTTCAGCAGTCGCTTTGCCCGATGTTATTAGGCATCCTGAAATAATAAACTGATATGTTACAATAAAATACATTATACTAGAGTTAAAAATTACACTGCAAAATCATTAACACATCACGCTTAAAAATTATACACAATTGATTAAACAAAATGAGCAGATAAACTGTAGAAGTAGATGATACCGTTATAAATTAAAGCTGCAAGCGTGTCGGGGAGTGACGCGCCTTTGTGGCGCTAGAGAGTAGCCGGTAACTGTATGTTATGTCCAAGTACGTCACGTGTGGAACAAAGCTTTACAACAGAAGAAGGCTTCATTTAGCTAAGCTTGACAGAGGTTTTAGATTTCTGGCCAATAATGAGCTTGACGACTAGAATACAATATCTGTGGCCCACATGGTCTGACTCCGTTTGGCCTTTTGTTGGTGAACATTTCAAAATGGACAGGAAGGCAGACGTTCTCAACTTTATCACAAGCCACAACCACATATTTCCTGAATTCTTTTTTACTTAGAATTTTACAGTTCGAGGTGACATTGAGATAATATACCAACATCTTTGAGTCACTTGTGCATAAGTTGTCGTGTTCATTATTAATAACGCCATGGCCGTTGCAGATCTTCTTAACGTTTTCCTCATCCGATTCCATGAAGAAGGTCTGGCGACGTCTTTTGCAGAGGTGCTTCATTCGTAGGTACCTGTGTAATGAGATCCAATGTTTCACTGCATAGCCTTTAACAATGTGAATAAAAAAGTAGTGCGATGCTAATAAATACTGGCAAATCGATAACAAAACAGTCGTTAGGTTCTCATTCTGCTGTGATGAATTTGGTCACTCAGCTGACACATTGGAAACTGAATTTAAACCCAGTGGAAACCCAGTATGTGGGTAAATAATTGAAAATATTCACTGCTTGTAAAATAACTCATTATGCAGGTGAATCATCTCAGTTATAGCATATCAACAAATAAAATTTAACAGATTAGTTAAAACTGATATATTTACAGTACGTGAGTATAATACTCCCACAAAGCAGTCAAAAGTTGCTATTTAATGTTCTAGTGTGTACTTTCCCAGTGTTATTTATTTTCAGATATTTGTTTTATTATAATATAAAACGATCATCACATCTGTGAAAAAATATAATAGATATACCGCCTGGTTACAGAACTCAGATTTAATATAATCATACCTCCACTGTTGCATGACGTCCACATACCTGGACCTGGACAAAAAATGGAGTTAGAATAACCATGCATTTAACTTACTTTTCCCATTCAGACGTTGATGATTTGTCAAAGGTCTCCTTAAGGATGTGTTTCCAAACAAATTTATTGTATGCATTGTTTTTGTTCTTTTTCTCACAAGGATGTTGATTGTGAGCCACTTTCTTGGGGGACCCATGAACAAGGATGAGAGTGAAAGTAATGGTGATCAGGAGAACGACATTCATGTTGTCTAGAGTAAGAGACAGAATGAAAGTTTTGGACCATTTTAATACGTTATTACTCAAAAACAATATTCAACACCAAGAAGTAATTGGTCAAATGCTGCATGTGAAGTGAATACCCACCAAGTGCAAAATGAAAGTAAATTAAGTATTGTCACACTGGCTTGATTTTTTTAAAGATGATATCATTTTCATATTATATGCACAGACATTGGGCTTTTCCAATATGCAAATCATTGTGAATGTCAAATTTGACAAAATTAAAAATGAGGCATTCAATACAATCTCAAACATAAAAAAGGAAGGTTGAATTTGTCACAAAGTTCAAATGGAAATTGTTTGAATGTTTTAGAATTGATTTACTTAACCTTTTGTTGAACTTAATTGTAATTAACTTAATTGTAAGATTTCTAGGATTTTATACTTGGAACACAAGTTAGGGATCATCAGAACGTTGCACCACAGAGCGGACAACATACCAACAAGTGCACAAGCCAGACAGAAGGAACAGAACCACCTGAAGGGGGCACTTACAGCCTGTGGATACCCTAAATGGACCTTTGTGAAAACCGTCACAAAATCCAAGAAGAAGACAAACACTACCGTGGATGAGGAGAAGAAGGTCAAACGCAACAACATTGATTCCATATGTGTCTGGAATATCAGAGAAACTCAGGAGGATTTTCAACATACACAACACCCCTATTTTTTAAACCCAAGAACACACTAAAGCTTGATTTATACTCCTGTCTAGGGTCTAGCCAGGCATTTATACTCGTGTGTCCGTGTGTCCGTCAATCTGCAACTACACCCCCAAACGCAAGAAAAGCAATATAGTGTATGTGGTCCAATGCAGTGAGGAATGCACAGACCTGTACATTGGGGAGACTAAACAACCACTACACAAACGCATGGCTCAACACAGAAGGGCCAACTCCTCAGGTCAAGACTCTGCAGTTTCTTTACATCTGAAGGACAAAGGACACTCGTTTGAGGATCGCCAGGTGCACATTTTAGATAGAGAAGATGGATGGTTTGAAAGAGGTGTCAAGGAAGCATCTACACCCGGGTTGAGAAGCAGTCGCTGAACAGAGGAGGGGGTCTACGCCACCACTTATCCCCCACTTACAATGCTGTCCTTTCATCACTTCTCAGGAAACTCAACAAACGTAACCTATTGGCCTCAGGTGAAGATGCCAACGATGGTCGTTCAGTCTTGGCCTCGAGTAGTCCTAAAGACCATAACGACTGTCGTTACCACAGCCAGGAACATTAACGAACCAGCAGTATCGACGATCCTAGCTAACAGGATGTTGACCTCAACCTTCGTTGGATATAATAATTTAACTGAATTAAAAACATTTTAATTCAGTTGGCAATGAGGAAGTTTTCTTACCTGCTCAGCTGGCCTCTGTAAATGTTGCTGCTTTAGTCTGGATGGGGATCTATGCTGTTTTAGTCTGTGCAAAAAATCCAAAAACAATTCTATTTTAAACCTCCTCTTGTCTTGTGAACATTTGAACACAACCAATCATTTAAACCTGGAGCAAAGAGTCAGTCAAAGTAATGCAGTCTACTTTTCCAGCATGTCTATGATAATTTCCAGTAAGTAAGTGCACAGTAGTGTAATGTGCATGTATTTGTAGACACCAACCAATTTCGACTTCTGTGAATGAGGAAGTGAACTTTTGTGGCCAGCTTTGTAGGCGTATGTGTGAAGCTGTCAGCCTGACTCACTGTTGGTGAGATCTAATGCAAGAAAATGCTTAAACAGAAGGCAGGTGTAGCGACAAGAGACCCACCTCAAGGAACCCCTCTCTCTCGGGTCACTATCTCCATCTCCATTATAAATTCAGATACCACTTAGGAAAAAGGGCGACCTCTGATAACAAGCTAATTTCAACACTAGGTAATGGCCTGACTGTCTGTATGGAATTTCTTATTCCAGATTCAAAAGTTTCCTAGTCAAGCCCTTCTTCCTCTCTCGCTTTAGATTCCAGAGAGTAGGGCACTGAACACATAACCTGGAATGAGCTCCTTAAAGGGCCAGTTTGCTGGTTATCTGTAATGAGGTGTGTTAGTGTAGCTAGTGTGGATGTTCAAGTAAGTAAATACTAACTTACCAGTCCAGAAGAAGTTTTCTAAAGGCGTCCACCCAAAGAGAAACTTATTCATTTTCAATAAGCCCCAAAAAGTTCGCCCAGAGCTCTAGGGTCAGCAACTTAAATAAAGAAATAGACAGGGAGGACCCCACCCTTTTCTCGAACAATCATTGGCTATCAGGACTTGATCATTATATTGATTGGTTTTGACATTACTTTTCCAGTTTTCTGGGTAGATGGTCCTTCTGTCCAGTAGTTGCAATACCCCTTTACCTCAGTTCACAAATGTTTCTCTAAATATGGTAATAAAACATATCATGCAGGTCTCTATAACTGATGTTAGGATAATCCTTTAAATGCATAAAGGCAAGATATGGTAGGCCACACTTCTCAAACAAAATAAATGAACATTCCTTCTCTTACATAGGTCGGATTGCCCTAAAGTGGGACACTGACTAATGTGTGTTTGTAGATCCCCCATTAATACATGCATGCCAGTGAATCTATTGGGTTTGCCCAAGCTGTGATCAAACTCACATCAGTCACTTATGAGGGTGGAGCAATCAAACAGGAGGCAATTTGTGTAAAGACCTCCCAATTGTCAGTGACAGAGTTTTGACAAACTTGATATCAAGGAATATAACTTCATTTAATTTTTTTGGCCCATTGTGCTTATAAAATGTTTGTCCATCAAAAATAGTATAACTTATGTTTAAACTATATATTTTATATTTTTGTTAAAGTGTCCCACTTTAGGAAATGTGGTTTCAAAAAGTGGGACAGTATGATTAACATAATGTTGTACACAGTTTACAGTTGTAAAGTACTTCAGTCACTCAAAAAAGTGTAGTGGGGCATGATTTGTGGGACAGGTTTTTAGTGGTCTTGTGCACATTTAGAATGCTGTACTACATGTTTAAGGTCATGCGAAATTGTTATTCTTTGAAAGATGGCAGTTTGAAGGCTTTTTATAGTTGTGTGTGTGAAGAGAGTAGGTGTCATAAGATGAAAAAACTAGCTCTGAATTTAAAAACCAATAAAGCCAGGAATTTGCACTAAGAGCACCAATATGTCTGTCATTTCCTTTAGGAATGTGTTATGTGAATTTTCTCTTTTAATTTGATTGGGAAACATCCTGGGGTTTTTTAAAATGGTATTGGGTGTTGATTTAATACATTGGCTTCACATCACAATATGCCACAGAATTCTGAAAAACAGAAAATGTCCCACATGAGTGCAATTCACCCTAATCTTAAATGCATGCACAAATGAAAATCCATTTTAAATGCATCACTCCAAATGCAGACTACATTAAATCAATTCATGTCAACACTCATTCTACTCTTCTCATTTCTTTCTGACTTTAAAAACGAGAGCAAATGAGGGTGCTTATCTCTTCACAACTGTTGATATCTCATTAGCAAATAGTGCCTTCTTTGCTGATCAAAACAATTATTTTGACATCATCAGGGGATACATGTCGAGAATGCTATCTCAAAAAAACAAGTTCTAAAATGTATTAAAGAATATTATAAACTCAAAAATAATATAGATTTAAAAGATGAAAACTCTTGACCTTCCTCTTAATTTCACACCTCTTTTCACGCCTCCCTTCACGTGAGCAAGAGACACACATCTGACGTCACGGAGACATTTTTTATTTGTCTAAAGGGTCGAGTTGCCAGCAAGAGCGGACTTTCACTTCCTCTTTACTGGACATCTGTGTCTAACCTGAAATATGATCATGTACAACCACAGGTCTCTGGAGGCCGACCAAAGGTAAGTGCACAAGAGATTGCAGAGACACATTAAAATATATAAAACAGTATATCAAACAAAACATCTTTCTTACTTTGTACTTTTTCAAGCTGAGCTAAGCAGTCAACAATTAAAAGTCTTAAAACACAGGCCATCAAAGTTAAAGCACAGGCGAATCATTTTACTATATGGCTTGTATATGTGTCAGGCAGTCAGACGGTAACTATGAAGGCCCCCTAAGAACCAGAACCAGCTGCTTCCAGTGTCCTTTTCTTCACATTTATCTCGTTCTCACAACACAGGGCTTCTTGTAAGTTCTTGCAAAAATACTGCCCATGATCTGCAACCCATCCAGTAAATTAAACAAATATCGAAAAGACATTATGTGAAACCCTTGAAATCCTTTAAATATAACAACAGCTACATGCATATAGTATTCAGTGGTGTGTGATGTTGATGGTCAGTTACCACAACCAATTAATGTCAAACATTGTTTTATAATGAAATGGAAAATATACAAACATAGTCATATCAGAATCAGAATCAGCTTTATTGCCAGGTATGTGTACACATACGAGGAATTTGACTCTGGATTGTACATTGCTCACGATGTGCTTACTTATACAAAAATACAAAATCACAATAATAAAAATAAAATAAAATCAGACAGACTTCAGTGTAGACAACACAAATATGAACAAAAACAATATAGACATATTGACAACTAGTGCAGTGAGCAGAGCGCAAAGGATGCAGGAGTATGAACATGTCAGAGGTGGATGGAGGTGTACAGGTACATATACATGCATACATGTACACAGTTCAATGAAGCATAGTGCAAAGGATGCTGGAATAAATAAGTATTTATATAGTATTTTCTGCAGGAGTAATGACTTGAGGTAGGTGGATTTGGTATACGGTATCTACAATATGACAAAATAAAACAGACAAAACAGTATGAACAGCACTGAAATAGAGAATGGTGAATAAATAATAAGTGTTAGCCAGTAAACAGGTGGCTGATTGGAGGCAGAGCTGGCACCGATGATCTTTTCTGCAGTCCTGACTGTCCGTTGTAGTCTGTCCTTGTCCAAACCAGACAGTGATGGATGTGCAGAGGACAGGCTGGATGATGGCTGTGTAAAAGTGGATCAGCAGCTCCTTAGGCAGGTTGAGCTTCCTGAGCTGGCGCAGGAAGTACATCCTCTGCTGGGCCTTCTTGATGATAGTGTCAGTGTTGGGCTCCCACTTCAGGTCCTGGGAAATAGTGGATCCCAGAAACCTGAAGGTTTCCACAGCAGACACAGGGCTGTTGAGTATGGTGATGGGGGGCAGAGTCGGGGGGGCTCCTCCTGAAGTCCATGATCATCTCCACAGTTCTGACCGTGTTAAGTTCCAGGTTGTTCTGGACGCACCAGAAAGCCAGCTGATCAACCTCCCGCCTATAGGCCGACTCGTCACCGTCCCGGATGAGACCGATGACCGTTGTGTCGTCAGCAAACTTCAGGAGTTTGACCTGCTGACTCCTGTCAGTCAGGAAGTCTGTGATCCACTGACAGGTGGAGGCTGGCACAGTTAGCTGGGTGGGTTTGGTGCTGAGGATGTTCGGGATGATGGTGTTGAACGCAGAGCTGAAGTCCAGTGTTGCAGGATGTGATGCAGACCCAAGTTGACTGCATCATCCACTGACCTGTTAGCCCTGTAGGCAAACTGCAGGGGGTCCAGCAGGGGGCCTGTAATGTCCTTCAGGTGGGCCAACACCAGTCTTTCAAAGGACTTCATGACTACAGATGTCAGGGCGACAGGTCTGTAGTCATTTAGTCCAGAGATGGAGGGGTTTTTTGGGACCGCGATGACTGTGGAGCGTTTGAAGCAGGAGGGAACTTCACACAGCTCCAGTGATTTGTTGAAGATGGGGGCCAGCTGGTCCGCACAGATTTTCAGGCAGGATGGAGACACACCGTCGGGGCCAGGAGGGTGAGGGGTCAGAGAGGGTGTGTGTCAGGGGGGGAAGGTGACTGTTTGAAGATGCGTTGGAGTGGGGGGGAGGTGTGACTCTGGGCTTTTCAAACCTACAATAAAAGCCATTCAGCTCGTCTGCCAGTCGTTGAGTACCAGCAGTGTTGGGGGATGGTCTCTTGTAGTTTGTGAGTGTCCGCAGGCCTCTCCACCTTGAGGCAGAGTTGTTGGCTGCAAAGCTGTTATTTAGCCTTTCAGCATAGCACCTCTTTGCAGCTTTGATCTCTTTAGTCATTGTGTTCCTGGCCTGGTTGTACAAGACTCTGTCCCCACTTCTGAAGGCCTCCTCTTTGGTCTGACGAAGCTGCCTGAGTTTCGCTGTGAACCAGGGTTTTTGGTTGTTGTATGTGCGGAAGGTTTTGGTCGGCACACACATGTCCTCACAAAAACTGAAGTAAGATGTCACAGTGTCAGTTAGTTCGTCCAGGTCAGTGGCTGCAGCCTCAAAAACACTCCAGTCAGTGCAGTCAAAGCAGTCCTGTAACTCCAGCTTTGACTCGTTGGTCCATCTATCAGTTTTTACCTGTGTGTCGGGATAAGATGAACCAGACAGTGATCAGAGAGTCCCAAGGCTGCACGGGGAACAGAGCGATAGGCGTCCTTTAATGTTGTGTAGCAGTGGTCCAGTGTGTTAGTGTCCCTGGTGGGACACTTAATATGCTGTCTGTACTTTGGGAGTTCGTGGCTGAGGTTTGCTCTGTTGAAGAAAGAACAATGAGCAGGGAGTCTGGATGTTTTCTCTCCACGTTAGTTATCTGGTCGGCCAGGTGTAGTAACGCCTCACTAACACAGGCCTGAGGTGGAATGTAAACAGCGACCAGGACAAACGAGGAAAACTCCCAAGTTGAATAAAACGGTTTACTGTTTATGAGTTATTATAGTTGTCAGTTTATATATGTACTGTACTACTATAGTATGCGATGCGAGTACATTTAGTTTTAAGACTGTTAAAATGACAGTTAACATGAATTACAGATACACCAAGCTAAGCAAGCTAGCTAGCTCTGCACACGACCGTCAGCTCCACCGTCTCGCTCAAATATGGTCATGTCCGGTGCCGCTGGTTGCAAAATAATGGCGCCGTCCTATTGGCCAAACTCGAGGCTTCAAAAAGGCAGTCCACAAACCAACGGGTGACGTCACGATGACTATGTCCATTTCTTATATACAGTCTATGATTTGCACAACTGACAACTTCCGGTTTCATGGCAAATCATTGATTTTCGACACCACACAAAATGGTACGGAGTGTTTAATCACTGAAAATGACCAGTAAATCCAAAATGGCCGTCTTTGTGTCGGGTGTCCATCGTTCCAAAAGGCATTTTTGTACATCTGGACATGATGCATGTACCATAGAAAGTTTGTACACTTAAGTAAAACTTTGACTGGGGGCTGCTCTGTAGGGGGTGCTACCAAGCCATTTTGCCAAGAGACCCATAAAATACGTAATTTTTTGCCCCGCCTGACGTTTGTGAAAAGTTTTGTTAGTTTTTGAGCATGTTTAGTAATATGCACTTTTCATGCTCAGGCCCTAATAATGATTTTGATATATATTTCAAACAAAAGGTATAAATTACATAAAATGACTGTATAAGAAGTCAAATTCAGCTGTTTGGACTTCCTGAGCCACAGGATGTGTGCTATTGTTAGTGCTACATGTTGCTGGCACTTTCTGTGACATAGTATTCCTCCTGTTCTTCACTTTATGTGTCACAAGTTAATGGATGTACATATAGTCACCAGCAGATGGAGGCATAAGTCTGCTCTAATACCAACAGGGGACTGGCTTAACAGACTAGAGACTGTGGAATAAATGAAAGGACCATTGAAACGGCCTTATTTTGAGAAAATCAGTGTAGAAAATGAAAGAAAATTCAGTATTTAACTGCATTTCGTAATTTGCTTGGATCTGTCTTCCTTCCTTCTGGGTATCACAAAGCAGGAATTACACACTTTCTGTGAGATATATCGCTGGAAACATCACACATGCTTACAAAATGTGTCCAAATGTTCGTGAATTAATTAAGATTACAAGTTAATGCCATGAGAACATCACGCCAAATTATATGCACTCCTCAGAATAGCAGCTTGCACACTGTGTATCTACATCAGGGATGTAGGCGTATAAGAACAGTGCCAGCCCCCGGCCTCGTTCTTGCCTCACAGGCCCCCAGGACATCAGTGTGAGTACAGCCTCTGCCTGCACAGGGGGCCCGGCTGCCAGACAGCTCTGAGCCACGCATTTAGATGTTTATGTAGTCTGTCAGTCACAGAGACAGGAGACGCATCAATCCTCTCCTGGAAGGAAAAGCAAACACATTGTGACAGAGAGGCTTCCTCCATCGCCTGAAAGATGTGTTACAGTCAGAGACAGCAAAGCGCCTAAGAGGGGAGGGGGGTAAGAGTAAGAGAAGAAAAAATGTTGTTCAGAAAGCAAAAAAGTTGCATGTTGATATAAAAATCTTATAAACTTGAGGCCTGACCGCATCAGCAAGTGATACAGTGAAATTCATCTGCCTTGGTTGTAGAAGCTTGGTGAAGTGGCTGCAGCTGGTGAACTGCTAACACGCTAGCCAGCCAGGTTAGCACTAGCTAAGCACAAATTTGCCGGTCAAAGTTCACCATAGTTAAACGCAAAGAATTTCAACTTCATCCTGCAAGGGAATCCACTAATTGCGTCAAATAAATTGAACTTGCCACAAAATGTTGCTGTTTTAAATGCTGTTGTGATCAGGGTCGACAGCCATGCTTTGAGCTAAATGCTAATATTATATCATGTTTACCATGTTCAGCTTACTGAATCTCTAATAAAGTTCTCCGTTGTCTTCGGTCGCTGTGCGTATGGGCAGGGCAGAGTAGAATTAAGCTTATTCTCCGCAGTTTTGACTGCTTTTACCAAAGTTGTCGTGCAAACAATCTGGATTCAGTGATGATCGTGAAAAAGAAGAAATATCGCAGGAGGTTTAACTGGTGTGACAGATGGGAAATCAAAAAAAGCAAAAAAATAGAAGGTGAGAAGCCTGATTATTTGTAACCCATTAGAATTATGGGTGAACAAATGGTCCTATTGGGTAAATTAACCTGTTTTTATTTTATATTTTACTATTTTAAAAAAGTATGGTGTCTTTTTTATATTTTCCTATGTTGATGTTATGTTTTATGTAAAGCACTCTGATTTGTCTTGTTGCTGAAATATATATATGAAATATATACAAATAAACTTGCCGTGTCTAGTTTGCTTGTTAGCATGCTAACATTTGCATATTACTTAGTACAAAGTACAGTTGACCAAATGATATCGCTAGATAAACGTTAAGCAATAAAACTAAAGTTATTATAATTAATTCTGAGAGAAACATGAGTATCTGTACCACATTTCACAGAAAAACTAAAATGTCAACCTCATAGTGTTTGTACCAGGGGAAAAGTCAGCTGATCACCAAAGTCATTGAACTTAATCATCTGCTGGGACCATGAATGTCTGTACAGATTTATGACAATGCATCCAATATTTGCTGAGATATTTAAGTTTGGACCAAAGACAGACTTTGGCAGCCCTAGAGGCATGGCTAAAAAGAGTTTAGCCGTGGTAAATAAAGAATGAAAGACAACATTTAGGTTTAAGCAATCTTCATAACCACATGTCAAGTTGAATGTGAAGTTCATGGCCAAGTCAACTCTGTCTGCCTCCCTTATTATATGATTGAGTGAGTGGAAGCAGCCAAGATGCAGCCAACTATGACTGCATGTCTGTCAACACCAGGCAGGAGACATGCACTGAGCAGACAGATCTGTCATTCCACATTATCTACACAAAATGTTCTCCACATAAGTTGCATTTACTAAAACACAGGTTGTGATCTAACTGTACCTTTTGTTGTCTTTAGCATATTTTGAGGTTGAGAGCAAGTTACATCATTTGGAAACGATCCATCACAGATGTTTTATGTCGTTTATGACACGCTTCCTCCGTGGATCACCTCACATTAATCAGAACTAGCTTATGCTCATTAATCTACTGTACGCTTACATTGCCCGTTTCTTTCATCATCCCCTAATGTTGGTTTTAGGATAATGGACCTTACAATAAATACTTAAAATAGTCTATTGTGTATTTCTATGAATATCAGTGAGTAAATTTGTTATTTAAGAAAGATTTTAGATGCACTGTACAATTAGTAGTAGCGTAACCGTACACGGAACTTTATAGCATTTTAGCTCATTGTTTTGGTGTTGTGGGCCATAACTTTACTGTTTTGGTATATTACCCCTCTCATCGTGTTGTTTACAGATGCAGCAGGCAGCCGTTTTTCAGTAGAAAAGCTCTGAACACCCAATATACACTATTTTTTTTAGCACCAAACAGTAAAGGATACAAAGTTAGAGTGAACACAGTGGAGCATTTAGCAGCTAAAGAGAGATATTTTCTCAGGAGTTGGTGGAGACCAAAAACAGAGCTAAAAGACTCCATACAAATGCTAATGTTCATGTCTGCTGAATGTGTAAATACGCAACTGTTTACTAACAAGGTAATTATATGTCAGTGTTGTACCCCCAGATAATCAGTTTTGCAGGTGTAATTTTGGACTGAGAGTCTCTGTGAGGCTGTACTTATAGGCTACACGGTAGTGCTTTCAACCAAATGCTAATAGCAGCGTGTTAGCATGCTAATATTTGCTAATTAACACTAAACACAACTTACAGCTGAGGCTGATGGGAATGTCATTAGTTTTGCAGATATTTCGACACAAACCAATGACTGTACGGCAGATTAAAAGTTAGTTCACAGGGTTCATCTTCTCGGGATCATGCTTAAGATCAATGAAGTGCAAACATGTTAGTTAGTTAGTTAGCCTGTCTCTCTGTAATACAAAATAAGCTTAAACACATCTGTGTTACAAATTAAATACTTTCTCATGCAAAACAACAATGAATGCCCTGAAATAATTTCTATATACAAATAAACTCAATGTAGAAATCTATTAATTGGCTGTGCACATGCATACCATCATCATTATCCATCATGTACAGTAACTGCACTAAGTACTATGACATCTTACATTCAATCATACGGTTTCATGGGTCTGAAACAAAGTAACTCTCAGAATAAAAATGCAAAATATCCTCTGTATGTTTCTGCACAGTGGATTGTTCCAGTGAGGCGTCACTCATACATCTAAATAATGTAATTTTTGTCCAATTTGGACAGCTATGGCATGTTGCATCAGTGTTGCACTATAAATGTTGACAGTACTCTTAAATCCTTGAAGGTACAAATCCATTCTTTGGTAGTTTGTTGTTGCAGTGTCCTTGGAGTTACTGTAAATGTCTCTCATTATCAGTCAACTGTGTAAAAATAATAAGGTCAGAAAGGTTACTGCAATCTGCACGCAAGAAGTAGATACTGTGCTTTGTGTCTTTGTATCTGAGAAAACATTAAAAGGGGAAAAACCTCGAGGAAACAGCAATCATCAGTTATAGAGGTCAGCGTTTTCCGAGCCAAATGAACAAGGCAAAACACATTATCTGAGCCTGTCTGGCAGAGTCACACATATTAGTTATGCATACTCAGTGCACCTGCACTCAACAACACGCACTAATCTAACGAGGTGCCCTTCGGTGTAAGACAAGGGGGAAATAGACCTGCCAACAAGTCGTCTACCTGCCAACTGGAAGAGGTAGAGGCAGATTGACAGGAATTGTCAACACGTTCATGACGACTGTCGACAGACGGTGACATGCAACATTTCTACTCCACTCAGCCTGCCTCAACAGAAAGTCATGAACTCATAGCTGGACTGAAGCAGGACCAGAAAAAGTGATCAGGAGAGGAGGTCAGCTTCACCATCCAAGACAAGCAGCCAATAGACCACTTACCAAACGACCTCTAAGCCGTGCCTGTCAATCATGTCCTCAGGTCAACCAACCAAATCCAGCGTCAATCTCCTGACAATCCATATCTCAATTCCCAAACAGTTTCTTGTGATTGCCACTGACTGCACAACAGTCCATATTGACTTATATTAGGAGAGTTAAATCACCCCTGAATGATGGATGAATTTGTTGAGTGAGTCGATTTTTGCCTCTGTATTGTGTATACCTCAACCAAGTAGAGGTTGTTTTGTAGAAGGAATCATTAACACAGAATCTTCAAACTGAAAACGATACTGAATCAACCAGGTCACTGAAAGAATCTGTAGATTTTAGCACCGTCAGCTCGGCCTTGATGACTTCCTGATTAAAAGCTTACTGAAAGACCATAATAGCCACAGAAACAATCATGGTGCGATAACTGGCTGCTGAGCCATTAACCTTATTTAACTGTGGTTTAGCCTACGTAGGTCTAGTTTTGTACTGGATTGAATGTAAAAACTTGGCACACTTTTAATTACGTCATCTTGTTTAATGGCACCCAACGGGAGAAGTAGGCTTACATAAACAACTGTACCAAATAAAAAACCTAATAGTCAAGTAAATTTTATTTATACCACCCAATATCCCAAATCCCAATCCTTAATCTTTAATATTTGCATCCTAACACTCGCTAACAGTAATGCTGGAAATGCGCATTTATTAGCGTTTCATTTGCCAATTATCTGGAAGTTCTGTTCAAATTTGCACCACATCCGAATATAAACTTGACTGGTGACGAATCTTTGAACTGAACTGACCATTTGAATTGGAAAAATAATTTAGAATTTCCATCAATATTTGGATAGATCCCATTTTATGCAACACAACCACTACATAACACTTAACTCTAGCTTGCCATAGAAACTATTTTGCATCAAGCCCATACATGCTTCCTTGCACTGCACATGCAAACTTTCTTTCTTCTCTCACCCCCCCTTTCTTTCTGACTGCTTCCTGATTGCTGGGCTGTGCAGAGTCATCATCAGATCCATCAGTGTAGAGTCATTGCCTGAGGAAACACAGGCCAATTATGGCCATAAATAATAATGGGAGAGCGCATCTGGCATGATGACTGATGGGCCTCTCTCACCGCTCATTTACATGGCTTTTGTGTGGCCATCAGCGGCTTCGCTCTAATGTAATGCTCAGCAAATGAGCCTTTCACTGAAAATTGTACTATTCAAGGGCGGAACAGCGGCACCAGGATGGCACTTATCGCCAGAAACATGCATCTGAAATAGGGAATAAGTGAGGAAAAAGAGCCATAGAAATCATATAAATTTGCAAGAAGATTGAGGTTTATTGTCCCTCTACGTGTTACCATACATGCACAGACTTCCTATACAGGCTTGTGCCTCGTCTCGTGCATGTGTGCTGGAGAAAGAGAAGTCCATCCATCAGCATCAATTACCGCGACATGCAGGGAGATTGATTGTGTCTGTGTGGTCAGGTAACAATCCAACCACCTCCCACACTCGAACACACACTCTACAGATACCTTACATGTACCTGTCAGACACCTGCCCACTTACCCTGTCTCCTTAATGCCTTCCATATCATTTTATAATGAACTAATTGAAAAAAAGATCGAGTTACTTCAAAACAGACATTGGTGGTCACTTTTTAATTTATCAATGTAGGTGTCAACAGCAGGGAATCCTTAATCTGTCCTTTAGGTCAGTGGCAGCCTTGAGCCAGAGAACAAAAGGCTGTAGCATGCTGACGTGTGTCCTGGGAGCTGATAACGCTGGTTGTTAATGGTGTTAGGGTAGATTTCATTACCCCCTCCAGACTGCTCTCATTAAATAAACATCCTCCTGTCACATCCCTCACCCTGCGAGCAGAGGAGTAGCCGAGGCAGGAGGGGTGAAGGGAGAGGAGGGCTGAGTAAGATAGACAATAAAGTGCAATGTTAATGAAAAACTTGTCAGTCAAAGTCAAATCAATTGCAATATTTGTGTTGACGTTTTGGCACAGTAGCTTGCAGTGCTGTTTTTCTGACGCTTGCAGGATGACTCTGGGGATGGCGATATCTGTCTTTTGGGCAGTGTGTTGAATCGTCCACCGCTTTGGTCCAGGCTAAAATATCTCTACAACTTTGTTGGCATGCAATTTGTAACAGATATTCATGATTCCCTGAGGACGAGTCCTAATGACTTTTCCGTTAGTGTTGAAGCTGACATCTGCTGTTCAGAGTTCAGAAATTTGCTTTAGATATCCAAGGTCCCTCAAGGATAAATTCCGCTTTGACTGTCATCTGACCTTTCCTCTAGTGCCACCAGCAGGTTAGGCTTTTCACAGAGTCAGTGACATTCATGGTTCTCAAACGATGTGTCTTAATGACTTTTCATCTAGCGCTAATCACTGGTTTTACACATCAAAGTCACTTTACAGGTCTTCAGGAGTGCAACTCCATATGTGAAAAAGTTATAAGTAAGTATAAAGCCTTTTGTAGCTCCAAAGAGAACTGCATGAAATCTGGTTCGGTGAGGGTAATGTAGGCAGGAAGTCTTGACTGGGAAGAAGAAGACAAAAGATGTTATATCTGGTGCTGCGGCATCGATTTTGATCATTTTTTTAAAAACTGTCCATTGTGTGTCTGACAATGTTATAGGAGTGTCTTTGTGTGGAATGTTATCATCAGGTCAAAATGTATTTTTGTCCAATTATTTAATTCCAAATATTTGCAAAACTAATAGCATTCATCAGCTGATGGTAGCCTTGCTAACATGCTAAACTAACATTGTTGAGATATAAACATTACTTCTGTTTAACAAAAACATGTTAGCGTTGTCATTGAAAGCATGTGAGCATGCTGATGGTAGCATTTAGTTTAGCGCCTCTAGCAGCTGTAGACTTGTTTTGTAGGACACAGGTCAGAGGTTGTTACCAGCGTCTGCAAACACTACAAGGTGATCTGAGAGAGCAAGATTTTAATTTATAGTCTCTTGAGGGATAGCGCATACACAAGCAAACCTGTTCAGTTTTTGTTCTGCTGTATCACTCCCTAACCCTGACTCAGTTTCCCATTTTCCAATCCATCACCTCTTCAGTCAGCCTGTCTCTGGTTCTGCTCTCCGTCTCTTTTCCCTTCTGACATTAGCTTTCACTGCAGTTTTCTTTGCCGCCGACCCTTCCTTACCCTCTCTCAGACCTTGCCTGACCTTGACCTCTCTTCTCCTCTTCCCCTCCCTCTCTCTCTCTCTCCCCTCTCCTATGCTCTGACTAATCTATGCCATCATCCTCTCTTCATCTATCAGAGTGCTCTCATTGTTTTGACGTCTAGTTAATTCTCGGCTCATGATTTATCAAATTCTTATTACCGCTTGCTGAAAGCCTCATTCATTGTCCTGATGTATGGTAATGATAGTCCCGGTGTGGGTGCCTGAATCGCAACAAACCCACTCATTTATTTTCTTCTTCTTCTTCTCTCCGCCCTCCTTCCCTTCATGACTGCCTTTCTTATAGAAACTGTTTTTGTTTCTTTGTCCTTGAAGTTGTCTTGGCTCATCTCCCAATAATACTTACATGCATTTGCAACTTCGCACATACACACACAAATACATAAACTGTCTCTTTGGAAAATGCCATGACTGCAACCTATAATAAAATTGACAAACTCTTTCAAACAGTCATGTTTACTACATGGACGAGTTGTCAGTAATGTTAAGTAAATTAGAGCTTTGTTGATGCGTTCGTTAATTGTTGATAAGCAGTTGTTTTTAAAACATGTACTACAGGCTTTTTCTGCAAAGTATAGCTAGGGAAAGCTTTATTGTTGGTCAGGCTCATTGTATTTAAACAGGGAATGTAAACAAAGTTATCTCTCCTAACAGGAAAAAAATAACATTTTGTTTGTTTTTTTCTGCTGCTGATGACATGACTTGAATATAACAGTGTTATATTATATTGTCAGTCATTTGTTCATGCTGCACAGGAGGAATATATCATATACAATATTGACAAATATATTAATAAAACCTAAAACAAATTATAAAAAAATTATTTCCACTTACAACTAATAATTAAAGTGTGTTACAAAATCTATTACGTGTTTATTTATTAAACTGTTAAAGTGTGCTGTTTTTGCTAAGCCCCACTGTTGTCATAGTACTACATTTAACCAGATTTTTGATAACATTTAGATATTCTACAGAAATTGGGTGTTACTCACAGCAGCTGCCTATTTCATGATGCCAACCTGCTCCACTTTTCTCTGAGCCAACCACGGTGGCACTGTGCCTGGTACATCTCTTCACACATTTTTAGGCTGTAGTTTAGGTATACCTCACAATATAATGCAACCCGAGACATTAACTCCACAGAGTGCGGCCTCAGAACTGATGGCAGAGTTGAATCACTACCTCTCTGCGGCCATGTTGTTAACAAATAAATATATATTTACGATGTGACAAGGCTCTGGTTAAAGCTTGTTTGGATTTAGGCACAAGTGACAGTTGACGTAGTTGCTCTATAATAACGTCAGCATGACTTCCTCCTTTAGGAATTAGTTTGGTAAAACGGTTGATGACGCTGGAGTGTTTCTGGGGACATAACTTTATAACTTTATTTACTGATTTTGGTGAAAATCTGTAATTAACTATACCTGCTCAGTTAGCCTTGTCCAGACTGGGAGCTTGAAGCTGTATTGTTGTTTACTTTGCTTACTTGCGTTGGACCACAAGGTGCGCCGGTGGTTCGAGCTCCCAGTGCGGGCAGAGTCAGCCAATAACAGCAGCTACATTTAGCGTTAGCGGTTACTTTAGTCCATCAGGAAACTCGGGAACACCAGTAAAGAGAGTTGAGGCAGAGCCACCGGAGAACACAAGCACTTTCGGTGAGACATACTGAACAGTCTCCAGGTCTAGCTCAGCGACAGAACGACTGCTTGGCTGTTAATAAAGTTAAAAAACAAAAAAGCAAAACTGGCTGTGGGCAGTGACTGTATAGTTGTGACATCATAACCTTATGGAAGTCCTGACGACTGGTTTAAAGGCACAATTTCTGAATATGGGCTGTGTGCATTTCTTCGTGGATCGAACGTTTTAATTCTTTCACAGTATTAATATTGCACCATGACCTGCTTTATAATTTAAAAAACACATTGGAATCTCACTTTCTACAATATGGAGCCTTTAATCTGTGTACGCGGTGACCATAACAAAGCCTTGAAAGCGTAACTTTTTTGCTTTCGCCGTCTGAACAATGTGCTGATGTTATTCCACCTACAAAAACGTCCATCTCAGCATTTCTCCTCCCAGATTTTTTTCATCACTCTATTCTCTCCCTCCTTCATTCTTTCTTTCTTTCTCCCCTCTTCTTCAGTCGAGATGAAGGACAGACACCGGGGTAGAGGAGGTCAAGCATTAGCGCGACTATCTAATCACTACCTCTCCTCTTTTTTTCTCCTCCCCTCCACTGACAAGTCATCCGTCAACAGGCTGGCCATTTCTGGCCTCTCCATTAGGCCATTGGCACCTGAGTATTTCTCAGTCCACACACACACACTTTTCCATGCATCTCCCTGCCCAGACACCTCCTCCCCTTGTGGGGTGGGGTGGGTGTGATCAATGCCGCCAGCTCCATGCATCATTTGTCACACTGCTGCCCTCTCTTTAATGAGCTTGTCTGGCTTCAGCTCCTCCTTCTTTTTCCTCCTCACTTCTCATCCCTTGTTCAGCTGACTGTCTCCATCTTTTGACTCGCCCGCATGAAGAAACACTTTTTCTTCCACCGTCAGCCACCTCTGACTTCTTCTGTACTTAGTTAATGATACAAGTGGTGTGCTTTATAGTGGGAGGAGAGCACCCTCTGGGCAGTGGTGGAGAGTACATTTACTGTAGTACTGTAGTTAAGTACAATTTTGGTACTTGTACATTCATTTTATGAATTTTGTTACTTTACTGATTTAGAATATTAATACAAAATAAAATATAACAAGTAATATTAAACTTCCCAGCAGTATATGAAGTAATCACCCCTCCAATATTAAAATTATACGTACAGTAATCTATCAATTATTAGGTGTATGAAATTATAGTGAAAATAAATGATTCCCCTTTTTATTGAGGACCCCCTGGAACCTGCTCAAGGACCCCTGGAGTCCCCAACAAAAATGGGAATCATTTATTTTCACTATAATTCCATCCATAAGTAATCCAATGAGAAAAAAATCCTATCGGATGGGAGTCCGTGGTGTAATTCAAGTCAGTTTAGGGCTCTTTGACGTATAAAAGTTTGAGAACCACTGCTTTAAGTATATTTGGATGCTGATACTTATCATTTTAAGTCAAAACACTTCAAGTCATTAAAACATATATTTATGTTAAGTTAATGACGAAAGATGATTGATTCCCTTGAATTTCATGACGTCTTACAGTGTTAATACATTAAAAATAAGTATGATGTAAAAACTACACGGGGTGGTGCGGTGGTGCCGTGGTTAGTGCTGTTGCCTCCCAGCAAGAAGGTTGTGGGTTCAAGCCCTGGTTGCCCTGGCCTTTTGCCCGATGTCCGTTGGATTGTCAGGATAAGCGGTTGATGATGGATGGATGGAAAAACCTCACATTTGAGATGTGTTGAAATCAAGTCAATATGTTTTGTATTTACAATCTTCATTTGTAACGAGTAACTATAGCTGTCAAATAATTGCTGTGGACTGAAAAGTACTGTACTTCCCTCCAAAAAGTACTGTAGTACAAGTAACTCTAATTTGTACTTGAAAACAGTAAGTGTACTTCCACCTCTGCCTGTGGGTAATAGTCCTAGATAGTCTGCAGCGGTACTGTCTCACTAAATTTGAGACAGCAGTAAAACTTGCTCAGGTAACGATGGTAGATGTGTAGTTACGGTGGAACCTGAGCAGCTAATCTGTCTTAACACCAAATGAACAAGCTGTGAGCCAGTTTGTGTGTTAGAGAGAGAGAGGAGGAGCTGTGAGTGACTCTATTAAGAGATATATGTGGTGCCGCTTGTTGTTGCGCTGCCAGGAGTCACCTTACTTGTCCCACATGAGGTGATGCATGGGCCCCAGGATCCCAAACACAACACCTCATCAGCTAGTATGGCTTTGCACATGCCTAAGTAGTTGTGTGTGCATGTGCTGGTACTTACTCTACATTTGTTGCTTAGTATCTTGGTTTCTGAGGCCATTATTGCAGAGACACTGTTTTATAAGCATAGTATTTAGTGTATACCTACAATTGTACAACAGTTCTTCACAAAAAAAATAACAAATCCAGTAATAATTTCACAGAACCAGATTTAATTTAAACATGCATTTATTAACTTTCCTGGCTAATTGGATGCGCTGAAACAAGATGTAAACACTAGGTTGATGTATTGTCACCTTTTAAAGGTTATCTTTGGAGTTTCTGACCTAGCAGCACTGTGGAGCAGTGTGTGGCTGTTACATAAGGTGTATAAGACTTCATGCGGCGATTCGCAGCGCTGACTTAACATTATGCATGTTAGAAATCTTGTCCGACTTTCCTACTCTGCAAAATGTCACCATGTCACATGACATTAAAACCTCATGTGGAGCAAGGTGGCTGCAGTATCCTGAATGTGGCGACTGCAGTTGCTCTCCTACAGTTGCACAAAGTAGGAAACACCTTTGTGACAACAGAACTTTACCCTCATTGGTTTAAAACTTTACTGACACCCATGACGTGTGTGACGTTATTATTCTAAGAACTTTAGGTCCGTTATCTCTTCTGAAGGGGATGCAATGTATTTGATCTCGTCCTTCTGGTAGCTCACTTGTTTCATACGGCCAACGTTAACACTATTGTTTTCAATTCCAACTATAAAGAGTGTTGTTGTTGACGTGTAAATGCATGACCTCAGACAAAAAGAAGCAGGTTTTTAATACGCAAGCATCATGGGATATGTGGGGGTTGGGGGGCTGGAAGGAGGCATGTTCCCGGGCAGCGAGTGAAGTTCACATTCTGTACACAGTTTTGTTCAGGAGTTTGTTATTGTAAAAGTTATGCCCTTGTAGTTCCTAATATCTTTTTTTACAGTAGCCCAGGCATATTCTCAAATACATGGCTCTCAATAAAAAAATAAATAAAAATTCTTATCTGCAGGTTATTGTTCTAAGCTCACACACTCTGCGGGAAGTAGAGTAGTGTTTTTGCACAACTACCCCTGCGCTCGCCAATGGTTTCACACTGTTCCACTGAGCTACAGGTGGTGCTAATGCGTTAGGAATCGCAGCAATGTACCAAGAAAAGGAATGGAAGAAGACGTTAGGTTCTCAAAGTCCGATTTAATCAATACAGGTTATAAAATCCATTTTGGTGAGTAACACCGAACATAAACATAACTAGAGTTGCAATGATTAATCGATTAGTTCTCAACTATTAAATTAATCAATTAAAAAACTATTTTTTTGATCATCGGTTTGAGTAATTTCTTACTCATGTTATCTTCTTGTTTCTTCTTTTCTCTATGACAGTAAATTGAATATCTTTGGGTTGTGGACAGAGCAAATAATTTGAGGATGTCCCCTTGGGCTTTGGGAAACACTGATCAACATTTTTCACCATATTCTCTCATTTCATAAACCAAACAACTAATGATAAATTGAGGACGTTACTTGGAGCCCTAAACATAACTTTTGTTTGTTGACAATAAAACTCCACGTGGCTTTAAGTTAACATGACACAACATTAGCATTCATTTAGAATTGCATCTTTGGCAACTGGATGAATAAGGCCATAAAACAAAAACAATAAAACCCCTAAAGCAAACTCTTCCACATTATTGTCATTTAATTTATTGTTTTATTATAATTTAGATTTTAGCAGATTTAACTGCACTGCACAATGTGAAATGCTGCCTAGAAATGGATTCTGCTGCTGCTGTGTCTGCACCTGTATAAAGAATATAAAGATAGAGTCAACATGGAGAACAACGGCATCACCACAAAGACAAGCCAGACACACAAACCAGTCAGTTCACATTTTGCAGTGGAAAAGTGACAAGTGATGCTGACAGTCCGCCAAGACAGCAGGTCTGAGATATGAAACTCTCATTATCCACCCTCAGCAGTGCAGCCCTTCAGTGTTCTTCATGGAAATTTGGGCTACAGGAAAGTAAAACTAGCTGAGGATTCGTCCACGTTGACTGCTTTTAAAACTGTGCTGGATAGATGCATCTTGTTGTATTTATGCTTTGGTGTCATTCCAGCCCAGAATGAGTTCCAAGCGGCAATTTATGAGACATGTGAGGGAATCAGTGGCTGGAGATCACAGCTATAATGGATGATGTCCTGTGGATCCAGATACAAGACCGGCAGGATGCCAGATTCTCTCACTGCAGAGGAGTGGGGATAAGAAGAACATTTATCCTAAGACACTATTTGAAATGCTCTATTGGTGATATCAGTTGTTTTTACTGGAGCCATTTTTATATTTATTGGTGTATTTTTCTTTGCTAAAGTGATTTCAAACTGAGATATGAAGAGCATAGTTTGGTAACATTTTCCAGCTACCAAATCTATCCACAGTTGTCAGTTCCTTGGAATCAAAGGGCATCTTTTTAGATCAGAGAAGTAGATCGCATTTTCTCCACTTACGGTAGCCTTCCTTAACCACACTGTATAGCAATGCAGACTAGATCTAGCATTTGAGTATAAATTATGAGTAAATTCCAATTGATTGCATTTTTACCATAAAAATAAAGTTATTTAGAATGTAAAGTAACAGCTGGGCAGCAGTGTGTACAGAATATCAGGTAGGCATTGCACTTTAAAGAGATTGGACTCCTTGCACAAAGGGATGTTTCTTCTGTTTCTTTCCAGCTCACAAGTTTTCCAGATGCAAATAAAGACTGTCAGAGCAGTTACGGAAAGATCTGTGACTGAAATGTGGCAATGCTGCCAAAAAATACAGCCAACCAGTTTCTACAACAGTAGAAGCAAAAAACACTTTTAACAAATAATCGGCTGCACCGATCAATATTTATTTATTAAAGGAGCACTGCGCTGATTTAGCATTTCACTCCTGTAACATTGTGAGACTCACGATGGACAGATCAAAATCAGTGCAGCAGAACCAGAGATATCATGTTTTTTATTCCATGCATTCTTCCTTCCTTCCTTCCAAAGCCTGGCGCCTACATTACCCAGCTCGGCAGAGCTTTTTAGCATCTCTCGGCTAATTTTTTTGGTTTTACAGCAGCAGCAGACAGCTGTTTGCACCAAAAAAGATCTGATCAATACAATTCCTTTCCAGAAATCCTCCTACATCAGGTCATATGCATACTTGCAGATAAGTTGAGAGAATAACTTTTGCTTCCTATAGTTCCTTAATTCTGAGGGACTGTTATCTTTTGCTGAATGCACTATTTTAGTGATGTACAGCTTTTAATAAATAACCATTAAAAAAACCTTTCTGCTGCCAAACTAAGCGTTCTTTTGTTGCCAGTATGGGTCACATCTCATTGGAGGTGTTTCAGGACTGTCTGTTGGCACTTGGCAAAGTGAGGACAAGCTGTCATCTTTCACTGGTTCTGAAGCCATTTTTCAAGCAGAGCTTGATGCAGGAATTTTGTTTCTGCTGCATTTGCTGCTCGCAGAAGCTTTGGTTACAGAGGGTTAAGTTTCTGCTCCTTGCACGCACACAGTCATATCTGAAGTTGTCTGGGCAGCATGTTTACACTATTAAAGGCAGTGACTGACAGTAACCCTCCAAGATGACATTCTTCTTAGTTTTCAACAGCCCGTTTCTGGAGGCCAAAGGAAACATTGTTAATTTTGCCAAGTTTGTACTTCGATTTCAGTGTCATTTGTGTCACACTGAAATTTTGTCTATTCAGTGCTGCAAGTCATTGTTGTCGTATAGATGTGCACAAATTAAAGCAGAACGTTAAAGGGGATTATGTAGTTTTCAGCGGCCACTAGCGGTGCAGTTCTAAGATTGCAACCAGGTGTGTGCTCATACGTGTGCTCGCTTGAACTCATGAGCGAGCATATTCCCGAAACACAACTACTTTCATACATAAATACCACAATAAAAGCAGAAACACCAGCATGCAGGCTGTGGCTTTTCTACGGACATGTTCAGGCTCTGTTACTTCAACGTTCCCATCTCAGAGTTAGAGCAACACCGGCGCCGTACTTCTGTACAATCCTCCCGCAAAAAGGCAGAGTGACAGCGGATATAGACAGACAGGGAGAACAGACAGAGCTGGAAACTCAAGACTCAAGTAAACTCCTACTGCAACATTACATTAATAGGTTTATCAACTGTCGGTTGAACTAATCCATGCTCGTTACATGATAACATTACATTTACTGCATTTAGCTGACGTGCTACAGCGTTAGCTCGCCTGCTGCTTTTCAGTAACCATCTTTACTATCTGTGAATCTGTCACCAGAGGCTCAGCAATGTCAGCACAGCTACATGTATTGGATGATAATGAAACGGTTAGTTAGCTGGACTGAATATTATAACGAGACTGTCTCACACTTTATAAGACCACAGTAACTTTACTGTAGTGATAGTGGATGGCTCTTCCTCTGTGTTGTTGTGACCGTTTTGTTGCAGTGTTTTAAATTATGTGGGTCATGTTAGTTACAGCGACTGAGAGGTGGAGAAGCTGTATACCTGAGTATTGGTAAAACCAAAATAAACATAAACTGAACGTTACGAAGAAACAGCAGCAGATCTGAGCTACTGTAGCGTTAGCTGGCTGCATCACTATAGACTAACGTTAGTAAACAAATCGCTCCACATTTGTTTTTTGCAGTTACATCCTTTCTTGCAGGCTAAATCAACAGTGGTACACAGGATAGTAACATGGATCGCGTTAGTTGGTGAAGTAATGTGGAAAACGATATAATTTTGCACCGGATAACATTAGCAGCTGTGCGGCGCTAGCCGGTGAGCTAATATGACTTTCTCTGTGTTTCTCCAGCTTTACTAATGCTCACTTTGTTCTTACTCGACATCATCTGAACCTCTTTGGTCTGATGGGCTTCAGCAGATAAACCTTTATTGTTGTTTTGTATCCTTACGTGTATCCTGTGTTTTGCTGTGAGACGGTTGTTTTATGGTGTTAGCGGACTGCAAGTCATTAGCCGCCATGTTGTCGCTGTAGTGTGAGAGAGGCTCGGGAGCGTGCACAGAGCTGAATCCGAACCGGAGACCTCACATTAAAAGCAGAATAGTCGCTGATGCAAGCAACGGAGAAAAAAGGTGCGCTTCATTTCTAAGTGACTTTTAAGCCCATTCACAATAAGGCAATGAAAATTTGATTCATTTCATTGAAAAACTTACATATAGTCCCTTTAACTTGCTTCTGAAGAAACCTCTTCATTTGTTTCGCAAATAAATATTAGTAAATGTTTGGCAGGTATGTGTCATTGCCGGCAAACGTCATATTTAACGTTAATTAGCATTTTTTGCATGCTAACATTTTAAACCGGTAACATAGTAAACATGGAACATGGTAAACATTATACCTGCTAATCGTCAGCATGTTAGCGTTGTCATTGTGAACATGTTAGCATGCTGAGCTTAGCTGCTATGGCTGTGGCCATGAATGAAATGTGAAATGAAATTATGTCCTCAGTGCTGTTGATCGGTTATGATTTAAAGCCAAAATATAAATAATCTGGGCTTATAAAATGAATGAAAGTAACTTGCTCAATGTATTTCTTAGTGTGAGTCTCACTTCTGCCCCGTCCTGGACTTCACTGGCTGCTCCCTTTAAATGTTCCTTCCCTCCCTCTTCCCCTCAGTCCACCAGCTGGCCCATTCCTCAGTGTTATTATTGGATTTCAGAAAGCCAGGAGGGGGCATATATCACATCTCCCTTCGTCACCCCTCCCCTCCTTCACACTCATTCTTTCATTCATCTTTCTCCTTTTTAATAACTCCCTCTCTGCTCTTTGGCCATTAATAAAGATGAACTCAGTCTGCTGTCGCCTCCTGCCCTCATCTCTCTCTCTCTGTCTCTCTGTCGTGTCTCCTTTCCCATTGCACTTTATTGACCCTCTTCCTAACCCCCCCATCTCACTTACCTTCCTCCCTACATTTACCTTGATGTCCTTTATCTCTGCTCTTCCTCCCAGTCTGCACTCTGTAAAAAGCTCTTGTCTTCCCTCCATTCCCCTCACCTCTCTTTTCTCCTTTAATTTCTTTCCGTCTGACACAACAGTCCATCATGTGCTGGGCTCTGGACACCGGCCTCCCTCAGACACTCTCATTCATCAGGACTTTGAAAAGCAGAAATCACTCTCTCTTCTCCTCCGCTGGCCGCTGCCACTTATTGCACTATCCATCACACCTGGCGGATGATCAATACGAGCCCTTCCCCTCTGCCCCTTCCTCACCCCCCTTCTCCTCTCTCTCAACACCTCCCCCCTTCCCCTCCTCCTCCTCCTCCTTTACTCAACACTGTATTTCTTTCACATCTGGCTCTGTAGCCCAGGTTTATGTGAGAAAACTTGCCAGCCCTTTTAGATTATGCGCCTGCACCTGAAACATGCAACAAAACCAAAATCATATGTCGATAGCAGTTAGGTTATCCTCTTTGTGACAACGGACATGTAATTCAAGTAGGACAAAGGACACGCTTTTTTGGCGAAAATGTACTTTATGTTAAATTGTATTAAATCCAGAGTTACTGACAGACATACCGTAGTTACTGCAGTTAGATGTCACCTAATATTAACCTGAAATGCATTTCACAACGGATGTGGAGTGCAGTGGTGGAAGAAATACTAAAAGTGATAATACCACAGTGTAAAATACTCTATTGCAAGTAAAAGTACTGTATTAAAGTACGCTAAAAAGTCTCACTACGCAAAATGAATGAATCTCCCTTGTTAACCTGCATTCCCTCCTCTCCATACTCTAATAGCAGGGAGAGTTCAGGTTGTTTACCTGAACATGTGAGTCTAGTCTGCCTGACTCATCAGTCCTGTATCTAACTGAGGTTGTGCAAGTTAGCCGTCTATGGATGGCTCTGAAATATCAGTAGCTTAACTGTATTGATAAATCCATGGTCCTGTCCGTGGTGCTGAAGTGGCAGACGGATTAGTAAATTGCAACTTTTTCCAAATACAAATTCAGAATATGAAATTAACAAATCGTCTGTAAGTCTTATAAGTACATGATGACCTCAAGTAAACTCCAGACTGAGCAGTTTCAATCAGCAATGTAACTTAAAATACTCAGGGGGTTCTGTGGGGTCCTTTAATATATAACAATTCATCATATTTAATAAGTTGGTCATATGTTTTATATGTATTATGAAAGTAACCAGAAGTTAAATACATTCAGTGAAGTAATAAGTACAATATGTCCCTTGCTCTAGTGGAGTAAAAGCATGAAGTGTACAGTCACCTCCAAAAGTACTTTTCACTGAAGAAATTTGGGTTTAAGATCAAAAGATGAGTGTGAGACAAGAGTTCAGAATTTCAGCTTTTATTTCCTGGTATTCACATCTAGATGTGTTAAACAACTCGGGACATAACACTGTTTGTATTAGACCACAGCATTCTTAGGTGAGCAAAAGTAATGGAACAAATATAAATATATAAAATATATAAATATTTGGTGGCATAACCCTTGCTTGCAATAACAGCCTCAAGCCTGTGACCCATCGACCTTTCAGATCTTGTTTGTTGTTGTTCTTGTGAGATGTAGTTGAGAAATATATATATGATATGTGTTGGGTGAGCAAAGATACCAAAACTGAACACAGGCAGGAAGTATTTATATTATATATGATACTGTTCTTCTGTTCAGTTTAAATATGAGTGCAGCTAAGGCATCCAAAGCTATGAAGACATGAACCTCAAATGTGGCGCTAGTGGAAAAGTCAGGAGACCATGTTAAACATAAATGTTTGTACAAAATGTCACGGCACTCCATCTGAAAGTTGTTGGGATGTTACGGTCTGGACCAAAGTGGTGGAGTGCATCTAGCATTGTCAAGCAAGTCATATTTCTGTAAGAATTAGCAAAAGAAAAATAGTCCAGAAGAGCCATTTGTCATTGCTGGAGATCTTTTCCCAGGGACCAACTTGTTAGGCAGCGGTCTGAATTGATGGTGTTATTCCACCGATCCCTCTTCAGGTAGGACCCAGTTAATGGGGGCAGGCAATAAGAGTGGCTAACAGTGGCTATAATTCTGCTGAGAGCAGCTTTGCTTAGTAAAACTGATTTGTTCAGGACAGAGGAGTCGTTAAGCACCGTGGCCGAGCCTCCCAGATCCTAATGCCTTTCTAATCTCCTTTGGTATCACTAATTCTTTTCGTTCTATACCGCCATTAAACTTTCTCACAGGTTCCTGGCAATGAATTCAATTACACTGGATGTATTGAGCAAACTAACCATAAATTGGCCTTTGCTGCCCTCGCTGGTGTAGGTGGAAAGCTGAGAACACATTGGTTGCAGGTGTACAGCAAATGTAAATGGAGCGGAAAATGAAAATAACTTCTGATACACAGACTCTTGCATGTTTCAACACATAGTTTGTGCCTCTCGTGTATTATCAAAACCATATGTCACAGAGCTGAGCATCAGCTTCTCTGAAAAATATTCTTTTTTATCAAGACTCCAAAGTCCTCAATGACTCTTCTAACTATGCAGGAATAAATAAAAATATGTATTTGTACATATAAATATATATATGTATTGTAGTTTCAATATAAGAAAGATTTTTAAGTGGATTTCCAAGTTTCCAACTTTTAAAAATTTTGGTTTACGTCATACAAATTGAGCAGAAATATAATTTCCACCTACCATATTTGTTGGAATTAGAAAATACAACATTTTTCATGACATATGTGCTCAATTTGTACAACATGACCCATCATTTAACACATTTCGTTATCAGTTATATGTCTATATAAAAGTTATTTTTGATTTTCAGACAAAACAACACGTTTAGATCTTTTCTTGTGTCACATACTCTTTGTCCTTTCCAGCTATCTGTGCAGAAATCAGAGTCGCAGCCTGGGAAATGGGTTAAAAATGTATTTTATTGTGCAGCCAACATATTTATATCATATCTCATTAGAAAAGTATTTTAGGATCCTATAAATACCTCCAAAAATGTCATTTTCAGAGAAAGGGATGCTCAGCTCCATAACTTGAGTATGTGTAATGGTAATACATGAGCTCTAACTTCACCTTACTGACACACATTCATCAGCATTGCTTCTGCTGAGGCAGAGTGATGTGACCCCGCAGTCCCAGTGATGTGAGTGGGGGGGGAGGGGCTCGGATCTAACATAAAACCAGGCAGGCGAACCTTGCCAGCAGCTCAATTATCTGTCATTAGCAGGCAGCGCAGCACAGGCGCAGGGTAATTTGACAAGCTAAACTGGTGCTCTTTCATACTGGACTGCTTCATTGGACCTGAGTAAATGTATTCTCAGGCTAATGCATGTAAATAGAAGAGCTATGTTTGAACAGCTGAGAGAAAGTGAAGGGCCGGGAAGAGTAGGTGGTAGACAGAAATAAGGGGTTGATATAAAGCCTAAATAGTTTGTTAAAAAGACTTGTGAGTGGCACCAAACCCGATGATACTATCTCAGAGGACACAATGTGGTGACCAGGGGTTGATCTCCTCTGAACCCCTTTTCTCCCAAAACCGCTTGCTCACACTGATTAGGAGCTTTTAAACTGAAATAATTCTGAGGTCACATCTCTGTCAGCTGTCTTATCTCTCTGTTTCCCTCTATGATTTATTCATGATTTGTCTGTGTGTACGTTGGACAACAGGCAGGTGCTGACATTAGCACCCAGTCTTAACCCTTTCATTCTCCTGTCACCTCTCTTATCTATCTGACAAGGAAGACGAAAATGACAGATAGAGGATTCAGAGTCTGAGCTGATTTAAAGAGGAATGCCACTAAATAATTTTTTGGATTCTTGTTGGCATAGGATGTTAATACATAGGTTACAAAGGTTAATACACCTTTTTGGCTCAAAATTAATTTGTATGTGTCTCCTTGGATTTGAGAGGTCAGTTAAGCCGAAGTGTGTGCCTCTAACTGTACTATAAAGTGTTGCCTGTTCAGAAATATATTCCTCTTCTGTACCATTAAACACATGACATGACCCAGCTGATAACTGTGCTACAGTCAGAGCTTAGCAAGATATTCAGGGTGTGACGAAAAGTAACGTTAACCAGCAAAAACATCAGGGCTATGGCTATATACTGACACTTCCCAAAGTGAGAACATGTGTTTTCTGCAAGCCTCTGCTTCCTACGGTTACCCAACACCCTTTCCTGTCTAGGTTCACAAAGACATCTACATATGTATCTCCACAGAAACATAATTCCAGTTTAACTTAACAACCATCCGTCCTTTGTAGTGCGATTTTTAACCAAATTTCTTGAAAACTGGCAAAAGAAAATGAGCGTTTTTGCACTTTTCCATCGACAACTGTTACAAAACAAATATTATGAGTGGGTTCATCAAGATGAATTGTAGGTTGTGCTAATTCTCCAGGAGGGTACCATTAAATCATTGCAGAGAAAGAGGGCACAGCAAGATTTGTAAGTAAAAGAATGTTAGTCAGTGTTTATTTCATGCATTATAAGTCACATGCTGCAATTTGCTAAAAACTGCAGTATCTTGAAGGTTTGAAGGCACTAAATGTCCCCCTGCCTGTCACAATGAGTCAAATCACTGTAGATGAGCTTTCTATCACTTGTTATCTTGCAGATACACAAGAGGTTCCCACCTGCCTCCCTGGATGAGAGCTAGAGTCATCGCAGCTGCCTTTAATCAGCATTCAACCAGCCCTGTTCAATCAGCTCATCAATCTGTGTGTGTATATAGACCCTTCTCCTCATGAGTCAATGCTTCAGTGTGAAGACGGTGCTGTTGAGCTTCCAGACTCCTTGTCAGCCAAGAGTTTTTCTGTATTTTGGTTCCTGCCTGCTTCTCCTGGATCCATATTCTTCCTGATTGTCCATACTGTAGATTTACTATGTTGGTCTGGTCTGTACACATGACATCAATTTCCTGTCTCTGCTGGGAGGGAGATCCCTCCTCAGTTGCTCCTCCAGAAGTTTCTTCCATTCTTTCCCCGTTAAAATGTTTTTACCTTAACCATTACACAACACAGGCTTTCACAAAAAAATGCATTTATGGCCCTCTCCACTTTACACACAGATGTTTGTGCCTCTATTTCCGCCGGGACATCTCATTAACATAATGCATTCCCTAGCCTGTTACCCTAACCTTTACCATCACAACTACATGCCTAACCCTAACCCAATTGTAACCTGAACACTAAAACCTAGGCATAAAAAGCAGACTCTACCCACGGGTATCTCCTTTTTGTTAGTGTGTATTCAGGTTAAAGTCCCGCCAGGATATAAAAACATGAAACTTGTGTTGTAGTACTTGACACCGGTCTTGGTTTCGAGACCGGTCTTAAGACCACTTTTTTATGGTCTTGGTCTCGTCTCGGCCTTGACCGCATTTGTACTTGGTCTTGTCTCGGACATTGAGAACTCTGGATTTTATTTCATATAAATAAATTGCTTTTGCATTGTCTAATGTATTTGTTAACATTCTAACTTTGATTGGATGTAAAACATATTGCTTCAAATGCAACCAATAACCCTAATTAAAATTGTGCTGTTCCCCTTAATGACTTTCACCCCTCCCCGCGATGATAAGCATGGAAAAGGAGTGCTGAATAAAGATGCTTATGTTGATTTCAGCTCTTAGTGTTAGTATGTTTGTTTTTTTATGGGAATGTGTGTCTTTCAGATCAATTTGAGAAGTACCTGTGATCTTGTTCCACATTTTATTGTGTGTCATGTAATGTGGGGAACTGGTCTTGGTCTTGGTCTGAGCCCCTAAAAGTCTTGGTCTTGACTTGGTCTCGGTTTGGGCGGTCTTGACTACAACACTAGTGTAAACAAAAACTCAAATATTTAAATAAGAATAAAATGAAACAATAAAACGGGCATTAAAATATAACAAAGTGTAATAAGTAGCACTAAAGGAAAACAAAATTATTTGTGATATTTGGTTATATAAACTGACTTGACTAAAAACCTGAAGAGAGAAACCACCTTCCTCTGCCTTTGTCGCACATACAATCATTACAGGGGAGGGGAACAGAAGGATAGGGGAAGAAAAAGACAGAGATAAACAGAGCTGTGTCACTGTGAGCCGCCCTCGCTGTCTGTCCTGCTGTCTCTCACCTGTCAGGATGCTGAGTGAGGAGAGACTCCTCCGCCTGACACATGGGGATCAGGTGGAGGTACAGACACATCAGGTGAAGTAAAGAAATAGAGTGACAGAGAAGCAGGAAGTGACACGGGAGGGTGAGAGATGTTTCTCTGCCTCTCGTCACCTGCACATCCTGTGAGAAAACCTCTTGTTTGAGAGCTAACAGGTTTGGACACTGAGGGTGAAAACAATCCGAACAAAGACTGTCACTCTGCAGAATGAGGTCTAACTATGTGCTGTTAGCATCTGGCTGCTGCTGACTGCTAGCTCATCTCTTAATATGTTATTTCCAGACATTGGGTCAGTAAGTTGTTTATAAAGTTGTAACTAATGGCTTTATTAACAGTTAATAAAATAAAATCATCTATTAATGAAGTAAAATGTGTAATTCCTCCACCAGCAAAGCTTGTTTTGACTTTCATCTAGCTCTTTAATTAATCAGGAAGACCTATTACCTTCTGCAGTTAATAAGGTTAATCCTAAATTAATAAAATGAAACGAATAAACTGATTTTGGTCCAAATGCTTTGCAGATCTTTTCCAGTAGGTAAGCAGGTGAACTGGTCTATTAGGCGCATCAGCCTCATGAATTAAAGGACAATTTCAGATATCTGTCTTTTCTGCCTCTACCTCTAATACAGTTGAATTGAATCCTTCTTTCTGTTTTCTCTGTACTGTCTTACTCCCCCTTGGCATTTGTTCTTGGTATTATTTAATTCAATCAAGTGTTAAGAAAAAACCACTAACTGGTTGCTACCTGTCAGTTAGCAAGCTTGTTATCTCGGACGCTATTGAGACAACATGTTCATGCTGTTTATTCAAAAGATAGAAGTTCAATTATTTGACCGGGTCTTTATTTATCTTTACTATCAAATTGTTTATTTCAACCAGATAAAATATTACTTGTATAAAAATGATGAGGCTATCAGATCAATTACGAATCGCTAATTTGATCTAGGGCTACCTCATGCATGGAGAGACCAACCGACCATAACGGTAAACCTGAATAATACTTGCTTACGTGCTCATTGTTTCCGTAAAATTAACTGAACGATTGAATTGCAGAGAATCTAAGTGACCTAAAGTTGTGTAGCAAAAGTTTAAACATTTATTTTGGTATATGTGATCTAAGCAGTTTAGAAGTAGCTCAAGAGGGTGACCCGGTGGACTTTCAGAGGTTTTATATACCAAAAGAACTATAAAAACCAGACCAGGCTTCTAATTGAGACCTGCGTTTATTTGTCAAAACTTGTAACCACACTAGGCCAGTAGAAGGGACAGACGTGTAATTGGGACTCTGCTTTTAATTGAAGTTTTACAGTATTTGTACCATTAACTAACTAACCATAACTATCTGCAAAGCACTTATTGTTCATGGAGCAGTTTAAACTTCTTGGACATTTTTTTTGTTGCTATTATTTACGAAAGTAGCTAGAAAGCTGGTTGACTGTTTCAGTGGAGACAGCATGAATGTGCACACCAAAGTATGTGGTATGAATCGCTTTGTCTCTTAACCCACCTGGTCAGTTGCAGATAATATTACAAAGAGTCTGTTTCTCTTATGAACTGGCGCTATATAAATAAAGTTGAATTGAATTTGTATTAATCCTGAATTATCATGGATACAAAGATATAAACATGCAAAGGGACTTTTACAATCTGGCAAAACTGTTTTGTACAAGCGACTTAGATTGTTAAAAAGTGGTACCACAAATTCTTCTGCCCTGATCTTTTCTCCTGAACCACCCACTGATTTGTACAGTTCCTACATAAGTAAATAATCTGGTTGAGTGATCGACATGTAATTCCTCCCCCAATGAGGTCGTCTCTTCTTTGCTTTCCTTCCTGATGAACTGAGACACATCAGGAGTGATGCAGTGCTCAGACTGACCTGTTTATCCTCACACAGTCTTAACCCAGCTCAGTGACATTCCTGGCACTGACACTGTGAGATAAAAACACTTTACACTTATTTATATGCCTGGAAGTATAACCTCCTTTCTTTCTTTCTTCATGTTGATCACAATCAGGGTTTTTCCATGTTTATTTCCCCCATTGAGAACATGTGGCATCAATCGTTTTTTTTGGCTAGATTCTCCCACTTTTATCCTTCTTCTTGTGCAAAGAGGAGAAAAAGAAAGATGGGAGTGTCAGCGAGGAAGCACACAGGCAGCTGAGGCTCATTAATCACTGTCACGGCGGAGAGAGAGACGGAGGATGAAAGACATGAGAGATGGAGCGCAGCAGACATGGCAGGAATCTCTCTCTAGAGATGAGATGAATCAACCTTTTCAGCGGCCTTCGCTTTGTTGTTGATGTGAGGCTGTGACATCGCATCCTCCTCAAGACCGAGCACCGAAGGGCTCTGAGTCGGTGAAGCAGGAGTGTCCTGGTCAAAAGGGAGGGGAAGTGAATGCATCACGCTCTGACCGACAAACGCATATGGATAGCGCATTGAATTACTGCCAGTCTTGCAGCTCCCAGAGGCCCCCGAACATCTCATGAAGACAACTGAGTTATGGGTCATGAAAATGTTCAGACTCCCGTGGGAAAGTCAGCTCATCAAACCCAACGCTGACACATACCAGTGTAAAAAATACTCCTACAAAGTCAAAAGATTTCAGTTTTAACAGAAAAATACTTTAAGTATTAAAGTAAAAGTGCTTGTTGGGCAGAATGGTCCCTTTCAGAGAGTTATATTATTAAAATATATATATATATATATATATATATATATATATATATATATATATATCTCATATTATTGGATTATTATTACTGATGCTGGAGGAGGTGGAGCACATTTAAACTGATGTATATACTATTGGATAGTCTAAAACACAATATCACCTTCTATAAATTTATCAAGTTTTTTGTTTGTAAAATCTGTAACCATGAGGTGCTTAGGCAATTAAAATTGTTTCAAATTAGTTTTCTTACAATTGATTAATCAACTTAGTTAATAGTTTTAATTGTACATTTTCATTATGTTTCATGTGCAAAAATCTTTTGTAAAGTTGTCAGATAAATGTCGTAGAGAAACAAGTGGAGTATAAAGTGCCATGAATTTTAAATACTTACTACTTGACTAAATGTACTTAGCTCCACCACTGACATGTGCAGATACAAAATCACAGATCAGAAAAGGGCAACTTAAAAACCCTTTTTAGCTCATACACACTCCCCTTCACAAGTTTAAAAATGCACCTCCCTCACAGCTGTGATCGTTGCTCCAGTGTTCCACGTTCTCTATATATTTCTAAACAGACGCGTTTTAGCAGTTGATGGAGTCTGCCTTTCCTTTAACTGCGTACCTGTAAAGGTTTGACATTGGATTTGAGTGGTGCTTGTCATTTTGGTTGCATGTTTGATGATTCTTGTGAGTTTTTTTTCTTGCTTTTCTCTGTGAAAAAGTTGAACCAGGACATCGTGTGTGAGTGTGAGACCTAATTCGATGAGTGACTGCTAAATGTCCATCTGAGATCATTCTAGTTAATGCTTGTGGGTCCACCTGACGCTGCCGCAGCGTGTCCCAGAAGTGGCTCTCCGCTCTGCAGAGAATAGGTAGCAGGTCTGTTTTTGACAGAAGCCGCGTCAAGCAGCACAGAGCAGATCAAACCAGGCAGGAAGTCAGACACAGAACGGCTTAGAGAGAGTCACTTTTCAAAATAAAACACCCTGTGGAGACCCACTATCGTAAAACAACCATAAACACGGTTAAAACAGACACAAAAAGAAATCATTTAACTACGTAGCCTACTTAATCATGGTAACACATGATCAAATCAAACAACATCTAAAAATCATGTCAGCAAAATGCTCTGATTCTGAAATGCTCCCTGTGGGATATTCAACCTGAAGTTGACAGAACGAAACGGGGTCACAGAGAGGGTGTGGGTATCAGGTGCCCGGTGTCCTCTGCAGCACAGTTCTTTGGTGTTACTGATGTCCAGGGAGCTCTCCTGGTGTCCACATACACCATGTAATGTAACTGTAATCCCCTTTTTACACCAAAATCTGCACGTATGCATGTTTTTCTAACGTGGGTAAACCCACACTGAAGATAAAAGCCAGAAGAAGTTCTTAGTGGGTTTTTTGTCCAGTGTCAGCGCTTCATTTATGTAAAGGATTTCACTGCTGTAGCGAAGAAATCTGTCCAGCAGATCCTGTAGAAGAGGCTATATGTTGAAAATATAGTCATAAAATGCTGTTAAAATTTATAATCTACAAAACTTTTAAAGGGAACATAGTCCAGTTTTAACTGAAGGCTTTTCTGGGCTGTGCAGTGGGGGCAAGTAAACGCCCAAATCCTCTGTGAAATACAGTTTACTTTACTAAATTTCCATTATTATTAAATCATGTTTCCGTCGGACTCTGAGGTGCAGACAAAGGACTGACCAAGGCTGCTAAAGACGGAGCGATTGACGGTGAGCAGGCACCCTGCATCTCCTGCTAACTTGGCCGAAATTCCACTTTTAGAGCATCATCCATTTCCACTTTTGTTAAATGGTGCATTTCTTCTGATAACAGGGAATCGTGGAGTTGAACTGATTTAGATCTTAAAATAGCAAGTAATACCTGTTGGGTTTAGTTAGCTTCACATCCAGACTGTGAAGCTTGGACAGAAACTGTGTGTTAGTTAATTCTTTCCCAAATAGGTTATGGCACATCAACCTCCCCATCAACACAGACTACCTTCATCAGTTGGAGCGACAACTGCCCACTATGATCATGATGATAAATTTTCATCAACATGCAAGTCAACAAGTCTACCGCTAATGTCAAAATCTTTTTATGAAAGTTGAAATATCCTGAACAGAGGATTTGCAATAACCTCACTCTTGTAACGTCTGTGTATACTGAGAAAAAATAAAAGTGAAATAATCAAGTTAAGAGTAAAAACAAACGAGAAGGAGTTTCTCGGGCAAACAATGGGGATCAGTGATTTGCCGTTAGATGCTCACATTCACAGCTCATTTACGAGTCAGTCTGGCTGATAATTAGTCGGCTGAATGTGTTGCTGTATGTATGTATGGAAACATGGTGTCCAGACAAATTAATGATGTGAGATATAGGACAAACGGTTTACATAGCAGATATATGCTGTAGCAGAAAAAGCATGCATTGTAATTTCATTTGGAGTTCAGAAAGCGAGAGGAAGGAAAGGGAATGCAGAGGAATGTGCGAGATGGTAAATCCTTTCTCTTTGCCCACATCTCATACCACAACTCTGGCCTGCTGCGTTGTGGTCGACTCCTCAATATGAACCAGATACATGAAATCACGATGCTTTATTATTCTTGCCAGCCTGCAAATCTATAACATCCCATCGCTCCAAAAGTGGAACGTGCGGATAGCGTGTTCTGAATATACATTTTGTCTTGCCTCAGGCATGAGATGTTGGGGTGGGAAAGAAAAAGTTAAGAGTATGATGAATGTGTTCTGGCCAGATGAGAGTGGGTGGTCTGTATCTGTCAGCACTGCTATTACAGAAGACAGCGGAGTAACAGGCCAATAAGCTGCGCTATCATCACCGTCATCAGCAGCAGATCCCCTTACAACAGCTCTCAGCTGTCCACATTACAACCCTGACAGCTCAAACATATACTTACCCAGAGAGCTCTGCACTTCAGTGTCTGCACTAAAAACATGTGGCTGCTTTACTGTATCTTCTTAAAGGGCCAGGACACCAAAGATTTTTCTCACTTATAGCTAGTGGCAGTGGTGGAAAAAGTGTTTAAAGGATTTTTCTAAAAATAGTGGTTCCATAATTACTCAACAGCAAAAAGCAGTACTTCATTATTTCTTAATTCATCAAAGGTGCCTTTAAACAACTCCAAAGACTCACACACATTGCATTTTCTGTATTTAATATGTACAGTTAAATATAAAAAGAGACATTGTGGTTTAACAAACAGCCAGCCTACAGTTGTGAGGTGTTAAGTGACCATAAAAATCTAGCGAGCTTAACGTTAGCCCTGGTGATTGAACTCAGCCTTGGGTTGCGCACATATCCTCCAATTCTGAACAAAACTCAGATGATTCTTGAATGTAGGCTTACCTGTAGCTAACGTTAGCAAGCCGGCAAATAGACCGAACACATAAATAACTCCCAAAGAAGAGCCACAAAATGGGGTACTGTTTGTGTAAAGAATATCTCAAGACCTGGGCCAAAATAAACGAAAACGATCTACATGCTAGATCAAGATCTGTGATGGATAACGTTACTTCTAAAAGTAATTTGTGACATTACAACATTACTTATTGACAAAAACACCTTGTTAAGAGATGTTTTGTGTTACCAAAAATTAAAACCCTTTAGCGATTCCTTGTGAATGTGGGTTATATTGTCCAGAGTGTGCGTAGCCTACTGTACACCTACCTTTTGAAGGTATTGACGTCATTGCATTACCTTGTTTATGAACCATAATCTGCCAGCTAATAACAGGATTTTTTTTTTTTTGCAATTCAACTGCAATGAAAAAAGTTTATTATTTTAAGTACATGAAAGTAAATAGAAATCGAGGGTAACTGACAGGTGGCACCTCTGACAGCGAACCGTTCAGAGGCATATTATGCACTCTATTAAAACAATAAAACACAGGCTCGTAAAGATCACAGTACATCATGTTTCAACGTGAAAGTTCAATGCTTAGTTACTGAAGTCCACGCCATATAGCTAGCTGAACTACACATAAGCACTGACACAACCATAGGATTGGATACCTCCCAGGAGTACACCGCTACCCTCCAAGATGTTGGAAAGAAACCAAAACAGTGCAAACGCAGCAGGTATTTTCTGTTAAGAAGTTTATTTATCCCGAGGGTAGTTGTTGTTCAGCAGCTGCAGAATAAAGTAGGATGTTTAGAGTAAGTTAAAGGATCAAGTTGCATAAAATTATGAGAAGGTACATATAGCAATGTATGTACAATATCAAATTTCGAGTACAGGTAAGTGTGATGATAACTTTTATAACCATACTATACTAGAGGAAAGTAAGAAAAGGACACATTCTGTTTTTATAGTATATGAAAGTATTGGCTGGTTAATTCAAAATGAGAGAAATTACTTTAATTATCAACATGTTCCTTAACAGCATCTTTTCTCCCTGTTACTCCTTGTTGACCTGTGTTTTTCCTGAAGCCGTCTCATTCGCTGGACTTTTTATGAGCAATATGTTCCCTACGCTACAATTACTGAGCTAAACAGGAAAGCTGCTATGAAAATAGTGTGACGTTGGTTAGTTGCGCTGATTCATGAGACACACAGGCACTAGAATAGAGGGCAAATGCAGGCAATGCTTTGTTATCAGTGAGATTGGGGAGGAGAATAATGAGGTCAGCTGTGTTACATTAATGAGGCAACTTTGGCCAGCTACAAGGACACACACTAGATCACCTAGCATTATCTGTCCTCTTGTCACTGCCAGAGCCAAAGAGAGGGCGTAGCAGAGCGTGGATCAGACTGTACCGCTGCTCTGTTTCCCTCTCCAGCTCATGTTAGACCCCCTGACAACGCAGCATTGATTTATGACTCCTGGAAACAGACACAGCCAGAAGACATCGCTGCACAGAATGAGCGTGCAGGCGTTTCGTGTGCGTTTTGTACTCACGTGATTGATTATCCTGTCTGTCTTGTCTGTGGCATTTTTGAAATGTAATCTCTCTGAACAGCATGAAAGGTATGAGACCCTAGAGAAAACAGAAACCCACCACCCCCACCCTCCCAAGCCCACGTCTGGTCTGTGCAGTAGGCTCTCTGTGTATCCTCGCCTGCATTGTATTAGCATACCTTTGCTCAGGCATGCTAGGAAATTGAATTCCCCCTCTTCCTGTAAAACCTTCCCCAGGATTAAACCGTCACTGTGTGATTTACTGTAACCTTGCTATAAACAGCGTCATCCTTCCATGCAATGCTGATTGATGTGCCCAGCAAGAGTTTTGTGTTGCCACATTGTCACGCCATCATACATTTCAATTAGCTTACTGAACAATGACAACAGCACTGAATACAATGGAGGAGTGTTTGCTTGGCAGTGGTGAGAGACACAAAACACTTTTCATGGATTGCAGTGAGGCAAAAAAAGAGATGACTGAATGAAGCCACTCATTTAAAGGACAGTTAACTCTTTAACCCCGTGAACAGTGATTGTCCTGTCATAGCTTATCAACTACAACTACTGGGCACGGCAAGCCTGTCAAGCTAAGTGCAAGCAAACATTAACATGTTCAGCTAACTAAAATAGAAAGATAAGCACCCGCTTAAGAAGCATTGGCGAGGATACAGACTTTTTGCCTTGTACATGTTAGCTTTAGCCTGACTCAGTCTGTTAGCATGATAGTATGTTTTTAGCCTAATACAAAAAAACAGACAATGAGAAACCTGCTTTTCTCATACAACTGAACGTCAATGAAATATAAGGCAATAAAGTTTTCTTTTCAGTGAAGATGTAAATACAACATTAGCTTTCAAAAAGTATCAGGTCTTTATTAACCATACTGTAAGAATTAAGAGTTACTGCATAAATAATGCAACATAGCGTTTCAAAATTATTATGTTATTATAGCAAGCATGACCACCATTTATTTGCTAGATTGTTAAAAGTTTATATAAATTCAGAAAATAGCACTTGCTTTCTGTACTTTCTGTGGTAATGCGAACAGTTTCACGATATAATGAGGGATTATTTCCAACATTTCAGGTGCACTAACTTTTTACGTCGTAATATTTCCATATTGTTCATTAGTACGATGTTATCGTTACTGATAGCAGAGGAAGACCAACGTCATAATAAATTGAAATGATCCTTTAAAGCTTCCGCACTGACGCAATCCCAACAGCGACTACTCTGGCACTGCTCCTCATTTTTCTTCCCTGCGTTTATGTGTGTGTATGCCTCTGTGTAGCTGATGATAAATGAGCACAGCAGATCCTGAGAGAGCTTGCAGAGGAAAGAATAATGGGTATTTAAGCACACTTGTAAATTACCAACACATTTGTCTTGCACTGTCCCCTTAGGGATGTCTGACGGCACAGCACACAAAGTATATAAAGCTCACATACATCTGTTCCACATAGTCATTGGATCTGCTGACATCACTTAAATACAAGCTGTCACCGCATGTACTATAATTCATACTTTGACAAAGCTCATAAAGGTGTCTTTGCACCTGCATGTGTGTCTGTATGATAGGGCCTGTCTCAGCAGGTGTGTGCCAGGTCATGCAGAGTGCACGGAGATGTTTATCTCTAAGTACCGTAGACAGGCATGCTGGACTGCCTGGTGGGAAAGTAGGATTATAGCTATCTGTTCCGCTGTGGCGTGCTGAGCACCAAGCCTGTGATTTTGCAGTTACATGTTTCCATCAGCAGCACACATGCTGTCTGCCACTTTGTTATGCAAAGGCGTTTGACCTAGCAAAACAGCTGGTCATGTGACGGCACAAGAAAGATGATGATGGTGAAATGTTTGGCATTTTCACTGGAGTGTTTTTCAAAATTTAGTGACAGGAGAGATTGTGAGATTAGTGGGAATGAGCTTTATTGTTATTAATTATGGATTGGAATATAAATCAGATAGCTGCTCGGTTCTGAACTTGATGACTTTGCTTTGACTTTTTGTTGGACCGCATCCTGCTAAGCCCAGAGTTGTTTTGAGTCGCCTGCCAAAGTTCGGCTCATAACACGGCTTTGTGTTCCTCCAGCCACAACCTGCTGAACGGCCTCCAGAAACTCCAGGGCGCTTCAATTCATCATCCTCATTCATAAACAATCATTAATGTTTATGGCAGGTGTCGTGACATGTTTACGACAGCATTATGTCTGCTTTACGAGGCCACTGTCAAGTCAGTTTTTACGACTGTGGCACACCGGAGGCAGCGAGGGGACCGCTGGAAGCGAGTCCAAGAGGTTCTGGGATGTTTAATCAGTTACTCGAACACCCTCGCAAATAAAAAGAGAGAACAGCGGTTGGCAGGGAAGTCGGTCTGTTTGACGGGGAGAGCCATCAAACCTTCTCATTAAACTCTCTGGATCCAGGCTCCCCTGTTCTTGAGGGCTTTTTATTGGAAAATCACTATTCTCAATTTGCTAGCTGTTATAAAAGTTGTGTTCCAGGTAGTGGTTGTCGGTTCTGGTGGAGGTTAAGCAACGCCACAGAATCTCCCACCCTTCTGCTTTATGGCACGCCGTAAAGCTGTTGGCAGGCCGACAGCGGCAGTATCTTTTTATCTGGTTGCTAATTTAAGGAAGGAGATTAAGGTTGTGAATTACATTCATGACACTGGCTTTTTGGCATTCGTTAATAGTGACAAGGGGTTTGTTTTGAGGCGTGTGCTGCATGCAGAGCTGCTCTTCCTTGTTTTTCAATGCTCTTGTTGTACAAATAACATTTTATCTGAGGTTACTTAGCCATGCATAATCACTGAAATTTAATTTTGTATGTATTATTTGTTACCACTTTTTAATAGGATCCTCCGAGGATTTATAAGTTGTAACAAATGACTTTATTAATGGTTAAGCCAGACTTTTGGGGTGCCAGGTTGGGAAAAATAACTAACTACTCTCTGTACTAAAACATGTTTGATAACAACTTAAGCATTTAGCATGATTCCCAACATTAATTACCAAATTAAGGCTAAAAGGGATTTTTCACAACCTGATCTATTATTAGTTTAGACTATGTACTCTATATAGAGGTGGCGATGGAGCAGTGGATAAGACACATGCCTTTGGTGTGGGAGACCTGAGTTGAATTCCCACTGTGACACATCCACCAATGTGTTCCTGAGCAAGACACTTAACCCCTCGTTGTTCTAGAGGCGCGCGACCTCTGACATATGAAATTTGTAAGTCGCTTTGGATACATGAATAAACGTAAATGTAATATACACTATAAACCCTGTAAAAAGGATATTGATTATTTTATTGATTAACAGAGCAAAAAATGGCTCTCTTCAATGTGAAATCTCTGTCAAGTAAGACTTTTATCTTAAATGATTTTATCTTGTCTGCAGATCTATATTTTATGTTTTTAACTGAATCCTGGTTGCAAATGAATGACTATAGCCAGCTAGCTGAACTGTGTCCGCCTCAATATGATTGTTTTAGTCAACCGAGGGTCAGTGGTCGTGGTGGTGGGCTAGTGAGCGTGTGTAGGAAAAATGTTTAATGTCATCAAGTACACTGTGATGAATTTAACTCCTTTTGAAGTTCTCACTCTTAAACTTGGAGGGCTGCAACCTATCATATTTGTTATAATTTATCGCCCCCCAAAACCGCCTGGAGGATTTTTATCAGAACTTCCTGAATTTTTATCTTCTCTGGTTTTAAATTATGACAGAATTGTTCTTTGTGGTGATTTTAATATTCATGTTGATGACCCCACCAATGTTAATGCAACTGACTTTTTAAATATGGCCACTTCTTTTAACTTCAAACCATATCTGACCACAGATGTATTGTTTTTAGCTGCGATTCGCCTGTTACTCATGCCACCTCACCAAGCTCTGTGTGTTCTCGCTTCTTTAATGAACAAAGTGTTTCAAAGTTTTGCGCATTCTTTCAGAGTCAAAGCCAACACCTGTCTGATTCCAACACCAACAATCTGGTCGATCGCTTCAATCATATCTGCTTGTCGTAACTAAATATTACTGCTCCTCTAAAGGTTAGGCCTACGTCTAAAGCTAGTAAGCAACCCTGGATAAATGCAGGAAAGCAGAGCGCAGGTCCATTTTCCAAGTCCATTACCTCAGTCTGAAGGATTTATTAATTAGCTACAATAACATGGTTAAGGATGCAAGAACACACTATTTTTCTGAACTCATTACTACACATAAACACAATCCCAGGTTTCTGTTTAAGACTGTGGATCAGCTGGTAAACCCAACCCCTCCTTGTGCCTCAGCTGGAAGTAATGATGACTGTGAATTGTTTTTATCTTATTTTACCAATAAGGTGGTGTCAATCAGAGCCTCTATTACCCCCACGGCCTCTTACTCAGAGGTCCTTCACCAGCAACAAGAGAGTTTTAACCAGTTTTATACCATCGACTTGTCTGAGCTTTTAAAAACAGTATCACAAATGAGAGTGTCCTCCAGCCCACTTGATGTAATACCTACAAAATTTTTACTGAAAGTAATGGATTCTGTTGTGCCCCATTTGATCTCTGTTTTTAACAGCTCCCTATCTACTGGTTGTGTCCCTGATTATTTTAAAACGGCTTGCCCACTTTTAAAGTAACCTGGTTTAGATCCCTCCCTCCATCAAAATTTTAGAAAATAACAAAATATTTGAAAAGTTTCAGTCTGGTTTCAGGAAGTACCACAGCACTGAGACTGCCCTGCTTAAAGTCACCAATGACCTTTTAATGTCTGCTGATGATGGTATGTTCTCAGTCCTGGTACTCCTGGACCTTAGCGCTGCTTTTGACACCACTGATCACGTGTTCGACAGACTGAGGCACTGGGTGGGGATCTCTGGTACTGCCTATTACCTGTCAAATAGGAAGTTTTGCGTGTCTGTAAACAACTATGTCGCCTCATTCTGTCCAGTTAAATATGGTGTGCCTCAGGGGTCGGTCTTAGGACCCATTTTGTTTTCCTTGTATCTGCTTCCCCTTGGACATATTATCCATAAACATGGTATTTCTTTTCATATTTATGCTGATGACACACAAATGTACTTGCCTGTCAGATCCACAGACCCTGGAATGCTGAGTTCACTTACCGACTGCCTTTGTGAAGTTAAAAAATGGATGTCAAATAATTTCCTCCAGCTGAACTCAGACAAAACAGAAATCCTGGTCATCGGGTCCCTGCAGATGGCAAATCAAATACTGCCATCTGCTGGTTCCCTAGTAAATCACATTAAGCCTGTGGCAAAGAACCTTGGTGTCTGGTTTGATTTAATTTAAATTTCGAGCAGCACACCACAAAGCTTGTTCAATCATGTTTTTATCAACTTAGAAATATAGCAAAAATTCGATGTTAACTTTTAAGGACACCGAGACCATTTTGCACGCCTTCATCTCATCACGCCTGGATTACTGCAACAGCCTTTTCACTTGTTTAACCCAAAAAATCTACTGATCGACTCCAGACTGTCCAGAACTCAGCTGCCAGGCTTTTAACCAGAACAAAGAAATATGACCACATCACCCCTATTTTAGCTTCATTACACTGGCTCCCAGTATGTTTTAGAATTGACTTTAAAATTGTATTGATCACAAGCTCTTCATGGCCTCTCGCCTTGTTATATTTCTGACCTTTTAGTCCCATACACACTGCTTCCTTTCAGGCTGCAGATAGTGTATGAATTCCCCCAATGACTGTTTGTGCACATTCAATATGTACCTAGGAACCTTTTGCAAGCACTGGTATCTTGTTTATGTGTGTTTTTGCTAATTTGTATTCTATATATTTTCTATGTTCTATAGACAAATTAACAATTTCCACTTAATTTAGCATCAGCTTGAAAACAAATGAAAACAAAAATAATACATTTTCTTGTATAATTTGTATAAATTCAGGCGTCAAGGGGTTAAATATCTGATCTCTGAGTTGAAACAGTAGGAGTGTGTGTGTCACTTGGGCTTGGACATGCACTGCCCTTCTCTGTGGTCTGGCAAGCACTTTACAAACATACGCAAGCAGTTTTATTGATAGGGTAATCTTAGACTGATTAATGGCCCAATAATCAGCCGTAACCTGCAATAAATCAGCCCCTGATCAATACAGCCTGTGCTCTGCAGCCGTGGCCAGATCATTACCATGTCACTGTATATCTACCATTAGCACAGGAAGGCTGAGGCTGAAGGGAGAGAGGAGTAGAAGAAAAAGTGCTTCCTTTCTAATGTGTTGGCAATGGGATTGATAGAGAGGTCATTTTCTTTATTTAATTTGTCTGCCCACCCGCCTCTCTCCCTCCCTCGACTTTCAGCCTGATTAATGACCGAACAGCAAAGGCAGTGATAAAGATGGAGAGGGGCGAGCAGGATGTTAAATTATGATAATGACAGCACAATTAATGACATTGGGAGATATTATTCTTCAGCCTTTCGGCATATCACAGCTGCTAGAAGATGTGCAGTGTGCTGATGCTGTTGAAGGTAGAGGTACTTTTATAGATGGCAACCAGCCTCGGGTAGTCACAGCTATATATAAACAGAAATCAGGTTGTCTAAAATGATAAAGAATTAGACACAAATAGCACAAATACCAAGGACTCTACAAAAGTGTACATACATTGTGTCTATTTGTGTTTTCAAACTTGTACTTAAACTCCAATATATTTCAACTTATGTGGCTGTATAACTTTGCACTTGCTACCGCCTCACGCAAAACAAAGTATTTCGGGGCGAACTTTCCAAATAAACAGTATTTTTACACAAATCATTTGGTACACTTGACAGTAGCAGTACATGTTATGCTGAAGGGTTTTGCTTCGATAAAGTTTGTTGTTAAAAATATGAAATATATGTGCTTGAGGGGGAGTCAAGTCAGTTCAAGTCAAAAGGCCAAAGTCCAAGTGACGAGTCAATGGTGTTAAAGTCTTTTTTGATTTTGTTAAGTCAAATCTAAAGTCATCATATTTGTGACTTGAGTCTGACTCGAGTCCAAGTCAAGTGACTTGAGTCCACATCTCTGCTAAGTACATTTACTCAGTACTGTACTTCTTCAAGGTACTTGTACTAGTTTTCTTTTACCATTAAGAGGGAAATATTGCACTTTTTCCTCCAGTACATTTATTTGACATTATTAGTATTATGCCGCTTTTTTATGTAAAATATTATTGGATTATATAATAGCAAATTAATCCATATGAAAACAATCATTAGTTGAGGTCTGATACAAAATTATAAAAATTAGCTCAACGTCAACAGTAAAATGAATCTGCTTTTATATTAATGTAAGAGTAATAATAATCTAATGATATTACATCTAATAGTTTAACACATGAAACATGAAACATTTCATGCATTAGTAGTATTAGTAGAAGTATTTTTACAGTGTGGTATTAGTACTTTTACTAAAGTAAAGGATCTGAATACATCCTCCACCACTGACTGATATTAAGAAGAGACAGGTGTCACTTTGCTCTCAGCTTAAAGCAAATTCAACATCGCACCAGTGAAACATCATACCGTATGCGAAAAGGTGATATGGACACAGTCTTCCACCGCATTCAAATGAAGAGTCCCTGAAATCAGAGATCAGATTAGAGGTCAGGATTTGGGCAAAGCACGTCCCAGATCCACGAAGGAGATCGCTTAGGCTTAGAGATCTTGGCTGTGACAGATGGAGAGGCGGGGTCTCGACAGAAAGGAAATAAGGATCAAATCAACTAAGTGAGCAGAGGAGAGGATGAGCCAGGGTAAAAGGAAGTGAGGATGACAAGGTGCATGCAGAGGAAGAGCATGTGGGGAGATAAGATAGCGCAGACGTAAAGGGAGAGGAGGACAGAGAAGAAGAAAGGTAATTTGAGAGAGAGACCAGTGGAAGAGGTTTAGGCAGGGCTGACAGTGGGCCATTCATCCTCCATGCTAGAAGAGACAAACTGCTGGCAGAGGAAGACAGGCCCCATAAATCACTACGCAGCACGCAGACACACACACACACACACATACGCACGTGCATGCAGTCACACAGTAAAACACATCCATGGCCACACACACATGCACAGAAATCCGCACGTGAACAGCAAACACACAACTCCTACAGCTTATTTTAAACAGGTCTGCCTCTTGTTTTATTATGGTCATTTGGGGGTCTGTGGTTCCCTTTGGAGCCTTGTTGAAATGTAACTAAGCACATACGGTTCTGTACTCCAATATCAGACTTATGACTCCACTAAATGTTTTTAACAGATATAGCTTCTTCATTTTACATAAAAACAGTGAACAAAATAGAATCCAATATCCAAAAATATTAAACCTGTTACAATAAAACGGGTCTAGTTATGCTGGGTCCACACATATTTTTGTCTGTTGATGGCTACTGTGTCAGATTAGGTGCAATTACAGAGTCTTAAATTCTTCTCAGGACAGACTACACGTTGTTCCCGGACCAATCATAGCGTGCCGTCTTCCATTAACTGCGTAAACAAACAACGCTGTCTGTCGAAGCGGCATGTTTAATACTGTCAGTGTATGGAAAAACCTAAAAAGAGAAAGAAAAGGCGACCGTGACGTTTCTGTTTTACGGTTTACCTCAGGGAACCAACAATGTCATTCATCTTTTGCTTTACCACAGTTGTGTGTGGAAGAGTGCTCTCTCGTGATATTTTGGTCAGCGCCACAGAACACATTGTGGAATTTGTCGTGGAAGTCACGAAAAAGTATTGGGACCCTACCTACGTCTGTCGGGTCGGGTTGATTTTGTGTTAGGCAATAAGATCCCATGTAACATTTCAGATGCCAATGACTTGTCAGCAGATTTCCCCTATAAACCTCGCAGATGGTCTTATTCAAATAATTGGCTGCTGATCTGAAAAGAGGTAAAATGATCCAATATTCCACAGTTTAGATTTTTTCTTGTTTATTCCACTCAACAATCCCTCAACTAGTGTGTATAAAGCAGTTAAAACTAACTTCCCCTTTTTCGCTTTTACTATAGGATCATTCTTCCACTGCTCTGATCACTCTATTTCTGGGAAAAAACAGCCCAAATATTCCTATAACCTTTGGATCTTTTGGAACCTCTGGAGTGGATTTTCCGCTCACAGTCCGGTAACACTTAGCTGGCGGTGGGTTGTTCTTCCCCTCTGACTTTCTGTGGCCAAGGCCGGCCACTCTGTGACTGATCGACACTCTCTCTGTGGGCTCTGTCAGTCGCAAACCTCCCACTTTCCTCCCCTGCCCGGAGAGGGTGAGGAGTGCCAGTTCCTTTTTGCCCAGCCCTGACCTCTGCACTGACATGCACGGCGTGTTTTGACAGAGGGCCACGCGCAGACCGACGGCTGCCAGGCAGATCGGGGAGCGGCTGCCCTCGTGTTTTCCCTGGAGGATGTTCTTTTTTTTTATTGTTGTTTCAGTGATTATTAAGGTCAGACCTTTCTGAAACAATTAATTAAACAGGGTGAGGATATGAGTCACTCAGCAGCTTGCTTCTGTGGCACAAAAGATACCTGCCCTATCTCGCCCTTAAGAGCTGCTAATCCACCTTAAATGACTTAAGTGTCATGGATATTAATGGAGACATTTAGTGCTGGTTCAGACTTTTCAACCCTGCCAAGAATTAAATTGTTGGAGAAATACTGGATATTGTGAGATGTGGGCACATTTAACCACACTGAGTACAGCGTGTACAGAGCTATTTCTATTTTCCTATAAAGATGTGTACTCATCCAACCAACCAAAAAGGAAAAATCTACTTTTTTGATGTTTTTTCAGGTGAGGATTGGCAGCAGTTGACACAATGAAGCTCAACAACACATCCATCTCTGTTTCTTTCCTGTCTGAATGTCACAAGCAGACATTTAATATTAATTACTATTAATATAATATTACCCAGAATCCACACCAATTTATTGAGGATGCTTTGTTGTTTTCAACATTCAATTATAGTTACAAACATCTGAATATGAACATAAATGATCACGTAAACACCTATAATATCCTTGTAATACTATATTTTATTCTTCCTTACACTCGAGAGTTTGAAAATTGTTAATATTCCTTTCTCTTAGTTAAATGTTCAGGTAGAATATGAAGCTTCATCTTAAAGCTGCTTAAAGCAAGCAACAATTTATGTTTTCAAGGATTAGTAGCTTGTTGCAAACACACCTGCTTCTTTAGAAATCCTCACGCATGCTGTTAATGTTGTAGTTAATAAAGTGACATAATCATCATAACATCAATAACATATCATAACATCTGAAAACACATTTCATCACAATAACAAACTATCTGTGATGTTACCCAGCAGTAGACCCAACTCAGCACAGGAGAGCTCCTGGACAAGGTGTGCAAATGTGACAAGATTTAAAGGAAAGCTCTTATTTTCATAAATAATTTCTGTCTATGATATTTGGTTATTGTACTCAATAAACTCATTGTTGAGATCTCGGAAAACAGCAACATTGCATAGCTACAGTAAGTACTGTAAGTCAAAGTTGAACCAGAAAGTTAAACTGTAAAATGCATGTTGTATTACAAAACCTGGAAATGACGCCGCTGCTCAACCTTGCTGCCAATTTTTCCCAGTGACCACTTGCAGTATTGCATTGAAAAACTTCCCTGCGGCACCAAAAAGCATTTTCCCCTTAGAGCACCACTATAAAATCTGTAAAACTGTTGACAGCACAACTCAAACTGCAAACAAGGTCAACTTTGACTTTTCCATGGTGGTTTTATATTTGTAAAACTTTCCTCAAGCTGAGAAAAGAATAATTTGTATTTATGTAAGTTGTGCATAGGCTCACTATGAATAACTTTATAACGTATTTACTGTCAATGCACATTTAATATGGTTTCCAAAAGGTATTGGCTGTTATCATTTTAATGTTTATGCACAAATAAAGTGCAATGTGCTGCTAACTTTATTTGTGGTTTTCAATATAAAACTTAGTGAAATGGTTTCAGTGTGTGTATCAGTACTTTCTGAATGTTTATAGCACATTTTAACAACAATGCAATACTAATATTAACTGTGAATAATAACATTTTGGTCACTATAATCGTGATGTGAAGTTTTCATGCAGTTTCATCTCTACATATGAAACAATAGATTAGGGCTGTCCCTGAATAGTCGAAGCGAAACAAGGATCATGCCATTTTGGCGATATGGGTGTGCTTAACGTCTGATTTCTCCCAATAAGTTAATATAAAGGAGGTGGGGTTGCCATGTATGTCAAATCCAAGCTCATTAGCTCTGTAACTCTGTCAATTACTAAAGCTAAACAGTTTGAGGTCGTGGCCATCAAAGTAGACGTATCAAAGGATTCTTACATCACTGTTGCTGGTTGCTATAGACCCCTGTCTACAGCAAAGGTTGCTTTCAAATCTATTTCAGATATTTTACATGAATTAAATGACTGAATTCATCCTTATGGGTGATCTAAATTGGGACTGGCTCTCAGGGACGTCAGATTGTTTTAAAGAACTGTGTGATTCATTAAACTTAGTGCAACTCATTAATGCTCCAACAAGGCCAAATCCTAAAGCACAACATAAATCTACCTTGCTTGATTTAATTATAACAAATACATCTCACAAATACACCTCAACTGGCATATTTTGCAATGATATCAGCGATCATTGTACAATTGCTTGTGTCAGGAATACAAAAATCCCCAAGGTAAAGCCCCGGTTCATTTTTAAAAGATACTTTAAAGGTTTTCAAGAGCAGGCTTTCCTGCATGATTTATATCATAGTGATCTTAACAGAGTAAATCTGATTATGTTGAATTGGCATGGGAATATTTCCACTCAATTTTTCTGTCTATCTCTAATAAACATGTTCCGATTAAAAATTTAGGATCAGTGGTAGGGAAAATCCCTGGTTCTCAGACAGTCTTTCAGAACTAATTCAATTAAGAAATAAATTGTGGAACAAGTGCACCTTGATGATAAGAAATTCCAAATCAGAGTTTTATCTGAAGACAGTTACAGAAAATCTAAATAACCCCTCAAAATTCTGGAAAGTAATTAAATCTATGTCAGGTACACATGTTGCTTCAAGCCTCCCTGAACACATTCTGGTTGGCTCAGATGAAATAAAGGATAAAGCTATGGTCAGTCAGTTAAACAGACACTATATCTGTGCTGGGTCTGCATTTGACAGCTCAAATGTAAATGCACCTGTCCCATGTTCTGTCACCACTGCAACTGATAGAAATCTGGATTTGTTTGATCTTAAAACTATTTCAGTTGCTCATGTTTGTAAAGCTCTGAAAGGCATTGACCACAAAAAATCTGCAGGTCCCGACAATCTGGGTCCTTATCTCCTGAAGTTGGCGGCAGATGTTATTGCTGAGTCTATTACTCACATTTTTAATTTGAGTCTTATGTCCAATTTAAAACCCCAAATCTGGAAAGCTGCATGTGTTTTCCCCTTATTTAAAGGTGGGGACCCCTCAGAGCTAAACAACTATACCGTCCGATCTCCAAACTCTCGCCACAGTACCATTACTGCTGCTATGGTGGTAATAAATGATCTTATTGGTGCCTTAGACAAAAAACAGCATTGTGCTGCCTTATTTGTAGATCTATCCAAGGCGTTTGATTCTGTGGATCATGAATTGTTGCTGAATAAACTTAGGGATACTGGTTTCTGTCCTAATGCTGTAAAATGGTTTAGAAACTATTTTGTAGATCGGACTCGTTGTGTCTATGCAGAAGGCCACAAATCTGAGTTTCTTGAGATATCTAAAGGGGTGCCCCAGGGGTCTGCTTTGGGACCTATTCTGTTCTATATTTTTATAAATGATTTAGGTAAGAAATAAATACAAAAATACACTTCTATGCTGAGGACACTGTCATTTATACTCGTGCTTCATGGCACAGGCTGTGCAAGAGCTTCAGACTGCATTTCAGTCATGACAAACTGCTCTGCTCAATTTATAATTGGTTTTAAATCCTCAGAAAACAAAGTTCATGGTCTTCTCAAAAGCTCGCCTACAGTTGCTTGCATTTTTACGTCTGACGGTAAATCCATTGAAAGGGTACCCACGTACAAATACTTGGGTATATGGATAGACAACAAACTTTTATTTAATGTACATATTGCTAATCTAGTTAGGAAGCTCAAAGGGAAGATTGGCTTTTAGTTTAGAAATAAATCTAGCTTTACTGTCAATGCCAAAAAAAACTTGTGGAAAATACTTTTCTGTCTGTGATTGATTATGGTGACATATTATATATGCACGCAGCCTCCTCCATCTTACGGAGCCTTGATTCAGTGTATCATGCATCTCTACGCTTTATTACAAATGCAAAGTCCCTTACTCACCATTGCATTGTTTATGATATGTTAGGTTGGACATCGCTGACCACCCGCAGAAAACAGCACTCGTATATTTTTATATATAAAGCCATGCTAGGTAAACTTCCAGCTTACCTCTGTACCCTTCTCTGTCTCTATTCTGCTAGTTATCAGCTATGCTCCTCCAAGTGGTTGCATTTTAATGTACCCAGGGTTTTGACAGATCTGGGGAAAACTGCATTTTCATACTATGCACCCTGGGCATGGAATAATTTGGAAGACAAACTAGAAACGTGTATATCAATTGATAAATTTAAGAGCATCATAAAGAATGTGGTGAAGGAGACATGTGATTGTTTTTCTTAGACATAGATGTGTTTTTTGTGAATTTTGTCATGATTGTACGAAGCATTTTAATATGTTGTGTTTATGTATAGCTGCTATCTTGTATGTAGCATTTTAATATGTTGTGTTTATGTATGGCTATATATATGACCTATTTTTGATCTCAATGAGACTTCCTGGAAAAATTAAGGTAAAATATTAAATAAATAAACAAAAATATACAGCCTATTACAATATTCATTTCAATGTTTAATGCTGTAAATGTTATGTGTATAAATGTTTTTAAAGTGTGTAAATAAATCCAAAATTGTAACTCTAACCCTGGGTTTCAGTGCCCACATGTAGGCATAGTGTGTATGTGTGTTGTAGCAGTGGAGGAACACTTGCTGAAGAGATGGAGCCCCAGCTTCACTGGTGTTGTGCCAAGTGGTCCGCACTTCGCGGGACTTTCGGATATTTTATCACCGTTGATGAACCACTGAAAAGAATATTTTATCATTTTTAAATAGCCGGCTACTTGAAATAGACCTGCGAGGAACCGCAACGTGCATGCAGTTGTCGGCAGCACGGCATGCATGCAAAACTCTGCACAAGACCGGTGAATGACAGGCAAGAGAGAGAGAGAGAAAAGGGCCAAAATAAGCCTCAGTTTAGTTTCGGCTTGCAATCGCTGCACACAAAAACAAACATGATTCGACTATCAGTCGACTATTGGCAGGACTTGACGATTCTGATTTGACCATGTAAATACTTAGTCAGGGACAGCCCTACAATAGATAATAGTAGCCTATTTTTGTTTCAGTTACTTCTCAAAAAAACAAACATGTAATTTTACTTTGTTTGATATAAGTAGTGCCATGTGATGAACCTGCATGGATAGGCGGTTACAGATAATGGATTGATGATGTAAATAGTCATTTGTTTCATTGTTAATATACTGCATTGTTTTTGTATTCTATAGTACTGCACAGAAAAGAATGCCATGAAAATTTATGTAAAGAGACTATATATAAGTGATTTGCTGCAAATCTACGGAAATATGGAGTAAGTGATGGCTACTTTACATTATTGCACTTATATTTGTGTGTCTGTGTGTGTGTGTGTAATATGCACACTGTGAATAATCCTATTATGTGTAATGAATGTAAACAGCGTTGTAACAGCTGGTGTTTTAATGGTGTAAAATATGATTGAGTGAGTATATGTGTGTGTGTGTGTGTGTGTGTGTGCATGTGTGTGCATGTGTGTGCATGCAGTATGGTGGTTCTCACTCATAGTGTTTCCAGAAAACACAAGATATAAATCATTATTGTGACCCAGGTCATCTTTAACCATAACAAAACAACTCTATAAGCAGCAGAGAGGAGAGTGAATGTGACTCACATTAGCAATGCGGGGAAACAGTAGAGCACATTGTACTGTATATGTCTACGTGTCACATGTATACACGTGATGGCCATAAAGGCAAAACCAGAAAGCTAGATAGTTAGAAAAGCTGTAAAACTAAGATATATTTCCCTGTAATTAAAAATAAACAAACAAAATCTCCAGAGACCACAGAACAAAGTACAGAATGTATAAATCCCATTACTGCCTCAGGGCCTTAAGATAGAAGCTCATCAATTGTGCTGCATGTGATCTATCTTTGCTCTTCAACTATGTGTGCATGAGGGGAGTATTATAACGTGCAGCAAGGGAAAATGTGTACAATTACGTGGAGACGCATCCAGTGCATAAAAAGCTTTAAATTGAGGACAAATTAACTCATTTTGAAACATGTTACTGTCATTTTCAGCTTTTCAGTTTCCCCTTTTCTTGCTTCTTCTATGTCTCTTTTTTATTTAATATGTGTCAATGATTCTCTTCTTGACCTCTGCATTGCCTTCCAACATATCTGAACCAGTGCGGTGAGTTCAGGGGCGGTGAGGTCAAATCTCATTAGAGTCGAGTTTGCCAACTGCACATTCCTACCTTCCCTGTCGTCATCCTCCTCCTTCTCCTCCTCCTCCTCCTCCTCTTCCTCCTTCTCTTCTTCATCCATGAGAAAGTAGGCAAAGACAGATGCTGTGATCTGTTGTCTCTGTCATCAGTCTAAGCCTGGATGATCGAACACATGGAGAGGAGAAAAAGAGAGAGAGAGGAGTAAAATGGGAAGAAGATAGGGGAGGAGTTCCTGTTGAGCAGCGAAACTCAACAATTATTTCTTTGGCTGAAATGTGAATAAATTTAAGTTTATAAGCTCAAATGACTGTTTGCTAAGCCCCACCGCCCATTTACTGGCAAACTCTTTTTTTGGCAGAGTCAGTCTAATTTCTGAAATCACTGTTTCAAACCGTTGGTAGCAGATTTTATCAACTGGAGCTAGCTGGTTAATGTTAGCTCCATGAGTTTGTTGAAAAGGACTTGATTTTTTTTGTGTGTTATTTTTTTGCCACTATATTACTTTGCGTGTCAATATAATGACAATGAACCTTTCACATCAATGATAGTATTTCACCTTGTGAAAAAGCATGAATGTCAATTTTTGTTTTAACTTTTCATTGGCGACAGGAAGTCACCTAAAAATATCCTGGTTTCACGTGATAACAAGGACAAAACTACTACAAAGGGAATAAGTACAAGGACATTGTGTATAGAACGGTGGACATAAGCTACTTAGTTAATGCTATCGCTTTTGATGACTTGTTTTATTTAGAAAAGCCAGCACCAGGTCATCATCACTTGATACTGACTTACCTTAAACTTTAACTTCTCACTTTAAACATTATAAGAGAAAAAGCTTTTAGGATGAGGACTAATTGATGAATTTAGTAAACCTAACACTATATTGGTTTGACACAATGTTGCATGTGACGTAAACTTCCCTAAGTCCAATGAAAAGCAGGACAGAGCCAATAATTATTATTGATTATGATTAAACTCAATATAGCATCCTGGGCTGATTCCACAATGGATATTCTTTTAAACCTGAAATTCCAAATAACAATGTAGTTAGTTAAAGCTTATTCACTTCTGTAAGCTAGTTAGCCTGTCATGCTAACAATTGCAGCTTACATTGTGCAAACCCTTAATGCTGAGTCACATATAGTTTCAGCATGTGGTCAAATCCAAAGCTTGACCTGCCATGCCTGGTTACAATTGCTAATCTAGGAGAGGACAATCACCGCAAATGGTCAATTAAGTGTCCAACAAATGGTTTTTGACTGATTGGTTGTCATCAAATGTGGCCTTTGGTGAGTATAGTTAGATTAAACTTTTGGTTCATTAGTTTCCTAACACCTCGCCAACCAATGGCAGCCAGGAAAGACTTTGTAATTGTTTGCCAGTACAGTCGCAGCCAATTACAGGACTCAAAAGGAGAGGCATTAATCAAATCTTTAGTACGGTGACAGACATCAGATTGCAGAAGCCTGCAAAACAAATATGACACTGTCAGCAAGGCCATACAGCAGGCATTTAAGGGATTGCATTAAGTCGATGGCTCAGCTGCAAGCTAAGCTAATGTGAAACAGGGGCCTCTGGGAACTATTTGCCATGGTGGGAGGTGGGAGGTGGGGGGGGGAGTGAAGCTGCCTTCATTCTCCCATCCCTCATTTTCTATCTCTTCTTAATTCTTTCTGTCTATTTTACCACCTTTTGTCTGTTTTATTCAAGCCGACAGGCTGAACTGCAGGGCGTGGGATGGTCAGTTGGGGAATAAGGACGAGAGAACAGTGTAAGAAGGGAGGAGACAGATGAAATGAGATAAAGACAAGCAGCAGGGTGAGCTGCAAAGAAAGAAATGAGAATGTAGAATGGTTGAAGGAGCTGAGAGAAAACAAAGAGTGATCCAGTGTTAGGGAAAAACGAAGGTTCCCTTTAGTGAATAAGTATTTATGTTTCTGGAGAGATGAAGAGGTGGCTTTTGTTACTTATGTACTTGGAGTACAGAAATAGTGTTTTGTGACAAAGATACCATCCTGATTTGTTGCTAAAGAAGTGTGAATGATCAAAGGTTTCTTTAATTTAACCAGGTAAAAGTACCATTGAGACCATTTAAAAGCCATCATAGCCTCCATCTGACTGCATCTCACTGCCTCCCTAATCTATATCTTTTCTTTTTCCTTTTGCTGTTTAGTCTCAACCTAAATACAACGGCGCACACTTTCGGTCTCCACTCAAAGCCATAAATGGTGTTCTTCTTGTTTGTACACCGAATACGTCATGAATGCAGTTGTGGGAGCTTGAGAAGACAAAGCTCGGCACACCTGTCCAGTCATTGGGTAAAGTGGGCATACTTGTCCAAATGTTTTGTTTGCAGGATATACAGGCCTTTTAAAAGAGCACTCCATCAGTTAAGCATTGCACTCATGTAAAATTACTGGACTCACGATAGACAATAAAAATAAGTTGTTGCAGAGATATTGTCTATTTTACTCAACACATTCAGCTTCCTTGTCAAAACCTGGCACCTACCCACAATGCAACTCGCACACTTCAGATTCATGTGTGTTGTGCTAGTAGCATCAAGCTGCAAGCCCCTGACAAAGATGAGGAGCGAGCTAAAGAGGTCTGGTAAGCTCACTTATTTCTAATTTTGAAACTTCAGAACCAACTGACTCAAGTGATTCTGGAGCTCATACAGGTATTTGAATTTTCAAGAAAAGCATTGACATAAATGAGAAAACAAACATATTGGTAAAGAGTTCTTTCACCAAGTCTTTTAAAAACTAACTTGAACTTCCAGTGACAGCTTTTTGGGTAGATGAAGTTGATTACTAGTCAGCAGAGGGTGATTTTTCCCTCCTGTCCCATCCCACAAAAATACTCTTGTCCCATCCAGGGGTTGCGGTAACCAAATATTCTCTGTCATTTTGACAAATTAAGACTGAGGGCGATCTACCTTAATGTTAAGATAATGTTTATCAGCCAGCAGTAGGGGAAACGGGGAAAGCAAGTGGCAGCGAGAAGGTAAAAATCATTCATCTACTTTGTGTGGTGACATGAAAAGTATCTGTGTTCATCTTTTCTCTACATGCCCTTAATCTCCATAAATGCATGATATGTAAATTCTGTATAAAATAAATGTTATCGTGATCAAGCTTTTCTTAATTTAAATCCTATTAAATAGACCGTATCTGCCATTATCATTAAAAAATGAAAAAGACGGGTAATAATAGATTATAAAGGAACTTTCACAACCCTCTTTGTCAGAATGAGAATGTCAACCACACCTGATTCTGTCCCAATCCTGAAAGCATTACATATTATAACTGCATATTTATTAATAAAAACTGATCTATGATTTCCGTCCTGCACGCTTCCTGTCCCGTCCCAATCCCTTGATTAATAGTGAAATTGACTCCCATCCCAGGGGAATCCCATGACCCACACGATTCCCAAAGAAATGTCAGCCGATACCAGTCTGCTGGTTACCACATGGGATGTCGAACTAGCATGTCAGCTACTTTAACCTGCCCTCTGCATATAGAGCTCATTGAACTTATCAGTGATGAAATGTAACTCTTAAAGTCTTAAATGAAATCTGAATCAGTGATATCACCTTGTTGACACACTGTAGGGATGAGTCAAAGCGAGAGTTTATGGATCAATAGCTGTCACAGCTCAGGAGTCCTACGATCTGTAAAGCTCCCTGCTTAAAAAGATTATGGTGTCGGGCTACTGTGGTTATACATTGTGAATGTGCGTGTGTGTGCATGAAAAAGAATAAATTACAGGGTAATGATATTAAAAGCACAAAGTCGTTAAGATGCCAAGTTAAGACACAATAAATCCAGTCATGGCTTCTACAGCCTGTCCCCACACTGGGTAATTAAATTAGATTTATAAGCCATATTACATCAGTGCTAGATACTTCATCCACCCTCAGCTCCTGCGCCGTTCCTCCATTTTGCCCTGCTTTATTAGACAACCTGACAGCCGGGCGAAAAATATGGTGGAATGTTTCAGATGCCGGGCTGCGAGAGCTCTGCACTGGCACTCTGTCTTTGGTGGTGTCAGTCGTGTCCACTGATAATATATTAAGCGCTCCACTTCTCTGCAGAGCGGGGTAGTCGCAGGCGTGCCTATGACACAGTAAAACAAATTCATCATCATCATCCACAGTCACTGTTACCAGTGCTTTACTGCTACTGCTGCTGCTGCTTCCACCTCACCCCAGACATCTTCACCCTTCTGCATGTCAATGGGATCCTTTGAGTAGGTGTTTGTGCGCCCTGTCCTCACCAGAAAATATACATATCATACAGTATATGTTGTTTCTTCAAGCCGGTTTATAACATATTAACATTTATTGTGGCCACGACCTCTAGTGGCTGTATGACAGCAACAAAGGAGGAAGTCAGGTGACTTTGCACAAAGAGCGAGAAACATAAGGAGGTGGATGAGTCAAACCCAGAACTTTCACACAGGAGACCGGAGTTTGAGTCCAATGTGAAACCAAATCAATGTTGAGTTATTTAGAGTTAAAAAGCGTTATTGACTTACGTCACGTGACTTATGTAACTAACAATACCGACTTTAACCCAAAGCACGATGTTTTCCTAAAACTAACCAAGTAGTTTTCTTGCCTAGACCTAACTAAACTGCGACAATTTCACAACGTCAACAGTTAAGTTCCTTTACACCTGTCGCTGGAGTGGTACTTCCCAAAGGTCATATGTGTCATTTAGGGAAACGCTAATATATGTAGTTTTTGGATGCATTGACAAACTACATGATTGGTTATTTAGTTATGAGGACTTGTTGTATTTTTGAGTACAAAGAGACGGTGGGTAAAACAGCACAGTATCCCGAGGAATTGCGGCCTTATTGCACAATTTCTCGCCTCACAATTTACATCCAGTACAAACGTTCGATGCCAATGTCGAGTGTCAAGTATTTTCTTTTTATGCTACTTTCTATTTCTACTCCACTACAACTCAGAGGGAAATATAGTACTTTTTAACACTTCTACTATGTCATAAGTAATGACTGAGAGAGATTATTTTTGTGTGAGTTTATACATTGTCTTTGAGGAATATCCTACTAGATCTGATGTGTTACCACCTGTACTTTCATGTGGTCAAGCACTGACCAATCCCCCATAACGGTGCAAATGGGCCGCATGTGTAATGTGAAAGGAGTCACTCATAGTGATGAACTATAGAAAATGATCACTTAACTCTGTAGTTCCCCTCAGCTGTGCAGTCTTTTAGCTCATTGTTATGGTTTTCTGGTTCACTCTCAACACTCTTATCAGATTACTAAGAAGCCATTTCTTTCACCACAGGACAATAGAGGTGAATGGAATTTCCTTTGTGGTGCTGCAAGCTTTAAGCTTTTTTATTTATATATCTTTCCCAGTCACAGTTACTCTAGATAATATGCAGAACACAGGGGTAGAATCAAAAACAATGTGTGGCTAGTTACCACTAAATTTCAAGTTAAAGAACTGGGCGAGGCAAACTTCAAAGTAGAGACAGAGATCAGGGAATGTCAATCATCAAAATCCCAAACATGTAATGAGATAAAAGGATGAATAAGCCAATCAGGGGAATGGCTGTGGGCAGAAAACACATTATTATTATTATGGATGAAGGAGTGTGTGGGAGGACAGTTATCTGCCAGCATCAGAGTGAATTAGTAAAGACAATAACAAGTATAATAGCAAGTGCAGGATTAATATTATTACAGTTGATGTTTTAGGATGTCAGCTTGGAAACTGACGTTAAAATGGGAGATTTTCAAACAATTTATACAATATACACAGAACAAAAACTCTAAGGTATACTGGAGGAAAGGCCAGATAAAGTGAAAGCAGTGGGTAAAAGGGACTGGAGTTCAGCCTGGTGTGGTTGATTTTAATGAGCCGTGGCACTTTTATTATCATTATTAATTAGCAGTTTTCAACCAGCGGGGTGCGATCAATAAGGTGGAGTGAAACAAATTTCAATGGACCATTGGAATCAATCAGAAAGAGTTTTTATCTACATAACTGCCACTAAGCCTCGCTCGTTAGGGCTAACATTAGGAGATGAGAGATTTGCAGCATTTTTAATTGGAATGACATAGCTGAGCCGCCATTTTTCTTCTTCTTCTTCTGCTCACTTATAATCCCTCGCTTTCTCTTTGTTTCGTCTTGTATTAGTAAATGTTTTTCTTTTCCACCAGCAGTCTTTCTAATAGGCACATATGTGGTGTATTTTACATGAGGATGTGTGCAACACACCACACATGCACACATGTACACTCACACCCTAATCCTTCTCACCTCTTAATCAGACAACCATTAAAATGGGATTATAGATTATGTGCTGAAATTTCACATTTCCAAGCGGGAGATGTTGTCCTTGTTTACTTAGACGTGATTTCCCTCTTTGGAAAGCGACACAATCCTTTACACTTGACATGATGAGAGCTTCAGATTTTTACCACTGAACTGTGTGTTTAAATCTGGAGACTGTAGGAACCATACTGTTAAGCCTAAACTGCTGAAGCTTTTTAGTATCCAAACACAATTAGTGTCTCAGTTATTAGCTTAAAGTGGAGCTGAAATATAAATTCTCCTCACTTTTTGTGTAAGGAAATATACACTACAATGAGACTGTGGCTATTGTGCATATTTTCTTCCGTTTTTCAAAAGAGGATAAATCTGTTTTTTGACATATTTGTGAAAAATGTCTAAGGTTTAAGCCTCTGAGTGACATTTACACCACTTTGGCACTGAAATATCTCAACAACAATTTGATGGATTGCCATGAAATTAGGTTCATACATTTATCTTGCTCTCAGGATGAATCAGCTCAACTTTAAGTTCAGTGCTAATTAGCAAATGTTAGCATGTTAAAACGCTAAACTAAGATGGTGACGGTTGTAACGATTGAGTGCATCGTAGCATGCTGACATTAGCATTTCACTGAAAGCACAGCTGTGCCAAAGTAAAACTAGCATGACCACAGAGCCTTTTCTTGTTTCCAAACGTTCAACAAATGTTTATGTACCATTAGCGAATTAACACTTTCTGTCCCTTTACAACATTCACACTTTCGAGTTTGTATTCCACTCGAGAAATGGAAGTTTGCGAGACCCCTTCACAGTCAGTTGTGTTCAGCTCAGATTATAGACAAGTGGGGGTTATAGCTAGAATTAGTGGCCTATCTTTCATGGCTCCAGTTGTTGTGAATTAACGAGGCTAGTGTGTTCAAATCACATTTAACACTCTCACTTTCTATTTCAAGCTGCAATGATGGTCCGGTTTCCGAGTTTGGAAAAATTATTTCATAACGAAGGGCTCCCAACTACTACAAGGGGGCGCTTTCATTCATTCCCGTCTGTCATTTACTCTCCAGTGAAATTAATGATTACATTGTCTGTCAATGACAGTGCATGAAGTTGTGCATGTGGTGGCGTTGGCATCGGGGAACAGAGTTTGCCAGTGTAATTGAAATTAAAGTAAGAATGATTTTTAGTGCTTACCTGCACAGATGTTGCGCAAATTACAAATTGGGGTCCCTATCGGTGCAGAAAGATTTTAAAAACTTACATTTCTACTTTTTGGTAATTACAATTTTGACTAAAGAAGCACAACAAGTCACAACAAGCATCAATGATCTTTATACTGATTTATTAGCTATAAACTATTTTTACTTTAAAATAAACAAAATAATGTGATCATCTCACTACCCTCTTGCACCGCTCTTATTTTCTTCACTTTCTTTTTCTTTCTTCTTTCTCCTTCCTTCTATCCTCTCATGGCACTCAGTGGTGGAGGGCTACTTAGCACACAACAGTTAATACCTGTCTAATTTATTAGCCTCCTGCCCCAGCCCTGAAGGGCCATTAGCAACACACACTGACACAGCACACCGGCCTGTGTCGTAATTTATTGTCTTATTACAGGGCTGCAGCGGCATCAATTAATTATCCATTAAAGCGCTGCTGTCCCAGGATTTATGGAGGCGACTGTGGGGGCTGTGGGAGATACAGAAGGAGAGGAATGAGGGAGAGAGTGGGTAGATGTGAGGAAGAGGAGGAGGAATAGATATATGGGAGAGGATGAAAGATAGATTGTTGTTTTTGGGGTGCGCTTTGGTTTGGAAGTTGGGATAAAAATAAAGTTAGCTGAAAAGACTTTAAATAAAAGCAATAGCCACAGGGTATGCAAATCAAATCTTATTCTTCATATAAACAAATATTGTTTAATTGTGAGATTATAAATCATATTGAAATATAATTTTTGCAAACACTTTAATTTGCAAGAGGTAATGCATCATTTATGGTACATACCCAGGCTCGTCTCCACACTTACGGCTCAAATATGGCCAGCAAGGAGGGATATAATACCGAATGGTGTCATGTTTTTATAAAAAAAGAGCTACTGAGGAAGATACTAGCGGCTGTGGACATTAACATCATTACAGTTATTGCTTGGGCTAAATGATTATGCTCACAGATATCAATAAACGCAGCCATAAAACCCGTCTGTGGGACATTTAATGGAGTCAAAGTTAACTAATACAGAAGCGCTATCAGCATAATGCACAGTACTTAAAGCTGCAGTCAATCAATGGATCAAATGATTATGTGTATTCCATGCCGAGCTCCCGCAGTTAGGTCTTTGTCTGCCTTCCCGCCATGTGTGATTACCTTACCCTGCCCTATGCGCTCCACCTGTGTCTCATTGTCTCCCCTGTCCTGGTGTATATAAACCCACTCCTCCCTGATGTCAGCTATGCCAGCTCGTCTTGTTCCCTTCTGTTCCAGCCATTTCCTAGTGTTTGACTACTGTGAGATTGACTGTCCACCTTATCTTTGACCCTGAATCCTGGCTAGTGTTCTTGTAACTTCGTCTGTGACTTCTTGGACTTTATGCAATAAACCAATTTGTTTAAGCCACCTGAAGTCGAGCCTCAGTGAGTCCGTTACTACTGTGTGAAGCCGACATAGTGTAAGGTGAAAGGCCCACAGAGAATTATCCCTAGACTCTACAATAATTTCCACAACTATATGGAATTGCATATTATTGCATATTATTAATATCGATATTAAGCACATTTTAACAACGTCACATCCTTTTGCGTCTTATTTTGTAAGCTCATATGTTTTGTGTAAAGTATTAATCTGTAAAGTAACTAAATACTTTGGTAGAAAAGGTCCTTATTTGCCTGTAAAATTTAGTGGGGAAGAGGTAAACAAGTTCCTCAAAGCTGTACATGGCACAAAGTACATTACTTGGGGAAATTTGAATTTCCACTGTGACACAAACACACACACTTGCTGTGTTTTCTCCAAGTAAGTCATGCTCTAAGATTTATGTTCACATAAATACAGTTCAGTATAGAGAGCACACTTACTGTAGTGTATACACATCCTCTGTCCTCAAAACCTACATGAGACATACTCATGGCAAAATCTCCTTCCCCCCCTTCACCATCCCTCCACCTCAACCAGCATCTTCCACCCAAACGCAATTTGTACAAAAAACAAAGTGTTTTCCAGCGCTGACAGGGAGAATGGATTACTTCCATTACGCTCTACAAGAAACACATTCTGTTGAGATGAAAGGGCTGTAAATTATTGCAGAAGGTGCTGCTGCTAACAAGGCTGGTGATCCAGGGCTAATGGGGTTCACATTCACTAACTGCATCCCAGCAATGTGACAAATCAAACGCACCCAAATGAGCATCATCATTACCGTTGTCACAAGATCTCCAGTAATTCTTACTAGCCTGAAATAACTAATTGAATTAATTGAAAATAACACTAATACATTTTATCGGGTTAAAAATGAACCTGTGTTTTGTTTTTTATGTTATCCCGCTCTTACCTTCCTTCAAATGTCTGAGAAGAAGAGGTGAATGATTGACAGGACAAATCGCCGTGGGGCTTTGGGTGACAGGTGAACGTGGTGGCATGACGTCGACATCACTGTGTCAGGATGTGTCAGCTAACTTGCTATGGCATCTGCCGAGTGACAGACACAGCAGGTGAGATTGAGCTGCTCCCGGGCCAGCTCCTCCACCACTCTCACACATATTTTATCACAATTGCTGCTAACAGCTCTGCTTTGATCTTAATGCTAATATCAGTATGCTATCATGCTCACAATGCCAATGCTAATATGCTGATGTTAGCGGGTATGGTGTTACCATGGTCACCTTGGTAAAAATTGCTAATTAGCATAAAACATAAATTACAAGTGAGGCTGATGGAAATGTCAGTAGATGGTAAAAAACTTGGTATTAAAATAAGGGATTAGACTTAATAACATTTTAATGGGTTATGGCACTAGAGGAAAAGTTAAGGATCACAAAAGTAAATTCAATCGAAGGGTAACTTTTCAATCTGGACCCTATTTTTCCAAAGGGAAAGGTTAAAAACACCAAAGTCACACAATAACACCTAACCGATCGAGGCAGCCAGCTGCCACACATTTGTTCTGTACTGGGGCAATTTCAAAAGATGTTGTTCCCATTAGTCACATAGACTCAGAACATGGGAAAATACTGTCCAGGTTAGAAAATACCCAAGTTAACCTTTAATCTTAAGGGGTTCATGGCAGTAAATCTAATAGTTGTTGAAACATATCACTCTGAACAAATAATTTTTAACCTCCTCAGAGTGAATCAAAACTAAAACACTGAGCTGAGACTCACTATAAAGCTCTGTAACACTGAGGGGAGCTGCAGATTCAGATGACAATTGTCTGCAGGTGCATCACTGCAAACTCCCCATTTCACTTTGTCACATTATTTTCACACATTATTTTAATGAAAATTACTGATTACAGCCGCTTCAAATAATGAGCTTGCACAAAAAATACATGTAAGTGCAAAAAAGAGGACATGCTCTGATGACAAGAGGACTCTCAATAATTTGGAAAAGGACTTTGTCTTCCTTTGTTTAACTTTCAACCAAAACAACCCTGACACCAACAAACCCATCATCGGTGTTTCCACGACAACAGCTTTATCATGGTCACAGTTCACATTCATAAAAATGTGATTCCTGTGCCGCTGTAATCTCTTTTCATCAGCTCGGAGAAAGAGTCGTGAGCACAATCACAATGGATTCGCACGTCCTTGGGAGAAAGAATATATCCCAACATGAACAGAAAAAAAATTTGATTTTCCTTCACACCTCAGTCATCCCCTGTGTGGCGCAGACAGGAAATGGGAATGACTGCTTCCTGCCTGAGCTGGCTTTGAAGGGGGGCTATGAGGGACGATGTCATGGCAGAGCAATGTTCCTGCGCTTTCACCACGCTCTTTGTAATGTGTGATTTACAGCTTCCCCTCCTGCTGTTTCATCTGTGATTTAGTGTTTCCCGGTCAGATGGCTATCGGCAGCCTTACATGTCCGCTCTGTTCGTGCAGGACAGTGTGTGGTGGAAATGAAAGTGACACAGGAGAACTGTAGGCCACAATCAGGACTTTGCATAACAGTATATTCAAATAGATGCATATGAAAATATTGACGTGTTTCTGTTCTAATTATGGAAAATAACCCACATTCATTTATTAAGATGCAACAATGATCCATTACAAGTAAAAGCCCTGCATTCAAAATCCTACTTTACTAAAAGTGCAGAAATGTTATCAGCAAACATACTTTAAAGTATTAAAAGTAAAAGTACAGAGACATTTAAATTTTTATGATATTTTATCAAGGTGAAGCCAGTTTTAACTACTTTATATACAGTTACCTAGTTTAGTCCAGTGGTTCCCAACCTAGGGGTCGGGTCCCCTACAAAGGGTCACAAGATAAATCTGAGGGGTTGTGAAATGATTCATGGGGCATGGTAAAAAACTGCTACAGCAATACATTTATACACTTTTGTCTAATAATTGCTTTTTGTAAAGAAAAAAGGTATTTAGACCAATTCTGGCCTCATACATATTAAAAACAAATCACCTGGGGCGCGGTTAGCTTAGTTAGTTAGAGCACGTGCCTCATGTACAAGGCTGAGTCCTTTCTGCAGCAGACATGGGTTCGAATCCATGCTGTGTGTCTTATCTCTCTCCTTCATTTCCTCTTGCTATTTCCACTGTTCTATCAAATAAAGGCAAGAAAATGCTCTAAAAGTTTATTTTATTTTTATAGTTTTTCATGTTACATCTTAGTAGCTAAAGCTGTCAAACAAGTATAGTGGAGTAGAAGTATAAAGGAGCTGAAAAGTGAAATAATCAAGGAACATACAAGTACCTTAAAAATTGCACTTAAGCACAAAATAGAATTTAAATGTATTTTGTTACTTTCCACCACAGAGTTACATCTTAGTATTATGAACAACTGTTTCTCAAAGACAAACCAGACAATAAAGCGTCTCCTGCCACGTAAAGGCCTTGAGAATGTGATTTGGAAGATCTCTTTGCTCTCTTAAGATTATGAATATGATATGAATCATAAAACATGCAGCACCATTTCAGTTTCCAAAAAGTTCTCCTCCTACTCACTGTCATATCCAGTTATCAGTATGATGAAAAAAGTATTGTTTGTCTTGTTTCTCACTCAGAAATCTAAACTAATCTGTAAGGATCAGAGGAATGGCATTGTGCAACATGAGGTTTAAGGCTTAGTTTCCCTTTTTAATATTAAAACAAATGAATGGAGATTGGTGTGTGTAACTTTCAAGAGATAAAGCCTTTTTTTGCTTTACAAAAGTAAAAATGTCCATTGAAGCGGTGGTATTTCTCTGTCTTCTTTACTTTCTTTTAATATCTTTTTTCTATTAGTTTGTGCCATAAAGGTTTGTTCACTTAACTCAAATCTTTCACTTCAGCCATCTTGACTTTTCCACATTTTCCTGTTTGTTTTCATTACAACTTATTTGCATTTATCAATATTAATCAATACTTTTTCCCTGCCTCCTGACCCCCCCCCCCCCCCCCCCCCCCAACTTGAACACACATTCACCGACACCCACAAACACACATGTTCCTGTTAATACTCAGCACTTCTCCTGCCTTAACCTCTGACCTTGTCTTTCTCCTAACCTTCACCCTTACCCCAACCCCAGCCTCTTCGTAAATTCTCTAAACCTATAAATCCCAAACATTCAATTGAAGGTTAAGGTGATTTAAAGTTCAGCACATCACGTTATCTAGTTTCCATTTTTACATAATCATTTTGTAGTGCACTTTTAATCCAATTAGAGTTGCATTAAGTGGTTGCATGTTTTTGTCTTTAAATTAACTCGACATCCTAATTAGGACATAAAGTATTTGACAGTAACATCTGTAAGGCCATAATTTACCATAACTTCCTGGAGGAGACATATTTCTTTCTGTGTATGTCAGCTGATTGACAGTAAGCAGAGTGTAAACAAAGAACTCCAGCTCAATGAAGAAATAAAACAAAATATAAAGTCCACGAAAGTTGTTCTTCTCACAAAAAATACTGAAGTTTAACTCACTCCAGCCTAACCCTGATTGCTCGTCTTTAATTTATGTCTTAACTCTAAAGGATAGTCACTTGATAAAAACCAACAGTTATCTCATAGCCACTAGTTTAAATTGTATTATTACTGTTTTTAACTGTAAAGGGGAGAATGTCTCATTCTTTGTTGGTTAGAAGACACAGTAACGTCCAGTACTGTGGGAGGAGCCGCGATGTCGGAAGAAAAAGTTGTTCATATGTCAGTTACAAAACTGTTCCAACACAAAGGACATGGTGGCATTTTGAGATTTTTTTAAACTACTTGGCATTTCGTTTGTCTGCTGTTTGGTGCTGAGCAAGTGGTGTACAGTGGATTTTTTTACAGGTAAACTGATTGTTAAGGTAGATGGTAACAATGGGAACCTGTGTTTTTAACAGAACACTGACAGCCTTGCTGCTGGGGCAGGTCTTTTATTATTCGTGCTCAACTGTCTTGCAGATAAAGAACCATGAAAAAAGTCAACTTTACATGAGTGAAGAAGCTTTTTTTCAGCAGATCCAAGGTGGGTTTACACAGTTTATTTAGCTTAAAAAGAAGGCGTTCTCAGCCCATAAAGGAACACTTCACCCTTCAGTTTATCAGAAACATTCACATTCAAAATCATCACACTTGGAGATACATGGTTTTCACTTCACAGGAAGGGTACGAAGCTGTCACACAAATGTAGTAAAAAGTACAATATTGGCCTTCGAGATGTGGTGGAGTAGAAGCATAAATCTGCATAAAATGGAAATATAATAAAGTACAAGTAACTCAGATTTGTACTTAAGAAGAGTACTTGAGTAAAACTTAGTTACATTCCATCACTGCCTATTTGTAAGTGTAGAGGAGTATACGCCCTGTACTGAGGCTAGGGTGGAGGCTTAATGAAGCCCTGTCAGAATCAGAGGAGACCAAAGTGTGCCCTCGGGCTTCTGTCTATACCAAAGACTAACAGACACCGTTAGAGTGGCTTTTCTCCTCACTCCAAATCCTCTTCCTTTTCCTCATCACCCCCCCTCCACCACCTTTCACTCTTTTCTTCTTCTTGCACATGTCCTTGTTGTCATTCTCTCAGCTCCTTGTCCTTCCTTCTCTCCTCCCACTCATTCCTCCGCGGAGTGAGCTACTGTTGGGATACAGAGCAGATGGTGTGGTCACCATACGTTTATGAGGAGCCCGCTGCTGAGTAAGTTTGCTTTACTGTGTAAACATTCAGCAGCTCCTCTAACTAATGACGGTGTCAGTGGAGTAGAAAGCCCACCAAAGAATATCTGTGAGAGGAGTATTGTATTTCTTAAAATTTCTAAATGTCTGTTAAAAGGAACCCAGTAATGAGAAGTTATCGGCAGAACTGTGTGTCTGTATGCATTAAGGTTCACCTTATTTGTCTGATGTTCCCCGACTGACCTGTCCTGTTCCAAATGTACTCATCTGAAAAAAAACTGGATGTCATTTAACGCACAAGTTGATAATAATACAATTATTTTTTCTTACATTTTTACCATCATTGTTTAAATTGGTTGGTCAATTTATTCAAACAGAAGCTGTGCATTTCAACCATATCCATTACTTTCAGCTATTACAGCTTTATATCGATTACTATTAGCATACTATTTTAACTATTTATTTCTTCTTCTTAGTAAGTACTCGGTTGAAACGAGTATTCGGTACAGATAGAGTCATCAGAGTAATATGTGTCAATACCTGTTTTGTAATAATCTATAAATATAGAGAAAAAAAAGTTCAAAAACATTGCTCTGAAGCTCAATTCTGAGGCTGTTCTGTAAATAGTTTTTTATAATAAATATAGCAACTTTGGATCCATCCATACCAATTTCAGGCATAAATAACGAACTTCTGGTTAACCACCCCCCCTATTATGCAATAGCCTCAGAAAGGCTAAATAACAACAACATAATGCTACTGCTTCAAAATCAAAGAATAACGCAGAATTTTTTTACATTTATTAACGATTCTCTGTGGTTTGCATCTCTCTCTCTCTCCTGTTGACTGTCCCTTCACTTCCCTGTCGTTTCCCTTCTGTCTGTGGATTGCTACTAACTAATTTTAACCATTACTTTATCTATTACTTTTAGCTAACTATTTGAACTGTTTAGCAATTGCTTTTGGCTAACTATTTGTGCTGTAAATTACTTTAGCTCACTGTTTTAAGGTCTCCGCTCACTTGCTTTACACATTTTGAAAATCAAATCTAAATTTCTATTTTCTCAAATTAGTACGAGCTATTTCACAATCTCTTTCCAATACCTGACAACTGCAGATGTACCCCCTACAAGTACCCCTGGTTGAGAATCACTGCAGAAAAGAGTGTGTGTGTGTATATATAGAAAGAGTTATAAATATATCTTGTAAGTGTATGTGCGTGCATGAAAGTGTGCTTTTGTATGAGAAAGTCCAGGGCCAGCGTCGTCCCGATCCCTCCCTCTCATCACGGCAGTGCCTGTTTTTAATCTGGGCCAGTGATTTATGAAAGAGCTCTGACTGTGTATATCTCCTCACTTCCTTTCATTTCTCAAATGGTTTGTGCACTGCGGGATGATAGATTTATCTACACACAACCCCTGCATGACTAATTAACTCTGAAATATCAGGGCCAGATGTGGAACTGAAAGACGGACCCCAGAGTGCTTTCTCTCCCGCTCGATCTTGCTCTTTCGTCTTTCTAACTGTTGCTTGTGACTTTTCTTCTTCTTCTGAACATTAAGCTTTCATTCTGCTGATAAAATGACAGCGTGTTTTAGGTGAATGTAAATGTTGTAGTGCTTGAAATAGCTAAACGACACAGCAGTTGGCAGTTTTGATTAGGTTGCTAAATAATGTCACACTTGTTTTTTTACAATCAGGGTTTGTGACAACTTTGCTACACACCAGGCAACTACACAAATAATCACACAGGTCTTAAATAAATCCCCATTAACTTCCATACATTGTTGTAACCACTTATTTGGTGATTAAGAGTGCAACTGAAGACTTGACAAACAAAATCTACATCAACCTACCATACTTATTGTAATAGCCACTTAATTTACCATTTTTATTTCACTTCATTTGAAGAATTTCTGAAAGTCGACCTGTACAGCTGCGTCTGATTCTTTAGTTTTTGACCTGCAAAACAAATGACATTCCCATCAGCTGTAGTTTTTGTTTCAATGTTTATTAGCAATTGTTAGCATGCTAACACTAAACTAACATCATCAACATTATATTTGCTAAACACTGACATGTTAGCATTAGTGTTGGACACAAACCCGTTACTCGGGAACACAGTAATTGCAGTCTAACTATTTCTGCTATTGCCAGTGATGCACACTTGTCTTGAGAAAGTGGCGTTAAGCAACGTTTTATGTTTTGTAAAAACACTGAATACTGCTCTTATTTATATTTACATGTTCAGGAAAACATCAGTTCAAAAATCTGGAGTGACTTTATTTTTTATTTCAGCCAGTGGCGTTAAGAAATGTTATATGTTATGCTTGACTTATTATTGTTCCAGTAATGTGGATTCATTTCTAAAATGATCTGGCTGAACAGGTTGTCCGTCACTTAGGCTGACGGGTAGTTACTACTTACTTGTAATACCCATTAATAAGTAAAGTAAAGTAATATTATTAATTTTAAGGAGTAATAAGTACAAAGTAACATATTACAATTCCAGAGAACTTGCCTAACACTGGTTACCTTTGTCATTTTGACTCTCACAGTAGGAAAAACACAGGTGTTAGTACTAAAGTGAACGATGACTGAATTCCATTTAGCTGCTTCTGGCTCCTGGTATTGTGCATGGGGACTCATTCTCACACTGTCATGGTTTACTGGGACACTTGTTAATGTCATCAAGTCAAATATCTGCTGTGAAAAGGCCTCACAGTTACCACTCTTAATGTAGTTAGCACATGTTAGCATGCTAACCCAACAACTAAGATGGTGAACATTATATTTGCTAAACATTAGCTTTATAGCAGTCATTGGAGAATGTTAGAAATCTGACCTCAGCATTTAGCTCTAGGAACAGCTGTTATATAGTCTAATAAAGCTGTTAGCATAGCATTAGATCATTTTTCTCTAAATGAAAACACAAAATAAGTTTCGGCAATATAGGCATTTCTATATTGAATTTTCTGACCACTGCATGCCTCAAGGACTCTGTCTGCATTAGATGAGTCAATACACTGTTTCAACAAGGTCTTCACATCACACACCCATAAATCCACTTTATGACAGATTAGAGAGCAATGGCTTTTCCACTCGTTTACCCATAAATACAGCAACACGGTCAGCTGGTTTATGCTCCTCTCTGGAGACGGTGGAATGGGTGAGCTGATGTTTATAGCTGTCACGCACCAGCAGTGAATATGTCTCTTACTGGCAATAGTCCAGCCAAACTTCAAAGCAATAAGAAAACAGAGCCGCTCTGTAATGAAAAAGCAAAACAGCTGTGTGTGATATGATTTAGCATTGTTCCTTTCAGGGTGTGTTTCCTTGTGAGAAAGAACAAACAAGAAAATTTTGAGAATATTTCCTGCTGTGCGTTGGAGAGATAATATTTCCCACGCCAGGTTTTAAAACTTCACGTCACAGATATTTTGGATTAGAAATAAAAGAGAGGAAAAAAGAAGATTGCAGAAATGGAGGAAGGAAAGGTGAGGGGCTGTGTTAGACAGAACAGGTTAGAAGAAGGAGCCAGGCGAGCCGTCAGATCTCTTGTAGGCGTTTTTTCCTGACAGCTGTAATTCTCCAGCCTACAGAATTTCATCAACGGCAGTTGCGTTTAAGCTGCGCCGTGGGGCAGCGGCTCTTTCAAGTCTTCTCCTTCTGACAGGTAGATTTATTAGTCCTGAAATTTGTACAGATCACACGTCACTCATGGCAAGCTGTCAGCGTGTCAGAGGGGCCTTCTGGCTTCCTTGAGGTGGATCTGCCCGGAAGAGGTTTTCCCTTCCTCTCTCCTCACCCATGACTTACTCAGTTCAAACACACCCATTTAAAACAGGAGAGTAAAAAGAGACGGAAACTGAAAATGCGGTTTGTCTTTTTAAAAGTGAAGACAAACTTCAGAGATCAGTAATGTTGACAGTTTGACTGACAAGTGAGAAAAAAAAAGCACTTGATAAATATAGAGGTGCAAGGTAACAGAATAATGTAGGAGAAATGGTTGGACATAGTAAATAACTACCTGTGATTCATCATTTAGTTTTAAAGAGGGAAAATAATCCTGTCATGGGGCAAATAAAAGAGCTGTGTTTCTCTGTTACCCCGCTTTAACCTCTGTGCATGCTGCTGCCCATCTCAGTGACCTCTGGCCCCTGGTTAAACTCCCAGCATGCCCTGGGGCTTGAGGTTCACGCCTGGTACTAGACCAACAAACACAGGCGAAGGTCACCCTTTCTTTGCTCTTGTTTTAAGGTCTGTTTGTGCAGAGTCTTGTTTTCACCTTTTCAACTCCCCAAACACCCTGCTGGGAGCAAAAGAAAATGAAATCTCCTGCGTCCACCTGGATCTTATTTTCTACTTTGTGTGTGTGAACATGTGCACTCTTCAGCACTATATGTGTGCTTGTGTGTAAGAGTGTGCAGCTGCTCGGGTCTTTGCGTTGTAAATGGTCAATTACACAATTTATTCCACAGATGTATTTTGTACCAAAAACTTCTCATAACTGTCTAAAATGTCTCTGTTGTGAAACAGTTTACACTCTGACAGAGGAGGTTAAGTAAAAGTGGATGCCTCAACGCAGCTAATAAGCTACGAAAGCTTCTTGGACTCTCCGGCTCTCCGTTGCCTCAAAGGTCAGCACTGTCAAGACGGTTTGCTGCAAGCGCAGATTTCCGTGTCGAAGTTCACCAAACTCAATGCAGAAAAAGTGCACAGATTTTTATATCGCCTCTGCAAATACACTGACTGAACAAATTCCCTTGACATGAACTAATTTTGTTGATGTTTTAAATGCTGGTGTTTAATGCTGCCTTTAATGCGAAGACTAGGCAAACTACAGATTTAGATTTTTTTTTAATTATAATAAAAATGTAACTAAATTGAGCCTCGGTACAAACTGCAAATTACAAGTTGTGTCACATTGTCATTATTTGCACGTGAAATGGTCTCTTTTACAGTTCTTGCTGTGTTCTCCCCTCCGGTCTGAATCACTGAAGAGCGACCCCTCCATGAAGCTGTTCCCTGCTGGTTTGAAGCTCTCAGTAAAGCTTCTGTAGTTGTTGGTTTCTTCATGCCCTCCTCAGGTAATTTAAAGTTTTCAAATTTACAGGATCTCAGCCATTGTTACCCATGAACTCACACGCACAAGGAGGCTGCTGGGGGGCTGAGCTGTGCAAAAAGGGAGCAAATTGTGAAATCTTGGGATTTCCATCTCAGATGCACATACAGAAACTGTTTTTGTTTCTATTTCTGCACTTACCATAAGTAACTCCAGAGTTACAAATACAAAATTGTGGACACACTCTGAGTGTAGCAGATGAGACACACATTGAAACCATGTGTTTCCACTCCACACTGTGACCTGGTGAAGTCTCCAAAATCCCCAGCACAAGCCCCAAGCGCCTGCCACCAAGCATAGAGTCACCGGCCCGATCAACGCCTCGCTTCAAACCAGATTTTCTACTTCCCGTGCCAAGCTGCTGCCATATCCCATTTCTCATCAGACCTTCATGGACCTAATGTGGGAATCCATTATCACACTCGTACTCTGTTTTTGCGGCTTTGCTCTGTTCTTTCTCCAGCCCCATCGACTGTCATGGATCCACAGTGTATGCCCCCGGGGGCCCCCAGCACCCTGTCTAGTCTGTGCTGCCCCAGCCCGGGGTCATCCTCTGCTTTAGTCCTGTTCACCGTTGTCAAAAGAGACAGTAGGTTCAATGTAATGGGTTCGGATTTAAATAAAAGAAGTTTTGTTGGATAGCCACACTTGATTTTTCAAGGCTTTGAATAGACGTGCTTGTGCTACAGTTACTTGACCTCTCTGTGCCCAAGTCTGTGAACAAATGCTCCTGTGTTTTGCAAATCGCCAAACTCTCAGATTCTTCTTTTACTATAGTTAACAGTTGTACCACTATACATAAATGCACCCTATATATAGTAAATCTAGCTACTGCTGTATGTTCCCATATCTTAGTGTCTTTTACACAAAGCATTTATTTCTCTCAGTGAACTCTTCACCCCAGCTGTGAACAGAAGGCTGTCATGCTAAATTATACCTGTTGTTTTGCACCCCATCTCTTTGATTGACAGACAGGCGGTAAGATCAGAAAGACACAGATTAACTTGCTGTTTATGGCCTGAAAGTTTTCCTTCCCCACTCTGCAATTAGATTATAGCTGATCTGAAACACCAGAATAGAAAAAAAAAACTTTAACTTCCTTTAGTTTGATGGCAGCTGGCAACAGACAAAAAATGGCACTGACACCATCATCCTGTGAGGAGTATGGTTGACTGGAAAGACAGAGAACATCTGTGTTGTGTGACAAGTAGATATGCAGGGTCAGGTAGGTAGGTGTGGAAGGAAACCAAGTTATAAGGACACCTGTTATTCCCCTAAATTACAAAACAAGAATTTTCTACTCAAAAGGGTATTGTCACATTTTCATAGAGGTTTTGTCAGTCAAACCTCTGGCTTAGTGGACCAATTGATGCATTTTCAAATCTATCTGTTTTAGTGTGGACACGGTGAAAGATAAAGGTCCCACATCTGCTTCATCTGCACAAAGCAAACACCTGCTGCCTCGCTGTGAGGTCTGTTGGATGGATCCCACCTTCGACCAAATCAAAGAACCATAGTAAACTGTGTTAACTGCTCCTTTGTCCAAGTGTCCTGTGCACTAGTGAGTGATTTACAACACACAGCTTTTATAAACTGAATTTATTGCGATCTGCTTGAAAAGCATAAGCTGATTAAAGTAGAGCAGCACAATGGCTCTATTGCTCGATCTAGATCAATGTTTCGTTTGATTTTGATGCCAAAGCAGCCCTGAATAAGACGGCCAACTGAATTTTGAAAACTTCATTATTCAGGAATTATTTAATGTGATTCTGCTCACTCCTTTGAACAGGACATGTGCTCACTTGCTAGCACCAAGGAGAAAGTTGTGTGTTTTGCTGTTAGCCTTTGATCACCCATCGGTGAAAAATTCAGGTAAGATAAGACAAAAGGCAAAGCTACAGCATGTATTTAAGGTGTGTTCAGACAGAAAGTGATGCACATTTTCATGTTACTTTGTTCATGTTACAGTTAGCTGTAAGTTATCTAGAAATGGACGCACCGACTATGTGTTTAGAGAGCCAAAGTCCCGATGCCATGTCCAAACTAGCCAACAACTAGATGTAGATGCGCTTTGCATTCTGGTATGTGGATGACCAAAATCAACAGTTCTTAGCAGCTACCCAAGGAGTAAACCAAGATCTGACCTTGACAAGCAATGAGGTACCTCGGTTTCTTGATATTCAGCGAGATGGTTTCATCTGCAAACAACACAAAAAAACACTGTTTAAAGGTTCAGTCAGTTGCTGACGGAGAGGGCATTTGACCAGCCGGCTGAACATGAAGTACAGAAGAAAAAAAAAATGGAGGCAACAGTCCATAAAGGTGAGAGATGATCCAAAACCCAAAACAAGGGACCTTCTCCCTAGTGTTCTCGCTTCCACCCTGGACAAAACTAAACAATGAGCGGAGTAAATGTTCTCATGTGGTTTTTAGTGATGTCTTTGATGGAAAAGAAACTGAACTAAGGGGGAAAAGCAACTGATAAGAATTAAGGGAAATCATACAGGTGGTGATTTCATGTTCCAGTCCCATTGTTATATCTAGACTAATATGACAGATGTTTTGGTACAGAAAGATCATATGTTTTAACATTACAGTAGGATATAATCCATCTATAGTGTGTGCTTTTGTTGTCTCATTCCTCTTTGACATTTGCCTCTCCCATCATCCCCTCTCATTGTGAGAGAGTCCTTGGCTCATCATGTGAAGCCTCTCTTGAGTTGAGAGACAGGCCACAGTCTTTAAATTGCTCACTCACCCTCCAGGCATGTTCCTGTGAGGATTCAGTTTTAGGGTGTGACAATGAGGATCATCTGTCTCAAATCAGCCTAACAATCATGGTTCAGTGCCCTCAGACAGACGGGTAGACAAGTTGGGCCAGACGTGCCACAGAGAGATGCTGACAATGCCATCATGGGCTGTCCCTGTCTGCGTTATCCGTCTTTATATTCCAGCCGATAAGAAGACTCTGAATTAATTACGCTACAGGAGCCTCTAAGATGCTGGATAGCTTAATGCCTTTCACATCATGGCGGTGCTGACAGAGAGATGTTCCTCCTTGTTGTTCTCACCACGGAGCTCACTTCAAAGGTTATCAACTGAAATTCCAAGACAGGAATCAGAGAGACGAGGAGGGTGAAATAGATTCGAAGAGCTTTGATGAGAGAGGCTTGCGATGAAAGAAGCTTTCAAAGCACAAAAGGCTTCTCCACTCCTGTTCTTTTTTGCTTTCTGTCCCCGCTGTCACTCTCCAAGATTCGCTGCCAGTGTCATACTTTTGCTTTGAGCTATGAACCCAAACTGGTGTTGTAGCAGGTTTCATGTACAACGCTGCACGCTTGTCTCTTTCTATCTTTACCCGTTTTCTTGTCTGCCGCTGCCGTTGTGTGCAGTCTGCGGACCATCAGCCTTTTGATATCGAGAGATGTGAGAAGCGATGAAAGGAGAAGGAAAATAAGTAAGATGTCATCTTTAATGTCAAACACCAAATGTGAAGGGGCCCTCCCCCCCCCACACTCGTCTGGCTCCTTGCTGTAACATTAGTCGTGTTGCTTGGAGCGACATCCTGTCAGGTAGAGTTTAGAGACTGACACAGTATCCAGTAACCCCTCACCAGGGTGAGTGTGAGCCAGAGAAAAACTGCGAGAGCGACAGACAGAAACGGTGAGAAAGACAAGTTGAAAGAAGAGTTGCGATTGATCGTGACAATCTGGAGCTGCTTTTGTCTCATGTGGTCCGGCTGCTGCCAAGGAGACCAGATTTGAAGTGTTTGAAAGTTGTTCCATCAGTGTTTTCACAACACAGTAACCAGGGTCTGAAGTTACCCTCTATAAAAGGATATATCACTGCTTTTTCAACATTTTAAAGTTGGTCAAATCTTCGTTTCTTACGTCATTTTAAATCTAAATAATTTATCTGCCTCTAAAGGTTCAGACTTCATGTGAGGGCAATTTTAGAGGCGGCGTGTTTGCAGACAAAGTCAATGGAAAGGCATGAGTTTTCATGAGCAGATGCAAATTCACAAATTGCAGCAATGGCGTAAAGCCACAGGAAGCTAGGTAGAGGAGGTAAGCTAAATGTTATGTGAAGCATTTAAGGTAGAACATGAAACTCCCCCGCTTGAATCAGCAGCGTTATGGATTTTGAATTCACTAACGCTCTGTTTCCTGCTTCTGACTGGTTTCTTCTCCGCTGCAACTGTGACTGAGGTGTACTGTAGTATTTTGCCAAACTCACCGACAAAACATGTTTTCTCAGAAACAAAGTTGAACTAATTCAAACTGGTGGCCTTAACATAAACCTATAGGATCGTTACGTTTTCATTTGCAATGAATTTGTAAATGGGAATACAGAATGAACAAAAAAACACTTGGACCAGTGGCTCTTCCCAGTTCACAACTCTAATGGAGAATATTAAGTGGAAATGTGAAGATAGTCGTGACGTTGATGGAAAGACGTCAGGTAACAACTATATTCTGACAGATTTTGTGGAATTATTTGAGTTTACTGAACAGATAACATGTGCATGACCCATCCGGTGTGTATGAGGAAATCTCCCTGACATATTTATAAACATGTTGAAATTAAATCACTCAAATTTGTTAACGGTGGACACCTCAGGCTGTTCACGCTGACTGAATCCATCCATCTGACATCCAGGCATCCATATCCTCTTCTTAGTCTTATCTGTGAATACTAACCCTCCTGATACACTTTTTTTTAACTGAACAGTGTTCCCTCTATCTCAGTCTAGATATTACCCGTCTGTTCTGAAATAAGTCTTTCCCTCCCTCTCTCTCTCTCTCTCTCTCTCTTGCTCTTTGTTTTCTGTTCATTTTGCTGCCTGTGCACAAACATGTCTGCTGTCTGCCTGCCTGGCAGCCAGCAGGTTTGAGGCCTATATTTAATCACCACAAGGCTTAACTCCCTCCGTCAGTGACGGCTCATTTGACGTGGCGGCCCTGGGCTCTCTCTTCCAGATTCTGTGCCAAATACAATAACTCCTCTCTTTCGTTACCCTGCTGTATGTTATAATTTCGCTATTTTTCAATGTCAGGGCCGCGCCTTTTGAAGAGTTTTTATTGAATTTCCTGCTGGACCCTGCTGCCTTGGCCATATTTTTTCCAGCCTTCACTGTTGTCACCAGACTTTCTCTGTGAAACCCTCCCCTCTTTACATTTAACAAGAAATATTTATCCTTTTATTTATTACAGTAAAACAGAAAATTAGAGCATCGTTTTATCATACAGTAAGGACAGCATTTCATTGTATGTAATAAACTAAAGATCAGTGCCCAGTATGCTGAAAAATCCCCTGCATATTTACTATTGAAGGTTCTCTTCCCATCTCCTCTGGGTAATATTATCTAACCCTCCTCAGTTACATGTGTTCACAATTCTTGAGCGTTATAAATCTTCGGCGGAGCTGTCATGAGAGTCTTGAAAGCATTAAAATGCCTGTTGTTTGACCAAATGGAAAGAGAGCAGATTCAAACAATACTTCACTCTTCCTGTCTCCGAGTTCACAGAAGTTAATGCATTTGGCAGTAGCAGATGCCGTTCTCTCTTCTGAGTTGTGTGAAAGAATGTCACCCAAGTCTAATCAAATTATGGCTGTTATAGCAGATGTCAAACCTTCACTTTAAATTTCAACCCCTCACCGCTGACTGTTTGTGCACTTTCTTGCTCCCTTATTTTTGCGATAAACCAGAGATAAGACCATGTATTGGGAGGGTGTGCTCTTCGATAATGTGTCTGCGGATCATATGGTTAAAACCAGTGTGTGTTTGTGTGTGTGTGTGTGTGTGTGTGTGTGTGTGGAAAGAAAGGCCTATGGTTTGTCTGCATGTGCGTGCGTCATCTCTTGTGACCTCTTAATATCGCATCACATGTCTGATCTTATTCTTGTCTGCCATCTGAACTCCTGTCATGTGCTCCTTTTGCCAATCTGTCACACTTAATCTGAGCGGAAAGAAAAACTTAAGAGAGCCTCCAGTGCCCCGGGAACGCTTGGGGTTGGGAGAAAAAAAGAGAGCGGAGAAACAAAGGAGAAGAAGGAGAAGAAAATCACAACGGCGTAGCATTTCAGGGGCATGAATGGCATCAATGATGCGCTGAGGGGGATAAATGGGGTGAGAGAAAAGAGGGAGAAAGATGAGAGAACAATGTGTCTGTTGTTCTTTAATCTGAAGTAAATCATCTGTCTCGCTCTCTGTCAGGTGTTGAGCTCTGCTCTCCTCACACAATGCTTCAAGGGTTTGCCCAGTACAGTGCTGTCCTAATGATTTAGTCAGGTCTCTCCCTTCATCTCATCTTCCTTTTCAGTGTCTGCTTTGGTTCATTTCTCGAGATCTGAAGCCAAAGATTTCTCCTTCTGTACACACACTTACATGCTTGTTAAGTTGATGATTGGTCATTTTTCAGCCGCAATATTTGAAGTCTAATCAACCCTCAACATTTCCTGCATTCACTTTCTCAACAGTTAGTAGAAATCATTTCTTAACTTCCAGATTTCTCACTTGGTTTGGATTTGTGTTCTTGGAAGATCATGAGAGCGGAGCGAAAGTTAAACACGTTCAGATTTAAGTCGTTTCTGTAACGCAAACCATGAGCTCGCTTTGTGTTCGTCTGCCAGATGGGACAGCTGCTCAGGGTGCAGCTCAGCTTCACTTCGCTTCTCTCTGGGTGAAAAGTTCATTTCCAAAGCGCCAAAAAATCCATGTGGGAAAGCGGCGTTACCTGTGTTCTATCAACAATGAACCTGTTGTCTCAGAATTACAAGCTTAGATTTGTTGAATCAGTGTTTTAGCAAGTGAATCTGAAATAAGAACCTCAATGTCCTAAACTATTTATGTCATGAGAAGGCAGAATTCGTTGGATCTTTGCAGACAATTTATGAGCTTAGATATTTTTCTTTCCTCAGTCAAATTAAGTTTGGATGCAAATGAAGAGGAGTCTGCTTAATTACTGTACAAACAGTTATAAACAAGAACACATAATCATATTCCTTGGGTGCTATTGCTGCATCCAGTATATGACCATCCATTGGATTTAAATTAAAGTTAAGATGAGTTAATTCACTTTCTTGCCAAGAATTAAATGAAAAGATTTATAACACTTGCATGTCTGTACAGTAAATATGAAGCTACTGCCAGCCACCAGTTAGCTTAGCTTAGCATTAAGACTGATAACAAGGGAAAACAGTTAGCCTGGCTCTGTCTGGAAATACCAGCACCTCTAAAACTCAGAAAATTTAGAGATGAGAGGTTAGGTTGTTGTATTCGTGCAAAAAATGGAGACTCAGGAAATAGACATAACTCCATGTCATTTAAAAGTTTTCATTATGCAGGACAGACCATTTTAGAATAATACAATGTTGGTAAAGGTGGAGCTAAATTCAACTATTTTATATACGGCTGTTAATTAGTGAGTTTTAGAGGTGCTGGGAGATTTCTCACCTTTCGACAGAGCCATGCTAACTCTTTCCCCTTTTCAGTCAATATGCTAAGCTAAGCGTATCTGCGTCGAACTACTCCTTAAATGCAGAATATATAAAAATGCACATAAAGAAGCATTTTTAGCATTTACAACGTTAATCTGCATCTGAAAGGTCATATCAGCGTACATTTGAGATTTCTTTCCCTTACGTTAAACAATGTCTTTCACAACTTTACAGGGACCCTCCAGTGTTGCTCCATTCAAAGCCAAATTAAATGTTTTATGAGAGGAGTTGAAGTTATGGACTTCTACAGAAACTGAGAACACATGGCAGGATGTGGAGCTGCTCTGTGTTTGACCTAAGCTATTGGCATCAGGAGCTCGCATTAACATGTCAAATTTATCCAACAGTGCTGTTGACAGAAAAGTATTGACCTCTGTCAGGGGAAGTATTGTACTCTCCTTCTTCTCCCTCTTGTCAAACACAACTGAGAGCTCTCCACAAATTGGCCATTTTCAATCGCATCTCATGACACAATTTTGCTTCCTGACTATTTTCTTTCACTTGCTGCGTTGAAAATGTCCATAATTTTAACACCCCGTGACCAGATAATGGGCGGTTCATGAGGAGAAGTCAGTCAGCTCAGACAGCAATCGAAGTCTTGTCTGTAGCACTTAATGTCCTCAGCATTTTGTCAGCATTATTGTTCTGCTCTGCACTTTGTCTAATGGATGCTGCAGCTCAGTCTGTCATGTATCATCCATCATATGTGATTCTAAGTGATGTTGTGTGTTTTATCTTAAATATTTTTTAAATCTGTCCATTTTACAAGTTATATGACACATCATGCACAAATCTGACACATTGCACATATTTGTTGTTAATTGTAAATTGTTGTTGTTCTATTGTTATTTTTATTATTATTTTTATTTTTATTTTTTTATATTGTCAGTTGTATTATTTTTCTCTATTCGTCTGTTATTCTTATATAACTTGCATTTGTTTATTACATATTTATATATTTCTACATCTATTTATGTCAGCTGTATGTCTGTCTGCGTGTAGCACCTTAACACCAAAGCAAATTCCTTGTATGTATAAAACACTACTTGGCAATAAAGCTCCTTCTGATTCTGATATTATAACGAGATTGTGTCACACTTTATAACAGTTAGACCGCAATAAGTAACTTTACTGTAATGATAGTGGACAACATGGATCGCGTTAGTTGGTGAAGTAATGTGGAAAGCGATATAACTTTGCACCAGACAACATTATCAACTGCTCGGCGTTAGCCAGCCAGCTAATGTGACTTTCTCTGTGTTTCTCCAGCTTTACTAATGCTCACTTTGTTCTTACTCGACATCATCTGAACCTGTTTGGTCTGATGGGCTTCAGCACATAAACCTTTATTGTTGTTTTGGATCCTTACGTGGAGCCTGAGTTTTGTTGTGAGCTGGTTGTTTTGTGGTGTTAGCGGACTGCATATCGTTAGCTGCCGTGTTGTCGCTGTAGTCTGAGAGAGGCTCGGGAGCGTGCACAGGGCTGAATCCGACCCGGAGACCCCACATTAAAAGCAGAATAGTGAACAATAGAAAACAATCGTGTGCTTCATTTCTAAGTGAGTTTTGAGGCCGCTGACAATAAGGCACTGAAAATTTGATTAATTTCATTGAAAAACTTACATATAGTCCCTTTAAGTAGCAATACTCCACTACAAGTAAAGGGAATGCAATCTTAAGTAAAAGTATGTAAATATTATCAGCTAAATTTAATATAAAAAATACAGTTCCAGTCAGTGTTCCACTATTATATCAGATGTTTCGGGGTTAATATTACTGGAACATGTTGCATTTTACTGCTGTAGATGTTACTAATACTGTTGGGTAGTTTAATCTACAGATCAGATCATCATATGTTTTTAGCGTTGTTGTCCTGTGAGAACTACGTGTCTCTAAAAAGTCAGAGAAACAGGCTGTTTTCAGCTTTGTGACGATGCATTTTCCAGCTGATTCAAAGGGGGTTTAAATAGTTTATTTAGCTTAAGAAATATGAGACGTTTTTCAACCCATCAGTCATTTCTTTGAGAGCTCTTTGTGTCACCAAAGAACATAAAAGTGTATTAAAGTGCTGCAAAACTGTCAAACAGCCAAAACTCCAGTCAGTATGACTTCATGTTTACTCCCCTTGTTTTTTTTTTGTAAAAAGTCAGTGAGAACAGGAAGACAACCTGAACTAAAATGCACCAACGTATAATTTTCCCCTTGCATGCTCCGGGCAAAATAAGTCGAACTACAAGTGTGAAAGCACCCTAAATCTGTGCAAAACTTTGGGGAGCTTTGACATGCAAATTTGCGCTGTTGACCAATAGCAAGCTGTCTTGACGGTGTTGGTCTCAGAGGGAACAGAAAGTTCAAAATGGAGGAAACTTTGTGTCTTATTAGCTGTTGTTGCACCATCCATTTTTTTGTAACCCTGCTGACTTGTGTCTGTTGAATAAACATGCTGTCCTCTAAGCCACCGAGCTGTGGCTCAGGAGGTAGAGTGGGTTGTCCACTTTTGACTAGAACTAGTGGTTCCTGGCTGTTTAGCTTGTTGCAGTTAGCTTGCTAGGTACAGTAGTTTACCAACTAGGCCTGGAAGTATTCCCTATGTCACCAAGCTTCTTGCACCAACTATTTCACGAAGACACACAAATGGCAACCAGGCCACTTCATCTTTCTCTTCAAAGCTGTTGCAGAGCATTGTTCACTGTAGCAAGAACACAAATACGTGGAGGTAAAGCTGGTTGAGTTAAGCAGGTTTGCTTTGAAATGTGTGTGGCTACTTTAGGACTGTGCAGCGTGTGTGTTCGTCTCTCCCCCTCTCCTGTGTGGGCGTTGATATGTTGGCCTCCTGTCGCTGAAGAACACTTTACAGAACTCCATCAAAGAGAAAACAGAAGAGCATAGAGGGAGAACCAAGTGGGGGAGGCATCAAAGGCCGATTCTCTCCACGGTTTCCACATGCAGCAACATCCCAGTGGTAACAGCTGACAAGCCCCTCTATAAACAGCCTGCTCAGATCCTGCCAGCAGGATGCACCCATTCAAAAGCATTTTGCGCCCTGGGCTTTGTTTATTGAAGTGCTGCCTGGACAGCAGGGCAGCATGAAGGGGGAAAGAGGCGGGTAGAGTCAAAATAAAGAGAGCACAGGAATTAAGAAGGGAAGAGACACAAACGTAAGGAAAGTAGGAAAAATTAGGTTGATAAAAATCTTCTTATTTGACCACAGAAATGTTTATAGAAATGGAATTAAACTTAAGTATGTTTTTATTAATATATAATCACCTAAAAATAACAACTGTTGTGTTTTTGTTACCTTAGAATGAGCCCTTTTTATCTAGAGAGGGAGCAGGTCCTATCACCTTGTGAGTCCACCTTGTTGCTACGCCATGTTTCGACAGTAGCCCTAAACGGACAAACCAATCACTGGCTCTACACACGACCTTTCGTGTTTTTCACAAATTTAGCAGCCACCATAGGTTCTGTTACGTGATTGGAACGGCAGGATGAGGGTTGGGATTTCCGATTGGTTGCAAACTGCAACCTCACTGCTAGATGCCAATAAATCCTACAAACTGGTCCATTAAAATGGCTACAATAAAAACAAAAAGATAAATTAATGTACGTGTTATGCAGGATTAAACGAGTGAACACAGCACACCGAGACAGGGAACTAGAGCAATGAAGGATTTATTGACACAACTTACTTATGAGTGAGTGGGAAGCTGAGTATCTAGATCAGGGGAGAGCTGGGGTTGAGTTGTGTGCCAGAGGAGACAACAGGAGTGGGGTGGAGACAGGAGTCGGGTCCAGACGGTGAGTACTGCAAGGCACAAGAAACAGGAATAAGCAAAGTGCTAATCAATCAAAGAGACTACAAGGCTGGAGCGGGACTAAATGTGCAGCTGAGTCCATGATTTGGCGGCGTGGTAGAGTTGAAGCCCGGTACATGAACTACCAGCTCCTTACCGGACACCCACACACCACATCCCACTACTTTAATCAAGAACATATAGAGGGAGAGAGAGAGTTACTCCCAACTAGGGGGAATCAGGGACCATGCCTGTGTGAAATGACAATGTGAAAACAATGTGGAAGGAGTTGTTTGTTGTGGTGAAACTATAGCGTTGTTTTCGGCCGCAGCAGGCAGCTGTTTACAGAGAAAAAGCTCCAACCAACTGTACACTACCTGCGCAGCACCAAACAGCAGACAAACACAGTTAGAGACTAGCTGGTGAACATAGTGGAGCATTTAGTAGCTGAAGAGACAGATTATCCCCTCAGGAGTTGGCAGAGACCAAAAACAGAGCAAAAAGAGGTTAAATATCAGACCTACATTCATCAGGTGACGCAAACATGACACAAAGGTTCGCACTGCAGGCCGTTGTGCTCAATTCCACAGGTCCAGGTAAAATCCAGATTTTTGAATTGACTGTTCATATAATTTTTTGGATGTGGCCCATATCAGACTCAAGCATGAACTGGTCCTCATGCGCAAAAGAATATGGCGTCACGCAGCTCTCAACCGTACAGATATAACACGGAGACCACAGAAGTTAGCTCATACTTGCTAACCATCCCAATTTTTACAAGAAACTTTTTAATTTGAATCTCCCAGTTTCCTCATGATTTATTCCAAATGTTCGCAACTTTGTGTCCTTTTCATCACATTCATTACAATTTCCGGTGCCACAAGTCTCTTTCTCTACTATTTCCGCTCGTACAAGTAGCGTGCACATGACGCAGAATTGTGACGACGGTCGCTCTAGATTGATGTCAGCGTCGCAGGACTTCCCCTCTGCCTGTCCAGACTGAGTTTGCATTTAAAAAAAATCTGACCTGTATCTAATTTGGACCACATATGAAAGTGGTCCAAATCCAAAGTGGAAAAGGTCAGATTCCCTGTGACGGTCCGCTTGTTATAAAAAAAATTTGGGTCACTTTGGCCTGCAGTGTGAACGCAGACCTTTAAGTGCTGGATGTTTAAATAAAAAACTTTTTGTTCAACCTGAAAGTTGATGTCAATGTTGACAGCTTTTTTTTTGTGGCCCAAAAAAATCTATTTAAATATGACAATTTACATTTGTGCTTCCTCATCCCTCCCCAGCATTTGTGTCTTCCTTATCTAAACTATCTTACAAACACAATGACAGATTGTTAATCTTTTCCTTCATCACCTCTTCTTCTCACGCTGTTTGATGTTGCCTATTTGTAACACAGCTGAAAGGATGGGAAGATTTTTAAATATTGGCTGTCACCCCTACCAATGATCTCCAGTGAAACAGACAATGTTTTCTTGTAAAGAGAGCTGGAGACGTCTTTTCCAGATGTCTCTATGATCAGTTGAGTCTAAATAGCACAAAAAAGCCTGTGCTTCATTTCACCCCCCATGAGTGAAAGGTGTGACTTAGCTTACACTTCTTCCCCTCATCCTCTACACATGAAAGGTGTTATTCAAAAATGTGCTTTCCAGTTTTAAGCAATACCTCCACTCGGTGTGTCAACAGATTCTGCTCTCAGGTTTATTTTCATTTCTCAACCTCCTCCTCTGTCCTTGTGTGTCTTTCTTTTGTCGGGGCACGCTCCATGTCTTTGTTTTGCCTCGGGATGGGTGGTTGAGCAAGAGGAAAAGGACAAGCAGCTCACGAACAAGGAGTAAAATATGGGAAGTGGAAAAACAGACAAACGGGGGGCGTGCTCCTACAAATTCCACTTCTTATTACAACTTCCACTTTCCCTCAAAAAGATCCCCAAAATTAAACCTTTAACCAGTCGTCCGGCCCCGCTGAGCCTACTGCGTCTGTGTGTGTCTGTCACACTTCAAAGATCAAAACAGCGAAAATGAGAGTTGCATTCCTCTCAGGTGACGACAGTGATAATCTGCAGGCAGTCTGGATTCACCTGAGCGTAGATGACAAGGGTGGAGTGACACACTGACACATACTAACACACATTACCTGAAACCCTCCAATTCACCTCAGGCCCTGTGTTGAAGAAAAAAATGTGGGTCATGTGTGAAGACTACAAAGTCTGTCTTGCCACACACACACACACACACACATGTGCACAAATCTCTGCATCTACAGCCCTAATCCTCCCTGTCAGACTTTGACAGTATGATGGACAGATAGGGAGGGGGGAAGTAGCGTTCAGTGTTAAGTGGCAGGGTGACAGCAAAATGACAGTACTTAGGCAACACACACAAAGCGGTGGCAAAACAATAATCACACAATCCCTTCACACCCTTTACTGGTAGCATCTCAGCAATGTAGACTGACTCAGAGAAAGGAAAAATAAATCTCAATATGCTGGTAAATCAGTTGTTTCCTATATCAATAAAAAATAAAGAAATAAATAAGCTGTAGTTACACATAGAAGCCTGTTTCTGCCAAGAAAAGAAGAAAAAAGATTTAAAGTTAAGCTGATAAAGATAAATATACTCATGCTAAGCCAAAATAAAGATATAAAGTCAAAAGTATGAGATAGTAAATCAAGCTTTTGACTTACTAAATCATAATTATGAATTAAGCTATAATAAGCCAAACTTTTTTACGTACTAAATCAAAATTATGAGACAGTAAGTCAAAGCGCTGACAAAGTATTATAATTTCCTGATGACTCGTAATTGGGACTTTGTCAAGCTTTTGACTTATCATCTCATTATTCTGACTGAGTAAGTCAATGTTGTGACTTACCTCATAATTGAGTCAAATTAATTAACTTAGTGAGTCAAAATTTGACCTAGTATCTCATAATTATAACTCATTAAATCAGAACTTTATCACCGGCTGCATGTGGTGTCAGAATAATCTAATTTACCTCGACAACCCAGCTGTGAGCTAACGTTAACATAGCCCCCCTTATTAGCTAGGCTCTTTGACTGCTTGATAATAACGTTTTTAAGGTGGATCTCCTCACTGACAGCTTTATGTTGTGTGCAGCGGTGTTCATGAGGGAGAGAGGGAGCGAGCGAGTGAGATGAGGTGCTGCGCAAATACGTGCTCTGCACGCAGCTCTGCAATCAAATACAATTTTAAGTAGCCAGGCCTAGTAAAAAAATCATTAATAGTAAAATCATTATGTGGTGTTGTCGTTGATACTGGGGGGGACCGCGATAAATAAATCTAGAGGGATAAACGTGCTCCGGCTTTGATAGTTAGGAGCAATGTGAGTGCAGGCCAGCAGGGGGAGTGGGGAGGGGGACAATCGTGCTCGGGCACGGTACAAGGCAACCAGGACTAGTGTGAGTATATATAAACATAGTCATAAGGGAGTCCTGTATAGCACAAGTAAAACACAATTTTTCAACCATGAGTTGAAAAACAAGTTAAAATACAATATAATACAAATTTACACAAAATGTACAAAATATTTATATAGTGTGACTTAGTAAGTGAATATTTTGAGTTGGTATCATAATTTTGAGTTAGCGTCTCATAAATTAGCATGTATATGTGAGTTGACTCCTTTCACATTGCCAGTAAACGAGTTTACTGTTTTTTTCTGATGCGTCGAGTTTGTGACATTGAACGCAGTTAAACAAGGTTAGTAAACAGAAGAAATCAGCGTGGAGGCCAGTGACAATGTTACGTGGTTGCTGTGTGTAGCCTGTAAACGGTGTAGTCGCTCTGTTTCTGGATAGCACCATGCTGTTCAGGTGACAGGTGTCTTTACAGTGTTTGTGTGCATAGCATGCTAATACCGCATAAAAATTTGAATGAGACGTTTATAGACATTCACAGACAGAAACATATAGAAGACTCACACCAGAAAAGGGATGATAATGTTTACATCACTGCTGATAAATGCCTGTGACTGTTGCAGTCATTTGACCCGGGAGTGAATGCATATTGTACCCTTTCACACTGAAGACAAAAGCCAGATGTTAGTGGGTGTTAGTGTTTTGTTGTCCAGTTTAAATGGGGCTATTTTATCTCATCTCCTTATTAAGTCATAATCTCAACTAGCTTTTTTATATCATGTCTAACTTTTTGTCTTTTGCCTTTACTGGCAGAAATAGGCTTCCATATACACCTTAAAAAAACCTTCAAACAACTGATTTTGCGGATCACTGTTGTCCCAACTGCGAGTCATTTCCTGGAACCGCTAGCCAACTGGGAATGATAAAACCTTTAACGATTCCTGTAAAGCACCAGTGCTGGGAGTCACCGCTCCCTAATACCTTGTGTACTCTCCACATAGGCTGATGTGCCAGAGGCAACACCCTCATTTGTCACTCTGTCAGAAAGATGGCTGCGGCACTGGTGCTGGTGGGGATATAAAAGAAGGCTAGATCCCTGGATGGAGCAGTCTGGAACAAGTGGTGCCTCTGTTTAAGGGAGGAACACAGAAATGGCCAGTCATGAGATTGGCAGAATATAAATTTGCAAGATCAAAGGTCAAAACGAGGATACTTGGTTGGTAGTTACAGTTGGTGAGGTCAACAGTAAAATTAGAGGAATGTAAGTTTCCTACTCGCTTACAATAGGTCTTGTGTCCCTTTCCTTCGTGTGGTATCATGCAGTGCTACTTTATGTCGACTGCTCAATGTTTCTGTGAATGTGATATTTTTAATAATGAGATTATTGTCAGGACAGAAAAAATAAGGCAACACACACCTCTCTTGTGTATCTTGCTTTTCCCCCCTCCCCTGCCATCAACGCCTCTCTTCCTGCCAAATCATTTCTACCATATCCATTTTGATACGACATCACAGCGCCGCGCAAAGTGAAGATAATCCTTGACATTTTTATCATTCACCCCCCTTTTATTTAGTCTGCGCTCTGCGTTGCCTGTCTTGTTTGCTGATAAAATCTGCCAGGCGATGCAAGCCTTGGCGGATCACACATCAAAAAGGTCCGTTTCCCCCCGCAGGGCGACGAAGTGTCAAAATAATATTCCTCTGTTTGCTCTGGGTGGCAGCTTAATTTAAAAAACTTCATTTGATGATTTTAGCCATTTACATGTTGTTCTAGGCTGACTGTAATGTGTGGATCCCCTGCTATTCTGATTTACTACATGGAAAATATGATATTAAAAACTTTGAAAGATAATAAATAATAAATATAATAATATTTTTCACAGTCAGTATAAAAACAGTCCAAAAGCAAGTTGGAGTAGATATTCTTCACAGGTTGGGGGGGTTGTTAAATAGCTGTGGAAGCCCAGTCCTATCAAGAAAATAATCCAAAAAATAATAAAAAGCAAATAAAAAAACAATGTAAAAATTTAAATGAAAAGAGAAAAAAAACTGAGTCACTTGAGTCAACACTAGCAGCCCTGTATGGAGGACCACTAGTATCATGTAAATGCAATCAATATTAACTGATGTCTCATTGGCCAATTAAGGCAGAAACTGATTTTTACAAATTATTATAATAATTCATCATCGCTTAAATTATTTTGTATTTCAATAATGGACATTTATTGATAAAGTTAAGGACTATTAAAGTAATGTATATGTTAATGTTTTAATGCATCAATAAAAAGGTCCAATTAAAAATGGGTTTAGAAAACTATAAACATAAAACTGTCAATAATTTTATAAATTAAAAATCGAGTAATTAATCTCTAAATAATGGAATTTCACTGTTAGCTTGTAAATTATAAATAACATGTGCAATAATAAAATTATATTTTGTTTTACATTGTTTCTTTTGTTTTTGCTTTTAGCATTTACGTGACCCTCTTGTCCTTGCCACGGTAAAACGCGGTAAAACAATAAAAGATTTGTATGTAATCAACTCTCTAATTGGCTATAGAGCTCAAAACTTTGACTTACTATAATTAAGACTTAACATGTGTATTTTAACTTTTAGCATCCATGTGCCAGTTTATGGTTTACCATTTACAATGTGTGCTTCCATGGGAGCTGCCATTGTTGTATGACGTCATTCGCCTGCTAGGGGTACAAATTATTTCTACGAGTTCACAAGTAGGAAATCCGACTTCAGGTGGCGTTCCATGGTACTTTTTGTAGTTGGAGGTTGGAAATTTCCCAGTTTTGAGTTGCCTGGAACGCAGCATCAGTTCCTGTCTTTGTATTTTCCTTTTGATTGATGGCACCTGTCTCATTTACCTAATGTGTTCCACCTGTGACTTTGGTTCTTATTGTTTTTGGATTTGAGTTTCGCTGGACTGCCTGCCTCCCATTTTCCTGCACGTAACCATCACAAGTTCAAATAAATATCACTGACTGTACCTACTCGGCCTCAGCCTGTGTCAGTGTCTGGCCCAAATCCCTGTTTCGAGTGTCTATGCTTGACATAATCTAACAGGTATTGTAACCGAGCAACCTGTGTTCAAGATAAGACCAAACTTTTCTATGGATGTCAGTTCTACCGCCACAACAAAGCCTAAAATGTGGCTTTGTTCTGAGCCTAGCTGATTGCAATATATTGTAGAACCATGTAGAACGCATATTGTAAAATGGACAATACTGCTGAAAAAATGAAAGTCAATAAAACTTTGAGCGTACAGTTAAAAATGTGCACAACAAATATTAGACTGATGGGTCTAGTAGTATGTGAGATTAGCTGCGGACAGATACATTCACTCAGTAAAATATATGAGTGTCCGGAGTGACTGTTAACTGACTGTGACTAGGCTTACAGTGTGAGACGACATAAAGAAGGAGAAAAAACTGGGGGGTAAAAAAGATATGTGGCCAAAAATCCTTTCAGAGCCTATGTTATGACATTCTGACTTGATGATTAATCTCATCTGTCCATGTTAATACAAAAAAAGCTTCTTTATCTAAGAAAACACTATAGTTTTAGGCCACTGTTTTCCAACATTCAGGGCTTTCCTGTAATAAGGCAGAAGTTTTTCCCAACTGGTTCAGTGGAATGAAGAGCCTGGGCCAGGCCATGGTTTTGATTTTAACAGCAGTGAGCACAAACACTATAAATTTACAGTCACAAGAGAGAGTTTTTTAATAGGAACTCAACTTTGCAAAGGCAGTAACTCTCCAAGTCTTACTTTCCCTCTCTGAAATGCTCCCACTGTTTGCTGAGGTAGCTGAGGCAGCTGGCAGTGCTCAGTACTCAGCCTGACAAGGTGCTTTGAAATACCAATCACTGAGTTTATACAACAGGGAGGGCTTGTAAATGTGTCGAGTGGGGAAATATACAATGCCATACTTCCATTTCCTCTGGTAAAGAAAGAGAGTTATGGTCTCAGCAGTGTGTACACCTTACAGGTGATATAATATATGCTCAGTCTTGTTCTGAAACCCATTTATCTTGGACAGTGGAGCAAAGCGCTTTTAGTTCTGATTCTCGTGACAATTTGCTGTAACCTCACCAACACCACCCACATGTATTTACAAATGTACATGGATACATAAGATACTTGAAACCTGCGCAGGCTGGATGTGGCTGTGCTGTGAGCAATTTATAGCACCATTTGGCTGGAAGTGAAGGGGAAAACTTGCACATTTACCCACAAAATACAACCTAAAGTTAAGTGTTTTTATCACACGTATAAGGGTTCTCATTTCTAACCAGCAACCATTAGTTTTTGTTCTGCTGAAATGTTGCTAGAATGTTTTTTTTCCCCGTTTAGCTAGCTTGCTAATTAACATAGCTCCATAAGATGGTTGATAACGCTATTTCTGGTTGACACTCTAAGGCGCTAACCTCGTTAAAGAGTCTTATATATGAACCTCATGGCTACATATATTATATATTGCTAAAAGAATGAGGCTAAACATGACACCTTAAAGCAGCAGTCAGTAACAATTGAACATACAACGCAAAACCTTTTGCGTCTCTCGCTGCTGCTCTCCACTAAGCCCGCCCACTGAACCCACAAGCAGGAGCGGTTTCAAAAACTCTTTGCAGCAAGAGCCTAGCCAAGACCCCAGTCCCTCTCGCTGCGCTCATCTTCCTAAAGATGCCCCTCCAACACTTTAGAGCCCAGGTCAGAGTGCCCCAGGTTTCAAAGACAGCTAGCACGTCTAACAGCAGGATGAGAGGATAATATTATATAGCTGCAGTACCGGAGGCTGTAGTTTCAGGATCCCGGCAATCCTGGGACCGCAGTTCTAGGACTGTAGTTCTTTTGCGACAGCGCCATCAAGTAAACAAGGGTCCTAGAAATGCAGTTCCAGTCCTAGGATTGTGGTCCTGAAACTGCAGCCTCCGGTACTGCAGCTACATACTACTCTGAGAGGCTAGTACACCATTGTCCCCCCTCAAATATTATTCCCAACTCTTTGCCATCATGCCTCTTTGATACTCGTTCCAATTCCATGTAAGTAGCCTGCTGATTACTTTTACCAACATGATTTGGTTGATAATGTCTCTGGCGGACTTGTTTTAAAATGAAAACCCCATAAAATTGTCTTAAATAACATGGCTACATACATGAAATAATGCTAAAAGACTGGGAGTAGAGCTACAGGTCCTAGGGAAGATGTTAGCTTTCTGTTTAGATGCTAACTGTAGGAAAACATGCTTGGACAAGCAACTCAGAAGTTATATTTATGCTTTATTGTTTGTCATTTCACATATTGGTCTATGTTTCACTTTTACAAGGGAAATGGTTGGGGTTATGGGTTTAAGAATATGCACTGTGAGTTTGGCAAACATAAGACTATCTTGGGTAATAATGAATATTGCTGGAGTGTTAACTTCCCCAAATCCAATACAAAGCTAAAACTCTGAAATAGCATATTGGCTCCTACACAGTGATGGAGTACTAAACAAACAACAAAACAATACTGTGTAAAGTTAGTTATGCTCCTTGGCAGTAACACTAGGTTTTTGCTAGTAAGCATGCCAGCTAAGCTAGTAATGCTAACGTTTGCATCATATAGTCACACAATCCCAGCACAATAGGAAGAACAAGAAAACCTCAAGTATTTCCAGCTTTGGGAGAGTTCACATATTTCCAAGACTCCTGTTGCTAGTCTTAACATAATTTAAACAGCCTAAATTATGTTTATTTGCAGTGTTTATGCTTGGAATGGTTAACAAAGTGAAACCAGAGTCAAATAAACTGTGCTAAATTGATATTAATGTTAATATTGGTTTTTCTTTGGGTGTAACTGCCAGATTGTATTTATTTACCAACTGAATAACACATTAAAGTGTAATCTTTTTACCAGATGTGTCTCTGAGCAAAAGTTATCAATACCCCTGCCAATGATCTGAGTTACACTCTAAGGAAGAAAATAACTGAGTCAACATCCCATGCGGATATGAGTAACCGAGAGTGAAATAGCAGGAGTTGAACAGTGGAAAGAGTAATACACACTTCAAATATATCAGGCCTAATCTGTATTTATGATTCTGTGGAAAATCATGACATTATCTCACCCTCTAAAGTTTGTTGTACATTTGGAGCTGGATGGGAAACTGTCCTACTTCAGCAAGAAATCTGAGGTCAGCGCAGAAAATATTTCACAGCGTGTCAGACCGCTATGCACAGGGTGAATAATGCTCAACATGACACTGTAATGCTTGTTCAGGTGAAAAACGGTTCCCTCCGCAACTTTCTGGGGCAGCGGTAATAATATTCCATCCAAGGGTGTGTGTGTGTCTGTGAAATATGGCGCTATTTCACATTCATGTATTCATCCTGGAGCGATAAATTAGACCTGCAGACGTTTCAATCTAACTTCCTAAATAGAGCACTTTGTCATCACAAACTAAAGGGGAGGTATGTTGGGTGATCAACAGAATAATTTATGACCTTTTTACATGTTGAGCATCAGGAACAGGGTGACACACATGATCTTCAGAATTAGCCCTACAATAAATAATCACCATGCACAACAGGAAGACAAAATACTGTTTTAATTTGAAATAATTCCTCATTGTCTCCAGCTCTCTGATGCACTACATTGCAGCTGAGCTGTAACACAAACTGCATCCTTTATCTTGATCTCTGCAGTCACATATCATGCATAAAATGAATTCAACTGGTGGAGCCGGGTGACGATCAATTGTTTGAAGTGACACGGCTGATAGGTGTTGATTTACTTACGCAATAATGGCCTTTTAATTGAGCTCTCCGTCCTTTGTAACATCAAAGCCTGACAAGTGGTTTGACAACAGTGCTTGAAAGCCTTTGACAGGCACAACATGGCCGCCCTCATCCCTCTCAGCTTCCTTTAGCTGTCAAGACTGCACACAAGATTGAAACTGGACACCTTTGCCTAAGGGATGTAGTGTATATCCAACAGAATTTGAAATTAAAGTGGTTATCCCTTCAGAAATACACACACAGTAACTGCAGGGCAGTTTAATTTTATTCAGCTCTACATTAGAAAAAAAAATGTGCAACATTCGTGCTCCAGGTTTGATTTATTTGCAAAGACAGAAATACAAATAAAGAAAGCAATCTCATTTACCACCTTCCAGTGTTGCCATAGTCTGTTTAACCACAAGTCAAGTGTTATGACAGACTTTGTCTGCTTTGCTGGCATGTCTTGAGGGAGAGCAGAGGAGGCGTGTGGTGTACGCTGAGCGATGACAGATGTGGGACGAACGCTGAAATGCATCTCTCCCTTCTGCAATGGTGTGTTTTGGGTTGAAGTGGTTGCTGCTGACCGGCGATTATGCGGCAGAAACACAGCTTATGTTTGATGTAGCTCACATTTGGGTTTCTAAATGGTGCGTGGATTCATTCCTGACATTTATGAATGAGGGTTGCGCTGAGGGTTAAGTAAATAAAGGCATCAAAGGGGGAGCATGCGAGGAGCAAAGAGTCGCCTCCGCTGCTTCCTCTTGCCTTCTTTCATTTTTTGACCCTCTGTTGCTCTGTTTAAATAACTCACAGGGTTTTCTGTCAATGTAACTTATTGAATAAGGTGAATCAATGCGCAACATAGATCCATTGCTGTGTTACAGCTATCTGCCTTTTCTTTGATTTTATAGACAGGTTCAGGATTAATGGGTATCCAGTATGAGAGCAATTGACTTCTCGCCCTCTTTCTCATTATTAAAACAGGGAATCTGTACGAAATACAAAATGGCTCTAAGAGGACACATTTAGCACTCAACAGACATCCATTTCACAGACTGTGTGATATTGATTCCTTCGTTAGTATGGGACCCTACAGTGTTGTGAAGTGGCATTTATAATATATCCAACACGTCCTCTTACCTATACGACAAAATAGGCTGATTGTCAAGTGTCCTAAAATGGTGTAAGTTAATTTTCCAAAAGGAATGTGTTTGAAAGTACAACAACATAAATTACATACGAGTTTAGATTCAGGCGTTCCCGACTTTTAGTACACTCCGTAAGTCACGTGCGTTTAACACTCAGTAAACATTGTGAAACGGCGGTAGTTTTGTTACATTTAGGTAACAAAACCACTTGGTAAGGTTTAGGTAAACATTGTGGTTTGGGTTCAGATAAGTACATTACTTAATTCATGTGACATAAGTCATCTACAAAACATTTTTTAAACTTGAATCATTTCAACTTGGACTTTCCCACAGCAAAAAGCTTTTATTTGATTAGTTTTATGTCCTCACTCAAGATGTGTTGTTGTCATAACCCTTTCATAATATCTTTTCTCCCAAACCATGTGAGTAAGATGGACATCAGCTTAAGATAAATCTGTGGCATAAGTCCTGACTAATGTGATAAGCCTCCTCTTTGCATCTGTTGAAGGGAAATCAATGGTAAATGATTGCCTAGCTACTGTGTGGCGTGAAGGCTACAGGGAGCAATGGAAAGGTTTGTTTAGCGCCTCCAGGGCTGCGCAGTCACAATCAATTTCCCCGCAGCAGTCAAGAAAAGGTCCACTAGATTTCTCAAATACCCTGAAATTGGAAAAAGTCATTTTTGCAAGAGTGGATGTCATGTTTCTATACTGTCAAGCTTTCCATTCTAACATAGCACATAGTTTAGCCAGTTTTTTTGCTCAAAAACACATTTTTCTTTTTAAATAATGGGTCCTTTATATCAGACAAAGGTAAAACAGACTTCTCATTTCTGAGGCTAATATAAAGAGTACTGCTGTTACTAACCTGTGCACATCACTTCAACAAGGTATAAATGGTCGACAATCCTGTCCTGGCAGCCACACTAGCCTTTCATGTAAAGCTTTATTTTATCAGGTGGGTAGAAATAAAATGTTATTCAAACAAAAAGGTGCATTAAAACAATGTATGTTTCACCTATAAAACAGTTACAACAAGAATCTTTTTTTTAATGTTCCAACCTTTTTATTTTAGAGTACACGGTAGCCAGCAGGCAGCTCAGATTTGTTGGAATAAGATCCTCTACAAAAAGCCAAATCTAGAGGGGTGTGAAAAAACATCTTTGATGTCAGATGAAATTTCACTGAACAGCACAGTACAATCTGATTGCAGGCTGGCATTCTCTGGCAGCCTGATCTCTCTGGATCATTCCACCCACAGGACATGCAAAGTGCATCTGTGCTACTAAGAAAGTGTGTGATTTTGTGTGTCTGTGCACTTGTCTGTGTGTGTACAAACAAGCTGATGATTTAAATATTTGAGGGAAACATAATTAGACAGGTGGACAGACATAATCACTGGACAAATTCTAGGCATTCAGCAAGTTGATAAATGCAAGTATGTGTAGAATATTTGGATTATTTTGATGCGGGATCATTAGCTCTAACAATCTGTGACAGAATTGGTGAAATTTTGTTTAATAATCATGCTGATGTTAATATTTGTTGAAAATTCACCAAACCTCCCCTGAACAGCAACTGAGTTTTGGGGAATGGATTATGTGTTTATCTGCTCTCAGAAGGCCTGCTAACGTTAGCATGTACAGTACTACAGTAGTGACCTATCAACGCATCCAAAGCAACGGGGATATGATGCCATGTGTTCAGAAAAATCCCCATTCAGGACCGGACCATCCACTGAGTTAAGGCTAATGTGTGTAGCTCTGTCCACAGCTGTTGCGTGAGAAAGTGTCACGTTTGCCCAAACTCATCTTAGTCCTCATACTCTAGTATGCCATCAATCCAAATGAATACAATTTAGATTTTTCATTCTGTACCATACTAGGTCTACCATGAAATGCAAATACAATGCTACTCTTTATTTACATGTCTTCTACAAGGACCATGTACTGAAGATACTGAGTTTTTGCTGGCTGGTACATGTAGCTTTATCCCCTTTTTATCTTTCGTCTTATCTGCTTTTAGCACAATATAATTCATGTAGCAAGCAAACACACATTTAGGACCCATTTATAGGGTTGTCTTTAAACAAATCAGCTGGAACAATTAAAAAATCAGCTGTATAAGTTAGCATTAACTAACTAGCTACAGCTGGTAAAACCTGCTAACTACATCCTCATTTCAGCCAACATTGTCACCTTGTTGTCAGCTACAAATGAGAAGTCTGCTTCTGTTTTGTGTGCAATCAAAGACCTTTTATTTCAAATATCACTACAAATTTTGAGTGCCAACTGGCACAGTTATTGTTGTAAACTACAAGAATGGAAAGCTTGACAGGCATTTGGCAAAGTGTCAATGGTTTTTTGAAGGAGCGTTTCTGGAAACAGCTTGAAAAGGCTTTTTGTCTCATTTTAGAATTAAAATACCAAAATGTGCAGTAAGGACACATTCGATGGTTAGAGTTCTATGTCTAATCCATCTCCACAGGTTTATGAAACGCCACATCAAAGAGAAAAATTAATACACTATCAATCACTCTTTGCCTTTTAGCACAGTACAAACACAATTTATGGCATGCTGTCATAGTGGAAGTATTTAAGACCGGTTTTAGTCCATCTCTCAAATTTTGTTCCATTGTTTTGCCATGTGTTGCTTCTTTGATTATGTTTTTAAAGATAAGGGAACAAAAGGAAACCCGTCTTAAATGAAGCAATAACAGGAAACTGTAATCACTCAGACAATGTGCCACTGCTTGTTAATGACCATACTTCAAGGCAAGTCACAAGAAGTTAAAAAGAAGACGCTATTGTTTATTGTGGCTTCTTGCTCAGTGTTTGACCTTCTTTGGCTTCTCTTCTGCTCTCCCTACTTGTGTCTCAGTCTTTCCTCTCTTCTCCCACAGACCTTTTCTCCTGCTAATGTTCCTCTTCCTGAACACATCCACACCTGCACGCTGTATCACTTCTGCTGGGAGTTTCCAAACCAAGATCCCAGGAAAAACTTATGTTTGTAGTTACTGTAAATGGGTAAACACAGTGAATCCTGCTCCTGAGCTGGATTTTCATATGTATCCAACACTGGTCAACATTGGTATGAGTATATAATTACAAAAGGCAACTTCTAACCCTCTGAGCAATAACTTGTGTTTTTCAAGAGCACAAAGATGTTTGATCTTGTATGTAACGAAGGGCGAAAGCAGTCACCCTACCCGGATTCAAACCTGGGTCTACAAGGTACTAAACATGCAACTTGACCGCAATACCAAAGAGCCAGACTCGTTGGTATGGCAGTCACAGCACATACTCAACCGTAGTGACAGTACACCATCACAATGTACAGTATACTTTTTATGACTGGATAAAGAAAATAAAGTAAAAATACAAAGTAAACACAGGTATGTGCTCACTGTTCACCGTTTTGACTTTCAGGAGTTTTGTGTGAATCTGTGGTTTAGTACTTATGAAGAACCACTAGCCTGATATTAACAACAGTTGAATATGTGTTCATCAATCAACACCATGATCCAGCATGGTGGCCCAGTAGATAGCAATGTGGCCTCACACCAAGAAGGTCCTGGGTCTTGGCCATTGTGGAGAGGTTGGAGTCTGTTTGCTCTGTGAGAGCCGGAATTCTTACTGGTTGGTAGGTGATCTTGAAATAAAATGCAAATTAAGTATGCTAATAAAACCGCTAGCAGCACGGCTAACTGACCGAGCTAACTAACCACAGATACAGGCAGATAGGCTCCAGTTAGCTGTTTAGCAAAAAGTAAAGTTATCCATCAATAAGCTCTGTGTGAATAATTCTAATATTTCTCAATCAAATATGACCCAGTTTCACCACAATCAATGAGAAAAGTTGTGTTTTTGTACAATAAGCAGTGGGGAAACTCTTAATATCATCAAGAATACCAACAAAACAGATTTTTTGTCATTGATGGGCCAGACATATCATAGCATATCATATAAAAACATTCAAACATGGATTTTGATTTCATGGGAATGGAAGATTTTGGACATGTTTCTCTAATTATACAAACGCATTATTGAAACTCAAAGTAATCCAAAAGTAACTAAAAGTAATCAGGATCCATTACTTTTATTTTGTGGTACTTGGATTACATTACTAATTACATTTTATAACAAGTAATCTTTTAATTGTACTGGATTACATTTTAAAAGTAATCCTCCCAACCCTGGACTCCAACACAAACTCCAACATGAACTCCACTGAAGGACAAAACAACAGTAAAGGTTTATGTGCTGAAGCCTCTCAGGCCAAAGAGAATCAGATGATGTCAACATCAATATCAGAAAGGCTGGAGTCACGAGAGAGTCACGTTAGCTCGCCATTTAATGCCGAGCAGTTGCCAATGTTATTGGGTGCATTGCAATATATAATATGTAACGTTATGGCTTTCCACATTACTTCCAGCTAACGAGATTCATATATCCTGTGTACCACCAGTATTATGTCAAAGTGTTGATTTAGCCTGCAAGACAGAATGTAAGCATTAATGATTGGTATCAAGAATAACTGGTATCCATATGCGGTTATTATACTTTGCACATTGCATTTAGCAATAACAAATTACAGCACCGTGGCTAGATAATTTCAGCTGTATTCACTATATTTATTATGTTTTTATGTAGGGAGAATTTAACAAGCAACCCTTAATCTACTAATCATTTTATTTTACACAAATACTTTATCTTGGCCAAATTATTTTAGATACAGATCTGCAGTTTCATGTAAGAGAGAAAAATTCTTTGACTTTACACTGATTTGAACAGTGATGTATTGATTCATTCATGTATTTTTTTAATTGTTTAATGCACTTTGTAGATCCGTGCCTGTACACTAACAAGGACTCTACTGTGCCAGCACTTGATAAGGAAAACCACAGCTCCTGCTGTTTCTGTTTTCCCCCAGTGCTCTCTCTTCTACAGTGGTGCAGAGTGTGACCTTGTTTCCTGATGAGATGGTGCTCCCACTCTCCGCTTCTTATCACAAATGGGACAGTGATGGATGGCTGAGAGTAGCTGTTCTCCTGTTTAGGGCATGAGGTCAAGGCAACAGTTACTTTAGCCAAATGTTTTTATTAAAAGGGACCTATAGTGCTGATTTCAGATCATTAACAAGGCCTGTAAGCATTGTAAAAAAAATAAAAAAGACATAAAAATAAACTGCTTGTTAGTAAAGAAGCCATTGACAAAACTGTATTTTTGCGTAAGTATTTATTTATGACCCTTTCTTTATATTTACATGTGAACCATTGCTTTTGAAGATTAAGGAGGACCCTGCAAGATATGTACAAATATCTGTCAGCTAATTCACATTATGCAGCCTTTTGCCCACAGGTTATGAGGGATTAGGAATGATTTTGCACTCAATTGAGGCTGCAAAGGATTCAGAGAATCAAAGCCCCTCAGACTGAGACTATTTTAGGCTGCTGCTAATAGTTCTTGTCAGCCGTAATTTTTAAGTACTTTAACCAATTCATTGTATAATTAGGTTAACAAAATTAGCTCATTGCAAAGTCAGTCAGCAGGCTGTAATGCAATAAAGTTATTAACATTCCAGATTTATAGAACCATTAATATAGAGGCGATCTGTCTATTTCAAATTTTTCTTCCCTGGTAAAAATGGCATAAATTAATAAAAGAAAATAGTCTCCAGTGACATGTTCTGTACACTTTATTGATTTTTTTTCTTTTCAGATATACTCAGAACAAAAGCCAGAAGACAAGTGATCTGTCACTCCACATGTTAAAATTAAAAGCATACCTGAACTTTTTAAGTAAAAGGTTAAAAGAAAACAATTAATATAGAGTGTTTAATGTAATAACAAACAAATATTTTATACATTGTGTTTAGCATTTTTTAAAAGTTCTACATCTCCATGAGAGTCAAACAGCTGCATGTGAACAGTTGCTTGACACATTCCTATTTGACAAGTTGCCAAATTGTCATGAAGGTGATACTGTTCATGACACGATGTCGGGCAACAGTGTTAGGAGAATGTGATCTGTCCTGTTTGTGCATCTATCAATTTCTTTTGGCTTTTTCCATCTGTTCTGGGACTTACATAGTATAAAAGAACATACTGCATTATATACATGTAATGAGGCACTAGTCTAAAAAAGTATTCATATAATATATAATTGCAGCATCTGTTCCATATTTGCCAATTGTTCAGCCTTGCAATTTCACATTCTCCGCCACTTACCTATACATCAGAAAAACATGGTTAGTTCAACTAACAGCTACCAAAATGTTGCTGATTCGTATTCGGAAATTCTCAGTACTTCAACAACATTTATAGAAACACTATAGAGTGTCAGAGTCATCCTAAAACAACATAAGCTACTGGTTAGATAACAGTAAGTGCAATACAAATGTAATCATACTATAGACTGACCCAACATGCTAAAGTGCTGCAAGAATAAGAATAATCTGGATTGACTGGGTAATTTATGTCCCGAAATGGAGCACCTTATTCTTGCAGCACTTTAGTTTCTTCTTATTCCACTATTGTACAACCGGAGACTGTAACATTTCAGTATTTTATGTATTTTGGTCTTGTATCTATGTCTGTCTTGTGTCTATGTTTTGCTGTAGAACCAATTGTCCTACGGGGACAAATAAAGTTTAAGTAAGTAAGTAAATTGACAACAGTTGACATAAAACTGCTGCATGGAACATTTTAATTCCTCTAGAACAGGATTTTTATAGTCAGATACAGAGAAACTAAATTGAGTGAAAGATTGGTAGTGCAACATGAAAAAATGAATATTTATGCCTTGTCTTTGATTGTCTTTTTTGATGTGGGGGATCATTATGCTCTAAGTTGTGGAACTATAATTCCCATAATTTGGGGGCTGTGAGAGACGTAAACTGGAAGTAATGTTGCTATGGAGTCAGTTAATTAGCTGTGGGCTAACATGAGCCCCGTTCTTTAGCCTTTGTTTACATTTTGCAGAATTCAAACCATTAAAAGTATGCCACATTTGCTCTTAGTATTTCCGGTTGTAATGCACCTGCAGATGTACACACAACTATCACTGAATTACTTTGTTACTAAAGAAAACTTAAAAACATTATGTTTGTCAGGCAAGATCTGAAGGTAAATGTTGTGTCTTTTTTTGTTTGATTTCCAAGCAGATTTATTTATGGGTTTTTTTGTGGATATTGTAGATAATGAACTCACACTGAATCTTAAAATATGTGTGCTATGCCTGTTCAGGTTTAACATAGTTATGTTACAGAGAAGGACTACAAATTTTTAGCAAATTGCGGTTCAAGCCCGGCCTCTCTCTCTGCTCGTACTGCACCCTAAGCATAACAGAACCCCCGTGACCCTTTACTATGAAAAACAAGCATCTGGACTAGTAAACTTTTGGTGTTTGCCCTGCCTGTACCCATCTGCTTGTTGACAACAAAGTGTAGGATGACTCATTTAACCATATGACTTATTTCCACTGCTCACTGACTTTGTTCTCTGCATCATTACACTCACAAAAGTGCATTTTTAGTTTTAATAATGGGTTTATGCACCGCATCCCAGTACACTCATCGTAATCCCTCCCTGTGAAGTTGTCAGTGGACTCTTCTTGGGGAAAGTTCCTTCTCATGCCTTAGATCTAAGTTTCATGAGCTGGAAATTATACCATCTGACATTTTAAGCAAAGTTCAGTTTTCCACATATTGTGATGATTGTGTGGTTTCATTTTGACTGACCTTTAAGTTTAAATACTGCACGGTCACATGTCAAACATTTGAGGTGACATATTAAAACTGCACTCTGATATTGAAGCTTATTATTCAGTGCTCATGATTTGTCTATGATTGTTCTTTGTTACTGAAGCCCAAACCTCGGGTGAGATCAGATCTCTTCATGGTTGACAACTTTGTGGGTCAAACAACCACAAATATTATGCTTTTTATTCCTGCATCTCCTGTTCAAGCAAACCATCTACAGTATGCAGCACAATTTTGGCTCACAGATAAATGTGTCCAGAATATTAGGTCATATCATTTTCCAGTTTATAAAACCATTAAAGATGGATGTTGATAATGTTACCCACTGATATAAATATATTATGTAGGGGGATTCTTTTAGCTTTTTTTGCAAAACTAAAATAAAAGTGGTTTAAATTTTTGGGACGATTGGTAGTTGCATAAAGATAAACAAGGATTGGCTGTTTCTATGTGAAGATGCCATGTAGCAACCTTAGCTCATCAAGTGCAGGAAGCAATAGTCTATGATGGAAATAAAAGCCAAAAAGCACACAAAAATACCTAATTATTATTACCTAATTAAAAAACAAATGTGTTCATGACTCTACCCACCAAACCCAGTGCATAACTCATTTTGTAGCATGTTTTAATGTAATACTATTATATTTTTTAACCATGCTGTTATGAGTTGACCTGGAAAATATCCCACTGTTAGGTGAGGTAGAACTTTTGTATTGCTCACAATATGAGCTCTTATAGTCAGAGATGTGAACAGGGATTAGCTTAACTATAAAACATACCATCAGCTCTGATTTTATGAATGCTCTGCCTAAGGATTGTCTATGGCAATGTTGCATTTCTGTTAAATTAAGCAATAATGATTTAATGCAGTAAAATCATACCCAAGAGACAGTGGTGAAAAAGTACATTCACAAAAAGTACTGTACTTTTTGAGGTACTGGCACTTTACATTTTATTCTACTCCACTACATTTTGGAGGCAAATACTGTGCTTTTTACTACACTACATTTATTTAATACCTTTAGATAGTTAGCTTACTTTGTGGATTGGTTACTAATACAAAGCATAATCAATACATACATTATGATGTAATATTATAGGTAAAGATGAGACTTTATTGATCCCTGGCGGTAAATTCACAAGCTACCCAGTGATACATAAAGTAGCCTAATGAGAATAAGGTCCACCTTTACTAGCTGCAACATAAAAGAGATTTAAACATGAATGCATCAACAATTATATTATTATTATTATTATTATATGAATCTGAAATGGGTCATTCTACATAATCAGTGGTACTTCTACTACTTATGTACTTTTATTTAAGCTGGAGTTTGAATACAGGACTTTTACTTGTAACTAAGTGTTTTTATAATTTAGTATTGACACTAAAACTGAATAGTCCTTCTGTGACTTTCAGCATTGAGCAAATATGTCAAAGGAGTGCATGGTTTGCCAATTGGAGGATCCCGTCGCTCCGCCCTCCTGCACGTCCTCCCCGCCCACCTCATCTCTGCTGCGGCCACCCAGCGGACACTTTGAAGTCTTGCCTGTTGTGATCAGTGAGCTGCTCAAGTCCGGACCGAAGACACGCAGTGGGACGTTTCCTCTCAGCACTGGGAATGTATAAAGTACACTCTGGTCTTTTATGCTTTTACAGAAGTGTTTATTTTGCCCGCTGCAGCTCTCACACGGTGGACTTTTTGTGTTTTGGTTTGGAAATTTAAAATAGGAGTACGGGTCGTGTCAGAGATGAAGATGCTTCAAACGAACTGAGAGGCTTGTCAGTCCTTCGGGACATTTAAGGTCGTCCAGCTGTGTTTTTTGTTTGTTTGTTTGTTTTGCTTTTTGGGGGACATAACGGGTGGATTACATTTAAACCAGTAAACACAGTTTTTGGACTAAAAGTAACGCACATCTCTGAGGCGCAGCGCCCTCTCTCCAATGAAATATCTCCCTTCCGGATCAGCTGCGGATCGAGTAAGTAAAAAGATAGAGCTCAGCGAGACCAGCCACAGTAAGAAGTCCCGTCCCGGTGCTGTGGTCTCTCTGTTGACCCCTCTGGACCCACTTCGGCAGGCAAAGCGGCTTCCTATCCGAGTTATCAAGATGTTGGCTGCGCACACTGGACACTTGCTACACCCGGAATATTTACAGCCTTTGACGCCCGCACCAGTCAGCATAGAGGTATTTATTATCTCTTAAAATAGATTACACAAGTTAGAGAGGACTGTTGGCTTTTTAGTGTGGTGAAAATGTAAAGATATATATATATATATATATTTTAGTAGGCCTTTGTTGTCATCAGTTATGATAAAGAACATTTTAATTCCTCAGTAGAAGACAAATATGCCTCTGGCATTATATTTAACATAAAGTAATGTGAATAAGCAACTTTTATAATAAATTATGTAAACAAAACAAGTAGGGCTGTAACTAATGTTCACAATCGATGAATCTACAGATTTTTGTTGTTGTTGTGATTAATCGTTTCTCTGTGTAATGCGGGGGGAAAATACTCTTCACATCTGCCCAGAGCCCAAGGGGATGTCTTCAAATGTTTTCTTTTGCTCAACCAATAGTCAAAACCCAAAGACATTCAGTCTACAATCATACCTGAAAAAGCAAAGCTGGAACCAAGAATATCTGGAATAAAAAATAAAAAAAGTTTGCTCTTGAAAAAAGACTGAATAGATGCAACCATTATTAAAATAACTGCAGATAATTATTCAGGTTTATCTTATAACAATTCATAAACTAATCTTTTACACTCTTATCAACAATTTGAAGACGCCCTCTTGGATTCTGGCAAATCATATTGGGCATTTTTCAGTATTTTCTGTCCTTTTGTTGTAATTCAGATTATTAGGTAATTAAGTAATAAAGTAATTAAGTAAATATTAACAGTTAACAAGCCTACAGACAACCACAGAGGACAAACTGTTGTTTAGTTTGTGCTGTCAGGGGCATTTTTTCATAAAAGTCAAAATTTCTCTGAGCAGAAAACAGTAAAAAGTCAGAGATCTAATCAGAATCTACATTTTGTTGTAGCTGGATGCCAAGAAGAGTCCACTGGCCCTGCTGGCACAGACCTGCTCTCAGATTGGTAAACCAGACCCTCCGTCCTCCTCCAAGCTGGGCTCCTCCTGCAGCCAAGGGGATAAGGAGCCCAGCAGTCGGTCTTCCATCTCCAGCCTGAAGCTCGGGGAGCGCCGCCCCTCCCTGGAGGATAAATGTAGCTTCAAGCCCTACAACAAAAGCAGTGGAGACGGTCGCAGAGACGGAGTTACCAGCAGCAGCTCCAGCAGCAGCAGCAGCAGCAACAACAGCGATAAAGTAGGGTTCAGGGTACCCAGCAATAATGTTACCACTAACGGAAATTCAGCCCAGCAGTCCTATCCGCCGCACGCTGCTTCACCCAGCTCTAGAGCCAGCAGCAGCACCCCACCAGGACACACTCAGCAGCAGCAGCTGCCTCACAAACAGAGCCACTCTCCTGGTGGACAGCCCACATCACACTCCCAGACTCCAAGTGGAGAAACTGTACGTGAGCAGGGCAGTCCTACCAGCAATAACAGTCATCCCAAAAAAGATGCCGATGTAAGTAAGACCATCTCGGACAGTCCACACGATGCAAACTCCAGCCACGTCCGAGCCAGCGCAAACTGCAGTAACGGCAGCTCTGACGGCAGTTCCAACCATGAGGGCGGTAAAGCGGAGTCTGCCCAGCCCAACCTCGGCCCTGGACGCATTACACCAATCTCTCCTTACAAGACAAGCCAACCACTCTTCCCCATGCCCTCCTCTAATATGGGCTACCACGGATCTGTAGTGGGGGCCTATGCAGGCTACCCGTCTCAGTTTGTTCCCGGGCTAGATCCGACAAAGTCGAGCCTCAGCGTGGGAAGCTTGGGAGTTCCAGGAAAGCACCCGAGTTCCAGCCCCCTCACAGGCGCCTCCCCGCCTTCCTTCATGCAGGGTTTATGCAGGGACCCCTACTGTCTAAGCTATCCAAGTGTATCCCATCTTGGCGGAAGCAACTGCAACTCCTGCATCCATGACCCTTCCTCCAGCCTCAAATCAAACTTCCCATTGGTGTACCCCTCCCACCCGCTCCACTCCCTCCACCAAAGCTCTCTATCGTCCAGCGTGTCCTCCTCCCTCTCACATCCCCTCTACACGTACGGCTTTATGCTCCCTAACGACCCCCTGCCTCACGCCTGTAACTGGGTCTCAGCCGGGGGGCCGTGCGACAAACGTTTCGCCACGTCAGACGAACTCCTGGCTCACCTCCGCACGCACACAGCCCTGCCTGTGGGAATGGACAGTAAGCTGCTCTCTGTTTCCTCCTCTGGACCTGCCCCCTGCCACCTTCACCTCCCCCACCAGAGCAGTCCAGGCTCCATGCCCAGCTCCCTCTCCCTCAGGGCTCCCCCCAGCCTGGGTTTAGCTCGCTATCACCCCTACAGTAAGGTCCACCTGCCCCCTGGACCCTCCTCCATCTCCCTGCACTCTCTGCCCAACACAGGCCCGTACTACCCTCATTACGCTCTCTACAGTCAAAGACTCGGATCTGCATCCGCGCTGGGCTACCAGTGATACACCATCTACTAACATGTTCAAAGAAATGGTTAGACATTTTGGGAAATAAGCTTATTTGCTTTATGGTGGAGAGTTAAATAAGAAGGCTGATACCACACTCATATCTTTCTCTCCAATAGGACAGCCAGGAGCTGTCAACTTAGCTTAGCACAAACACTGGAAACAGAGGGAAACAACTAGCCTGGCTCTGTAGACCCCTCACTAATTAATTATGTTTTATCTTTTTTGTTTAATACATATAAAAAACAAAGTGTAATCTTGTTATCATTGCTAGCTATCTCCCCTTGTTTCAATTTTTGTGCTAAGTTAAGCTAAGCTAGGCTGCTGCTGCAGGTAGCCTTATATTTAATGGACAGATAAAATACTGGAATTATTCTTCTCATCTAACTCTTCACCTGGAAGCCAATAAGTGTATTTTCTTTTTAAGCTTGTACCTCTGACTTAAAGACTGGATTCAAGTGGAACTAGGATGGGAGTGCAAGTCCTGGATTTTGGCTTGAGTGCATCTTTCACACTTACTTTATACATTATATATGAGATCTGGTGTTTTCTAATCAGGCTCCACTCCTTAACATCAGAGGACACATGTGGCTCTTGCATGTCTGCACATTGCTGGGATACTTTTGCAACAGAAATGACTGCCCTTAGGTGACTTTTGCCGCCCTGCGGGCTTGGCAAATTGATGGTTTGGATGCTGTGTAATAGCACTTGAATGTTCAGGGTTCTTGAATGATGATGATTTAGTGCAGAAAAATGTAGTGTGGCAGGGGTGGCACTAAGCTGCAGCCGTGGACCGATGTTATGTCTGTCCACAGTCGCTTTCTCCCTGCAAGAGATGCATGTACGCTTGACAAAGCATACACACATAACTGTTTATTCTGCCCAATGGTTTGTGATGATTTGTTTTAGTTCCTAATGTTTTGTTTATTCCTACTGAGAAGTTGTATTTATTTTTTACTGGAGAATCTGGCTTTTATGTTTACCATACAAATCTATTCTCATTTTACAATCCTCTGAGCAGACATGTTGGAAGCCAGATGACAGATGTTGAATTATGTCGTGTGTCTTCTTCGAGAATGAATGTTGATATCACATCTCTCTCTTTCTCTCTCTCTCTCTCTCTCTGAACTCCTCAGCTTTTTTGATTTTTTAAAAACTTTCTCAGCAAATCAATAAAAATGAGATGTGATATTTTTTTGTAAAATTTGTGGTACCCTGTGATGGTATCCAGTCCAAAGTGGAGGGGAGGGGGTCATATTTTGTTAAATAAATCACACTGAAAATGTATATTCTGTTGTCTTCATTTTTTGGATGTGGTCAGTTTTTCATCAAGCTGAATCTAAATATATTTCTTTTAAACAGCGTGGGTTTAACAGCAACTGAAACCCCCCCCCCAACACAATTCTGAAATTTAATCGGTTTTATTTACTCTTGATTTCATAACCATGTTGATTACCTCAAGTTGGCTCACATTAATTTGACCTTTTCTTATTAAAACCAGTGTAGAGAGGACTTGGTGGTTCCCTGTTGGAAATAATCCAGACACAAACACTATCTAATATACTTAGACGTGATATTTCTTGATTTACAAACATGGTCTGAACAATCTCATGTCAGGAATATTTTGTACTAGTGGGTATTTTAACTGCAAAAGAATCACATGATCAATGCCTTTAGGTGTGCCTCATTTCCTCATATTTTTCACCGCATCGACAGCTCACAGTGATACAGCTCACATTCCTCTGTTCTGCAGTAAATGCAGTGTCACCTTAAAGCAATAGCATCCTTATTTAATGCTCATGGATTTTGTGGAAAAGAGTGTTTTTAAAAACATCTGTGGATGCAGAGGCAGTATGGAAAAGTCAAACTTGTATGCATGCTGTAGGATCCAGATAAGCATCAGAGCTTAAATGCAGCTTTCAGTATGTGTTCAAGATGAAGACCTGACAGACGCTCAAGTTACCGTGGCTGCCACATGATTGGCAGCGGTAATATGCAATTTCCTTGGAACATGACACTGTGACACTCTTGGCGAAATGAAGATGACCTACGCTGGTCACTCACAACTCTGACAAGGCACCCACAGGGGTCAAAACAGCCTGTCCCTGCTGTAACAAGAGAAAGTGCTTCTGTTTCAGTGGTCTGAGATGTCGTGATGGGGTGTGCGAGTTCGGCAGGAGGGCATTAGATCCTGTAGACCAAGTCTGGAGGTCTCATGTTGCCGTATATGGCCCAGAAAACAGAAACACTTAGTTTATTAAGTGAAGAATGATTTGGGTACTAAAACTACAATATAAGAGTTGTTGCATAGGCTACCCCTCACAGTCAATGTCAGTCTTGGAGTTAATCGTAGATTATATTTTGAGGGAAGATTTCAGTGCACTTTTGCTTTTCAAGTATTTCCAGTCAGTTGCATTGCGGTAAGGATAGTATTGGATTGGGATGCCACCTATTGGTGACCAACAAAACCAACCTGTTTTGTCACCTACTTTTAATCAAGAGGAAGCATCATCTGCTTATGGTATGTCTTGTTTGATCCTGCCCAGGTACTGCAAATGAAAAGCCTTTTGGCTAAATCTGACACATTTACATCATATTAGTGTTATTTCACAAGTTTTATCCTTGATAAATAAATTAATCATTAAAGTAAAATTATTTTCTTTAGGGGAAGAGCAGGGTAGTGTCTTTTATCATTTTATCATCCCAGATGTATTATTTCATGTAATTTGTTCGTTGTAAAATATATTGTTTAAAAGAAAATCGGCTTTCATGTGTACTATGGGTCATACAGTTACAACAAAAATATCAGACTAAAAAAATCATATAAACTGATTCATATTTGTTTGGTATGACAAAAGTGTCCTCAGCCCTCAGAGCTGGTGTCTATTGCACTCAGTCAGTGACAGGGGTTTATTCAGGACACCATTTGCCATATTTGTCAAAATGTTGTTAATCTCAAATTCATCTTCAAATGTTCAACTTGCTTAGGAAAGTACCATCAACATACTAAGGTATAAATATATATAAGTATTAAATATATATATGTTTTTCCACCACTTTGGTCCAGACTGAAGCATCTCCACAACTGCTGAATTGATTCCTCAGAGATTTTGTGCAGACATTCATGGTTCACGGGCGATGAAGCCTACAGACTTTGGTGACCTGTCTTTTCCTCTTGCGCCACCATGATGTTTACATTTTGGTTCAGAGTAAACTGTCTCAACTGTTGGATTGTCTTGAAATGTGTTAAGGACATTTATTTCTTTCACAGGATGAATTTAATAACTTGTGATCCACTGAATTTTGACTTAGCACCATCATCAGGTGAATACTGTAATTTGTCCAAGACTTTGGTTTATGACCACATACCTGCAAAACTACTGACATTCCCATCAGCCTCTGTACTTTGTGTTTAGTGCTCATTAGCAAAGGCTAACATGCTAACATGCTAAACGAAGATGTTATCATTGTGCCTGCTAAACATCAGCATGTTAGCACTGTCATTGTTAGCAGTTAGCTCAAAGCACCATTGTAAAGTTAAGACTAGCCTGGCTGTAGACTTCTAGCCTTGTAATACAGTGAAACAAAAGGTTTAGCCTCCCACCACAATAACTTTAATACGGTCCCTTAGTCATTAAACATTTATGTAGTCATTACTCATTCATGTAGCCAATATTTATGTTTTCTTTCTTTTCAGGCTTCAATTACTCCCTTCATATGTTTCTGGTCTTTTCCCCCAAACCCTTATTTATACACGTGTTAAGCTGACTCATCATTCATGCTGTTTTCTTTCAGTAATATTAGTTGCACATCTCAGAGAGGCTGAGCACAAGCAATGAAGAAACTGGGAGCCAAATGTCCTGCTCAAAGGGTTAGGGCGACTTAAGAGAGGGGATAGAGGTTACTTCACTATTCCCACACACGTTTCCGAAGTCAACCAAAGAATTCATCCTTCACAGCTCTCAGCAACTCTGCTTCCATAATCTGTTGGTCGCCACAGCCCTTTTTATTTAGCACTCTAAATTAAACCCAGAGTTTAGAGGAGGAATTTTGCTGTAACATATAAAAAGTCTCTGGGTATTGTTCTTGGAGGTGAGGGCTGTCTCCCTAGTTGGTTTGAGTGATTCCTGGGTGCAGCTTGACAGCTCCAGTGATTAATGATGACAGACTGTGGAGCAGCTCCTTCATCACATGACAAGGCTTTAACCTCTCCATCAGCCTAAATCAGTGCAAAAAGGCCAAAAGAAAAGAGGGAGGACTCTCTTTCCCTTTTGCCTTCAGAGATAGTGAAATTGTTTCTTGCATTAAAATCATTAAGGGAGAAATTATGAACATCTGCCCTGATACTTCCTCCAAATTGTTGAGTTACACATTGCAGACTGCTTCCCAGAAATAGACTCCTCTGCTTTCATTTTGTCTTCTCTCCAACTTTATCACTTCATCCATCATCCTACTATGTGGGCTTTCCAAGGGGTCCAAAAATAAAGAGGACACAGATGTCAGCCATGCTAGACTGATGTTTCTAAACCACTATAAACCCATGACTTACATCTACCCCTCTCCGATGGGGAGAAATGTTGAAAATACACTTTTCTTGAATACAGAAAAAACACTCCACAAAACCACTTTTAAACTGAGCTGCACACAATATATTCACTACAGGGCTTATATGTTATATTACCCACATCCAACAATAAATAACTTTTATTTATTTTTATTTCTTAAAAAGGGCATTGCTAAGATCTATCCCACCTCTTTTTCATCATGTCTCAAGTACAAAAAAAATGTTGACAGAGGGAGTTTAGTGGTGTACAAGGGGGCAAACGCAATTATGGTTTCTTTGCTAATGTGCATGGCCTCAGCTGGTTTTGATCTGGCTGTGCTCTGAGGGCTCCTAGCTCAGTTGTCAGGTCTCATGCATCACAGACCTGGTGCTTAACGGAAAAACGTGCTTTGGCAGGGACCAGCAGAGGCCTGGACGCCAGCAGTGCTGGTAGGTTAGCCACATGCGGGGGGCGGTGGGGGTGACACCATCCCACTGCCTTCCGCATCTGGATCCTCATGGTCACATTCTCTCATTCCTTATGGTTTTTCACCCTGTTTATGAATGTAACCGCTGTAATTGGCCAGCGTGACCCAGAGCAGACGCCACGCCACAGACTTGGGAGGTCAGAGAAAAGGCTCCAAAATACACACACAGACGAAAGAAAGTACAAAGCAGAATGAGAAAGAGATGCTTGCATGGAAATAAGCAGACATGATTACTCAAATACAGTCATTAAGGAGGAAATGTTGTTTTTCAGGCTGTCAGGATGATTAATGAGGGACAGAATATCCACTCAAATGCTGTTGTTTAGTCTAACCAGCAGACCTGATCTCTGCCACTAACTTAGAACAGACAGGATGTGTGTTCAGTGGGTGTGTGTTGAAATGTTGAAAGCTACATGTAAGGCAGAAGTAGTAAGAGTGATATTCAGAATTCAAAGAGTCTTTATTTAGTCTATCCAAAACCAAAAACACAAGATTAAAAATGTAAGGATTGGATCAACTAGCTGTGGTCATAACTAGCTTGCCTACAGTAGTAAATGTAACTTTAAAGCCCAAGAAACATTTCATTACTTTCTTAGGTTTTTTCTTCACTTGTGGGTTTACATGTTAGGTTGGCACATTCACTTTTAGTATTTCCCCACTCTGTGAAAGCTAGGTCTGGATGCCATCAGACTTTAAGCTAACGTTAGCAGCTCTGTCGGTCCTGCTCTTGGATAGGGAACCAAAGCCAAACTCGAGATATCTTTACATTTGCCAAGCATACCTGCTGGTTTTCATCCTAAATGCCTTTTCTCTTGTAACATTAAAATGGAAACACACTGCTTGAAAATGCTAACAATACAGCATAAATCTAACATCTGTGTTGCTTGACGGAGAGTGTAAACTAATGTTAAGCTGCCAAACAAGGTTATGAATGAAAGAAAACCTAACCTTAGACTTTTCATACTTAAAATTCAAGGACTTAACTCGGCACTGCAATACAAGAACAATGTCTTTCCATGTCTCATTAACTGGTGAGGATGTTAACTGTTTGCTTTTTTTTGTCTTTTTAGCAGAATATGGTGTATGTAGCCATCACGTGAATATTTAAGGCCCTTTATAAGGTTCTTGAATGAAAACAAGGCTTCAAACATAAAAAACATCCCGCAACATCGATTTCAACTGATTCATGGAGCTAACAATAGCTTTCTTAGCTAGCTGGCTACAGCTGATACAATCTGCTTGTAACAGTAGTCATTTCAGATGGCAAATATCAGGTCGCCTTCTAGAAATGTGAAGCCTGTTTTTGTCTACCTCTGTCTAAAATCAAGGACCCATTGTTTAAAATATTTACTAAGAATTTTGTGGTAATCATGTCACCATTATCAATGTGGACTGATTTGTGCTGTACAAGAACGAAAAGCTTGGCAGGCGTAACAGTAACGGTCAATAACAAAACTAATTTAATTTGTAGCTCAATTTAGTTTAATAATGAAACACGTTTCCTGTAATTGTAAACATGTCAGTTTATGATGAAAAGCAGTCCAAGACATCTTTTTCTGGTTTCATTCATGTGCGTCACATTCATTCATTCAAAAAAATGTTATGCTGCAACTGATCACCTGGTCTACAGCGTAAGTGTCAACACATTCTAGAAAATTTGCTCTTTTTTTTTGTTTTCCAGCCCGTACTGTGCCAAAGTCCTCAGAAAACTCCAGATGTTCGCCAAATGATGCTGGAAGGCTGATAAGGAATCAGCTTTCACCAGATGTCTTGTGCATTGACTCAGTGATTTAGTAGCTGTGAATGATGAAACAGTGTTTCTCACAGCCTGACTGGCTTTAATCATTATGAAAGCAGCTGCGGGGTCTGGGTGACGTCATGTCAGTGGATGGAAGCCAAAATGAGATGGTACTTTATTTTACATTTTTTTGTGCCTTTGGATATTAGATGTATTTGGACATGTTTGGAAAAAGCACATACAATCACTGGAATGTGGAAGTGAAATAAAATAAGTAGGGCTGCAGCTAACTATTATTAAGAGGGTGAAAGTGTATTCTAAACTCAAGGACCACTTATTACAAGGAACAAGGTACAAGGTAGATTTATTTGTCACATTACAACAGGTAGTAAAGTTAAACTGAGTTTGTAACTCCCTTCTGCTACGTAGCAGACAATACCCATTAATATGAAAGAAATTATAAAAATGTTGAACAGAAATCAACGTCATCCAGTGGAGAAGTGCTGAGGATGAATCTGAGTTTAAAAGTCTTGTGGGAAAAAGCTGCTCAGCAGTCTGGTGGTGCGGCAGCAGAAATTCTACATCTCTTCCCAGAAGGCAGCAGGGTGAACAGGCTGTGGCTGGGTGGGTACTGTCCTTTAGTATCCTCTGGGCTCTGCGTAGGCACCTCACCTCAACGATATCACTGATGCTCAGGAGATGGGTACCAATGATCTTCTGTGCAGTTTTAATCACCCGCTGCTGAGCCCTCTCCCATCCCATGCCAGTTAGTGATGTTTCCAGTCAGGTTGCTTTCTATTGCTCCTCTGTAAAAGATGACGAGAAGAGAACTTGCCATGGGAATTTGGCCTTCTTAAGCTTCCTCAAGAAATATAGTCGTTTTGAGCTTTCTTCACCGGCATGGAGATGTGAGATGACCATGTCAGGTTCTCTGTGATGCTGATTCCCTGAAACTGTTCACCTGCTCCACCTCAGCACCACTGATGCAGACAGGGGTGTGTGCCATTTTGACATTTTGACTTTTCGTAGAGTAAAAGCACAGGTGTTACTAATAACATTAACAATGGCTCTGTTTAATTCAAGTGCCCTAGTACAACATGACAGTGTGACAGTGAACCAGCATGCACAATGCCAGGACATCCAACAAAGGAAGAAGTCCTTTGGATGAGGGACGAAACGTCTTCCAGTATCTTCAAGTCCAGTTGCCCTTGATTTTAACCTTTGTTGGATAACTATGACCTGGATGACTGAGAATCTTCATAGACAATGCCAGGACACGTCTATCGTTTCTCCAGCCAACTTTAGATGAAACCACACCTCGATGGCTGCGTTCCCATGGAAATCAGTTAAAATATGATGGCAAACAATTATTTGAAAAAAATAGCACTTTGTGGTAGAGACAGAAATCTATTCCTATAAAAGGTACAAAATGAGTGGCTGCTAATAAAAAATTACAGGTCAAAGAGGAGAAGGAACACACTTCAATTTCCACATTTCATGATGCATACCAAAAAAAAGACAGTGAAAAGTTTGTCTCAAGAATATACGGAAGTATACAAGCCACTAAAACCATTCTACGTTATCTATTAAACAAAAATTGGAGACAGAATCAGAAACACAAATATCAGAAGAGACCTGGATGGAAATACGTGAGACACAAGCGACCACTGCAAACTCAAGATCTCTGAGTGAGTTCGGCTGGAAGAATGTAGTGAGATTTACTCCTAAAACATCAGCACTGCAAACAGGCACACAGAGAGGTGAGAGAGGTGGCTACCGAGATAAATAAAATAAGTGGGGTAGGATTTAGATTTCTCTTTTGTCACTTTATACCTTGGTAAAAAAAGAAGAGTCCTACAGAACAATAAATACTTATTGAAGATATTATTGATAAGTTGTAGGAAAGCTATAACTAGGAAATGGTTGCAACTAGACCCTCCAACATTGGACTAGTGGTGTTTGATTATCCAAGAAATCTACTGTATGGAGAGGCTTACCTTTGTATTGAGGCTTCAGTTGGAGAAGAGCACTGAACGCTGGGAAAAATGGATTGTGTATTCACCTTAAGTAATATTACATTATTCCATGATGTATGTTTAAAAGAATACTTTGATTTTAACTGTAACAACCACAATGGCCTCATATTCTTTTTACATGTAAATAAATAAATAAATAAATAAAAGGTTTTTTTTTAATAAAACTGAGTGGCTGCTGTGGAATCAGAAGATAAAGCGGGTCGCACACTGCTCGATTTGCCGGTGGTTCAATCCCGGGCTCCTCCTGTGTGTCTTAGTGTACTTGGGCAAAATACTGAACCCCAAGTTGCTTCTGACGGTTGTGCCATCAGCTTATGAATGGGGTGAATGTGACATGTAGTGAAAAGCACTTTCAGTGTTCGTAAGTCTAGAATGGCACCATATCAGTACAATCCATTTACCGTGAGTGAACAGTTTAAACCCCCAGCCAGTCTCTATCAAAAAATTACTTTGACAGCTTTGGAAAACCTGTACTTTATGAGTAGTAAGATTGACATGCATACTGAATTACATCCCTCATTAGCTGCTATTAAAGGCCTTTTAATTGATTGCACTCCAATAAGCTAAGAATGTGGGAAACTTCCTGTCAGTAGCGTATTATTATCATGAAGAAATGTCTCACCGGCCAGTTCTAAATGATGCTAATGAACACATATAATACAGCCTCTTTGACTCAAACTGTTTGAATGTTTCCCATTACTCAACATCAGACACCCACTGAATATAGAGTTAGGAAATGGCACGCTAGCTAATTCTTGTCTCATATGTGTTCTGATAAACATTAAATTCTATTTTACAAACTTCTGTCATATCATATTTCGCAGGACCCGTGAGAGCACAGTTTGATACTGAAGCGTCAGTTGGAAAAACTGAAACTGGATTCAGCTATCCTTTATTTTATCATTTACACCTGTGTTTTTCACCGACAGTCATAATGATAATGCTAAAATGCTGATGTTTAGCAGGAATAATGGTTACCATCTTATGTTAGCATATTTGCCAATTAGTGCTAAACACAAATTACTAGTGAGGCCGATTAAATGCCATTTGTTTTGGAGCCAAAGTATTGGACAAATGAAAATCTTAACCTGGTGATGGCACTACATGAAACATTAAAGATCACCCAAGTTTTTACAATTCATCCTGAGGGGGGCGTGAACGTCTGTATCACATTCATGGCAATCCATCCAATAGTTGTCGAGTAATTTCAGTCAAAACCACTAAGTCAACCTGCTGATGGTGCTAAAAAGAAAGTGAGGGAATCACCAAAATCATTATGATTACTCTTTTGGGGGACGTGACTGTCCAAATTCCACATGCACCCATGAGACATAAAATCTGGACCAATGTGGAGGAGCCATGCTGCAAGTGAGGCTAAAAGCTTTATAAATAACAGAGTAGCTGTAGTGGCTGTCTAATAAGGGTCACATAAAAAAAGGAAACACCTGTGAAGACACCTTGGAGTCAGCATGAAGAGTTTTGCGGTTGGTCAGGAGGAGGAGGTGTTTGACAGCACAAATGACTGACACAAACAGTGAGGGAGTTGGACAGATGAGAGCCACGGGCGCTGGGAGTGGGGGGCGTATGAGGGTCAACACGTCGCCTGTGCATTGAGTGTGGCCCAGCAGCTGTATGCATAGGGGAGCCATGGCCTCCTGCTCTGCATGTCAGGGGCCGTGATTAATGACCTGAAGGCCTTGCTCTTTGCTCCCCCCCCCCCACACACACACAGAAGTTGCGGCAGCCACTGCTCATTTAGCTAATGGACGCAGGCATGGACAGACAGACAGGCACAGGAGACGAGGGCTTATATATGAGTGCACATGTATGCGGAATGAAAGCAATTTCCCTCTTACAAAACACCACTTTTCCTAGGCTCTATGTAATTTCAGGGTGAGAGCAATGATTTCTTAGATTACCATGTGCACGGCTGTGTGCCTGTTCAATGTCGAGGCTGAGAGGGTGCCCAAGCCTGTGTACCGGTTCCCAGCTTGTCAGGCAGCTGTCGAGGGGTGATTTATGACCACTAGACTCCAACCTGTCTTCACTGCCAGCACAGTATTGTTACAACTGACAGCTAATGAGGCCAGACATGCTTTCAAGCAGAGCCCTTAACAGGACTTCAATCTTCCCCCGTCACAAGTACCATTTTTGCACTCTCTCACACAGCACCCTCCTTTCTCTATGCCTTCCTTGTTCTCTGTCTTTCTGTGGTGGAAAATGTGACAGGCTCTGAAAAGGCTTCTGCCACACACACATTTTGGCAGTGGGCAGCAGCTAACGCTGAATTTAATCTAATAACCAACCCCTTTCACCAGGCTTTAAAGGAATAGTTATAGAAATTCTTCTACTTGCTTTCTTGCCGAAAGTTAGATGTGTGGAATGATACCACCCTCATGTCTGTACACTAAATATGAAGCTATAGCCTGGAGAGGGTTAGCTTAGCTTAGCATAAAGACTAGAAACAGGGGGGAAACCGCTAACGTGGCGCTGTCCAAATGTAACAAACTCTACCTGTTAGCACCTCTAAAGCTCTTCCAGTATTTCAAATGTATGCTACTTTATACTTTCACTCCACTACATTTATTTGACACCTAAAGTTACTAGTTACTTTAAAGATTCAAATGTTTGGTAACACTTTAATTTAAAGGTATGTCATTTCTTTGTAGAAAATGATGTAATTTGGTAGTAATTATGAAGGACACTGTAATTTCCTTCAAAGAAAAGCTCAATTTAAACCCAAGTAATTCACTTTTTGTTAATTTTCACTGGAATATTTATTGAATGGCACTGTAAAGACTAGATTTAGAATTAATCTGAATTAATTAAATTCAAGTGTACCAATTGGACGGTCTCTATTTTTCTTCCCAGGAAACATAGTAAAGTAAAGTAATTAGAATTAGTTCCAGCTCATTCACCTTCAATATTAAAAAATGCTATGTTAATGCTATGTTACGTTTACTTTTGGTACTTTCAGTAAATTTTGTTGCTAATACATATGTAAAACCCAAGTTCAATGCATGACTTTTACTTGTAATAGAGTATTTGTAATCGTGGTACTGCAACTTTTACCTAAGGACCTAAGTTACACTACTGTTTTTTACACTTCAGTTTTTGTACTGATCAATTTGTACTTCACAATTGAGATGTACCTTTGGTCAGAGCCCAATCTTGGATCCCATCGTCCTTTGACTATTTGAATGCAGATGCATTTTAAAAAGGTAATAAAAACTAATTTCTAGGGTTCCATTGAGTCAAAGTTAAGTCTGAGATTTCATTTTGGTCAATGCATTTTGCCTCTTTTGCTCTCCACACAGATGGTTTACCTGCATGCCATGCAAAGCCCACTTAAATGTGATTTATCATTACTACTTGGACTATAAACAGACTACAAATGGCTTCCGATACCAAAATCTTGTCTCTTGCCCACAGATTCTGAATTCATACGCAGTTGTCTGTTTATTGGAGATTAAATAGAGTCAGGCTAGCTGTTTCCCATTTTCCAGTTTTTATGCTAAGCTAAGTGTAACCTGGCTCTAGCTTCATATTGTCACATACAGACATGAGAGAGGTATTGATCTTCACATCAAATTCTTATAATACTGTGGGGAATCTCATTATCAGAACATTTGTTTATGTTGCATCTAAACATGGATTTTGACATATATATCATCATCGGTTTGGACATTATTGTCAATATTTTATTGATAAAGTCATGGTAACGACTTTTTTGACTGAAATTATAACTGGTGAATTGCAGTAATTATGAAAATATGTTTTTTACGTCACTCTACATCTGCACTTGTATTTAAATTTTTTGCCGTTTATATACTCTATATTATATTTCAACTCCATTACATTTCAGAGGGAGATATTATACTTTGTTCTCCACTATATGTATCTCACAGTTACTAGTTTACAGATTAAGAGTTCACAGACAAAACATACCAGCGTCAGTATTTAGTAATAATATAATTGTCTGAAAGGGACCATTCTAACTAACAAGTACGTTTACTTTAATACTTTTGTGCTTTTACTTGAGTTTAAACTTGAAAGTATGACTTTTGCTTGTAACAGAGTATTTTTATTGAGCAGTATTGCTACTTTTACTTAAGTAATGTAATGTATGAGATACTTTTTTTTTTTGAACCTCTAAACAAACTCTCCTTTTCTGTGAAAAAGCAGGCAGTATAAAAGTCTCTGGCAGCTTTCCAACTTTTAACCCCTTGTTCCTTGTCAGCCATGATTAATGGCAGACTAACTATCTGCTAGCTTGCATTGCCGCTGGTGCCATTGTCTCCTGGATACATAATGAACTCTGACAAGTCTTTTGGGCCCTGCAGTTGATGTTTTCATTAAATGCTGCAACAGTGACTCCTGGAGGTAGAAAGGAAATAAATATAACAAGATTACTTATTTTATCACGTACTGTAAGTGTTTAATGGCATTTATGAATAAACTCCATACTCTGGGCATATAAGTAATTTACATATTCCAATTTTACTTATTCTACCAATACAGATATACATGTTGTAGACATTAAATACTTCTTCTATATTCATTCAAACTTGACTTCTTTTGGCTTTAAAAGTCATCTTGTACCTCAGCTTTGTAAAGGTCTTCTAGTTAATTGATCTGCTTACACATTTTTACAGACGTGCCTTTTTTCCTGACAACTATAGTCTTACTTCTATTTATAATACAGCTCTGTCATGAAACCACCTGATCTTGATCTTGATCTTTATGTTGTCAATGGAAAGCACTTTGTGTTCCTAGCTTGAAAAGTGCTATTTAAATAATAAATACTAATTATTATTATCTAGCTCCATGCTCAACATCTGATGGTAACAAATAAATAGCTTAAAATTTCCTTATTGAGTTTTCCATTTTTCATTTAACAAAAGAAAGACAGAAAAGGAAAACACCAATTTTCGGTTCACATGGTTCAGCTCAACATAGACAATAAAGACAATACAGGCATATCTATCAAACACTGCACATGCAAACATTTTCACAGTATCAAAACAACAACCACCATCATTGGATCTTAGCATCTCACAGACTTAAAATGGCAGATACATTCATAGAGATATTTGAGAAAGGCTTTCCTGGGGGGACATAGTGACGCTGCAGGGGGGGGGCATGGATGTTGAGCAGTTCTAAAGTTGCATGAATATGATTCATGTGGTGTCATAAACAAAAAAAAAGTGTAGTGTTGCTAGCAAGGCTATTTTGTCTATTTGTTTTGTTTTATTTCAATCGCCTGTGTTGTTAATGATTGATAAAAATCCTTTTGCTGGAGTCGGGGGGGGCTTGAACTTTTTTCTGCTTATAAAGGGAGGTGTGGCAGAAATAGTTTGAGAACCACTGTATTAGACAAATACGCTCCACTTTTATCCCATTACAGGAAGTCCACTGAAGTAGCGTATTTTTAACTTGCACAGAATGTCAAGGTGTTAAACAGTTTCCTATGATGTACACAGTAATGTGCATACTAGGAAGACCACGGAGAATAGAAACTGGATCTAATTCAAGTTCCTAACATGTTCTGCATTTCATACAGGACAATTTCCCAGCATTTTTGTGATTTGGTACAGGACCAAAGATAATGTGTAAGGCTGCCAGTATTTGTTTAGCATTTAAGGCACGGTGAGGAGATAGTGGGCTTACATTTGGAGAGACGATAAATATTCTCTGTGTTGTATTTGGAGTTGTGATGTCCTGGTTTAGATACATATTGTTATGTTCTTTTTTTATTGTTCCAGATATCTTTCCACATATCTTCTGTAATCTCTACACCCAGTTCCCAAAAACCAAACAGCAGGATTTTTTTTTTTCTTAATATAATGGCTGAAGGATAAAAATGCCCTTTGAGTCCCAATATAGAAAATCAGGGTCCTTAATGATTAGAGTAAGAGTGATTGTTAACCTTCCTTCAATACGTTGTACTGCTATAAAATTAACCCCTTTAACAAGCAATATATATATATATACAGGCACTCAGTACAAGATCAATAGAGGATGGGGTCTACCACACCAGGCATGACCACAGGTGCAGACTGTGCAAAGATGCCCCTGAGACAGTGAAGCACATAACAGCAGGGTGTAACATGCTGGCAGGAAGTGCGTACATGGATAATAACCAGGTAGCTGGCATAGTGATTGAATAATTGATCTCTTTGGGATGTGAACAGTTATTTAAATGAAACTATCTGAAAGGTTCAGAGGGAAAAGCCCCATCAACAACTCAGAGGCATCTGAGACATGGTAAGTAAACCAGCCACTGGTTTGATCTTCAAAAAACTGTACAAACATTTATAATTAAATTTAAAAAATGTATAAATTAAGTAATTAATACTATAGTTGTCAAATAAACATACTGGACTGAAAGTACAATGTTTCCCTCTGAAATTTAATGGATAGTAGAGTAAATTAGCACATAATGAAAGTAAAGCAAAATTTCTTCAAAATTGTATGTACGGTACTCGAGTACAAGTACTTTGATACTTCCACCACTACTAACAACTTCTGAAACACGACAAGGAGCCCCAAGTAGACACTATGTTCTAAGAGGTTGGGAACCAACCTGAAAAGTCACAAACTGTAAAATAAATGTAGAAAGTAGCATAAGATTGGAATACCCAAGACCGTAGTTTGTGGAAGAAGTAGGATCTATTTTACTTTAGTAAAAGTGGCAATAGGCCTCCTACGGTGTTGAAATACTAAGTAAAGGTAAAGGGCCTACATACAAATTTTAACGCAAGAAACAGTATAACTATTAGCATCAAAATACTCTTAAAGTACCAGAAGTAAAAGTATTCATCATGCAGAATGACATGTTATGTTAATATGTATTTCATGTTGCAGCTGGCATAGGTGGAGCTCAGTTTTATTACTTTATAGATGGCTGGGTAGCTTGTGAATTTGGCCCCAGGATCATTAAAGACTTATCTTAACTGATAATAATACATCATAATATATTTGATGATTATATTTTGTTACTAGAAACTGCTGTTAGCAAATAAATGTAGTGGAGTAAAAGCACAATGTTTTTCTCAGAAATATTTAAGTACAGTACTTGAGTAAGTGTATGGGGTTACTTTCCATCATTGCATTTTGCTGATAATACGTCTGTACTATAGACGTATAAGTAAGATTTTGAATGCAGGCCTCCCCCCACACACACTATTTTGTACACTGAGGTGTTGCATCGGGTTGCTTCCTCCATGGTGGTAACACACTCCCGAAACTACATCATTACAACCTGGACTCCGCTGCCCTCTGCTGGACGTCTCTCTCAAACTGAAGTTTTCCGACTCCACAAAAGTTTTGCAGGAAGTCGAGAAACAACTATAAGTGTTGGGAAGCAGCTTCTACTAAAAGCCTGTGGGCGCTGGGAGGCTGGTTACGCAAAGGTTTTACGCAACCTTGTGAGAGCTTTCTTTTAATAGTTATGTGTGTTTGAAAAGTATTTCCCTCCTTTTTTATTATATGATAATGTATGGTTGCATTTTTTTTATCACATAATTGGAAAAAAGTTGTTGATCCCAGCACGAATCGGATTCTCTCTTGTTGTTCCTGATGTTGTTCCCTGCTGCTCCCTCCCCTTTCCCACCGGCTCCTCCTCTGTCTGGCTTCTCGGTCCATCGAGCGATCTTCCCAAACTTCCCGTGCCAAGGCTTCCTGGAGCTATTTTATGTATGTGGCTCAATGCCGACAGTTGGAACCAATGGCGGAGGCGTGTAAGATATGAAATATAAAATATGGTACTGACGACCGAGCAGGCAGACAGACCTCTGACCCCGTTATCCACACCGGAGCAAGTTTTCAGCAAGGACTTCCGCGGGAATCGGTCGACGTAAGTCTGGATAAGATGGAGAGGAAGGGCCCGGTTTGGCGTTTCAGGCCTAATGCGTTGTGATTATTTGCACGCTTATCCTGCTTTTTGAATTAAGGGGCTGTGCTGACCTTTAATGTATGCATGTGACACCTACGTGGCACGAAAGCGCAGACAGGACTGAACTTTTCATACTATGTTCTTGTCTTGAATGATGGCTGCCGGTCGGCTTTGGCTGTTTTGTGCAATCGTTGGAGAGGTTGTGTGTTTTCCTGCACAATGAATGTGCTATGACACGTTTGACATTCTTGTGCAAGTGGTGGATGTACAGGAAAGACAGAATAGCGTGTTGTGTAATGTGCGCAGGTCTGAAGTGGAGAATGGAGGTGAGAGGAGACAAAGGAGGCGTGGAGGGTCACCTGCAGACCTGCAGCTCTGTCTGGACACAGAGACAGAGCCCTCAGGGAGCAGGAAGAAACCAGCAAGCAAAAGGTGAGGAAGGTTTTCTTGTCCTCTGTGTTGCTATATAAATTGCTAATATAAACACTGTAGCATCAGTCGATTAATCGATGGGCGGACAGACAGTCGTTTAAGTCATTTTCCAAATTCTTTCCAAATGTTTTTCCTAAAAAGATCCAAATGTTTCACTTCCAGCTTCTTTGATGCAGGATGTTTCTCTGTTTTAAATCACTGTGGAAATAAAATATTGGACTGTTGCTGGTGGCACAAAAAGGAAATTTGAAGAGGTCACTTTAGACTCTGAGAAACTATGGTGATGTTTATGATTAATTTAATCCTGTATATTCCTTAAACAGGTATTGGCATTGAGAGCATGAATAAGTACATTTTAAGCATAGACAGACACACAGAAAATACACACACACACACACGCACACTAGACATTAGTTTCACTTTAAGAAAAGCAAACATTTAAATGTAATTTGAATTTAATTTAAATTTCAATCGATTAAAATTTATCAGTAATGAAAATAAGTTAGTGTTAGCATTAGTTGTAGCCCTAAAAACTTCTAAAGCTTAGCTAAATATTTTGAATTGCAAAGACAACTAGATTTAATGTAGGTACCTTGATTCTTACTAAATCTGAACTTTCAAGTGTTTTGTATCAGCCGGGTGTATAAAGCTGTCAAAATGGTAATATATTATTTTATGTAGTCTATTAAAATCTAAATTACTACAGAGTAACACCCTGAAGAAATAGAAAAAATATAATAATTATTTTCTTGAAAATTAAATCATATCATATAACTGGATTTATTTGAACTAAAGTTGTCAGTAGACATTATGTTTTTTCCTTCACCTTCTGACTATAACACAGTAATTCCACCTAACTACCTGCATGATCAAAGTGCTGTTTACAGATCTTGCTGATGCTGTGTAAGCAGTGGTTACATAACCACAGCTGACACCATGCAAAGCCAAATGAAGCACATGTACTTTTGACAAATAATGTTTAGTGTGCATCAGTAGTGAGCAAGTAAATCATGTTTTATCATGAGTTGTAGTCCTCTCCTCGCCACATACTGTAAACATAAACACTTACCTTTTATTTGTCAGACTGAAACCTGTGCAGCTTTCACCAATGCTGAGTCCAAGTGACTGTGAAACAAAGTCTGAGAGGAATAAACCCAGCCATGTAAGGACACACACTCATCTAACGATTTTCACCAAACTATGTACAAATTTTACACGTTTTTGCAATCTAGTAAGAAAAACAAAATGTCTTTGTTGTTCTTTTCAGTTATCAAAGACAAACGCTCATTATCATAAGTTATTCAAGGAGGTCAACAAAGATGAGTTACTCAAACAAAGTAAGTATCAGATTCTCTTTTCACATGAACGTGAGAAGCAAAGAAATATTAGATTTTTAATCTAAACGTGGAGTATTGTTTGTGCCAACAGGTTACACTTGTGCCCTGCAGAAAGACATTTTATATCAGGGGAAAATGTTCGTCTCTGAAAACTGGATCTGTTTCCACTCCAAAGTCTTTGGCAGAGATACCAAGGTATGATACTGTGAAAACCTACTTTAATAATGGAACTCTTTTACTGTAGTGCCAGTGGACGCTGTATGGCTGAATTCTCTGGTGTACATAGTGGTGTTTTCTCATTTCCAGATTTCAATCCCTGTGGTGTCTGTGACGTTTATTAAAAAAACTAAAACTGCATTATTAGTGCCAAACGCCCTTGTGATTGAAACTACAAGTTATCAGGTAAGAAGATTGTTGACACAATCATTTTTTCCCCTTTCGACATAAACATGAAAGTGATTCTAAATTACTGTTTTCCAGCACGTGTTTGTGTCATTCCTCTCTCGAAACACCACCTACAAACTTCTGAGGTCCGTCTGCGTGCATTTGGAGGTAAGTAACATCTAAAAGCACTCATCTTTATCATAATCTAATTCAGTGGTTTCTTTTTGAATTTTTCCAAAACGAAAATGAAAGTAGATGACAGTACAGAAAATGAATCGATAACCAATTTTTTAGTATAAGCCCAAATATTAAATAGTTAAAGTTTTGTGAGGATTTGCTGCCATTCACTAGTTTATTTCACACTAAATTTAAAATCCTTGTTGTTTCGGACTGTTGGATAAACAAAAATGCAGTTTGAAGACATCACCAAGGGCTCTGGGAAATTGTGATGGGCTATCTTTCACTATTGTCTGTATGCTAAACAGGAAGCTAACGCCAGCAGCCAGTTAGCTTAGCTTAGCACGGAGACTAGAAAGAGTGTGAAACAGCTAGCCTGGTTTTGTCCAAAGGTACACATAGCCCTGAAAAATCTCAAAAAATCCACTACACATGGAAGACAGTGGAGCATTTAGCGGCTGAAGGGTGAGATATTTCCCTGAGGACGTGGGGCAGAGGTCAAAACCGAGCTAAAAGGGGAGCGAATCATGAATGTCTGCTGGGTGTCTAAATAGGCAACTGTTTGTTAGCACGCTTTCCACAACTAAATAAATAATAATATTCCAGTGTTGTGTTTATAGCTTTTTCTGCTGCTCCGAAGTGGCAAAAAACTATTATAATATCACTATTTTACTTTTAAAATACTGGTATATTTCCTTCTGCATACTAATGTGCGCCCTCTGTCATTCCAGGTGGATAAGACTTGTAGCAGCTCCAATTTTTCCTCTGCTGAAAACAGCTTCAGAGTGAAATGCCCACCGTCGATTCCTCTGGTCAGTCAGGGATCTGTGCTGTGTTTTTGTACTGGATGTATTTATTGTACACAAGGAGGTTTTCTTTTCTCCATTGTGATAAAAGGTCTATAGAAATGCTTTGTTCTCATGTTATACAATACCCACCCTGTATGTGGTATCCATTGTATATTTTCCTGTATGTACACTGCAGGACTTTTCTGAAGACTTCTCTGACCTCGATGGGGTTGTGCAAAAAAGACGCCAGGAGATGATGGAGAGCAGCAGCTCCGGTTCTCAAACTCCAGATTATGACAAAATAGCTGGTGTGTGCGCCATCTTTAGCCGTCTATGTATACTGTTACCCTTAACAAAGCAGCTATATACTTCTCTCCAAATATGCATAGAGTGTCAGATGTCACTGTAGCTCAGACAGTCTTTAGTTTGCAAATCGCTGGAGTTAAGCCAAGTGAAATTTGAGCCATTGAGGCTGTGGTTTTTGTTATAGCGAAGACAGTTGGCGTGAAAACAGCGATGAATGACATCTTTAGGTTACTGTTTATGTCAGCCAAGCTACTGTAGTGCACTGCAAGGATGTTTGTGATTCTATTGCTAATATTTACCCATGCGCAGCTGGAGTCACAGGATCTTTCTGTTTATTTGAGCAGACTTCACCAGCCTCCCAGACACATTTCTAAGTGCTGTGAAGACCGGAGAGGTTTCAGTCCACGCAGACATTCACCTCCAGACTCCAAGCCCAAAACACGGAGACGCCCTTAAGAATGGTAGTTTAATACCGGATCTCTTTAAGCAAGGAGAAGCTTTGTTAATAATGTAATCAGTAAAGTAATCAATCTATATATAGAAATAGTTTGACATTTTGCCAGACACTTTTTAGTCACTTTCTTTCTGAAAATTACATCAGAAGATTGATACCACTCACATGTCTGTACAGTAGAAATGAAGCTACTGGCACCTGGTTATCTTAGTTTACACTAAACTTCTGTAAAACCACAACGTGTCACTTATACACTTACTTTTACAGATTAAATAAATGAACTATAAGGTGTTAATCAGTCAGCTTTTGGTGTGCTCATGGTCAGAGTTTTTTACCTTTAGACATAACCAGGCTAGCAATTCCCTGTTTCCAGTCATAATGCTAAACTAAGTTAACCGTCTCCTGGCTCCTGCTTAATTACCAACTTGAGTGTTGTTTCAATCTTCTCATCTAACACTTGGAAACTAGAAAAGTGTATTAATTTCCCAAAATGTCAAAATATTCTTTTAATGTTGCAGCTTATTTATTTGTTCTCAATAAAGTAAAGTTGTACTACTAGTAACATATACCAAAGCAATAATTCTCTTTTTGTTTGTCCTTCTAGGGTCTACTAAATCAACCACACTCAAAGACAAATCCTCACAGCCCATGTCGTTACACGCCATCCTCCTTATCTATTTGTTTCTGTGAGTAACCTGTCATTATGTGACACACACACAACAAGCCAGACACACAAGAAGCCAGAGTGCTCTGTCAAGTTCATTTCCATAGTTTGGGCTTGTTAGCAATTGTTCTGTGCGGTTGGGATTTTGAATGTTCACCTGGCAACTGGTTTGTGTGTCTTCACAGAGTGAGCGTGCTCGTCCTGTCCACCTGCTACATGGCTTTCAAGATTGTGGCTCTTGAGCATCGTTTGAACTCCTTGGTGTCACTGGGGGAACACATTCGTAATCAGTAAGAGCTAGACTCACATTTAAATTTAGAGTGCACTGTTCCTGATAATCACTTAGGTAGTTTTGGCGTCAAAGATAACAAATGATGAACAAATAACTTTCAAATGTACTCGTGCTGTTTTTTGTATTTTGAATTTGCAACATCACACTTTATTTGGTTAATGATTTAGTGCAATTCTTGTGGCAGAAATGGTGTGAGCCACAGGTCCCAGGATGGAGTCAATGCTGAGATATATGGAGAACTGACTACCAACTTGTTAAAGCTAGAAAAGGTTTGTTTTTATATGTATTTATTTTATGGTCAATAGTTTTCCCGCTCCACTGACAGTTCACTGGTCTGTTGTATATCATATCATATATCAATGTTATGAATTGATTGACAGGATTTAATTTTACTCTGTTTAGCCAAGGAGGGTGTCATCTCTGACTAAAGGGCAGCTGTTAACTGAAGTGTGAAGTGGCAGACAACATGGAGGGACTGGAGTGCTCACTACATAAACAAGATTATCAAGTAGTTTTGTTATAGTAAAGGAATAGTTTCACATTTGGGGAAATATGCTTATCTTTTTATGGCTTTCTGGCCAATAGTTACATTAGAAGTTTGATACCACTCTCATGGCTGAACCAACTGTGGTTCAGGAGGTAGAGCGAGTTGCCTGTTAATCGGAAGGTTGGCAGTTCAACCCGAACAATCCCCGGCTCCTCCACCTCCAGGCTGCATGTCAAAGTTTCCTTGGGCAAGATACTGAAACCCAAATTGTGTATGAATGTGTGCAAATGGAGGAGCACTTAGGCTCAGTGTGTCAATGGTGAATGTGATGTAGTGAAAACGTACTGTGAGTACAAATACAGAGCATTTACAGCGTAGCTCTGTCCACAAAACCGACTTTCCAGCACCTCTATATTTTATTAGTTAAAATGTTATCTATTTTGTTTCATCCGTACAATAACTAAAGTGTAAAAACAACAAGATAGAGTCTCTGCTGGTTGCCTAACACTGTTATGACAAGACTCCAGGAAGTCATTGTTCCCGGCCCCGGAGTTTTTAGAGAGATCTGTTACAGAAGTCAAGTCTACTGAAGATAAATGCGTGGAGAAGTTTTTCTAAATCCTGCTGATTATTGATATATTCTTAAGGTGTTTTGTAACTGTCTTAATGTGGATGTTAAAATTTACCAAGATTGTGGCCTGGTTTGTGGTCTGTTTGCGACAGCTAAACATCAACTTGTAATCGTTCTTGGTACAAAGACAATCATTTCAGCTTTATTTCATTGATTTGTGGCCTGAACTTCAGTACTAGTATGGGACCAAAGTGTCCTGGTGATATCTTAATATAAATCTGTGGGTAGTTGGTGGGAGCAGAACTTTAAGAGTGCCATTATTAAAGAAGAGGCTTATTGCGGGTAGTAGAAGTGCAGCAGGAACCCTGCCTGTCCGAGGCATCTTCTCTCTTGACTGCTCTGATGCCAGGCAGTTGGCATGCAGTAAAATCACATCCAGTTCCTTAATCTTTGATCTTAGTTTGTTAGAGATTTCCTTAAGAGGCGAAGCTCTGGGGCGACTGAGGCAAACTTTTGGTGACCTCGCTGGCCTTATCAGTCTCGTCAACCCAGCTGGAATAGAGCTGTTCTCTGTTTTTGTTGTCTTTCTTATCTACAAGGTTGGTGTTACAGAATGTTTTCTTTGTTGGGGTGGGGGCAGATGACGGGGCAGTGACCGGCGGGGGAATTTTTATGCCAGCGCCTCCATTTAATTAGTGAATCCCAAAAGGGGTTAGGCAGAGGAGAGAGAAGGGAGGCAGAATTAAGGAGCTGATCCATGAGCTGATTCTGGCCGCAGGATTTGCCGAGCCATGTATTGAACCTGTTGATCTCTCTGCCAACTGTTGGCACTGGTCCATGGATAATCTGTTTATTTATCAGTTGATTATGTTCCTGATAGTGGTGTTTTCCACAACCACAGTTAAAGGTTGAATCGTCTCTTTAGATGTTTTTTTCCCCCTTTGCTCAACATGATACATTTTCTTCTTTTCAACTTTTCTGTTTGCTGGCACTCTTCAGAATACTCCAGACTTATCATTTGTCATCTCCACATCTGTCTCATGGAGATTTATTGATGGTTCAAACCTGTTTTCTAGTTGTAATGTCGAGGGTGACTGTTGTTTGTGTTCATGCCCACATTTAGCTGTCTGCCAGATGTTCGGGTCAAAGTTTGCTGAACAAAATCCATAAATTTTACCCTCTGTGGGAGTGCAGTCTATCTTTAGGTTTCATCTAACTCTCAAGAAAGCAAATGAGCATATTTCCCAAAATGTTGAACAGTTCTCTTAAGCTGGACTATGTTACGGCGATATTTAAAGTAGTTTTTGGTGATAGTAGTTTAATATGATTTTACTGTGCATGTTTACAGATATCCTTCATTTTTGAAATCCTAGATTCAAAGAAACCTCCAGAAGCTACTTGAAGAGACTTAAGAGAAGACTTTTGGCCGGTCCAGACAGAAGCTTTGAAGAAATGCTGATTTATCACTAAAGATCAGCAGTGATCGCATTAGTTTGTGAACTTTTACTTAAATTGTGCAATAATAGCTTCTTTCCCTTTTCCACTCAGGACTCTTTCTCAACTAAATGTTGTGCTGGAGGGTGAACTGAAGCAGCGTGTTAGTGTGCCAGTGTTAGTGAAGAGAAACTTTAAGCATGTATGTAGTATTTATCTGAGAGCTTTTATTTTGCATTTCACAAATTGGATTTTAAAGGTCCAAAGTTCTTATTTCAATGTTTTCAAAACATTCCTTAAAAGGTCAACTTATGCTGTTTATTTGTCTTTTGTTAGAATTAAATTCCCAGTGAATTATATATTTATATCATGTATATAATTCACACAGCTAGAGATGTCTGTACAATATCTTTTAATTACATTGATGGGCAATTTCTTACAGCGTGTGGTATCTAAAGATAGAAGTTGTCAGGGTTACGTGAGTAGAGGCTTTTAATATATTTTTTATGGTAAATGTGGCCTAACAACCATATAAATTACAGGTTTATTTTAGAGCTTCTCAACTGGTCATAATTTAAACATTTGTTCTGTTACCTTAAACATTTTCACTAAAACTTAGATTTTTTTGTTGAGTGTTTGTGTACTAAAAGGACAGTCGATCATTTCAGGAGCAGTAGAAATGAATCGGCGTGTGTTTTTAACTATGGTGGTGTGTGTTTACATTTAGATCACAGACTGTGCCTTTTAACTATTGTATGTATGGCAGTCCTGAAATAAATGTCTCTCATACTGTGGCTGTTGAACTTTTCTTCGAGAGCGTTTGTATTTACTTAGAGCAGTGAGGCGCTCACCAGGTTACACACTCGGGTGACACACCTGCAGAGCGTATCAAAAGTAAAAGTACTCATTATGCATACGTGTCAGTGTTATATATGTATTATTGATTTGTTACTGATACATTTACCTATAAGTAGCATTTCAATGCTGTAGCTGCTCTGGGTTGAGCTTATTCTAACGTGTTATACAGATTTGTTGTTAAAGCAATAAAATACATTATATTGTATTAATAATAATAATAAATCATATGTTTTGTATGTAAAATCTTAAAGTCCATCCACAGAGGTGATTTGACTTATGCGCATGTGTGCGCATACAAACTGCTCTTTACTGACATCTATCTCCCTTCTGTTGGTTTTATTGTACTTTGTATTGTGCATTAGCGTCACCCAACTTACACCTGACAAGAGGTCTAATCATCCAGAATGATTGAAAACACCTGTGTGGGTGTCAGTGGTGGAAAGTAACTCAAGTACTGTAATTAAACACTAATCTGAGGTATCTGTAATTTACTTAAGTATTCCAATTTCATGACACTTTAAACTTCTACTCCACTACATTTACCTGACAGCTGGAGTTACTAGTTACTTTACGAATAAATATTTTACATACAAAACATACTATGGACTTTTTAACCATGATGCATTGTAAGAAATTATTACCCAACTGTATGAATCAAAAAATTAATTAGCAACTTAAATTTCAGTAAACTGAATTATTTTGAGGTTTGGACTGTTGGTCATACAAAAGACATTTGAATGTTAGCACTGTCGCCTCACAGCAAGAAGGTTGTGAGTTCAAACCCCGGTTGCTCTGGCCTTTCTGTGTGGAGTTTGCATGTTCTCCCCGTGTCTGCGTGGGTTCTCTCCGGGTGCTCCGGCTTCCTCCCACCCTCCAAAGACATGCGGACTAGGTTAATTGGTCCCCCTAAATTGTCCTTAGGTGTGAGCGTGACTGGTTGTTTGTCTATGTGTGGCCCTGCGATGGACTGGCAACCTGTCCAGGGTGTACCCCGCCTTGCGCCCGATGCCAGCTGGGATTGGCTCCAGCCCCCCGCGACCCTCTACGCAGGATAAGCGGTTGACGATGGATGGATGGACTTTGAGCTTGTAACTATAATACAAAATACATGTATTGATAAAGGAAATAACCAGCAGATATAAAAATAATCATTAGTTTCAGCCCAATAAGTTTCACCTCAACCAACTACAAGAGAAAAATGTTGCTCAAACATTAATACATGAGTAATAATAATAAAAGTCTATACGCTATATACACTTATGGGCCATTTGTATACACTGAGTACTTTTTCTTTTGATATTTAAGTACATTTTCCTGACTCTACTTCTGTACTTTAGTTAAGCAACATTTTCAATGTAGGACTAGGTACTTTTTCTTAAATAAATAACCTGAATACTTCCTCCACCACTGCTAAGTGTGCAGAGCATTTAATTTGCAAAGTATTACATATAGCTGAATAATCCTGTGAATGTAGTGGAGTAAAAAGTATAATATTTCCTTCTGATATGTGGTGAGGTAGTGGTATAAAGTCGCATTAAATGAAACTACTCATTGTACAAAGTTCTTGCGTAGATGTTCTTCATCACTTCTCCTCTTCAGCTAAACATAAACATGGTCTGTTGCATGGTTCAGTCTTTCTCTCTCTCTCTGGTCCTCTTCACTCCCACACTGTGGTGAGTCATTCTCATTTTTTTCCAGTTCCTGATTTATTCCTTCAGTGTCATTTTGGAAAGTATTTGTGTGTGTTATGTGATCATGCATTAACAATCACCTCAACACATAGTTTGTCATGTAGTTTTCAGTTAAGGGTCCACGGGATGTACACCATAACACATGCATCTGTAAAATAAGAACCTAATCCAATGCAAAAGCCCAACTTGGTGATGTATAAAAATAGTAATGGAGGTATATTGTTATAAGGATGGCTAGAGTGAACTGTAAATGGTTCATAAATAATTTATTAACAATTAATAAAGCCAACTGTTACAACACACAAGCACTAAGTGGTGAAAAGTAACTGTACTGTAATTAAGTACCATTTTGAGGTACTTGAGTATTCCCATATGCTATATTATACTTCTACTCCACTTCATGACTAAGGTAAAAAATAAAGTACTTTTTACTTCACTACATACATTTAATTTGCACGATTCAGATTATTATTTATATATTAGCCCCACCTTTATCAGCTGCTTATGAATGCCACACTTCCAGTAATATAATGCATATTGTTTGTCACAACGTCTGCTCGTTTTTCCTCTCTGTCCCTCCGCTCATTCTCCTCTCTCTTAGCCCATGCCGACGAATTTCATTGCCATTCTCCTTCCCTCCACCAGATGCCCTCAGACTTTTCTCCTGATATCACCTCATCGCCCTCACCTGAGCCTCCGCCGCCCATCTCCCTACCTGCACCTCATTCCCTGCTCACTGTACATATATAGGTCTCCTTCCATTGCTACTTTGCCGGTTTGTCAAAGTTGCAATGTAGCCTTGTGCTTTTAAACCACCAGACCCTGCACCTGTACCTGAATCTGCCTGCACCTGTCGAAATGCCATAATACCTTCTTTGTGGCATCACTGAAATCATCCTGGACCCCTGTTGCCAATCTTACTCAACGTTATGACACTGTTTTATTCTGAAATAAGCCATTTTGCAAAATGAGTACTTTAATTTCTGGTAGCCTACACTTAAGTATATTTTGATTCTAATACTTTTGTGCTATTTGTACTTAAGTAAGGAGTATTTCTACACTGCGGTGAGTACTTCTTCCACCACTGTCAACAGAAAAGAGTGCCTTATTGTACCCCGTGTAAATAGATTTATATCTATAAATATAAATAGAGCAGCACATTTAATAAAAACGATGCAAAAGAATGTGCTTAACAAGAGATACACGTAAAAAGGCAGATGCAAAAAGTAGGAAAACATGTATGCATGCATTTATTTAACATGTTAACTGAATGTTTATTGTGCTTTTGCCACAAAGCAGCCCGCCCACTGAATTTTGAACCAATGACATGCACGCCTCCACATCTCGTCTGCCTATCAACCCGCGTTCAGCCCCCTGCATGACGTAACACCCAGTCTGAAAGTGCAATGGCGATATTGGACAATAACAGCCGTCGCTTTTGTGGGACCACATCTATATTATGTGGCTAACGTTAAAAAAAACACCTCCAGTCGGCTGCAAAACCACGTATAATATCGGCAAACTGCGCGAGGACGACCTGCGACCAGGAAAGGTGATTTCACAGCCTCTGCACGCGATGACAGTTTAGACTAAAACGCTGGTGAGTTCAAACTCTAGTGATTGCTTCAGCATTTGCAAAAGCGTTTCCAGTAAATGGTCTCTTGCAGCCAGGAAGCTTCAGATTTCAAAGGGGCGTGGCGGCGTGCTGGGTACCACTTCTGACTAAAGGATGCTGATAGCTTAGCAACAGCGACAAGGAAGGGAAAGGAAGCAGAGGAGAGACAATGGATGTGCGATTTGTCAGCATCGTTACTGGGTAGGCTGAGCTGAGAGTGTGTTGTTTGACTTGAAAAAAATAGCGAGGAAGCCGGCGATCATCAGTTGTGCCAAGTCAACCACAAGGAGCCATGAATGCAGACTCGAAATGTAAACAAAGGGTGTGGGCCTTTCAGCTGGCCTGTGGTGCTCTGTGAGTGAGAGGAACCATTACTGCTGTTGGTTAAAGGAGGATAAGATTTTTCTTACACACATGACACAATCATGACTGATGGCTGACAGTGTGTTTAAAGGCTGGCCAGCTAAGCAGGAAACGTGTATCACTGCTTTTCTTAACTGTTGCATTAAAATGAAGTAATTTCTTCTTCTTGACACATTTGCTTCCATCCCAAGGTGCGACGTGTGAACAGACACCATGGCCACACAGGAACCGTCCCCTCCTTCGTCCATGGAGAGCAATAAACCCGGCTTCCCCAAGAAGATCCTGGGCAACAAGCTGGAGGACAAGCACCTGTGCAACTGCTGTCACAACATACTCAGACGACCGTTTCAAGCCCAGTGTGGCCATCGCTTCTGTTCCTACTGCTTCAACAGGACAGTTAGGTGAGGAATGACATGGCCAATAGTCTACCAGGTGTATTTTGGGGGGTATTTGTAGTGGTGGAAGAAGTATTCAGATCTTTTACTTAAGTAAAAGTTGCAATACCACACAGTCTCAATACTGTGTTGCAAGCAAAAGCCCTTCATTCAAAAATGAAAAGTGAAAGTGTGAGCATCAAAATATACTTACAAAACCAAAGTAAAAGTACTCATGATGCAGAATGGCCCATTTCAGAATAATACAGCATATGTTATAATATTGGATTATAATTAATGATGCATTTGTGTTTAAGCATCACTTTAATGTTGCAGCAAGGAATGGTGGAGCTTATTTCAACCAATGTATATACTGCTCAGTAACTTAATCTATAATAATACATGATCATTTATTTGTGGACTATATTTTGTATAAATAATCTGAATATGTAAAGTAGCTAAAGCTATCGAACAGATGGAGTGGAGTGCAATATTTACCTCATACATGTTGTGAAGTACAATAAAATGGAAATACTTTAGTTTTGAGTAAATGTACTTACTTTCCACTGCTGGGTGTCTGATGTTTGGATTTGCAGTATATTAGCATATACTCTGCTATTGTATTGCAGTAATGGACCCCAGAAATGCAGTGCCTGCATTAAAGAGGATATTTTTGAGGAGCCTACATCAATTTTGAAACAAGGATGTGTGAGTATAAATGCATTTTCATCCAGTAAAGCCTCACTTGGACGCACTCAGAATTGAGGCTTTTTTTCTCCATAAATTGTTTGGTCTATAAATTGTTTGAAAATAGTGAGAAATGCCCGTCACAGTTTCCCAAAGCCCAAGCTGATGTCATTAAATGTCCTATTTTGTCTGACCAACATTAAAAAACGCAAATATTAAGTTTACTATCACGAAAATTTCATATCACGATTATAGTGACCTAATTTATCAGTATTATCACGGTATTGTAAAATGTGCCAAATTTTATATTGAAAACTACAAATACAATTGCTATTTTGTTTGCATAAAAAATAAAATAACATCAAATACCTTTTTTAAACATATGAATGAAGTGTGCATTATCAAGATTTTATATTTTATATTATATAGGTAATACAATGACCCCGTGGACAATTAGCTACATGAAAACAAATAAGTCTTTAGAAGACAGTGATAGTAACTGCAATGAGCCCAAAAACTGACTTAAATACAGAGGAGTCTGTAGCGTTTCTAGATATGCTGGTTGGTTGACTAAACAATGTAACGTGTTATGATGTGCAGTGGACGATCTGCCGACACACGACGCACTCAGCAGCAGAACAACGTGTAGTGTTTTTACAAGAGCAGCTAACACTTAAGAGCTTCAGTTTACACACTTAGTTTTCCCAGGAGGTCTCCCATCCAGGTACTGGCCAAGCCCAAACCAGCTTGGCTTCGGTCAATCAGCAGTAGCAGGGTTTATATTTTGTCAGTGGACATAAAGTTGTTACTGTGTTACAGATTAATAACTCACCACTCTGAAACTCTTGCTCCAGTCCATGTTGCCAAGCTGGTCGGCAACATGTAGCCTACAGCTGAATCAAAGCTGTTTACTGGCTTCTTGCTGACTTTCCCTTCTCTGCTTCTGATTGGCTAGTAGTCCTTGACTAGTAACTGCGTATGTGCAACTCCCGACAAAGATCATTTAGAAACAAGATGTATCACTCCAAAGCTAAAACAAAGCCTTCAACACGGGGTGAAAAGAGCAGCTGCAGCAATGTGCAGTATGAAAAAAAATATGGTGTTTATTGAAAATGAAATCATGTAAACCTGTTCTGGTAAAACCCCTAAATAGGATTTTGAACCTGAAAATGAGCATAATACCACCTCTTTAAATCTTGCCATAATATGTGACGCATTTCTCTGTTTTGATGCTATTGTTGCTCAGTCATGCTTCTTTCAGATAAAAAAAATCTCTAAAATTAGATCTGATTTACGTAAGGATATAATGCTTTTATTTTTTCTCGCCTGGTACGCTGTTATGCACTTTATGGTGGTATCAGTCAGAGCTCCCTTCACTGACTCCAACTGGTGCAGAACGCTGCTGGCCGAATTTTAACAGGCACAAAGAGATATGAACACATGACTCCTGTGTTAGCCAACTTTCAATGGCTGCTCATTTGATCCTGTATCGATGCAACCAGTTTCAGTTTCATCTTGATCAGTTTTAACCAGTCTGGTTGAAGATTGGCTGTTTCTATATGTATTAGTTCCAGGTGTTTGTCACTCAAGCGTGTCTGTCCCACTGGTGATGGCAACTTTCTCAGCAGTAAAACTGTTTCTTATAAAGAACATCAGATGTATGAATTATGCTAAAAAATTCTTTATCTATATTATCATCTATAACACGTATTACCATTGTCATACAAAGGCTTTTGGTCTGGCACAGCCACGTAAGTAAGTACCAATGCAACAATGTAAAAAATACTCCACTATGAGTAAAGTCATTCATTCAAAATCCTTCTTGAAATCTGAGACGATTAATGGGAGAGGAAAGAAGAAAAAACAAAATTCTTTGGTTTGATTTCTTACCATTAGCATTATTCTCTCTACAGACGTGCAAACTGGGCAAGACAAGTTTTTCATTCCTGGTAATAATGGATGAGAAAGAACTCCATCCCGCTCCAATCCCACATTTTCGGATCACTGACCTACAGCCATAGTTCTGGCTTTGAAGGATTGTACAGACGAGAAGCGATAAAGCTGCCTCATGCTTTATTTGTGAGCAGACATGCAGGAAAATGTTGCTGTTCATGATTCTTGCTCTTCTCTATGCACTCCTAAAAACAAATATGTGGTTATTCACCCTGACAAGGAAAATAAAACATATCTATACATGTGACAGCAAATCCTTTTGTTCTCTTTTGTTTTTTTTTCAGGCTTTTCCTGACAACGCAGTTCGAAGGGAAGTTGAACACCTTTCAGCTGTTTGTATCAATGAAAGTTGCACTTGGAAAGGCACTATTAAAGACTATGAGGTGAGGTAACCTTTGACCTATTTTCGTGATTTCTTTTTTTTTTGCTTTACATATTTGTTTGATAGGTATGTAATGTTTTGTTTTTATTGTTTTTAGATGGACCAAAAATGTGCTGTTTTTCTGATGTCTATGATCTAATCATTCTATATTTTGCTAGCTTAGCTTGCCTTGCTGTGTTTGTATATAGACGATGAAGGCCCTCAGCACAGCACAGCTGCACTGTTTAGACTGCCAGAACAACTTAAGCTCTACTTTTTTACAGATGAACCACGAGGGGAAGTGTGAGTTCATGATCATCCCCTGCCCCTCCTGTAAAGAACGAATTCGCTTCAACGAACAGGAGCGCCATAATGAGCGAGAGTGCCCGGAGAGAACACTCAACTGCAAGTACTGCAAGGAGCCATTCCACTTCAAAAATATCAAGGTTAGACATGATTTATTTAGACTTGCTAAGACGCTAAGGCTGGTTGTGCCTGGTGCAGCACATCAAAGCAGCTCTTTGTGTGTCTTTAAAAGAAACATTGTTTTATTTCAGGCACATGATGAGATCTGTCCCAAGTACCCAATGATCTGTGAAGGCTGTGCTAAGAAGAAAATACCCAGAGAAAAGGTAAATCTGTAAACAACATGCAGACAAGAAGGTCACAGTCCCATGTAGCTACTTATCCTCAGTTTGTGCCTGAAGTCACAGAGCTGAGCATTTATTCCCCCAGGAAAACATACACGTGGAAATCTTTGACAAACTCAGAAGGATGTTGAACAACGCATACTGCTGTTCTGAATGTATTTTCAGTCTCCTCAAAGACTCTTTTAACCAATTGGATGAAGAAAATATTAACGGGTTAGAAATGACTATAAATGTGGTATTTTTGTATGCAAACATAAAGTAACAACAAGTAACCTCAATAAAACTAAATTTTGGGCTGCCATCATTGTTTGGGTTAGAAAAACGACCAAGCTTGAAAAACGGGGTGAAGAATCTTTTTGTATCATGCAACAGAATATTTTTGCATTCAAATGTTTAGAAGTGTTTTCTTCTTAACCCCTTCTGAGTTCTTTAAAGATCACCAAGTATATATATTTTACTTAGTTCTGGGAGCTCGAATGTAATGACAAGCGAAGCACGAACTGCAGCTAATAGCTCCTATGCTAAGTTTGCTGATAATGCTTAATGTTTTTTGTTTTTTTTAGTATGTGGACCATATTAAGTTCTGCAGCAAATTCAGAACTCCGTGTCGATTTCATGTCGTGGGATGTGATATGTCTGTAAGTAGCCTAATTGTCTTTTCAATAGTAATTTTTATATATTTACACACATTCAGATTAGGGGGCTGTATAAAAATTATTAGAGGGAGAGGAGATCAGAGAAGAGGGGGGGGGGTTATATATCTTTTCTTTTTTGCTAAAGGTAGAATTGTCTGAAGTATTTCAGGTGAGCTGGAGAGGCTCCTTTTCTCATCCCAGATTCATTCTTCCCTTGAAAAAACAGATCAAATAGTTACATTACGTAATAAATTTCATTTTGGTATATCTTGCAGCTATATCTATGGTAGCTGTCTGGAAGAAACATCTCTAACACACCCACCCATGCGACAGGGTGGGGATACTGCAGTGTTCAAGTCATCAGAAGCTACCGTCTGTGCTAGTTTCACTCTTCTGTGGCTGAAGTAACCGTTTTCTTAGCAACTCTTTATTCAAAAATAATGTGGCTGGAATATTCTCTATTTTTTATTGTTATATTATTTTGAGATACGTATTGTATCTTTTCTGAGACAAGAGTAGGGTCCAAAGAAATGATTAATGATGCTGGGGAGAGTCAAGCTTTTTTATGAAATAAAATATAACATTTAAACCACACAATACATTGCGTACAGTTCCTAATACAGGTGATCACACTGTTTGCACTGTTTCTATTTAATTGTCCTCCCTTTTTGTAGGTGGAGAAAGAAAAGATTCATGACCATGAGCGTGCCTTTGCCTACGAGCACCTCAATCTGTTGCTGCACTACATTATGGGCATGAAAGTGAGCATGGAGGGCCTGCAGCCCCAGGGACTGGAACTAGCCGGACACAAACTGGTGGAACTCCAACAGTCCCTCAGGGAGCTCGAGGCCAGAGTCTCCCAGCTTAGCACCTCCTCCTCTGGGCCTCCCGTGCAGGGAGCCGCCGCTGCCTCCTCCTCATCCTCCAGCTCCGGCCCCTCTGGCCCACCCGCTTCAGCTCCTCTCCCTCTACCGCCCACTCTGGCTCCCACTCTATCTGTGTCTACCTCCTTCACACCTCTGCCCAGCTCGGTGGGTGCAGCGCTGGAACTCCAGCTCCACAGCGAGAAGACCAAGGTGGTGGAGCTGGGTCGCAGGTGTACGGAACTTGAAGTTAAAGCCGGCACGTTTGAAAATGTGGTGTGTGTCCTGAACAGAGAGGTGGAGAGGTTTGCCACCACCATGGAAGCCAGCAACCGTCAGCACAAACTAGACCAGGATAAGATTGAGGCTCTGAGTAATAAGGTAGGACTGGGATGAAACTGAACCAAAAATGCACCTGACATCTGCAATTTGCTTAAAAAAAATCACACCCCTTCTTCTCTCAATCATATCTGAATACACATACTTGATATACATATTTTTATATTCAATGTGACTTACATTATTATCATAGATATCTCTGATGTCTTCATCCATCCATCACGAAAAATCTTCCATTAACCTACCTATAAAGCATAGAAATGCTCCTTATAACTCCAGAACTTGCCTGAGAATCATCACGTTTATTAGTTTTCTTTGGTATCAAAGTAATCCAGTGATGTACATCCATGAGTATACTGCAAACAACAACTGCTAAAAGGTAATCCTGCATACTTTTGATCATGCCACAAACTTTGTAAACAATATAAAAAACATGCTATAAACAAACAGGGAACAAGTTCCACCATTCACCAAAGCATTATGGGAAGGGTAGTTCCAAACTTGAACATCACCCAAATATAAGTAAATCAAAGCTATACCTAGCAAGCAATACAAAAAAAGGGGTAAGTATTTGTCACTTTAACAACACTTCAGATTTAATGATGAATTTGTGATAAAACACAGTGTGCGTCTATTTTCCAGGTGCGACAGCTGGAGAGGACAGTGGGGCTGAAGGACCTTACAGTTGCTGAGATGGAGGGTCGACTGAGGGAAATGTCTGCCACTACCTTTGATGGTGTCTTTGTCTGGAGGATCTCCGATTTCGCCAAAAAGAGACAGGACGCCATCGCAGGTCGAGCTCCTGCCATGTTTTCACCAGGTAACATTGTCCATTATTACAGATAAGAAGTCTTTATAGGACTAAAAAATACGGTTGACCTCAACAGCAACGTGACGCTCAATCAATTAATAAGCAGCCGGGTTCAAAAAGTGCAGCAATGCATTGTAATTTTTCCTACACTTCACAGTACACACTCTAAAAAAACAAAATTTTCTTCTGCAATGATTGTGATGCGTCACGCTTTAGGAACTGTTAGCAAGTACATTTGGATTGACTCAGGTATAACACTTATCGACTCACAAACTCGAGACCTGAGGCCATACAGGGGGACTCTACCCGACCCGATTAGATTGGGAATTCTTGAACCCGGCCTGTCTTGGGTCATCATGGGTCAGGTCCTGGCTACTACAAACCAAGTTAACCTCTTTAGACCTCTATTACAGAAGGCTTATTATCTGCAAATGACTAAAGATGAATTTCCCTTCCATTTCCTTTCAGCCTTCTATACCAGTAAGTACGGCTATAAGATGTGTCTGCGGATCTATCTGAATGGAGATGGGACAGGGCGTGGCAGCCACTTGTCCTTGTTCTTTGTGGTGATGAGGGGACTGAGTGACGCTCTGCTCAAATGGCCTTTCAACCAGAAGGTAAATGACCTACAGACAAACAGGGGTATTTACCAAGCGTTTGTTAAACTGTTTTGCTAAACAAACTGTGCTAAACAGTGAAATTGTGTTTGTTCTGTCATTTACTAATGAATCGCTTAGGTTATGTGTTTGTAAAATAGAAGAAAAATGCTGAAAATTGTGTGTTTGGTCGCGTGCATGATGTACACTGCTCAAAAAAATAAAGGGAACACTAAAATAACACATCCTAGATCTGAATGAATGAAATAATCTCATTAAATACTCCTTTTTACTTACTCCCTGGAGCAAATTTATCAACCCATGGAGGTCTGGATTTGGAGTCCCACTCAAAATCAAAGTGGAAAACCACACTACAGGCTGATCCAACTTCGATGTAATGTCCTTAAAACAAGTCAAAATGAGGCTCAGTAGTGTGTGTGGCCTCTGCGTGCCTGTATGACCTCCCTACAACGCCTGGGCATGCTCCTGATGAGGTGGCGGATGGTCTCCTGAGCGATCTCCTCCCAGACCTGGACTAAAGCATCCGCCAACTCATAGACAGTCTGTGGTGCAACGTGGCGTTGGTGGATGGAGCGAGACATGATGTCTGCACTACCTGAGCCACTTGTGTGGGCTGTAGACTCCGTCTCATGCTGCCACTAGAGTGAAAGCACCGCCAGCATTCAAAAGTGACCAAAACATCAGCCAGGAAGCATAGGAACTGAGAAGTGGTCTGTGGTCACCACCTGCAGAACCACTCCTTTATTGGGGGTGTCTTGCTAATTGCCTCTGATTTCCACCTGTTGTCTATTCCATTTGCACAACAGCATGTGAAATTGATTGTCAGTCAGTGTTGCTTCCTAAGTGGACAGTTTGATTTCACAGGAGTGTGATTGACTTGAAGTTACATTGTGTTGTTTAAGTGTTCCCTTTATTTTTTTGAGCAGTGTATTTTAAGGTGGCAAATAAACAATGAATTTTAAAGTTACTTTATAAAGCTCTCTGCTCATGATATAAAAGTGCAGCAATGCTGTTATTTTTCATGATTTTAATTGCTCAGTGCAGTAGTAAAGTTGGCCTTTATATTGTTTTTTTATCCAAGAGAATAAACATTTTTCTAAAAACCTCTCACATTTATTTTTTGTGTCACTAAATCACTGATCTTGCTGTTGAGCTGACAACACCGAGCTATTTAATATTTCCTTACATATATCATTCCTCTTGTGGGATGAATACAGGCCTGCAGCTCCAAAAGCATCTTCTCTTCAATCAATATTCCAAGTTCAGCAGCAGAAAAACACTTTCTTTTGCGCTCCATTTATTTCCAGGCATGTAAATACAGTCCGGTTTTAGATCTTAAGTGGCTTGTAAATGGTAGAGACTCAAGATTTTGCATTCCAACACTAATTTGCGACAGACTTAGCGGGTGTTGAAACACTGTAAAAGAGGGGCCTGCACGGGTGGTGGCTGGTTGTTTAAGGTGTCAGGGAGAGATGAAATACAATCCAGGAAGTCCAGTTGGAATAATAGATACCAAAACACAGCGCAACTGTTTACAGTACTGAATATTACAACTCTGGACTACTATTTTGTCTTTGTCATGACCCACTGAAACACGCCGTTCACATTACAAAGTAATCTACCAGGAATGTGCACTTGGATTCATTTGATAAATCAGGTTCAACCTCTTTGCCAGACGACCCTGCAACGCGGACTCTGGAAATAACCCCAAAGTTTTCAACAGGAGACACGCGATGTTCAGAGCATGTAAACATAATCTCTCTAATCTGTTTTATTTCTAGGTTACTCTGATGCTGCTGGACCAGAGCAACAGGGAGCATATAATCGACGCTTTTCGACCTGATGTCACTTCCTCTTCCTTCCAGAGACCAGTGAGCGAGATGAACATCGCCAGCGGCTGTCCGCTCTTCTGCCCGCTCTCCAAGCTTGATACCAAGAACTCTTACATCCGCGACGACACCATCTTCATCAAGGCAATTGTGGACCTCACTGGCCTCTAAATGGCTCCGCAGGGTGGTACAGTTTGGCAACCAGCCCGCTCTCTGACCATTGCGGCTTCACTTTGGCTCAGTTGTGGTCCCTTCAGGGCTCTGTTCAGGCATCTTATTGTCCCCTGCAGCTTTAGGGAGACAGACATGCTTGCAACTGTATGCTGCATGTGGCTGCAGTTTGCTCCATCCAGGAGGCGCCGGCATCGTCATATCTGGTGGTCTGTATGCCGTTCATTGCTGTACATTTTTGGGTGCAAAACTTTGTTTATCTTTCGACATCATAACACCACGCCCATGGTGATAAAATGTCTCTTCAGTTGTTGCACATACGTTTTCAGTTAAAGAACACAGAAGCAAGCACCAGTGCGGCGTGGTCAGTGCAGTGCTGAGGAGAAGCAGAGATGTCAAAGCCAACAGTTGGGGTGGAGTGAAAAGAGTGAACAGCATCTTGTTTTTAATCTCCTACGTTTAAAGACTTGGGATGTTACAGAACATGCAGACTGTGTTAGAGCAGGATTGTAGATTACAGATAGTTGATGTGATCGTTCTGATGTCAGTGTAGAAAGCTGGCAGTAGGCTTATAATAGAGTTAGAGCATGGCTTGACGCAGTTTTTGCTTTTTCTTGCAGATTGTGGATATTGTGAGCTTCTCAATTCCAGTGTCGAGTGAATTTGCATAGACAAACGTGGAGTTATGTTATGAATAAGATTACAGGCATTTCTTTTGCCTTTTTTTTGCGCAAAGTGCATGCCGCTGGCGTTTCAAGTATAAAATTGCTCCTTCTTTCGACAAAGCTTCATGAAGGTTCTTCGTTTGTTGTTACACTTGTTAGTGAATTAGCCATCCGTGATGGTGGACATTGCCTGCATGTCTTTGGAACCAGGCTGTTTACATGTAAAGTTGGTGTTGCGTATTTGTTCCTGTTAGGGGGTCGGTGGTTCTGATTGGTGGTTTGGTACATCTGTGGAAGATACAGTGGAGTTACCATGGAGTCAGGGCAGCTTGCCAGTCAAGCCTGAGGCATAAAACTTACATGTGTTTTTGTCTCTGACAAACATACATAGCTGGAGTTTTCCCCAGGATATGCTCACTAGCTCACATCTCAACACATAGTACTGTGCCCCACCACAGATTGAGGTTAACACAGATTCCACGAAATGAAGGAATTGTCTGTTCCTTGTTTTCTGTCCATTCAGTATACCCTGCATATGTGTTTCTGCTGCTCTTAAGATAGACTACTGATGTGAATCTTAGATATATGTTGGTGCAAATATACATGTGTGTGGAGGTTGAGAGGCTGAAATATAAGAGATTGTTATACTTAGTTGTAGGTCATGGGTCATTGTTGACATTATTTATTACAGATTGATGTTCAGTGCAGCCACAGGGAACTCCTCAAACTTTAGCTTTTTGATATGCTCTTACTGATTTCCAATACGGCACCACAAATCTACATTATATCTGTTTAAAGCTGACATGTAATTTTTCTATGTGTCCACCAGAGATTGCTGTTCCACTTACTTAGCATGCATGCTGAGGTTTTTAAGGTTCACGCTGGCCTGTTTGAAAACCAGTCTCGACCTGTATTGAAACCTCTCTGTGCATGGGAGGCTTCAATTCATATTTCACTATGGAGTTTCACAATGGTTTACTCTGTGAGCCACGTGTGGAAGCATTTATTTGTATTTGTTTGGAGGAAAATACGTAATCATAGAATAGTTATTATGTTATATCTGGCGCTGCGTCTGTTCAACAGAGGCACCTGCCTATATTCATAGCAATTTATAAATATGTATCTTTCATATCATAATGTTGAAATAATCTATATATCAATGTTAATATACACAAGATGTTATAATAAACATAGTATTACTGAATACCTTATTAATTCTATATCTATATACCAACTTTTTGTTTGTCAAGATGGTTTGAACAGGCCAGGACAACCCCTTTGTGCAGTAAGGACTTATGATTCCTTCTAGAGTGCAATATATGATTAGTCTGTTAGATTTTGATGACATCTTGGCTTTAAGCGTTTACAGAAGTCATACTCGACTTATATGTTTACATTACCCATTACGACGCTGAAGAACTGCAACCAATTTTGAACTTTCCAAGGAAAAATTGTGCTTTTCCTTGTCATTAAGCATAAACTACTTGTTATCACTCTGGATCTCTGTCAGTGGCTATTCATGAAGCTAACTGGCTAAGTGCGCTGACGATTTATAGAAAGATGATTTAAATAGTTGAGGGATTCATGCTATATACAGTAAGTGGGTTTTTATTCTTAACTTTTCAATGAAGACTGAGCATGTAATAAGTATAAGATTACATGAACTTTTTAAACCATGAGTGTTCCTGTAATGTGCCAAAATCAAATATTACCTCCGCATACTAACAATGTTGTATTGCAAGTTGTATTTTTTATTTTCTATGCTAAAATATGGTGCCAAATATGTTTATAATTAAGGTTTTGCTGAGTGTGTGAGAGCGTGCGTGCCATTTTAATACGATGCATTGGTCACTACTTCTCTAATCAGAGGAGATAATTAACCCCATGAAACGATGAAATAACAGACCCTCCCAAGGTTTTTTGAATGTAAGCTTTAATTCAGTTGTTTTACTGAAAAAGAAAGCAGTTCTTTAATGTGATGCAGTTGAGTTGAACCAACTTTATTTGTGCACTTTGTATTGGTTGTTTGTCCAAACAGGGTATTTTGTTGAGTGATTTATGTAACTTGAAATCAGAGCCATATATATTCTGATGTTGATAATTGATGTATTATGCTACAAAAGGACATGCAGTGTGTAATAAAGTTTGCTGGCCTCAGCTTGTTGTTGTTAACTCTTAAGTACTCGGATCCTTTACGTAAGGAAAAGTAGCAGTATAACATCCTGCGTTCAAAAAATCCTACTTAAGTGAAAGAACAGAAGTATTATCAGCAAAAAGTATCAAAAGTAATAGTACTCATTATGCAGAGAAATGGCACCCTAATAAGATTATTATTACTGATACATTAATTTGTAAGCAGCATTTTGCTGTTGTACATATGCAATTAGCTAGTTATTGCTTCCCAACCTAAGGGTCAGAAGATAAATCTGAGGGGTTGTGAGATGATTAACGAAGGTTGGAGAGAAGCGGAAATACTTTTATATATACATTTACATATACATTTTTCTCTAATCTTTGCTGTTTTTGTGAAATATTGGATAATGAAATACTTAAATTTAAACAAAATCCTCTGTGTAAAGTACAAGAAAATTGTACTAAAGTACAGTACTTGAGTAAATGTATTAAGTAGCTTCCCACAAATGCTCACTATAGAGGACACTATAGATCACTTACTGAATGGACAAAGCTCTTGCTCTTAATGTAGTTATACAGTATATTACTTTAAAAATCGGGAAAACTGGTAGCGTTGTACTTTCATGGACAGTGTAATTTAGAGGATATCTGCATTTTCAGACAAATCAGCTATAGATCTTCCATTACTGGAAGTGCCAATTCAAGTAGACAAGTGGCACAGTGTGACCATCAAAACAACGCTGTGCATTGTACACACCCAAGTGCTGTCTGGGTGCTAATTTGAAAATAAGTATTCATTTTTCTTCAACTCCTTAAATGCACAAAGATAGAGCTTCAGTGCTGCTTCGGGGACTGTTGTATTATACATGAACAGAACTTTTTTGGATGAAACACAGAGTGCAGAGGAAGTAAGCTGAGAAAATGGTGGTTACCTTTACAGGATGTGGTTGGGTGAGGAGATGAGGACAGTAATTCAGAATATATATTTCTCATGACCCCTTTCTTTTGACAGTGTTAGGGGAAGAAACTTGTTTTTTGCAACCTTGTGCTCTTTTACAGCTAGACATTATCATTCATAACATTTAACATAATTCAACACAATACAATGTGCTTTACAATGAAATAAAATATTATAATAGAAAAATCACAACACCGTGGCTTATAGAAAAATATTGTACATCTATCTATCTATCTATCTATCATCACATTAATACAATATTATTAATATTTCAATTATTTAAAATATAATATGAACACCGAACACTCACAGGGGCCATTTTTCTGCATAATAAGTAGGCTAGAATTAGATTGTTAATTGTACAAAAGGAAAATGTACTAATGTAAAGTACTTCCTCCACCATTGGAAATATATATAAACATATAAAATAGGTTTAGAAAATATTACAGCAATATCAGTAAAAGTAATGGTAAAACTGAGTTTTAAGCAAAAATGATGCTGTTTATTTATAAGTATACTATTACAGCGCTCCCTGAAATTAATGACAATTAAAACCTGTAAAATATTCTAGACAACTGGAACATAAATCAAACCACCCCCTCCCAATGGCGCGATTAATTTAGGCTTTGAGCCCCGCCTGTCGCTGGATTTCAAACTCACCTGAAGAGTGTACCTGCCGCTACTTTTCATGTATTATTTAATTAGAAACCCAACTAGCTGCCAACAGTTTAAAATCCCCGAAGGAGCAAAGCTGTGAAGACGAAATAGCCGCCACAGTGTTGGCGTTTGTATGACATTTAACGTTAGTCGTCCATTAGCGTAGTTAGCTGCATTAGCATAGTTAGCTGCATTAGCATAGTTAGCGCTATTAGCATAGTTAGCGCTATTAGCATAGTTAGCTCCATTAGCATAGTTAGCGCTATTAGCATAGTTAGCTCCATTAGCATAGTTAGCGTTAAGTGATTAGCCTAGTTAAGGTAGCTACAGCCGCAAACGTGGATTAATTTTCCTGCCCCTGGTGTGGCTTGGATCGACTCCTCAAGTGTTTATTCTTCGCTGAGATGGGGACCACCGCTTGACTTCACCAAGCTAAGTATTTTGTGCTTGTGCTAACATCATGCTAACATGGATGTTGTGAGCATAGACTGTATATAAAAAGGTTGTGAGTGGATTTTTTTTGGCGCTTGTTATGCTAGCATCACATCACAGGCTAATTGTGCTAGCATGAGGCTGCTGCTCAGCGGTGGAATTTAACGAAATAACTTACATTTACTCAAGTAACTTTACTGTACTTAAAATTTCAGGGACTTGCATAATTTCTTTTCATGTCACTTTCTACTTCTTTCCGAGGGAAATTTGTCTTTTTACTTACTAACTAATAGTAACGTACTATTAGTTACTTTACAAATTAACAGTTTTGCATAAAAAGCACATGAAGAGCTTATAAAATATGATGTTAATTGGGAGCTGTTTCAATAGTGTTTTTAGTCTTTTGGTTTATTTTTAATAATTTTGAGGGTTGGAGTGTTGGTTGGACAAAACAAGTAAGTAAGTTAGTTATTGTGAAGGTGACACTTTGGGCTCTGGGTAATTCAGACTGTTATTGGGGAATATATTTTTCTAATGACTCCTTTCTTTGACAGTGTAAGGGGGGAAAAAACTTCCCTTTTTTGCAAGCTGTTGCAGAAAATAAAAAGCAGAGTAATCCATAATGAAAGTAATCATTAGTTTGCAAAAATCCTGCTTTTACATAATAATCTAATGATATACTATGTATAATTGTCACATGGGACATTTTCAACTACTTTTAATACATTTTCATAATTCCACTTACATATTTTTACTGAACATTTTCAATGCAGGACTTTTACTTGTAACAGAGTATTTTTGCTGTGTGTATTAGTCAGAATCAGAAGGAGCTTTATTGCCAAGTAGTGTTTTACACATACGAGGAATTTTCTGTGGTGATAAGGTGCTACATGCAGACAGTCAACATAAATAAATGTGGAAATATATAAATATGGAATTGAAGAACAACGTTGCAGATATATACATGTGCATTATTCTGGGTCTGTGCCGTGCAGAAGTAATGTAACGGAAGAGAATATTGTGTACATGTAAATATATAAACTGACAACATAAAAATATTCAACAACAAAGATCAACAACAAATATGTACGACGTGCCAAGTCTGAGCCCGCCACGAGATGAAGCGGTATTTACATGTGCAGAGACATTTGTATTGTTTGCAAAGGGGGAGTGTCAGTGAGGGACCTGGGCCTTGTTAATGAGGCTAGTTGGGAAGAAACTGTTTTTGTGGCGAGAGGTTTTGGTCCTGATGGACCGCAGCCTCCTGCCAGAGGGGAGAGTCTGAAACAGTTTGTGTCCGGGGTGGGAGGCATCAGCTGCAATCTTTCCTGCTGGCCTCAGAGTCCTCGAGGAGTACAGGTCCAGAAGAGAAGGAAGATTGCAGCCAATCACCTTCTCTGCAGAGCGAATGATGCGCTGCAGCCTGCGCTTGTCCCTGGCAGTGGCAGCAGCGTACCAGATGGTGATGGAGGAGGTGAGGATGGACTCAATGATGGCAGTGTAGAAGTGCACCATCATTGTCTTTGGCAGGCTGAACTTCTTCCGCTGCTGCAGGAAGTACATCCTCTGCTGGGCCTTCTTAGTGAGGGAGGTGATGTTCAGCTCCCACTTGAGTTCCTGGGAGATGACGGCGCCCAGGAAGCGGAAGGAGTCCACAGTGGTGACTGAGGAGTCACACAGGATGATGGGGGAGGGTGGGGCTGTGCTCTTTCTGAAATCATCTCCATGGTCTTCAGAGCGTTGAGCTCCAGACTGTTCTGGCTGCACCAGGTCACCAGATGGTTGATCTCCCACCTGTAGGCGCCTGTAGTACTTTTTCCTTTAAGTAAGGGTCAGAATACTTCTTCTTCCACCACTGCTGCTGGTTGGTTGCTGTTAATTAGATAAATATAAATAATAATTTATAAATATTAGATCTGCGTGTGCATTATGTTTTAGCTGACTGCTGGTTTCTGTTAAAATGTGTGCTGTGTTTGTTTTGAATTAATTCTTTAATTAATTAACTTCTGGAATTGAGTGACCTTATTTTGGCTGTGAATTGCTTTTCCTGTGATGCTTGGCTGTTATGAGAGCTTTATGGACTGAAAAGGTATTTACAGTTATACTATTTTTTACAAATGTTATAAATGTTTAAACATTTATAACATTGATTCACCTTCACAAGCAGGCGTAGTTTGTGATGCTGTTATATCATACTGTTTTATATTAAGAGTGTTTCTGATCATTTGTCTGGGGAAAGACTAAATATCACCTTAATTCAACAGCACCACAAATAATAATCCAAAATGACTACAAAGCATAATGAGCACCCTCCTTTAAAAATTTGTTGTCTTGGAGGACACAGACAAGTGCTTTATTTTAGTTGTAAATATAGAGGACTTGTTGTGTTGAAGTGAATTATGTTTGTGGAGTGGGCATGGCATAAACGGTCTTCTTTCTATCAATAAGTACTGCTGAGTGGAATAGTATGAGGGTTTTTTTTCTGAGGTGTCAGTTTAAAGTAAAAGTTAATCCTATGTATTGTTAAATAATTAAAGCTAACAAGATGAGAGGCTGCTGTATGATCCTCTGTTGCTAAATGAATCTCCACAGAGATGTTCCAGTGTTTTCCTCTCTGTTGGAGGAAGTTGGCTCAGTCAGTTGCTGCGCAGCCCATTGTAAATAAATCACTTAGACTTACTCTGCTTTTTGGAGCACCTGGACCATAAATACATTACTTGTATTTGGCTTAGTAGGTAAAGTTGGACACCTGCACTGATAGTAGACACACAGGGATCTTGCACCTGTGGAGCAGGAACTAGTAAAAATAGCACAGACAGGAAAATGCTTCTTCAGCACTCGTGAACCTGTGATATAAGTTGTCTTTAGTGCGTCTCAGGGGGTGACTGCTGACAGGAAAGCGGATAGAAAATTCATGAGCTTTTGACGCAAGTATCCCAGTTGTTGTTGTGTTTGTTATTCTCCAGCTTTCCTCTGTCAGGTGAAACTAAAAATGGGCAGTAAGAGTACTGTATGTGTACTCCAGTAATACACAAAAAAATGTTTGGACATGACAGACAAGCCTCAAGTTGATGTCACAAGGGCTTCTTTAAAAATCACCCATTTAAAAATATATCTTTTTTTTTTTTTTTTTTTTTTAGAGGTTGAGTGTGGAAGGATTTAGTGGTCTCTAGCGGTGAGGTTGCAGATTGCAACTAACAGAATACTCCTACGAACATAGGCACACACACACACACGGTTGGAAAATTGTGTGGCTTCCTCAGATCCTAATTTCCTGCAGCTGTTCACCTGTAACTCCCTCATAGAGACGATGTGACTAGGGCTGGGCAATTAAACAATAATGATAATTATTGCAATATAATTTTCCTCAATAAAAAGATAATAAATGTTCAATATATCGTCAATAAATATTTGATTTAAATTGGCACCAAATTCTTCTATTACAATATTTATTTTGTTGAAAAAAGAGGCCTGAAAAAAAAATTAACTAATCATATTTGTTGAACATGATAATAGTTTTGAATGTTCTAACTCAGATTTGTGAAGTGATCCACTGTTTGGCATCAAGTGTTTGTCACATTCTGACCATAAAGATAAGTTTAACCAAATAATTAACCATCTGGTTTCTTCAATTTTCATTCAGGAGCAAAAATCAGCTTTTAAACAAAAAAGAATTATTTGACATATATCATGATAATTATCAATATCGAATGATATGAGATGTTTTTATCGTGATAACATTTTTGACCATATCGCCCAGCCCTAGATGTGACTACTGTTATTCCCTGTGTATGCCCCCTGGTGCGCAGGTGGAGTAACATCAGCGTTATTTACACACACAACATAAAGCACACATCAAAATTGGCTACAACACTCTGTCTAAATCCGTGTATGGTTCGTTCTTTCATTATTTTGTTTCAAAACCAAATGGGGAAAAACCAAGTCATCTTTTTTTTGTTTTTCTGTTTTAAGGAGCATATCAAATCAACTATGGTGAATATGATTGTAGAAGTGAGCATGATAGGCCTATTATAGCCACATATGAGAAAAGAAATATGAGAATATGGGCTACTTGTTTTGAAAGATCGCGTCAAGCTGGAGGAGTCACTCAAGCACTCAAAATTCTCCTATTTCTAGATTAAGTACGTCAGCATCAAGGAAGCGTTTTGTATTGGGCTGATCTGAAGCAGCTGGTTACCTGAGCGATCTAAGACTTCTCGAGGCTACGGCCAGGGTGCGAACTACGGGGAGCCAGGGGTAGGTTTACTCCTCTAAGTAAAACATGAGCTCCTCTGAAAACATGATTTGTAATTTTTTGGGGGGTCTCTAAAATATCGACAATATGCTACTTTTGCCATTCATTTCTATTTTTCTGTAGCCTATCATCATGGATCATGCGTAAATCAGTAGCGGGATTTATCCAGCCAGAGGGATCACCGACCGTCTGCAGCGCACCAGGTCACTCCCGTGACCTCCTCTCTCTGGCCCTGTATGCTTCAGCGCCCAGTTGTGTTGCCAGTGGAACCGGCGCACTTTACTGTCAGTGGTCGTTTCCTCTGGCTGGATGAAGTCCGACGCGCCTTCACAGCACCGTGCAACTTTCTAAATTCTTTCATCTCAGAAAATAAAGGTCAGGTTGAAACAGAGTAGCCAAGAGAGGCTGAACGAAAATTATCATTATTATTATCTTTTAATCTGTTTTTGATTAGTTAATATACAGCTCGCCGAATTAACTAATAACAGTTCATGTTTGCTGTGTACCATTTGATGTACTGACAACTATCACTGCATTAATTTGATACGGAAGAAATCTTAAAAACCGGAGGATTCTCAGGAAAGCTAGTGAGTTACAAACTGAATGTTGAGCCAATATTATATAGCTGCAGCCTCTGGTACTGCAGCAATATAATATTGTCCTGTTTTCTAACTAAAAACCCACTAATGTTGATGTTCAGGCTCATCTTAATTACATTTAATCAGGCACCGCCATCGCCCAAGTGTATCTGCTGCAGGTTTATCAAGTGTAACTCACAAAGCTACACAAATCGGACTCAAAATCAATATTTTTCTGTTTTGGTTTTAAAACAGAAAAACAAAAAAACGATGTCTTTTTTTCCATTTTGGTTTTGAAACTGGGGAAAAAACAAAAAACGACTTGGTTTTTTGGTTTTTCTGATTTCGTTTTGAAACTAAATAATCAAAATAACGAACCATACATGGATTTGTCTAGATCCAGTGTTTGTTTTGTCTGATCTTGGCTGCTGAAACATGGTGGTTCAACATGCCAGACTGTGTAATTGAACATGCTCACTCTGTAGATATAAAGGGCTCCTTCTAAGGTAATGAAAACACACAGGTTGTTATTTTGAGGTGATTATACACTAATGTAAACATACTTATGAATATTAATTTCCATTTGTCAAAAGATCCCCCAAATCTTACACACTGGACACTTCTTTTAAATTTCAGAGTAACTGAATGAGTTAAAGGCACCCTGTGGAGTTTTTTTTTTGTAAACAAGCAAAGTTCCTGTTTACATTCAGTGTATATTTTTGAGCTCCAATTTCTAATAGTTTTATAGTAGGGCACAATTTTAGCAGTGCATTAATTTATAATCGGGTCTTATGTGGTGCTGCATTTTTGTATCGCCTGCTTGAATCACTATTTTCTATGTATTTTCTGTCTTAACTAATTAATTTAATAATAGTCTGTAGGAGCTACACGAGTACAACGTGAATGACTTGTTTTTGGGTTCATGGCCTGGTCACTGTTCACAGTGGTAGTTTAGCATCTGGATTTTTATTCTGATTTATGAGGGGGAGTGAGTGAAAACTTGTTTAATAACAATACTTAGCATGTAAATGGTGTAGTGCAGAAGTGACCTTTCATTGACAGACAGCACGGACAGTTGCTTTTCGGTTAAAGAAAGCAGCTGTTTGATGATCTTTAGACTCAGAAGCAGTGCAGTTGGTGTGAAATTATTGGAAAAGGACTATTCCTACAGGTTGTTGTTGGCATCTGAGTTTAAAAAATGAATTGTTCTACAAAATGTGTTAATAGTGGTTTTCCAGGCTGAAAATGAGGCTGAGGTGGTCCCACCCTGATCACATGCACGTGTACCGTGCCTTCAGCTGGCTTTCTAATAGCTGGAATTATATGATCGAAGAAAATTACAATTATCACGTTAAAGCATATTTTATAAAACAAAAAATAAAGGTTCCCTGTTCAACATTAAAGGGATCATGTGTAGTTTTCTGTGGCCTTTAGCGGTGAGGTTTCAGATTGCAACCACTACCTTTCCTGACGTTGAACGAATCCATGCTCTTCGTGTGAAAATGCTGCATTGACCGCATTTAGCAGCATTATACGTTGTTGTTATGTTGCATTATTGAAAAAAATACAGGCAAAGAAGCTGTGTACCTGATTAATACAGTATAGAATCGTTCAAGATAAAATTTTAGTTTCTGTATAATATTTTTAAAGCTCTCAATCACGATGCCGGCTCAACGTCGTGATGTCGGTCAGCCATCGCCGATGGCCCAACTCTAGTATAAAGTATCATGAAGTGGAAATACTTAAGTGAAGTACAGATACCTTAGGTAAATGTACTTGTATTGCAGTTATTTTTCTCCACCACTGATAAAAAAGCAACGCCAATTTTTTTAACCCCAAACTTAAAACAAAAGTAAAGTAACTAGAATCAACATAGGTCAAAGGTCTACTTTTTGCGTGCAAGTTGACTCGAGGTGAACCGACTCAGAACGGTTGAGATGGACATCAGCAGGCTCTGGTTTGGATTTGGCATGAATGATACAAACTGAGAATGCCAAAGCAGTAATGATACGTACATAAGCCAGACACTGAGAATGATGACGGTGTTTTCAAAAGCCTGAGCTCCTCATTGCTTTTGGATTGCTCTCTTTAAGTCAGACGTTAAGCACTGAAACCAGCGGCGTCCCTCAGACTAAACATCCACACACACAGGTATTTATTTAATTTTGTGCATAGATAAATGGGGCTCGTCACTGACTTGAATTGGCCTTGTTTGATTCACATTGTCAGTTTCTTAAGTTTTTAATGAAGTAATCCAGAATTCTCTGTGATTTCCATTGTCAATTAATCTGTCACTTATTTCTTTAGAGTTATCAGTCTGTCGTTTAGTGTATATGTGGATCTCAAGTTCTCAAAACCCAATGTGACATCTTTAGATTCCTTGTTTTCCTGACCAACAGTCTAAAACACAAAGATATTCAGTTTTTAAGAGCACATTTTCACATTTAATGGGGCTGGAACCAGAGAACATTTGGTATTTTTGCAAACTCAAAATGGTAATCTATACATTTCTTTTAGGCCAACCAATTGTTCAGCATATCTGGCTCATTCACAGCCATACAAAATCTGATCTTCTGATATGTCATTGAATTGTAAAACATTGCCAAATGGTACTAATGATTTAATGGTTGATTCTAATATTACAATATAAGTTAATCATGAATTAATCAAACACTGCTCAACACAGACATCAAAACTGACTAACTTCAAAGCTAAAATTTATTAAACAGGGGGTCCTACTAGTTCCTAGGAACTACAATCATTAGACTTGGGGAAAGTAATTTGGATGGTTATGATTCTCTCCACAGTGATATACATTTATTGCACAGCATGTTTTGGGCATCACCCCCTAAGCCTTAACAGCAGGAAAACCCTGTTAACATGACCTCAGAATCATCATAGATACGATTGTTCATGTTTGCCTTTTGTGTCTTCATTTTACAGCTTTAGACATTTATCTGTAGACGTTAATATAAAAAAATAGGCAACATGAGAAACCACCTCCCTTCTGAGGTGCGATTTATTTGCACATTAAAATCCAAAAAGAAACGCCTCTTCAGTAGCTTCTAAGGATTAGTTTGAATTATTATTTTGTTTTACTAACCTCGGCTCCTCCAGTCACCTCCATCTTTTCTTTTCCTAACAACCACTTTCTCAGACTCATCTGAAAATAATTAAGGATGTAGGCCTACCAGTCTGTACAGAACAAAGCTGTAGGCTACACCAGTTTATTTTGTACCTGATGTTGTCAACATTGGACAAGCAGGTAGTAATAAATTACAGCTACCAGTTACTTTCTATGTTTGAGCTAATGTTAATTTAAAGCAGCCAAAAGACGCAGCCTACTGTATAAGCTTTCCTGCTCAGCTGCGCGGTCTGAAGGGGAGTGGAGATGTTAGCTAGTGCTAACCGGATTGACTTTTCCAGCAGTTGGGAAAACAACAGACTTTTCTTGGTGTTGAGAAGCTGACACACTGTAACCGATACAGTAAATTTACTGTCAGAATATTGTCCTCCGCTCGCGTTCTGTGTCACTTTCTACCGCTCGGACAAACACTCGCTACCCAGCTCCCGATTCAGAGTTACGTTGCTGTTATAACAGCACCTGTCACTTAGATGTCCTTTGAAGAATAAGGAGAGGAAGCGTGCCAAGCGATAAGAGTTATCTTGCTCGCATAGCGCACCGCAATATCATCCTGTGTGATTACAAAACCGCAAAAATGGTGCAATTTAGTTAAACAAAAGAAGTGCTCTGTGTGTGTCTCTGTGTGCACTGCAGTCAGCTCATAATCCATTATTATTTATTTAATGTTATAATATTATACTACTCAGTTTTACTAGTTCTTCCGCTGTTTACAGTGTGACAAAATCAGTAGTTTTGGACTCGTGGCAAGATTCAAATCTTGCAGCCCTAACCAAGACCCTCTGAGGAAGAACTTTTTATCGGTCAGTCGAGACACAGGAATATCATGCACAATATGACGTTTAAAGTCATGTCTAATAATTCCTACTTTTCATGCAGCTGATGAAATGTTAAGGTCTGAATTTATGGGTGAAATTTAAACTGCTTTTTATAGATTTTGTTTAATTTGATGGCACACCAATTTTTTTTGTATTGCAACAGATCATTTTCACAATGTGTGTCATGAAAAGAGCTGGTCAAGCAGCACTGTGGGATTTTAATGCCATGTGGCTCCGAGCGCAGTTGTCATTTCTTGTGTCTTTGGTGGCCAGAGTTAGTTTATTTTATGTGGAAGCACTCTGACGTTTCCTTTCGTGATTAAAAAGCAGCCGAGATTTGAGTCTGCACGTGTTTGCCTCTTTTCCTGTACTTTTTTCCACCCTCTATGCCTTCCCAGTGATTCAGGTCAGACAGGAAGCGTTGCAGGAGTTATCCTACTCTCAGTCACACAGTTGCAACAGCTGATGTCTGATGTCACCACATTCACAGACTTAAACCAGACGAGAAACTGGAACACACAGCTCATTTCCCAGATATGTGGCTGTTTGACAGATTGTGGCCGGAGAGTGCTGGTGAAGTTAATGAAGTGCATTCATTTATATTGAGGTGGTCTGCAGGAAGGAGCGCTGCTGGTATTTTTTTTTTTTAATGTGAGGAACGTGGGTGTGTTGGGTGTCGAAAGTGACTTACCAGAGATAGTCCTGCAATATTTTTAGTAGAGGTGTAACGGTACCTGGGTTTTGGGGTCACGCTTACCAGATGCGATCCATATACAGCACCCGCTGCCGTAATTCAGTCGTTAAAAACCGCCAGGTCCCTGCCAGCGCTCGACTGCGGTAATGTTTACATTTACCTTGTGGGGAATCCCTCACCCAACACAACTTAGGCTTGTCTAGTCGCTGATTAGTGCATCCAAATCACAACCACCATCTGGCATTTTGGCAACACAAAAGTAACAGACTCAAAGTAACAGTGTATCACTTGCTTCCTGGTTGTCGGGCAGCAGAAAATAAAGGTTTTTTTTGGCCCTTCAAGGGAGCGTTCCTCTTTGAACGTGACGTCATGTGAAAACTATGAATACCTGTCTAGTCTAACATCACCATGTTAGTGGGCTGATGTGAGCACTTAGCTGCGCCTAAGTACAGCCTCACAGAGCAGCTAGCATGGCTACTGTAGACTCTTAGCCATTCCTCTTGACAGTATTTTGTATCCTCCTGTAATCCAAACATTTACTTGTACTGTCGTGGCTGATTGATGCTGCCCTTGTCCCCCTGAGTTGATGATGTATTCTCATAATAGCGATCGTGATGACATGCCTGGACACAAATGTTTGTTGGCGGTTAGCCAAAGGGGATTAGAAGGAACACCTGCAGTTCCTCTGTTTATTTAATCTTCATACTTTTGAAAGTCACATTGACTTTAAAGCACAGGACACTCTGTAGTTGCCAGGAAGCGGGGCAGTCAACTGAAAACAGCCTGAGATGATTGTGTAGCCGACTGGTCATTAATGTGACGAGAAATCCAGCAACTTAAGTAGCAGTCAACAGATTCTCAACCAAGTCAAATAGTATGTTGGAGTTCAAGGTAGAAGATATCCTGTCCTGGATGCTGTTTTACTGCTTGAGTTTCAGCCAAATGAGCTGTGGCTGGAGTCTTGTAGCAAGATTATTAAAAAGCCTTGGCTGTTGTGCTGTTTGTGTGTATCTAAAAATCAATTAATATTCATGAGAATTGTGACATGTAAACTACACTGTTCCATAGCACCATAGTATATTGTGAATCAGTAATCATAAACCGCAATACTGGTCCTCCTAAAGCTTCATTTTTGTAGCCTAAGGCGAAAGCTACGCATGTAGCCATGCATTTATGCTTGTGCGTGGGTGTTTTCAAATTTTGATAGTGAAACAAGTCATGGCAAGCCACAAGTCACAAGTCAAGCCTGCATGGAGGGATCCATGTAGGCCCAAAAATTACGTCAAAACCCTCTGACACCCCGTCGCACATGAGAGATGTAACCGTATTGCTTATAAACTCTCGGCAATCTAAAAGAACTCCAGGAAATAGAAAATATTAAATGGAAGTCAGTTTGGAATATCAACAAGCAATATTGTGTCACCAACAACATTAGAGAAGTCTCATTTAAAATTATACATTTGATTTATCCCGTGAACCAGGTGATCTCAAGGTTCATGAAAGATGATGTGGAAAAGTGTGTGTTTTGTAGTGGTTAAGCTGAAACTGTCTGTCATTTATTTTATGAATGTGTTTGTACCAAATTATTTTAGGTAGACATTGACAGGTTCAACTACTATTTTGCAGAAAAGAGACATTATATTTTTTTTATGACATGAATGATATTGATTGTAAAAGAAGATATATTTTGAACCTCTTTATTTTTGTATGGAAGGTTTTATATGCACAAGTGCAAATGGTCGAAGAAGAAACCACAATTACCTCTTTTTAAGATAGAAATTAAACATTACATTAATACTTTATTTTGGTTTAAAGAATGAAAAAGCAGTCAAAACAGTTAAAATGTGTAAATATTTAAATATTTTTCTGTAATGCCTTTGTTGTTAGATGAAATAAAGATTCAAAGATTGGAAAAAAAAGCAATCTAAAAAAAACTATTGGGCCATCAGTGACGCTGCGTTGGTGTTTGGCAGGTGAGCCTCGAAGGTAGGCTGATTAATCAGTGACGATCAGATGAGATGTCAGACAAACACACTGAGCCATGAGACTTTTTGTTGGCGCAGCTATGCAGCTACCAGAATTACGGTGTTTCTGCTGTTGTTCTACATCATTAAACCACGGCTATGCTGCGCCATCATGCGCAGTAGATGCTGGTGCCAACAGGAAGCAGCCCTGTAGTAGTAGTTTATTGGTCCAAAACTGGCTTCACTGCTCTCCATTCAAATCAGCGGGGTGGCTTCGTCCAGTAATATACTGTGTATGGTTGCCGCAATGTGTAGTGTCACGCTACGTTGCAGATTAACCTCTAAATGGGACTATAATTTACAAAATGATCATCATGCTCTATTGAAAAAAAACTAGAGATGAGACCATAAACTCATTAGTAAAGTGTTTACTGAGGTAATAAATCAAGGGCCATTTTCATGTAGACTTCTATATAATCGGACTTCGTTTTTGCACCCAGTGGAGTCGCCCCCTGCTGGCTGTTAGAAAGAAAACAGGCACTTCAGCACAAGCTACACTGACCCAGAGATTTCCCTACCTAACACAAGCTGCGCAGGATTTGAATCTTTTTAGAATTTGAATATTAACATTAAGAACAAAGCTTTGAACTATTCAGTGCAGCCCCAACATTTACTTTTATTGGCTACAGTAACATAGTGAAAGTGTTTTAAACCTTTTAAAAAGGAAAGCACCCACACACACATTATTAAAGTGCGGTTCTCTGTTCTAACCGTAAACCTGTAACTCTAAGAAAAGACAGAGAGCATTCAGCATTTTCTGGTCTGGTACCAAAGGTAGTTGGTATCAGATCTGAATGACCAAGACGTCATGCCGCTTCTCTTCAACCTCAACCAGATCTGCTGTGCACCCATGGTCTTCCTCACCGTCAACCACATGAGACCACTTCATACACTTACTGCTATTTATTACCATGCTATTTATAGTGCTTGAGATATTTTCATGAGTCTGCACATTTCAGGAAACATTTTTATCCTCAGGAATGTTTGCACTCTCAAGCTCACTAGCTAATCTTGTGTAGCAGTTTATGCACCATCAGCAAAACACTCAGGTCATGGGAATGCATATAATTTTATACTGAAGAGTTTACTGAGTCAAACCTGCTACTGTCCCCCAGTGAGTGGACCGAGGCTTCCTCCTGCCGATGTCCCCTGTCATTGTAGTTAGATTGTTGCTTGAGCTTCTTCTGCGCTCTCGGAAAGGGTGGGGTGAGCGGTGACTGATGGTGCATTCATGTGGTGTCGGAATAATCAGAATCTTTTTTTCTTGCTTAAATCTTTAATGCAAAAAAGAGAAATAACAAAATTCAATAATATACGTTATACTGAAATAGGCATAATGACTACTTTTACTTTTGGAACTTAAGTAACAGTTTGAATATATGACTTTTACTTGTAATGGAGTATTCCTACACTGTGGTATTTCTGCTTTTTACTTATGTGAAAGGTCTGAGTACTCCTTCCACCACTTTTCCTGTCTGCTCATCATCAGAGAAGATGGCTGTTCTTTGTTGGATGGGATTCTAATGACGCAGAACGCCAAGAACACTTGACTGTGATAAGCTGCTCCAGTCTGACAAAGGTTTATGTATTCTTTGTGCAGTACTGTGCTATGTTCTATTACCATGGCCCACATTTGCTGAGTAAATGCTGGTTAGCAATTAAATTAGGTCAGTCCCCGGGGTCTTGTCAATACATAATTAAAAGGACAGGATACAGACACACTTCTCTTGCACAGAATGAACCACTGTGTCATGTCAGGGGTCTGTGCTATAGCGTGGGGTAGTTAAAAATGCCTTATATTAATTAGTTTTATTAATTATGAACCTTGGTAAAACACACAACTTACATTTTTCTTCAGAATATCCAGTCAGTCAAATAAATAATACTCTTCAAATCTAAAGTATAAAGGCTGGGTAATGCAGGGCCTGCTGGTGTTTCACAGACAGTGTGATGTGGCTCCAGCGTTGAGACCGTGGCGTTTACATGACCAGCGGGTAACTCATCTACAGCTGATTCATCCTCCACCTGGGCAGCAGTGAGCTCATTCACTAAATATGCTTTTTGTCTGTTTCACTGTAAAATAGAACTTATAAAAGGGATTTGCTTGTTAAACTTGACTTTGGATATGTAATGCTACGGATTATATTTTAATCAGAGAATACAATACCCGTGTCTGAAGCTCCGATGTATTGTTCTCAACACTTTTATGAAGCATTCTTACTTTTTGGAATGGATATTTCCTATTTTATGTACAAAATGAATCTAGTTTGCTCTGCTGGTCTGATAATCAGTCTAAGAGCACCAGACCAGTTTGAGTTGCCGAACAAAGCGGTAATGTTGGCGTCTTTTTTGAGTTCTGCAACCAGGCTACAGCATGCAGAGGTTTGTTTTACATAGCGTTGTTTGGGGCTAAGATGAATCAGTGTAATTATATTCACTTCAAAGGGGCATACCTCTACAACTGTCACAACTATTGCTGAAGTCCTGCTTTACTCATTTCTCACTTCCCTCAGGCCCATGCATTACTTAGGAACTCTTCAGACTTGCCAGACTTGACCTTTTTTCTTGCCCCACTCCTGTCTAATCTCTTGGATTGGTTTGGGTCCTTTCCCTTGTTTCCTTGTGACAATCATGTGACTATTCTGCCAGGGCTACTGACACTATGTGCTCGTTTCCCTTTTCCACTTCATCTGCCAGCTAATGAGGTAACTGCTATGTTGAATCAGATCTGATAAATAGTGTTCGAAATTGCTGCTATCAAATAATGGAAGGTCTTGAAATAAAAATTGGTAAAGTAATTTTATTTCAGTGCAGTTGAATAGTATGATGGTATGAGATCAACCTGAAGAAATGTATTCACATTCCTCAATCTGCTATATTGGGTCCAAAACAGCAGTAAAATAAATGAGCCTCTGGGGCCGGAGTGTGTTTTATTGGTGTTCTTGGATCAAGTAGCCTTGTTCTACAACTTCCTGACAAAATCTGAGATCTTCCAGGGCCTCCTGGGGCCTTGCATTTTTTGGAAAGACTCATGGAGAAAAGGGGAGAATGTTTATAGTTTGAGCTTTTATATCCATTACACAATTAATGAGGTTGCCACAGGACATCCAGGCAGAGAGAGAGATATTGGTAGCCTGATAAATGTTTAGCGGGCTAGAAAGTCCAGGTCTTCATTTGTTCCTGTCTTGCAGTAGACAAATGGTACAAATGAGTACATATATGATTTTGATTTCTCCCGTGAGAGTCTGTTATAACCTCTGGCAGTAAAAATTCAGACAGTGGTGCCGATGAGTTACAAGCGCTCACCTACTGGAGCGTATCCACTCACTTGCACACTGGTTTGATAGCAGCACATTTCTAAAGATGCTTATAAGAAATCATTAAATTAAGTAGTAATTCAATCTTAAGCTTTAGTTCTATCTGCTTTATAATAAACTGCAACAAATGGTTGTAATATCAATAAATTATTTACTAATGCGTTAGAGATCAGTTTTCATTGAGGAGAGAAACTTTTTGGTTTTTACTTCCTCAGCATGATATTTGCTTTGTATTTTTAGCTCTTCAAACGTTCAGGAAGATTTATTCACTTTTAAATTTATAACTGCAGTCTTGATGTCTTTATTAGAAAGTGAGAAATACTTTTTACGAGAGATATCGATTTTGATATTTGAGGATTTTAAAACCGATATTCCGATATTTATCGGACAATAGTATTCTTTTCAGAAACATAACATAAACACAGACTATTATGCATAACATTTATGTGTACTTGAACAGAAGTACAGCTGATTGCTGTGTTTTGCTGTAAATTTTTTGTTGCCAACTGGTGAGTTGCAGAGTACACTCTGGAGGACGAACTATACAACGACAACACTCATAACATTATTCGGATCCGTCTGTCTGTTTAATTGTCATTTATCGGTGTTTATAACAGCCAATTACAATTTTATCGGCAATTAGCTAATATCGGCCGACATTTAAAACATTATTGTAGAAAACATTATTAATTGAATTGAAAAGAGACATTGAAAGGGATTTTTTGCAACTTGGCCCAAAAGTTGTTCTAATGAATCCCTTTTAACCAATCTATAAAACTAATAATTAACAATTAATAACCCATTAGTAACATTTTTTATAAAATGTGCCTTATTAGAAAGTAGCTCTCTTATTTTTTATTTTTTTTGTACAAAATCAATAAAAGACAAACTATCCAGCAATCCATCAGTTGTCTCATGCTTTACCTAAACAGCGGTGTCTCAGCTTTCTGTAGTGATCTAATCTCAGAACTGCCTGATTCATCAGATTGTTTTTATCATGAGAATGATTTTGGCCTTGGTAACCTTTTTTAAAACTTGCTTACATTCTGGCTTTGCCTGCCTCTGAAAGTAAAAGTCTGGTTTTGTATCTAAAGTTATAAATTACAGTAGTTGATTTCAGTGCCAAACTACACATCTGCAATACAATACCAATATATCCAGCATGTGGGAAAAGAGATCTCTGAGATAAACTCTGCTACTGATGGCATCCTGCCATAGATGAGTTATTTGAACAGCACAGAGCTCAGTGTCATCTGGTCAGATATTATTAATCTCATCCAAAACATGCAGCTCTATTATTGTAAGAATAAAAGATTACTGGTTAGCCAAAAATGCAGAGTAACAGCACTCTGTGTCAACTAGTTTTAAAAACAAATGTTCTTATGGTCGGTCAGAGGTTTCCCTGGAAACCAAATATTTAAAGAAAGTAGAAATATCAGCCTTTAGGGAATCTTTTCATTTTAATAAAGAATCCACACAGGTTTACAAAGATTACTGTCTGGATCACTTCAAAACAAGTGAGAATGAGCTTGCCACCTCTCTGTTAAACAGTGTGTAACATAAGTAAAAAACAAACTGTAAACAAATAAAAAGAAGGGGGAATCTTTAACCACTTGGCAGCAACATTATATGCATACCTGTTTTCTTGTTGGACTTTGCTAAGGTCACACAATACTAGCAGGTCAACATGCATGCAGCATTTCCAGTGTTAAAAAAAATATAAATGCAAAGAACAGCTTACTGTAACAAGGTTTTTATTGTGCAATTGAATCTACATAAAAACTTCCATATTAAATCAAACTGCAACCCCGTCTTTGCAGAATATGTCAATTGCTGCAGTAATTAAACTTACCACAGACTTTATCAGCAGTTATTTGTGCGAAGTGTAGGGATCCACCTTTTTCTTTCCTGATCTTGATTCTGATTAGCGGTGTGGCAAGTATCGTATCGTTCACGATATATCAGAATTTTTAAATACTAAAATAATTAATATCGTGATAATGGCAATATTCTGACTTAATGACGTCATACTGTTACACAGCAAGTGAAAGTAACATTGCTTACTCATAACTCAACATTGCTTTTCCCCTCTCCTTTATTGAGTTATATATCTTTTTTGTGCATGTAATACGTTTGCAAAGTGAAAAAACCCAAAGTCCACCCCAAAGGGAGTTCCCATCTCCCATAGAAAACTCTGCTCTGCACTGCCTGAAAACAGCTCATTTGTAGTCCAGCCATTTCCCTTTCATCCCTGTGACAACACAGCAAAATGCGCGTCATAACGCTCGCCAAGAGGGAAAACTGAACGGAAAAACACTCAGCTGCTGCAGCACACAGTGACGAGGTCCGCCTGCTGCCTCTCCTCTTCCTTCCAAACATTAGATACCCTCCAGGCAGTCAATGGACATAAAGTTGTTGCTGTGATGTAGAGACAGTGCACAGTTAAAACTTTGTTGATACCGCTGGTTCCTTAGTGCTCCTGGCTGTTGTAACGACAGTCATTATGGTCCTTAGAACCACCGGAGTCCAAGTCTGAACGACCATCGTTGGCATCTTCACCTGAGGCCAAGAGGTTACGCTTGTTAAGTTTCCTCGGAAGTGATGAAAGGACAGCTGTCCTTTTGACGGTCCTGGCAAACGACCCCACTGAGGTTAAATAGCTGAAGTCTGATGATGAAACATCTTCTGGTATCATCAACCAAGTCCAGTTGCCCTTGACTTTAACCTTCTTTGGATAACTATGACCTGGATGACTGAGAACTTCCACAGACAACTTTATGGATAAAGATACATTTGTTACAAATTAATAACCCACCACTCTGAAACTGTTGCTCCAGTATATGTTGCTAAGCTAATAAGGGGATATACAGCTGAACCGAAGCAGTGTTTACCCGCTTCTCAGGGTCCATCCTACTCTGCTTCTGATTGGCTAGTAGTCCTTAACTAGGAATTGCGCATGTGCAACTCCCAACAAAGATAATGTAGAGGCAAGATGTATATAGCTAAAACGAAGCTTTCAACACACAGAGTGAAAAGAGGAGTATGACAAAAATATGGTGTGTTTCGAAAATGAAACCATGTAAATCTGTTCTGATATAACCCCTTAATAAGATTATGAACCTGAAAATGTGCATAATACCACCTCTTTAATGTTGATTTATTGATTAACAATATTATGACAATTTATATCTTGTGGATCAACAAATCGTTTGTTTTTGCACATTTATTTAAAGGAAGGTGATTTTTGAATATGGCTACTCTCTGATCGAGTGTTAGCTGAAGTGATAGAGAAATCATTTGGAAGTATGGTGGGCGTTATGCTGTAGACCAGTGGTTGGCAACAGGTGGCCTGCGGGCCAGAACCGGCCCGCTAGCAATAATAATCTGGACGGCAGCCAGATTGATTGATTTATGGCAGAAAAATAAAAAATAAATAAATTGATAGCAGCTGGTGCTGAAATAGATCTCAAGATCTCAACTGAGCTAAACATGCACACTAGTATAAAAGGATTTGAAATAATTTGACTTTGTTCTGGCCAGCCATGTAACGACTTGAAAAAAATTTGGCCCGATGCCAGATATATTTGCCGAGCCCTGGGGTAGACACATTCTCACAGTATCATGACTAATGCATGGAAATAAGGATGTAATTGTCCAAGAGTTCCTTGTAGAAACATGAAGTCAACTGATTATTCACAGCGGTAACATTTAATGTCCACAGATTCCAAAAGAGAGAGGAAAACCAGTCCTGATTTACTCATCACGTCCCTGTGTCCAGATAACCCCTGAGGTGGAATAACATCTGACATTTACAGTGAAAGAGGGAAATTCTTATTTTGGTCCTGTGTTAGCACTGGAAAACAACAAAAATCTCCCAGCGTTTTCGTTTGTCAGGACCAACATAAATCAGCGGGCTAATTACTTGTTTTCTCAGGAGGCAGACCTGAAGGAATTCTAAGAAAACAGATCAAAAGAGCCAAGAAAGGATCCATGTCGGCTTTACCTCTGACCTACTAACAACCTGAAGAGGACCCACAGAATATTTACGACACAAGTTAACACAGGACCTTTTTAGATGTGTATATTTCAATTCCTTCTTTTCAGGATCATGAGTTATGTCTTTTAATATAATGCCGGTTGTAAGTTACATTTTACAAGGTGTTGTAAAAAAGGAATTCTGGGGGCACCATTTATCTTTTCCTCTTTTTGAAACTATTGGAATTGTTATTGGCAGACCTTTAACTCTAGTCTCCATTCATTCTCTTTAACCTGCAGTGTTATATGTGCAATCAGAGTTAAAACTACATTAATGGCTGTAATTAATCTCTACAATGCAGTGCCATGAGAAATTAATCTATACAAAATATGTAATCCATTAATTCTTAAAAGACACACTGTAGCCTCCAGTAACCATAAAAAATGATTGATCTCAACATGTTTTGTGCACCTGTGTGTCACTATTATGTGTTGATTTGGTGTCAGACTAGATTGTAAATGAATGAGGATAAACAGATTTGTTTTTTGTGGAATGAGTTTAATGATATAGCAAAATAAAATAACATGTTGTAACAAGAGGTGTTTCTTTTTAAATGGAATAATATGGTATGCAGTTAAGACAAAAAAAACGTCATCAAAAGTTGTTTTGAAAATGGAAAAGAAATAAGAATTTTATGAAATGAGAAATGAGTTTTAATAAAAAGCAGAGCAAATATGTCTTTGTCGTGGTGATTATGGCCCCACGAGTAGCAAAATTGATTTAGTAAATTCAATAAAAGAACAATAACTTCAATAATATCTATAATATATATATTAAAAGTTAAAAAATGTGTTACATTATAAACAAATAATAAAAGATTATAAAACTAAATAAAATCCAAAAATATAAGGTATAAAACAACATAAAGTTTACACAACAAATATCAGTTATGAAAAAGGCACAAGATAAAAGTGCATTATAAGAAGAGATTTAAAAGCAGATACTGAGTAGGCCTGTCTGAGATCCCCAGGCAACATGTGAAGTCCTTTTTACATGAAGCATTTCAGATTTAAAGAAGATTTACTAAAATCTATTTTAAATGCTCTTCAGAAGGCAGTCAGATATCTCTACATGCAAAAGAACGGGTTGGGATTTAAGCTTTCATGTGTGAAATTTATTGAAAAAAGTAAACAACTAAAATAAATGAGCCATCTTCTCAGTGAACTCATGGAGACAATAGGTTATACAGCACATCCAATAAAAATAGAGATGTTTTGTGGTAAAACTCTAAATATAGGACCGCAGTGTTCAGACGCTGTAGACAGCATGCCAGCTCTAATCCCTCTCTGTCTGGAAGCGCTGACCTCTTTTGTTCATTTGATGGCTTATTACCGGTATTGATTTTGGCTCCTTAATTTTACAGACTTTGTGCAGGGAGGCAGATGACCCATGCACATATCAGCTACTGTTGGCCGTTAACACCAACAAACATCAGTTGTTCTGCTCAAGATAAATTCATTGTTTACTTTTATATTTTTTTTGCTTTTTAAAGGAATGAGTTTCAATTGATGGATAAAATGTCCCCTGGTGTGATACTGGATCATGCGTGATGCCCTTGGATTAAACTTGTATGTTTTTGGCTTGTTGATGGAAGATTCTTCCTGGAGGACTTCATTTCATCTGCTCCAGTTGAATCTGAACTAAAGTGGACAAAAGGTAGTATACTTTAAGAAATGACTGGCTGGCTTGTTTTATTCTGTATGTTTTGGGGAAATTGACATTCTATGTCTCACTCAGCAGACATATTAATGTCCTTTACACTACATTACATTACATTTACTCAGTTGGCAGATGCTTTTGTGCATGTTAGAGGTGTTATAAGAGAAAAGTGTGAGGATACATTTGGTAACCGCCATTTCAAAATAAGATAAAATATATTTCCAAATTTGTAAGTGCGTATATATCCCTGTGTTTCTAACCTGTCTACTGTATTTGTGATATTTTAATATTTAGTGCACACCACAGTTTTCCTCGGGGTGATTGGACTTTTCCTGTTTATACTGCGATACTAATTCTGGGCAACTGTTTTGTTGAAAATACACATCAGAGTACTCCCTTTCAAAGTTGATTTTGAATATCTTTGCTCTGTAGTTGCAACGTTTATTATTTCATGTATATTATACACTTTGTTTTATTATCTAAGTTAGTTACCATGATTTGATCAATGGCCCTCTTTGGAAAGAAAAACAAACTACCACTATCCATTATCAAATGTCCATCATAATGATTTAAAATATCCTTCATTTTTATGGAGTAGGATTATGAAAAACAAAGGGAATGTTTTACAACAATTGATGTTTTCTAGTTATCAGCCCACAGCTGTAATGTAACTGTTTCTGTTGTTGAAAACAGCAGCTGGCTGATTTGTCAGCACATCTGGTTTAGACAAACAACATCCATCGTTCAGGCTCCCTGCCTCACTGAGCTTTCCTTCTATCACTCACAGTTTGAGATGTTTGTGTTTACCTCACCATGGTTTTAGAGACAGGAGTCGCGTTCTCCTGGAGATGGAAGGCAGTTTGAGGCAAATAGAAATGAATGTTAACACAACCCCTGTCAGATGGCAGATTGTCACAGAATGACAACTTGTGGAGTTGTAGACTTTTTTTGAATGCAGAAATATTGTACAAGTTGTCAATAGGATGCTTTTTTTTAAAAGAATAATAATTAAGGCTGCAACTATACAAGTATTTTCATTTTCTATTAGTGTGAATATTTTTCTCAATCATCGACCAGTCGAACGTATCTTTTATAAAATGTGAAGGAAATTGTAAGAACATGTCCAGTTTCTCTCTGTTTATTTGACCAACACTTTAAAACCCATGTGATATTCACACTGATTGAAAAAGGATTTAGGCTAATTTAGTCAACTTGCAAACTAGTTACGATTATTTTCTTCTGTCAATCGACTAATCAATTAATCACTGCAGCTTAAATAAATAAGAGAGAAAGAATTGGCTCTTGTTACCCATTTAAATAAATAACTAACTACTAGATAGGTTGAAATTATATTCGGTAGAGGTGTTTATGCTCCCCCTTAGGATGAATTGAAAAAACTTAAGTCATCCTTTAATTTTTTTTTTCTAGAAACCATAAGAATGTCGAAATTAATGTGTCCAATTATTGGGTTTATGACCAAATACTTGGATTACTAATAACATTTCCATCAGCTTTAGCTGTACTTTGTGTTTACATTATTGTTAGCTAGCATACTAAACTAAGTTAGGTAACATGGTAAATATTATACCTGCCTCACATCTGAATGTTAGCATTGTCATTGGGAGCAGGTTGACATTAGCATTTAGCTAAAGAATGTCTTGTTTAGCCAATAAAATGCCCAAAACAACTTTTTAGAGCCCAAGCTCACATCCTCAGATTGCTTGTTTTGTCCAGGCAACAGTCCAAAATTTGCTCAGTTAATCAACTTTATGTAATTAAATAGTAACCTCTTGTAAGCATTTAAATATTGTGCAAAAATACCAATAAAGTCATTATCACACCTTTAATCAGCTGCTCCATCCTTACAGCAGCCTCAGAAGCTTGTTGCTGATCGTCTATAAAACACCAAGTTTACCGCAGAATGTCCCTAAAGTTCAAATTGTCTGTGGCACGACTGTGTGCCAGTAACCCAATGGAAATATTCCACCTCCCACAGTCACCCACATCATAAGGCACCAGTAGAGTTGTCTTGGTAATGGCAGATTGTTTTGGTTGGTTTGGGCAGTTGAGGCTGTGGCGTTTGATGGGAGGGACGTTTTTATGAGTGGCTGTTCTCTGCTTTGTCATCAGAAATGTCTGTTCTAGAAGAAATAGGACCACCTCTCTGACCCGATGGCTTACAGTAATCATATGCTAAAATATTTAGACACCAAAAAGCATTAAACCACATGCCAGCCACCCTGTTGATCCGCCAACGCAGGTTTGCCACTATCAAAATCTATAAATAAGCAGGACAAACGTTGAAAGCCCTGTGTGTATGTGTGTCCCTACCTTAGACATACAGCCAGCCTCTGCTCAGGATCGTTTGGATTGCAGAAATTGGTGGTCTTTTGTAGTTCCAGTTATGTTAGCAGTGTATCAAACCAGACCACCGACACCCTATAATAGACCTGCAAATGATTGGGATAATCCCGCGGTTCCTTTATCAGCAGGTGAAACTCTACTTGCTTTTGGACGCCTTCTCAGGATTAGATGGACAAAATATTTTTTTTTCTACTTTGAAGAAGTGAGAGCACTACAAAATTAAGAAAATAAATTCCATTCACCTCCCATAATATTGGGGTAAAACCAGTCATCAGACTGCAGAACAGTTTGAGAGGTTTGTTAAACTGAAAATAAACATCACAACACATGTTGGGCTTTCTTGCATCTCCTGCTGAAGGTTTCAGTGCAGTTCGTCACTAGGTGGCCTCTATCCAACGAGGGTTAAAATGAAGGCTGCTTTTTTTCTCTGTGGTACAGATCTGTTCCACAAGGACTTCAAACCACTAAACATCTGACTTCATATCTGGAAGAACTTCACTCGTGTGCAGCAGGAAGACTGGGTGATTTGGTGTTTCCCACAGTCTGGCATGTTCACTCTGTGTGGTTGACTGCATTTCCCTCCATGCAACAAGTCTTGACTGTGGCCTGAGAAATGTATAAATTGGAACATCAAGGTTTTAGATACTTTAAATGATAGTTTAACAGTTTTTAAAGTCTAAATAATACAAAATCACTAGGGCTAACCCCGAGTAGTCGAAGATTCGATGCTTCAGTGGGCGGAGCCTGATTTGTCAATCTCACAGCCGAAGCTTCGCAGCGAAACGAGGATCATGCCATTTTGACGATATGGGGATGCTCAACTTCTGATTTTACATAGAACCACCAGTTTTCTCCCAATAAGTTAATATACAGCCTATTACAATATAAATTTCAATTTATAATGCTGTAAATAAAATGAGAAAAGGGGAAAAAAAAGCTTTTAATAAATGTTTTAAAGTGCAGAAATGTTACCCTAATCCTCAAGGTAGGGGGCATCAGTGCGCATGTGTAGGCGTAGCGTGTATGTGTGTGAGTGTGTAGTGGCAGAAGAGGAACTTGCTGTAGAGATGGACCCTTGGGGCTAAAATCCACTGACTCCGTCTACGGCGCGTTACGGCTGCGCCACGGTTGCCGGAGCTAATCGTGGCCATTAATCAATGCTCGTGAGTCCACCAGACGCGTCCCCAGTGCGTCCCAGAAACGGCTCTCCTCCGCTCCGCAGAGAATAGGTAGCTGGTCTATTTTTTTCTGCTAGCCACATCAAGCAGCATAGAGCAGATCAAACCAGGCAGGAAGTCAGAGCAGAGAGGAAAGGGTCAACAGTAAGGCTCGGTTTAGTTGGAAATGTACAGTGTAAGTTACAGTGACTAATGAATAGAGACTACAGCTCTGCGGCTTGTCAAGATTAAAGCGGAGTTACTGTGTGTTACTCCCCCGCTCCGTTAAGGTTATAACTTTGATGTCCTCTGGCTTTCCTGATGGACAGATAGCATTACTTCTTGTATGCATGCCACAGTAACTGCTAGCTGCTGCTAAGCGGTCCAAATCTTCTGTACTAATGTTAGAGGTGTAAACACCAACACACCCCCGGAGCACCAAGCTTTCAGTCCGGGCAGAATCCGCAACAGCTTGTTTAGCTGCATGGTTAACTAGTTACTCGCAGCAGCTTCTAAAAGCAGTAGTTGGTGGCTTAAGTAAGTGATAAAGGTTGAAAAAAGGTGCTGAAGCAGTGAACAGTATGAGAAAAATGTGTTTCAGAGGCTCACTGAAGTTAATAGGCATCAATTATTAAATGTTGGGACAAATTGTCAAATCGTTGTTGAGATATTTCTGTCTGGACCAATCAGCATTGCTCTTCTTATGTCCAGGCTGCTAGTGTAACAGAAATATTAATGTTGGTGAACCTTTGCATTTGCACGTGTAATAGCGTTAGGGAAGGACTTCTTCATGCTACAATGGACAGAAGGGACAATTACAGCCTCCAATAACTCTTTTGTTGTTTTAAGATAATCTTGAAAAAATGTGAACCTATCCTTTTAAACTCTTATCTTTCTCAATGACAACAGTGAGATTAGAAGTTTTGATTACATTCCATTTGCTTTCCAGTAAATAATCCGGTACAGTGATGTTTAACTTACCATAGACATGTTTATCCAGAAGTTTGTGCTTACATTTCCAGTAGCCTGATAAGCATGACATCACCTTCCCTCATCCCGGCTGTGTTGAACTTGTTGTGTTTGGAGCACAAAGCAGCTGCTGCTTGATAAACTCTTGTCTGTTTGGACTTGTCACTGAAACTGAAGCCATCCTCATCTTCACTTAAATTTCTCACTAATGGCTGATCTCCTGGAAATTATTAGAGGTGTCTGTTAGGCTGATACACGATGCCATCGTCCATTGGCGATGGCTGGCAGACATCATGACATTGAGCCAGGCATCGTGATTGTAAAATCTCAAATTTTCACATTATACCACCCTGTGAAAGCAGGTTTTAATGACCACGAACATTGTTCTAAGTATGCTTTGCACCTGCCTTGGAATTCCCTTCTCCCCACACTCAGACCCCATCCACACTACTCCGTTTTAGTTTACAAACAGAGAATTAAAACAAATACCATCTCCGTCCACACCAGCGTTTCCGCTGCGTTTTGGAGTGAATCTCCGTCTACATTAAAACGACGTGAGCGGCTGCGTCATCGTCTCTTAAGTCCTCCGTTTTGTCCCGTCTTCACTAAAACGCCCTCCGGAGTTTTGAAACGCAAAACGGGGTTGGCAGCGTTTCCAAATTTCTCAGTTTTAGGTCTTTGTTTTCATCGTTGTAGTCTGGATGGGAGGTGCAAACGTAGCAAAAGGTCTCCGCTTTAACTCAAACACCATCTGCTCCATTTTCTCCATCAGCTGTATGTTGATCAGTATGTTTTATAAAGTCGCCTAAAAGACTGAGAACATGTCTTTGTTCCATATATTTCCACCTGCGATCCGTTATCACGGCAGCAGCTGAGCCGCATGTCGACTTATTAATGACGCAGCCTATGAAACAACTGAAACCAACCTCTGCACCCTGTGTGTTCACTGTTGCTTTACCTGCTCCGTGCGTAAAATATCCACCGCGACTTGCACATAAGACGACTGCACATAAGACCCCCGCGCGCACGTGCACCTGATGACATCGTCCATCCCGATGTTTCATTGTGTTTCACATCATCCAATGGAAATTGGCCCAACCTTAGTGTCTGTTCAGTTTTGGTATATCTGGAGTTGCATAAAACAGCTCCTCAAGAAAAAGATCTCTCCTGCAAACAGAAAGATATAAACACACTGACATGTTAAAGCTGTTTGAGATAACAGTGAAGTAGCCTTTTGTCTAGAATTACTTGGAAGGTCAAACATTGTTTATGAATTCTAAACTGAATATGTTTTATTGCTCTTTTCTTTTGACCTCACAGACTGTATTGCAAGTGATGACTGAGCTTTCTGGTTGCAGTTGAATGGGCTAGTTGGAGAAATACCCTCTGCTGATTGATACCTAGTTTTATTTTTCTCCCATTTCTAAATTTGTCTGTAGCACATTTTCTTTTTTTCTTTTCTTTTTTTTTTTTTATTAAATGACTTCATGTGGTAAATATTTGGTTGCACTTGTGTTCATTTGTTAATGTTTCCTACCATGTTTTATACAAATAGAATCATGAGCAAAAAATGTTCATGGCTTTTCACGCATCTTCTGATCTGAAGTTTCCTCCTGTCGTGGCTTTTACTCATTCAGAATGGAGCCAATAAGCTAGTATATTGATCTAATTCAGTCTTTGCTGCAGATATACTGTGGCGACACCTGGAAGCTGTTTGACCAATGTTTCAGAATAGCTAAATGCTTAAATAAACTCTTTAGATAGAAGGATATTAGATGTGGAATCAAACTTTTTACCCCCTATGATTCTGAATTGATTCACAAATGCTGAAAGTAGATTTTTGTACATCATTGATAAAGTTATGTTGACATATCGAAGAGAGTACAGTGCAGCACCTGGACAATGCACTAGAGTTATCTTGTAGTTCATCTTATAAAAGGGAAAACATGGCTGCAATTTGGATTTAATAACTGAATTACTGCCTTTTGCGTGATGAAAGTGAAGCTTTGTTGTGGATATTCTGTACCCTTCACTGAACTCCAGCACTAACACACGAGGCCTGCTGAACAACCCGTACTCCCAGCCAACTCTGGTCGAGTGAAGAAATTAACATGACTCGGACACAGTCCATTTCATTCCAAAAGACCTGCACCTGTGCAGTGTTATGATAAGTGGCTGAGTTTGTTTTTTTGTCAAGGACTCTAAAGACTTTATAGTGGCTTTACCACAGATAGATGGGATGGAGCCTGCAAAATGTCACTTCCATGTTTGCCACGTTGTACACAAGTTTGGTTTCCATTGTTAATCACACAGATGGGGCCAAATTTCATTAATCTCAACTGACAGCCCATTTATGTATCTCCAACCTTCTTTTATCAGACATAAAAGCATCTTGTAAAGATAATGATCAGTTGCAGACACTACTGTCCACTTCCTTTCAACTGCAGAGAAAAATGATGTGCTGTGCTGCCTCAATGTGGCCCGGTGGCTAGTTGAAAACACACTGTATCAACATGATGTATTTATTTTAGTCTGAATGTACACTTTATGCCTTCTTTGCTGCAGAGCTAGTGTTTACGTTGATGGCCAGCCACCTTATCTGCACATCAGTCAGCAACCGATTAGAGGCAATAATTTACCTCTGCCTGTTCCCAGTTGAACATGGTGCAGTTGTTTTGTTAGAGTTGCCATATTTCACTCCACCAAGCCATATTTACTGTTAAAATACTGTTTGTATGTCCAATTAATTTATGCTTGAACAAGTTTAGGCGTCACATTAGCATTAATCTTTATCTTTAGTGGTGTTATTTAAATTTTAGAAATCAGCCTCAGTTAAGTAGAGTGCTTAATTTCAACATTTAAGCTTTATCATTTACCAGTAAACTTTCACAGAGGTTTTAATAGACTATTTCTCATATGGATGAAAAACTGCAGACCTCACAGTGAAAGACGTCACAGAAGTGAGAACGATCACTTCGTGCTCCCACACATTTTCCATATGGTCCTCTCCAAGTCAAGACCGCAGAGTTCCTGCAGCTGTGTGCATAAAAGCGCTGAGTAGCTGCTAACTGAGGCCAGATTGAGTAGCCTCTGTGAAGACCAGCCATCTCCCACATTGGGGAAATGTCAGCTGGACGCAATGAGACAGGCCCTGAAAGTGGGGAGGCCCTGCTGGAAGCACAGCTCTGCAGAGTACCAGTGTTATAACTTATCTGGGACTGTTTTCAGCTGTATGCCATAACTTGTGTACAAAGTGACATGTTTGGAACCACAGTGTTAAGCTGCCAACACAGTAGAATCAGCAGCACATGAATATTTTGACAATATTTGAGAAGGATTTCTGTCGGCCAACAGAAACATTTTCACGCTGTAATTATAGTTATCCTTATTTGTAAGATACAAAAGATAGTGTATGATTTTATTGCCCTAAAGATACTGGATTTTTGAGGCTGTTATGGGTATGGATATTTGGGCGTTTTTTAAAAAATCTGTTACTGACATATCAGCTGGTTGATGTTAACGCGCAACATAAACAATCAAGAAGTGAGCAGGACGTTTTACAGTTAAAGAAATCATAATCAGCTCTACATCATCTGCAAGTGAAGCAGTTTTTAGCAAGATCTCATCCAGTCTGAAATTGGTTTGCAAGTTTAAATGTGAACACATTACGGTGTAAGACTGTAAAGACCTTGGTCGAGTCTTCCACTACGATCCAACCCTTTCCCCTACTTTTACATAATACTCATTTGTTTTGGCAAGTTTTTTTGTGCTACATAGAAGTAGTAGGTCAAGGTTGATTGTAGGCACGGTGGTTCGCATCATGAGTCTTGCGTGGTTGGGAAAGGCGTTTTGGTTACGGTTGGGGAAAGTCACTTTTAAATTTGTTGGTATATAAGTGCCTAAATATAACTAAAACTATTTCTAATTGTGCGTTAGTTGCTTCAAGCGGATTTTATATTGCATATAAATTAAATAAAAACATGTTAATTTTGCAGATTTGTCTTGTATATGAAACTTTTATGACTTGACAGATAAATGTTACTTTCAAAACATAGTATACATGCAATTTTCCAGGAGACAGGGCTGTGCTTTTCACTAGCTCTGACCTCAATTGGGATATTTCCTGATGTACCACAGAACAATTAATCAATTGTACCTGAAGTGTATCCTTTGAATAAATGTAAGATAAATCTATATTTAAAAAACGAAAACACACACACACACTTTTTATTATGAAATACTAGATAGTAGAGCAGGACGATTTGCGCTCATAGTTCACTGACAAGGTTTGTACTGTAGATATGCTCAACTATCTAGCTAGCATCTCCCAGAGCCTCAGGCTCTGGTCTGAAAGCTGAGCAGGACTGTAGGGGACGCAGTCATGTGACTTCACACGCGGTATTATGTTTTTAAAGGGAAATATTAACAGGATTTTTAACTGACGCGGTAAAATGACATCGGTTAGAGGTTCTGTATTTTGGTTTAGATTACTTTTCAATTAATGGTCCAGCCGTACTAGATAGTGATAACTCTTAAGGACTTCATAAACTATTCAAATTAAACAATCTGGCTGAACTCCTCACAACATAAGCGATAAGGGTAGACATTGCTTTGGTAGGTTCGCTTAAGGTTGCTTAAAGGGTTTTCTTGCATTCAGATACATTTAAATATTGCTCTGGCACTTTCATTTAAGTTAGATGTTGAATTGTGTCATATTAATATTCCAAACAGAACATAGCAGGATTGCAGTTGGCATGAATGTCATCAACACCCGAGAGAGGATTACAGTCCAATGCAGTGTTGTAAGCATCAGTGGAGACCTTGGCATTAAGTGTTCCACTTGATATCTGAGTTGACACATTCACAGCTTCATTCGAGTGGATTTTTTGCAGATGTATTTTGGGACAATGTGTGGTACTGCTTCAGAAAGCCTAAGAAGATTTGAGTTCCCTCTGAGTTGGCAAGCGTCAGTGTTATTGTGACAGAGATTTTGTGCACAAACTGTATTTGGAAAAATCTAGAATCGAAATGATCGTCAACAAAGTACATCGAAAAGGAGCTATGAAAGTCTTTGTCATTGTTGCAGTAGAAAGTTATTTATACTTAAGTGATCATAGCAAATACAGTTAAAGGTTATGGATTTATTTTAAAATTCTGACTGAGGCAGATTATATCTGCTGTTGAAGTCTGAAGGAAACTCTTTGTGTGGTTAATAACCCCTGAACGTCTTCACTTTACAACACTGAGTTCACTTGGGCATGCAGCAGTGACAAAAGACTCTCCTAATGCAGTCAATGCCTGTCTTACATTTCTTTGTCTGTTTTAATTGACAATGATAATTTCTCTCCCTGCTCAATAAGACCATTAATTCAGCAAATGAACCGATCAAAGGGAGAAAATGAAGCACCAAGATTATTTTGGGGAAGTGTGGGCTAAATTGTGTCGACTAGAACACCAGACTCAATTTCCTTTTTGTAGTTTGTAACGCTGGGGCAGTGTTTCAAATCTTTTCAGGTGTTCAAATAATAAAGGGGTTCTGAACAATTGTACATAGAATTCCTTATCTAATATGAATTAAGAAATGTAATGTCAGTCAGTTGGTCTGTTGGTTGGTCCACCACTTTGGCTCAGACTGAAATATCTCAACAACTTTTGGATGGATTGTCATGAGATTTTGTACAGAAGTTCAGTCACTAGAGGATAAATCCAACTAACTTTGGTGATCCCCTGACTTTTTCTTGCACCACTGTGAGCTTGAACTTGTTTTTTTTTTTAAGTAAAATCTCAAAAAACTGGTTAATGGATTGCCATGAAATTTGGTACATGCATTGCTGTTCCCCTCAGGGTAAACTGTAAAAACTGAATGACCCCTTAATCTATTCAACTAAAGATACTCTAATACTTTGGTTAATGAGCAAATACTTGCAAAACTAATGACATTCCCATCCGGCTGAGCTGCACTTTGTTTATTTCTAATTAGCCAATATTAGCATGCTAACACGTTAAACTAATATTCTGAATCTTATTCTAAGATGGTGAAATGTAAATATTATACGTATCATTGTCATTTGTCCACCCAGGACGGTAGCACAGCTTTGTCGTTGTTGAGTCAAGTCAAGCCTTACTAAATGCAGCCAGCTGCTGGATTTGCAACCTAAATATGAATTATATGCACCTGCTTTATAAAAGGTGAACGCAGTTATTCATCTCATTACTATGACAGTAACTACAGTGATGACCGACTACCGATTGCTGATCTTATTAAAGATATCGGGCTCTAGCTCATCCCAACCAAACACAGCTGTTAATGAAGGGTCACATTCAGTACAGATCATTCACCAGTGTCACTCTAATCCCTAAACTAATGCCTGCAAGTGCAGATCCTCTAATCTGCACTTGCAGAGCACAAGCTCATTAGAGCTCCCACACTGAGACAACAAAGGGAAGGGATCTCCACACAGAGTTTGCCGTCTGTGGTTTTGGTTGAAGCTGTTCATAGTAGTAACTGCAATCAGAAGCTCCCAGCAGATGTGCTGGTGAGCCTCAGGATCGACCTGAGAGGGATTTGTGATGCCTTCAGAGCCATATTAGTTCATGTTTGTGTGAGCTGGGACATCTCTGGTCTGCTCAGTGTCTGCACATGGCCTCTAGCTGACTCAGAGTAAGACTGGTAAGGATGTAACACCACATATGAGGATGCATGGCTCTCTATCTGTCTTTTGTTGTTTGATTGTCACCCAATGTTAATATTATCAACACGATCAGGTGTCAGTATTTTGAGGCTTCTTAACACAATTCACACGCTACAGCTCACCTCTCACTGCCACTACTTTTTGATTTTTTGAGTATTTAATTTATTATGTGTTTAAATCCCGTGCTTGTACTTTAGCTTCCTGTCATTATTTCACCTCACATAACCCTCCTGTCTCGTCAAGTCTATCCTTTTTGTGATATTTGACCAGAAGCAAATCATGAAACTAATTTTTGGCAGATGTTTCTTACAAGTGACTCACAGATATAGATTCTTACAAGCATCTTGCAAGTCATGGGTTTACACGAGTTACAGTGGGTCATTAAAACTAATGAGGTCATCTAAGAAGTGTTTATGAGTTTCTGACAGTTTGTGGATAATAAATCTGATGAGCCTCACTGGAAAAAACTCACAATCTAAAAGTCCAGATAAACCGATATGTCACAGTATTATCTTGGTATATGATCTGATTATTATGTTATTGTCGGTATAGCTAGGGATCTTGCAACATACACTCATTTGCATTTTCTTTTGTGAATTTTCTTGAAATTGTGTTAAAATTTGTCGTTTGATTGTAGTATATACACCTTTATCTATTAAATTATAGGAAATGTATGTGCCAGATGATTCCATTTTAGAGAGACCTGAAACAAAAACTTTCATTGAACACCAAACAAAACTAATTTAGAACTATTTAAACAGTAGCTACTTTACATAAAACATTTACAAAGCAACTTTATTTCAAATGAGGCTGTTCCCCATTCTGTCTTCTCCTTAGTTTGTACTCTTTAACTAGAAAAGATCAAACAACTCATACACCTCCTACTTTAGAGCCTCTCAGTAATTGTACAGCTACATAATTGAACATTATGTAAGTAACCATGTAAATATGTCAACGTAATGCATGTCTACATGAGAGGGGAAAATAATGAGTCTTTCATTGTACAACATAGTCTTTTTTGCAATGTAATTAAATTGAATCTCTGTCAGCGCAATTTACAACATCGTGTTTGACAACTTAGCACATGTTTTCTTAGGTTTTGTGCATCTTCGTAAAGGGAAAACTCTTAATAGTCAAGTCATTGTTATTTCCATTCACGTTTGAAAAAATAAAGCTGCTACATTTACTGACCTCATGGTTAATTTTAGGTGAACAGTTGAGCCTAAACTACCCATGACTTATTGAGCTCTATGATTACAACCCTGTCTAAAGGTCAGACTGGAGACGCTTTGCTTTTCTTTATGCCATTTTCAGCCTGTTGAGATTAAAGAGGACTGGACCAAGCAGCATGTCAGCTCCGCTGTATGGATTGGATGAATCAACCATAATTTCTAGGAAAGAATGCCACTGTATAAACTACCAACAAATGTTTAGTCTTAGGCCAGTTCTGAAAGCAAGCCATTAAGTGCACCGGAGTCTAAAATGTATTTCAGTGCACAAAAAGAAAGAAAACCTTCTTCTTGTATTAAAAAGAATCCCATGCTCTCATTCTCAAAACAATTCAGTGATTTAATGCAATGATGGTAAAACACCAATCCAAGTCCAAGATTGTTTTGTTGAAAACTTAAAGATAATCATTTTATTGTTACATTAGCCGAGATAAAGAAAAGTGTGTAATCCTCCATTATTTGCTTGAAATAATTTATTGATATTCAAAATAGATCGTTCACTGTCAAAACTCTGTCCAATACTGAAGGATATTTTACTTATTATCATATGCAGCAAATATTCACATTTGAGAAGATGTAAACAGTGAAGTGTCTACATTTTTGCTATAAGAAAACAAAAAAATGTTTATTTTTTTTGTCTTTCACTTTCTTTTATTAAATCTTAACACTTTGCTTCTCTCTGCTCTGAAGCAAAAACCGCCTTCTTACTGTAGTCTACATTAATATTTCACTGGACTTTTCTGTATCTTGTTGTGGCCACATGTTAAATCAAAGCTCAGAATAAGGAATTGGACCTATTTTTTTTTTTAAGTTGAGCAAGATCCATCTGTAACGCCTGCTTTAATCTGCAAACACAAGAACACCTGTGTTTAACACAGGGTGGTTTTGGTGTGGCCTGAGTCTCCTCACAGAGCCATCTGCTTGGCAGATTTACTCATGAATGTGTCTGACTGTTGTACTTTTTTTACTACTACTGTTCACCCTCCTTTTATTGTGGATATCAGAGTTTAATTCAGAGGTGCTAATAGTCTTTCATTTTAGTGTAGTAATTTTTTGCTATGCTAGCAGTGTGACTCCAGGGATGACAATGTTGGTCTGTCACTCTGTCCACAATTTTAGTCCAGACTAAAATATGTATTTTAACTATTTGAATAATAAATAACTATTTTATGTCTTGTAAATGTTGTATAGACTTTTAGTGATCCCCCCCATTTTTCCTCTAGTTCCTCCAACAGGTTAACATGTTTGTTTTTTTAAGTAAAATATCAACAGCTTTTGGATCTATCGCATGAAATTTGGTTCATGCAATAGATCCCGTGAGGATGAATTGCAATAACTTTAGTGACCCTTAACTGTTAATTTAGGGCCATCATTAGGTCAGATTTAAAATTTATCCAACACTTGCCTGCAAAACTAATGACATCCAGCCTCAGCTGTGCTTTGTGTTTAGTGCTGTAATTAGCCAGTGTTAGCATGTTAACACGTTAAACTAAGATGGTGAACATGTTAAACATTATTCCTGCTAAACATAAATCATTATGAGCATGTTAGCATGCTGATGTTAGCATTTAGCTCAGAGCTGTACACTCTTAGTCTTAAGTGTTTTTGTGTCAGCAATAGCAGCAAATGTTCTATGGTTCGTGCCAGAGCCACATGGGCTGTATTGCAATGTGTAGTACATGTGAAACACATGTGGAGGCTTAAATTCAAGGGGGCCACAGTGTGACCTATTTACTTGGTTCCACACACATTCTCATTCTTTAGGGCCCTCAGACCGGATACCTGGAGTCTTCTGAACCTTAGGAGAAGATTTGATTTGATGAATAGTGGCATGTTTTATGAGTTTATCCTCTGCTTGGGGAACCTCTTCAACTTGAACTCTATTTCAGACATGCTTCTATTTCCTGTTTCAAGATCTTGAAGTACAGACACGTATTGTCTTTGTACCTCGTGGCTTGGTTTACCTGACCCAATCATCCTGCAATGAAAAGTGACAAATCTACTTATCTCTGTTGTGCCATCAGATTAGTCAGGATTTATTGTTTCAGTCCATTAATTTGACTCTTTGATGCTCCTCCCCCGTGTCAGTTTATATAAACAAAGCCAGAACAAACGTTTCTAACTGGAATTTATTTATTTTTCTTTTAGAGTTCAGAAGTACAGGTCAAATCTTTTGATAGGACTTTAACATTTTGTTCACCAACTGTGGCTCCATGTAGACTCAATAATAGTAATGTATTTGTATCTTAAGAAAAGGTCTCAAAACAAACCAGCTGTTAAACAAAACATCGATGCAAAGAATTTGTGTCAATGCTTTTAAGTAATCGAATTATTTAAATTACTCGATAAATCATTTCAGCAGAGCAAATTAATCTTTTTTTAAGCATAAATGTCAAGTAGATCCCCAGTCATATCTTCTCAATAATAAATGTACTACTTTTCTTCATCTTATGTGGCAGTAAATGTTTTTTCTTTGGGTTTGGGACTGACAAAAAGGAAAATTTGAAAACGTCACCTTGAGCTTGAGAGAATTGTTATGGGCATTTTTCTTTTACCAATTTCTGACATTTTATAGACCAAATGATTGATTGGTTAATCTGGAAAGCCATCAGCAGGTTAATCAGCAATGAAAGTAAGTGTTTAATGCCTAATCTGAATGGTCCTACTCAATCTAAAGGTCTTTTACACTTTGTATTCACAACAAACAATAAACCAGCATATCGTGAACATCTTCACCAGTCTCACAGACTCGCTTTAAAGATTTAAGCTGCTTTATCCTCATCTAATCATATTAAGATTAAACTGTGTTGACTGCGTCCGTATGGTGACATGTTGCCTGTTTCCCCAGCTGAACCTCAGCTAGTCTTGCAGTTTTACATTCAGGTTTGGGACCAACTGATACCACATATTCCCTTGCAGCTTGCTTTCATTTTAATCCAAGATGGCCAAGTTAAAAATGTGTCTGTTTCCTGCTCAAAGCATCTGTTAAATGTATGAGGACGTAACTTTGTCAGCGCAAGAAATAACTGTTTCCGAGCAAGGAAACATTTCCTCCGGGAATTGGCCTCAAAGCAGTTACACTTTTATCTGTGACTTTTTATTAATTTATCGCCAGTTGGATAGTAACGGAAACTATTCAGTCAGGGAATTCGCCACAGATATATTCAATTAAGAGTGCTTGCATTTAAATGTGGTTTTAGCTGCTGTAGATATTCACCACAGCAACAGAGCTGGAGTAAGAGTCACACGGTGAGTCTTTGTGAGCTGAGGGATTGATGGGAATAAGGAGCAGTGGTGATGGATGATTGTGGGGGATTTCCTCAAAAATGAGTTTGTTTTTTTTTAATTTGAGTAAAATGAACAAAGAGTATGGTTGGTTCCTGCAGCCTCAATCGTGCAGGAGACAATCATAAATAATTATTGCAAAGTTAATGCAGTTGAAAGGAAACGTCGGTCTGCTGTCTACATTCTGACTTCACTTTCCTCTCATTCCTGGCTTCCCCCTCTAATTTTCCTGCACAACCACAAGCACTGCTCGCTTTGTCATGACTCCCAGTAACACTGGCATCTCATTTAAAGGCAGCAGCAGCCCAGCTCTGCATCCATTAGTTACAGTAGAGGGAGGGAAGAAAAGCTGTGGAGGGAGGGAGAATGACGGCTATTTAAGGGTTGGAGTTTAAGCAATGGGGTCTGACCTAAACACTCCTCACACTTTAAAAGACATTTGCTCCCACTCTCTCTCCCTCTCTCTCTCTCTCTCTCTCACACACTCTCTCTCTGTCAGTAAAGGAGCTGAACCTCCTGCCTGAGCTTTGAACGGTGAGGGAAGATAAGGAGCTGGCTGAGGGAGGACTGACAGAGCTGCCACCTTGCTGGAGAGGCTGCAAGACAGAGCAGTGACACAACAGAGCAAAGCATCATTTTCTTGGCTTCAATGAATGTGTGGAGACTCTGAGGAGCGCCTCATCTTACCTGATCGGGCTTGTGATAAGTAGATTGCACTAGTACAGGTAAGAAGATATAATTATCCCTGATAGAAATGTACTTGGATTTGATGTGACAAATGTTTTAATTAATTTGTAAATGCCCTTTGAGTTGAATTCCAAATATTGTCTTCAAAATAGAGATATATACAGTAGTAGTTTGACACATCATCAGTTGTATTTTTAGCTGTAGATTTCTGTCTAGCACAGGTTACCACAACACCAGAAGGCATTGATTATAGTTTATTGAAATTACATTCCTGGTGTATACTGCAACTTCTTCCTCAGACACACATAGCGGCCAATGCAGAGATCAGAGGTGATGACTGACTCGGGGAGTGAACATGTGGAAGAGTTATCCACAGCTTTGATCGTCTTAGTAGAAGGGCCAGCACGCTTCATGCCAAAAAAAAGATTCTCTCAGATTTTGTCAGGTTGTAGATCAATACTCCAAAAATAAAAACTGTCCATCTGTTTGTGTGTGTGTGTGTAAGTATCCCTGTGTCTGGTTAGGTTTTGCAGACTGATGATTCATCTCATTACCTTGGGCAATGCAATTCAGTTCTCAGTGTGTCATTTTTCCATCATGGAGATTACATTAAGGGAAAAGTGGGTGGCAGGATTTGCCAGTGTGGGCAAGCAGAAAAAATACTTCCATCCATTCAGTACAGGAGCCCTACTTAATTGAAGTCTAAGTCTGCGTTACGGTGGTTTTAACTTATGTACAGAAATAAATATTTCGGCTAAAGATTAGAATCATCCAGTTCTGCGGATGTACTGTAGAACCGTATTCAAGCTATTTGTTTTATCTCACAGCAAAATTCCAACTCCTATCTAAAAGCACATCAACGCCCATTCACAGCTATCCAGGCTGGAGTCTTTTACAGCCTCTCTGCTATGTGCTAGATGTCCTGGGATGTGTCTGTGCAGCAGAGTGACATAGGTGTCTCAGTGAGCAAACGTCTGTCTGAGGGACAGCTGGTTTAGTAGCTGGAGCTCCCCCAGGGCTCGTCCGACACAGTTTCCATCTGCGTGACCTCAGAACACACAAAGATCCTGGGGTTGATCATAAGTAATCATCACACTGTGTTTTGAGTATGGTGACACTGGGAGTTAGTGAGGGGCGTACATGTCGAATAATTCATGTCTCTCTTTCTCCTAAATCAAAGAAACTGAATTAGCTCATGGTTGACATAATTTTACAGTACAGGATACTCCAATAAAGGTATTACATGATTATATAACTGTGCAGGTCAGCTGTGCCTGTGTCAGTGTTAGGCCTTTAACACTGTAAATCTGCCAGTGTCTAGAATCAGGTGTGTTGGTTATGAGGGGGATGGTGCACAGATGGCTCATTGTAAGTTGTGATATTTCTAGCTATTTAAAATCTGCTCTTATTTTCTTGATCATTAACCAGTGTAGGGAGGTCTTCTGTTACCCGGCGCAGCATTAAAAACACTAATTATATAATATTTCAGTTTGTTTAATACTTTGGTTTATCTATCAACAGTTGAATTTTCTTTATAATGAGCATTGCTGCCTCACAGAGCTACAAGCGTAGCTGTAGACAAAAGCTGCAACTAAGTATTTTCATAATTGAGTATTTACTGGTTATTTTCTCAGCAGGAACAGATTCCTTGTGGATTTTTAAACCTCTATTAGCGCTATGGAACTGTTTTTCTATGAGGGGGTCCCCGTTTTGTGTCTTGTACACGTGCGCGAGGTCTATTCTACTGACCTACAGGCGGCACTAATTCAGATTAGCTTTATTGGCATGAATGTGTAACAACAATATTGTCAAAGCATCATACAAACTACATAAGAACAATCAGCCACAAACACTAACATGCCAAGTTTTGCTTCATTGTGCTGGCAGAGGCAGGGAAGAAGACTGCAAGTTAATAGACATGGACGTAAACAATTGTTAATTTAAAATACTTGTGTTTTGGTGAGTAAAAGTGAATGTAAACATAATTGTTTGATTACAAGAAACCTCCACAGGGCTCTTTTTAATATGAGAAAAGAGGTGATATATTCAGATTGCTTGATTAGTCTAACCAACAGCCCAAAACCCAAAGATATTCAGTTTACTAACATATATGACAAAGAAATCATCACAAATCATCACATTTGAGAAGCTGGAACCAGATTCCTTAAAAAAAAAAAAAAAAACTCATGATAGCACTGCAGAAAACATCAGGGAATCATTAAAGTCATTAGGATTCAAATTTCAACCCATCAAATAATTGAGGTATTTCAGTCTGGACCAAAGTTCAAAAGAAAGGTTCGCTTATTACAAATCTTTAAGCCTTTTCTCCTTGATTGAGGAGGCACCCCATAGTTGCAAATTGAAACTGAAATCTGCACCCTGCTTAGGCTTACCTGGGGACACATAAAGCTCAGGTTTATTATTCCTAAAGGACTGCTTCAGGCTTTTTGCGCAGCAGTGGGGAAATTTGTAATCTCCTAATGAGGTGTTTCAGCTATTGTTGCTCTCAGCTACAGTAACTAGTCCAGTTAACTTTCTTGACATGATTCCCAGCTGTTCCAGATGCTCGGTGTATCAGACTTTCCAGTTGCCATTCACGCCAAATAAAAATGCAGATGAACAAACAAGCAGATGCACCGGATTAATGTTCATCGCTGACCAGAGTCCTGACTCTCTGCTGTCAGCCACAAATGTTTTCCACAACAAGTGTGTCCGGACATGCTGCACTTGTGATGTTCTCATGGATGAAATGGTTTAAATCGCAGTGTGAAATGAAGACAGCACTGTTTGTTTCTGGTGATAAAACACTGACCTTCAGCTGGCTGATTTGCACAGATAGAAAGAATCAAAGACTAGAAGTTAAACATGAAATATTACATGCAGTGGACACAGGACCTCAGTGCCTTTTTGTTTTTTCTTTGACTAGCCAAAACAGATGTCGTCAGTCTAGGGCCAACATTCCCACTTTCTCTTTTCCACGCGGAAAAGTTCCCTTCTTGCTGCCAGCATGGGGGAAGAATACTAAAGCAACAGCAATTCTGGATTATAGCTTAGTGAACAGGTTATATTTATTTCAATTTTCACTCCAAATTGTCTTCCCATGTCCCGCAGTCAAATGAGATGTCCTTGGTCAACCCCTGGTCTGCTTTGAATGAGGTGTTCTTGGCTTTTTAGAAACATTAAGCTTGTACAATTTAACTGTACATTGTCTGTTAATATAGATAAATGGCTACAATATCAGAAAATCATATTAGGGCTGTTTTACAAATATAGAATAGCTGCATTGAGTTACATTTAAAGCTATAAAGCACATTTTCTGCTGAAACTTGTGCAGGGAGACGCTTTGCTGAGGATTTGAAGGGATTAATTCTTTACCTCCATCCATTCTTTATCGCATTTTATCAGTCTTTATGTCTTGTAAAGTTTTCTAGACGGAGATGGGAGACATAACGCTAGACCTAGGTTCAGATTTACAACACCGGTCATAACCTGCCTTTATCCTACCACTCACCAGATGTGCGAGAACTCGTGAAACTCGAGCCCAGTTTTTTTATCTGTGCAGATTTGGTGAAGGGGCACGTTCATGCTGTTAAGGGGCACATGAAGAAAGAGATCAGGTCAAAGGTCAGGACAACAAGGGAAAGAAAAGAGGATTGATGACGGGAGTCTTCCTTCATACCTATACCTCCAACACCAACTGTTTAAAGACACTGTAGTGACAGTGACTGGAAAATATGTGCACACCCATTGTACCCATTTTTCATCCAAACATAACCAAATAAAAAACATAAATGGAAGAAATTATTCCTGTCAGCTTGCAGGACACTTGCTGTACTCAAAGACTGCTGGCCAATAGCCCACAAGTTGTCACATTGTCTTTAATCTATTTTATTGGTTTTCCCTAAATATAAAAGTTTATCACAACCTGTCTAGAGCTCTTCATAGTTTGGAAAAATGAATACACACCGGCTCAACCTTCCCTGAACCTTTCTGTCAGAAATCTGAACAGTTCATGTAGAGCAGTAGACAAGTTACTGTACTTTGTCACTTAAAAGTCTACAGAGCTTCTGATATTCTAGAAGATATTTAGGGTCTTGGTGTGAATTTTTCACGCGTTCACGTCCTATTGGATTGATGGTATAGGTTAACGTCTTTGAGCATTCACATTATCAAGAGGGATGTGTGAGTACCGAGTTGGTCATGTGAGGCTTAAAATACTGTGGATTGATTGGCTTTCAGTCACTTCTGTATTTTAAGTACCGAGTTGGATGTAAACTTGTAATTGCAAGAACTCCGATATGTAAGTTATATCGCTATATTATGTGAAGGATACAATCTTGTGGTTTGGGGTATAAGGTAGGTCCATTTGCTTCAAATAAGTAAATGTTTGATTTTGAATCACTAACAAATTAGCACTTAATTTTCCCTATTAAGATATTTATTTTGTTGAGGAAAAGGGACTGTAAAAAGGTTTTACTTAATTTTACTCAAGCACATTTGTTGAAAACTGATTTTATCATAATAGTTTTGAATGTTCTTCCTCAGATTTGTTAGGTGATCCACTGTTTGTTCATGTGTTTGTTCTGACCATAAAGAAAAGTTTAAAACCACAATTGGTTTCTTCAGCGTTCGCTCTGGAGCAAAAAATCAATCTTAAACTTAAAAGAAATAATAATTTGAAATGTATGGTGATATTTATCGATATTGAATGATATTAAATTATTTTTGCTCAGCGCTATGTAAAAGATTTGTCTAAATCTGGACAGGATGGTGATTTTTTTTTCTCTCTTCATGTGACAACCTAAGATATTTTATTCCTCCATATTTTTTCCTGGAATTTTTTTTGTTGATAGATTGAACGTTTGGATTTATGTGCAGGTACCATGATCTGTTTTGGTTTTGTATCTCTGGTGGATAAAATATGTCCTCCTCATAAATAATCCATTGGCAGGGGGGTAAAAAAAGGTGAATGCAGTCTTGATTACATTGAGATGCAACAAACACTCAGCTGAACCTTTTATTGAACATCTACTTTCATTACCTGACAGCCGAGTATCTGCATTGTTTCAATAAATAGTTTCCATAAGTCTTCATGAGAACCTAAATCCAGATGCACCACATGTCTTTTTGTAGCTATCACTGCATTAACAATTCCCCTCTGGAAGTCATTCTTCATTGGTTTGCTTCTGCAAGCTCTGTCGGCCGCTACCAATCAAACAGTCTGGATACTTTCTCTATTACTGGCAGAGATGCAAACCCTTTATAGAGGTATAGTTTGCTGCCTCCCAGACACAGCAGCAGACATGCATGTGAACCTGTGGGCATACGTACATCCTGTCTGCTTGTATGAGGGTGAGATGATTGGAAAAAACTTACTGTGGGTGGTTAAAGAAATAGGTGATTAGAAATACACAGAAAACTTAAATTCATCAAAAGCCTGCAAATTCTACCAAGTAGCTTTCTGAGAAGTCTGTATCAGCTTTTTATAGATCATGAAAAAGTCTTAAAGCAAAGAAGTTTCCATAAGTGAGAAAGAGGCCAGAGCACAGATATATTATGTCTGTACACACAGAGGATCTTCTATTGATTTTCAGTATCCCGTGCTTACTCAGATCCTTTGGAAACACAACAGTGAGTAATCCAAGGAGGCTTTCCCACGCTGAGGAAGAAGCTTGTCATTAGTTCTACTTTGTCTCCCACAAATTACTGCATTCTTGGTGTCCAGTTGATGAAGTCATCTGAGCGAATCGTGGGTGAGGAGGAGTCCTGTAGATGGGATAAGAATTCTATTTCTTTATGTTATGTACTATTTCATGTAGCTGATACTTTTCAAATATGTGCACGCATACTATGAAAAACTTAATGTGCCAGCACAACTGTGGATTCTTCTGTATAGAAGCATTTTTTTAATTCGTCAGTACATGAAGAGTGGATGTCTGTTTTCCCTGATAACTGTACAAGAAATGAGGGTAAATTAAATGTAGCAATGAATCTTAACACTACATAAACCTCTTTTGTGTAGACTCCTGTACCCACAGTTGCTTGCAGTATTCTGTTGTCATACACCGTACTACTGTGACAAATGGTAAATAAACAGATTGACTGGAGTAGTGTGAAGGGATCCTGAAACCACTGATTTCATTGTAATAGCTGCACAGTTAGCATGGGTCAAATGCAGATTTTGAATATCCCCAATGGAACCACTTAAACAATGACCGTATTTACTTAAATGGTATACCTCTTTTATACTGTAAAGGTTTCACCTTTTTTAATTTTTAGTTGCTAGTGAAATAGCACATTTGTCTAAACCAATGGTTCCCAGCCTTTTGGCCTGTGACCCATTAAAACAAAGCAACATCTATTTGTCACTCTACAGCCTGTGAGCAGTTCAACCCCAGATTTCTTTGAATATTTAATATTAGGGCTGTCAAGTGATTAAAAATCACAATCAAAAACTACAATTCAGGCCCATAAAATAGATAGCCTACCACACACTGCCCCTGTACCTGTCACTGTTGCACCATGGAAAAGGTTGGTTAATTTGGCACATTTACCTGCCTCTTGTGATAAAATTTTTTTCCTCCATAATTCTTATTTTTCTCCATATTTACCGTCTCTGATGGACTTGTCACACAAACCGGATGCCGTTCAGATTTCAGCAAAAACAAGTTGGGCGAGGCCGCTGGGATCCCCCTTCAATATTGAAAGTTTTAGTTTGGCCCAGTCTCACAGACACACAGACAGCGGTCCACTGCAGCTGACCGGCTAGTCGGCCAGCCCAGCCGCGGATCATAAAGTGTTATGATTCATCTCCCTACTCCATTCTTAATCGACTCATCGTTGCAGGTACAAACATTACAGGAAACTGCATTTGTTTCATGCTTTGTTTTGTATCTGTTTTCCAGAACCCCCAATTCCCAGGATTGGCCTTTAGTCAGAGGTTCAGACTGATATTTATTTTACTAAAACCACGTCCCACATCTAGCATGGGTACAAGAGGCGTTCTGGTCTGCCTCCTCCTGACTGCTTTGCTCAGCTTATCAAATGCTGGGCTTGTGAAGAAAATCCTACGGCATCGACGACAGACGCTGGCCTCCCCTGAAGAACATAACATGACCGTCCCCAGTACAGACCAACCTGTGGTTTTCAACCACGTCTATAACATTAATGTCCCTGCCAGTTCCTTGTGCTCGGTGAACCTGGACGCTCCAGAGAGCATGCCGCTCCATCCCGAAGATGCAGCAGTCTCTTCGGGCCATCAAACTACTGAGCACACAGTCGACAGGGAGAACCAGATCGTCTTCACTCACCGCATCAACATACCTCGGCAGGCCTGTGGTTGTACCGACAACATGCCCGGCCTGAAAGACCTCATGAGCCGGTTGGAGATGCTTGAGGGAGAAGTTTCAGCATTGAGAGATCAGTGCAGTGGTGAAGGGGCCTGCTGCAGCGCACAGGTCACAGGTAGGTGTGATTTGTTGCCCATGCTTTGTCTGTCATATATAGATTACAGCCACTGCAGTAAAATCCTTATTCTTTCTAAAATTGCATTGTAAAGTGCTGCACTAAGAATACCCAGCCAGTTTCCTTCAGTATAAAGCACATCTGTTCCATTCATCTATTGAGGTCATTGGAATTCAATGAGGGGGTGTAATACTCCCATCAACTCATCATTTTTTTGAATGGGGCTTTGTTTAACTTAAATGCCGTGACATGCAGTTGCTGAATATAAATGACTAAATGAGAATTCTTCTCTAGTAGTTGCTAAAATAAGCCTCGGACCGTTTCTCAATGACGCAGCCTTCAAGGATATAAACAGGAAGACATTTTGTGAGAGAGTTGAAGATTATCCTATGTGTACGCTATACATATTAAGCTAGAGCCAGCATCTAAATAGCTTAACGGATCAGACGCCTTAAAGTTGGGATATTTAATTATAATCCAATACATTTCTTTATGCTAGCTGTATTCGTCATGGTATTGGATTTCTCCAGAATCACTTACCACACCTCTAGTTTGAGTGCAACTTAAAGAAAAAGTTTAACATTTTGGGAAATGTGCTTATTCGCTTTCTTGCAGGGAAAAGCATCCACTCAAGTCCGTATGGTAAATATGCTAGCCTGGCTCTGTTAAATTGTGACCAGTCCACCTACCAGTACCTCTAAAGCTCACTAATTAACATGTTATATCTTGTTTAATCTGTACAACAACTAAAGTGTAAAAGTGACAAGTTGTGGTTGTGTGCTGGACCATTTATTGGCCAGACCATTGATTAAAACCACATTATTATGTGTAATTTGGTTTTACAGGGTTTTTTGACAGATTGAAGCTAACGTTAATTACCAGATTTTTGCCACGTTTAGACAGAGCCAGGCTAGTTGTTTGTTTTCGCTAAACTAAACCAATCATTTACTGGCTGTTGCTTTAGATTAAGCGTACAGACATGAGTGGTACCGATCTTCTCCTCTAACACTCTGCAAGAAAGCTAATCAATTCAATATAATACCACTGAAGTCATATTGCACAAAATATGAAAAAAAAAACAAATAATAAATATTCTTTACTTTGTTATCAAAGGTGAGGTTGGAACTAAACCTTACTGCAACGGTCATGGAAACTACAGCACTGAAACCTGTGGCTGTGTATGTCAGCCAGGCTGGAAGGGACCCAACTGCACTGAACCCGTGTGTCCCAATAACTGCCAGGACCGCGGCCACTGCGTTGACGGGAAGTGTGAGTGCTTCCAGGGCTTCACCGGTGAAGACTGCACGATCGCGGTCTGCCCTGTGGACTGCGGAGCACACGGTCAGTGTGTGGGCGGTATTTGCATCTGTTCGGATGGTTTCTTCGGGGAAGACTGCTCTCAAACCCTTTGCCTCAACAACTGCCGCGGCCGTGGCCGCTGTGAAGACGGAGACTGCGTGTGCGACGAACCCTGGACTGGCTTCGACTGCTCTGAACTCATCTGCCCCAAAGACTGCTACGACCGTGGACGCTGTGAGAATGGCACCTGCTACTGCGATGAGGGATACACCGGGGAGGACTGTGGAGATCGCACCTGTCCCAACAACTGCCATGGTAATGGCTTCTGCGTAGATGGCCAGTGCGTCTGCACTGCTGGCTACAGTGGAGAAGACTGCTCTCAGCTCACCTGCCTCAACGACTGTAACGGCAGAGGTACGTGCTTCAACGGGATGTGTATCTGTGACACGGGCTATCAAGGCGAAGACTGCAGTCAGTTAGCTTGTCTGAACAACTGTAACAACAGAGGCCAGTGCATAAACGGACAGTGTGCCTGTGATGTTGGTTTCCAGGGAGATGATTGCGCAGAGCTTTCCTGTCCAAGCAGCTGCCTACACAGGGGACGCTGTGTTAACGGCCAGTGTGTGTGTGAGGAGGGCTTCGCTGGTGAGGACTGCAGCATCAGGACCTGCCCGTCCAACTGCTATGGCCGCGGCGAGTGCATTGGGGGACGTTGTGTGTGTCATGCAGGTTTCACCGGCGAGGACTGCGGTGAACTGAGCTGCCCTAACAACTGTCAAAACCGCGGCCAGTGCATCGATGGGCAGTGTGTTTGTGACGAAGGCTTTTCTGGTGAAGACTGCGGTCAGAAAGCTTGTCCCAATGACTGCCTAGCCCGAGGTTACTGTGTTGATGGCAAGTGCATCTGTCAGGAAGGATTCTCAGGAGAAGACTGCTCTGTGCTCGCCTGTCCAGATAACTGCAACAACAGGGGGCGCTGCATCAATGGAAAGTGCATATGTGAGAGTGGATATGAAGGAGACAGCTGTGTGGAGCTGAGCTGTCTTAACAACTGCCATGACAAAGGCCGCTGCATTAATGGTCAGTGTGTCTGTGATGAGGGATACATTGGAGAAGACTGCTCAGAAGGTAAGAAACTCTGCTCTTGTGCAGAAATACACACAAAAAAAGGATTTGGCAGTTTACAAACCCTGAAAGTTTCCATGTGTTAACTAGATGTACTATAAAAACCAATCCAGTGACGTAATTTCCTTGTATTCTCAAAATGCACTCACCACTCATCTTGAGAGAAACTATTTTAGTGAATTTAAAAGAGGTTTTTGGTTTGGGTATTGCCGTTGTCTGCACTTTGTTCGCACTTTTTTGGCAGTTCTTCACACCACAGCCAGATGTAGCTCTGGAGTTTGCATTAGCTCTGTATGGTGAATACTCGGTGATTGAAGGCACAAGAAACTGTCCAAGACAACAGCCTCAGCAGAGTTCTTTTGCTTTCGTTTTTTCCAGTGTCTCCTCCAAAGGATCTCACTGTTGGCGAGGTCACCTCTGACACAGTGGACCTGTCCTGGAACAACGAGATGTTGGTGACGGAGTACCTTGTGACATATGTGCCCACAATTCCTGGTGGTCTTCAGCTGGAGTTCACTGTGCCGGGAGACAAAACCGCTGCCACTGTCAGAGAGCTTGAACCTGGCATGGAGTACCAGATCAATGTCTACGCTGTTCTGAGCAACAAGAGGAGTGTCCCTGTCAGCGCGAGGGTGGCCACAGGTTGTTTCCAGGCTTGTTTACTGCGAATTCCTGTAGAAAAAAGTTCATGTGGCTAAGCTATCGATGGTAACTGTTTTGTGATTATTTTTGTTTCCATCCTTCCAGACCTTCCCCAGCCAGAGGGCTTAAGATTCAAATCAGTGAGAGAGACCTCAGTGGAGGTAGTGTGGGACCAGCTGGACATCCCCTTTGATGGCTGGGAGATCTATTTCCGCAACACGGTCAGTCTGCCCATCTCTTTTGAAGGCCTGCCCAGGATTTTATTATCCAAGAGGGGGAAAAATAGAGAGGTGATAAGCTATGCCAGTTTATTGAAAGTCTCAGCAAAACATGGATTTATTTCAGTGCTAACCATTAAAATTGCTTTGACATATGGAAAACCCCCAGTGAGTAAAAGTCTGGATGTCACAGAACTGCGGGTAAATCTGCTGCTCAGAATTCCAGCCAGTAATTCTTTGAAAATAAATTACTGTGCCAGCTGATAAGTCAGAGGCCTAAAAGTTTTGCAGTTACTGCAGAGTTGTTACTCATTTAGGGGATAATGTCTTTGGTGTTTTATTCACTTGTGCTTTGTATTGCCACTGATGGAAGTGACGTCAGTTCAGTTCAGTTATGTACCAGAAGGTAAAAACGTTCCATAAGTGAACTTAGGTATAAGCATAGAGACTTGAAATGGGTAGAAACAGCAAGCTAAGGTTTGTCTGAAGAAAATCTCAGTGACAACAAGACTCCAGCTGCTTCCAGCCAACAAATAGTCTGAACACAACTTGTGTAGAAACAAATATTAAGGTTAAATTATGGCTGATTCGACGGATATGAGAGTAGTATCGATCTTCCCATCTTTCTCTCGGCAAGAAAGAAAATAAGAATATTTCCCAAAATGTCAAACTATTTTTTAAATTCAATTAAAATAAGCTTGCAGTGGCTAAATAGCAGCTGGGTGTAAACTGGACTTTGTAGTGTAATTAAGACTACCGCAGTAAGTGCGTGTAAACGTGTTGTCTGATTTTCTGTCGTAACCTGATTTTCTCACAGTAATCTGGTCTTGTGTGGGTAAGTCTTTAACAGGATATTTAACCTTAGTTTTTGCTAATGTGTCCTTGCAGAAGGAAGAAAACGGAAAAATCGCAAGCACTCTTCCGTCCTCTCAAAACAAGTTTTTCCAGTCAGGACTTGGACCAGGACAGGAGTATGAAGTCTCCATCAACATCATCAAGAACAACACCAGAGGACCCCAAACATCTGAAAAATTCACTACCAGTGAGTTTCAGGCTTTAAATAAATATCTTCTTAGCACACAGATTATTTAGAGTGAAGTGGTGAGATCATATATGATAAAAACCGTCCAGTTTTGTACCAAAGAAAGTATCCATTTCAGATGGTATGTCGTTTTCTTGCTGTGTCTGGCAGATATTAGTAGTTTGGTGAGATGAGTAACAGGAAATCCCTGCTGGCTCTCCACAGTTCCATCTAACAGATTTTAGCTAAAGAGTAATTACTCAGACACATTGACTCTCAGCCTAGCATAACATGGTAATAGTATTTTTTTCCTTCACTAAATCTTGCTCGTAGCTCCTGTCCTCTGCTTTTATAGCAGTGTTACTCCATACATTATGTTCTGAAATGCTTCCAGTTGCTTATGCAATCGACATGGCACGCAAGCCCAAACAACTCTCATTGTGCATGGAATATCCATTTAGTTTACAAGTCTGTGTTGGACTCTCACGGTATCACACCATTTCATTACTGATGTCATGTATTTGTGTAGGCTGAAACTAGACACAGCTCCCAGAAATGAATGATAGAAGTAATGTTAAACCTCTCGTAGCCTTTTACCCCCAGAGGCTCCAAAACATTGAGAAAAGATGTTTCCTCCACATGTGAACACAGGAGATTTGTCAGGTAGTAAACACAACGTCAGAGTGAAAGGGAATCACGTTATATTTCATGAAAACCTTTTCCCTTGATGATCCACATTATTGCTTTGTCTTAAGAGAGAGCCAAGTTGAGTCTTAAAAGGGCTGTTTTTTGTACCAGAGATTGACGGCCCCCAGCAGGTGGAGGTGAAGGATGTGACAGACTCCTCGGCTCTGGTTGGCTGGTCTCAGCCGGTGGCTCCTATTGACAGAGTTACCATGTTTTATGGGCCCAGCTCCGGCCTGTCAGATGAAACCATCGTGGAGATCTCCCCACCAGACAAGCAGTACAGCATTGACGGTCTGAGGCCAGACACTGAGTACAAGGTGTCGCTCATCTCCAGGAGTGGAGACATGAGCAGTGATCCTGTCACCACCACATTCGTTACAGGTAGGCTTGTGATTGCAGATTTCGCTTTATATTCTCATTTATTTGAAAGCTGCATGGTTTCAATGACAAACAGGTCAAATGTTTTGATAAATACTGAAGAGATGGTGATATTCAGTGTATTTCATTTGTTTTTCAACAAATTCCATGAAAAGACCAAAACCAACTATGAATGTACTAACAAGTTGTCTGTCTGTGTATATAGAGCCTGAAATATCTTCTTTCTCTGTGCCATAGACCTCCATTGTTGACCAAAAATCTATTACAAACACATGGAGTTGCACAGGATGACATGTTCATTTATTACTGTAGTTTATTTTGAGTCACACATACACCGTCCTGCTCACCCAAATACTCAATACAACGCCTATTTTGGAGTAAGCTGCAGCTGAAAAATAGTCCCCAAAAAATGCACAATTTCCTCATGTTTGAGTAACATTTGTAGAGCTGCGATGAGGGATACATCAGGGAGGAATTTGGAGATCGCACCTGTCCCAACAACTGCCATGCTGTAAATTATTGAGTAAAAGAGAACAAGTATTTGTGATGCATTTTTGAAGATTTAAGTCTTCACTGGAAACATTTGGGCTTTGGGGCTGTGCACAAGTGACCCAATTTCCAGTAGTAATAGCCATAATAATACGTTCAATGTCTCTGTATAAATCTAAAGTTTGTGGTCAGAGGGTTGATTGTCCTAATATGATTATAAATGTGTTTACGGTAGACCTGGATGCCCCCACGGACCTGCAGGCTGTGTCCCAGACAGATGACAGCATCACTCTGGAGTGGACCAACAGTAAAGCTGATGTTGGCAGCTATCGGGTCAAATACAGTCCCATCTCTGGAGCGACTCATGGTGAGGAACTGCTCCCACGGGGACCAGGAGACACCACAAAAGCTACTATCACTGGTAAGGGTCAAAGAGACAAACATTTTTAAGGACGACCACACACTGCTTGTATTAATATTTCCACATGGTAATTTTCCTTCTATCCCTCTAAATGTCAGGGCTAAAGCCGGGGACAGAGTATGGGATCGGTGTTACTGCCGTGAAGAATGAGAGAGAGAGCCTCCCTGCTACTACAAATGCAGCAACTGGTGAGAGAAGCTGCTGAGCAGCTGTCAAAACAGTCGCCCCTTCACGACACCTCACACATACACGGACAAGTTTGTTGATACAAATTGGGTGAAGAAATGAAACTAATGGGGGGAACAGTCATTTATATTGAGAATGCAGCAGAAGTGAAGAAAGAATTTTGCAGTCAGTTATGCACTTAATTCTTCTTCTGTCAGACCTCGATCCTCCCAGGGATTTCAAAGACGTCGAGTCCACAGAGACCTCCCTTACCTTGAGATGGCAGAAACCTCGGGCCAAGGTTGGCGCCTACAGGCTGGTGTACGTCTCCAGAGATGGGCAGGTTGAGGAGGTGGAGATCCCTGCTACAGCGACTAGATATGTCTTGTCCAACCTGACTCCTGGAATGAGCTACACCATCACTTTGACTGCAGAGAGGGGTCATAAGAAGAGCACACCTGTCATCCTTCCTGCATCTACAGGTGGGTAGGGAACAATTCTGCCACAGTTCAATCTTAGAATAAATGATGAGGGAAAAAACGTTTAGTTATTCAGCATGTGCTGTTACGTCCCCCAAATCATCCTTACGGAAAGGAACTTCGGTTAGACAGTCAATTGTTTAGATTTTGAAGTTTAAAAGTGTTTGTTCGTCATTGTAAATCCATAAGGATTAACTTGGTATATTTTAAAAGAATGCACACCAGAAATAACCTTTGGGGTTTAGAGTTAGAAATTAGATGACTTTGGAAATAAAACGAACACGTTGAAAATGAGATCACACCTACATGATGCTCTCTTCACCTGTACCCTTTTGTTTTTCCTGTAGCCTCTTTCACGTTTTATTTAGCAGACTCAGACGACCGTGAGCTAACGACTCCTACAGCCTCAGAGGACAATGTGATTAGCTTTGTGTATTTAGACCCCTCTGAGTCCCAGTTGTCTGGGACGGAGCCTGAGGATGAGCTTGGAACGATGTCCGTCTCAGGCATCACGTTTGATGGGTTTGACCTCTCGTGGACACTTAAGGCTCACAGTGTCTATGATAGTTTCGTAGTAGAATATAAAGACACGCTGGAATTATGGGATGTGAGAGAAGTCCAACTTCCTGGTGATGCCACTGGCTCTAAAATCCAAGACCTGAAGGCATCGACAGAATATCAAATTAAACTTTATGGAATAACCAGTAGCCAGAGATCTGCGCTACTTGAAGCTGTTGCAATCACAGGTATAAGATTCTCTTTTAGTCTGAATGTTTATTAGAAACTTTGTCCTGTAGTTTTTTTACAGAACAAATTTCCACTGAAGGATTAATTTGATAGAGGTCAAATTGCTAGATCAAAATAGTGATTTGATTTGCATGCTGCTATTTTTCTCATTGATAATATTTTTTATTACAATCATCTGCATAACCTTTGGCATGAGACAGTATGATGACAAACCCATCAGAGATGATTGTACTTTCACAAAATACTCATTGTCACCTGATTCCACATGGGATCTGACAAGGCTTCAGTACTGTGGCAAAATGTTGCTTCCTGAAATCCAAATACATAAAGAAATCTACTGTGGGAACTCTGTCCCGAGTCATTAATACCTTTCAGAAACAAAGGGTTACAGTACACTGGCTGTCCCGATTTCTTCCTGCATTTGAGTATTTAAATGCAACCATTTTGCTGTCTGAAAGCCTGTGTCACTAATTCCATCAGCATCATTCATCGTCTTGTCCAATCCCATTTACACAATTAAATGATTTTCTAGGCAGTCAGAGAAAATTACACCGTGCGTCACTCGCATGTCAAACAAGTGACTCAACAGTCTTTATTTAGGACTGCAGCAACACAATGGCTGTGCATGGCTTCATCATCTGTTTGAAGACAACTGTGTACTTCCACTCTGGTGGACTACTCAGAGACCTTCAAAAATTAATGACACTAACTCAAGTGACATTAATTCCTTAGCTGTTGCTTTATGATATAAACCGTGGTCCTGGAAAAACTGGAATAAAAGGAGACGGGAAAATGATGAGATCTTTGCAGGAATTAGGCAGAAAAAGAACATAACTTAATGCTGAATTATTTGATTTGAATTATAAGTATGTTCTGTTCTTATTTGAAACCAATTTCTTCTTCACAGGTTCTTTTTCAGTCCTCAGCAGAGCCGGTAACAAATTCATTCTCTAACCTGCTTTTATTCACTGTAGCACCCAAGCCTACCTCTTCAGATGTACTGAGCATCAAAGATACCCCAACCACCCCACAGTCTGCCCTGGATACTGAAGCAGTTCAAAACTCTGATCCCCCCCATCCTCTAAACACTGAGGCTCCTTCCTCTTCTGATACTGGTGTGCTGAGATCCGGGGCTGAGCCTGAAAGCTCAAACCTGGACGTACTGGGGGACCTCACAGTCAATGTTACCTCCACTAGTCTAAGCCTGGCTTGGTCGGCGCCTGACCAGGTGTTTGACAGCTTTTTGGTGGAGCTCAGTGCTCCGTCAGGGGTGACACAAGGTCATGTGACCACACTGCCAGGAAGTGTGAGGAAGGCTGAAATAGAGGGTTTGTCCCCCTCTACACACTATAATATTACATTGCAAGGGCTGGTGGAAGGGAAGTCCTCTTTACCTCTCAAAGGTTTTGCTACTACAGGTACATGGAGCGTATATTTCTTTTTCAAGGCTTTCAGCACAATCCATCATCACATCCATTTGTTTTTATCTTCTAAATATTTCTGAATGGCTGCATGGTACTTTTTTTCTCCTTACAGATGGTTAATGTTTTATTGTAAAAGACAATCTTCCTTTCATCCCTTATTTTCTGTTTCTTAACCTCTGACTATTTATGGTAGAGTGTTGGGGCCACAAAAAGGTCATATTTTGAGAAAAAAGTTGTAATACTTCAAGAACAATGTTTAAATTATTAGAGAAAATCTGTGAAACTATATTTTTTTATATATACATACATATAGGTCCTGGTCATAAAATTAGAATATCATCAAAAAGTTGATTTATTTCAGTAATTCCATTCAAAAAGTGAAACTTGGATATTTTATTCATTCATTATACACAGACTGCTATATTTCAAATGTTTTCATTTAATTGTGATGATTAAAACTCACAACTAATGAAAATCCCAAAATCAGTATCTCCGAAAATTAGTATATCATAAGAATACAAAAAAAGGATTTTTAGAAAAGTTGGCCAACTGAAAAGTATGAGCATGTCCAGCACTCAATACTTAGTTGGGGCTCCTTTTGCCTGAATTACTGCAGCAATGCGGCGTGGCATGGAGTCCATCAGTCTGTGGCACAGCTCAGGTGTTATGAGAGCCCAGGTTGCTCTGATAGTGGCCTTCAGCTCTTCTGCATTGTTGGGTCTGGCGTATCACATCTTCCTCTTCACAATACCCCATAGATCTTCTATAGGGTTAAGTTCAGGCCAGTTTGCTGGCCAATTAAGAACAGGGATACCGTGGTCCTCAAACCAGGTACTGGTAGCTTTGGCACTGTGTGCAGGTGCCAAGTCCTGTTGGAAAATGAAATCTGCATCTCCATAAAGTTGGTCAGCAGCAGGAAGCATGAAGTGCTCTAAAACTTCCTGGTAGACGGCTGCGTTGACCTTGGACCTCAGGAAACACAGTGGACCAACACCAGCAGATGACATGGCACCCAAACCATCAGTGACTGTGAAAACTTTCCACTGGACTTCAAGCAACGTGGATTCTGTGCCTCTCCTCTCTTCCTCCAGACTCTGGGGCCTTGATTTCCAAAGGAAATGCAAAATTTACTTTCATCAGAGAACATAACTTTGGACCACTCAGCAGCAGTCCAGTCCTTTTTGTCTTTAGCCCAGATGAGATGCTTCTGACGCTGTGTCTTGTTCAAGAGTGGCTTGACGCAAGGAATGTGACAGCTGAAACCCATGTCTTGCATACGTCTGTGGTGATTCTTGAAGCACTGACTCCAGCTGCAGTCCACTCTTTGTGAATCTCCCCCACATTTTTGAATGGGTTTTGTTTCACAATCCTCTCCAGTGTGCGGTTATCCCTATTGCTTGTACACTTTTTTCTACCACATCTTTTCCTTCCCTTCGTCTCTCTATTAATGTGCTTGGACACAGAGCTCTGTGAACAGCCAGCCTCTTTAGCAACGACCTTTTGTGTCTTGCCCTCCTTGTGCAAGGTGTCAATGGTCGTCTTTTGGACAGCTGTCAAGTCAGCAGTCTTCCCCATGATTGCGTAGCCTACAGAACTAGACTGAGAGACCATTTAAAGGCCTTTGCGGGTGTTTTGAGTAAATTAGCTGATTAGAGTGTGGCACCAGGTGTCTTCAATATTGAACCTTTTCACAATGCCCTAATTTTCTGAGATACTGATTTTGGAATTTATTAGTTGTCAGTTATATTCATCAAAATTAAAAGGAATGAACACTTGAAATATATCAATCTGTGTGGAATGAATGTATACATTATACAAGTTTTCACTTTTTTAATGGAATTACTGAAATAAATCAACTTTTTGATGATATTCTAATTATATGACCAGCACGTGTGTGTGTGTGCGCGTGTATGTGTATATATATATATATATATATATATATATATATATATATATATATATATGTATATATGTGTGTGTGTGTGTGTATGTATGTATGTATGTATGTGTGTGTATGTATGTATATATATGTGTGTATGTATGTATATATATGTGTGTATGTATGTATATATATATATGTGTGTATATATATATGTGTGTATATATATATGTATATATATATGTATATGTATGTATATATGTATATATATGTATATGTATATATATATGTATATGTATGTATATATGTGTATATATGTATATGTGTGTATATATATATATATGTATATGTATATATGTGTATGTATATATATATATGTGTGTATATATATATATGTGTGTATATATATATATGTGTATATATATATATGTATATATATATATATATGTATATATATATATATATATGTGTATATATGTGTATATATGTATGTGTATGTGTATATATATATATGTATGTATATGTGTATATATGTATGTATAGATTAAATTTGTAATGTTTCTAGATTGAAATGGTAATATTTTGAGAAAAGTTTGAAATTTTAAAAAACAAAGTTGCAATATTTTAAGATTAATGCAAAAACATTCAAGTCAACTTCAACTCGTCAACATTTTTCTCAAAATAAATAACATTTCCAAATTCACTGAAATATTCCAACTTTTTTCTAAAAATAATTTCTTGTAATTTTGCAACTTTATTTTCTTATTAGTTTTATTGCCACAATTCTGAAATTATTTTTTACCAAACTGCAGTTCAGATACTGTCGTACTTACAGCGCTGAATAATGTGCCTTGAAAAGTAATTTTTGCATATTTTTACAGTCCATCTTGCCATCAGTTGACCTCTGTGATCTGTCTATCTACCAGAGGAGCTGAAGCCCATGGTGATGAACCTCACCATCTCTGACATTACATGGGACGGCTTCACTGCGTCCTGGAGCCCCACGGGTGGGGAATATGACAGCTTTGTCATTGAGGTAACAAACTTGGAGAATTTCGCAGAGAGCCAGAACCTCACTCTCTCGGGAGATGCTTTCAGCCTGGGCATCTCCGGGCTGAATCCCAACACCAGCTACATGGTTGGCCTGTTTGGGATGTATCAGGGCTCCTTCCTTGAACCCGTGTACACTGAAGCCACCACAGGTACCTGCAACTTGCAGCGTTGCAGCGTTTTGTCCTCTAGCTCTTTAATATTCTTTCTTTCCTTTGATTTTTGACTTTCTCTTTCAGTCGGTATTTGTGAAGCATACACTGACACTAGAACCTCTGTAGTCCCACTCACAGTGGAGCATCCACACAGCTCGCTGCATGAAACGAGAGCAACATAATAACCTAATTCCTGTTTTGTCATCACTGTCCAACACCCTGACCACAGAGTACTGTACTGCTTCATCTTAACCCACATGCCATGAGCCATTCTTTACCCTCCAGCCACTGTTTCTATCTAGCTGAGAGAGGGCATGGTGATGCGCACCAGTGCCGTATCACTGAGCCAAGCAAACGCCACTCAAATGTTTACCCTTACCCCGAACTGCTCCCTCCATCCCAGTTACCAAAGTGCATGAAGCCCCCCCACCCCCACCCCCACCATCCCCTGCATCGTGGTGAAGTTTGATGCTGATGTGCTGCAATGATTGCAAAAGCAAACCAATAACTTCCACCCTCACACGCCCGTCACATCATGCGTGACCATCTCATTTCATCCCATCAAACCTCATTCAGTATATAATTGATTAACCTTGAGCGATCATTTGCCCATGGATGTGTAAGAACTCAAATGGGGACTGTAGTGACATTTGAGATCTGTTCGTTTGTGTGAATGGCACCGACGTAGTTTAGTTTTGTTATTTTCACTGAACGTCAAAGTAAATATCCTCCATTTCCTTTTGAACTACTAGGTGGCAAATGATTAAATCTTCTTGTCGTTATCAAGGTAAAAAGCTAATAATAAATAATAAAGCTAATGAGGTTAACAGTAATGCCACCTCGTGTTACATCTGAATGATGCCTAAATTGTCTTCTGCATGTTTGCATACAACTGAATATTTCTCATTGCATGTAAAGAAATTTGTTTTTATAAGTTAGACTTTCTCTGCAGCTGTCTTACTGTGCTTTGAATTGCTGTGATGCTAACATAATGCAGAATTTACCCTTACTGCTAACAGATCAACCTCATGATCCGATCTTGCTCCATTTACGTAAAGAGTCTTTTAGTCCTATTATATTTCTTCCTTCGCCACATTTTTACATTTTAATCAACACTTGCAGGCCAGTAATCTTCAGCTATTACTATGAAGGCTTTTGTGTTTTTCTCCCCTTGGCATTACATCTAATTATTTCATGTTTTTCATAAAAGCAAAAGGCGTAATTGGTTTAAAATGCAAGCTGCTAAGTTAATTGTACAAAATTTTTATGCAAAAATATATGCATGTATTTAATCTTTTATTAAGCCACTCAGACAATCAGGAATTGCAAGTGGGTGGTGGTGAGTGTTCTGTAACACTACACACATTTTATATGATAATTCAAACCAACCAGATACCAATAATTGATTACATCTATCAGTATATGTTCTGCAAAATGGTTTTGATGAAAGTCTAATAATGATTTCTCTCTTTAGTGAATCAACCAGTGGTTGGCAAACTATATGTCTCAAACTTAACGTCAGAGAGCTTTTCAATCGTCTGGAATGGCACTGAAGGAGAATTTGATGGTTTTATCCTGGAGATAATTGATTCTGATTGGCTGATGGAGTCAAAGGAATATAACATATCCAGCAATGTAACGTCCCATGACGTCACAGGGCTCAGGCCCAGCACTGACTATGTAGCCTACCTCTATGTGACATACAAGGGATCCCGAACAAGTGCTGTCAGTATTGTTGCATCAACAGGTATTATGATTTTGTGTATTTGTCATTAATCTTACAAAAAATAGGATTATCTATTAGCTTTTAAATATTCTTCAGTTGTTATCTGCTCTGTAAAGTTGACTTGGGCCTGTGTGCATACATGGCTTTTCTATTTTCATAAATGAACGCATCTTATATTTTCTCTCCCCTGTAGCTGAAGAGCCTGATTTGTCCAGGCTAGTTGTTTCTAACATTACCTCAGACAGATTTTCTCTGTCGTGGCGGACAGGAGAGAAGGCTTTTGATAACTTTATAGTAGAAGTCAGAGAGTCTGCTTTGCCCTCGCAGGCAATGGGGCGCGCTCTGCCTGGAGACGTGCACTCCACAGTCATGGCGGGGCTCAAAGCGAGCACAAGTTACAACATAAAGCTGTACGCCAGCGCTGGTGGCCAGAACACACAGCCCCTATTTGGTGTAGCTACAACAGGTATCACATGACATGCATTTTTTGGATACTGCATGTACGAACAAGCACATTGTAATTTACCAGTACAACATAACTGAAAGGAAATGTTCTTTTTCTGTTCAGAGGATGTCCCACAGTTGGGACGCATATCTGCTTCATCTGTGAGCCCCCATAACCTCAGCTTGTCCTGGAGCACTGTGTCAGGCCACTTTGATGGCTTTGTTGTCCGGGTCAGTGACCCTGAGCAGCAGTCTGATACGCTGGAGTTCAGACTACCCGGTGAAGCTCGTAACATTACGATCTCTAACCTGATGGATGCTACAGGCTATGATATTGAACTATACGGTATCTCTCATGGGCGCCACACTCCCTCTGTGTTAGCCCACGCAGTCACAGGTACTACGTATTTTTCTCATATCTTAAACCCTCATCACTTGTAGCTGTAAATGTAAATAATTTGTGTTTTTAAAATTTAAGAGACTTTTGGAAAAACCTTTTAATGGATTTAAGTACCCTCTGGGGAAATTTGTCTCCTGTCAGAATAATATACCAAAATAACTCACATTTATTGCAGTTTGTAACAATACCTGTTATCTACGGGTACAAAGCCTGAAAACCATTAAGAGCAAATTTGACACGCATCATTAGCACCTACTGTTCTCACAATGTAGTAGCATTTTAGTGCATGTAACCATTTGATTTATTAACCCCAAGGAGGTCAGAAATGTTGACATGTTAACTGTGGCATGCACTATATTTTTTCCTTTTTATATTATATAAACGTCTTTGGGAGAGCAACCATCTTTTGTTATAAGCTTTGACAGCACAAGCGTAAAATTTTAGTTTACATATGCTGTAGATTTATTTTATCTAATAATAATGTACCCAAAGTAAAAGTACAGAAGTATTAGCATCAAAATATAATTAAAGTAAAAATGTATATCCCTGTAGAGAGCCTTTCCCTAATATTGTCAGAAAGTAAGATGACATACTGACTCACATTTCCAATGTTGCGAGATTTCAGAGCAAAACTGAAGTTTCTGGTTAAACAAAAAGGTTTAAAATACCAGAATTACCCTTTAAGTACAGTACTTGAGTAAATGTACTTTTCACCACCGGATAAAGAGCTGGCATTGATTATACTTTGCCTTTACAAACAGAGTTGCCACTTGTCTGGAGGGCACCCATAGAAATGTCAGTAGAAGACATCAGGCTAAAAGCTAAGACGCAGGACCACTAATGAACACTAGAAGTCTTGAGTTCTATCTATTTTCTACCGAAGACGTTTTTGTCTTCACATCTTGTGATGCATGTCTTCTAATTGTCTTGAGCAGCATCTTTGTGTTATTGTAAGGACTCCCGGCATTGATGGTTTTGTTCCAGACAGTAAACCAAAGTCCAAGCTTGAAATTTCTCTTTAGAAACCTTTGGGCGAGGAAAGAGAGGTTGCATCCATTTTATCAACAGTCTGTTGTAAAAATATTTAAAGCACTGTGATGCATGCCAAATATGCCCATAATGTGTTTTGGCTTTGGAATTTGGAATAAACTGATCACCTCACAGGAAGAACAGATTTTGCTTTTGCAACCATTGCACACATTATCCTCCTAATGGAATCTTGTTCCCTCTCACAAAAATACACCCAAAAATCAAAACCCACTCCCCTCCAGCTCCTTTGCCTAAAGTGGAAAACTTGACCATTTCCAACATAACCCCCTACGGCTTCCGTGTGTCTTGGGAGGTGAAGCAGCAGCTGCAGCAGGAGGAATTAGCACCCTCTAGTGGCGGCTTCAGCCATTTTCACATAGTGGTGACAGACTCTGGCTGGCTGCTGGAGCCTCAGGAATTCACTGTGCCAGGAAACCAAACTCACCTGGACATGTGGGGCCTTATCACCGGCATAGGCTATGAGGTCAGGCTGACCGGGGTGTCAGAGTCGGGGCTTCTCTCTCGGCCTCTGACTACAGTGGCTGTGACAGGTACCAGTCAGTGCACTGCAAGGCCCCTCGCCTTTCTAAAAAAGTGCACTTCCTTAATTTGTTGCAACTACTGTACATATATAATCGATAAACTTTATGATCCAATTCTGAAGTTTCACCATCACAACCTGGCTTGTCTGTAAACGGCATGATTATTTTGATAATCATGCTTTTGGTATAATTTTAAAAAATGCGAAGTTTCCGTAAGATATAATTTAACAACATTGAGCTTGAGTTTTGGTAAACCTTGGTTAATGCCATGTTTTGATGGTGAGGCTTCAGCTGAGTATTGTAATCTAACCCTAACTTTTTATAACACTTTCCCAGAATGAGCTCACTCTTCTTTTAAGAGTTTTCTTGGTATGCAGCTTCGTCACCGGGAGGACGAGATGTGGAGCTCCCGTCTGTTTCTTCTTACCTCCAAAATATGAGCGAACATGTTTGTTTGTTTTCATATTTTAAAATGTGTTTTCCTTCAGATTTCTGATTGGAGCTACATGCACAGATGTTTACAGACATCTTTTTTTTAAAGTTACCTCCACCATGCTGCTACCTTTTCATGCTGGTTAATCGATCTGGCTGAAACTCCAGTGAATGGATACAGACCAATGAGTAAAACAAAAAATTATCAAAAGTAGGAAAACACTGATAATCAACAGGACATTCTGAGCATGAAATGTCAGTTGATTTAACCTCTAAGCTAATTTGTTTCATTGCAATGCACTGAATGCATCAAGGCTGGCCTTGAAGACGCATGGGGACCTCGTCTCAACCTGCTGAAATCCCTCCAACAGCTCTGTTATTGAATGTGAACCCGTTAACTGACAAAAATAAACACTTACAAAAAGCATCTTGTCATTTTAATTCACTCAATCTTGCGGCCTTTGTAGCCCGTGTGCTGTGTTTTTGACTTGTTTACACTAACGGACGCCTGAGCATGGCAGATCGGAGGTGGTGGACAGAAAGGCCTTCAGGCTGGAATGTAACCCTGTCTGCCACCTGGAAACCATCTTGCCTGATTGCTGACTTCTTCCAAACTGATGTCTTTGGCCATCTCCCTGAAGTTGATGAATCAGGCTGGGAAAACTCCAAATGTACTGCAACGTTATGTTTCCTTGTCTAATCAGAGGCTGAGCCGGAGGTGGAGCATCTCTTTGTCTCGGACATCACAGCTGATGGTTTCCGTCTGTCGTGGACTTCTGACGAAGACATGTTTGACAGATTTGTGATCAAAATAAGAGACGGCAAAAGATTAGCCCACCCTCAAGAGTACAGCGTCCGTGGCGATGAACGAACCAAGGTTTTAACTGGACTCATGAGTGGCACTGAGTATGAAATCGAGCTTTATGGTGTCACATTGGACCAACGCTCCCAACCTATTACTGGGGTTGCTCAGACAGGTATAAAAAGTGTTATACTAACTACTAAACTTACTTTTTTGATATGTGACATCTGCTGTCAGAGAAATGAAACCACAGCCCCACTAATCATCTTTTATTTATTTGTATAGGCTTAACTCCATGTCTGACTCCTAACGGAAAATGGACTTTTGGGAAACATTTCTGGAGTTTAATTTGAATCCCTTAAGCTCACAGTTTTCTTTTTTTTTTTTCACTTTTTTTCTGCTTTCCTGTCTGCTCTCTGCTAGGCCTGAGCACTCCAAGGGGACTTCACTTCTCTGAAGTGACAGACTCCTCAGCCGTTGTTCACTGGTCCATGCCTCACTCTCATGTGGATAACTATCGTATCACCTATGTGCCCTTTGAAGGAGGTAAGAAGTCGATCAGTGTTATTGCATTGCAATAGTTAATTGCTGGTTTAAATTTAATTTACAACTTGTATTTACCTTTGAATTTAGAATTTACCTTTGAATTTAGTTACACAGTTTAGTTTACAACATATAAAGTTATCATAAATTATCTTAATAAATTATTAGTTTAGGTGAATTTTAGCCTCTGTAGTGATGTGGCGCCGGTTTGTCCACCACTTTGGTCCGGGTTAAAATATGTTGTCTGTCAGATGATTGCTAGGAACTTTTGTGTAAACATTCATGGTCCCCTGAGGATGAATCCTAATGACTCTTATGATCCTCTGACTTTCTCTGTAGCGCCACTATGATGTTGACATTTTTGGTTTTTAGTTAAATGTTTTAACAACTTTTATAGGGATTGCCATGAAATTTAGTACAGAAAGGCATTCCTACCTACCTCAAGATGAAATGTAAGAGTTTTGGTGATCCTTTTAACTTTTTATGCAGCGCCATCATCAGGTCAGAATTGGATTTTGTCCAATACTTTACTTTAAATTATGACCAAATACTTGCAAAACTGACAGTCTCATCTGCCTTACTTTGTGTTTAGCGCAAACAGGTGAATGTTAGCATGCTGACATATTAAATGTATATTGTGTTATACTAAGATAGTGAACATTGGAAACATAACTTACCCAACATCAGCATGTTACAGCCTTTGTGTGTGCAGAAGCCACATTTTGTTTTCTGTCCTCTACAGGAAGCCCGATGGCACTGACTGTGGATGGCAGCGTGTTTGAGGCTTTGCTGCCCAATATGACTCCTGGCAAGACGTACCGTGTGACCGTGAGTTCTGTGAAGGGTCTGGAGGAAAGTGACCCCAGCACTGACACTGTAACCACAGGTTGGCTTTCTTCGTCTCTTACGCAACACTCTGTCTCAGTCCTCCTGACCTGTAATAACGTTAGTCACTTTATAGAAAACTGAATTGAAGCCGTTTCTCTTGACCGCGTCTTCCTGTTTGTGCCCCTCAGCTTTGGACAGACCTCGGGTCCTGACTGCAGTTAATGTCACAGACAGCTCAGCCCTGTTGGTATGGCAACCGTCCGTGGCCACTGTCGATGGCTACGTCATTACTTACACTGCTGATTCAGGTGTGTTTGTGTTCTTTGTCTCTGTATTAGCCCTTAATTTAGACAAGAAGCACAATTAGTTCATCCATCCTATGTCTATTGGCCATCCTGCTTTCCTTCCACAAGCTATCAGGGCGGGTACGAATGACTTTGACTGTGTGGTTTGATTTATTGGTGTGACTGTGCCTTGTCTTGCAGTGTCCCCCGTGGTGGAGCATGTTTCTGGGAACACAGTGGAGTTCGAGATGGGCTCCCTGGTTCCAGGAACCCACTACACAGTTGGAGTACACGCGACGAAACAAGCTCAGAAGAGCGACTCCGCTGTCACTGAATTCACCACTGGTAGGCTGAGACTTGTCAAAGAGTTCTGACCCTAAACAAAATGTATATATGTAGATTTTTTTATTGAATGATAAATCTACAGTGTGACATTGTGTTTTCAGATGTGGACCCTCCTCGTGATTTGACCGCTGTTAACATTCAGATTGACAGTGCGACCCTCACGTGGAAACCTCCGCAGGCTGCTGTCACTGGTTACACACTCACCTTCTCCTCTGCTGATGGTATAATCAGGGTATGTGCATCCTGGTGGTTTTTGTAGTTTAAACAAAAAAAAGAAAAAAACTGAGTGCATGAATTCAGCGTTACTGACGACCATTTTCCAAAGCATGCCACAAGGTTTTGGATTGATTTTCGAACTTCTTGGCAGCCAATCTTTTCAGTTCTTACCAACAGGGAATGGCAATCAATTAAAAACTTTCTTCTTGGTGCATTTAAGGAAACTCAGACATCAGAGATCTACTTTTAAAGACTTCATTGCAAGAAATTTGTTTTACATCGTCTGTTTGTCTTCTAGGTCTGATTTTTTTGTCACCATAGCTCATAAATGCAACAAGCATGTCAACTTTACCTTATGTATTATTAATAAAGCAAAAATATTTAATGTTTAATGTTTCGAGTCTTCTCTAGTTGTTTTCCATGCAGCAGTGAAAAAATATAAACCAGTGGCTCTAAAACAGTGGTGTTCTTTGATAAAATGGTTAGCAGTGATGCAAAATGTGCACATTTTGTAGTTATATCTCCAGAATGGTTTTGCTCTTTGTTAATGCTTTGTGTTAATATGTGTGTGCATGGATTCAGGAAGTGGTGCTGAGCCCGACAGCATCCTCCTATAGCATGGCTCAGCTATCTGGCTCTACAGAGTACACTGTCAGACTGCAGGCCATCGCTGGAGCCCAGAGGAGTAGCCACGTGCACACAGTCTTCACTACCAGTAAGGACAAAAAAAAAACAAGCAAGTTTGTTTATCAGGTGTGTGTGTGTGTTGCCTAAAATCAACATTAACTAGATTTTCTGGTACTTTTTCAGCAGTGAATCTGGTTATGGGTTACGCAACAGCTAACGCAAATTCCTTTCAGTGAATTTGATATTCCACCTGTGCTTATTTTTCATTCTGTCTGAGCTGCTCCCGATGGAAAAACCTTTTTTATTTTTCCCTCCTTTCCTTTCTTTCCAAGGTCCCTACTTACTTGCACGATATGGTATACTCTCTTGTGCTTCTTTTTATATAACGGAGAGAGATGTGTCCTCTGAGGTCTCTTAAGATTATGTCTTTTTAATATGTGCTTCTAGTTGGACAGTTGTACAGAAGCCCTAAGGACTGTGCTCAGATTTTATTGAATGGAGAGACGACCTCTGGTCTGTACACCATGTATGTGGGAGGAGAGGAGAGCCAGCCCATCAAGGTGTACTGTGACATGACCACAGATGGCGGAGGGTGGATGGTAAGTAAATCAACCTGCTGGAATCCAATTAAAGGACGTTTTAAAGCATAATTCACATTGAACAGGAGAACCATACTAGTTACAAAACACCTGTTTTTCTACTGATAGACGTCTCCACAGTGACCTTGGCCTGCGCTTGTTTTGATTATCTTGAAGCTGTTGTGACACTCATGATAGTCGGTCCTCCTCAGGTTTTCCTCAGACGCCAGAATGGAAAGCTGGAATTCTACAGGAACTGGAAGAACTACACTGCTGGCTTCGGTAACATGAATGATGAGTTCTGGCTGGGTAAGAGCACTCGTCTTCTAGTCTTAACTCACATTGCCTCTTACTCAGTCCCTTCTAAACTCACACATATTAAATTATTATAGGTCTCTCCAATCTCCATAAAATTACAAATTCTGGTCATTATGAGCTGCGAGTTGACTTGAGGGACAACGGGGAAACAGCCTACGCTCTGTACGACAGGCTGACGATTGCAGAGCCAAGAACACGCTATAAAATCTACATCGGAGCGTACAGTGGAACAGCAGGTACGTACTATTTTAAGGACTAATTCAACATTCTTTTGCTTTTTAGCAGATAGTTAGATGAGAAAAAGGATACCACTCATATCTGTCAAAGAAAGATTAAGGTACATCAGATAAGCCAGTTCGCTTAGCTTTGCATAAATCAAAAATCCAACTACCAGCACCTCTAAATTTCCTTTTTCAAAATTTTATATTTAGTTTGTTGTATCTTCTTCTGGCCAAGAAATAGTCTGGCACATGACCCTTTATCAAAAACAAACATTGTCGTTGTTACACTTAACACAGTATTTGTGTAGATTAAATAAAATAGATATTTATGTGTTCTAGGGCTGAAACGATTCATTCGATTACTAAAAAGCAAATTCTTTGCATCGAGGCTTTGTTTAATCCATATAACTATACAGCACATGGACATTCATTACTGTCGCACATCGTGTTTACGCTGTGTGAACACGACGTGATTATGATGGTGCTGTTGCAAAGTGGAGGAAGAGAGAGAAAATAGCGAGGGACGAAGAAGGAAGTGTCCAAAGTTTGGGATTATTTTTAAGCTAAAAGAAAACGACAACTCTGTAATGTTACTGTCCACCATAAAAGAAACTTATATGGCCTAACGTCACCGGAACAGCACGACGGCATCTGATCAGAAAGCTCCAGTTGTTATGCCGAGAATTGCATGCACCTCCAAATACTGCTTTTAAACGCTATAATATCCCTTGTGGGATTCATCATTGGTGACTACATTAAACACACAGATATGAGATTTGAACCAATCTTCTTATTTAACTCTCTGCAAGAAAATGAATAAGCATATCTCTTAGAATGTTGAACTATTCCTTATAAGTAACGACCGGCTAACTTAATATAAGACACTGTCTTTAAATAAGCTCAAACGTTCACATACATGAAAACATGAGCTGTGTTTTCTGGGCTTTACTGTCAATATCTTTACCAGGGGACTCCATGACGTACCACCAGGGTCGACCCTTCTCCACCTATGACAATGATAATGATATTGCTGTCACCAACTGCGCCTTGTCCTACAAAGGTGCCTTTTGGTATAAAAACTGTCATCGCGTCAACCTCATGGGGAAATATGGCGACAACAGTCACAGTAAGGTATGTAAACAGTTTCCACACATTTCATAAAATCTCTGATTATTCTTTTCTCGTTCATGGAAAGATTACTTTTTCTCCCACTTTGTTTCATTTGCAAGACATTTGCAACCTCAAACAATGAGAAAAAAAAACTTTCTGGGAAATTAACACATTCACATTTATTCATCTTTCATATGTTGATGGGTTTATTTGCAGCTCCGTTGCCATTTTGAGTCTTATATAATGTCCATTGTTTTAAGATGTCAGTTTTTAGACATCTGCTAAAAACTATGTAACAGCTTTTTAAAATTCCTGCAAATAATTATTCGCCAGTGGTCCTTTGTCAGGGGAGCTATTTTAGCTTTTTTTACTTGCTAAATATCTGTCACTTCCCTTTACTCTTCAAGAGAAATTACAGAGTACCAAACAGCTCATATCCATTTTCTATGCACATGTGAAAAATGTAATTGTAGTCTAATTATAGTCTAATTATTATTCAATAACTTGTATGTTTTGTCAATTTCATATTTTTATATTTATATATTATGTCTATGGTTACGCACCAAAACAAATTCCTTGTAAGTGTAAAAACATGTGAGTGATCTACATCAGATGTTCCACACTCTCTAACATTATGTAACTGCTTTGATGTGATAAAGAAACAGACCAGATTTTTCCAGTAAAATTCCCTCCATGTCCGTGAATTGGCGGATGTATAGTTTAGGGAAAGATGATGTGCTATGTATTCGATGTCTCACTGTTGGAGTCTCTCTCTTATGATTTGCATTTTGTTTTTCTGCAGGGGATCAACTGGTTCCACTGGAAAGGCCACGAACACTCAATTGAATTTGCAGAGATGAAGATTAGACCAGCCAACTTCAGAAATTTTGAGAGCAGAAAAAAACGATCATAGACTCGTGAACCCCTCCTCGTCTACACCTCATCTCCGTCCCCCATGAACTTCTGTCTTCCATCATCCTCACTCAGATCATTCTCTAAAATACACACAAAGACAATCACACTGAATGTAATTCAGTTCTGGCTGCGAGAAATGAACCTGGTTAATTTTACACCAAAGAACCAAACAATTAGCCGTTTTTTTTTATGTAGCCATCCCAATTCGGCACAGTTGTGTATGTGTGATTATATTTCTGTGTTCCCACATTTTGGGTTCCAAAAGAAAGTAGCAGTGAGTTTTTGATTGAGTGTGAATGGACATACAGTACATGTGTTATTGGGACCAAACATTTGTAATCGTATGAGAAGTAATTGTAAAATTTAAATGGATGGAAATGTGGATGTATCCACTGAGACCGTAACTTGTCAAAGGCACATAGTCACAAGGCGTCAGGCTGCCCACGTCCCCTTTAAGTAATGGAAAGTTCATTCAGTGGCATTCTATGCTGATTTAGATAAATTCCTTAGTTATTGACAATGATAAATTATATAAAATAACACAGTAATGAATATAATTTAGCCACTGATCTAATTTAAATGTTCTTTACTTATTTTGATTGGAAAGAAATCTGATGCTCTGCAGCCTTCAATACAAATAGAAAAATTTGTTTGATTTTATAAATTTACACCTCCACTCCAGCAGATGGCAGTGTTTACTCTCCATGCAATGCTGGTTAGGGAATTTATAATGTACTATATGTATCTGGTTGTCTGGTGCTACTTAGGAGTATGTTTTACAGAATGACAATTAAGTATCAAATATTCATTATGCATGGAATGTGCAGATCTTGAAAAGTCTTGAAGCTTTGAATTGTCTTCCCTCTCTTCCCTTGTTGTGGACTGTAACAAACAAGGAAGCTCAGAGCAAGTGTCAGTTTGAGCAAAAACTAAGATTAAGTAATTATTTTTTAATTGGTTAATGCGTCCATCAATTTTTTGCTGTTTTTCTTGGTCCAGATCTCGTTAATTGATTATCCATAATAGGAATTAGTTATATACAGCTGGGAAGTACAGTCATAAATGTCAATAAATTCATGTTCCTAATAAATAATTGTAGGCTTATTATTGCATGGCCATGACAAAGGAATTAAATAGTATTTCTTTGTGGTATTAAAAAGTCTTCCATTGAATTTTGTTTAGAAACCCTGTTATTACATGTTTGATATCAGAAAATATTCTCCGGTTTAAATAAAAAATTATTAATTAACTTAAAGCCCGTCGTCACTTAGAAAAGGTTTTCTGGTGACTTTTGAACCAAGGCTTGGTTTAATGCATGTTTAGTAAAAGTCTTTTATACACCTGTTAGACACATACTTTCTTGAGTGCGGCCTAATATTTCTGTGCCAGGGTCTCTTCACTGTTCCGAAGTTGAGGCTAAAATCACTGTTATCTTTCTTTCTTTCGTCTTTCTTTTGCAACTGGAGCCTTTTTTGTACAAGCCACACAAGGTTTCATAATCAGTATCTTTCTACACTTGTCAGTAAATCCATTAATTAGGTCAAACTCTTCCAGATCTAAAGTGAAACAGTTCCACTCATCGCATATAACAAGGGTGGACTTTGGTGTTTGAAGACTTGCCAACTTCTTAAAATCCTTAAATAAGAGCCTTAAACGAGGGATCATTTTAATTAAATATGGCTGATCTACGTGCCCTACTTCAGGTTGTGTTTGGCTTGCAAGCAGTAGGTAATTTAAGTCTTTCAACATCAGGCAGGTGACCTAGTGATTACTCCCCAACCTTGGCAGCCTGGATCATTCATCTTGATCTGCAGCCCACCTCAGTGTCCTCTCTGCCCCCTCTGGCACTGTTTGTTGTTGTGCAGCTCACCTTAATGGGCACATTTTGGCCTCTAGCATCCGATACTCCCAGAGACCCGTCAGACCTTAGACTGAATGTTTCGTCTAGTCACGATCACAGCAGTCGATTCTGAGTATTCGTGCCTAGATCAACCTCCGTGTGTTCAGAGAAGCCTGACACACTCAGCTGTTGAGGTTTTAGGATGTTGGAACATTTAGTTTCAATATGACAAAGAGGAATGGAGAGATACTAGATGTCGGCTGGCGGAAAGCAGGGACTTTTCCACATGTACTGTTGACTTGGATTTCTATCTGCATTTTGCCAAGATCAAATTTCATCCTGAGACATCTCTAAATAAGAACTTGGAGGTCTTAAGTCAAGTGTCCTTGTAATATAGCTCTAAACAGTACCAGTGATAGGGGTCCTCAAGTAAAAGCTTTCAAGTGATCTTCCCCTTAGCTTTTAGGAACAGATACTTCCTGATGTCACGAGGTAAGATAAAAGCCGGTAACAGCTCTTGTTAAGAGATGATATGGATTTTAACTTGGTGAAATAGTCAAACTACAATAAACATGTTTTGTTTTTTTTAGTGCTTGAAAAAGTAAAGGCTGCTGTTTGTGTCCTAAATCCAGCAGGTTTTTGAGAAGGCTGACCAAGGAGGTCAAAATTAGGCAGCTAGCCAAAGGTAACAAAAACCACCAATGGACGTACAGTGTGTCCATACAGCCTGTTTTCTAACTAAAAGACATGTACTGTTTGACATTGCATTTTTAAATAGATGTGTAGGTTCTTGGATTAGATGGCGTCCAGTTTTTCTGAAAAAATATCTATGTTTATCAAGACGTCTCGATGTCTGTCGGTCGATCCTTGATCAAGATGGAAATATCTCTAAAACTACTGTCCTTCATAGTCTCTGGAGGATGAATCCCAATGACTTTGGTGATCTGTTGACTTTTCCTGTAGCACCACCAGCAGATCAAAGTTGTAAGTTATCCAGTGAAATAGCACAACATCCATTAAACACAATAACACAAAATCTTTTACATTGTGGCAGATATTCATAGTTCCCAGAGGATGTATCCTAATCACTTCAGTGATCCCCTGACTTTTCCTCTAGCACCATCATGTCAAAATTTGAGTCTGTCCAATTTGGTTTATGACTACATGCTTACAAAACTAATAACATTCCCATCAGCCTTAGCTGTACTTTGTTTAGTGCTAGTTATCAAATGTTAGCATGCAATCATGCTATTCTCAGTTGGTGAAGGTGGTAAACATTATGCCTGATTATACCTCAAAGCAACACTGTGCTTAACTACGGCCTAGACAGCATGGCTGTAGACGGTTAGTCTAATTTTCTCACAGTATGTATATCAGGTAGTATATGGTTGTCCTGTTCAGCCTTGTGTTGTATCACTTCTGAAGTAACGTTACTACCTCTTTAAGCTGCTAGCTCATTGCTATACACATGACATGATGTACTAAAGTGTGGAAAATGTGGATTTGACACCCATGACCTAAATTTAAGCAGTTGCTTAGAAATGCTACTGATAGTCACCGCTTAGTTGTAAATTCACATTAAAAGTCTTCCACGCTGACGTTAGCATTTAGCTAAGAGCACTGCTACTGTGCCTAAATACAGACTCACAGAGACACAAGCATGGCTGCAGACTCAAAGTCTTGCTTGGATTAGATTTATCCGCACTAGAAAGTATAAAATACTGCAGTAAGCTGCTGTAGTTACTATATATACACATACTTCTTATAGGGTAACGTATACATCCCAGGTAAGGCTGCAGTTCAATGGGGACCTGCTTCAAGATGCGTGAATCAAAATTAGCCAACAGTTCTTAGAAGTGTCACGGTGTTGCAACACATTGTGATACTGTCAGTATTTGTACAGCGTTGGATCATTGTTTGCTCAAAGAGCTGCCTCAAATTTACACAAGCAACTCTCTCCTGTTGATGCAATAAGAAGAAAAATCTGTCATGTCACTGTCTGGTTTCTGTTAAATTAGCAGTTTTTAAGGTAATGTTTTATTTGTTGTTAGTATTATTACTGTATGATTTGGTGCAGTTTTTCCAAGTTACAGAAAAGGGAATTGTGTCTGGGTATTGAATATATTCTGAAAGCAACATGGAGACTGCACAGAGCTTTTCCTTCATGAGGTCAAATAGGAACCGAAATAAAAATGTGATTTCCATATGTGCCCTTTGAGCAAAGGTTACCCTGTTGCCTAAGAAAACCTGTTTGCATTAGTCACGCCATGCAGCCCTGCTGAAACATGCTGAACTGCCATTAATCATGTTTTTCAAGGAAACTTTTTCCCAAGAGTCTGTGCTATATTTGAATTGGCTCCGCTCTCGGTGCAGAGTCCCTGGAACTGTGTGAACATGTATCTAAATCATCTGCCGTGGCCATGTCACACACTATTTTCCATTCCACCATTAGACATATGTAAGTGAAAAATAATTAATTTCACGCTCTGTCTGATTATTTTATATATATTTTATATAGTAAATTCCTCATGCAGGTTCTGATATAGATGACTGTGGCATAAAGAACATTATTTTACATTTAAGCCTGCAGATATAAATAGAATTTTCTTTTTTAATTTTGAGTTTTCATCCCTAACAAATAATGATGCAGCTGAGAATTTTTACACATAGACAAGATGTTTAACTGACTGTACAGCAAAGAGACATTGTATAACTTGCCTTTAGGGTGACTGCTTAAAACAAACTTTAAAACTAACAATGCACACAGCATACTACATCAATCATTGATTAATGCTGCATGCATCTTTAATGTGCTGCATTCAAGCAGCAAAAAACAGCAGTACTGCAGATTCTGTCCGTTACATTCAGACTAACTGTAGGGCTGGTTCTGAGCAAGATGGATCAATTTAATATAATATAATTAAATGTCCACATGTGGCATTATCTGAAAAGTCAAATTTGTCATATTGTGTTATATGGTAACACAAACAGCCATAACTTTATGACTACTGACTATGGTGAAGTGAATAACACTGTCTTGGCACTTGTCAGTTGGTGGGATATATTAGGCATGGAGCAATGGAAGAAGGCGGCCTGGTCTGAGGATCCATACCTGGGGAACTCATGGCATGAGGATGCACTATAGGAAGAAGGCAAGCCGGTGGAGGCAGTGTGATGCTTTGGGCAATGGTCTGCTGGGAAACCTTGGGTCCTGCCATTCGTGTGGATACTTTGACACGTACAACATACCCAAGCATTGTTGCAGACCATCTACATTCGTTTTTTTTCCCTGACTGCAGTGGCCTCCCTCAGCAGGATAATGTGCTCTGCCACAAAGCAAACATTGTTTGTGAATGGTTTGCGGAACAAAACGATGAGTTCACGTGTGGATCTGGCCTTTTTTCATAATCTGGATCAAAGATTTTGGTTATTAAAGATAACCAGAATGTTGTTTCTGACCAAGGTAGAGTTACCAAAAGCTTTGAGATTGTGAAAAAATGGTAACTGCGACACGTCCTGTAGAAGCCACACACGTCCATTTGATATCAACGTGTTTTACCACAGAGCAGCCATGACTTGACCTTTTTGACGTGGACAAGAGTGTTGTAAGGGCCACGTAAGTTACTGGAGTGTAGAGTTTGTGAGGGCTCTCTTGTGGCTTCAGTCAGGACCAGTATGAAAAACAAGACTGGCTGGTTACATGAGTCGTACTATCATGTTGTCGTCATACCGCAATGAGTATTAAAATATCACAGTCAGTTACATGTTGTTAGGTCGGAAGTCTTTGTGAAGGTGTGATTCGCAATGGTTTATGGGATGAGTAGTTCCTTCACTTTTAAAATATTTATTCCGTTTTCCACTAAATGTTTTGCTCCGAATAAAATGTTTTATGGTCATGATCATAGACTCTATAAAACATGGGCGTAGTCTCTGTGACATCACCTATAGGTTTCTGACCAGTCATCATGAAGTGCATTCATGGATAGGATGGTTTACGTCCGGTTTTGCCCGGTGGCCACTCGCGGTATTGCAACGAAAACTTCCCCTGCGGCCCAAAAAGCATTTTCCCTAAAGACCACCGTTATAAAAGAGATGAGTAGTATCTAGCTGCAATACCGGAGGCTGGAATTTCATGACCGCATTCCTGTTGCTGTGTATTACCACCATCAATCCACTAGATGGCGCTATCGCAAAAGATCTACGGTCCTAGAACTGGGGTCCCAGGATTGTGGGGGGCCTGAAACTGCAGCCTCCGGTACTGCAGCTAGATAATATTGAAAGAGATGGCTGTAAAACTGTTGACAGGACACCTTGAACTTCAAACAACGTTCTAATTTCTTCTGTAAAGTTGGGCATTTTCTGTGGCGACTGACCCGCTTTTGGAGTCCACCTCAATTGGCCATTGATGAACTACAGATTTTGGAACTTCCGCGTTGGCTTAATTATTCAGCCCAGGAAGTTGCCACCTGGTCATAATTCACCTCGTTGTTGGCTGGCTTAGTTTGAGGCTTAAAACTCTTTATATAAGGGTTAAACATTATGCAGTGCTTTGGTATTTTACTTTATCCCCATGAAATCATGCACATACATAACATGGATTGTGGAATGATCCCATTATAAACATTAATCATTGTGATCATCTCCTGACATCTGTGGGCTTCAACAATGGATGCAGCCATCCGACATGTCAAATTAAACCATAGAAGAGAGGGTCGGTTACCTCCCATGTACATACCAACATGTATAGAAGGATATAACCTCAAGATGGTGAGTGATCTCTAATGGATCCCTATTTCATAGATTAACAACTGAGCTCATTTATTTAATCACAGTGGATTGGATTAAATTTATAGATTTGGTGTAATTGTCCATTTTAGAAAAGCAGAGCAATTACATGAAAGCCCCAAGGCCAGATGTCTGACCTCTGATTAAAAGCCAAGAAAGCAGAGCTGACAGCTACATTAAATTGAATTATTCGGCTGGAGCTTTGAAGTCATGCTAGTTTTCATCTCTTTTGTTCTGAATACAGTTGCTTTCCTTCCTTTTAACCCAATTGAAGCGATCTTATCATCATTACACTGTAGCGTATGGTCCTTCCTCTATATTGAGAGCATTAGGGGCAAATACATTTCATTAGATCGCTGCAGATGTATGTCAAGTTGGACCTGAGCCTAAGAGGATTGTAGCTGTGTTTAGAGCATACATGTTGAACCTCACACATGACTGGCTCAAGCTGTTTCATTGCAGTCCTACTTACTATGGAGTTCACCCTAATTTCTTTACTTCATCACTTTGCCATCTGGACTTGGGGGCAGTTTGGATTCAAAGCTCCTTACAGCAAATTCTAAGAAATTCCATCAGCCTATACATTTGGGAATGTATAGTACAAGTCATTTATGTTGCAATAGAAATAGTTGTGGTAATCCTGATTTAAAAAGCCTGTTTTCTAACCAAAAGACATTTACTTTGCTATATTGTATTTGAAATACAAACGTAGGTGCTTTGCTTAGATGGCTTCAGAATTTTTCATTGTACATTATGTGTTAATCGCTTCCTTATAGGAATAGTTTGACATATTAGAAAATATGCAGATTTGCTTTCTTGCTAAGAGTTAGATGAGAAAGTTGATATGACACTCGTGTCTGTTGGCTGAGCGTAAAGACTGAAAACAAAGGGAAACAGCCAGCCTGACTCTTTGCTTAATTTGTACAAAATCCCAATGTGTTACAACAACAATTTGTGGTTGGGGTCACTGGTGCAACCAAGAAATTATCCAGCACACATCCCCCATACAACCCGCTCATGTCGTTTTTACACTAGCTTTTGTATGGATTAAACTGATGAGATGTAAAGTGTTAACTAGTGAGCTTTAGAGGTGCTGGTAGATGAATGTTTCTACCTTTAGACAGAGCCAGGTAGGCTGTTTCATGCTAAGCTAACCAGCTGCTGGCTGCAGCTTCATATTTAACATACAGACTTGAGAATAGTAGTAATTTTCTGTCTTCTAATCTAATTATATGCAAGAAAGCGATTAAGTGCATTTCCCAAAATGTTAAAATTATTCCTTTGACTCACATTTTAGGAGGAGGATCCCTTCCTCTGCATCATTCTGTGTTTGTGTGCATGTGTGTTCATTGTGGGTTTTTGCGCACATGGATGCTTAAAATCCACAATAGGCGAGCATTTGTTTTATTTATATGTTGGGAAAAACAAATCAACTCTGAAAATCCCTTTACACAATATCTGTTGTACCTGCTCATATTCTCTCACTCGCTCTCATTTGATGATGGTTTTAGCTCTGCAGCTCTGACTGTGATATAACATCCCGACTCTGAACAGGAGCACACGGGCTCGGTGGCGGGGATTACAGCTCATTCTTCAGAGCGCTCAGTTTATTTTTGGGTCCGCTTGGATAAAACAGGATTAGCATCACAATGAATCCCCGGGCATTCAAACCCAGAGGTCAGCTCCTCCGTGGCCTTTGACATTTGAAATGTTTATAAATCCCCATCTGTGTTGTGATAGCTAAATATAGATTTGATCAGCTGTCATTCCATTGAGGTGTCCGTTTTTGATAAGTGAAATGAAAATGAAATCATGTAAACCTGCCCTGGTACAACCCCTAAATACAATTATGAACGTGAAAATGAGCATAATATGACTTGTGCAGTTGCTTGTGCAGTCAGCAACCACTGATCTGTCTCCCATAGAGCTGATAGCATGAACACGTATGTTTAATGTATACCAAAATAATAAAGAAATCCATAATATATTTATATGGCACTTTACTGAACAGTGTAAAACAATGAAGAGCATATAAAAAAATGAAACCAAAACAGGGCTTGCCAATAAAAGTGAATTTCAAGAATGTTCCTCAAAAAGTGAGTTGATTAAGTTATTTTCAGGCTGAAAGACATTCATACTGAAAATAAGTGATTTAAAAGATGCTACAGAGATAGCTGAGGAGTGCTGACTGAAAAAGTCCCCCTGAGTAAAAAGGGTTGTGGTTGGAAAAAAAATCAGGGGACCCCTGACCCGAGGATCATAGGGGATTAACAACTCAACAATAGGAGCATGAGCATGTAAAGCCGTAAAGGCTATAAGGAACATCTTTAAACCCGATTCTGAAACAAAGGGAGCCAGTGCAAAGATGCAAGAGTGTAAATTATGTGAGTTTGGTGGATGAGCTAGAGGTGAGCAACTTGACTTATGGTTTAGGCTGGAGTAAAGACGATAATCCAGGCGAGAGGAAATAAAAGCATGGAGTACTATGCTAAAATGATTTCATTTTACTTAGAGTCCTCAGTAGATGGAAACACGATAGTAATACCCTGGTAACTTGGTTGTGAAACTGTAGGTTTAAGTCAAATTTAGCCCTTAGATTTCAAACAGAAAAACATACAAATTGGGATTATAGAGGAGCTTTAGAAGAAGGAGGGCACATTTAAAGAACATCAGATTTCAATTCATTTAGGTACAAAAAATGTACCATCTGTATCATCCAGCTGTTGGTTGGAAAGATAGCTGAGGAGTCGTGCTACATTCACAGTGTCACCAGGTTTAAAGGGGAACCGATTTTACAAATCAGTATGTTTACAGGTTTTGAGGAGGACTGCTGCATGTGGGAGGAAACAAAGTTGTGTAAAGCCTTTTGTATCAAAGAACTTCGATCAAGTGGAATATTTAAAAAGAACGATAACTAGAGTCGGCAGACAGCAGTTCTGCTCACTTTGATGAATGCGCCATATTTTGTTACAAAAACAGAAAACCTGTTCATGAAAGAAATCCAATAATCAAAGGTTAAGTTTGAACCAGTTTAAGACCAGCGGGGTCAAAGGTCAGCAGATGCTGACAATGATTATGGAAAGAATGTTTAAAAAAAAAAGTGGGTATGGAATCTATAGAGCAGGATGAGGATTTCATTTCATACAGATGACAAAGAAACAAGTTGTAGTGAATGTGCTGACAAGAAAAAGAGATTATATTTCCTCCCATTTTAGCCTCTTTGCACTGGCTCCCTGTAAAATCCAGAATAGAATTTAAAACCCTTCTGCTCACCTACAAAGCTCTTAATCGTACAGAGCTCATAGTACCTTACTACCCCACCAGAGCACTGCGCTCCCAGAATGCAGCGTTACTTGTGGTTCCTAGAGTCTCCAAAAGTAGACTAGGAGCCAGAGCGTTCAGCTATCAAGCTCCTCTCCTGTGGAACCAGGTTCCAGTTTGGGTTCAGGAGGCAGACACCATCTCCACATTTAAGAGTAGGCTTAAGACTTTCCTCTTTGATAAAGCTTATAGTTAGGGCTGGCTCAGGTGAGTCCTGAACCATCCCTTAGTTATGCTGCTATAGGCCTAGACTGCCGGGGGACTTCCCATGATGCACTGAGCTCCTCTCTCCTCTCCCTCTCCGTCTGTATGCATTCTTATCAATGAATGCATGCTAATAACTGGACTTCTTTCCTCTGCTGTAGTTTTGTGCTTTTTTGTCTCTCTCCTCTCTCCTTCTGTCCCTTTCTGCAGGTGTTTCTGCTTCCAGAGTTGTGGACTCTGGATCTGTGGTTGCAGGCCACCTGCTGCTACAATTACCATTATTAGTACTGTTATTTATTTTCATTGATATGTTACCACAACCACCATTACTATTGTTTTACATCTCTGCCGATATTGCATTGGGCTGTTGTGTTCTCTCTCTCTCTCCATCCAGACATTGAGGACGACAAAACTGAAGGCCAATAGTCAGCTGACAAACATTCTGTCTGTCACCACCGTCCTCCACATTCACATATTTCCTCTTTGAAACTGCAGAAACCACAGTGCTATAATGCTGGCCTCCGAGGAGCACTCGTGTCTTACATGTCTTGTTCAAGGGCACCATTGTGAAGGAGAATTTAGTGTTTCTCATTCACCACCAGGTCAGCTTATCTGTGAAGGCAAAGTTAAGGCAAGGTTTACAAGACAATAACTGTTTCCATCATCTTGACTGAATACTTCATGAGCTCAAAGGCTGAGAGACGTGGCTCAAATTAGCTCAAATGGGTCACGAGAGAAAGACATCATTCTGTAGGTGCAGGGAGCATATTGGCTATAACGCGGTACACGGTAAGTGTACTGAGACGCAAGTGATTTTACTAGAAGCATTACCTAACTTTTCTGTTCTTTTGTTGTATGTTTAGTTTAAATTGTGAAACACTAATAAATAAATCTTTACTTACAACAAATGACATATAACTTTGTTTGTGAAATATTTTAGCATTAATCTCCATGGAAAAACATTCATTCATGCGCTCCAGAGGATAAATCCCTCTGACTTTGGTGATCCCCTGACTTTTAATTTAGTGCCGACACCACCCCCAACGTGTCAAAGTTTTAAAAACTGAGATATGTAAACAACAACTAGGTTAAACACAAAATGTGTGACATACAGAGGATGAATCACTCTGACTTTGGTGATCCCCTGACTTTTGCTCACACGGCCCCAGCATGTCAGAACTTAGAAAAACTGCAATATCTCAGCAGCAAATAGGATGATCGGCTTGAAATGTATAGCAGATACATATTCATAGTCCCCAGACAGTGTATCGTAATGAGTTTTGACCTAAATTTTCAGTTGTCATTTTTGGTTCAGCATTAAATGTCTAAACAAACAGATTGGATTTATGGTTTTGATTGAAATATCTGCTCCATGGTTTGTCATAAAATTCTGCACAGGTATTCATCGTTCCAAAGGACAATGCAATGCTGTGTATTAGGGCCATTGTAGGTAAATTACAGAGCCCAGGGACGTGGGTTACATTCAAAGAAAAAACCCATAACTCTCGTTTTCCAAGATTAAAGCTGTGAATTTACGAAAATGTGTTTTCCAAATTATTAATAATACACGACAAGACGAGAGTCAGCACAGACAGAAGAGGCGGCGCTCTGATAGTTAAGATATGAGGGACTGCAACAAAGCCACTTTGAAAGCATGTGTCACATCTTAGTCATTTATAAATATCTGCAGTTTTTCCCCAATTTTTTATGCTTTTGTTCCTTGAACAGAAGGAAGTATCTTGTAACACTGGTTGGTGAAAGCAGTTTATATGTGACAGTTGTTGTTAACATCTGCCTACTCTGCAGTTACCTTTTATAACACAAGTTTTTTACGTTCTTCAATCATATGACTTTAGAATCTCAGAGAATATTTAAGTTTCTTTCTCATAAATTGTTGTGTCATTGTGTAGCTTGTTGTTGAGATCATGTCTCGTTCTGACACATCAACAGATCAGTGACAGTAAGGATTGAAAGTAAAATCATTTGTTATGGCCTTGGGGGCAGCTTTGAAGGGCGAACAAGCTCTAACAAGTGCGGGGGAACAAACATAAAAATACCATGGTCTTCAACCGATTTGTTTAATCTCACTGTAAAGTCGAATCTAATGTTTTTGTTGAGGCAGCAGATATTCTGTTTTTTTCGTCGTTTGTGTTGTGACCTTGCAGACTTGTTGCAAAATGAATGAATTAAGCCGTAATGGAATAATCATTTGTCTGGCTTGCTCTCATGTAGCAGCACTTTGACTTCCATCCACACAGTTAATAATCAGAGCTGATGTCATTGCAGCTGGGTGAACCCTGTCTCGTTAATTATTGATTAACCGTTAGCAATTAGATAATCAGCCCAAGTATTATCTTTGTCCATAGTCCAGAGACCGCATTATAGATTCCTCTTGGAACCTTTTTTCAGTTTAAAGCCCCTGGATAATCACTTTAAATCTTGAGTATTTATCTATAACACTACATATTCATGAATAAATAGGCAATAAACCAGAAGAGCATGTAGATGAAAAAAATGCAGATAACATCTCGTGAAATAACTAAAATGGTTTTAACTAAGAAGCTAATTGAGAAAATAAGTTTTCAGGGCCTTTAAGCAAATATAATATTTTAATGTTATGTCTTTAATGCTGTCCAGTAAAATCAGAGGTAGGGAGGCAGCAGCAGATTTCTGACACTGTGGGCCCCACCTCAGATAAAATTGGTCCACAGTATTTCAACACAGGGCACATGTTGGGACATTCAGAGCCTTACTGTCAATGAAGAAAGAGCTAATATTAATTGATTTTGTCACATCTGTAGTTACTTAACTTCTATTTGGGGGGCTAATTATGCTTTAAGTTTAAGTTGGGGGCTTTGGAGGATGTAAGCAGGAAGTATAATGTTGTCATGGAGTCAGCTTAGCTGTGTGCTGCATGTGCCCTATTTTTTTTTAGCCTATATTTGTTTAAATTTAGCATCATACTGTTTAATTAAACAGTATTTCTAAACGGATTTATTGAAGTTTATTTGCAATTTCCAATGAGTGATTACCTTAAATGCTTCCATGAGCTATAATTAACTTTCAGAGAGTAATTAACTATGAACTATTTCAACAATATTCAATCAACTTTTTCAAAGATCTGTTGCGCTGACCTTATACTGAGGTGCTGACCTGTCTACTCAAGTTCAAATGATTGCAATCAAGACAGAATATGTGCTTTCATATCTTCCAGACGCCACATATTGCTCCAGCAAGAGTTGCTTAGTCAGGATAATGGCCTCAATAATTGGCAACTATTTACAGCGTGCACACTCCTGCAGGGCAATGCACCCAGTGGCATGTGACTAGGTACTAAAGTCGTCTTATTTAAGTTGAGGCGCCCTGTAAGCGTGTCAACTGAGACTGTTTAGTGTTTGATTAATCAGGCTATTTCTCTCGGGGGTCAGATGTTCATTTAGCTGAGCACCTGGAGGCTGGGCCACATGTCACACTGGGCCATTCGACAGGAGACAGAGTGTATGTCTGAGTCTGCCCCATGTGTATTTTTGGAACAGTTGATTGCGGACGGATGTCTAACCGAGGACAAAACTGTCATTCCCAGTTTGTTTTCACTGTAATTGCCTTCAGTCGAAGCTAAAGTCTTTACTTAAAGGTTACTTGGCCCTATTCCACGAAGCGGGTTTCCTGGGTTTATCTTTGTGTCCATTTGTACATCAGTCCATGTTCCAGCCTTTAGGTTGTGTCTGTTTTGTTACCCATTGAAGTTATCTAGATAACACAATGAACATGCTTCCTGGAATCTATCAATTTCCAAAAAAACTGCTCTGTGGAGATAGTATCTCACCTAAAAGGATTGAAAATGGAACTTACAGCATGATTTTTTCTTTCTGGTAAATGTGGTTTACTGCTGAAATACTTTTTTTTCCTCCACATTGGCTAATTGAGATAGCAGTCATTCTGTACATTGAATTTACCGTGAAATGTACGTCACTGATCATGACAATGTTGCTAATATTTTGTGGGGCAATAATTGGTGGACTTCGACTTTAGGTGCTCATCAATGCTTCAGATTATACAGTATCTGTTAAATATTAACAGAGTGCTGTGCAATGCCAGAGCCTCTGCTCCCCTTATCAGAGTTTTTTAAGATAAACCGTCTGAACCCATTGCCTTATCTTTAAACCTCATCCTTTACAGCTCTGTAACCGGTGTGGCTACATTACAGTCAGCGCATCTGACCTAAAAGTCTTCCTCTTCTAAAAGGACCAGGGACAAAAATGTAAAAGTCAAATGTATGGGATTTCCTGGTGACTTGTTTTACAGATGACTAACAAGAAAATGAGTGGGACTTCACTGTAATTGTTTCAAGCATGCGGATTTTTACAAGCTGAAGTACTGCTTCATTTTCATGTATGATTTGCTTTTTAATATCTTTGTACCGGTCATTAAATATTCCCTGCCGATTGTGACCATTAATTACAGTTGTAAAGAAGCTTGCAATAGTAATAATAGCACCTGAAGAAAAGGGCCACTTACACTGTGTCATGATAATTAACTTTTAACTTTTTGTAATATTCATAGCGGTGGTTGTGCTGCATTTTATTTGTTGATCTGCACTGCAAGTCACTTTTCACTAGAAATAAGTACACAGCAGATGTGGTTTAACCATGACTTCGAGCACTTTTTCACTCTTGTGAAACTTGTATTGCTTAATTTACCCAGTGGAAAGTAATGCAGAGAAGTATGCACTGCTGTGCACAGTGCTAAAGTTGGTCGACACAGAGCTAATTAAAACCATTTTATACACTGTTGGGTAGTTAAATCTACAAAATGCATCATATTTTATTGACTCACCTTTTGTTTTCTATGAAAATCTTAATCTGTAAAGTAACCACAGACTACAGCTGTGAAATAAATGTACTGGAGTAAAACATATTTAATATTTCCTCCTGAAATCTAGTGGAGTAGAAATGGAAATACTCAAAGTGCTAGTACTCAAAATGCACGTGTGTGTGTTAACTCTACAAACCATTAGATGATAATTTTCCACCCTAAAAGACTCACTGCAAACATTTGACTTCATAGTATTGTATTATGGTCACGTGTTCTGCATTTCACTTTAGTGTGTATATATATAAAGTCATTAAGTTTAAATGCAAAATCTTGTCCTTTACATACTGTGTTCACAACATTAAATCACTTGCTCAGTCCCTCAGAGTACAGGTGCCTCATATTAGCACAAGTTTCGGGGCTTACTACTAAGCATACAGATCAGTACTTTCAAGCATTTGCAACATACAGTAATTGCAAGTTTTTCTTAAAAATGTTTTTATTGAGATTTCCATCATCATAGCAAAAGAAACAACCTCCACCATACACAATCACACATTCACACAAACGTTTCAGATAAATGAATAGAGTAAAATTAATAGGAAAATAATAAATATAAAGGTGCTCTACAGTATATGTGCATTTTCTTTTCAGTCTGAGATACATGTTTTATTTTAGTTAGAAATATAAAATATCACTATACAATATAATATACACAATATAACTGCCATGTACTTAAAATCATAGAGGTGGAAAGAAAAAAAGGAAAGGAAATGCAAAGCAATTACTGTCAGAGTGTTGCAGTGTACTGTCTGTGTAAAGTGTGGTTTCATGCTATAAATATAGTTTTAGCTTACTGTACTTTTAGATAATCAAACTTAAAAGTGATATATAGGTTTGGTGTCTTGAATGAAAACAAACTTTGTGATCGATACAAAACAGAAAAATTAGACTGATGTAAAATCAGGATTTACTGCAGTGTAACATCAGACTCCAGACTTCATTATCAATATTTAGACTAATGCAGCACAATGAATAAATACAAGTGTTCAAAATGAAGTCTTACTGTACATAATCTTAAGTACTGAAATTCATGATATTACATTTTTATTTTAAAATGCAACAATGGTTAAAATTCAGGTGATAAACAGGTTGTGATGTTCTGATAAATGTTCCTTTGCCTGTGAGGCCATTTTTAGGGAGTATTGTTTTGTGATAACTGAGCCAAAGGTATTGTAAAATACTGTAAAATCTGTTCACCAACTACACAGAACAATGCAGACAAGATGAGCAGGAAGGAGTATTCAGGACATTTACTTTAGTAAAAGTAGCAGTACCACGGTGCACAAATCATCACAAGCTGCATTTGAGATTTGACTTATTTATGGAATAATTATTGTAAATACTTAGTATTATCAGCAAAATGTACCAAAGTGCCAAGTATTGCAGGATTTGTATTACTGATGCATTGTATTGTTGCTGCTGGTTGAGGTGATGCTTATGCCAAGTAATGTATATGGTTATTAATAATTTTGTAGAGACGAAACGATGTTGAGTAAAATTTTACATACATTATGATGATCTTATCCATAGCTGCCAAATAATTGCACAATACCTCTCTACCACTGCAGATGAGTTTTTGTATGAATAGTGGATAGAATCCAGGTTTGACATTTTGTTCTAGTGTTGTTACATGTCTGGTATGACAGTCATGTCCACTGAGATTGCACCTTTCAAACATCAAAGGTGTTTCGCAACACGAGATAAAGGCCAGTTGTCATTCAAAAACCGGTTTGTTCGCAAAAATCCAGTCTGCTGGCAGCAAAAGTTAAACCTGCATGATGATCCAAATCTCAGAGGCTGGAGAAGCAATTGTTCTTTGTGTTGTTAGAAGTACAAAAATGCATTCATAGCTGTTTGGGTTTATGCCATGTTAACAAGAAATGTTAAACAAGTCTATAAATAGCGGTGCTAGCAGCTAAGTCGTGCTTTGAGTTAAATGCTAACATGCTGATGTTGAAGGTATTATATTTATCATGTTCATCTTAATTTAGCGTGTAAGCATGCTAACATTTGCTTATTAGCACTAAATATCACATACATATGAGAATGATGGGAAAGTTATTAGTTTTGCAGGTATTTTGTCATAAATCAAAGTTATGGACAAATATAAATGCACTACAAACTGATTCAGGGGATCTTTAGTCATTACTTAAATATATATATTGTTGTGAAATAAAAAATCAAGTTCCGAGATACCGTTAGACTTTTTACTTGTAATTGTTATTTTATTGAGCTTGGATGACACACACATTATGCCTATTGATTCAATATACTATCATGACTTGTCAGAGTTTAACATTTTAAGTTAATCAAAAAATTCTTTAATTTTTAAGTTCTGTTAACGTAAAATACAATTTGATGACGTGTAAACGGCCCACAGTTTCCCTCTCCAGCATGTGCGGGCATGTTCAAGGCCAGACGAGTGACCACAGGGCCACAGCTGAAACACATTAAAGTGTAACATGGTGAATGGTAAGTAATTTTATGCTTAATTACACATATTTGCATTCGCTCATGATTCTGTTGGTGATAGCCTACTGTAACCGAATACCGAAATCTGGAAGTCCTTACTCTGAAATTTGAGCAGTGTTGATAGTACAGTCCGAGTGCAGAGGTAAAGTTAGCTAGTAGCTGTAGCCTGTCACTGATTGAGTAGGCTTAAATGCGGGAGTAATAGGTGGCCAGACAGCCAGGGAAAACGTCTTGGCAAGCTAACTTAATATGGGATTACCCATTGGCCACCGCTCCAGTTAGCATGTAGGATAGCTACATTTATAAACTACAAGTAGCTATGTTAGCCACTTGCAGAGATCAACTTAATTATTAAGTTCAAGTTCCTTAGAAATGTGGCCAAAAAGCTTCTTCACCTAACTTAAAACATTATGTTGGATCAACTTAAATACTTGCATTCATGTTGACAATTATTAAGTACATGTTACTTAGAAATGGTAATTCACCATACTCAAAATATTGCTTTGAATTAATGTAATTCTGCCATCAGTCTTAACGTTTTCCACTAGAATTTTTAAGTTAACAGATTTTTTTTTGTTGATCCAATGTTTTATTTTTTAGAGTGTACTATTTTAGTAATCAATTAATCGTTTTTGTTTTTGTACATTTTCTAGCTCAGTTACACACAAAATTGGGGAACACTTAAATCACACATCAGAGCTCGATGAAGGAAATGGCTCAAAATCTTTATCGTATAACTCGTGACCAAAATTACCTAAAAACGTTCAGTGGAAATCAAAATCACCAGCTGATTTAAAATCACACCGAAAATCAAAGTTATACATGTTTTTAATTTTTCATCACGGCGACTCATAATGTGACTCAGTAGTGTGTTCGGCCCCCACGGGCCTGTTTACACTCCCGACAACGTCTGGGCATGATCCCAATGAGATGGCAGATGGTGTCCTGGGGGATCTCCTCCCAGACTTGGATCAGTCAGCTCCTGGATAGTCTGCAGTACAACTTGGCGGCATCGGCTACACCAATACATAACATCCCAGAGGTTCTCAACTGGATTCAGGTCTGGGAATGTGAGGGCCAGTCAATAGCATTAATGTCTTCGTCATCCAGGAACTGCTTACACACTCTGGACCCATGACGACAGGCATTGTCCTGCACCAGGAGAAACCCCGGACCACTGCACCAGCAGAAAGTCAGATAACAGTTCTAATGATTTCCATGAGGGCCTCCCTCATGGAGTCTGTTCTGACAGTGTGGTCAGAAATATACACACCAGTAGACCACTGGAGGTCATTTTTTAGGACTCTGGCAGTGCACAAAGGAGCAGATACCGGTCCTACTACGGCTCTGTCCAGCTCTCCTCGTGTAACGGCCAGTCTCCTGGTATCTCCTCCATGCTCTTGAGACTGTGCTGGGAGACACAGCAAACCTTCTTGTGACAGCGCCATCCTGGAGGTGCTGGACTACCTGCGCTGCAGGTTTCCCCATGCTACCAGTAGTGACCAGGACACTAGCAAAACTTGAAACTAGAGAGCAATCAGTCAGGAGGAATGAGGAGAGAGTAACTGTCTGTGGCCACCACCTGCAGAACCATTCCCTTTTTGGGTATTGTCTTGCTGTTGCCTCTCCAGTGTACCTGTTGTCACATCAGATTTCGCTGATAAATCATGCTGATGTGCAATTGTTCATGCTACCTAACTGGACAGACTGATATCCCTGAAGTTTAATTGACTTGATGTTATATTGTGATGATTAGGTGTTCCCTTAATTAGTGTTGTAGTTCTCAAGACCGGTCTTGGTGTCAAGACCACTTTTTGATGGTCTTGGTCTCGTCTCGGACTCGACCGCATTTGTACTCGGTCTTGTCTCGGTCTCAGACATTGAGGACTCAGGATTTTATTTCAAGACCAGTCAAGACCACAACTTTGGGAACATCAAATTGCTATTGCATTGTCCGTATTGCTTCAAATGCAACCAATAACCGTTACCGTTAACGTCCCCCCACCCCGCGATGGTAAGATTATACTTATATTGATTTTAGCTCTAAGTGTTTGATGTGGGTGTTTTAATGGGAATGTAGATTTTTCAGATAAATTTGTGAAGGACCTATGATCTCATTCCACATTTTATTGTGTGTCATGTAATGTGGGGAACTGGTCTTGGTCTTGACTCTGTCTCGCTCTCCCACGGTCTTGGTCTTGACTTGGTCTCGGTTTGGGCGGTCTTGACTACAACACTACCCTTAATTTTTTAAACGGTGATAGTGAACTGAATTTCTTTGGGTTTAAGACTGCTGTTTGGACTAATTTAAGACGCAGGGATGCGGCGGACATCTTTTCACTATTTTGGATATTTAAGATACAAACAATTATTTGAAAAAATAATTAGCAAAGTAACGGATAATTAAAATAATTCTTAGTCTTTGGTTGAATAAAACAAGCAATATTAAAGACATCACCATGGAATATAACATTACAGGCATTTTTCACTTTTGTTTCTGACAAAAAGTTACTTATCCAGAAAATAATTGGCAAATTAAACAATAATGAAAGTAATTGTTAGCTGCCTAAAAGCCTTAAACAACAATCTCAGCGTGACGCTAGAGGAAAAGTTGGGATCACAAACAAAATTTAATGGCAATCCATCCAATAGTTGTTGAGACATGTGGCGACCGACTAACGTTGCACATTTAATCCAATAACAAGACTTGTTTCTTAAAAAGAAGTGTTTTAATTCAATTTTAACAAAGCCCAATACAGATTTGAAGCAAAACTGGGAAACACTGGTAAATCTCAATCCAATCATTATGTCTGGGGACACCCACAAAAAGATGAGCAAATAAAAAAATAAAAAATAAAAAAAAGAGACACCTAAAATAATCATACAACCCAGAATTGGGGCAGAGAAAATAACGGTGCATTTTGTCAAAGAACATTTTTGACAATTTGAAACAAAGTTCATGCCAGCAGCTGTTAGGGAGGTAAATAAAATCAGACTTCTAGTAAAACAAATGTCTGATATTATCTAGTAGACATGACAAAGAAGTGATAAAACCTAGGACAAATGACAGTTTCTATCAGTGAGCTAAGAATTTAATCTTGGATGAGTAATCTGACCAAATACATCTAAAATACATTGTAGTAGCTTGCTCAAGCTGCAGGACAGTTCTGCCATGGGGGTGTAAGAATAATAATACGCAAAGAAACTAAACACTAAGTGTTTCTGTGCTGGCTTTTTTTTTTTTTTTTCCCCTGTAGTCATAGTTCACGCAGCGTTTCTCTCAAAACGGTTGACATAATTGATTATCCACATTTCTTTTGACAGGAAGTGACACGAGTGGAGGCTTAGCTGTCGTCATAAACCTGTTTATACACATGTAGACAAAGAAGTTGTGCCATGACTAAATTTTGGTGTGGGACTAAAGTGTCATCTAAACTAATAAATGGCAAGTAGATCTAGGATTGTAAAATACATGCATTATTAAGACATTTTGTCATTCGAGTGATTTAATTTTTCACATCATTTAGACTTAACGAGGTTTTCCAATTGCTAGTTGTTTTTTCTCTAAAAGCTTAATCTAAAATATTTTTGATCATAATTACCAGTCCACTGGGTTTGTTCCTTGAATCACTTGAATCATTGGGCTTGTAATAAGCTAGAATAAAGACGAGGAAAGAAATGCATTTGAGCTGTGGCAAAATGTTTCTGTCATGGATTCCACTGGCACATGTTGTCCTCTTGAAACATGAAATTACAGACAGATCTGAAATGAGCTAATCCTCCTATGTAAACACAGTGATTTTCTGATACAGAAAAATACTAAGTGGACAACGTATATTGATCTTTAATAACAATATCCATCAGTTGAACACACCAGTCTGCTTTTGATATATTCTCATGTGGGAACATATATCTTATAACAAAATAAATCTATACTGTTGTGTTCGTGGTGATGGTTGACGACAGTTGTACAATCCCATCATGCCATTCTCTGAGTGCTCGACCTTTCTTTGTCCGTCTCAACAAAGAACTGCATGTATGCTTTGCTTAGCTCTGTAAGAAATAGTACTTGTGACTGAAGCAGCTCAAATACTCAAAAGGCTCTGCCTGAGAAGAACATTAGTTTGAAGCCAAAAAAAAAAAAAAAAAATAGGAAAGACACTAATAAAATACTCATCTTTTCCATCTTATACCAGTTGTTAAAATAAAGTGTATGTTGCTATTATTATCTTGGCATTTTGACAAAATATCCTCTTGGATATTTACACAGGAAAAGATACTTTTCAAGCAATAAAACAAGCTTATATTGTGGGTTGCATTAGAATAAAACACAATTCTGAAGAAATAATGGAGAAAGAATTGCATAGCAGATCAGAACAGAACTAAACAGGAACTGATCCTTTTTGGTATGGTGCACTTTGATTCACGACTTTTCACATATGTACACGAAATAGTCCATTCATAGTTTCACCTGCCCACAGTAAAGATCAAGTTTACTTCTGCGCTATAATGCTCAACAGTAAGAAGGCTCTCTGCTCTTCTGATAAAAGTCCATAGGAGTCTTTTAAAAAAAAAAAAAAAAATTAAACTTTGTTTAAAAAGTGCCATTTTGCTACATATATTAGCAGACCCCACGGTCTGCTACTCAACAGTTAACACAAGCGTATGTGTTACACAGCCCACCAACGTCTCACACAGCTTTCCTGATTCTATGAGTTTTGGTCACATGGACAATTCACACTCACTCACAGCCACATACACAGAAACACTTGTGCAGAAACACAGACACACACACACACACACACACACACAGATGACGTGAAAGGAAAAAACAAAAGTGGAAAAACAAAGTTGTGGCCGGTGGGTACAGTTCCATTTGAAGAGTTTATCTGCTGCGATTAGACATTCCCGGCTGGTAAAGCTTTGAAAACGAACAAGCACCGTTAGGAAAAGGCCTCAAATGTCCTCTGCTGGGGGAGGGTTCAGCAGTCTGCTTGATTCTGTGCTCCCACAAAAAGCAAAAGAGAAAAATGTACATTCAGACTCGCCTCAGCCTCATGGTCAGGCAAAGTCACTGAAATGTTTCAGGCTGTACGGCGCCTTTCTTTCCTCTGATTTCAAGTCTGACTTCGGCAAACGGAGCCTCTTCTTAATCATGGAGTCTGAGGACACGTATCTCCAACTCCCATGAGGCCTTTTCTTGTGTCCATGTGTGTATTTATCCGGGTCCTCACCGCCTCTGCTGGGCATAAACCGGGTACGCTAGCGTCACATTCAGAGAGTCATTGTGCTGGACCAAAGACGTGTGCTGGTAGTGGAGTACGAGTTCTTTTAACGAGCTGTACAGGTTGTACGGCTCGGCAAAGCCATAACCTGAGGGGGTCTTGTTGATGACGCAGTGCTTCACCTCGCCTTCCACTCTGCAAAGAGAAGACAACAGTCAATAAAAGTCTTCTTTCTGACCGCCCCTTTCTTTACAGACTAAACCGCTCGCTCTTTTCGAATATCTGGATCAGCTGTTAAAGGTAGGTTTTTACTTGCTGTAATCATTCCTCCTTGTTTTGTGCAAAAACATATTACAAACTTACCTGGAGCTAATGTCAGGCTTCAACAGTGAGAGTTAGACGAATCGAGTCAATATCTTATAAAGTATAAATTCTCCTCTTTGTGTTCCCCTGCTGGATACGAACAAGAAGAGGGAATTTTGTCCCCCAAAAAAAATTAACTTTAGAAGACATCGACTTGATTTGTTGAAGTCAAGTCAGAAGCACCACTGAAATTTTTAGGAAGCGATATTACTTTGCAGTATGAACAGGAGGAATGATTACAGCAGCGTTTACCTGACTATCATTTAAAGACCGAACCTATCCTCTAACGGCTGTGTGAAAAAAGCACGCAGGCTGATACATACACAACACTGCAGGCGTAGCATCCTGCTTTGCTGCTGTCTCGAACCAGGAATGTTCCGTCTCTCTTGCCCTGGAGGAGAGCCTCCGCCTGTAGTCGATTGATGTTGCCCAGTTTCCAGGATCGCTCGTCGTGATGAGGAAGGTCTTCGTCGTCGTCCACCATAGAGTATTGACTAGAAAATACAAAAGCGCACAAAAGTAAGTCGTGAGGTCAAAAGGCATTTGTGTCTCATGTCAGTGAATTTGTTGAAGTTAAAATGGATGCTCACTCTTCTGTGTTCTCGTTCTTGATACCGAGCCACTCGTTGAGTTTCTTCTGTCTGACTCCCTTCTGGGTCAACCACCTAACGAGAGAGGAGGAAACACGTGGACGTGAGAAACCAGGGCAGAGCCATTTTGAGTTTCTACAAAGGGAAGCTTTTAGTTTCTGAAGCAGCCACGGCACCGTACTTACATGAGATACTGATCTCTGGTCTTGCGGAGCTGGATGAGGTCGGGCTTGATGCTGTTCATCCTCTTGTCGATCTCTCTGTAGTCGGCCGCCTGTTTCTTCAGATCTTCCTCCAGTCGGCGCTTGCTGTCTACGATTTCACTTATTCGGGACTTTAACTTCTCGTAGTTGCCCATAATCCTGAAAGTGACAAAGAAGCATGAGTTTTGCACACAATTTAATTTTTATTATCCGCTTCTGTTGCATCTTTTACACAGCTGGTGTAAAAGTGTGGCACATTCTTACCTCTGGATCTCCTTGTCGTTGCCTTCTCTCCTGAACTTTTCAATGTACTCCTTGCTGTACCGCTCTTGTGTTTGGCACTGCTCCTCAAATATCTTTATAGTTTCATTAAAAGCCTCTATAGCCGTCCTTTTCATTTGGATTTCCTGGACGCAGGGGCACAGTATTAGTACATGTCGTATGAACACTGCAGTAACATTCTTGATCGCGTGTTTGGATGTGGATGGTACTCACTTGTGAAGTTCTGGTGTATTCTTCGTACAGGCGGTCGTACTCTTTGTTCTTCTCCTGGTACTGCTGGTGGTACTCGCAGAGCTTCCTCCCCACAGCTTCAATGTTGTCTTCTTTCACCACCTGATCCTGAAAAAATATTCACAACCGAGATAAGAAGTTGTGGTTAAATTGCTTAAACATAAGCAAATGCGTAAACGTGCGAGTTCAGATGAAGCGGCCGTCTGACCTGCTGGTGTTTGGAGACTGGATACAGCAGCTTGACATCTAGCTTGGGGTTGTACTGCGCCAGTGACTCGTTGCGATAGTGGTTGATGAGCTCAACGACAGAGCCGAATGTCAGAGGGTCTGAGAAGCCGTACTTCCCATCCCGATGGAATATCTTAATGAGCTTGTTGTTTCCTCCTTTCCTATAGAGGAAACCAAAAAATAGCAACAACACTGGTTAAAGAAACTGACAAAAATAAATACAAGATGGTTGACAAGAGGAAATGGTTTCAAAGTGAAAGGAGAAGGATGGCTTACCTCAGAGTCAGAGTGTAGTCTCCGTGCATTTTTGTAGATGCGTCTCGCACCAGAAACGTACCGTCCGCAGTGTCCCTCAGTTTCTCATTGACCTCCTCCCTTGAGATGTCTCCCCAGTACCATTCGGCGTCTTGTAGAGCCATGTTGTTGTTCATACCGTTGTTAGTCACAGATGTGGGCTTGGGTGGCTTCGGAGGTAGAGCTGTGGGAACAAGAGGAGCGAATACAGAATGTAAACAGACGTACTGCGATGTGATTGGAGCCTGTACGTGCTCGTGTTTACATTTTGAATTAAATGGATGATTTTCTGACCCGTTACGATTAACATTTATTTATTTTGTTTTTCCTTCTTTAAAGCTGCAGAAAATACAACACCAAATTTGAGATCCACTACACTATTTGAATCGATTTAATAATTTCAGGGGAATCAAGCTCTTTGCAGATGCTGGGAAACACACACACTAACTCTGACTCATCCTTTTTTTTTTTACCCATTGATTAAATAGGGATGAAAAAAACGCTGCCCTCTCCGACAGTGAGGGGGTTAATGCCAGGGCGGTGGGAGGGGAAAGGAAGCATGAGGGAGGGATGAGTCAGGGAGAATGAATTCCATTCAAGAAAAAGGAGATATCTATAAATATTCCAAGCTGCAAATACGGCAATACTGTTCCACCAGCAAGTTTATGGATTTCTTTAAAGAGGAAAACAAATATTTAAAATGCATTTTATAATAAAAAAAAAAAAAAACAGTAAAATTTATTATTGCAAAGCTCACCATAGAGTTTAATCGTTAAATGACCAGATTCTGTTAAGAAAATTATCATTCCCTCCGATCACTAAATCTCCTTTTCCTGTTGCAGCTTAAAAGTGGCACAAAGAGTCAGATTTGCATGACGTCTACTTGTGAAAATCAAGTGATGGACTCATCGGCGCAAGCAACAGCTTCTGTGGCTCTAAAAAGAAATCTTAAATCAGCAGTGGCAAGCAGACACTAGCTACAGCAGAGCTATTTTTAACCCACAAATCTGCGCTGCCTTTGTTCACTTCCTCTGCATTAACACCCTTTCTGCTAAAATGGACCTTGCAGGACTTTGCTCACTGAGACCGCCAGCACTGTTCATGGTTGCCAGACAACTACAATTGTGCAAAATGCCGCCTACCATTTTAACCACAGCACATGTTTCCGCTACACTTCTCAGCACGTCTGCCTTCTAATCAGATCACATTTCATCTCAGGATTACTAGAATTTTCTAATTCTAAAAAACACTCAAGTGGACTATCTAGTCTTGACAGTATCTTGGAAACAGCTCCACAGACTAAATTCTACAGAAAGACAGCTTGCATATTTGACTAACTCCAAAAACCTGCACAATAAACTGTTTTTTAATGTCCACCTTAACACCCATTTGAAAAAGCCATTAAGGGCAGCCTGCTCAGTAACGTGTTACATCACTTACCACAGCCAATCAGACAGGGGGTCTGTCACCAACCACTCCTGCATCTTTAATTTCCCGAGAGCGATGAGGTCATTCTGAAATCTTTTACCTCCCTGCTTCAATTCTTTACAACACCGCAGATAAAAGCGAAATCACTCATAACTCTCCCTGCAGCATCCAGCGGTATGTCCTAGTATGCGTCCATCTTAAAAGCCAACGTGCAGCATCTCTCCACTAGCAGAGGGGCGGGGAAGGACCGGCAGCCTGTTCCATGCTTTTCCTCTGTCATCCCCTCTCTCTCTGTCGAGCTTGGCTGCTCGCTCTCCTGCAGGTTTGCTCGGCCCCTCCTCTCTGCATGTGTCGTGCGGGGGTTTAGTCCGTCCCACTGCTGGCACTCAGACAAAGCCAGCTCTGCTGCAGCAGCACGTACGCAGCTAAATTATAATGCTTGGCCCAGTCAGTGGCACCCAGAGCTCTGAAATACGCCTGTAATCCCACAGCGTGACACTCGGCATGACAGAGATAGCTCCCTTGATTTCCTGAGTGAAATTAAAATAGACCTAGTTCTTGGTAAGGTATAAGGATTCAAGTGGAACGTCCTAGGTTCAGCTTAGGCGCAGCTAACCCTAACTCTTAAGAAGAACCTATACTGATTACATTACCTACAACTCAGTGTCCTGGAAAAATGTTTAACATGAGAGTGACTCATGACATGACTGTGACCTAAATTAAATGGAACTTTCTTTAAGAATTGTACAGAAAATCCATGATACGACAATAATTGTCTGTCTGGTTTAAAAATACTTGTTTGATTTAACATAAACTTGCCCTTCTCCACTGTGGCCATACACTAGCTGTAGAGAATATGTAAGGTCCAAACTGAAAATCTTCACTGAACTCTTAAGATTCATTAACTTGAGAGTAACGCAGAAGTATCTATGCGGTCAGTAGGAATAGCTCATAACTATACAGCATGAGCTGCAACTTTAGGCTAAACTGTTCGCTGACAGATATGACTGGAGGCTAAAAGAAAACAAAAACCTATTATTCTTGTTCGTCTTTTCTTAAGCTGTGGTACTTGTCTTATTCTACCCATGTGGCCCTTTTCGTTATAGCTTGAAGGCAGAAGCAGTACAAACACACTGTTCCACATTTGTGTGACAAAACTAGAAAAGTGTTTTTTTTCCCCCCTTTAAAACAAAAGATGTAGAGCTTTAAACTTACATTGCAAGTTGTGCATGTTTTGATGAGTCAACAATCTCTTCCTTATAGCTTCTCTTTTATTCCCAAAAGGTAAATTAAATCCAACAGAGTTACTTTCAAGTCCTCCAGTAAAGTTCCATTTCATAGTTTAGGCCACTGAGAAGCTGGATGTGGCTTTTTTTTTTAATTCTTAAAAAGGCTTTATGTGCTTCTTAACAAAATCCAGGTAATCCGCTCGACGTGAGGCAGGTGCAACATGCGACTGTCTGGCTGCTCAGTTCCTGCTGCGAGTGAGGTAAAGGGGTCTCTCTCTCTCTCTCTGTCTGTCTGTCAGGCCTGCTGCCGTGGAGGCAGGTAGTTAATGATTAGCAGTAGCTGCTCTGGTGTCAGTGCAGCCTGTTCTGAAAGCAGCCACTCGTGCCAGTACCTCTCTCTCTCTCCCCCGTCTCTCTGGTCACTCCCTTTCTTTCTGTTTGTAAAGGAGGAGGTGGGCGGGGGTGTTCAGTCTTATGATTAACTTGCAAAGTTTCAAATATTTGCTGAGGTGGGCACTTTGAGGTGGGGGGGGGAGGGGACATGTGGGGATCCAGGCAGAGGGAGAACGCAGGACGGGAGGAGAGTGGCCTTAGAAACTGGAAGCAGCTCTGAGTTAACAAGAAGCGCTCTGTGGAGCAGGCCGACTTTCCAGCCAACCAAATCTAAGTGGGCCTTTTGTCGCTTACTTAAAATAGGCACACAGTAACTGGGAGGACACACACACACACACACACACACACTCTTATCTGTATGAGACAGGTGACTGAAATCAGCTTGGCATGCCTGAACTTTGCTCTATGTTCACACATGTGTGTTAAAAGAAGTATAAAAAGGTATATCGGGGTTTGTGTCTCGCCCGCCTGCCGGGCCGCCCTTCAATCCATCACTCCATCCCACTGCCAAAGTGCTCCCGCAGGTGCAAATTACAGACAGCTGAGCATGGCCCATGCACAGGAACTTTATAAATAGACCTAACAGGTAATAAAATGTTTAAACAGCCACAGCCAGTCCTGGGCCTCTGGGCCAGCCAACGACAGAGCTTTTAACTAGACCTGTAAAAGCATAACTGTGCCACGCAATGCACCACGCACACACGCGCGCGCGCACACACACACACACACACACACACACACACACACAAAGCTACCTTCTTCTATGCAGACTACCACTGTACCGGCCATGAACAGTGACTTTGTGCAGCTCTGTTTGACATTTTACCACCTAATAACAAAACCAAACAGAAAAAATAAGTCCTGAGAAGGAAACCAGAATGTCAAATGAGATTTTATCAATTTTTGGCATTCATACCTAACCTAGTAATCATGTCCACCATGCACCTAACTTCAGAAGTCATACAGACACAAAATCAACAACTATTATAATAATTAAGATTTACTCTGTATCCAGCAAAGCCTTATTGAAACCTTGTGCAACATTTCATTTACTGTGAAACCAGAAAGTAGCTGCAGCTCTTCACTGTTCTGCAACAAAGATCAGGAAATGTCTTACACCTGTATCCACTGACCAGTACATGATAAAGTATTCTCAACTTGCTTTCGCCATACAAAGTCAGCATTTTACCTCCACTGTGTACCCAGTGGCCCTCTATAAATGCAGCAGTTGCAAGTCTCAACACCTTTCTTCAAGCTATTAATACTAGAGGTGTTTAGTTCATGTTCTGCAGCGCTGAGACCCTGCAGAACATACACTCATGTTCTCATGCATCAAGTAATTAAATGCACCACACATTCCTTACAAAACAGTAGAAATGCAATGCAAAAAAAAACAAACAAAAAAAACCAAACAGCATTTAAACCCTTTGTGGATGAAAAAAATTAAGTAGTTAACTACCTGGAGCTGTCTGACTTTCACTCCCTTCACTGGTCACCAGAATCTCAATGATCTTGATGTGAGCATCCAAGCTGGGTTCACAACTGTGGTGGTGCGGGGAGAGAAAAGGCAAGTTAAATAAAGTATGTTTTACAGCCTGCTCTAGTTGCTCTGTGCTGGTTTCAATCTGATGGTAATTCAGGCTTAGCTACTTTAATTGCACAGCACAGCTGGTAAGTAGAAAAGCTCCAACCTATATCTGTGTACAGCTGAAACCCATGAATGCTTGACAGACTTCGCTCCGACAGTGGGTGAGACTGCCTGAATGCGAGTGTCTGCAAATGTGCATGTTTGAGAGTCTGTGTGTCTCAGTATTGCATGATTGAGCCTGCACACTCGTCTGTCTGCTGCCTGAGTCCATCTTTGCAGGAGTGAGGCATGATGACACCGGCTGCTCAGACACCCACCTGGTAGCCTGTTGTCTGAAAAACACAGGGCTGAAGATCTCGCCCAGGGCTCTGGCGCTGAGCAGGTTCTTGGAGCTGTTTTGGCACACTCTAGCGAAATGCCTTAGAAGACACTGGAGTGTTAGCCAGTATTGGGGAGGCAAGCTTGGGGTGCTGGCAATGCAACGTAGCAGCTGGGTACATTCCGCAGGATTCACCACCTCTGTTGAAACAGATGAGAACGGCCGGGAGGTCAGTGAGGCAGATGTGAAAACTGATCCTGCGTCAAAGCTTAACTCAGTTGAAGATCAAGAAGCATAAACGAAAGCTGCGTCTTTAAAGAATGAAGAGGTGGAAAAAAAGCGTCATGTGCAGTTAGGGTTGGAAACCGCAGAGAGATTGTGTGGTTGACAATGAGTGTAAGGTACACTGACAGGTGATTGGCTGCTTAGAGATGCTAGAGATAAACCTACATGCTTGTTTTAGTTCCTATTAACCACATATATCCTGTTTCTGGCCATGTGACAGCAAGAGAATGCAGTGTGTGGTGTGAAAATTTTGTCTGTGCTTGCAACAGAGAAAGCAAGACAGACCAGGCATATGTTAAAAGAAAGTGACAAAATGCACTAATTACATCCTTTACTACATGCTTTTCTAAAAGTCTTGTATGTCCTAAAGGTCTCATTCTTTTATACAAGTCTTTTTTGAGGGCCAAAGGGTAATGACTGAGTCTTGTGGTTTTCTGTGCAAAGTACTCAATGTTCAGTAACAGCATGAGTGCATCACGTCAGCACTGTTTTAGGTTAGGTTCACAAATGATCACTGAATCTGTGCACCGGGTCGTCTGCTCTCACCTTTGGCAGTGTGGACCAGCTGAGCATATATTGCAGTGGGGATGATGGGCTGGGGGAGATCCTGCAGGTACCTGCGTAGACCGTCACACAGGACTGGAAGTTCTAACTGATCCAGTTCTGGTGAGGGAGAATCTGAAGTGCAAAACAACATGTGCTTAAAAACTCCTTCCTGCACAGTGAAATCTTTAATTACATGCTCATGTACAATCTGCAAAACTATATCATGCATATGGAGATGCAACCATGGACGCAGTATAGGCCTCCACAAACCATGTCCCTTTCTGTTATTTTGAACATACTGTACACGTACACATGCAAATCTTTCACCTCATTACATTAACTTGGTTTGTCATCACCACTTGCGTCAGACTTCCTCTTTTCTGTATTTGTCTCCCTCGCTTAACTTTTTGAAACATACAAGGCTTCGTATAGGTTGGGGTGATAAGAAAAGCTACTTACCACAATCAAAACACTGCCTGACTTCAAGTCCACCACCAGCAGTAAATGTTCGATATAAAGTGGGATTATCAAGACCTGCAAATAATCAGCCAGACACATTGTTACGTTACATTTGACTCATTTGGTTCTGTGTAACAGGTCACATTAGTCACACAGTCAAATGTGGTTTAAAAAAATAAATAAACACGTCAGTGTTAACAGTCAACATTAAAAACTCAAGTGCAGTCAAGGTGAGTGATATGAAGTTCCTCACCTTTCCTCTCAATAGCTTCAAGCAGTCCGGTGAGCAAGGGCGGAGCAGTCTCTGGAAGGGAAAACTGTTCCGTCAAGTCCAGCACACAGAAACCTGGAGGGGAAAACAGACTGTCAACAAAGGTGATTTCCAAAAGGATAAAAAAAAAAACAGGCTTAACTTGCATAAGTTACCAACCTAACCTGTCAGAGAGAAGTCAAAGATTTAGTTGTACAAAGTCTTTAGCAGTAGGGCTGCGATTTATTTATTATTCTCATTACAGACTCATCTTCAGATTATTTCCATATTAGTTGACTCATTATTTTTTCTATGACAAGTCAGGAAATTGTGAAAAACTAGAGGTGATGCAATCAAATTTCTTAATAAATATACTAGTTTATTATCACATAAGACAAAGAAAAGCATCACGTCCTAACAGATGAGCAGCACTAACTATGCAATGCTTGGTATTTTTACTAGACATAATTATCATTTTGTATCATGACGTCACAGTATATTATAGGGAATTCCTTTGAGGGATGACTGCAAATAATGATGAAAGAATAACACTAACAGAAATGCAAGTGATGCATGACGAAACACACCTAAGAGCAGTTTTTCCTCACACATGCATGCAAAATGTATAAGCATCTTCCATATAGTGAAAATACAAATGTGCTTTGTGTGAACAGTGACACAATCTTTACTAAGAGGATATTGTGTCATATTTCTGGTTGCTTTGATAATGGCTCTAAGGAGATTTCACTTGGGGCATTTCTTTCTGAGGTGAGTGGTGACAATGAAGAGGTTTATTTTGTACACTATTTAGGCAAGTTCCAATTTCATATCAGCAAATTCAATAGAGAGCAAATGCTGGCAAAAATTAGGGTGTGGCCAATAAAAAAATGACATTGTCTGCTAATAATCAGAAGTTGTGATAAATGTTCATGTGTGATTAAATTGCAAAGGCTGCAATTCATCTGAACCAGCAAAGGTTGATTAGGCACATGACTTACAAACTACTCAGAACTTCAAAGGGAAGCAGGTACGAGACCAAAGGACTGCCTTTAAAAGTAAAAAGGTGTGCATTTACAACAGCCTGATTGAAGAACAGGAGGTGCTGAGCACTGAAGTTGGGGTTTGGTGGACCAAGGAGCTAAGCAAATACCCTGTGATATGAGGTAAGCCAGGTCTGAGTTTTTTTACTCATGTTTCCTTTAGAACTTTGCATCCAGGTGTGGACATGAAAGGATGAAGGGGTTGGCAAGGATTTTATTTGGATTTGCAAAGGCGTAGTTCGAAAATGCACTTTTCTGAAAGGCTCAACTGTTCGACCCTCAAAATGCTGAAATACTATGAATGGAACCCTTTCTGGTGACCATATTTTTCTTTCTACCTTAAAAATAATTAAAGTTTTTGAATCAGGCATTAAAACGGGCCATCTACTTCTCCCCATTGATCCATGCACGCTTGTCATTACCAAGGAGCTACCCCACTTCCACCAAAGAGTGTTCAATCAGGCAAATAACGAACAACTTTATCCAAATCCACATCCTTTAGGCTGCCATGTTGTGTGTGAAGTAACGGGCTTGCCAAAGTCCTTCTAACCACAGAACACACAGAACTCCATGTAAGACAACTGGTCATCTGGAAGACATTATTGGAAATGCAAAGCTGGAGGGGGGTTTTCTCAGAAGCAGTGAACTCTGACATGGAACACCAGAGTTTCCCTAAATAGAGATCAAGACACGCAGTGCTGCCATCGCACACCTTGGAAGTGTAACCTTTCTCCCAGACAAGATATCTAACACAGATGCCATTCGGCAGCCAACCTCTTTCTGAGAAACTCAATTCACAACCTGAAGTAAATTTAAACGCCACCCAAATTCCCCGACTGCAAAATCCTGTGGTAGATTAGTAGATAACATTCCCGACAAACTTAACTCTTTATAAGATGCTTATAAATGTGGCATTTTGGAAACCGTTAACACTTTTAAAACTCAAAAGCAACAATACATAAGTTTAAGAGCATCTGCCTTGCATTTCTTCTTCTTCTTGCAATTCTTAAAAGTGATGCAAAGGTTTGTGTTTATTTACTGTGTCTGTGTCTGACCCATGAGTGACACAGGCCAGGCCGGAGATAGAGTTGCTTCTTGGTACTGTCAACGATGTGATAGTTTGGGCACCAATGGAATTGTATCGCATAGCAGATGAAATATGGCAGAAATGTTTCTAGCTATCAGTGATGATTTCTGAGTTGCTTTGGCATGGGATCAATCAGTCAACATGTAGACAGCTTCTAACCATGGAAACACACATAAAAAAATAAAAACACTTACGTTCATTTAACTAGATCACTAGATAGCTTTCACTGCTGTCGAGCAAACTGGTACAGCCAATTTTACCACATCTTTCAGAACTGTTTGCAAATGGCAGAAGAGATGAAAGTATTTTCTGCAAACCTCAGAGTGTATACTGTGAGTGCAGCTGAAACGCTGGTTAACTCTGGTGGGCTGTAAACATTCAGAAACACCAGCATTCGTAGCAAAATTATAATACCTCTTAATACCAGTTTGCAATGTCAATGCAAATCCTCTTTGTAATACTGCAGTGTTACTACAGTAATAACACAGTGTATTACTGCTGTCTTGCTCTGTTTAGAACAGCTGAGGAGCCTCACATGCGACTCAATGAAAGTTGGTTTCTGTGGCAAAATGGGAAAGGAGGGTAAGGAGACGGGGGCCCCTTGGACATGTCTCTGCAAGCCTGCATGTTTGGCAGACCTTCTCATGATATCCCAAAAGGCCTCTGCCAGTCAGTAGTCAGTTAGTGAACCGCAGGTTGAGGAAGCCGATGCAGCTGCTGCTGCGGGGTGTGTGTGTGTGTGTGTGTGTGTGTGTGTGTGTGTGTGTGTGTGTGTGTGTGTGTGTGGGGGACAATCTACCCGGCTGAAACGGTATGTCTGAGCCGAACAAACTGCAGACTGTGGGCAGGACAGGGCCGGGGCACCACGGAGGCACTAAAGATAGTACACACTTTAGATATATTTAGGAGGTCCTACTCAAGTAACCAGCATTTTCAGGTTATACCGTTTCTTCTTGTCTGAAAAAGGTCTAGCCGAGACACGCCAATGAAAATGAATAACCCACGGAAAGTACCACACCACACGTGACCACACATTATAGATGCACCAAGTGCATTACTTGTTACAATGCACAAAGATTTAAAGGTGGATTATCAGAACAGTATCATTTATGAAAAAAGGGTTCAGCTGATAACCATTATTCAGACCTTCAACAACATGAAACATCCAAGAAAAGCACAGATTTTTCATTGACATGTTTCCAAGTGAAATGCTTAACATGCTGTAACATGCTTGCTTGTGCTATAAATCAATGAAACATCCAGCTTTGAGCTGAAGGAAGTAAAAAAAAAGGGCAGGCAATGTCTCCTCCTGCAGGGTGGAAGATGCAGTGCAAATGCTAAGCAACAGCCAATGAGGAGACTGTTGCTACAGCCTGGCAATTAACCCTATACAGAGCAGACCATGTGTCAATCACAAACCCTACAAATTTCACCAGAGTATCCTGGTGTGCAATTAACTGTGAATCAGTATTATTCACACCACATAACATATAGAAAGTAATTACTACTTCAATACAATTTTGCACTCGTTTTTGCAAAGCACAACTCTCACAAATGATAAGGCCTCTTTAATCAAAAGGAAATGTTAGAGAGACAAGTAGCTGAAGCACAAATGTAATACCTGAAATATTGTCTGTTAGTTTGAATGCACGAGTTCACAAGGAGAGACCTGTGTTGTATTTAGAATCAAGACACACAGTCTTTAGTATTAGCTACATAATACAAGGATGATTCAACCAGTTACCACCTTCATCATATTTTCCTAGCTATTGTCATAATGCAGATTGATTTAAATGAAAATGTAAACACCTGGTCAAGTCTGCAGCTCCTGAATCTGTACAGTCAGATCTATGCAGACCAGTAAATTCCCAAAACACCCTAAAATATTAATTTTATACAAAATATCAATCATATTGCATTGAGACAGGCCTTTGACATGAAACATGACCTATTTTATGGTTCAAATCTTCTCTCTAATGCAATATTTATTAATGACACATCAAAATTGGTAAGACGATGCCATCGTCCATCGGCGATGGCTGACAGACATTGACACAGACAACACTGAGCCGGCATCGTGATTTTAAAACCCCCTCCACCCCAGCAAAAAATAATCTAAAATTTTCATGACCACTCTTATTGTTTTTAAGTATGCTTTGCACAGTCTGCCTCAGAATTCTCTTCTCCCAACACTCTGACACACTCACATACACCTACACATCAGGTAAACACCCCAGCTTGCCCCGCCTCTCTCTCCCCATTTTCTCCATCAGCAGGATGTTTTATAAAGTCGCCTAAAAGACTGAGAACTTGTCCCCCCCATACATTTCCACCCGCGATCCGTTATCACAGCAGCAGGTGAGCCGCAGGTCGGCTTATTAATGACACAACCTATCAAACAACTGAAACCAACACCTGCACCCTGTGTGTGTTCACTGCTGCTTTACCTGGTCCGTGCGTAAAATATCCACCGCGACTTGCAACACAAGTTAATAGTCTACCAATTTTTTTAACCGAGTGAAGTCTGTGCGAAAACACATGGCCATAAGTAGTGTGAGATGTACACAGAAAGGGTGTGCTGTGACTGCTCTTTGGTTTTGACTCTTAGCACACTGAGAGGTACAAGAAAGCTCTTAAGGGAAGTATTCTATTTTTAATAAAACTGACTGGCATTATGACCCAAAGTAGGAAAGTGATTTTCCAGTTGAGCTTTATAAAAAGGAACTTATGATCTTTTTCAAAGCATTATGTAATCCTCCCCTGCACGAGGCTCACAGAAACTACCTAGCTACACCAGCTAGTACACCTTGTCTCCTCCCTTTCTAATACATCACATATCTGACATAACTGTTCTGTTCCCCTTGAATTTTCGTTCCTCTCTAATCTTACTTCTGTGTTATTGCACCACTTCTTCAAGTATATGAGCCTGTCTCTCTCCCTCTCTCTCTTTCTTAATCCTGCTAGCAGACATGCTTGGACTCTAGTAAAGAAGATTTGCTAATTCAGACTTCAGTCTCTGCACACAATCAAGTAATGAAACAGTTATGCACGCTTTCATGCACACAATTCCACGCATTCTTGATGGATCCATCACAAAAAAATCGAATTACACTGATTTTATTGAGCCCTGAAATTACACCACTCCTCGTTTTTCTTAATTAGGACATATTTTCAGCAGTAGAGGATGTGTCACTAGTTTTAGATATCCACTCAAACTAGCTTTGCATATAGGTCAGCTGTGTGTTATAACCAGGTTACACGGTGATCTAAACCATAGATTATTAAAACATTTTTACAGTGCACCGGTTAGATGAAGAATTGTTTGAGTAAAACAAACCCTTGATAGGTCAAACTGATCTACAACTGTCATTAAAGTAATTTTTCATGCAAAACTGGCAAATACTCTTTCAATCCAGATTCTCAAATGTGAGGATTTGCTCATTTTCTTTGTCTTACATTTTGGAGGGTTGGTCATTAAAAATATAACATCTTGAGTTTTTGCAATGTTTTGATGTGCAGTTCTCACAGTTTTGACGTTTTACAGAAAAACGCGTAATCGGAAATTCAGATAATCGTTAGTTTGCAGCCCTAGTTATAGGCCTGTGTCTTATTGCACTTTCAATCAGCCAAACATCTATAATCAAGGTGAGCAATTCCTATTAACATGCTGTTGCTAGGATTTTAAGACAAGTCTGTGTTGTCGTTTTAGCGTGCGTTTGGGGAAACAAATAAGGTGGATAAAGAAAAGTTGACATTTAATAAACTGTCCTCTGTGACACACTCCCAATGTTGGAAACTATGACACGCCAAAATCCAGCTTGAGCATGACGTTCGCAGACAGAGGATTTGCGCAGCCACTCTCCTCACCTCTGACTAATGCTGGCAACATTACAAGCTGATAGATATAAAGCAACTAAAGCAAACAAATGTGACAAAACACCTCACAATAATTATAATATACCAATTCAAAAAGTAAATTTAACTTAAATTTTGCCTCATACCAGCAGCATCTACACTGGTAACAATGACAGTGTAAAAAAGCAATCGCTGGGGTCCTATTCAGTGTGCCACCATTTATTGTCCAGTTGCATTGTGCACCAAGTTACTGCAATCAGCACTTAGCACAATACTGATTCATCACAAAGCTACAAAATCAGTCTACCATGCAGTCTGTGTGCACCCCTACACCAAAGAAGCGCCAACACATTCCTGGGCCCAGCTGCCTTTAGTTCCACAGAGAGGAACACTACATCACAGCAAACTATCACGTTATAAAAAACTCTGCTGGGAGAAGTGAATTCTTAGAGAGGAAATTGACAGCACTGACAGAAAGGGTGTTCAATACAGCAGATGTCAGGCTGAGTACTAAAGAGGCCCAGAGAAGGAGAGCTACATTATCTCAGTCTCCAGCTATGCAGAGTTACTCTCCCTGCGACTGTCTCCTTTGTAAAGCCTGCTCTCTTCCTTCCAGTGGTCCTTTTTAAAATGTCTTTCTTTCACACATAGAAAGTGAACTACCGGATGTTCCATAGTTTCTCTGTTGCAAATATATGATAGCTCCACTACAAGTCTTAAAATTCACTTTTCGTACTTACTGGTGATAAAAAGAGTCAGTTTTTTTTTTAACAGAAAACAATCTTCTTGTTAAGTGTTTGTTTTTTAGTGAAATTAAAGTTGTTTGTAGTTGAATAAAATGTTAGTTACTTCAAAACTGAACTCAAAATGATCAGCCCCAGACGAGCAAGATGAGATGCCCGATGGCATCAAATATTTCCTTAAGCAAGACTGAGCTTGTAGGCTGCACCTTGTGAGAGCATGTACAGTAACAACCAGTTATTCACACTTATCTCAAACATGTGGAAGTATGTTCACTCAGACTGTTTGACGAGAAATAGCAATTATAAACACGCAACACATTTAACCACAGAGCCATCACCTTAGTTAATATCCGACATGGTCACTGAATCACACCATCATTACAAACAGCTACCAAGGATGACACTGTACTCCTGAACTGCAGGAAGCAGTTTGCTTTTTTAGCAACATAATGATTACACCAATTGATTCTTACTCAAGACACTGCCTGGCATGCATTAACTACGTTGAGAAATTTAATGTATAACTTCATGAAAGTTTTGAGAAATTGTGAGGATGAAATACATTTCGAAAAGTTTAATTTTCCCATCTTTGCATTTCATTCTTATAGGAGTTTGACAAATATAAAAAGTGCTTAAAAGCTGAAACTTGTATAAAATCAATTCTGCTTTTCTGTATGAAATCAAACAAGCAAACGGAGCTGGAAGCTGAAGTTAGAGGAGGCTTTGTTTTATCGGTTTCAACCGCAGAGTTCCTTTTACTTGGTGGGCCCAGGCACATGTACATTCTCTCAACTGAGAGGCCCAGAAAAGGAGCAACACTTTAATGTTTTAAAGGCTGAGAGCTGGAATGAGGCGGAACAGTTTCCCAGCCTAGCCCACTTCTCTTTCTCTCCCTCACCCTCTCTCCACATCTGCTGCACTCATGGCTCAGAGAGGAGAGGCCCCTTTCCAAGCCTACATTCTCCACCTCTTTTCCCTCCACCAGCACTGACTGTAGGAACTATCAAAACATTTTTTTTTTAAAGAAGGGGGGGGGGGGCTGAGGAGTAGGAGGAAGGGAGCAAGATCCCTTGTTGGTGGGCAATAAATCACAAACACTCAGACCCTCTTCAAAGCTCCCTTGAGCATGCAGAGCCCAAGTCCCTCACAAGGCCCCCACCCTGTACCCCGCGCCCGCTTCAGCCCCTCTACCAAGCCCCCGGCTCCGCTCCAGTCCTGATCCTTTTGCACAACATCCCTCACACCGGCCCTTTAGCAAACACAGGGGCTCTCTCTCCCTTACCCGCAACCTCAGGGCCCCTTCCCTCCCCCCTCTCTCTGTATCTCTCACAGCCCGGGACACAGAGACTTTTCTTCTCCCGGTGCTACATTCACACTCGCTCCAGGCTCAGCGCTGCCACTCTACCACAACACAGCCATTCAACACATGCTCCCTTTATGCAGTTCCTCGCTCACCCTGCTAGCCACAGCAAAGAATTTCACAATCGTACCACAGACGGGTAGAAACTAGAAACCTGGCAACTACAGCTGCTCTTTAGGTGAGCAGAAAGCTTCAGGCGCACATTCACGCAAGCCGCAGAATCTTTAAAAAGATGCAAGTTTTAATTGCAGTTCATAGCTGTGGCCTGAGGAGTAACATTGATTCAAATTTCAAAGGGACATTTTTACACGCAACCATCTTGAAATTCACAGAGCTTGAACGAAATGTGACGCGTCAGTGTTGCAATAGTGAGAACAAAAAAAATGTATTATTGCTTATAGATGCCTCGACATGTTTTCTTGTTGTTATCTTACATTAAAGTAATATTCTGACTTTTTGCTTGTTTGCAAGTGAGTTAAATAAAAGATCAATTTCATCTCTCCGTTTCTGCTACAGCAATTGATCAAATGTGTTTAGACAAGACATTTGATCGGTCTCTGTAGCAGATACAAAGAGATGAAATTAATCTTTAATTTTAATTTTGTGTAAGATTGCAAATGAAATGGGGCAACACTGCTTGGCTACATTTGCCAAAACTGCAAGAAATAGCTTCCATTAGCTCCAAAGTTGTTTTATTTTCATGCTGTAAATATGTGGGTCCAAATTAGGAATTTTTGAACTCCAGTATTTCTTTGCCAATAACCATATTGACTGCATCTGAAGAGTCCTGACCTCATACAAGTGTTGCTAAGTTAGTCGTAACTCTAATATGAACCCCCCCAAAAACGCTAGCCTAGCTGTTCCCCACAGGCTTACAGAGAAAAAGCAATTTTCCTTAATCACCAGCATACAGTGAGCTAATCATCTTTCTCAACACTGATAAGGGAATTATATTCCCTTAAGATGTGGCTTTGCAGAGAAGCACAGATGATATCCACTGATAACATGTGGCTGGCACAAGATGCTCTGGTGTACTAAAGCCTGGATACACGCCAGCGCCATTGTCCTCTGGGACTGAGCTTGGTTCACATTCAGTGCAGCTGGACAGCTACTTGTTGTCAAAGACTGCAACTCAGCAAAAATCAGCAAATTTCACACACTTTATTAACCTGAATCTGTGAGTTGTTTATGTTTTCGCTCAACATCTAGTCATCAACAGGGAGTCAGTGGACGACCAGAGAGGGATAGAGGAACAACTTAGTAAACTCCTTTCACTGATTAAGGCAAAGAGTTGCTGAAAGATCTGAAAAAACGGACCTTGCAACAAGAATTTGTCATACAATGAGTTGAACTGTTTATAATGTAAATTTCATGTTTCATTGACACAGCTGTCTCTTTCTTTCAGCCTTCACCTTGACTGTGAATGTGTCTGTGTCAAAACGGTGTTATTATTGATGTTGTTTCCAGCAGTTGAGTGCAGTGACAATAACCACAACAACATTTACCCCAAATCACAGAAAATCACGAAACGCTAGAATGCATTACAAAAAATCAGCAAGAAATCTGACTTAGTGCTTTCCTGTGCTGTAGTTTTGACAACAAAAGTTGCAACAAACTCTTTATACTGGATACCCAAATAGAAGAACCTTTAGGCTTAAAGAAAAAATATACCAGTTCTGTACCTGAATACTTAGAGCTGCAACTATGATTCTTCAATCAATTAGTAGATTGAATGTGTAATAAGTCTAAAGCAAAATATTCACTGGTTGCAGCTTCTCAAAAGTTTTTATTTTGTTTGTTTACTACTGGTCAAATGTTTGAAAATGTCATAATGGGAACAACTGATGGACATTTTTTACTATTTACTGACATTTTATAGACCAAACAATTACTCAAAAAAGAAAAAAAAAATGGTGGATTAATTGCTAATGAAAATTACTTGTTATACAGTTGTGCGGTCAGGTATTAAACTCACCTTGCTCTGAGTCGGAGTCTGTCTCCGCCTTAGAGGAGCCTGGAGCTACAGGTAAGGGTCTGAGAGGCCTTGGCTTGGGTGTGGGGGGAGAGATCCACTTCTTTCCAATGAACTCGACATATGTCCCTGGGAAGTCCCCTTTTTCCTGAGTGGTTTCATTGAAGCCTGGCAGCCAGCCAATCTCGTCTGGCCTCTGTTCCAGGCCATCCGTGTACCCAAGAGCCACCAGGGCGCCTTTGCTTACCAACAGTATGTCCCCTACATGCAGATTAATGTCCTCCTCCCTCTCCTTCACGTAGTCATATAGCGCTCTGTACTGATATCCTTCAGCACTCATAATGATCACTTTGTGTCAAGGTGTTCCTCTGAAGTTCAGCTTCAACCGGCAACGTTACTTTTCAGGTTTCTCTGATTATGTTTTTAGTCCAGGTACACATTTGCTAGTTCAAATGCTTGTGTGTGTGTGTATACTTCCAACAAAACTATAGTCTTTGACAGTTACAACAATATCTAGGTGGTCTTCATTCTTTTACCGTTCCTGTCTCTTCTAAACGATTTCCAGTCCTCTTGGTGTGTTGCCTCACAGTATGCACCCATCAATAAATGGCCTGCAGCTGTGATCTTGAGAATTATATCCAGACCTGTAAGGTGAGAATTAAGGCCATTTGTAACACGCTGCATAAGACAGTTACAGTATATCTGATGTACAATGCTCTGATGTGAACTAACAAAATACAGTCATAAAAAATATTTAAAAGTGTGATAGTTCTGCAGAAAAGCCATATTGGGTTTTTAGTGTATGGGCAGAAATATATATATATATATTTTTTTAGTTCATACATCCCCACATGCCAAGTGGGTAGCAGATAATAACGTTATTTGCCATGTTTTTAAATGAACAGTAACATTAACCCCCTTTCTTAAATATTTGCAATTTAATAGTTTATGGTGTCAGTGCACTACAGTTTCTCTTGGTGAAACTCGTATCAACTGGTACAAAGAGTACTGATGCAGTGCTGATTACTGACGCAGACTCCAACGCTGATAACATTTTGATGGTACATTTAACAGCACACTAAGCTGGGAGGTCGACTTCAGTGCTGTTCAGCCAACGGACTGCTAACATTAGCATTATCAGTGACAGCTTTAAGTTCACAAGGCTTCTGTAACTAAATAGCAACCCATTACTTTGATAAGTTTGCAAAACGTGTTGGCAGCAAACTTGACCATTTTAGAAAACGTTTTGCATGGTTGGGAAGCTACTCTACTTAAGTTTTTAGTCCAACAACGTTTCAGTGTCTGAAAAAACCCTTTGAGGGAGCAGGATGATACACAGTTAGCTAACGTTAGCTAGCTTCAGCTTGCTAACAAGGTCGACAGTTAATTAGTCATCTGCTGGAAGTTATTACATAAGAGTTTACTAATAGTTTTCGTAAAACAACTGAGGGTAAAGTAGTTAACGTTAAAAAAGTTAGACCAAAAACATATGCAAATTAAAAAAAAGGCAGCAAGTTAACGCAACTGTAGAAAGTAACGTTAACTTCAGTTTAACCTAAAGTCAGGAAAATGCAACTACCTTACACGTAGCTTCTTAAATGATCACTTTTTAATTAGCTCCAACGCCAACATGTGCGAGCTTGGACAGCAGTGACGTTAACTTAACGTTAACTTACATACCGAGTCTTCATGAATCCACAGGCGAATCCAACGAGTCCTCTGCCTTCCACACTTTAACGCTTCCACTTCGTTAAACTTCAGAGTTGCGTGGTATTATCAATAAAATGCAACCCTGATCAGATCATTTACCAGCACGATTGAGAACAAAAATCCTCCGCTTGCGTTTAATTCCGGTTTTACGAGCTTTACAAACTGTTACAGCTCACAGCCTGTCCACATAACGGCACGAGTTCCCACTCCTGAACAAAAAAGCTCCCCTGGACGTCGCCTCTCTGGCCAACAAGGGGACAAAGCACGGCCGCGGATTGGCCTGGCTCCCTGTCAATCATAACCGTCACTCATTCCGACCAATCAGATCCTCATTAGCAGGGAACACTCCCCCTCCATGGACCTTGCACGCAACACGAAACACCTATGGAAATTACATAACTTCTGCATGCAAACGAAATGTTCACCAGGATCCTTCAGGTTTTTATTACAAGCATCTGTTCCTCTCGACGGGGATTATTTTCACAGCTTTGTCATCCAGAGAAATGAGGGCAAGAGTAAATGTAAATGTGAATTAATAGGTTTGTTTTTTATTATTATTATCTTTTGCTCTGGTTTTGTCTCTCTGTGTGTGGCATGAAGGGACTACAAATGTACATTTCGTTATAAAACCTTGTGTTGTAAAGATACCATTAAATAAACCCTTGACCCCAATAAAAAGATATCACTGGAGAGGATATCAGAAGAACAAAAAAAACATTGTGTGATATTCCTCTTCTTTGTTTTCTAATTAAATAAACTATAACTGTATTGGTATAGTATTGTGCAAAATAAAATGATAGGCTATCTATACCAGAACACAGCAAGAAATTTAACATAAAAAGGAGTATGTTTTCTGTAACAACCTGGACAGCACGTAACCATGTTTTAGGTTATTTAATCAGTCCATACAGTTTTCCCTTTTTTCCCTCCTTTTTATAAATCATTACATGTTCTCAGTGTGGAAGGTCCCAAAATCTTACAGAGTCACCATCTGAAGTGCATGACTGTGAATGTGGGTGGCCTAATTATGGTAGGGAAACAGGGCTGGCTGGCAGAAATCCCCTATCAAGCATAAACCCAACTGTCCCGGCTGTGCTAAAAGAGGCTGTAAGCAGCTTTGTACACGGGTAGGCCCCTTTGACTGTTCTGCAGTCACATAGGCATTAGTGGACATCACCACTGAGAAAAGAGGAAGGAATGTAGAAAACAGGAGAATTGGTGGTGTTGAAATTAATAGTTACTAGGAACTTAAAACTTCTGCTGTGGTGCATTGGGAAATAAAAAAAATGCACTTTTGATCTCTTTCTATGAGTCACGTTGACATTTTTCTCCCTCCAAAAGCAAATATGCTGCAATTGTCACCTACCACAGTAAGCACATAGTTATGGTTGAATGCATTTCGTTCTATCATTACTCCACTTTTGTGTTTGCATTGACAGAAGTCTTTCTCCCTCTTAAAAGCCAGGACAAACTATATTGTATTTATATATATATACACTATATTTCTGCTGTAGATGATGAAATTTAATAATTGAACCACCAGACCATATAATCCCCCACTCTGCCAGCACTACACCTCGCCCCCCTTATTACATAGTCAGGCTCTAGCGACCCATCTGCTGCCCTGCAGATACCCAGACTACACCTCTGGTAGGATCTCACTGTTGCCTCACAGCAAAAAGGTCGTGGGTTCAAACCCCAGTTGCCCAGGCTTTTCTGTGTGGAGTTTGCATGTTCTCCCCGTGTCTGTGTGGGATCTGTCCTGGTGCTCCGGCTTCCTCCCACCATCCAAAGACATGCGGACTAGGTTAATTGGTTACCCTAAATTGTCCTTAGGTGTTAGCGTGAGTGGTTGTTTGTGTATGTGTGGCCCTGCGATGGACTGGTGACCTGTCCAGGGTGTACCCCGCCTTGCGCCCGATGTCAGCTGGGATTGGCTCCAACCCCCCCGCGACCCTGGTTGATGATGGATAACTAGCAAGTGCAAGTGTAAATGTTTTACGTGTGTGTGTCAAATTGTTTGACTAATGTTTAAAGTATTTTATTCTTACCCAGACAGTGTTTGCATGTTTATGCAAAGCTAAGAAGCAAGAAATACAAACTAAACAAGTATCCGAACACAGGGTAATTGTACACTGGATTTGTTTAATGTTTTGTGGTCATAACCTTAGCTAGCTTGGCACTTCCCGTTTTGTTTGGATTCAGCAAACAAGATAAAGTTCACATGTTAATTAGTGAACTTTATAGGTGCTGCTAGGTGGATTTTGTTACCTCTGGATAGAGCCAGGCTAGCTCCCACCCTGTTTCTATGCTAAGCTAACCTAACTAGCTGCTGACTGACTTAATTTTCAAATATGAGAGTGGTTTCAATCCTTCTCCCTTTCAATGTTTCTAATTCACTGCAGACATAAGTATTTTTCCTTGTAGAAATCCTAATAATTTTCTTTTAAAATAAATATTCTTGAACTGTTTGAGTAGGCTACTTGAATAATTCACTAGATAAGCACTTTTAGTTGACATACGTTTCATTTCACAGTATTTGAGAAATCCACCATACTGTGAGACCCTTTCAGCTTTTATCATGATAATTTTCAAAGAGTGAAGTGCACTCAGACAACCTACTATGCTGAGTACACCTACTATATGAGTATTTCAAAATAGAATGAAATAGGTCAACAAACTCATAATGCAGAGTAATATTTAAAATAATGTATTTAAAATCTAGCCTAAAGTTAAATGATATACTGCATATGTACTAACGTAAACATCACAGGATTACATGTATACAAACCTAGAAATGTAACGTGAGCACTATTCCTTTTACGTATGCGGAGAAGCATGCAGAAAGATTATTTCATCATATTTACATATCTTCACTCTTCAGTACAACATTGCAAGTTCTTTATAGCATGAGAATGTGTGACATGTTAAAAAATGTCTAGTGTAAAAACAGATTTCTTCTTTTCCAGAATCTGGTAAAATGGTTTTGCTTTGGGGAGTGGAGCACTGAATGGGCTCTCAGACGCTGAATTAAAGCTCCAGGTACATAACAGAGGCTTCCTTTCATGTTTTAACAGTGGGACCTACTTTTTAAATCCATTCACACATTCTGTGTAGATTGGGCCCCTTAAACCATTAATCTATTCAGTGTTTTCAGGGTTATAATAATGGCTAACTTTAGCGTGTAGAGCTCTCAGGCTCCAAGCGTTTTATTCCCCCCACCTCTCTCCATTCATGTGAATGTGTATGATTCTTTTACTTTTGTAAGAAAGCTGAGGATTCACACATGGGTAACCCCATAATGCTTACTAACATCAGATGAAACAACGCCTATTTAAACAAAACCACCTCCTCCTTATGCTTTGGTTCCCTGTCACCACCACAGGAATACTCTTTCTCATCCCATAACTCGCCTACCTTTCAACTGCACTGGAACATTTACTTGTTCAGTGTTTCATTATAGTTTTATATTGAAGTGCCCATTATCCAGTGAGAGGAAGGTAATGAAATCCCATTTTTGAATTAATATACAACCAGAGAGCATCTCATCTCAACCCAGTTGGCTGAAACACTCATAATGATTAGTAATTACATATTCATCATAGCATATTTTTCATCAGCGTGCATTAAATATGTGCTATTTAGACATTACTGAGAGCTGTTCACATGTTCTTACAGCTAAATTATTACATGCTTAATCAAATCAACTGCACAGAAAGTGTTGAGAGATGAATTGGGTTCAGTTTCAGTTGTGTAACAATGAAATCCATATGTTCTTTGCAATTAAAGATGTGCAAGAAAAAGGTAATTTTATAGCTATAGATGTGATGTTTTAAAATTAACTTTAAAACGCTTGTTTCTGGCACTCAAAGGTTTCCACCCAGTGTGACTCCCAAAGTGTAATTTACAGTGTCTGGAATTAGATTTTTATTAATGAAACATTTCTCTGTACTTGATGGCTTTCTGCTGCTAATTCCACATCCTGCAATTCAAAGAATCCTCAGCAAATTCTTCTACACAAGGCACATACTGGCCCATGTGCTAACATTCCTCTAGTATGAAAGAACACTTCTCTCTACTCAACCATCAACTCCTCAGATGCGGCAGACAATGACCTTTTTCACTAGACTAGTCCATAAATCATTTATTTTCAACATGAACCAAGTGTTTTTTTGGCCTATAAATTCCTACATGCGTTTAAAGAACATACAGACATATTGTAGAATAGTAGGGTTTTGGCTACAACAGGAGCTGCATATGCCTGACAATCAGAAAGTAGCTTATCAATTAATGTGCATCTGAGGTCAGCACGGATGTGGAAAGTGCTAACAACATGTAGGAAGTATATAATTACAGTATATTGCACATCTTTGTGATCTGTGCACACCATTTGTACCATTTTGTACCCAAAGTTTATTATGAACTTCCAAATCTGCATTTCCTCATTTTAAAATCTATTGTTGCAGTAATTGTTTGGGGGTTAGGTTTAAATACAAAACATACACAACATATTTTAAGGTAATGTGATGAATGTGTAAGGAAACAGAAGCCTGTTTACACATCTAGGAGACATGGAGCAACATTAGCATTAATTTGGATCGTGTTTCTGGCCACCTAGCCAAAAGGCCAATATTTACTTTCATCATAGCTCTGGTTTGATCTGCACCAGCTCTTGCTTTGGGCGGGTAGCGTACAATCCGTTTTTTAAGCTTTTGCTGTAGGCAGTTTTTGGCTGCATCTGGAAATAATGCTGATGAGAGCTGTGACAGTGAACCAAAATAAATGAGCTGAAAGATGCTAATACGCTGTCTGTAACAATTCTAATAATAACAATATGAGCGACACCTTTCACAATATAAAAATATATAAAAATATTTATCATAACAACTTTAACTTGGGCTAATATTGAATATAGTCATTGTCTGATATGTTGTGTATAATATATGTAGTTTGCATTGATTCTCATTAGATAGCCACATTTTTGCACTCGTATTCACTATGGGAAATTTAAACATTTTGAAGGTTAGTTATGAGGTCAGAATGTGTGGACAACATAGAATCAACCACAAGACAATACAGTGAGTCAAATTTGGGCACAGGATACATTTGTTGTAACTGTATCTTCTACCTTTGCAGCATAAAGCTGGTGGGGTATTTCTGCAGATGCGAGCAGGTTTGTGTGTGGCTACCTTTGCCCCTGTCACATTATTTTTTATGCTGTGAAAGGTTTAACTACTGGACTGTAGTATGTGTGATTTGTTACCCTTAAGATGTTCTGTGACAGTAGTTAACTCAAATACTCCACGTGAACCTCTGCACCCCCAGTAAATGTGCTATAATGATTCCACAGGTTGACACACTGACGTTATGTGTTATTGTGTAGAACATTGCGTAATGTTGTCAAGCTTAAAGGGGGGAAAAAAGTTTTAATTACACGAGATTGGTATCGATCTTATCCTGCTCTTGGGAAGGACGAGAATTAACATAATTCCCAAAAACTATTCTTTTATTCCATCTTTATGAAATGAAAAGTTAAAATATTCACTATTAACATGACAAATTCACCAAAAAAGCTTCTGTAAAACTTCAGGGGGTTTGTGTGCTGCACACTGCTCCAACTATCCAGGAACTTCTGCCTTGAATTAACAAGATGTCTTGGCTCAAAGCACTGCAAGGTGATTAATGAATAATGTTGGCAAGCTGTAGTGGAGACTTCTGGGAAATCAGTGACACAGATAGAAACCCTTAACTATCATCTAAAGTGAATTGTTAGGACAGGTTTTTCTCTCTTATTCTGTCTTTCTTTCTTCTTTTCTACAGCCTTCTGTTCAGAGGAGTTGCTCTTTAGTCCATCATTAGAGCAGCTTCATGTTGCTGAATGTCCTTTTAGTATGTACTTTTCAAACAAAGACACCTTTAAAGCTTCAACTTCCTATTCCAGGTCTATTAAACTTCTCTTTTTGTTCATACACATTGTATATACACACACTTCCTCTCTTTCTCTTTTACTCTCTCTGTTTTTGCCTCTGCAACTGATCTTCCCCTCCCTTGTTCACGCTTGCCAGTCTGGATCGCCTGTTAGTCCATGTCTCCCCGCTTCCTTACTACATGCTATGGGAGCAAAGAGGTGGTGACATAAACAAAAGAGGGAAAAATGGGCCACATGATTTGGAGGTACATCACAGAAAGTAACGCTGCGCTGGAGGCCCCCATTTGATGTGCGCGCACAGAGAACAGTGACCTAGTTCTGCAGTGACATGTTTATGGCTGATGAGCACAGGCCAGTGATTTCGCTTGCAGAGATTGTACCCTTGCTCCAGGGCCCTCTCATTTGGAGCACTTGGGCTTGAAACCATTCCAACAGACGAGACGTGATTCTTGATGGGTGGAACCTGAATACTCCTCCTTGATGCCAGCCCCCGTGTCTTCTCTTACTTTCTCTGTCTTTATGTCTCTATCTTTATCTCTCTTACATTTTTAGCCATGCTAGCGGCATGACTCTAGGGATGGTAATGCTGGTCTATCTGTCCTGTCGCCCCACCACTTTAGTCGAGACTGAAATATCTGAACAACTACTAGCAGGATTTCATGGTCTCCAGAGGATAAATGCTACTGCCTGAACACTTGTCCAAGATATTCATGGTGCTGATAAGATGAATCCTATTGACTTTGGTGGGGATCATTCGTATGTTTCCAGGGCCCAATGAGCATGTGTGTCACTGGTTATTTATTGACATTGTAAGAAATTGGGCTGTTCAGCCACTTTTGTGGTACTCAAAATGCCTCAATAACCAACGGATGGATTACCATGATATTAGGTGCATTTACGTTCCCCTCAGGAGGATGAATGGTAATCACTTTGGTGATCCCTTAACTATTTATCTAGAGCCATCATATTTCAATTTGTCCAGCACTTTGGTTTAAACCAATGCCATGCTATTCTCTGCTGTACTTTGAGTTTAGTGCTACGGTAATTAGCTAACTTTAGCATGCTAACATGCTTACCTAAAGTGGTGAGTATGGTACCTGATTTGCATTGGCATGTTAGTATTGCATTGTGAGCATCTTAGGATGCTGTTTTTAGCATTGTGCAAGTGTAGGTTATATGGGCTGTGTGACAATTACTGTGGGCTGTATGGGTTGGGCCATCAAATGCAGACATTGTGAGAAGGCGTGAATGTGTATATTTATATAGGTAGGTCATACATATATATGAGAGCGTGCATTGTTACATGAGACTTTTTTTAATGTTATTATTGTGTTGTTTTGTGAAGCTGTAAAACGGACAGAGAGTCCAAAACAAGTGTCTCTTCGGGGACAATAAAGTATATCTTATCTTATTTACTTATTGAGCTCTGCTGTATCGCCTCACAGTGTCACTAGCATGGCTGCAAACTCTATAACTTAATTATGTTGAAGCAATCCCAGTTTCCAAAATATTATTCACTTTGTGAGGCAAATGTTTGGTTTTACAAACTGTTATTAATGGAACTCACGTTTTAAGATTTTTAACTGAAACTTAGGCTCGCTCCTTCTTGTTCATCAATATATGCAGTTACTTTATGGTAGTTTTCTTAAGTGCTTGTGCAGGGAATGCCTCTCCTGGCTTGAATTATTTATTTTCCCCCACAACACGCTACAAATGCATGGGCCTGCTTTTTTAAGTCAACACGGAGTACTTGACCAGTAAACCCAACAACCTTTCAGTTGCTCATTTTCTATTTCTTGTCAAAATATATATCCTCTTTTTGTATTACACTACAGGAAATAGTGACATCAATTGTCCTATTCCCCATTACTTTAAAATTATACTTAATGCTCATTTCACAAGTTCACGAGTTCAAAAGCAATAATGAGTCCTTATTCCTACGGGTGCTATATCATGGTGTCCAGGGCCCTGTGAGAGTTGCCACAGGGCCCACATGACAGCCCTAGTGTGTTCATTTTTCAGATTAAAGCCTCTGATGAAGAGGCCTGTTCTATAATTACAGGCAACTCCACAGCCAGTCTTTGTGAGATTCATGTTACCAGGGCAACAGGCAAATTAAATATGTCTCCGAGGGGTGTAAATATACCCTTGCTCTATATGTGTAATCTTTTTTGATGTGTTTGCCACGACGCTCCCCCTGTGAAGGAGGAAATAAGTCAAAGAGATTGGATGGGCAAAGGGCAGAGGGGAGCAAGCCCACTGTGTTACCCTGTCATGACATTAGTCAGAGAACGGGAGAGACATTTTGTCCCAATATGAGCGTTTCTTTTTGACATTAATAATACAGTTACAAAACCACAATGAATGATAATTTCATATGGTTGACTTGGCTCAAGATTAATTTCCATTGCTTTTCCTTCTGTTCAGTAGGGATTTATTTGTCCAGCAACAGAAGGGTTATAATCTCTTCACTGTCATAAAGAAAATGGCCAGTGGTCGAGACTATTTGGTATTAACTGTTTAGTTAGTTGTTTGTTTTTTTAGTCACGCCAGGGGTGTGGCTTTGGGATGGATATGTCCTTGGAGTAAGAGTCCTGGTCAGGGCCGCTGTAAATCACCTCTGTTCTGTATTCCTGTTGTCAAACTGGCTTCCGTCCGCCTCGGAGACTGTGTTCGGTCCTGGTCCGGCCATGATCACTTGGAGGCTGCTGTTGTTGTGCGGTTTTGGTGCCCATTCCAGAGTCAGTCAGCTAATAGGACCACTAAGTTAGCTGCACGGCTAACTGAGGCTAACCAGCTAAAAGCAATTAGCAGTCGTTATGACCTGATAGGCCTATGTGATATGCTGCCTCTTGCCTCTGTTTTTGGAGTATGAACTTGACTAGTGGGGAGTAAACTCAATTCTTACACACTGTACCTTTAAAGGAGACCTATTGTGCTTTTCCACATTTTATGACTTATCTACAATGTTATAATGTTGGATGTTCATGTTAAACATGGTCAAAGTTACAAAAAAATGGGGTTAAAGTATTTATAAGAAATCACTGTGAGCAAAAACCTCAGATTTCCTCCTGAAGCTCTGTTTTGAACTGCTTTTTCTACCAAGGACTCCGTTCTACGTAATACCGACCCAGACAGAGCCGGTGCTCCCACACTTAGGGCACGGCAAAGCTCAGTCTGCCTGTTCTGCCCAGCAACACTAATAGCCTGGAAACATGCTTCAGATCTTGGCCAATTGGCTTTAAAGAGACAGGAGCATCTACAGCTTGTTCAGACAGAGGCTGAAATGAAGGCCTACATGAAGAATCAGTAGAACACTTTCAATCATGCAAAGCTGCCATACAGGAGTCACAGAACTACAATATAGGACTGGAAAAGCAGTATAATAGGTCTCCTTTAAATACAACTCCCAAAGGGTTTTGCCTCATATATTGGATAGCCTCCCGGTAGATAACTTTTCATCTAGTCAAAATGATAATTTATGACCAAATACCTGCAAAGCTAATGATATTCACATCAGCCTCCACTGCACTAAGAGTTTAGTGCTAATTGGCAAATGTTAGGATGTTTGCCATTGCCTGCTAAATAGCATATTAGCCTTGTCATTGTAAGCGTGTTAGCGTGCTGACATTACTATTTGTCTAAAAGCGCCACTGTGCCACTGTACAGTAACACAGAGTCACAAGCGTGGTTGTAGACTGATCGTGTTTACTCATCTCCTCTATAAATATCTTTTTACACTATTCATATTATTTCCTGCAATTGCGTGTGAGCCTTGGGACAAACGTTAAAAGCATGACACTGCTGGAAACATATAGGATGAATTTGACCCGTTAAGCAGAGCTTAAGCAGATTATTTTCAGCAAAAGCACCTGGTTAAAATGTAGATGTATGTACTGCATGTAATATTTCATAGGTAAGAACATCAGTCCTACTGAGCGCTCAGCACATTACATGCAGTTCTGTTCTCTCTACACCAATACCAAGGATCTGTCCAGCTATTTCTCACCAGCATTTCAAATTCGTCATCAGCACACAGCGAAGATTTCAAAGTGTCCATTTGAATTACGTAAGGGTCCTATATGATCTGGTTGCAAATTGAATTTCCTGGTAGATACTCATCTATCCCCGTCACTGACACTGCAGGTCCACTGTTACATTCTAAGACACATTGTTGGAAAGACTCAGGAATCCAGTCTTATCCATTGTCATAGATGTTTTTTTTGTTTAAAAAGGACTTGACTTAGTTTTAGTTTATTTCAAAGATGACGTAAAAGCAATATTTAATTAGCCAGGAGAATGTAAGAGATTTAAACAACAGAAATCAACAACAATAAATCTTTGAAGTGAAGCCAAAGTGAAGAAAATTCAAAGACAAATTCAGTTCCTTTACAACGCATACTAAATATTAATTATACAGTTACAGTTAGAGTTTAGTCAGAAATGTTCTTGTGACACAATCAAATTAAAGCATACGTTTGCATCTAGAGTTTCAGGAAATTAAAAAGAAGTTATATGCTGTGGGTAGACATGATGTTAGATTCCTGCATGTGGAAACAAGTGTTAGTGAATTGAATATCAATTCAATAAAGGAATATAGCCTATTTCACTACACAATCTGATATGTTATGACAAAGCAAAGGGGGCTCTGTCAATATTCATCTGTCCCAACTCTGACAGCAGATGGCATGAGAATCAAAACGCGTCAAGAAGATGGCAGAAGGAAGATCAACTAACAAGAGAAGCTTTGAAAGCAGCTCTGAAAGAGAGGGTTGGGCTCTAGAGACCAGTTAAAACAACAGTCTGAGCAATGACCTGTTACTTTCATCTGGACTACACATTCAGTTCCCACCACATGCTTAGGTATCCGTGTGCAGGACATGACGGAGAGGGCACTGCATTGTGTATAAGGCTGACCATCTGGCATCATAAAAAAAAGCTGGGAATAGAGAGGCCCCACAGATTATCCATCGCACGAGGCAAATACAAGCAATATTGAATGGATGTTGTTAAGATTGAGTTGTGGGTTTGGTTCAAGTGCAATTGAGAATAAATGTTTGAATTATTAGCTTTTTATTTCCAGATTATACCATTTCAAGGACTTGTTAATTTTAACATGTGCATATTTGTATTGTATTTGTATTTTCATTTAGCTGACGCTTTTACCAAAGCAACTTACAATTGCTATACATCTCAGAGGTCGCACGCCTCTGGAGCAATGGTGGATGTCTCTATTCTCTCACTATTTGCATCCTCACAATCCCACAAACCTTAGGAATAGTTCAACAATATGGGAAAGACATCGCTTTCTTACTGAGAGATGAGAAGATTGATGGCACTCTATTATCTGTCATTAAGAAGCCTGTCAGTTAGCTTAGCTTAGCATAAAGACTGGAAATGGAAGGAAACAGCTACCCTGGCTCTGTCCAAAGATTACAAAATCCACCTACCAGCTACTCTAAAGCTCACTAAGTAACTTGTTATATCACCTTTTATTTTATCCTTACAAAAAACAAAGAGTAAAAATGACAAGTTGTGGTTGTACAAGGGGTTATGTTCCAGACTTTTTCTTGGCTGGCAGTGGTGACATCCTGGAGTCTTATCGAGTGGTTCTCAGGTCACCAATTGTGGACACCCAAACCCGCATACCTACCTATTAAGCCTGTTAACTAGTGCTGAAACATTTGCCAACTATTTAATAATCAATTAATGATTCAAGTTGTTTAACAAGAAAATATGCCATCATTCTCTAGTTCCACCTTCTAAAATGTGAGAAGATGTTGCTTTTCATTGTTGTATATTATTGTAAATTGAATATCTTTGAGTTTCTGACGTTTCGTTAGACAAAACACTGAGAAGCCATCATCCTGGTATCTGAGTATGCTGAGTATAAGAAAAACCGATTAATCGATCACAAAAGCAATTGTTAGTTGCATCCCTAAATGCGATTGTCATCAATAATCATATTAACTCATACTTACCTAACCTTTAAAACCCAGCTTAAAACACACCTCTTCACTGAGGCCTATGGGCTTTAATCCCCCCCCCCTTTTTTTGTTTGTTTGTTAAGTGTCCTTGGGTTTGTGAAAGGCGCTATATAAATCAAAGTTATTATTATTATTATTATAGTTCCAATGAGGCTGAAACATGATCCTCAGAAGTTTAAAGTTCGGAAGGCCCCAAAATTACTGACATTAACATATTTGCAGAAACATTGTGCTATCTGGACCAAGTTGCAAGTAATGCCATTCATTAAACAGTATCTCAACTACAATGAACTACATATCTAATACTACATAGTTCACTTAGTGTGTTGTCTGGCATCACCATGCAGGCCAGGACAGGTTTTCATGACTGGAGGCTCAGACTGAGTGTGCAAACAGAATAGAGCCATTAAATTGGATTGAGCATTGTTTGACATATACTAATTCAGTCCTCTGCCAGGACTTGACTGACATTTATGAACATCCCTCTGAGGTATTTTATCACTCTAGGAAGTGATGTAAAAAATTCTGCAGCTCTCCCCAGAAAGAGTTTAGGCCTCTACAGGACTGCTGCAGGGCAAGACATGTGAGACTCCTTTGTATGTCTTAATTCCTACCGAATCATGAGAAAGAAATCCATTATTTTGTCCAGCTAAGCTGTCACAGACCTGTTGAATTGGACTACATCACACTAACAATGTGGTCAGGGTTTTTTGAAGTAAAACAGAAGATTTGTTCAGGCTCCAGGAAACGGCTTTGATACAACTGAACCACTGTACTGAACTAAATATGAAATATACTTTCCCAAGTCAGCCATTCTTTTGGACATTGACATCATATCTATGATTAATCCATGGCCTTTATATGGCTGAAGTTAATAACTTCTATGAAATTCCAAAGGTTGTGATTTCCTGGACCCCTTACTGAGGCTGTCTCAGTGTTTACAAACACATTTGGTTTTTGTGCTTGAAAAGACCGAAGGCAATGGTAATGCCTTTGATTTGGTCCTCCCTAGAGACAGTACCATATCTGATTTAGCGTGCTGAGGATATGTTAGAGGGTTCCAGTCCCTGTTTAGAGACAGACATCCTGTCTGTTCAGCCCTCTGCCTGCCAAACTCATTAAGAAACTCCTTTCTAATATTAGGACCTCATCAACTCAAAATGATGATTACTTCTTTCTCCTCTGGAACTGAGCCCTCTGTTATTTGATCTTAGCACAACATTCAGTACCATATATTGTATGCTTTTGAACTGCACAGCTTTTAAAAGTGCATGTTGATGTCTGCTTCTGTCTTCATTATGTCTGTAGAAATGGGGGCAATGGTGGCCTGAAGATTAGAGAAGCGGGAAGCCCAGAAGGACCCTTGGACCAGCAGGATAAATCTTACCGTACACACAGTCACTTGAATGCTGAATGAAACTCTCCAAACACTTTGGCGTTCTGATGTGGTCAGACGACACATTGTACTTTTTTTTTTAGCATAACCTGGCCATTGGAGTGTGCATACAATATCTGTAATCAAACATGGGATACTTTTGCACTTCTCGGAATCTAAACAGATCAAAGTTCTCATTCCCCACAGCTCTACAGAGTGTTTCAGCTTCATTCAGCTTATTGTTTTGTGTTTTACAGCCAGCAACTTTAATGTTTTGGTGCACTCTCACCGCTCTCATCAGCAGTGTCATTTCCAGTAGGCAGTAGGCAGCTGTTTTAAGGAAAATGGTGCTATAAACTCACTGCACACTACCTGCCGAGCACTAAACAGCAGACAAAGTTAGCGACTGGCGCATTACTTTCAAGATTGCCCAGCTGCATCCATCAAAAATCTTAGTATTTAATCACACATTTGACCATCAAACTCGCATACATCTTTTGGGGTTTTGTGGGTAGTTGAGGAGACGTGTTTTTCTATTTCTGGTAAGTCTTTGTAGAGTCGTTTGTGATAAAGGGTTACATAAAGGAATAAGTGTGACCATTGATGGAGCTGAACTGCAAACTCAGTAGCATAAAATCTAGACAGACACCCTTTGTTTTTGCACACCATTTACAGCTTACTGCTGGATAATTGGAATGCAGATCAACATAATCAGTTAATTGTTGTTAACTGATTCATCTATTTAAAAGGGTTGCCTATTTTTTCGTGACCGTCTTGCATTTTTCACAGCCTTGTGTTTTTCTTTACATGAATTGTCTGTACGCCACAGAAAATGTTATTAGCAATTAAATCAGCGCAACACTGAGTGATGCCTCCATGTAAAATCTGATTACCATTGTTCTGAATGACTTTGGTTTAAACCCAAATCAATTTTTATTGTGCTGTTTCTCAGACAACACAAGAAGGCAAAGTGTTTGTGTCCATGCTTTGCCAAATATCAACAGATTGAAAACATGACAAAAAGAACGAGCACTGGAATGTAAGTTTGTTTTTTACCACAAGTGATTACATGGTCCTTGATTGAACCTTAAAATAGGTAATGTGTGTGGGAAGCTTTTCAGCACAACACTTCCCGGGAACACTGGACTGTATTCTTGTCAACAAGTAGCAGCATGAGTAATCAATTAAAGTGAAGTGCTTCCTGCAATCTGAGGGAGAGTCTAAAATAGACTTTGTCAATACAGATGTTAGCTTTACTATTCATTCAAGGCTTTTAATGCAAGCTTTTAAAATAAATGCTTCAGGTTGAGATGGTAAAACATATCTTACCATCTAAACATATCTTTCCGCCATACATTAGTTTTCTCTTTCTAAAAGACCACTGGCTCAGTCGTCAACTCACCATCTAGGCCTACTGGTAGTGAAAGTCCTCTTAAGGAATACTAAAAATAACCTTGCTTTTATAGGGGGTGGATGCAAAAACAGGAACTCTAAGGGCCTGATTTACTAAAGTTTTGCGTGAGTAAATACTGTGCCTGTACCTGCAAATTAGCACGTAAGCTGATCTACTAATGGTGTGCACACAGAATGACGTCTTTCAAAAGCGCAAGGTAGCGCCTGTTATTCATTTAGTACTTTTGCCTTAATGAATATGCAATTTGGGGCGTAACATGCAAATACATTTATTTACTACACGCAATGTGATCTGCCAAGCCTAAACACAATTTCACGTGAGTGCAACAGCATCTGGAACACCAACTGTTCACAGCGCGCCGGTCGTAATAGCAACACAGCCCAGTATCAGAGAGGGAATGGGGCGTTGTCTATGAAGATTCTCAGTCATCCAGGTCATAGTTATCCAACAAAGGTTAAAATCAAGGGCAACTGGACTTGGTTGAAGATACTGGAAGACGTTTCGTCCCTCATCCAAAGGACTTCTTCAGTTCTGACTGACTAGCAGGGAAACTCAGCTATTTAACCTCAGTGGGGTCGTTATCCCGGGTCATCGATACCGCTGGTTCGTTAGTGTTCCTTGTTGCTGTGACGACAGTCATTACAGTCGTTAAGACTACCTGTGGCCAAGACTGAACGACCATCGTTGGTATCTTCACCTGAGGCCAATAGGTTACGTTTGTTGAGTTTCCTGGGAAGTGATGAAAGGACAGCATTGTAAGTGGGGGATAAGTGGTGGCGTAGACCCCCTCCCCTGTTCAATGACGGCTTCTCAACCCTGGTGTAGATGGCTTCCTTGACACCTCTTTCAAACCATCCATCTTCTCTGTCTAAAATGTGCACCTGGTGGTCCTCAAACGAGTGTCCTCTGTCCTTCAGATGTAAGTAGACTGCAGAGTCTTGACCTGAGGAGTTGGCCCTTCTGTGTTGAGCCATGCGTTTGTGTATTCCTCACTGCATTGGACCGCATACACTAGATTGCTTTTCTTGTGTTTGGGTGTGCGGTCTTTGGGGTGTACCAGCATCTGTCTTAGTGTGTTCTTGGGTTTAAAAAAAAATGGGGCGTTGTGGCGTTGTGGGCCAGGGACAGGAGATCGCGGAGCGACCGGGCAGGTGATTGTTCCCTCTGGCTAGATGAAGCACAATCTGCTGGCATTTTCTCACGTCTGGGTTATTCCAGCATACTGTACCTGTTTCTGCTGGGGTTTGCCAAAGTAGTTTTTCAGGTGTGCTGTCCCAAGTACTTAGTGCAATCTCAAGCAGGATAGGCAGGTACATACAATTTCCACATACTAGGGACACAATGAACGAAACAAACCAAGGTTTTTCCGCAGTAGCTGCTTTGCCTCCCGACTCTCCGTGGCGGAAACCATTAAAAAACACGCAAAACCCTCATTTAAATAGTCCCACCTCCATTGTGTTTGCTCCTGTTGTCATCTATGCAACAATTCTTAGTAAATCGCCCATAACAGGTACTAAAATTGCACTTGCAATATTTTAGTAGCCTAATCTTTATTCGGGATGCTAGTAAATCACGTCCTAACAGTATCATGCAATCTGCACTAAATATTGCATTAATGAATCTCAGTCAAACTTGTGTTAAAGTAGTTTCCAATGGCAGGGTGTGTTGCACTAGATTGCCCCTGTCTCATTTTGCCCTGCAAAGTCCAGCATCGCCTTTTCAGGTTGTGCCCAGCTGAATTATTGCACTATTGAACTGAAGCGCCACACCCTTCCTGGGCAGACTACTCCAATATACGCATCAGAGGTGGCCTTCTTATCTTTTTGAATGACCCACGTGTCTCCTTGTGAAGTCATTTGTCTGGCTCTCACTTGTGAGCGGAGTGCCTTTGGTGATTGTACAAGCATGAGATGTGTATAAGTGATCCACTGGAAATGGCTATATTTTGTATATAGTATTTGAATCTGTTTATGTGACTGCACTGTTGCACACATTTGAAGCACATTTCTCTAATTTGCTTACTTTTTACATATCAGTTTAAAAACTGAACTGACTACAAACAAACATCTTTGCATCTTTGTCTGTCACACGGGGCCACTTGTAATGAGAGCGCGAACACGTCTCCACCAAGCTGATTATTGCACAAGCCTATAATCTGTGAACATCTGCAGCTCCACTAGTCTGTCGCCACTGGTCTCCACAGTGTGAGAAATCTGCCAATAGCAGATTTGTCTGCTCTCGCTTTAGAGAATTACCTCCATTTGGCCTAAACCACGGTCTTGCTCAATCTCGGTACACAGACACGGCCAAATAGAAAGCCATGTTGATCAGGTTTAATTCAGAATAATCTCTGACACAGGTAAGAATGTCCCATAATACTTGGCATACAAGTCAATGTCACTGTCAGCAGCATGTGAATGGCAAGCCCAGTGAATCATTGTCAAATATCCACGCAGGATGGAAGGATGCAATAGCCTATGAAAGTGCTGATGGCAGAATTATCCAGTGGCATACAATAACTAAATACATTTACAAGTAACATATTTAAGCACATGTGCACATTAAATGTACTACAGTACATTTATCTGATGGCTACACAAGTTACTCTGCAACTCAACAGTATATAAAGAAATTATAATAGCTGCATCTTGACATGCTACAAGAATAAAATGTATATGTATTAACAATCAAATCATATATTTTTGCAGTTAATACATTTATTAACACTGGAATTTTACTTGTAATGGAGTATTTTCCGTTGTGATAGTTACTTTTATTTATCTAAAGGATCTGAATACTTCTTTCAAAACCACCTAAACATATTACAAAATCTAAGTGACAGAGACTACACGTAAACCTGACATCTCTAATAATAATAATAATAATAATAACTTTGATTTATATAGCGCCTTTCACAAACCCAAGGACGCTTAACAAACAAAAAGGGGGGGGCGGGGTAAGAGGTGAGAGGTGTGAGGCCAGGGGAGATTAAAGCCCATAGGCCTCAGTGAAGATTTATGTTTTAAGCTGGGTTTTAAAGGTTATTTAGAGGAGGCAGAGCGGATGGCAAGAGGAAGCTTGTTCCAGAGTAATGTAAACAATGTAAAGGTGCTGCGTTTCTGTATTTTCCTACAGGTTTTGGTTCAACAGTAGCTCATTGTTGGGTTGATTCTACATCCTGAGTTGACGAAACGATCAGCTGTAAGCGACGTGTTCCTGTACCTGTTAAGACTGAGCCATGCTGGCAGACCAAGTGAGGCAAATCCAGTCTATCCCAGTTATACAGTGGAGCACTTTATTCCACTTACTGAAGTAAGTATATTACCCACTAATCAGTGCCTGGCTGTACTTGTTAGTGCATGGCCTTCCCTCATATTCATGCCAAGGTAAGTGCTTCTGGCAAATTAGCTCTAATTTCCCCATCACAGTGAATTCTGGTATTCATATGCAAAGTAGTGTTTACTTATAAAAATGCTTCCTGGTTTCTGTCTTCAGTATTCAGCACACATTAGAGCACACATTACCATACCTGCTGCTGTGAAACAAACATGTATGAATCAGTTTAAGGTACCCTGTGGACTTGACATTTACTCTTTCTCACTGAAACAGTGTTTGCGTCCTTAAATCAGCAGTAAATGATTTTTTGGGGTCACTTTGGGGCAGCGGAAACAAATTGTGAACAAAACATTAACATATCATCATAAGGTAAACTTGTTGGCAAAGTTGCCATGCATGATGTTTTCATTTTATAAAATTTTATGTTGCGTCTTATGTCTGAAACCTTATTACCTTATGTTATTTGTGCTGCTGCCTGTCTTGACCAGGGCACTCTTGAAAGTGATTTTAAATTCAAAATTTGACTTTTACTCCTGGTTAAATAAAGGTTCAATGAAAGAAAATAGAAAACAACTGTGGAGCTACAGTCAGCAGGCAGACGGTTAGCTTAGCTTAGCAGAGAGACTAGAAAACAGCTACCCTGGTCACATGTTTTACCTCATTTGTTTAATTTGTACAAAAATTTAAATGTAAAAAAGACAAGTTGTGGTGATAAGTCATATGCAAGAAACAAAATATAAAGTGTTACTTAATGAGCTTTAGAGGTGCTGGTAAGAATACATTTTAACCTTGACATATCTACTTTCCTACTGTTTCCAGTCTTTATGCTAAATTTATGCTGATTATCTGCTGGCTATAGCTTCATATTTAGTGTAAACAGTGTAAACAGGAGAGTGGTATTGATTTTCTCATCTAACTCTTGTCAATGTTGAGGAAATGTCTTACAGGTGAGGTACGGCTCATGTGCAGACTAGGCACGGGGTCATTCCTGACTTTCCAACCGTAGCCTCTGTCTCACTCCTTGTCATTGTGACGACAATTGGCTGATAGGGAGACACTATAGTTCCAGCATCAGACTAGCAGATATCAGTGTTCCCTGGGAATCTTACAGGTTTACAGAACTCACTGTCCCCACAGATTAGAGGGCCAAAATTATGACACCATTAGATTTAAACCTGACCTAGGGAACAGATTTAGGCCAGTTAAAGATGACCTTGTAGGGAGAAACACATAGACAGTCTAGGATAACACAGAGATAAATATTGTGTACCAGGAGGTTTCATCAGATTGGTTTAGGTGTTACATTGTATCTGTACACTGTATGCTGTTATCAGCCTCCCTAGCTGGGCTCAATAAACAGTACTGTGTAAGTCATCACGAGTTTCCGAGAACTTCTTCACCACACCTGACACTTGGCTCGCTTTATTTCCATAACGGGCAATAAAGCCTACAAGCTTATATCCCAAAATGAACTGTTCCTTTAACTTTGTCCATAGTGTGAGAGCCTCAGTGATATTTATGTTTTTAATTCACGCTGCACCTATTGCTATTGTTTCCTCTACATGGCAGGCAGCTCTGACAGTGTGACCTTGTCACTTAATGGCCATGAGATGGCACAAAAGATGACAAACATCCTCTGCAGTGAGCAGAAATTTATGCTGTTGCAACACATTCAAACAAGGAGACTCACTCACCAAAACATTGCTCTACAGTGCCACAAGAGGTTAAAATACTCCATAGGGTACCTTTAACATGAAATACATTTTATTCTCTACGTTTCTTATTATTGTAGAAAATAAAACAACTGTCTGTTTGGACTATAAAAGTATCATTAGCCATAAACAAATACGGCAGCTACCATCCTTTTACACTTAGTTTAGCAAAAATCTTTTAAATGAGATATTCCTTGTCCAGCAGACCCTTCTACTAATTTATGGCATCAGTTGTGTTCTCATTTTTCTACTTGCAGTCATCCAGGGGAATTCAACAAAGTTTACAATAAAACTTGAGTTAATGTGGATCATATTACCATCCAGTAACCTCTAAGCAACCCCTGAAAATGTTCATGAATGCTTTTGGAAATCATTCCAATTCTCTAGTTATCTGGGACAACCTCAATCCTGCACTTATGTTAATCCATCCGTCGCAGTGCCATGCAGTTGGTGCCTGTGAAACAGGACTGAACCAAAGCAGATTTTGAGTGATCTACAAACCCGGATGGCATACACAGAGTCTGAGCCATGCAGGGTCTCTTACGCAAGTTCAGCCAGCTGTGGCTGTTTGAGCTGTGCGTGCAGGGAATGTGTTTACATAACTCTCATTTGGGCTTTTTTCACTTCACACAGCAGGTCCTACAGAAAGTTAAAAGCATGAGGTTAAGATTATTTTCGTTTAGGTACTTTTTTTTTAAGCTAGGGCAGGCAATTTATTTCAGAAGCATTTTTGTTGTATTTGTTGAACTTCTCGTTACATCCCTACGGCAATCATTAAATCAAATGCTCTGACACAAAAATTAACAATATGTGGTATCTGTGGCTGTCGCACCGCCAATCAAAGCTGGGCTACCTGCCTGCCTACTTGTGCGTACTCTCTCCATGCACTCATTGTACATGAAAATGTGTTAGTGTCTCTTTGGAGGGATGCCTTAAGAGAGGGGTTGACAACTATTTGAATAACTTTTACTTAAATAATTTGAATTAAAAATCTCTGTACAATACAGTCCTTCCATAACATTGTCGTTTAACACGGGAGAAAGCTGTTTGTTGCCCTTTTTACAACTGACAGTCAGCAATATTTTTCTTAAAACCATGACCATGATTGTTCCCTATCCTTAACCAAATGTTTATTATCATAACCATGAATATGAAGCTCATGTGACCCCTAAGTAATATTATTAAGTTTAAACCCATATAGCACAAATATAATTGATGATCAATCAAATAACTGTACCTACTGTAGGTTTAAGAAAGGGCCCATTTTCCAGCAGTGAAATTACTCTTTAATGTGTGAGCAGCATTTTACTGTTGTAACTGGTTGTTGTGGAGCTAATTACAATAGTTTTACACTGTAAGGCAGTTTAAACTATAACAATGCATCATATTTTACAAGTTGAGTTTTGTATGTAAAATCTTAAAATTGACCAGTAAGATGTCAGATAAATGTAGCGCAGTAAAAAGTAGTTGTGTTAATGCACTTTGTTACATTATGCAGCCAGTTCTGTCAATGTTGATGTAAAGTCTAAGCAACAGTAAAATGGCATGCTTAGGAGAATCATCATAGAGGTCAGATGGGAGGTTCTGGCATAAGTAGACAGCACAAGTCTACCAAGGCTTAACTGTTCCAGCGTGGTAGATAATTCCCAGTATGTCCTACTATTAGTCTCTAAGTGTTTCAGGTACTGCTTTCATTTGAGACAACCTTAATGCATCTCTCCCAGCATGTGCAAATGCCTCCATAATGGTGGCTCAAAGTCCAGTCCCGTTTTCCTGAGGTAGAGAATCAGCGCCTGATCTATGTTAAGCCCTAGAGCTTAAATCCCTCTCAGACGCTCATTAATGCGCTTGGTGTGAGACCACACTGGGGTTGTCACTCTCCTGAGCCCAGATCCCGGACCTGTGTCTGACAGAGGGATCTTCTCCTCCCCCATCCTCCTCCTCTTTATCCTCTTTCATTTCTTCTTTAACTGCTGCCTCTCAGCCTCTGCCAAATTTTGATCTTTCACACTCCTCAGCCCCACCACAGGATCCTCTAAATATGACAGCAAAAGGGCAAGAATCAAGAAGAGAAGGAGAACCATTCAGCTGTGTGGAGTGGCCTTATTTACTCACGCAGAAAAGCAGGTGCATGTTTCTCCCACATCAGATCCTCCATCACTCATTTTGTCCTGATTGTCCTCTTTCTAGCTTACAGTTTTGGATACACGGTGAGAAACGCTGATCCTTTAGTGCAAATATGTGAATACATTATCTTATTAGAAAATGCTACAGTTTGGTCAGAGTTATGCTTGGCCTGACTGGTCAGTTGAGCTAGGAATAAGACCGGGCAGCAGACTGTGAAATTTGTGTTTAGCTATACATAGCATCCATTAGCCATACCTGCTTATCCTTGAGGGTTGCAGGGGGGAGGATGCAGCCAATCCCAGCTGACATCGTCCGAGAGGCGCGGTTTCCAGTCAGTCTCAATCACAGGCACTTTATTGTGCAAGAGGCAAAGTTCATGTCTTACAATGAATGACTAACAGAAATAAGGCAGCAAGTGATGACTGACAGAGTCAAAGCACAACGGGAAGTGTTAACTATCATTTGAGAGCCATTTGTCGGCCAAGTATTTCTACGTTACTGATTACTTCTTAAGTTTGATCAAGAATTCCAGGGTAGGATATCAGTTATCTACATTTCTTTAACAATTAACACTTGATATGATGCAAAATGACAAGGTAATACAAAATGTAAACCACACTTTGTTTTGAAGTTTTTAGGCCTTGACTTAAGATTTCATTAAACTTTTCTTTTTGCAAAATGAACCAAAACACTGACAAAGACTATCTTGGGTAAAAAAAATCTAAAGTGAAGTGAACTAAACGAAGTAAGCTTGAGACACAAGTACATTCACAGATTATATAAACCTACAGACAATATGCAATCACTTTGAGAAAGGAAAATTTGATGACCCAGCATCATTCTGAATCTGAGCTCACAGTATACATGGCTTGTTAGTGCACCTACCATTTAGCAGCCTTACACAAAACCACAATATCATCCAGTCATACATCATCCTCTCATTTCACTGTAACTATACAGGCCTTGAAGGTTTTAATCAGCGTGCTCTTTCTGTTCTGCCACACAAGGAGTCTGCTCATTTGTACTCTCAAGAAGGTTTTCAAGTCCCACAATTTATTTCAAACTGAGCATTTCAACACAGCCGCATGAGATTATGTTGTATGTTATAATTGAGTGTTTATTTACTTTGCTGCTGCAACACGAGCATTTCCATGAACTCTAAAACAAACAAAAAAAAAGTCATATTGTTTTATTGGTATACCAGGCTTGTTCCCATTCTCCATTGTGTACTTTAGCATTCACTCACCCACACTCAACCAGCTGCTGCTTACCCACGCACACAAACACACACTTTCCCTTGTGTCTACATTGCATAATTCATATAACTTTATCAACACGGTACAATATGTTACAACAGTGAATGTCACATGATCGACTGGTTGGCTACAGGACATACAAGAGAGTGTGAACTGTTGCATAATACTCTAGGATGTTTTCATTACTGGTCCATTTCTACAGGAAAAGGATCAGCAGAAAATGTTTCATTAGATCTACAGGAATAAACTTCTGACAGTCTTAATGAGCAAAACCCATAAAGTGGAAATCGTGTCTGGACAATATTTGCACACAAATTGTCTTGCAGAGAAGAAAAAGTAACAATACAGAGCGTGAAAAAACAGAAACCACGAGGAATGTTACTTTTTCTAACACGGAAGAAGTAGCTTTAAATATTTCTGACATGAGAATGAACCTTCTGCTGAACAATAAGCTCGCTTCTCCCTGTGCGTGATGGGGCAGTGGCTGAGGACTAAAGCTCAGCCAGAAGCCATTTGTTGCAACATGAGATATGAGAGCTGGGCTGGAGTTTTGGCTTCTCCCCAAGTCACAGAATGTACTTGAACAAATTCCAGCAGCAAAAGTTAATACAGGCCAGAGTGGATTTATCTATCTGTGTCTCAGATTGCACGTGTCTACAGGAACAAGCAATCTTCCCTCTCTTCCCCACATTCTCTTCTTGTCGTCTTAAGTCCACAAATGATAAGGAAGATGTTTAAAGAGATCTTACCAGAGCTCCATACTGTCAACACGTTGCATGTTCATTTGTTTGAGATTAAAGTAGCTTTATTGTTATGCTAGCCGCGTCACTCTCTGCCAGTCAGGTTGGTCGAGAATGAAATACAATATCTCAACTACTATTGGTTGGATTGCAATGAAATTTTGTACAGACATTCATGGTACTCAGAGGATGAATCCCAATTACTTTGGCGATCCCCTTATTTTTCCTTCAGTGCTACCAGGCTGTCAAATTTGTTACTGATCCAGTAAAGTACCTCAGCATCTACAACATGAATTGGCCCACATTGTGAAATAGCACTTTTTTTGGTTAACTCTCCCTTCTTTCAGGTATTTACCCCATTGATGCGATATGTGCTATTAGCTCATACTAGTATGTATTGTCAGTTATAGACCTCATGCTGTATTTGATGCTTTGTTGATGCTTGTATGTTGTTTCATCTCAAATGTAAGTCACTTTGGATAAAAGCGTCTGCCAAATGAGTAAATGTAAATGATTTTCAGAGGATAAATCCTGATGACTATGGTAATCCCCTGCCTTTTCATCTGGTGCGACAAGCAGTTAAATGTTTTCACTTGTTCACAAAAATTTTAATTGTAATAATTTTGGTGATCGATTAACATTTCATCTAGCGTCGGTGCTGGGTTTTAATTTGTCCAATGGTCAAATACCTGCAAAAGTTACTACACCCGAAACAGCCTCAGCTGTATTTTATATTTAGTGCTAGTTAGCAAATGCTAGAATGCTAAAGCCACTAATATGGTGAACATAATAAACATTATAAGTGCTTAACATAAGCATGTTAGCATGATGTTAGCTCAAATCACTGCTGTGCTGCTAGCAGCTGTAGATCCTTAGTTTAGTTTCTCACAAGCTGTTTCTTTCTACAGTATACATGTGTGCGAGCATGTGTCTGTCCTCCCTTTTAACTCCACCCCATATCGAGAAGAGTACACACAATTGGCTACATCATTAGTATTGATCAGTCTATCTAAAATGGATCACAAACCAGCTAGCCTCCACTCACTGGAAGCAGCCAGATGGATAATGAAGATACTATTCTTAAGTGAAATTATAGAGTGAATGTTTACAGGGGGGTGTTCAAGAGGTGGAAAAGCTGAGTGGCGAAACCTCCACATGAAACCATGATCCACAGATGCACACTAATGGAAGGTGACAACAACGAGAATAGGGTTGGGGGATGGTTTGTATGGATAGGATTTTGTTCGTTGGAACACTTACCAAACTATGTTGACATGCATTTGAAAGTGATATGATCTGAACTGTCCTCTGAGACTGAGTTCCATTATCAGGATAAGTGTAATGTTTTACATACATCACTAAAGACAGTATGCCAGTCTATGGAGGTGAGATATTAAGAATGCTGGGGTCAACTGGTATTCTGATACACAGTACATAGATTAACATTTTGTACATTGCTGTTACAAAGATATGGGCCTACAGCTGCAACGAAACATGAGACAGAATTAGTTTTGAAGGGAGGAAATTGCTCCCTGCTGGAAAACAACTCAAAGATGAGGCAAACGGGTAATTCATGGTAATAAATTAGTTACCACAATGTTCTTTCTTTGGCAAGTTTTAGCTTCTCGCTGCTGCAACATCCCCAACCTCCTAACGGTTAACCCCATTCCCAAATCCTAAGGGGAGTTTTTCCCTCATTCATTCCTCTATTCAATATTTTTGCTTAGTTATCAGCCTGTGTGGGCTCTGAGCCATCTGTATCATTAACACTGTAATCACATATGAAAAGAAAGTTACTGAACATCAACAGCAATTATTTTCTGTGGGAAGATGAAGGACCTAATGAGCTCTGTGTATACCTCCGAGGCTCATCCGATCAGACCAAAGATATTGGAGATATTCTTGTTTCAACAGAAAGCAAGTGTATTATTGCATGAATTCTACCCATGGACAACATAAAGTCAAAATATTTTGAATTTTACTTTAAATTCTGTATAACTTTGGAGTTTAAACATGCATCTTTATCAGATTCATTCTATTACACCACAGTAGTCATCTGATCTCCACTGAATGGATGTTGCACAATAGAGGACCTATTTGAGCAGTAGCCGCCCCAGCACACAGATGGGAGGATACTGCCCCCTGTTGGTATTACACTGCACAACACTGTTAGGTACACACCTTTTTGTGGGTCTCTGAATATAAATTGCACTTGTGAAGACAAGTGGATGCAATCTTTTTGCATCTTAAATAAATTGAGTATATGCACATCTCTTTTGATATGTTATCTGCGGTTTGCAGATAATGCATCTATTGGCCCTCTGCACCTTCTAGAAATCTCGGACTGGTTCATATTTCAATGGAAGACCGCTAACATATCTTACATCTCAAGTCTGTGGTGATACCGAAGCTTGGGGACAATGGCAGTCTTTGGGTAACACTTTATTTTCCAGGTGTGGAATTTCCAACAAAGTTTCCTGAGAAGAACAGTGTATTTTGGTGCTTATCATGAGTAAAATAGGAATATGTGTGACAGAACCCAAGTAAATGATGTTTTGTAAATAACAAGCTTACTTGCTGTGCAATTACTAGAAGGCTCTATTCGTTACACCAGCAATTAATTGGAAGCGTAACAATTGTACACCATCTAATTAGTTTATTTAGTTAAGTTGAAATTTTCCATATAATTAGTACTAAATTATATCATATTCAGGAAACGTCTTAGGAAATTATGTTATTATTCAACAATTATGAACTTGTACAATAAAGTGACAAAACTTAGCACTGTCTATCTATGCAGGTCATTCCATGTATCAAAAGAGGAATAGATGAATTGATTATTTCATTTTATTTTTAGTATTACGCAACATTAGAAGTATATAAATATCTGTTTTAATGTACAACATCTATGACATCCATAGAGCTTTCCTTGGGCAAAATACAAAACTCAAAACACTTTTATTGCACATATTCTAAAAGACAAACCATCGTAAGCAAGTTCATCTAATACTAGTTTTGCACAGAGGAAGAGAAAAAAAAAGAAAACTGAAAAGACAAGCAGACAAAGAAGAACCTGACATGAAAAGACATTGATTACTGCACAAACAAATGTTCTTATTAAACATCCCGGTAGTAAGGGAGCAAAGTCTCACACTACTATAAACAACATTATTTGTGACACAGAACATAGATTTGGCAAATCAACAATATACAAAATATACATCCATGATGCTTTGTAAACAAACATTAAATGTGCTTTGAGGATTTAAATGTCAGTCACAGGAAAGAAAAAATGTGGGGAGAAAGAAACACAAGTTCAATTGTTCAAATATAATTCAGTGATTCATTTGAATCTGAAGTTGGGGCGAGAAGTCATTTTCAGTTCCAATTTTACAATTCTTCTCACCCTTTGAACTGAATATTGGCAAACATTAAGGTGCATTTGTTCTCTCAGAATACATTAGCAATACATTGACATTAATATCTAATGCAAGTAAACATCGGATTCTTTTAACATTAAAATCTCTGCAATCAATCTCACGTGTTACGGTTTCATTCAGTGATACAGTATAACTTTTAGATAAAGTATATTCTGTGCCATGTTAAATTGAGTCATTGTGACTCATCAACATAGAGTATATGCAGAAGACAAGATTATTGTTTTGACATGGCCATCACAACAGAGCAAATACTGCATTACATACTTAGTGTCCTAACCTACTTTCTGGTTGTCGTTTAGGATTTGCATTTTATCTACAGTAGAGTAACACGTGTTTGTGTGTGCGCGAGCAAATTGCAGAAGTGAAGGCGGATATATGACAGCCTGTAAGTATAGTACAAAGTATTTGCACATTAACATCAAATGTATGTTGTGGACACGAACTATGATATGCAAATAATAAGGATTCCTCATTTAAAATCTTTACCGAGGTGAAGCTTTAAGCCAGATGCTGCTCATTATGAGTCCTTTGACATGTGTACTTGTGAACGCTGTGAATGTGAACACTGTCGAGCCTTATCTTATTGACCTTATATCACTCTGCGCAGACATGAGCAGATCTGGAGATGATGGCCAAATCCATATTGGCATACATATGCAGACTTCCTGGTTCATCTCATTAATCAAAACACAAAATTTTATATTTTACACAGTCATCACTTTTCAAACTGTAGTCAGCCAGCAAATACATCATCGACAACATAGACATTCTTGGGAAACGCTGACAGCCCTCACAGTTTTGTTATATAATGCTACATTTTTAGAAATAGCCCAGTTACCCCCTTATGTCTTCCCCCACCCCTCTCGCTCTCTTGTCAAGTTGATTTCGGAACATGTGAAAACATTTGAAAAGTCACGAAGAAGAGGACGTCTTTGACGAAATACATCACAGTAGCTTACGTTGGACCAGTTATCAAGCAGAACGTGATACTCTTAACAAATGACACTGCAAAATCTATACATATAATACAAAAAACAATAATGTAAGCCCGTGTCTCCCTGTTTTACAGTATTATCATATGTACACCCTATTGCATAAAAATCAAAAATATATGTACAGATGTCAGAGGAATGTGAATAAACACCACACTTTGCTAAGAACTGCAAGTTTCATTTCCCATAATTCTAAGGCCCCTTAACTAATTTAGGATTTCTAGAATGATATACATTTTAATTTTTAAGTTTTAGGGGAAAAGCACAGGACATGCATTCCCACCACTACACAAAGCCAAAAATAAAAAGAATCTGATTATACTAAACAGAACAGTGATCCAACTGCTAAATTGCTGAGCAAAACTGTGTGGTCTACTGCATTAAAAGACTTGGACATCAGATCCTCCGAGTCTACAAGTAAGAGTGCAAGTCAAAATCATTTATGGCACTGACTCTACAGTACATCACAACCTTTGTAAGGCGTACTCCCTGCTGCCCCCTGACATACTGATTGCACAAAAGCATTCTGCGATAAACAGAAACAAAACATTCACTTGACGTAAAAAGTAAAGTACTAACTTCAGAAAATACCAGAAATAATCAGCAAATGATTGCCTACATTCAGACCTAGATACACTTATATATGTGTTGTATGTCATCCTAGTTAACACACACACACACACACACACACGCCCACACACCTACCTCTCTATCAGCAGGTTAACAGCTTGCCCGGTCCTCAAACAAACACAAAAAAAGGCATGATGATATTTGCACAAACCATTTCAAACATTTTATTACATCTGGATTCTCTGAAGCGATGACGTCGGCTGCTATTTTCCCTTCCTACTTCACTTTTTGTTAGAACTACGAGGTGACTCCTTCTGCTGCTGCTTGCACCTGCCAGTGTCTTTGTCTGAACTGTCTTTCAGTGCAGAGGGAGAAGCTCTGGAGGCGTCTCTTTTCGCGTTTTTCTGTGCAAACGTGACCTCTTGAACTGTTTCCTTTTTCTTCCTCTCAGCCTGCTCCTTCTTGCTAAAGGACACCTGTTTGTCAGGTGTGGGGATTCTGGTTTCTTGGCCCTTGTGGCTCTCTGGTTTATAAGTTTCAGACTTGGGGCCTTCCTTGGATGCTACAGTCTCCTGGGGTGCGCAGCTGGAGATCCGGCTTGAGACCGCTCCACCGCCCGGTGAATGTGTTTCTTTTTTCACTGGAGGTTTTGGCAGCACTGGTGGTGGATCAGGCTGGGAGGGAACATCTGAAGGCAGCTGATGTTGAGGTGCAGTAAGAGGTGAAGCAACGTGTTTTGGTTTTGAGTCATGCTGGTTTTTAGCGACTGGGACTTGGTTTTTGGATGGTGCGTCTTTATGCTTGGCATCAATGCTTTGTTTAATAACTGGTGTTGGAGCTACAGAGGTCTTAACAGTAGATGATGACGGGACAGTTTTAGGAGAGAGAGATTTTGGCTTTGAGTCTGCGTTTTCTTTTACTATATGAGCTGAGGTTGCTACAGAGCTTTTGGGCTGGGTTTCTCTTTGCTTCATCTCAGCAAGAGCGGGCAAATGTTTCACCAATACCTCATGTTTTACATCGACCCCAGCGGATGGCAACGAAGTTTCTTTCCATTTAGAGTCATGGGTTACTTGGATGTCTGATGGAGAGAGCACAGATTGTTTAGACAGATCTGTCTGTTTTGAATTTGGACTGCCCTTCACTACTGGGACAGGAGGAGCTGTACTGTGAGATTTCACTTCAAGTGTTTTTGTTTCCTTCTCTGTCTTCACAGCGGTGTGTGCTACAGGTTGTGGGTCAGGCCTAGACTTACTTTTGGGACTTGAAACATTTTCATTTGCTGAAGCTGAACATTTCTGTTTGGCTGAAGGGACCACAGTCTTTTCTTTCACACTGACAACAGGCTCTTCTTTTTTAGAGGTGCAATATTCTGAATCAGGTGATTTTTGTTGTGCTTTTTCAGCTTGATAGTTTTTGGATAGCTGCTCTGAATCTTTCCCACTGCCTTTATTCTTTGTCTTTGTTGACAAGGGATCCTCATTTTTCTGCAGCAATATGCTACAACTCTCTTTTGCACAGACAGACACAGTTTTATCCTTTTTACTTGTGCTCAGTGTGACTTCTGTCACATCATTTAATGAGGTGACTGTGTTTTCTGTAGAAACTTCACTCTTCTGCTCCACTTTTTTGTTTGCCTCCAGTTTAGACTTTGTGACACATGTGTTGATATCCTTCTTAGAACCCGAGCTGCCTGTATCACCAGCACCTTTCACAGCTAATCTGTCAGATTGTACACTGTCCTTAATAACAGATCTCTCTGAGCGGTCCTCCCCTTCAGATTTTAAACTGGAGGTTTTATTTTCATGAGCAGAGCCAGATGCTGATGTTGTGATAGAAACCTGCGCTTCTAGATTTGAAGAGCAGATGTTCAGCGGCTGCTGTTTTGAAAGAACATTCTCGGGAACGCGTACAGATGCAAAGTTGTTCTGTACAGTCACCTTAGAAACAGAGGTCATGTTAGAGTTCTGTGCAGTAGCTGCTTTTTTCTCGCAGCTCTGACGCAGACCTGCATCCACACCACAGTTTATACTCTGCTTCAGTGACACAGGTAATGGCTCACTGGCAGCCGTAGCCTGAGTCGCCACAGTTTTTATGTCTACCTCCTGCTTTGCTGAAGTCAAAGAGACTACTGTCTGGGAGCTGCCAGTATTTTGTGATGTAGTGTGTGGTGTAATTTCTTCCTGCTCCACTTCATCCTCCTGATCTTCATTGCTGACTTCCCGTATGGAGGGTGTTTTTCCACAGGAGGAGAAGTGGGAGCTGTGTCGAGGGGCTCTATGTTCATGAGCCAGTGGTGAACTGGACTTCATAACAGTTCTGCTCTCTTGTTTAACAACAAAGGTTGAGGCCTCCACTTTGCTGCTTTGAGCCTTTAATGACTCACTATGTCTGTCCTGTGTTTTCTCACCACTCGTACTGATTTTCAACTCTGTGGCTACATTATTTGACAGATCTTTGGAGGCAACTATGTTATTTAGAGAAGAAACAGCTTCAGGGCTTGGGGAACAAGTCAAGGGGCTCTTCAGTTTGTCTGCAGTTTTCAGCTGGGGGATGGTTATTTGTCTCTCGGTAGGGGTCTGGAGCCAAATTGGAGGGCTCATGGAAACAGTGTCGCTTGTGTTTTCTGCCATCTTGGATAAACAGGTTTCTGTTTTGGAGACTCTGGGCCCTGAGAGCAGACCAATATCCAGAGTCCCCTCCAGAGGTTTGAGAGAGGAGACATGGCGTCCTTCAAGTTTATATTCAGATGATGTCTTTCGAAGTGAAGACTCTGCAGAGGAGATGAGCTGGAGTTTTTCCACAGCGCTCTCTCCTCTGCCGCAGAAAAGCTTGGGGGCCAGACCTTCAGGGTTTGAGTGAACACCTCCCAGACCTGCCTTCATGTGGTCATGAGACATGGCTGTGTCCAGCTGGAGGCTCTTAGATCTGGCGGAGCCGAAGTGAATGTTCTCATGGATGCCGGAAGATAACCGACAAATGCAGTCGTCTCGTTCTTCAAACGACAGCCTTTTCCTGGTGAACTCGATGTTGGGAGCTTTGAAGTCCAATCTGTCAGTCTTCATATTATCTTTACCCTGTCTGGAGTGCTGCCAGTCTGGGTGAGTAGAGCAGAGAGTTGATCTGAGTCCTCCGTCACTGTCACCGCTGCTCCCAGATGTTTCAGTGATGCCCTCAGAGACACGTGTGTTGAGTTTCTTATAAAGCACATCTTTAAGGGTTGTGCTAGCAGCTTTGGCCTCCAGGGGGCCAGAGTCTGGGCTGCTTTTGTTTTGTCCCCTGGTCAGAAGACTTTCATCCCTGTCATCACCACACAAGGGTGATGAGTCAGAGTCACGCAGGGCATCTTGCTTCTGTAAAGACTCCCTCCTCTCTGACCATTCTTGTCTTTTCACAACCATCTTGGACTTTAGCTTTTCCTTGTCGAGCTCCTCGACAGACTCCTGCCGGCCCATCTTGCGGCTGACGGGCCTCTTTAAGCAGCCCTGCTCAACGGGTCGTACACGGGTAATTGCAGGTGGCTCGCAGGCCGTTTCATCTACACTCTGCAAGATGGTGTAATCCCGCTCCCCAAGCCTCAGTTCCTCATCCTGCACCTCCTCCTGGGTGACTTCCAGGCTGTGCTTTCTGGGACACAGATGCTTCTTATCTCCTGTGTAAGAGGGGGACAGCTTTTCCTCAGACTGGACACGTTTTAGGAGGGGTGAGCGTGGTGGCTCAGCACTTTTGGGCCGTGCAATGTGGCGCACAATTGTGGGTGGGGAATGGATCTTGACTGGGAAGGCTTGTGTTGTCTTGGAAATGGCAACAGAATGCCCACTAAGAAGGGGAGAGGGTGAGCGCTGGGGTGATGGTGGCTGGGGGGTGGGTGAAGGTGTGCGAGCCAAAGGAGAAAGGGGAATGCTACCAGCAGACTTGCGGCGGCCCTGACGAAGCCTTTGACCTGGCAGTTTGGGGCCGAGGCCGTGGAGAGTGCTTGGACGAATGTGGCCTGAGCCTGCAGGGGAATTTGGAGCGCTGGAGCTGGGAGAGCTACTCTGGGAGGAGTTGCCACCTGGAAGTTAAAAGGACAAAAAATGGACATCAGCAATTGAATGATGATATAGAGATATATATATAAAAATTCTGAATAACAATTTAAGCAATCTTCAAAATAAGTTAAAGTCGCCACCTGATTGGGTGAAATCTGGTGCGGGACGGAAAGCGGCAGTAGGGGAACGAGGGGAGAGACTGTGGGTAGGGGAGCCAGGGAGACTCTCACCAGATGACAGGGAGTGGTTCAGGGAGGAGAAACTGCGGCTTGTGTGCAGGAGAGGAGAGGGCTGCATGGCAAAGCGCCTGAAAAGGGAGCGCCGCCTGAAAACAAGCAAAGTGTGATGAAGAAAAAAGAAATCAGTCCAGACCAATTTGAAATTCCCTATTTTTAAAAGCCTTAATAAAACAAGACAACCACACAGCTATCGATAATGACTGCTAAAAAAAGGACCTAATAATATAAAATAACATTTACTTTGCAAGATGTACAAAAGCTGGAATAAAACAAAAGAAAACACATGCAACATGGAAGAAAAAAGCCTTTATATTTACACATCGTCAATGCAAGTTTCTGTGGAATATTTGTACCTTTCTGGTGTCTCCTTCTTGGGCTTTTTGGCACATCTGACCATCTTGCTCCTATAGCTGTTCCTCCTGGCTGGACCAGTTTTTATTGAAGTATTTTCAAAGGGGGTTGTGGAGATGGCTACTTTGCTACCACTCTGAAAAAGGAAGGACACTGTTGAGGACATATTTCTCCAAAATTACATTATTATTTATACACTACTGTTAAGAAACAAAACAAACAACAAAAAAAACTTAATCTGAGATTGCAGTCAGGGTTAGATCAGTGTATTACTATTATTGTATGTAGAAGATGCTTACAGAAGAAGATGAAATAAAATCATTAAACATTTGAATAGCTGCAGTTTAAAGAAACACATACATTCTCTTTTACCTTGAGCAGGAGCTCCACCACTTCAGTGTGGACAAGACCATGAACTGGTTCTCCGTTCACATGAGTAATGAGGTCTCCAGCTTTGAGTCCTGCTTTATGTGCAGGCCCACCATCTTCTACATTCTGATTAACAGACACGAGCGAAATTTATTATTATCATCATCATCATATATTTTTCTTTCCAGCTCTCTGGAAGTTTAAGGGTGATTTCATACCTGTACTTTGGTTCATTTGGTTTGACCTCAAACTTTCTTATTAGAAACAAAGAGCTGTATAAAATACTCATATGGACTAACAGGTGAATCACTGATTGATTGCCTCTCCTCTTGCATCAAACAAATGCATCTGACAAAAAAAGTAGTAAAAATAGTTACCGTGCGTTTCCCTGATTTCACTCACTTTTTATTTGGGAAGTGCTAAAATAATAAGTCTGACCCAGCTCCATTCTAAGTCCTTTACACTTTCGGATTGTTGAGGGGAAAATTCCCACCCTCACGTGGTGCATGTACATAATGAGCTTGTAACAACATAGGCTATACATCGCGTCACAAATAAGCAGATGGATTTGATGGATTTATTATAGTATAGCTTCTGAATTCATGCAAACATCACATATCTGCTACCATAAAATTGGCCTGCTTTGCTTTAACACCACAAGCGACAAATTGCACGAACTGCACGAGACCAGACTGACATTGGAAGGGGAACGAGAACCCCCCCCCACACACACATTTAATTCGGTTATCGATTTATCTACACAATGATTCAATTGATAGCTTTCACACCGGCCTAAACTACATGGGCAAATCAATAAAGTGTCAAAGCAACTTTACCATTAGCTGACTTATAATAATTTAAAACACAATATATCTTCTACAGGCACACATAGCCCTTACCCAGACCATGTGGTAGACGGTGTAGATGTCACCGTCACAAGCGTACACCCGGATTGCTCTCAGTGTGAAGCCGAACTTCTTCCCTGAGCTGTGGATGACGACAGGCTGCCGTGTGCTGGTGGTACAGAGGGAGGAGTCTCGGCTTGGAGAGGAGTCCCTAGAAGAAGGGTCTGAGGAGAGGGAGTAAGGAGATAGGGGGCTGGCCAGCGGAGACACCCCAAAGATATCTGGAAAAATAAGAGATAATCACCACCTGAGCAGATCCTTTTATTTAATCAATCAGACTTTGACTGGCCCTCGAGCCAGTAGTGAGGTGTTGCTATCCTGGTTCATTCTGCTCCTGCTGTGGGTGAAACTAATTGGATTTTCTCTCTCCCACCAGTGACGACCTCTTGCTTCTGGCCCTGCCTGCTTACTTTCCTTGTTAGCGGCTTGTACTCGGCTCCTTGCCCGCAGCCACTCTGTAAAATGGATCTCACAGCAGGTGCCATGCTAGGCCAATTTCGCACAGATCTATAGTGTGCTTTCATCTCTTTCACAATATTTGTTCAGTCTGTTGCTCTTATTGTAATTCTTGACACGTTATTGCTCTGACATACTTCATCCTTCTACGAACTGGTTCAGATCAAATTTTTGAGTCAGGGTATGCTTCTTCTTGTGCGTGAATGTGTGTTCTTCCACTTACCCCCAGGGATCATAAGGGAAAGGGCTCCAGTTGAGACAGATTTTGGGACTTTTGCCACAGCTCCGGTCTTCTCTGCAGCACTCTCAGGCCGCAGAGAAGTGATTTGAGCCCCCTGCTCTGCGGAGGTGTGACTGGTACTGTCAGGGCTCTCCACCCCCTCACCTCTGGGTGTCAATTGGTCCAGATGTTCTGAGAAACTTCCTAATTGTTACAAAAGATGAGAATGTGCAGACGTTATCATTTAGCAGTGCTTGCTGCAGGGAAAATGGATGGATTCTGATGGATAAATGAAGAAACACATTTGAATTTGACTTTTTACATGCTCTGATTAATAATAATTTTCCATTCTTAAAACAAAAGTTCATCCTTTTTGGATACATGTTTATTTACTTTCTTGCCTAGAGTTAGATTGATAAAACATTTCTGTCTCATTTCTGTCTGTCAAATATGAAGCGCAACTTAGCACAAAGACTGGAAACAGGGAGAAACGGCTTACGTGGAATTAAATATTCTTGACTTGAGAAGACACAGACATTTCATGGAGTCATATATTTAGGGTATAGATATGAGAGTGGTATCAATCTCTCCTCCAACTCTTGGCAAGCAAGTATATTTCAAACAAGTAGCATGACAAAAAAATAGTCAAAATAAAACAAGGTAATCAATATAGACATGATCATCTATACTAGTCCTCAGGTGTAACATAATAAGCTAAAGCAAGCAAGAACATTCAAAAAGTAATTTCCCAAACATCATCAAGGTTGTTCTATGACTCCGTGGTAAAATTAAATTAAAATTAAACTACTGCTAGCTATGGAGCATTTGTAAGTGTAGATTGGAAACATATATTATATAGTTGTATAATATGAAAATTGATATTTTGTACCAGAGAGCGTGGCTCCGCTGTGGGTGCTGCCTGGAGTGGTAGCGTCAGGTTCATCCTGCGGGAGCTCTCCAATGGAGAAGGAGGCCTTGCTGGGATCTCCGAGGCCCGAGGTCTCGTCTCCTTCACTCTCTGCTGAGATGGCAAACTTTGGTAACAAGTTGGGACGAGGGCCCTGATTCACACTGTCAGTGTCTGTCGAGTGGGACAGCGACGGCCTGGTGGAAAGAGAGAACAGATTCTCACTCCCTGTAACAGCCAAATGTTCTTAGAATATACTGTATATTTTAATGTTATGAACTAATAACAGAGGTCTATGAGATGTTAGAAGTTCAATAAAATAGAGATTTTCCCTATAAACTTCTAATGAAGTCTAATGATTGATGATATTTTACAAATAAAAGCTAATTTAGATAAGACAAAAGAAAAAAAAAGATTTGTGACTGACTACATATCTAACCTAACTTTATATAAAGTGGTTAAAAATAGCTCTCCCTTGGCTACAACACTGAAATGCTGCTGACATCAATACTGATGGATCAATATGAACAATCTTAAAATGTCACAGGGGCAATTTTCTGCAGAAAGAGTAATTTTATTTCATATTTTAAGTACTGATAATACCTCTGTAAGTAGGATTTGGTATGCAGGACTTTTGAAGTATTTTTACATTAATATACTGGTACTCTGACTTAAGTTAATGATGACTTCAACTTCTTCAAGTACACATCAAATTTCTTTTTGTAACCAGCAGTGGCCACATCCCAAAAGAAAAACAAAAACATTTCTGTTACCGTTTCTGTCTGTTAATAAAAAGATCTTTTCATCTTACGTTGAATATGATATCCGAATTCAAGCACTAAGCACAGAACTGAATATTTAAACATCTGCTACATACTACAATACTGTGGTTATGTGACGAGGTTTAATGAACTTGAGTTCTAATCTTGATTCAAGGATGGAGGCGAACATACATTTCAGCAAAGTCTGGCGTCCAGCTGAGAGAGTCAACAGTCAGTGGGCTCTCACTCTTCTTCTCCTCCGTCTCTCCCTTCTCTTCCAGGTGCCCACGGGACAAATCTAGGCTGCTGTAAACCTGACAACCACATAGAAACAATAATTCACTTGCAGGCTATAAATGCTAAATTCTGTTTGAAAACACGCATTGCACGGTTCAGTGTAAGATCTTGTACTGATAGCAAGAGATGGTAAGATGGTAATAATCAGTGTAACCTTACATTTACACACAAGGCTTTTTAATTTATAATGAGGTGGACACCAGAAACACTGTGCGGTGTTCATCGTGTCTTACAAACATGGAGTTTAGGTGCAGTTTAGGAAAAGCTTTAGAGTAGCTCAACACTTCCTCTGACACACCCCGCTGCTTTTAGAGACACTGTAAAGCTTTGTTTTGATGTGAGAGGGGAGCATACTGCAATGCAGCACAACAATGACTCCCAGCTTGTATGAATGTTTTGTGTATTGTGTTCCACACTACAAAAAAACCCCCAAAAAATCCCACATCTGATTTGCAAGCGGAAAATATATGCAAAGCCGAAATCTACGTTTAATACTGTAGGGGTAAAGGAGAGCGTGGGGGACACACATTACCATACAAAATACAAAGTGCTCATGTTTCCCATGAGAAAAAGAGCACGACAGATGAGGGCATTAACTCATTTACATTACTAACATCTTTGGCAGTAATGATGATGCACATGTGTTAGTCTGAGAGTAGAGACATTCGAGGGAGGAGATTAAGGACACACCTTAGAGAATCTGTGAGAACAAGAGGAGAACTGCCGCAGCTCCACATTGAAGTCTTCATCATTTGTATCTTCTTCCTCGGTCTCCAGGTGATGGTATCTCTCAGAGCGAGCTGGGAATGATGAGACGTTTAGATTCCAGGTGCTTTTTATTGCAGTTATAAACAGTTATAAACAGTTTTATTTTATACTGATGATTAAGTGGGAGAGTTTCATGCCGATCCAAGCCGTAGAAGTGCTTCAGTTAACATTATATATGGGAAAAAGGGGACTTTATTTATAGAATCAGTAGCTCCTCCCACTTTGCAACACTATACTGTGGATACTGACAAAAACTTCCAAATGACTGTGAGGCGAGATTGTAAGTTATCTGGAGTGTATCTTCTCCATGACTTCTAAGCAGCTCTACGGATGTTTATCCGCTATGGTTGCATGTAAATAAATAATAATACATTGTAAAAAAAAAACTTGACTGAAAGATTTTTGAGTAAAACTGTTTTTCTATTTTCTATAGTGTTGGATAACTCACTGTCAAAGTAGCTGGTGTCATCTTCAGACTCCAGCTGAGGAATAAACTCAGCCTTCTGCCTCAGCAGGCTGTTCCAGTCCAGGTTGTGAAAAAACTGATGCTGCTTCACTTCAGCAGCTCCACCTGCAGATGGAATAAATACAAATGAATAACTAGTTTAAATACAATTTTTAGGACAAATGTGAAAACTGCTTGTGAAGAAAACACACACATAAAACACTGGGTAGTGACAATGAATGGTTTGGTTAGACACAGGAGGTGAAGAAACGCTTACGCTATGTTTTCCTTTTCCCTAGTGGCTGCAGGCCAAACCGATAACATGACCATTAATTATGCAGTACAATATCCTGCCTGTGACCTTTCGTGGAATAGCAGGAGCATTTGTGAGTAGCAGCCTGGCGGGGACAGATGTAGATGAACAATTAGGTCCAGCTGTCCCCGGACTGAACCGGCAACATGCATCCCTCTGATTAAAAGCCTTTGTCTCAGGTCGTGGCCACTTTTACAGATCTACACACTCTTAGCGCCTGATAATGCACAGAACTAGATTCATAGACTGGCAAGTAAATAATTGCAATTGATCAAAGGGAAGAGGTGAGGAGGCCACAGGATAAACTGCTCTGCTGTTGGATGACCTCAATTTCTTCTCCGGTGACTTGGAATAATGAGTGGTGCTGATGTTGCACTAACGGTCACATGAGAATTTATGATGCCCTGCTGTGACCGTCTAGGCCTAACCGAGTTGCTGGCTGTGCCACAGTTTATATGCTCTTTGTGTTTGTACCTGTTCCCATCCTTTCCAGAGGATTCTGTCTGAGCAGCAAGGTGATGAGCTCCTGAGCGTCAGGAGGTGGCGCATCCTCTCCCTCAGGCCAGTTGATCTCGTCTGGAAACAGAACACATGCAATCACATTGATCAGAAATACACCACATACAAGAAGAAGCCCATGAAGCTCAGTTGCTTTATATTAGTAAGATGTGGTTTTGAAGTTGGAAACACCAGGTTTTTCTCAGATAATATGTAGATATGTCTCTGAGCAACATCATGTGTTACCATGTAACAGAAGGAGTAAAAAAACAAAGAGGAGATCAAAATAAGAAGATGCTATAATACCTTAAACTGCATGAATTGCAAAATGAATGGACAGTCTCCTGAGAGGGAAACATCCTGTTAGCTGAGATTAGCAAATGTCTGTATGGTGATCTGAAGTGAGTTTAAGTTAGAGTTTTGTGACTGCTACTTCTGTATTGATACTGTTTCTTATTACTGAGGCTTTGCCTGTATATATTGCAGGCATCTATTATGAGGTTCTGAACTCAAGTAACACATGTAGCATGTATCTATTGGTATATTTTGACGATAAACAGCAGGATTTTTGGACATGCTGATGTCAAAGATTTTTAATTCCAGAATATTATATTAACGTTTTCAGTAGGTAAACAGCAGGTGAGAAGATGCCACATATAAAGTTCTTTCTACACAATAATCTAACTGTTTTCACCGCATGTTTTTGATCTCTAAATGCTCAATGTGTCCACATATAAGCTACCATGTGACAATAAGTCTTCTGCCCCAACGCTGCACTTGCATCTTTGATTGTTTGTAAACGGGAAACCTGTCTATAAGAACAATAAGATTATCAGTACAAGCAAAAGGTATGTAAGAATGTTTATATTTTACTATTGAATTGGACATTTTGTCTTGTCCTGAGGACTTCTTTCACCTAATTGGGACCACAGACTGTGTATAAAAAGGATTGTGACCTACTAAGGCTGATATTTGAGACACCTTTCTCTCCCTTTTAAAATAGCTTCACCAGCAAAGTCAGACAAAACAAAGTAAGTTCCACGATGTAAGCATAATGTTGAATGAGACAATTTACATATGCTCTAGCTTTTAGTGAAAAGCCTCATGGATAAGCAATGAAAAGGGGAGCAAAAGCCTGTCTGTGCCATGCTGATTGTCTGCTCTATGCACAGTTTGTCCCCCATTTTAATCAAATTTGGGAGGGGAGCTATGAATATGTATGTGCGGCCTAAGGCCACGGTGGCATGCATTCAGTGTGTTCAGGCCTCTTTAATTAACAGTCACTCTCAGAGGCTTGGTACAGTTTGATTGAGAGCATACCAAATCAGTCATGGCGGGCCATTCATTTCCATGCCACAGACAGAGGCTGTTATCCAACAACTCCAAATAACGCAATTCATCTGAGCCACAACACCGATGAGATAAAAGATTTTCTCTGTTCTGCTGTCACCGTAAGACTATATGAGTACATCATATAATATTAAAACTTTACTTGTGGTCTAAAGTCAAGCTGAATCCACTTACTGCCATCTGTTTCGCTCCTGGTCCTCAGGGAAATCTCAGTCTTCAATATATTGAGAAATATGCACACTGACTAATTCCATGTGGTCACTATTTAAATGTTTAATTTCATATCTGAATGAGGTTTGGGAATTTCTCCTGATGTGCTCAACAGAATCCACACACCAGATGCTGTGACACTTTGCTTAAATCACCTCCAGCAGCAGAAAATTGTGTCTAGTAAAATGTTATAATAAAATAAACTGACAAATAAATAAATAAATACAGTTTATTTTCATCTTTAAATACAAACATCACATAATTTCCTGCAGCAGAGATCACAGAAAGGATATCTCATCAACTTTGTCTTTAATTATCATCTGAGAAAAAAGGGAGGTAACACTGACCACTGATGACCTGTCCAAACAGCTGCTCTGGTGTGTCTCCAAAAAAAGGCACACAGCCAACTAGGAACTCGTAGAGGATGATGCCCATAGCCCACCAGTCCACCGGCTTCCCATATCCTTGTCTTAGGATCACCTCTGGTGCAATATACTCTGGGGTTCCACATACCTGTACAGAAAAAAACAAACAATAAATATTCTAAACATGATGTTGTCCAAACTGTCCATTACTATATTTAAATAAATAAGACTCACCTGCTTATCAGAGAACTCCCTGGCATCTTTCTCTATATGTCCCTCATACAGGTTAGTGGTCATGTTCATCAGCCCAACTTTGGACAACCCAAAATCTGTCAGCTTTATGTGTCCCATTGATGTAACCAGCAAACTGTGAGGAAGACGGAAGCAATTGTAAAATTACAATAAATTGTGATAACAAAAACACAGATTTTTGTAACAGTCAGCAAACGTCTGGGTCAGGGATTCTTAACCTTTCTGACAGTCCGACCCCTTTTTGAGGTTGAAAATATTTCGCAATGCATCACAATGTAAAAAGTAAAGTACACAATTAAAACTAGTAAAACTACTGCATTCAGCATTTCAAGTACAAGTTAACACACATTAAGGTAAATTTACTTAAAAGTACCAAAAGTAAAATAACTGATATGCTATATTATTACTGACAGATCAACATAAAACAACGTCTGAAGGAAATTTATCCTGCAATATATATATATATTTTATATATATCTCAACGGGGCTATCCTTTAATGAATTCCAACTCTAATTAAAATGCTTCATTATGTTCACCAGGTAGCTGCTAACTTTGTCTGTCTGCCCTTTGTTGTTGAGCAGCTAGCGTGTAGTGAAGACACTACAGTAGAGCTGTAGGGAACTGCAGAGTTGGGTGATAATTATCTGATGGTGCATTACTATGAGCTGTCATTGTTAATATAAAAATACTGATTATGGCCTCTTTAACATTTGTGAAGTCTCACTTGTCTGGTTTGAGGTCCCTGTGGACGATGCCATAATTGTGGAGATACTCCAGAGCCAGTACAGTCTCTGCAAAGTACATCCTGGCCATATCCACAGGCAGGGGCCCCATGTTCTTCAAAAGGGTAGCACAGTCTCCACCTGTTAAGATCAATGAAGTGATGGTTACAGATGTGCTTGAGATAGCACACAGGAGACATTGTTCGCAGCACTATGCACTAAAAAAATCTAGCTGCTGACCTTCGACATATTCCATGACCATGCACAGGTGCCGCCGTGTCTCAAAGGAGCAATACATAGAGACCACAAAAGGGTTCTCAGCAAAGGTAAGGATGTCTCTCTCCACAAAGGCCTGTTGTATCTGATTCCTCAAAATCAGGTTCTGCTTGTTGATCTTTTTCATGGCAAACCGCTGCTTCGTTTCCTTGTGCCGAACCAGATAAACAGCTCTGTGGAATAAACAGTTTAGAGTCAGCTGGGGAAAGATCTGATCCACTCTTAAGAACAATCAAATCAAATTTGGGGTTGATCATTAAATCTTTTTAATTGTCAACTGTTTGTGTAAAGCGGTAAAAGCAAGAAATATGCAAAGTAAAGTGAAAACAGGAAACGTTAAAGTCAGTTCTAAATTAAATTGTGAATGGTTTCCTTGTTGGGTCTGTAAGAAAGCATCTATGATCAGAGATTATATAACCTGGCATAGAATAAGATGTCCTTACCCATAGGCACCATTGCTGATGAGTTTTGTCATCTCAAAGTCTAATTCACAGGGTTTACGCCGGGACCGCAAGGATGTGCTGAGGCTCTGAGACTGAGGGAAAGAAGAGAGAGACAAATAATAAAACAAATCAAAAAGATAAAATCTGTACTCTGCTGTTACACCTGCGGTAAAGATTGAGTAAATCAATACAATAATCAATTTCTGTGCTTACAGAGTCATCTGTTTCTGGGGTTTCTGCAATCCCACTGTCACAGCTGGTCAGCTGAGCAATTTCTACAGAGAAAACAGATGCAATTAAAAAAAATAAGAAGCAGAGATGCAGCAGTTTAAAAGTAAAAAATATCTTTTAGTTTTTTTGATAAATCTACAACTTCATGTGAAGCCCATGAACATGTTCTGCAGTGCAGCTTTGAAACAAAGGTAACCTAAATGCTGAGAAATCAGGTCCTATAAACAAATAAAAAACAGCAGACTGTAGCCTTTATTCACCTATTAGGTTTGAGGTGCTGACTCCAAGATAATCTGAATCGAGACTAAATGGGGCGGAAATCAAATTTGGCAACACAAACACATGTCTAACACCCATTTTGAAAATCACCACTCCAGAACAATTGCTCATTATAAAGCACCTTGCATCTTTTACAGTTCTTCTGCGAGTGTGCATTTGTGTGCAACCATGCCCAAGTCCATGTGTGATTTCACAGGGGGGTGTTTGCCTTGTCCCTAGAGAGCCTGTAAACACATTTTCACTGCTATTTAGCATCTGTCCTCCCTTGTAGGTTTGCTTCAGGCACACAAAGCACTGGGCAAATGAAACACAGGAGACACTCGGGGGAAATGAAGGGAGAGATTGGCTGATGGGCCAGCCTGCCTGTATCTGTATAAGGTCTGCAGGGAGGCCATTCCTTTCTAATTAGTCATAATGAATGTTGTTTGTTACTGAATCTGGAGAGACAGGGTCATTAGAAAGACAGTCTGTTCAAGAGGGGACATTAGTCAAGAGTGTCTTTGTTAGGCCCTTCCATGGCTAAATTCTTTCAAATTCTTTCTCCTTTACAGCCTAAGCACAACATTCAATTTGGTCATATTTAGCACATCCCAACATAATACTGAAGAAGCAAGAACTGTAATACACTTCTGGAATTATAGAAGATAAGATACTTCTTTTTCCTAAAGACAAAGAAATTAGATAACCATTATTTGTTGCCCCAGCAATGATGAAAAACACAAAGAACACTGAAACGCATTAAAAGTGGAATAACTTTTCTCCATATTATATCATTAATGTAATTTCATTCCGTTATCCTATTTGCTAAAGAGTGCTAGCCGTTATAAACAGAGTTGTTTGTATTGTGTTATCACTGTTGATGAGTCTTTCCTGTACCTTCCAGAGGATCTCTTGTGAGTCCCAGCTGACTGATGATGTAACGAGGGATGTCCGTTTTGATACCCTGACCCTCTTTAGCGTGTCCTTCAGCGGCCTCCAAAAGGTGGTAAAATTCCTCTGGGTCAAACTCCTGGAGACACAGCAGAAGACACATTTTAGTGCATGAACAATGTTTAAGAAGACAATGCACATTTTTATGGATATTATTATTAAGATCACATTTATACACTTCCTCTTTAAAAGCAGCCACAAAATGTACAACTTTTTCTTCTATTTCTATTGAAACATGCAATGACAGATTTTTTGGGCCACTTGTGGGCAGCAGAGTTGTTAACATCTAAGTTGATAGAGCAGCAGACCACAATTCATCCGGCCCAGGCACCACAGCGGCTGCGGTGATCGCTCAGAGGAGAGGAAAGACAGCCAGGAGAAGAGCCATGCTGGCCCAGCTTGGACTTAATTCTGCTCCTAAAGAGCTACTCTGGACAAAATGGGACTGATATTGACTAAGCAACGGAATTCAGAGACCGTTGTGCCCACATCGTTACAGAGACCTGCCCCAGCATCAACATCGGGATCAACATGTGGTCCATGTTCCAAGCTGCCAGCACAAGACTGTTTAACATCGATGATGCTTGGTACACAAACGCAGTCAAGATTAACTCTGTTTCCCAAATGTTTATTGTGAAGATGAAACTTTCATACTTTCATCTGGTCGCTGCTGTTTACGTTCACCCCATGCAAATTCAAAAAATGCACTTCAATCTTCAGGGTGTATACAGGTCTGTACATATGTATATAAATAACTGTATTGTTTTATTTTATGTTATACGTTACCATATTTTGATATAGGCCTACACTTAATTATATGTTGTGTTGTGTAGCACGAAGGAACTACAAATTTTGTTTCGTTATGCAGCCTTGTGCTGTATAATGACTAATAAACAACCTTGTACCTTGTAATATGGCGAACATGTTAGCAAACAGTCTATTTACACATCCAGCAGTTACAGAGCAACATTAGCATTCATTTGGAGTCCTGTTTCTGGTCATTGTCTACCATTCATCTTCTTTGAGCTCTGTTTTTGTTCTCTATCAACTCTTTTTATGTGTTAAACGCTTGTTTCTAACTTGTCTGTTGTTTGGTGCTGAGCAGGTAGTGTACAGTGTGTTTTTAGAGCCAAAAACAAAGTAGATGAGTGCCGTGAGACTGACCAAAAACAAAGTTGAGGTCAGACACCTAAACAATGAGCTGAAACTCACTATCAAGTCCCATAAAGCCGAGGCGAGCTTCAGATTCTGGCGATAATTGTCTGTACATTCAACACTATGAGTGGCCCATTTCACATTGTCTCATTGTTTTCACACTGTCATTTGATATATTGTCATTATAAAAAGGTTGACAATAGCCACTTTAACCTTGTGATACATGATGAGATACACTCCAGGGCAAGTGCTTATAATGAACCACTTTGCACCAACAATTAACTATCCTATTGAGTAACAGTCTCTAGAAGATGGGACTTATATTCAAAAATCAAATGCAAAAGATGTGTAGCACACTAATAAGGGTATATATACAGTATATTTTAGATTAGTGATACATGAAACATACCAGACATTCCAGCAGTCGAGCAGGTCGTGCTATGATTATGAGGATCTTCTTCACGAGCTCTCTGATGAAGTTCACTCCTCGCTCTCTGATCTCTCTGTGGACTACACAACAGCCAACCAGAAAAGAAACAAGATCTCGGTTAAATATCAGATCTTCCCATAAAAAAATACCTGGTGATCTTTGAAAAACCTAGGTCTTTTAACAACACTTACTGTTCTGAAAGTATTTGTGGAATCCTTTAAGACTCTTGTAATTATCTGGATCAAAAGATTTAGTCCGCTGCACGACAACAAAGATTTTAACCAGTTTCCCAAGTTGTACCTCTTTTTTTCTTATCCATACAAAGCTATCTTAAGGTTAGTTAAGCTGGTATATATTGATATTTCTTTCACAATATACAAAAACACATTCTTAATTTGCTTGTGTAATCCAAAAACAGCAAGGACAATCCAGCTAACTGGATTAGGGAATACAGTAACTTGTAACTTGAGAAATATGTTCTTGTAAAGTTATTGTACAACAGAATAAATATTTTTTCATCCGTTAGAAAAGTAGTTTTTACAGATTCTGGAAATACCTTCAGGTCAGAGGTGAGTGTTTTAAATTCTAGATATAAACCTTCTAGGTTTTTCAAAGGTCGCTGGATAATGATTTTTCGAAAATCAGATGCTTAGAACTGAAATGTAATGTAACACATGAGAAGCACCAAATGGGGCCAGGTCCTCCTGAGGACAACATTTTTATTTTATAGTCTTTCTCTATGATTTCTGAAGATGCGCTCACCTCCTGAACAAGCCTCTCCAGCTTGTCAGTGAGCTCGCAGAAGTAGCTGGAGGTGATGAGTCCTAGCCGGCTCTTCTCCAGACAGTCACGGGCCAGTTCAATTATCTGGTGGTGGGCAAAGCCGAGCACACCATCTGCCAAAGGGAGGACGCACTCTGGAGAGTTGCTGCGGATGATCTCCTGAATCCTCTCCTCCATCTGAGCTGTGGCCTGCAGTAAGAAGAGAAGCTGTCAGTTTGGTAATGCATAACATAATTAATGGCCAGACATGACTGTCGCAAACTTACTGTGTACCCTTACCTTAGGAAACCGCTCCTTGTAGACGTGATTCATCATAATAATCTCATGATCGTAACAAGATGGAGATCTTCCGGGGCTGAAAAATAAAGTGGATTAAAATCAGTTCCTTAGTGGCATCAATTTTAACACGAAGAGATTATGTTCATTTCTTGAGGTAAACAAATACCTGAGACTGCGTGAGCGGGGTCGCATCGCCGCTGCTCTGCGGCATTCATCCCCGGAGATACTCTCAGTGCAGAAGTGCTTGGAGAGGAAGTGCAGTTCGTCAGGTGTGGGCTGGAAGGGCAGCTGGTGCAGCTTCTCCTGTGATGAACAGGATGACTGGAAATGAAACACATATATATTCAACATGAAAAAAAAAAGGCGGCAAATTCTTTGTGTGGATAAAAAAAAAAACATAATAGGCAATCCTGTGTTTTGGTAGTTTCCCTCAGCATAAAAACAGGCGGTATGAGGAAAACAGCTAGCCTAGCACTGCATTTATACCCTCAGGTGGAGAAGGGCTTGTTTTGGCAAAAAACTTTGCACCTGCAGCCATAGCTGCCCTGAACAAGGTGTCTCGATGAAGACAGCAGGAGCCTTGCTTTCACCTGTCTTGTCAGTTGTTGTTGTTTACGATGTACATTTGTTGGGAATAATATTTGAGGAGAAAAATGTTGTATCTTAAGTGGTCATGTAGATTGCTATGAAAATGTTCCCTCTAGAACATTAAAGTCTAAAGTCTGTATTTCAACTGTTACACTAAACTGAAAACTATAAGCCTGGCCTTTACCTCAAAACAAAACCGTTACTGTTTCTAATATGACTCGACTCGTGACTGATGTTTCACCAGAGGTCATGCAAGGACACGCTTCCTTCGCAAAATGGTGTGAATAGCAGGAAATGCACTAGATCACAAACAAAATAAAATTGATACAGGCAATTTTCAATCCCCTGACACTTGCACTTCCTGTAAATGTTAGTGTGTGTGTTTACATGTACTGTCAGCTTCCTTCTTTTGCTTCTCAAACAGAGTGTTTGTTCACAAAGAATTGTTGTCACTACTGTGAGCCAGACTCATGAGCAAACAGAGCTACCATGACAAATGCTGAATTCCACGTTGAAGTTATTTTCACTTCAATTTGTTCTTCATGGTAATGGTTTTGTTCTTCATGGTTTTTATTTTGCCAACTTTCTAACATGTTTTCCATCATGTTTTAGCATTAAGTATTTGAGTTTAATTAGGGCAGAATGGAAGTGCAAGAGCTGTGGTTTTAATTACAACTTACTTATGTCTTAACAACCTGCAGCAAGTTAAAGTTAAAAGCCAGTAATAGTGAGGACTTTTGATGAATTTACTCAGCCGTGTTGAGAGAGTTGACCTAAATAATGAAAAAGAAATCTTGGCTGTTGTCTGGTTAATATGCTCACTCTCTGCATGCCAGTGTCTGTACATTTTAGTTTTGTGAAAGAACAAACTCCTCTAGCTAGAAAGTAGCACGGCAGATGTTTGATAAAAGACAAACAGCTGGTGAACAGAGCTGCCAGATTCTTTTAAGCTTATCACCTAAAAGCTCTGAATTGAGAGCTCCAGGATTCGGGGCTGTGAGACAGTGTTTCCCATCAATCTTTTGAATGTTGTAATTATATCTGAATATTACTGAGTCATTTCAGGAATACAACTAATCTTTGTGAGCTAAATTGATCAATCAGTATAAGAAACTATGCGGTTCAAAAAAACAAAAAAAAACAAATAAAAAGGAACCCTGGGAGGATGTCGACAACAAACAAGCAACAGCAATATTTTGTAAACACATGCTAACTTTTGGTAGATTCATCTCGTGTAATACTATATAAATCACAAAAAAACAGTCAGTGCACTTCAAATCTTTTTTTCCCCCACATTCATTGTGTTTAGCTGAATTGGATTTTGTTGACCTGTTACATTTCTTGATGGCAGTTGCGTCGGACTGGGTGAGTGGTGGATGCTTACAGAGACAGTGGAGCTGGGAGTGTTGGTTCCATATCCAGAGGAGGGAAGGGAGGCCAACGACCAGCGGCGACCATCAGTCCTGTCACACAACAGCAAAGGCAAACAGAGTATTGTCACACTTCAAAGTGAAACACTGAATCCACAAAAGAACAATGGAACATTTCCAGGTCTTTAAAATGCCAGTCAGGGGGAAGAATATGACTTTGTTCAAAGACAAATTTGCAAAATTGTCTTTAGAAACATGAAATATGGTAATTTCCATGTTTGTATTGAAAACATGAAAACAATTAAGTCCTACAATCCTAATGAGCACATGGTTATAGATTAATAGTGACCATGTGGTATTGTATTAAATTACACCAGACAAAACAGTCAAGTTAAATGAACTAGAAGATAAAGCAAGTGAATGTAGGACTGAAACTAGATGCCAGGATGATGGAAAGAAAACTTTAGAGCTATGAAAATACAAAAAAAGGTGGGTGTGAACTATAAAGTGTACTCTGGACAAATGTGGGGTTGTGAAAGTTCAAGGGCAAATGGAAGCCTAACATGAAGTTACCTGTCTGCTCTGTGGCAATGACTGTGGATTATAATAAAAAAAAATACATAATTACATGATATCATGAAATGGTCTAAAATAAATACATTATTGATGCTGCTTGTGAAAAGATAAATAGACTCTGAATATTCAGACTTGTGCTGGCAGAGAATATATGAACGTCTTTCCTGGCTGACACTGTTGAATGGCTTTAACCCAGAGCACAGCATCCTCATACAAGTCACCCTCTGGTCTTTACTGGCTGATTTGTTAAGCTGCAAATCAAGTAAAGATGCCTGATTGTGTATACCTTCGTGCAAAGGAGAAATGAGCAGAGGCACTAGGAGAGAAATTTCTTGGACTGTCTTGTGGGCTTGTTCCTGCAAAATAAAACAAACAAATGGAGATAAAGGAAAACAAACAACCCGCAAGCACATAAATTAAATAAGACTGGATTCCAATATCAATTTGCAGACAAAACAAAGACCGACACACTGCAATAAACCACTAATGAGTCAACGTCACAGAGATGTTTGACAGAGTATGTTTTAAACATCACGTTGATATATAAACACAACAGATAATAATGTCTGTTATTTTTAATTTCTTGAAACACAAATCTTCCTTAAATCATAAAAACTCATGTTCAAAAATGTTCATTCTCTGTTCAGGTGATGGGGAGTTGCAGCCAATCCAGAAAGTTAAATGAAAACCATCCAAGACTGCAAATAATGATTAGTTTCATTATTTAGTAATCTGCAGATCATTTTGATTAATTAATCTTGATTAATCATTTGGTAAATAAAATGTCAGAAAATAGTGAAAAATGCAATTTCCTACAGCCCCAGATGACGTCATCAAACTGCTTGTTTTGCCAAACCAACAGCTCCAAACCCAACGGTACTCAGTTTCCTATTACATGGAACAAAGACTTGAGGCAAATCCTCACAATTTAGAGCCTGGAACACGGGAACGTTTGGCTGTTTTGCTTGAAAAATGAACAATAAATAATCTCTGAACTCTCAATGGACTAATCGACTAAACTTTTTAGCAATAAAACCAACAGCAAGACATTAAACTATATAGTTATAGTTACCACAAGAGACTTTTCGTTTGTATAGATTTGTGCAACCCACGACAACACTTTGAAAGCACCCAGCTACAGAGGATTAATACACCTCATCTGGACCTAAAACTCTCTTGAAGACCTCAAGGATGTGATGCAAACCATCAGTATACATAGGTTTAATGAACAGCTGCTGTTTTTTTGATATTTCGCAGTAATCTAAAGTACAGTGTGTTGGTCTTGTAAGAGTTAGAAAAAGGTCAGCAACCGGCAAACTAAATACACCCACAGCACTTTCCAAAGCATCATTTTCATCAACAGCATATTCACTGAATGCACATTGGGGTGGACATTTTTCAGCACACAAAACACCCAGTTTGGCTTAATGTCAAATGTCATCTCTATCCTCCTACCTTTTATCCTGCCTTCCGCTTGCCAGTAATAGTAAAACAGTATACTTTGACCAATTCGTTTTTAAAAGCCTCTAGGTTTTCACACAGGATGCACAGATCAAACGTGTCAAATGTGATGCTTCGTGGCAGCGTACAGTGTACTTAAATACTTTCTTCTCACTGATCTTAAATGGTTAAATCTCAGAGAGATGGTGGTTTGCTATGCAAATTTGATAGTTGTAAATCTAGAAAAGCTTGACAGGCACATAACGTGATTGACTGCCTTTATGTTAGGATAAATACTCAAGTGCTGAGGAAAAAAAGGCAGGGTGTTTTATTTCTAAAATGTAGTTCAGCTCCACTTCAGTCTATGTAAAATGCACATCACCCACATAGTTTCTGCACACTTCACAGGTTCATATACAACATCAGACACACAACTAAGAGACTTCACATGTAAAAATACACACAGAAAACAGGCAGAATCCTAAACAAACAGGTAAGAATGCTAATGTAACAAAATGACTTAGTTTAGGAAACTGAAAAATTTATCAACAGAACTGAGGTAAATAGTTATCAAAGTAGAAATCAGATGAATGCGATTCCAGTCAGTGATTCCAGGAGGGGCCGCAGCGTAGAGGAAAAAACGTGGGTTTTAAGCCTAAATTTGGAAATCTCAACAGAGCCTGCTTCCCAAATTTGCTTTGGGAGTTCATTCCATAAGGAGTGGAGATCAATCAGCAAAGGCTCCCCCAGTAAACTGTAAAATAATCATCATTAAGAGGACATAAAGAACGTGATGGGAGCATACAGAGTACTAAGCCAACAAGAAAATAACTGAAATTAGAACTTAATTAAAAAGAAAATAATGTATAATGTGACTATTACCATATATCATAGCCACACGATGTCCTCTCATAAACAAGCAGGACTCACTCTGTTAACCTACATCAGTAACATCTATATACTGTATGTAGCTTTGGGCCACTGAGAGATATATATCTATAAAAAACAAACCATTAATCAGACATAATTACATCCCTCACTAATGGAGGGATCTTCGATGCCCCCACCTAATGTGATGACAAAGACAGGCCTTTTCAATACTGGGGGAAAATGATAGAGCCACTGAATCATGTTAGTGATGCATGTCTCCTATGTAGTTACACTGCAATCTTAATCGCAGCCAGTTAAAGATGATAACTTCTTCCTTTGGGAGTTAGACTGCACCTGAAGAGACAGATTATCTACCGACTGTTAGGGACAATGTCTGACAGGAAAAACAGGAAATATGATTCATGATAAATGTTGTTTATAAAATTATTCATCATTATGAACAAAAGTTTGATCTGCTACAATACATCTGCACAGCCAAGATCAGAAAACAGAAGAAAAACATCAAATGTAAAAAAGATTGTGCGTCACAACTGTAGACGTCAGCGTAATCAGTTATATGACTGCTGTAAATGGAAGTGAAAAGATGTTTTTTCTTACCTTTGGTACCAATATTACGACTAAGCCACAGTGTTAGGTCGTCCCGGAGCAGAACACATTCATTAGCAACAACATTGTGGCTTTGCGATTCCATCTTAAAGACTGGGCCCCTTCGTTAGGTTGAAATACAGACCTAACACTGTAATTTGCGGCTCTGCTTTTGCTGACCAATGCCAGGAAATAAAACGCCCTATGGTAAATGAGCACCCCCCCCCCCTGCTCCTGTGCATTTCCTCTATGCAAGCCGCCACTTCCTCACAGAGTACAATCACTGCCCTTCATCTTACCACTGTACAGTTCAATTCTCACCAAAGCACTACAGTACTGGCCTGACAAAGATTGCAATTGAAAGGATAATAAACATTTAACAACTACTCTTTAGTGCTTTACCATCTTCTCGTTGCTTTCTGTGCAAGACAAGCATCTGAATCCAATGTTGTAAGGGTTAATCAACAACATTCAATGTGAACACTGACTGTACTTTTGTTACTTCATAAAGTTAAAATCATATGAGGGTGCCACTTGGTTTAAAGCTATGCAGAGGGAAACAGAGGATTGCACGTTTACTAGCAAAGGCTTTTTCCTCTATTGTTTTCCCAAACTACTTTATCTTGCACTACACAATGGACAGCATTCCTGTAAAAGAACCCTGTGAATTAATGGCTCCTCCTCTGAGCACCAATGGCTTGTGTTGCCAACAATGGGGCTAGGACACGCTGCACACACACAGGAATAGACATGCATATACATATACTGCACATAGACTTACCTGTGAGAGATGAGAGAGGGGAGTGAGGTCGCTGTAAACCTGAAGACTGACCGCTTCCTATCAGGCTTTTTCTGTTGCTCGTTCTGCAGCTGTAAAATCACAAATTCAAATCTTAGGCAGGACACTGGACAAGGAACAGACAAATCTCCTAACAAACTCAACTCATATGCCTATTTTATTATCATCATCAATTATCATCATTATTATAATAATGATGTTTACAATACATGCTCCTCTTTGTAGTATTTGTATTTTGATTTGTACTTCGTAAGTTTTGCTGATCTTGTCTTTAGTTTGGAGTGATTCAGTGTATTGGTCAGTCACTCTCAGGTATTGTTCTTGTAAAATGTAAATGCTCCGTACTTGTATAGCGCCTTTCTAGTCTTTTTACACTACATCTGCATTCACCATTCACACACATTCATACACTGAGCCTAAGCGCTCAAAACAGAAACTAACATTCACACATATTCATACACTGGCGGAATAACCGCCAGGGGCAATTTGGGATTCAGTATTGTGCCCAAGGACACTTCTACATGCAGCCTGGGGGAGCCGGGATTGAACTGCCAACCTTCCAATTAACGGCCAACCCGCTCTACCTCCTGAGCCACAGCCACCCCTTGTCAAATGTAATGGAAAAAAGCACGCCCACGACATTTACTGTAGAAACCTACAATAGAGTAATGCAGAGGCTTAGAAGCAGGAAACCTTTTCTATAACAATGTGAACTGATCCAGCAATGTTAATGGAACATCAATGTATGTGAAATTTAACCACTATTGAATACTTAATGTTGAAATTTAGTGCCACTGAATTTATAGCACTAAAATATTTTACTTTGAAAATCATCGATCAGATTGAGGTGACATGTATTTCTGTCCTAATACTCCATCACAGAGGTTTTCAAAGGGGGAGGCGGGCCTTCAAACTGTTTTTGGGGAGGCTCAGTAAAAAATTTTAGTTATCAAAAGGAGATCACGTAGAATATCCTAAATGTGTGTGATTTGGTTAAAGAGAGAGTTCAAAGAAAATATAGTTTAGGGCATGTTTACAGTCCTGGAGTCACCAGTAACAATTGGTGCACACAGAGCCATACAAACAGGAGACAGAACATCTTGGTTCAGTCACCAAAAAAGCCAGTTCTGTGTGCAGCATTCACAATGCTTTTATGTTTGCTCATATTAATACTAGGCTGTGACTCACAAGGAGCCACTGTGATCAACAACATGTGACTAATAACTGTAGTCCACTTTTCAACCTTGAGAAAAAAAAATGAACTACTTCAACATAAAAGCAGCTTCAGTGTTTAATGCTCCAATTAGTCTTGGGTTTAAACTCAAATTAGAGGCTGTCAGTGGAAACACATAATGCCTGAAGAACATGAATTCACTTCAAGGTCAGAGACTCAATGACATCCTGTTACATAACCTCCTCCATGACCTGAACCATTTCCAACTGATTTTTTAAGATGTTATTCAATAATACTTTCAATCCTTTGCATAATACAAACACCACAAAAAAATAAGCTAGTTAAGGCTTTGCTCCTGGATTTTTTCAGCTTCTGATGTCAATGACCATAGTACCATACCATAGTGTACTTATTACCAAGCTTAAATGTTATGGTTGCATATGTTTATGTCTTTTTATGCTTTATGTAAAGCACTCTGAGTTGCCTTTGTGTATGAAATGTGCTATCAAAATAAACTTGCCTTGCCTCAAGTCGAAGGGTCCACTTTTATTTGAAATTTTTAAAAATGATTTGCCATGTTGTCAACAATGTCAATGTAGTTATGTCTGTGGATGACTCGACTTAGTTTTCTGCTCCAACATCAGTGGAGCAGAATAAGAGATGATCTTAATATTAAAACTAAATTTAAGGTATCTGGTAATAGGAATATTCTTGCCATGAAGGCAAAGTGATAAATTAGGTAATTTACATATGTTCCATCTTCTGCCTGGAGTACTGCCCAGTCATTCAGTCAAGTGCCACTGAAAAACATCTAAAAACCAAATTGTTCTTGCCATGCTTATGTGTGCGAGAGGCATAAACAATTATCACAGCTAACTGTGTGAGGGCAAAATTTTTGTCATACATGTCAAGTGAGTACTGGTCATCTTAAGGTGCCGTGTCCAAGAACAAATTGTATGATTACGTTCTTTATAGAGCTTCTTCTGTCTGAATACACTTCCCACCAATATCAAACACATGCTGTTTTATAACCATTGACTGTTTTTAATTTCTTTTTGTGGATATAGTTTTCTTATAAGCTTGTCTATTTTTTCATATGTAGAGTTATTTCACTTATTTTTTACTCTTCTTGTTTTGTTGGTGCGGTGTGATTTTAAATTTTTGCTTGTTTTATATTGTGTTTGGTGATGCAAATAAAGAATGAAGAAGCTAAGAGCTAAAAAACATTTTATGAAAAGCAGGTGCTGCATGGCTACAGGATAAGGTACTTTATACCAGTGGTAGAGAAAAAGAACAACCATTCGTGTAGGAGAAAGAGAGAAAGAGAGAAAGAGAGAAAGAGACAGGGAGAAAGCATGTCACAGCTCCCGCATTGATCGCGCAGAACGATCAAATGCACATGCGCTTCTGCAATGATGCAGAAATGGTGAGCAAGCGATCTTTCATCGCTTTGTTAACACTGCTGAAGAGCAGCTTGTACAGGTGCTACTGCAGAGCCCTCAGAGCTTCAATGTCACAACAGCGCAATATTGATGAGCTAGGCAACTTTCTTTCTTTTTTTTTTTTTGATGATCACGTGCAAAAATCTCCTTCCTATGCTCCAAAAGAATGTGAACACACTAAAGCCTAGATTTACTAAAGGCTGTAACAATTACAATATTGAACATAACAAAATGATCTGATAGATACATTTGCTGCACCAATCAAGTGTTATCTTGTTTGTTTTTCACATCCCAGAAATTGTTGCATTTATAGGCTTGGCAGTGAGGTGATCCTATGTGCCACAGATCTTTCAATCTCATGCTCACAAAATTGTATGCAAAAATGAATGTTACTTCATGAAATCGTTTTGTGCCTGTAGATTCAATATTTAAATCTACCCAATTTATTCTATGTGCAGTGTTAGCTCCACCACTTCCAGTTTTTTCAAGTGTAAAAGAGTGACACACAAGAACCCAGTGTTTTTTATGCTCATGTTAGGGTCGATTAACCACACATCAATTTAATAATGCTTAAAGTTTTGGACATTAAAGAAAGTTTGACGAGTTAAGAGACTTTGGTGAATCCAACTTAAAACACTTGTAAGAACCCAAAAAGAAAGAAAGATTTAGGATAGGAATACAAAATGTTCTTGCTTCAGGCCTGACAACAGAAATACTGCGTGTAGTGAAGCTGCTTGTATTTCTCTGCAGGCTTGTTGCCTTCTCATTGTAACATGAAAATCCAAATTCATCTCCCTAAATCAGAAGGGAAACCCTATTTCGACTGAAATCCCATTCATCTGTGTTTACTCGAAAGGTTTCTGGGGTTAACCCCCTGTGATCAAGAGTGTGGACACATGCCATGAATCATTTACCATGTTGAGGGTCGGGGGGCGAGAATATTATCTGGTACACAGGTGCTCAGTCAAAGAGGATCAGATTTAACGAGATCTATTTATACCCTCTCGCTGTGGATTAAGCCAAGAGAATGCCACAATGCTGCCCAATCAGCCCTCTCATTGCTTCACCCTCTCACTACCCACATCCCAGTGTTTCTGCTATTATAACCCCTATTACCTGAGTGCGACACATGGACACATTAAAATGACTGCATCTGGATTACTTTCCAAAACTGCCGCCACAGGTTATGATGGCACACAGGCCATCTTTATCACATTTGATGCTAAGCAGAGCTTTGGTAGAAGCACCTCTGTGGCCAAAAAGGCTGAGTGAGGGGGAAAAAACGTGTCGTCACAGTGAAGCTATAAAGGAGGGATAAAGAAGCCCTGGGCGAAGATGATAGGGAGAAAGTAGGCCAGTGAGTGTTGTATGCTGTATTGCAGATGTGTGAGATTCCTGGAACGCATCCATATGAGGTTTACCAGTCTCGGTTATATGCAAAACCCTCAAGGTCAACAAACCATTGTTACATTAAACACAAAATCTCCACAAACAAAGCCACAGATCTCTTTTTCAACCACTAACAATACTCTAAATATGTGTTTATCAAAGTTAGAGATACTTTACATATCACAGTTACACTATTTTGTATTGATTATATTTTATATTAAGTTTACATTTATTTCATTTATTTCTAAATTGACCTACATTACTGTAACTCTTCAATAAAGTAATCTGAAGCCGTCAAAAACAATTTATTAGGTTTCAGCTTGCTCACTTATTTTGGGTAACCGGAAGAGGCAAAAATAGATAAAAAGGCTTTGATTTACAACCCTCTGAATCCAGATAAACCCTGACCCATCTCAACAAAAAAGCCATGATTAATCTTTTTTACTTCTGTGAGTTTTGCTCCCTTGTCAGAGCTGTCAAGTGAGCTGACAAAGCGCAATGCCACATAAATTGCTGCTCCTCTCTGACAAACCCAAATTCAAAGTCAGACATATGACACATACTGTTCTATTTATAGTATTTAAAAACGTGCTGCTTGGATAAAAAGCAATGCAGCCACTGAAGACACTGTCATTTTATATATCTGAAGATGTACATTACTGCATATTTCTTCAGAAAGTCAGCTTTGACAATGCTTATATATTTTCACATACAGTGCATTACATGTTTAACTTAGTTCCTAATAGTAATATGGTCAATAATTGCAGCAAAGTCTCTTTCTATTTTGACTTCTAGAATACACATGTGTCATCTGACTTGTTTAGGATGACAGATGTCAAATATCATCAGTTTATATTAAAATATTCTGACCATAACTAAAAACAAGACAAAAAAAGAAATTATTGTAATGAACTGGGCAAGTGTTCTCTATTCAAATCACCTAAAAGAGTAAACAGCCATTCTCAGCTGAGTTTAGGGAATCAATGGTCATTTTTCCATCCATTTTTCCAGGCAACTTTCAATCTTTATATCAGCATATAAATCAATTCAAATCAATTATCAAGAAAACATCTTTACAATCAATAATCTATCTATTCACAAACACAGCAGAAAAACATTGTGTGATCTCAGCTTTAACAGCATGAAGCTTCAGTTTTTGATATCTACAAAATCTGACTGTGGTTTTCAAATGAAAAACATTTATGTACTGATGCAAGATGCCCAAATACATCCAGCATTTCATGTTAAGCTGCTCTGCGCTATAAATGGGTCAGGACAGAGATTAAAAATAAATATCAGTTATATGGGCTTTACCAAAACATATACAAAAAACTAGGATCAAGTGGCTTAGCTATAAACCAGTGTCTACACACTCTGAAACCATAAACCAATGGAACATTTTTAATGAAGCGATGTTAGGAATGCGTTCAAAAGTCAAACAAAATACATAGTTTCGTATAAAAACATAAGATTTTCTCGAAAGCAGCACTTGTCAAAACAAAGCAGTTTCTTGGTGGAGAACAGAAACTGTAACCCCACCAAAAACAACAAACAGTAACAGATATACATATTTATAATACTTAATATATATTAAGTATTTCCACTTTCTAACTATTAATGGGGCTGTCATATAGGACAGTACACATCCTGTGTAAGGAACATGATACTGCCTCAGCAACAAACATTCAATTAGCATTTGACTCACAAAGCAAATAATACACAATAGGCAAGAAGGGAACACCCAGCTTCTTATTTCAGGTTGGCCTTAATAGAATCGAATAGCTCAGCTAACCAAACTGTATATACAAAGAAAAACATCCTTCTGCCAATCAGTGGTCCAGAAACCATATATGCCAAGTGACCTGTCTGCCAATATAAAAACAGGCGTTTTACTCAGGACAAACTAATCTCTGTATCAGCATAAAGACTGTAAAGAAAAATAGAAAATACGGCAAAATTGTTTTAATGGTTACCTTTTGGACCGGCGCAGGCGGGCTCCACTGAAGAAATGTGGCATGTTAAAGTTTGACAGCACTGTCCACAGACTGGAGTCTGACATTGTGTCCAAGTCATGCCAGAAAGGGAGATGTAAATGGGGATTTTGAAGACCTTGTGAGGAAAAGCGACGGCTTTCAGGGTTCGGGAGGATGCGACCCCCAGAGCAGTCCTGACAAGTACTCCTACAATGGCTTTCCTTAGGTCCAAACTTCCTCTGCACAGGCACATCTGCAGCCAGATGCGGCATAAACACACAGGCAGAGAGGACGCGTTGTCCTCCTCTGTCCTCAAATAAAAAAGTACCCAGGGAGGATCCTGAAAGGCACACAGTTTGTGTGATCCAGGTCAGGTGTAGACAGCCTTCACTGTTGCATACACCTAATGCTAGCTGACTTTTTGTTTTACCGTCTCACTGCGACTGTATGCTGTATCCCAAACACTCACCCTGCACCCTTCGCTCAACATGCTTCATATCATGTAACAGGCATCTACCACTTCACATCCTGTGAAGGGGGGTTTGTGAGACAGAGGGGTGCTGCATCATCAGCAGATGCGGCTGTGCACTCGCAGGCTGGCACCCCTCCAAAAGTTCGGTGGGTCAGTGTATTAAGCAGGGCTCATTTGAAATGGAAATTATGTGATTTTGCATGGATTTCTTCTGCTACAGCATAAATTCTTCCCTCAGCTGTTCCCTGCATAAACAGTCCTACCTCATTCATTGGATCGGAGCCTCACCTTAACTCCATCACCTTTGATCCCTGCCTCATATTTTCTGATCAGCTCTAAAGACAGATAAGCATCTGGGCACAAGTGAGTACTGACAAGCATGCCGATAAAAAGTTTAATACACGTTTACAATATCCAAATATATTATTTACTTTAATTTTATTACACCTGACCTTTCAGAAAAGGAAAAAACAGGTTGGAAGAGCTGTAATCCTGCTTGCCCATGTGTGTATAACACACACAAAACCTGGTGTTTTGTCAGTTCAGTGATGATTTTGACTTTTGAGTCTTTTGTGTATGTGAGACTTCAGTCTCAGCTGATCAGGGTTATGAAAAAAATAATATTCCAAAACATATGAACCATTACGAGCCTGTTACAAAGAATCTAACCTTAAGGACCATGCCACTGATTGTTTCTATCCAGTGACTATTCTCTAAAGGAGAGAGCAAAGTTCAGCCCTGCAAACAGACACTTGGCAATGCTGCAATAATAAAACTCAAGAGCTGCGATAACAGCACCTCTGTTAGTGTGTGTGTGTGTGCAGAGTCAGAGGTGGCTGTAACCACATGATTGATGGAATAAGGTATACATGTTACTTTCACAATCCAGCTTCAAAACATTTGTCGTGTCTTATTGAACAGAAAGTGAAAAGGCTGTCGATGTAATTTGCGCATGAAAAAACAAAATAAAACAAAATAAACGCAACTCACAAGATTGACAAAAATGAGGGCTAAGGTCTAATATTTATGGACCAGTCAATTACTTGACAAGTCAGCTGACAGACACTTAATTGACAACAATTTGGATAATTAAAAAATGGTTTATGTCATTTTTTAAATAGAAATACCCAAAATCCATTGGTTCCATCTTTTCTAATGTAAATATTTGCTGGTTTTCTTAGTCTTCAGTGATCAGTTGGTCAGACAAGAACAGGAGAGCAAAAGAAGTGGTTGAAAGACAAAAAGGAAGTGCACGGTCAGACCTGAGGACTATCAGGATTCTGCAGATTAGTCCAACCACTTGCCAAGTGTACTGCTTGGAAGGGATTCAAACGCTCAGGAAGAGCGATGAAGAGTGAAATCGACAAAGGAGGAACACCGCCATGACCGGCAGATAACCAGTGGTTCCACTTACGTGTACCTCTTCTGCAATAAGGTGTTATCAGAAGCCATTTTTGTCAGTATAAAGTCACTGTGTGTGCATTCCCTCAGAGTGGCTCAGTCCGTCTCCCTGCAGGCCAGCGTGACAGCCTTCACTCTAATTATGGCTCTGCTCTGTTTCTGTGTTCCACATAAGAAATTATGGTTCGGATGGTTCAAAGTCAAACTTGCATAGAGCAGCATGAATAGGGAGGTCACTGGCAAAGCCGATATCACATGCAGAAGATTTGGGTTACTGTACTGGTTACTACTGACTTAACTGGTTCCTAGCTGTTTTTGAAAATAAAACAATATTTTAATAATGAAATTAGTTTTGCTTTAGCGACACAGGAAGATACAGTATGTGCTGTATGTGAGATATATATGAATTTATACAGTATTAATCCATAATGATACACAGGGTCAGTAATTACAGTAGCAGAAGCTCCAATCTGTTATCATTCATAAATCTTGGGAAAGGTCAGTATATTCTGTGAAATCTCCGTCTACTCTGATAAGTTATATGAAATACAGAAGCCGAAAATCCTTCAAACTCAAACTGAATTTCCTGGATTGTATTTCAGTTCTCAATGGTACTTGAAACAACACACCCCACCATTGCAGCCTCTTGCTTTCATCTTTTTTTTTTTCTAAACACAGAGCTGTTTTCAGTCTGAACGCCCACAATGATTGGCTACTATGTTAGCTAGCTACATCTGATAATCTGCAATGTCAGAGAAACTGTAACTCTGCCACCAACCTCCTTCACGACCATCAATCAGTCACCAACAACCTTTCTCTCATACGGTTGCTGCAAAGTGCTGCTGTATAAGCAGTTCTGTAGATGCAGATGGCCCTACACTGAAGTATATTAGTGCTGTAGGATACTGTTCTCTATAAATACAAGTTACAGGTTACAGCATCATTCTTTGAACACACTGTATGAATTGAGACTCTCAGCCATTGGTACATGAGCGAATAAAAACTGAAATTGTCAATACATAAAATAAAAAAACCCAGTAAAAAACATCTCCACGTTCTTGTCTGACTCACTTAAATGCCTGCTCCACTTGACTCTCTACAAAAGCTGAGTAGAACAAGAGGGGATCAGAGGTGACATGGGTGGGTGTTTCATGCTATTCATTGATACAGAAAATTCTTCAGAGCTGAGTGTTTTGAATGAGCGGGCAAAAACAATTCCAAGATTCATTCCAACTATTTCTCTTGACAAAATCCACACCAGCCTGAATAAAGTAAATAAATCAAATCCTGACAGACTACCTCCCTTTTTTATATGAGTAAAACATATACATTTCTTGAGCAGTGAGTTTTCCGTTTTGAAATGTCCTGTTTTTGTTTTACTTTGAGGTTTAAGCAATTAAATCCCGCGTGTTTAAGCTCCCGCAGAAGGCTCAGTTCCATAAAACTAAAGCTAACCATGAAGTTAAGATGTATGGTAGAAAACAACACAGCAACAACATGATATTTTAACACGATCAAGGAAAAAAACTAACTGTAAACTAGTCCACTTTTAACAGTAAAAAACCTTCCACCTTTATACTGTATATAACTGTTGGTACTTCTTTTGTACTCAGACTATTTTTGTATGTAATCAGCACAGACGAAGCAGGCAAGACTCCAATCTATCGTGTCATCAAAAGACACTGGAGTTCTTGGCCACCTTTTCATCCATTTGTCAAACTAACCAGTGTTTATATAAACACTAATTAAGCAACACAGAGCCACAACAAGATGGCGCCAACCTTGAAGACCTATTTGAAAGTGAAATCCCAAATGAGTTTTGTCTGTGTACAAAGACAGATTCAGAGCTTCTTGACGAGTGAAATATGGAGTTCGAGCAGAGGACATGCCATCTCAGACATGACTCATGCACATTAACCCCCGAAAGGAATAATCTTTTCAGTGACAAGGATAAAAGTCTTGGTTTTTGAAAAATAATCTGAGGTTCTACCAGTACATACAGATTTTGAAATACTAATCATCAACTAGTTGCGATATAAGCAATTCGCTTGGATAGGAAACCATTACTGAGAAATCCAAAACTAGCTTTTACGGTTTTGAATATTAATTATTCCTAAATTTATCAATCCAGCCGGGATTCAGACAGATTGAGACCATTCTTCACTTTGATGTACTGCGAATGCCACAAATCCTACTTAGCACATGAAAGAGGAGCATAAACCTCAGAACAGAGAGGGGCAAGATGGGGGAAGGGGGGACACTATCAACATTATATAAGCACTGTGTCCTCCTCTTTCAATGTCATATCAATGGCAGATGATTTTAGGAGGTCAAACTGAAAAACCAGTTCCAGCCTTGTGAAGCATGAAGGCAGGACTTACTTAAACATGCACTAACAGGCCTTTTAAAACAAAATAGCCATGTTTTAAGAGCTCTCGCTTACCTCCAAAAATGAAAAGCGTGCAGCGGGCTGCACGGACTGCAGGGGCTAGTGGGAGTGGGGCTCAAGCTTCGGGGAGTGAGGCTGTAAGTTAAATGGAGTGTAGTGAATAGTTGTCTTTTTTTCACAAACAGGAAAGAAACCCTCCCAATACACACAGTTCTGACACATGCCCAGATAAAGACAGCAGCATCATGAAGAGTAATGATCCCTGTCAGATGAACCAAAATCGTGTTTAAAGAGCAGGTTCCCAAGGCATTTGTTTGGTACTGCAGTGTTAGTTCTACGTTGGGGATGTCTCACCACATAGTTTCAATTGAGACTAAAAAGCTGAAGATTATAAAAGGGGAGTTACAGATGAACCTACTTTCATATTCTTTACTGAAATATTGAGATAAGGTTAGAAATAGCTTCTCTCCTGTTCATCCAAATCATGCAGAAAGACTAATTTTACCTATGTGATGTCATGGATTGAGCTTTATTTAAAGTGAACACTGGCACTGCAGAGCACTGGGTCATATAGAGGTGAGAAACTTTTACTGCAGTGACGGACCAAAATACGCTGTTTAAAGGATAAGTCTGGAGAAGTTCCATGGAAAGAGCAACACGGACAATGAATGGATCCAACTAACAAGTATTGTATGTGTATCCAAAGCCTGCCATATCTGCCATATCTGATTCCTCTGTGCCATACAGCTCCAGTGTTGTCCCAAAACTATTATAACACATCAATGAGCCACACTGTTGCACTGGGTGACATGTCCTCTATTAAGATGAACACGGGCACTGTGGTTTATTTTGAGTCAATACCACATACACCGTCCTGCTGCAGTAAATCCTCACTCGCACACCAAATGTCTATTAATCCACTGATAAAAATAGTCCCCAAATAACTAAGCACTATTTCCCCCTGTTTGAATAATGTTTGCTAAAATCTACAATGTCCAGCTGTTTAGAGGAAATTACTGAGCATTTTTTGGAAAAGAAACGCTATGTTTGTGACCCAATTTTAAAGATTTACATCTTCACTAGGAACCAATTGGCTTAAGGGGATCAGAAAGTATTGATGGAGAAACACATTATGTTGGTTTTGATATTTTCAGGGGATATGTTGACAATTCTAGAACATATCTGTATATCTAAAATCTGCAGAGAAAAAGGTTTTATAGCTAATTTAACATAGTCACTCAGCCAATTATGCTAACTCAATTGCAGATGGAGGGAACTATAACAAATACCTTGTTGACCTAAATGAAACATGTCAAATAAATGACTGTGGCTTTGTTAAAATGGGAAACCTGCCATGTAAACATACAGCCTTCAGTGATTCACCTTATTGATCACCATCTAACACTGCCACAACACTCATCATAGGTGTGTTATGAGTCTGTGTGCGTTTCCTGCGTATGCTCTGTGTGAGTGTATGTGTGTCACACCAGTAAATAAAGCATGTCGTGCAGTTGCAGCACTCCTTTGCGTGACACATTTTCTGTCCATCTATCACACAAACGTGCATGAAAATAAATAAATGCGTGAACACACGCACACAGACACACAACCACAAGTAAGCTGCAGTTGCATAGCTGTTAAAGATTTGACATTAGACTTCCTGCTGCTAATGCTAACGCAGCACAGAGCTGAAAGCAACAGTACAAGACAGCAACAAATATGACACAGAGACAGATGAAGCTACATACTGCAGAGGAGCTGCCTCCCCAGTAGGATAACGGAGGAAAATACTCACTCTAGCGTCAGCCCTGGAATTCTCAGCCTCTCCCGCTGGGCTTTCATGGCTGAACTGTGCTCGTTTGCTCTATTGTGGTCATGATGTGCATTCACACTGCCTGCCTGGCTCCCGCCCCCCTGCACTGACAAAGAGCCAAACCCAGCCACCACAGCGCGATGAGACGGATTGGATTTCTTTCCCCCAACAAAAAGGGAGGGGGTAAAAAAAAAAAAGGGGGCTACAGTTCTTGTTTTGGTCTTTCCATGTTCCACCTTGAAGCTGTCAAACGAGATCCTCTGTTGCCTGCGGAGGGCATGGAGGCAGGACAATACCCCTTCTCCCCTCCCCTAATACACGCCCCCTGCTCCTTTACTAATGCATGCATATTTGTGTCCCCCCACCACAATTCCCCCACCAGCTGGTGACTTGCTATATAGCAGAAATAAATGCAAAATATTAAACCTACATTTTCTCTGCTCCTCTACATGCAGTCACCTTGACAGAAGCTAACACAAGGCACGCACTATACGATGCAATGTCACCACAACCACAGGGATGATGTCATCGTCGAAAGAAAAACATAATGCACCACTACCTGCCAACGCAGATCAGTCAGTGTACAGCAAGACAGTGGACAGTGTCCTAACACCTGGCTTCAAGTCCTTTTTATCGTACAAATAAATAAAGATGAAAAAATATAAATTCATCTTGCAGTAGAATTAGTGCATAACATCTAACACTGCAGGCAAATACAAGGGTGAGTGTTTCTGCTCAGATTAGAGAGGCATATGAGTGTCAACAGGATAAAGTAAAATAGCGTCCCAAAGTAATAAAGCATGATGATGCACCAGAGTGTCCCTGCCCTTGCAGGGATTTAAAAGACCCCAGAGGCTACTGCCTATTATTTGTAAAACCACCAATGATTCATTTTGTCCATACTTATTAATGCAGATGCTCAATTGCCAAACCATCATTATCCCAATAACTCAATATGAATGAGTGACTCACTTGCAGGAAATTGTCCAAGGATGAACTACTGCAGGACAAATGGGTGGCTTATTCAGATAATTTGACAATTTGAAAAATTACACCACTAAAAACAAGTAGTGTTTGCAATGAGTCAGCTATAAGTCTGCTACAGCTAACTGCTGTATGATGATACTTTCGTTAAACCTGGAATGATGAGAAGTATAGAAAGCATAATCCGCTGCTAACTCACACACTCATCCAGTAGACCAATGAATTCTTTATTACTATGAGCATGCTTGAGGAGCAAAGAGCCACTGCAGACGACACCAAACACTGCATTAACCACAGAACTAGTAGTTGAGACAGGCAGGAACTGGAGCATAAGAAGATGTGGAGTGTTACCTAGAGTACAACAGGTCAAGGGTCTGCTACAAGCTATAGCCCAAAATGCTGTCCTATAATTTTCAGGCATTCGGACGATCTTTTATTTATTTTTTATCTGACACATCATACATCTTGCAGTGTGGGTCCTAAAAGCTGAGCATTATTCATGGACTTTTATATTTTAATGCAGGGGAAAAGACAATTCTAACAATCCAAGAAGTGTTTGGTAGATATTTAAACCTCTGACCCATGACTTCCTGTCAGTAAATGGTGCTGGACCCTTTGGGATAAAGACGATTTTTTTCCCTTCTGAAAGTCAATGAGACATAACTCCAACATTTTCAGTTAAATCAATTCTGAATCAAGTCTGATTCAAACAATCAGTTTTAGACCGTCAGTCTGCCTTTCGATGAACCAGGAGACACTGTAATAACTTCAGTGACCATCTTATTGCATAAACAACTGAAACTTCACAAATTAAATATATAACTTCACCAGTCATTCCTTTTCAGATGAAAAGATGAAGAAAAGGTGCAAAAATCCTCTCTTTTTTAACATCAGATAGTCAGGACATGATGTCCAAACTCACTCACTGTACACTTGTACACCAATGTGGAGTCAGTCAGTGAGGAATATTCCATGTGTTCTCATCCAGCCTGCTTGGCAGTCCAGCAAAAATATAAAATTTTAAAATGCATGACCATCACCAGCTATGGCTTCAAAGGTTAAATAAATCATAGTTAAGACCAGCACACAAGATACATACAGGTATTGTGTGCGCACTTTGAGATATGCATATTTATATCATCTCCTACACAAAAATTAGTTAATGAATTAGACCCAGGCAGACTTACAAAAACAAAAAACAGTGTGTGAGATATAGAGAGCGCTCTCTCTCTCTCTCTCTCTCGCTCTCTCTCTCTCATCACACTATTATAAAACAGAAAAATAAATAAACAAACTATACTGGACTGAATTCCTTTTCGAAAGTGTGACTTTTTTTGTGCTAGTAATTTGTGGTTTTTGGTGAAGGCAGGTGACTCACCAAGGTTTTCATAATAATGTACGACTGCTACTGTACCTGCAGTGAGAAAAACTTTCTGACTCACAGCACAGTGTGCAGAGGAGCTTCTATTGTTCAGCTTGAATTAATTTGAAATCAGTTCTACCTGGATGAAAGTGAAGTAGACCCACATCAGTCTCTGCAGCTGCATGCTGACTGCTTTTTAGTTGAACAGAAAGTGGTTCAGAAATCTATTCATTTATACGCCACTATCCTCTTACTGGTCTCTTGGTTTGCAATTAATATTATATACACCTCATTTACGTATCTCTTGTGCAAAGCTGCTACACGGTGGCAATTTCTTATTACATCTTGTGACCATAGACTGTATATAAGAAATGGACGTAGTCATCGTGACGTCACCCGTCGGTTTGTGGACTGCCGTTTTGAAGCCTCGAGATTGGCCGTTAGGGCGCTGCCATGTTGAGTTTTTTCAACCAGCGGCACATGACCATATTTAGACAAGACGGTGTGGGGCTAGCTAGTTTGCTTAGCTAGGTACATCTGATATTCACGTTAACTGTCATTTTAACAGGTCTGACAACTTTGTCTAGCAAAAAACAAGCTTAAAACAAAATGTACTCACCAGAGAAAGTGGACAGCCAAATGCTAATAAGCTTTTTCAACGCCGCTTCCCACGCCAGTGCTGTTGGAACGAGTCATTCTAGCCTGATAGACAGGTTGCAATGGTAACAACTTGTCAATCACAGATAATCCCTCCCTGAAGTATACTCTGCTTTAGGGTCTATTTTCCTCTAAATGGGACCATAATTTACTAAATGAACAACATGTTGTGTTGAAGAAGACATGAAACTAGCGATTGAGACCATAAACTCATCAGGAAAGTGTTTAGTGAGGTAATAAACCAGGTGAGAAGTAGGGTCATCTTACCCTTATTTCTAATGGAGTTGGACTTCTTTTTGCAACCAGAAGAGTCGCCCCCTGCTGGCTGTTCAATAGAATGCAGGTTTAAGGGACTTCCGTATTGGCTTCGCGTATCAGACCGGTTGCTTCTTGCTTGCTTGTGACCATGTTGTTTAACTAAGGTCACAGAACACTCAGAATAAAATACATTGTTGGTGTATCTTAGAATAAAGCACCCATTATGAAGAAGTCAAATGCTCCACTGACTTCAAAACTTAAACTTGCTGTTCATTATCAGTTATATTCTGCCTCCTCAGTGACACTACCACCACTTCAAAAATGTCATAATTTAGGCTAACAATAAGAATTATTGAAACACAACATCTTAGTGCTTTCATTAAACCTGCATTAAGAGACTTTTGGTCATTTGGGGATAGTGAAACAAACAATCTGTAAACACAACACAACACTTCGCCAACAGATGTCTATTATTCCATCCAGCAGATACAGAGCAACATCATCATTCATTTGAAGTCATGCTTGCGTTTATCTGACAAATCTAAGTTCAATATTAGTCCTTTTAGTTCTGTTTTGGTTTCTTCCAACTCCTGAGGGAAATCTCAGGCTCTTTACTGGCTAATTTCACCTCTACACCAGCGGAGGGTAGAGTACTGAAAATCTTTACTGAAGTTCATGAAACATTTACTCCCATAATAAATAACATATAGAGGGAGACCTGTGTGTCACGAGGCCAAACAGGACTTTTTTTTTTTTTTTAATCCACCCTTATTTACTCTCTCCCTATTCTCCATTCCATTCTATCATTCTCCATTATATTTTTGTTCATGAATACCAGCTGGTAGCCTACTGAGTAAGCCAAGATCAGTTTCACAGCGACGTTCTATTTAATGAATTCAACATTGGCATCGCTACTTAAAAAAAAAGAAAAAAAAAAAAGATTATGATGAAATTTTAATGGCCCGGCAGATGCTTTTGTTCAAAACTATGTACAAATTAGGTACAATTCAAGCCACAATAGATTAAGGAGGCGATTGCAAGGGCAAAGTATAACATGGAAAATTATTTTCTTTTCTTATTAGAGAGACAAGAAGAGAGAGAGCATGTTGGGTGAGTTGGTCCTCTGTAACAAAATCTACAGTAAACAATTCTTCTTTGGTATCGTGTTGCATTGCAAAGCAGGTGATGTAGTTGGGCAGCTTTGATCCTTCAGAACCTGCAACACGTTGTGTTTTTGTGCTGATGGTGAGAAATGGGAAAATGATCTAACATAATGGTCTAAAAAATCCAATGAGTGTGCCTTGAGGCGCCAACACATACAAATGATTGATTTTAAGTTATGGAATTGGACCCAGCAAAAGACTTCCAGTTATTAAGGTCAGACTATAAATAGGTTCAGTAATCGTTCACCTAGAATGACTGTAAACAACTCCACACATGACACAGACTAAAAAGGTACAATCCATCACTCTTGTGGTTGTGGAAAAGGAATTACAATAATAAAACGCTCCCACAATATGTAATGACGTTGTGGAAAATGTTAACCTTGGTAATTAACTGGCATGTTGGCATGACACCAGCATGTTAATGACATCAAATGTTCAGTAGATGGCTCTCTGTCACAGAAAAACCTGTGGATAAAGCGCTACAGTTCCTTCTCCATGCACTTTTCTCTAGTGTCCAGCATCTTTATCATCGTCCTCCTACAAGTTCAGATTATTCCAACTCAGCTCCTGCTTCTATCACATTAACATTTTACCCCGTCATCCTGTCTAACACTTTGAAATTAAGCACATGAGAGACACAGCAGTCAGAGATTACAGCTGTAATACCATTCAAGAGAGTAAACATATCTATCTTACAGAATATGGGACTAATGTCTTACTTGATCCTGAATTTTCTCATTTAAAAAGGTGACAAATTAGTATAAACATCTTTTTTAAATAAACTGCAGTTTTGATGACTGGGAAGCAGTTTTATTAACTTTGTCATATCCAAACACCATTACTATGGTTACCAAGGTCCCTAGTGGCTCCAGCACTCTAAATATAAACCCGTGTGGTTGGTGATCTCACTGCAGCCTTTTAGTAATGGCCCACCTCTATTACAGTAGGTGCCCCCTCTGGTGAGGTATCAGCGAGAGCACAAGAGGTCATGGGTAAATCTTTCTCTTCCACCATAAAATATATCAAACTAAACCAAAATCAATGCCTGGCTTAAAAGCTGCATTTCATCTGGCACATCACTGGCCAAGAAACCTTTTTAATAACTTGAACAGACCTGAACAGAAATCTGACCAACCCGCCCAAGGAAAGTTTAATTCATTGTAGGTTTTTACTTTTTTTAATGACTGCTTTAAAACTGATGCTGCAATAAAAGTAATACTTCATCCAGTTTGACAGAAACAATCAAATCCAAGTGTAGAAAAAGTAGATCATATTTATCAAGTAATAGTAAATTGCACACTAATTTAAAAACTCAAGCCAATCTACCTCTATTCGTTTTGCACCCTGCAGGGTTTTTTTGGATCAATTTATCCGTTTGGTCTCATTGCACAGTGCCCAATTGACCAACAAAATAAAGATTACAAAGGCAACTGAATCAAAAACAGTATCTGGGAAAGTGATGGTGAGTAGCTATAGAAGAAGGTTAAACATACAGTGAGGAAAATAAGTATTTGAACACCCTGCTATTTTGCAAGTTCTCCCACTTAGAAATCATGGAGGGGTCTGAAATTGTCATCGTAGGTGCATGTCCACTGTGAGAGACATAATCTAAAAAAAGAAATCCAGAAATCACAATGTATGATTTTTTAACTACTTATTTGTATGATACAGCTGCAAATAAGTATTTGAACACCTGTCTATCAGCTAGAATTCTGACTCTCAAAGACCTGTTAGTCTGCCTTCAAAATGTCCACCTCCACTCCAGTTATTATCCTAAATTAGATGCACCTGTTTGAGGTCGTTAGCTGCATAAAGACACCTGTCCACCCAATACATTCAGTAAGAATCCAACTACTAACATGGCCAAGACCAAAGAGCTGTCCAAAGACACTAGAGACAAAATTGTACAACTCCACAAGGCTGGAAAGGGCTACGGGGAAATTGCCAAGCAGCTTGGTGAAAAAAGGTCCACTTTTGGAGCAATCATTAGAAAATGGAAGAAGCTAAACATGACTGTCAAGCTCCCTCGGACTGGGGCTCCACGCAAGATCTCACCTCGTGGGGTCTCAATGATCCTAAGAAAGGTGAGAAATCAGCCCAGAACTACACGGGAGGAGCTGGACAATGACCTGAAAAGAGCTGGGACCATTGACCATCAATGACCATTTGGATGATCCAGAGGAGTCATGGGAGAAAGTCATGTGGTCAGATGAGACCAAAATAGAACTTTTTGGTCATAATTCCACTAACCGTGTTTGGAGGAAGAAGAATGATGAGTACCATCCCAAGAACACCATCCCTACTGTGAAGCATGGGGGTGGTAGCGTCATGCTTTGGGGGTGTTTTTCTGCACATGGGACAGGGTGACTGCACTGTATTAAGGAGAGGATGACCGGGGCCATGTATTGCGAGATTTTGGGGAACAACCTCCTTCCCTCAGTTAGAGCATTGAAGATGGGTCAAGGCTGGGTCTTCCAACATGACAATGACCCGACGCACACAGCCAGGATAACCAAGGAGTGGCTCTGTAAGAAGCATATCAAGGTTCTGGCGTGGCCTAGCCAGTCTCCAGACCTAAACCCAATAGAGAATCTTTGGAGGGAGCTCAAACTCCGTGTTTCTCAGCGACAGCCCAGAAACCTGACTGATCTAGAGAAGATATGTGTGGAGGAGTGGGCCAAAATCCCTCCTGCAGTGTGTGCAAACCTGGTGAAAAACTACAGGAAACGTTTGACCTCTGTAATTGCAAACAAAGGCTACTGTACCAAATATTAACATTGATTTTCTCAGGTGTTCAAATACTTATTTGCAGCTGTATCATACAAATAAATAGTTAAAAAAAATCATACATAGTGATTTCTGGATTTTTTTTTTTAGATTATGTCTCTCACAGTGGACATGCACCTACGATGACAATTTCAGACCCCTCCATGATTTCTAAGTGGGAGAACTTGCAAAATAGCAGGGTGTTCAAATACTTATTTTCCTCACTGTATTTCATTGTCAAAGTAACGCATAGAGAAAGTACTTTAGATAACGGTATGCTATGGACATTAAATACAGAAATTACATGTAGTCGTTGTGAAAGGTATACTTTATATATCACCAGACCATATAGGGCAAAGCGTTATATCAATTATTCCTGTTGTATATACACATGAAATAATTGGTAATAGCTTGCCAGTTACCAGCATGATAGCTAGCTGCATACATTACATCTTTGGCTGTTTTATGCAACGTGCGTGCCGTGGTCTAGATAAGATGGAGAAAGCCAAAAAAGCAATGCAAGCACACAAGCTCACTGGCTTTCCTTAAGAAATCCACCGAACCCCGCAAGTATTATAAGTGTTTGATTGTTTGACGGTGTGAGGCTTTAATTATAAAGACATATTTATTGCATGTACTGCTGGCAGCTCCCAAAAAAGCCATAACGAACGAACTAGCTCGAAAAGGAATTCCAACACATGACAGCTGGTGATCAACAATTAAAGGAAAAAGTAACTCCCATGTTGAGATTACAGAATACACAATTGACAGAGGGATGTTCAATTTGGTTAAAGGCAACAGAAGAAGTTTTTACCTGAGAGGACTGTTTGCTGGCCAGTGAAGAGGTTGTGATTAATCATTTGTGTGCTTGTTCTTGCTCACTGTATTTATTCTTTGTTGTGCTATTTTCCATTATAATCACTTTCCTGGACAAATAAATAAATATTACATCCATTTTTAAACTGAAACATAAAATATAGTATGCAACTGCCATTAGAGAATTGCATAGGAACTCGAACTAAATTATATTTTGCTTATTGAAGCTAATTTCTATCAGTTTACAGCTTGTTTGCTGACTCTAAAGAAGAACAACTACCTTTACAGGTCACGTAATTGCCATCCATGTTAGTTATGTGACTATTTTACAGAAGCACTGTTAAATGTGTTTATAATGCAGGTTAGACTAAGTAGGCTAAATATAACTAACAATTCATACGTTGTCAGACAATCTTCGCAGCTAATTGGAGTAGAAATGTTAACTTTACTCAAACAAACATTCATACAAATATCATTTTAGCTCATTTGAGAATCTGTACCAAAAATGTAATAAGTAGCGTGACAACTGGAAGTTAAGGTTTATCACATGGTATTTCTGTTAACCACCCTGTTAACATGTAGCTGGGTACTTACAAACTGCCTCTTCTGGGAAGACTCAGCTCTTTCTGCAAATGAAAAGAAAAAAGTACAAAAATGTAACACTTTAATATAAGCTTTAAATATTGCATCAGTTGAAGTGTGCATCCCACTAACAATAACAAAAGAAAGTCACTCTACATAAGCCATAACACTGACAAGTTTACTTGCTTATTTATGTAAGCTGGAAAATTTGTCAGATTCATGAGAGCTGTTGTTGTAACCGGTTCTGATGACTGTTTTTAAATAAATGTCAAGCAGCAAGCCTGTTCACTGGATTCTAGAAAATTGTAGTATTATTATAGTAGTATACTTGTAAACAACACTAAACATTAAAAAAACTTTGCAGACCAAAATTCTGAAAGTGAAAATTAAGGAACAGAAACAAAACATACAGCCCACTATTCTGCTGCAGCGGCTTTGGCAGGTGTGAAACTGGTACATACTAACCAGAGAACTTGGCAAGAAGTTTAAAGAAAGCATCTGGATTTTAATAAATCTAATCACATACCAGCTGAACCAAGATGAAAATCATGGAAGGACATTGCTCTCCCAAACCCATTTCCTGTAATCTCTTTACTACTGACAATAGTTAAAGACATAAAATTCCCAGAAAGACTTAACAAAAGTAAAATACATTTGGAAGTTATTGGTTTTCACATATCAGTAATAAAGAATGGACCTGAAAAAGGTTCATTTTACACCTTCCAAATCAGGTGTAAACTAACTTCATATGATACTTAAGTAAATACACAAATATGAATCCATTTCACAAACTGTTCTTCTCATGTTGCGAGAGAATGAAACCAGACCGGTTTCTTTAAAAAATAAAATAAAATAAAAAGAGATTACTGTATGTTGCTGAAGCCAACTGTACAAGGCAGAGACATACAGAGGTCAGGGTTTAATAGCCCAGACAAAGCACCAACAATGCCCTCATTGATTTCTTCAGGGGATTATGCATTCTCACAGGCTTGTTACTTAAAGGATAATACTGCTGGCAAACACATGCAACATTTCAAAGTCTTTGCAGTCATTAAACAACTTTGACTGAATTAACACAATGTATACAGTCTTTAATCCCATTCTGTATGTGGTGGATATTTGTTAAAAGTACACCAGTCTTCAGTCCTTAAGACTTATGACTCACAGCACAGTGTGCAGAGGAGCTTCTAATGTAATGTGCATTAAATAAACGCACATTACATTTTAAAACTTACGCTTTAAATTTAACTTAAAGAAGTGGCTAACGGGTAGTCAGGACTGTCAATATTACATTTAGACACTAAATCTTGCTTCTATCTCGTCTTTTCTGTCCTGCCTTTTTGTGCTTCTTGTGCTATGCCTACGAGGTTGTCTGGCTCATATGTGTTTAGATTAAACACAAGGTTAAACCTCTGTTGGTGTCCCAGTTATATAGTTTTTTTGTGCATGTCCAAAAATGTATGCCTTTGCTAATATACAATGTTTGTTATATGGACTGACAGTCTGGCTTGTGTGTGTACGTGTGTGCTGGTGTTGATATTGACCAACTGTTCTTGTTTTTATGTTGGTCAAGTAAATTTTTTTTTATACATTTACAGTAAATTTTTACTTGTATTGGGCTTAACTTGTATGTACTGTTTTAATCCTTTTATCTTTTTAGGCGTGACATATTACGATCTGTGCAGGGACAGCAGCCTTTTCGCTAATTCTGGCACATTATACATTTATTTATGTATTATTAGTGTGCATTTTTCCTGTTAAATAAACCTGAAATAAATAAATAAATGCAGTGGCTCTAAGTTTGGCTCAGTACCCTGATGGTTTTCATTATCTACCTGAGATGTAGGTGAATGCAATCAGCTAGATGGTAGGATCACCGATCAACACTCCAAACCACACTCTTTGTCAGTGTATGATTTTTACTTACTTTTAAAGCATCATGCTCATGACTAGTTGTCTGAAATGCTTGCAAAGTTTGAACGTGGAAGGTCCCTCAAGTCCTCTGGCGCAAGTCCTTAGTTTTAGTATTAGTAGTTAGTTTTTATGCTCAAAGCTGGTGGAAAAGTTCCTAGAGTTGACATCTTTAAACATAAATTGAAAATATCACCTTTTTTAGTCTGGCTTTTGATAAGAATATTTTATGAATGAAATGTGCTATACAAAAAAGTTTTGACTGATTTTCTATTTAGTGACACACAATATACTGTGTTCAGAAGTGTTGTAGACACATTGAGATATGATGTAAAAAAGATGGGTAACGAGTGGGCCATGGGCTTGTTCAGTGTTTTTAAAGTCTAAGTAGTGCCAGTCTAAGATGAAGGTTGGAGTGTTGCCAAACAAATTTTGTACCAACTTTGGTAACTACGTACATTTAGAGGGAGAACGTACAGTTAGTGTTAGTTATTTTGCCCCCCAATTCATTTTGTGAAGCTGTAGTACGGACTCAGGAGAACGCCTTCAAACATTGCTCAGCTGCTTCACAGAAATGACAAGTTTCATTAAAACACTCCAAAGAACATGTTTCTCTGAAGGCTCATCAACAGATGCTGCGCCAGTGCCACATGGAAAGCCATGCAAGCCAAGGTCCAACATCAGCCACAGAGACAGACGAGCACACTGTGCACACATCACTATATCCCCCTTAGAGTTACCACAACTGTTTCTTTAATTACAGCGTTTTCTTGTAACGAAGCAGATCGTTTCATCACCCTCACAATGTTTCCATGTGCTCTTTTATAATCAGCAGAGCGAAACAAATACAAAGCTCTCCAGCTCAGATGATATCAAATCGCTCCCTACTGGATCCGTCTTCTTGCACAGAGCACAGATAAATAACCAGGCTTTGGATCCATTTTATTTTGTGACTGCAAATCTCACCGATATGATCATTACACATTTCATTGTCTTATAACAACCTGATAAGGGTGAGGTCCTTTGTTTCATGGAGTGTAGGACACCGAGTTGATGTGTATTGGCTGCTCCAGTCAGCAGAAAAAGTGCTAAGCCCCACTCTCCCTTTGCTATCAATTAGGGCTTAATGTCTGGCTTCCCCTGCTGCCTACAAAAGACCAAGGGCAGAGAGCTTCCTTGGGAGACATGACCACAGCTCACACAACACTAATTACCAGCAGGGAAAGACTTACACTGATGGGATATCCACCAATCACAGCACACCAAATAACAGTGTGAAGTCTACAATCACGCAAAGATAACTTGAGAGCAAAAACAGTATGATAATAGACCAATTTATTGAAAAACACGTTTTTATGTGAAATCAATTCATGCCTCAGGAAAATATTTACATAAAGATGGAATAAACGTCTTGTAATGACTTGCTTATTCTGCTTTTGATGCTTGAACTTTTGACACCTTTCTGAATGAGCAAACACTTGCGTAGAGAAAGAGCAAGCATATTCAAGGGCACTGTGTGACACGGTTTTAATTAGGGCTGCCCCCGACTAAAGAATTTCCTAGTCGACAAAAATGGGTCTACAGAACAAGACATGATTATTTTCTGCATTTTTTGATAACATCAGCTTTCAGTAAAGGGAGTAATGGAACAAGAACGGCCAGCTACAGTGAGCTGTTAGTTGAACATCTGCAGTGGACAGGTTGTATACTTTCAACTCCTCAGCAAAGTAATAGTAGTGTCCTGGAAATCTACTTGCATGAAATCTGGTCATGGTTGCTCATGGCATGATGGACAAAGGCCAATTATTGACTGACTTCTTTATTATATTATTATAGACTTTGCTTGGCTGTAAACAGATAGACCAGTTGCAATTCTGTTGCATGTCTGACAATGTAGCTACTCAAGGAGTGTTTGCTGCCCCCAGATTCACCTGTGTGGTGTCAGTATTAAATCACACTGACACCATAAAGGTCTCTCTAAAGTTTGAAATCTTAAGGATTATGATTTAAAGAACAAGGAAAGCTGTGATATTTCCTTTAGTGGTTAACCTCAGTAGCATTAGCAGACAACAAAGAAACATTTTTCTTCTTTGTCATTCAGCTGTATTCACCTCTTGCTTCATTATCCTTTCAAGGCATTTCTCTTGACGTGCTCAGAGCCAGAGAGAGCCTGAGCTGTGTGTGCCAGTGTCATGATCAAACAGGGTTTCTGACTCACACTGCTGCAATATCTACAGCACCAAAGCAGAAGATATCCAGCAAGCTTTGAAGCATGAGTTCTACGTACAAATGACAAACAAAACTTGACTGAAGAGCCTTTATTTTTATACTTTTTGTGACATTCAAGGTGAAGCAATAGCCATGTTGTGTGTCTGAAGATTCTCATTATCCAGGTTCACTGTTTTCCAAGAAAGGTTAAAAACAAAAGGCAACTGGACTTGGTTGAAGATGCCAACAACAGTCATTCAGACATGGCCTTACATGACTCCAATAACCACGATGGTCGTTACAGCAGCCAGCAGCACTATCCATCACGTTGATAATGACCCCACAGAGCTTAAATGGCAGGGACTCCCGAACAGTCAGTCAGAACTGAAGTAGCCCCTCGGACGAGAGGTATCTCAAGTAACTTCAACCAAGTCCAGCTGCCCTTCACTTTAACAGTCCTTGAAACCCCGACCAAGTCAGCATAACGCTGAACATAAATACATATATTTTCATAAAATTTTATAATCCATAAGAGGATGAAGAGCTGTCAAACTGAAAAATAAAAACCTTTCATGTTTTAATGTTGTTCATCAGGAAAAGAAACCGGTGATGAAAGTAAACCTTGTACGTTTAATCATAAGTTTATCCAGTAATCTTCTCAGTGCTCAAGAGGTACCGATTTTGACATGATGAACCTCAGTTTATTGTTCCACAGGGTAAATGCCAATTAATAACTTCTAGCAACAACATCTCCAAGACCCCACATCAAAGATGAGGTATTGCGCTTGTAAAAAGGCTTATGTGTAATGGTTCATTAATAATTCCCCTTGATTTATTTTGGATTTTCCTACATCTCAAGATCAAGTGTACTCGGGTTTGCTGCTGACAGGCAGGAAAATCCCTATTCTCATATTAAGTCATAATGTAAACACCTTGAGTGACATCAGAGTAAAGGAAGTTAAATCCCCCTAATCTTTCCGATTGCATCTCGATGCTCGTTCACTTTGTCTGTAATCATCAAGCGTGCTAAAGTAATAACTTAGGATCGCTGACCAAATCTACCTTGTAATCAGGGGTTAAACTAATTCAGTATTGGCAACCCTTATCTACAAACTGCTGCCTTGGGCTACATGTCATTTTGATAGTGAAACAGACAATAAGTTGACACATGTAGATGGAAAAAAATCTAAAAACTAATGTTTGTCTCTACAACACTGCTATTAGGAAAACAGTAACAGCTGCTCATGGACCAACAAAGGTACGCTGTCAATTTCAATGAGCAGTCTGGAGCTTAATTATCAGGGGACAGTGGTGGGATGTACTTTCTTCATTCTTAAGGACAAAAAAAACCAAGAGTCTTCTTAGTAAGAGCTAACGTCAGCATGCTAACATGTGTGGCAATAACCTTGCTACCATGCTGATGTTAGGCGTAATGTTTGCCAAGTTCTCAACTGAGTTGTCATTTTAGTTTAGCATACCAACATTTGCTTTTCATAAATACTGTTCATTTTTAAGTCTACACTTTGATCATGACCACTGATGCTCTCTAAAATGACGAGATGCCACTTTCCAGACGTTCTGTTTTCAGTTTACATATCTTCTCTTTTCTTTTTATTTACAGTGTGTATGTTGTTTGACACATGTTTAGGTCTAACACAGAAATGATTAAAGGATGACATCCACAACAGATGATGTGCATATTTAAGAAACGTACAGGAGCCGCCCCTGCTAGGTCGAATCATTTATAACATATACTGTACAACTTTTGTACATTTATTAGAAGAGAATGGTTTTATGCTTTAGATGAATAAATAAGTCTACTGGCCTTTAGAATGACCATGGGAATAACAAAAGAGTCCTAATTGAAGACTTTAGTCAACATTAAATCTTAGCCTTCATCTAACCTAAATGCTGCTTCAAAGTCAAAGACCACATGTGTATCTAGAGATTAGGAGAGGTCAAATAGATCAATAAAGCTGGTTATCTGCTCCCAAACAAGGAGACAGACTATACATGATAAAACTGACTGAAGATAGTCTTAAAACGCATACACTGAATTTGTCTGGACATTTACAGTTCATTGAATTACCTGAATTTTGATAATTTAGAAACTATACCTAAGTTGCTGACTTTTATTAAGCATGACAACTACATCAGTAAACCCAAACCTACTGTCTTAAGTAATACTTTCCATCATTATCCCCAATTCAATCCGAAAGACTTGAATTGATTTCTGCGCCAGCAGGGGGAGATTCAACAGCAAAGCACACATTCACTGTGGAAAGCTTGGCTGATTAAATCTGCTGGCATCCTCACATTTCTCCTTGTAGAAGGATGTTAGGTGTCATAAATGCTTAATCCAATGCCTCATCCAGTGTTGTAAAAGGGAAACAATTAATTTCATAACTGGCACTGAGCATAATGTTCTTCTAATTTTATGATCTCTCTTTTATAATCAGGACCTCCTGTCATAAAAGAACGTTAAAGCTAAACTAAATGAATAAAGATATTCACAACTCACAGGCATCACCTAACAGCATATTGACTCTCGGGTGGATTTTTAACCATTTCAAAATGTATGTGTAACAATTAATTGTTATTTGTGGCTGTCCCTGAGGACTTAAAGATCAGCAATGTGAAGCATATTTTTCTTGTATAACCCAGAAAGCTTAATAAGACCTGACAACCTTTTCTGCTATATTTTCCCATAATGTGTAAGATTTTACCTTTATTTTATATGAATGTGCCTCCACCAACGTCAGAATAACGCCAGTAAGAATTTTTTTTACATTTATGAGATATATCAGCTTTAAGATTAGAGATGTTAATTCACACAGCATGTAGTAAAATATTTGTTCACGAGACGTAATGCATCAGGAATCTCCAACTGATCGATCACATCGTACTAATTTATCAGTGCAGCACAACGCAATTTTGCAAAATTATTGACTGACTTCCAGCAGTAGATAATATCAGCTGTACTTGATTATAGCACCGCAAGTGAACTGTGTTTTTGAAGGTCAACACGACCAACAGAGTGGCCACTGTTAAAGATGTAGATGATGGTGTCGCATCAATTTCAATAGAATCACCCAGCTAAACCTTTATGCATATCGTTTTGATATTTTGTAGAAGTGACATAGTTACTCCTGTTATGTAAAAAGTAATGACGCATATTTTATCTAGTCAGCTGCTCAACTGATTTTCAGGGTGGAGCTACAGGTTGTGAACACTAATTAGGCTGCCACTAATGAGTATAGTGTTTTAATGTAGGCAGATCTCAATTAAATATAGTTATTTATATTTTAGTTCTAAATATTAAACATACCACAAGCACAAATAGTTAGTTGGTTGACAATTTCAAAGCTTTCATCGCCAACGGTGCTGATTAAAAGTTGACAATGACATGCCTTATCATATGAGGTTCTGTTTTTCCCTAAATGTGTCGTTTCATACTGTTTATCTTTGTTTACACATTGTATTGTTGCTGTACATTAACTTGGTTGATAATTGCCACTTGTTGTTAATGAGTTTCAGTTTGTCAAAATGCTAAATGTATACTGTTGATGTTGTAGCATATTAGTAACTGGCATTTGCATTCAACTGACGTCTTCACCATAGACTATATGTAAACTCAGTGTTTAATGTGGACTGGTGTCTGTTGATGTCTGACATGAGCAAATGCAAATGACAGAAGTGATATACAAACTCAGATGACAGAAGGGATGAACAGCTGGAGATGACAAGAGGACTGAAAACTACTAAAGACATCTGTGCTGTTTGAACAGAGAGTACTGTAAGAACATCAGAAAGATGCAATCTGCAGTGAAAAGTAAAACTGTGTAGTCACTAGCAACTGATGCTTCAGGTTATATAAGACCAAACAAATAAGATTATGTTATGAATGTTATTAAAACAATTAACAGTTCATAACAAGGTTATCTGATACTAACAGATCCTGATACAACCAAGCCTTCAGTAGGGTGTCCCCTTATTTTTGTGCTACAAGCAATATATTTTAAAATTGTGCCCATGAAAAATGAACTTTCACTAATCAGATTGGGAATCGTCTGTAATAGGAAGAAAATAAAAAAAAACTTTTAAAAAAACAGAAAAATGCTATTGTGAGAATATGGCCCATAGAGTTTAACATTTAACATGGCCTAAATTGGAAAACTGAGAAATAGACAGACTGGTAAAGTGAGGAGCAGATGTGCACACAGATATTGTTGTTCTACCTATAAGTAGTTTGACTAGTTTGTAAGGCAGATCAAATATAGATTAATTAATCATGTTAATACAACTTTCTGCTAAAAGAGCAAACCAGCAGTAGCTCCTGGGATCTACACCAGAGGCTGCTATTGCACACAAGTCTACACACCATTATCAACATCTTTGTGTAAAACACTTTTCCTGTATAAAAATGTCAATATCAACTGCAAAATATGCTGAAATGTTCATTTTGAATCTGCAAGTCACAAGTGTTTCAAACACCCCACAAATTTCCCAAATGAAATATATATTGGTGACTCATCTATGTGTTTACTGTGCGCATTGTACTCTATCCAATTTGTTTTCCCAGTGATGACGGATGTTTTCTTTTGTGATTATTCTTCCTCAAGGAGAACTTTATCTTTTAATCTGACTCTTTTCACAGCATCAATGAAGTGCCGCTGGACTGGATAGAAACCCACTGTCTTGCACAAGGACACTTCAGTAGAGAAACTGCTTCCCTCTTCTAGATAAAGAAAGGCTGTCCTATTCAAACATCCCTCCAAGATCAGGGCTTTTCATTGGTGCTTCAGTAAAGTAGTGGTTTCTGTCGTCAAATTAGCAAAAATATTATAATACATCCAAATATTATGTCAATATGTCCCAATTTATGGGACAGTCTTAAAAAATAACTCAAAAACATGCAAGTAGAAAGCCTTTTTCATTCTGAACCAATCGTCACACCACTTCACACAAATGGCTCTTTGGAGGAATACAATGTCACTGCACTCATTTGGGTAGCTACCTTTTATTATGAGGCACTGTTAGACATCAGAAGTACAGTAAAGCTCAATGCAATGCACTAGCTCCTGACAGGCTGCTCCTAATTAAGATGAAGGACATGCGCAGCTGCTATAGCCATCATTAAAATCAATATAAATCCTACAAATATTATATAATGAGCTAACATGGCAGCTATACACCCTCAAAACCAGACTACAAACCTAGTGAGACTAGAGACACAACCACAAAAGCTACACTAAAGGAAATCATCTTATATGAGGCAGAACAGAGGTGTTTGTCACAAGTCAAATACATTCGTACATGGCAGTGTCATTGCTGCTATACTGCTACAGATATACATACTTGCATACTTGTTAATATGGAATTGATGGTCTGAACAACTAACATCCCAGTCTATCGACATACTGCAAACATGGAAGCATTATCTTAATTACTTTCATAGAGAAAGCAATTACTGTAGTGCATAACATCACTCTGCCATTTCTTTACTCATTCGTATTTACCATAACTACAGAATAAGAGTAAGCCAAATGAAATGTACGCAAGGTACCTGGCAATCAATATTCTACAGTATTTTTTTAACAACAAGCTCATCATATACATATAACTTCACCTTATTCTAGTCTCAAATCATTCCGTTTCCTTCCTTGTCTCCAGACAAGCAAACAAGTTACTCACAATGCTGACAGAAATTCATACTGAACAGCTCACTTTAGCTGAGCAATTTATTTAGAGAACTCATTAATGGTTCTGATACTGGGAAGCAGCAATTCTCCGGCGTATTGTTGGTTAGTCTTCGTTTGTTTTCAGCAAGTCTAAAAATAAATTCAGTATACTGTCACATTCATTAGGCATCAACATGAAAACTAAAGATTTATCTTCTTGTTCTTCATGATCGAGAGATCAAATCAAAGTTTTGACATTTTCTTGCTTAAGCTTACCAAAATGTGCAAGTACCAACATACAAAATACATTGTTGTTAATTACTTTTCCTACCTATTGGTATATTTTTGTAAACGGTGCTACTTAGGTTGACTGGATCTCTACACAAAATAGAAGCTAAATCAATAATGTAGAAAAGTAAAAACACTGAAGAAAATTGAGGTTTACAGGTGTTGGCAGACGGATATTGTTACCTGTTTCCCCCCCACTTCCAGTTATTTTATTCTAAGCAAATGCAACTAGCTGCTGATGGTAGCTTCATATTGAATACACAAATTTGACAATGATATGACTCTTCTCACCTAACTATCTAAACTATTGCTTTAAAAGATTAATAAATAAACAATAAGGTCATAAAAAGACACTGTTGCCCATAATTTAACCTATAAAATTTAAGCCACATTAAAAAAAACTTTTACAAACATATTTAGATTATATTTATTTCTTGACAACAAGAGGTAAGCAGCAAGGTACTAATTAATAATGTAATGTTGAAATAGGTTACTATTTTTCTCCTGAGGCCAAAAGCACTGACACCCTCTGTACTGTAAATAGTCTAGCCCTTACCATCCATGCAACATAAACATAAGGTCTGACTCGAATGATGTCATCCCTTCCTGGCCTGAGAATGAATGGGAAACTGTGGAGCTGAACCAGCTATTTTTATTTGCCTGACAAACTAACTTCCGTGTTTCCTTTTGAATGTTAAAGATAGAGCCAACAGCAGCCTAACTACAGGAGTGGCCGTTGTGTTTGCTTTAGCTGATGCGTGTTAGGGCATATAAAGAAGTCTTGTGTGGAAGAAAGACGGCAAGAGAGGAGGTGGTGTCCAACAAAGGAATAGAGAGATTAGGGCAACTGTGCACAAAATTACAGTTTGAAAGCTTTTGATAAACGCAATTACAAAAAAAGTTAATGGTTTCTCCAGAGAAATCCATTAAGACCATTAAAAAAAAATGCATGAATGAAATGTCAGTATTTCAGCTGTCTAATTTTTAAAAAGATTCATAATCACAGAGGAACACATTGACTCTAAATTTGTGAACATGAAAGTCAAATGTTACCAGCTTTTCTAAAGATTTTCTCAGCAGCTAAATAAATCAAACATAACACAAGAAAGAGTTCTTAACCAGCAAATCTCACCTTTGTTTATTATGAAAATAAACATTAAGAATAAAAGCAGTTTTAGTTTAATTCATCTGCTATATTGCAGCCTAATTAAAATAAATGAGATATGCACAGGATCACAGGGAGTTTGTGATTCAAAACACACACAGTTGTTTGCTGAATTTAAAAAGGTTTCCTTTTAAACATGTTAATCAGTTGCTCTGTAAGTGTCCCAAATTAGGGTAAGCTAAATTATAAATCCAAGTGCAATTTATGCTTTACTGTAACACCTACTGCAGGTGTAAAATACAAGCAATTTCATATTTCAGAACACTCTGTCCTGCCTTTCCAGCAGCATTAATGTTACGGCAGGGTGATGGCAGCAATGATTTGATTAAGTGCATCATTTGTTAGGACTGTTGTCCTGAAGCTTACACCACGATCAGGGTTTTTGACTGAAAGGCAAACGCCTCACTGTAAACTCAATTATCATAAAAAGTCAATAAAGCACAAGAAGCCCTTCAAACAACATAATCAATCCAGCTCCATGAGTACACATCTCTCGTCCCTCCCAGCAGATAACACATATGAAATATCACAAATGATTTGAGGCTGTTTAAAAAGTAACACTGTTTGGACAAGAATTTACTACAAACTATTATTTCCAAATCTTTTCAAAGAAACAAAGTAGTGAAGATTAAAACATTCGCAGCCTGTTTTCAGTCCTAATTATCCTCTTTAGTACATCTAGTAAAAAATGTCTGCCAAGAGATTCTCTCTCCTGCAGGACACACACACACACACACACCTCAACAGCAGCGCCAATGTTGCCCACTCTGTACTGCCAAGTGTGAACACAAAAAAGGTCTCAAAGTCCTAACTGTTCTGTTAAAAGAGCAATACAAGAGCCTCACAAGCCACTCATACAAACAGTACAAAGTCGCCCTGCAGACACAGCTCCACACACAAACACGCCTACATTTGCCTGCCTACCTGTAGCCCTCGTCTCCTCAGAATGCTGGACTCGTCCATGGTACAGAGCCCCGACTTATCATGCCTCCATACCGGTGCATAGCCACGCTGCACTGCCTAGCTCCAGCCTCCTGCGCTCTCCCTCCCTCAGGCTAAATCTGATCTTAGCAGCTGCTAAACACTTCCATCAGAACTTATCTGATTGGAGGGGGGCAGTCAGCTGATACCTCCTCTTGTTCCACTCCTCTGTAACTTCAGGAGTGAAGGACAGAGATGGAGCGAGAGAGGAGAGAGAGAGAGAGGGAGGAAGAGAAGGGGGGTCGAGGAGAAGGGAGAAGATCGGCAGTTCTAATTTAGCGTAGCAACGGGTGGGGGTGAGTGGGTGAGGTAGTGGGGGGTACCGGGGACAAGTGAGAGCCCCAAGACTCATTTCTCCGAGCAGCCACGCTTTTTGGGCACCCTAGGTGACCATGAAAATGAGAGGATATCCTTCCCAGCATTGTTTTGCTCCAACCTTTACAATGAATCTGACATCCTGTCTGCAGCGGGCAGGCTAACTGACCTCCCTGGAATAATTGTAGTCAGTGAGACACATGACTACAAAACACACACCTGAAGGTTAGACCAGTGAAGGAAACATGACGGCTGAGACTACTACAGCTATCGTTAAATGTAGCAAGTGTGTGTTATATGGAAAATGAAGAAAGTAATAGCCAGGCTGGCAGTTTATGTAAAAAAACGTTGCTGCCCAAGACCTTTCCAACGTGCTATGAAAATGTCACACGAACTGCTGTGGGCCAATATGTAGATAGGAAATGCGTCCTTCATTGCAAGCAACTCTCCTCTGAATCATTATCATGCTGAAATCAACTGCGCTTGCCTGCACAACCTGTTATGTATACAACTGCCTATCCTGTGTCAATTTCCAACAATTTTACGCACTGCTTCTGTCTCTTACACACGCTTCACACGGAGATGAGTTTTGAGGCAGTCGGCAAGCGACCACAGATCTTCACACTCACTAACTCAATGTCCCCACACCCTCCTGAATTATTAGCATTTGGAAAATAAGTTGTTTCCAATGCCATGCTGCCAATTCTATCCTGCAATTTTGCATTCTGTTTCAGTCGTGTTTTTTTTTTGCCCCCATCCCCTTTCTCTTTTTTCACCCTCTCTTACTCATTTCCATTCACTGTGGTTCTGCTCTGTGAATATTAAGTGGGCCCCTTCCATTCTCCTCATCTCCATCCAAGCTCAAATGATTTCTCTTAGAGAGTATGGCCTGGAATGACAGCTAACCACTACGACGGCCGGTGGAGGAGGTGCACGGGATTGTCAGGTGACAGGTGACCACTACATCAACTTTTCCCATTTTGAAACCTGTACAAGAGAAAGCTGATGGAGTGTTATATGGAGTGGCTGAAGCGGCAGTCATTTGTGCTGCTGAGCTGATAAGAAATTCGAGAGGAGAAAGCCCAGGTCTGCGCTTGGGTAATCAGGCTGTTTTTGAATAAACCCCTTAAACCTCAGAGGACGAGGATTACAGTAGACAACTTTTTCAGCTTGAACAATGCCCTCCAGATTACCTGAGGGAATTAAAGAATCCGGTTATGTTCAATTGACTACTCTTGAGTCACTGCTCAGTATGTAGCTGCTTAAAGGAACAATTAAGAAAATTCCATATTGGACTAACAATGAAGATGAGAAGCTACAGGAACACAGGGGAGGGGTCATTTGACTTAATTAATACAGAAAGTCTCCATTTCCCTATTGTACATAGTGACTGTAACAAGCACTACAGTAACAATACTAGTGCTGAAACAAGTAATCTACTGACAATGACTTGTCAACAATTTTCATAATCAAATAATTATCATTTATCAAGGAATTCTGTGACGCTGTGCACAGCTGGGGTTTGAGCTAAATGCTAACAACAGCATGTTAACATGTTTATTAAGTTCATAATCATAATTTATCAGGCTAGCATGCAAGCATTTGCTGATTAGAAATAAAAAACAGGTAAGGATGATGGGAATGTCATTCATTTTACAAGTATTCATACGCATAATTCATAGTCATAAGCCCAAAAAATTTTGGAGCTGTAGGTAGTGTTAGAGGAAACATCGTAGGCTCACCAAACTCATTAAGATATTTTGTCTGGTCCTGATAAATTTCTGTAGAAAATTTGGTCCCAACCCACTGAGTATTTGTTGTTGTGGTATTTAACATAATTATTTAAAGTGGTCATATTATGGTCATTTTCAGGTTCATAATTTATTTACGGGTTGTACCAGAACAAGTTTACATGGTTTCATTTTCAAAAAACTACATGTTTTTTTTATCATACTGCACATTGCTGCAGCTCCTCTTTTCACCCTGTGTGTTGAATGCTCTGTTTTAGCTATGGAGTGATGCATCTCACTTCTACAAGATCTTTGTTGGAGTTGCACAAGCGTAGTACCTAGTTAAGTACTACTAGCCAGTCAGAAGCAGAGTAGGGCGGGTCCTAAAAGCCGATAAACAGCAGCTTTGGTTCAGCTCTACATGTTCCCGAACCAGCTTAGCAACATGGACTGGAGCAAGAGTTTCAGAGTGGTGCATTATTAATTAGTGACAAACGTATCTTTCATCCATAAAGTTTTAACTGAGCTCTGTCTCTACAGTAACAACTTTATGTCATTTGACTGCCTGGAGGGTAGCTAGTGTTTGGAAGGGAGAGGAGAGGCAGCAGGTGGACGTCTTGTCACTGTGTGCTGCAGCTCCCGGTGTTTTTCCACCGGTGTTTTTGAGGGTGCGCCTGACTAGCCGCTAGGCGAGCATTATGCAAGTGTTACCACCTGACGCAACACAGTCATGGAAGAAAAGGCTGGACTACAATGGAGCTGTTTTCAGGCAGTTCAGACCAGTGTTTTCTGTGGGAGATGGTAACTCCCTTTAGGGTGGACTTAAGGCTTTTTCACTTTGCAAACCTATTACATGCACAAAAAGAGAAATACCACAATGATCTGTCCTCTTTAAAACTATGACCTGCTAGTGCCGCATCGCGAAAAGTCATGAGATAACCAATGTCATTAGGATACATCATCTGGGCACCATTAATGTCATCACATACCATCAAATAGTTGTTGAGGTATCTCGGTCTAGACAAAAGTGATGTATTGACCGACAGACCAAAATTGACATCCCTACAAACACGCCCCTAGCATGGCTAAAAATCTAATATTTGTTGAGTCAAGCTTCTCAGATGAGAAGATCTGCTGCTTTTTTCTGTTTTATATAATTACGAATAGAATATTTTTGGGCTTTACACTACTGGTAGGAAAAAAACATTATATATTGTATAAATGATAATAATAATAGACACAGAAATCACACATAGTTAAGCTGCTTTGAATCGGGCTGAGGGCAGACTGTGCCAGTGGCCTTGGAGCACAGCCACAGAATAGCCTCTGGGAAAAGTCCAGGGGTTGTCTGTGACTCATTTCCTCCTGGCAGGTGGGCAGCTGAGGTTGTTTCCTCTGCCTTTGGAGAAAAAAGGGAGAAAAAGGGAGAGCTGGCACTGAAAGCATGCAGAGAGTGCTGATTGAGTGACCCACAGCCTCTGCTCTGTCTGAGCTTATCAGACCAAGAGGCAACCTGCAGATGTAAGGCAGGCAGAGGAGGGACACTGGCCTATGAAGAGAGCGGTAAGGAAAGAAAGAGTCAATTCCCTCCATACAAAGCACTGCAAAGAATCCATCTGTCCAAAGCCAAAGGAGTGAGAATATCTAGCCATGAAACCCTGTGAAGCCAACCTCCTAACGGGTGAAGCGAGTATTTAACAAGAAGACCCAAGATAGCAACCAAGAGCAGCAATGCATCACTCTCAATTCCTCTCTGGTTTTTCAATTTTGAATAAATTGGAATAGCCATGTAAATGTATGCATTCATAAGATGAAAATGATGTCAGCTTGAGCCCACTTGGAAAATCCAATTGGCTTTCTTCTCAATTTGTTTTCTTCAGTTTCAAAGAGTCACCCTGCATAACAACATCACATTTGAATCTCAGAACAGACAAAATTGTATCTCAAATAGAGTAGGATGACAGGGGTTGAATGTCTCAACTGCAACTACTTTATCTAGAGTGACAGTTTCATTTATATTCCACCCATATGTTTACAGTAACATACCACATGCTTTGTAATTGTGTATGTGTACAGCAGATATGTTTCCAAAGCTATTCTGTGAAACTTAACAGGGCAAGAGAAAACAAAAAGATGAAAGAACGCCTAAACAAAGGCACCACTAAACAAAGACAGAGACTACAGACAAACAGATCAATAAGATTCATCTGAGTAACTTATTTTCCACTTTCTTGTTTGTAGGCGGCTCTTCAGGCTTGATAATTACATTAGAAGCGGGCTATTATTAAAAAAGCTATACATGTTCAGTGTTTTATGAAAAATCTATGGTATTTCTGACCAGACACCTCAACACCCAAAGTTTGTAAACATAGAGTGAAGTTCCTTCCTTTGCAACAACACACTGCTCCAACAACAATGATATCAGTAAAGGACATCACTGACTACGATTAGGAGGGAGAATGAGAGTCCACAAAGGCACAACATCAGGATTATGATAGTCTTATCTCCATATCACACCAGAGGTGAAGTATTGATTTTCTGCCAAAAAGCATCACAGTCAAGAGAGATGTGCCACGCTTGTCAAAGAGCCATGCACACCCAGGGGCATGATGGAAGAGCATAAAGGAGGAAAAAATGGCAAAAAGCAATAACAGGACTCCTGTGAGGCAAAGCATGGCTGACAAAACCAAAGGAGTCTTAAACCTGCAGTGAAGGTGAAGACAAGTAGGACACAAGGGGGTGAATAAAGTTCCATTCCCATTGTCATTTATAACGTTTGTGAGTATTTGAGAATAGTTATATTACTACCAAAGAGGTGTACAAGCTAATGTGGATAATATGGTTTTAAATATATTTAAATAAGTTAACTAGAGCTGAAACAACCAATTGCTTAATGAAATTGACAGAAAATGAATCAGTCATTTTTTAAGAAAAAATGCAAAATAATCTGCAGCCCTACGCTTAAAAACATCACACAGCAGTAAGTGAAGACAGGGAGCCATTATCTAGTGTGCAGAAGTGTTTACTGACTGCAGTGTTTCACCCATACAAAAAGATCCAAACTAAGTACTAGTTTTACTTCAACATTATTACCTTAATAAAACACACATCAGGTACTCAGACCAACAATTCACAAACTGATAAAGCAGCAGTGGCCCTCTACAATGATGGTCATGGTCGCAGCTATCGTCATTGTTTTTTTTGTTTAGTTAAGTTCTACATTTTCCTGGAAGCCCTTGCAACGAATCTAGAATAGCGACAATAATGTCACTTTTCTAGTATTTCTGCATTTTTCAGCAATAGAGCCTGAATCTAAACCAGCCACATTTCAAATTTGCCCATTTCAAACTGAATGAACAGTAACCAAATCCAACAGCCAATTAAATCTCTTCAGACATGGATATATGTGCCAAATCGGAGTGTGGTTAGAAATGACAACAATCTCATGCTCAGCACACTAGATGCAGCAACGCAGTGTGTATGTTGGCAGTTCTCCATTCATTCATTGTCACTAAGGCCAGCGACTAATGTGCTTTCCAGTCATATAATCATAATTATGACAAATTCCACTCTGTCTGTATGACCGACAGGCATAATCTTTGCTAGTGTTAAGTACGCTGAAGTTGTTTGGATCCAATTCATATTTTGGAAAACAAAGAAAAAGGCCTGAAGCTGAGGTGTTTTGTCTCTTTTGCTCCTTTCCCAAGGTCAACCAATTCACCATCTTTTCTAAGCTTGTTCTGAAGGCAGGATAATACAGTGGCTGTACCCCCTGAGGTGTCAGTGCAGCCCGACTCCAGAAGATTCTGATGTAGCAAAACATCAGCCATTCAGCTTGTGTCTATATAAGACAATATCTGAGCAGTGGTCACCAGCATCTAATTTTCCCACGGAGTCATGGGGGCATGCAAACAGTGTTAAGAATAAGAATAAGGATAAGATGACATTCGAGCTGGAGAAACAAACATGATCCACTGAGACATCTGACTGCATACTGTATACATTCAAATGACTACGGAGTGTGGGGAAGATTTTAAAGCGAAATTATTGAATAAAAATAGTCAGTTGGAAAAAAGCCATTGTGTTGGCAATCAATACTTTCAACCAGAGGAAACTCATTTAAGGGTTTTCCCATTCATTTTTTAAAAACAGAGGATTTAAAACAGTGGACTAAACTGTTCATTTTTCAGTGATAGTGTCACAATATTTTTTTCAGAGTAATTTTCTTGAAAATCCAATGTTTGCATACGAAGCATTTGAAACATATCCAGAAAATACACAGCATTACAGCAGCACTTGGTTATAGTTTTGCACAAAAGACTTTAATAATGCCATCACGAAAGCGGATAGACTACTGGACTCGCCCATGGAAGAGCTGATGTGATGTGTTTCAGTCGGTCAGCAGTCAGTGAAGACGTCCCTAAATACTCACATCTCTCACATCGTAGTGGACGCACCGAGTTCTCATTGTTTTTCTTTTTTTTCATAAAAAACAAATTTTGGAGGCTGCAGCATGGCACTTGATGGAGGGGCACGCGATGCACCATGGATGTGCATTGCACACTGGTATCCTTCCTAGGCAATAAGCCTAATATTAACCATAAATCTATCCCATTTGCTGAATTAAGTAAAATTTAAAGTCAGTCTCCTGGGTCCCTTATGATCTTACAGCCACACCTGGGGGAGTGTGCCTTTCCATTAACTTTCGACTGATTCATGGGCTCAGTAGATCAGTGGAACATTATTATAAAATACAAATATCCTAAAATACTGGCAAAGTCAAATACATTAAAAGACTCATTTAGGTCATCCGGTTGTAAAACCTAAATTGTATCAACACTGACTGGAGGACGTATCCACTGGAGGACAATTGTGTTACAGGTAATCATGTTTTTATTCACTCTGCAGGTCACAATGAGCAAAGGGACTAATTTGTGGCTTTTACAAGCACAAGGAAACATGTGTTTTTGTTCTGAATACTGAAAATGCACTAGCGCCCCCCAGTGTACAGAATTAATTTAGATATTATAACAAACCAGTAGTTAGATTTAAGTATTAAATCATTAAAATCACATGAGATGCATCAGCTATTATTTAAGTCATTAAGATTGTGTTTCAAGCTAAGTAACTGCAATGCTATGTTTTTGGTTTTTTTTACATAAATTCAACATCTTAAAATCAGTCACCAGGATCATTTACTGCATTAGTGCTATTATAAGTGTAAACAGGGTCATCGTGTCACGAGCTGTCTGAGAAATAGTTTGCCCTCGTCTCATTCAGGTTACAGTGCCTTTTTCCTGGGTCGACCCATTCAGATCACTAATGGTGTAAGCGTCAGTTACCAAAATATATTGTCACAGTTGAGCTCTAAAAGCACCCACACACAAGCACACATACACGTATTTGTGCAGACACAAACGCATGCTTTTTAATTAGATTAACCTTTTCTCTAACTACCGAGTCCACGCTGGGAATGAGTCATAGTTTACCAGCATTGGATTAGCTTGTGACGTGGTATACCGTGATCTTGTTCTCTCAGGAGATACAATCAAAAGCAGGGTATCTGTATGAGTAGGACTACACTGAAGGTCACCTCTGTCTTCATGACTTCATTCAGTTCAACCTAGGAATGCAACTGAAAAATGTGTTTTTATTTTAGTATTTTTTTTACTGATTTTCTTTTTGATCATGTGTGCATTTTCAAGCATTTGGACTTACATTGCATACGTTCCTGTAACTTAAACAGGAATGCAACAATCCTAAAAGGTTGCCTTTCTGAATGTATTTAATCCCTGTATCCTTGAACACTCGTGGCTTGCCATGTTCTGTATCCATTGAAATTAATGGATTTTAGGGGTGACCCCGAATAGGCGAAGATTCAATAGGACGAGCCCAATTCAATCTTGCAGTCGAATCTTCGCAGAGCCGGTTATATGGGGTTGCTCAAAGTCTTATTTTACACAGAACTACTGTTTTTCTCCCAGTAAGTCAATACACAGCCTATTATGATCTAAATATCAACATATAATGCTGAAAATAAACATGTGAAAAGTGCGTGAATAAATCAAAAATTGTAACCCTAAACCTTAAATTAGGTGGCGTCAGTGCACATGTGTGGCATAGCGTGTGTGTGTGTGTATGTACGTTCGAATAATTTATAACCATTGATGAAACATCCATCCATCCATCCATCGTCAACCGCTTATCCTGCCTACAGGGTAGCGGGGGGCTGGAACCAATCCCAGCTGACATCGGGCGAAAGGCGGGGTACACCCTGGACAGGTCGCCAGTCCATCGCAGGGCCCATTGATGAACCGCACAAAGAATATAATATCATTTTTAAACAATAGGGTACTTGGAATAGGCCGCAGAGGAACCACAACGTGCATGCAATTGTCTGCAAGTCGGCAGACATGCACAGCTCTGCACAAGACCGTTGAATGACAGGTGAGCAGAGCAGATAAGGGTGTGTAAGTATAAGTGTGTGTGTTTGATCTGTTTATATAAGAGAGTCTTAGTCATGTTGCATACTTTCCTGAAAATATTGGTCCAGTCCAACAAAATACTAAATTTATGCCTACAGAATTTGTATATTAACTTTTAAAGTACTTCATGTCTCTAAAAATACACTGTATATTTTAAGTGGAATTTAGGCAGGGATTGGTTAACAGGGATTTCTACTGAGAAATAATAATAATAATAATAATAATAATAATTAGTAATTTAACTGATGCTCTAATGCAAAGCGATTTACAATTGCTATATGTTGAGGTTGCACGCCTCTGGATCAACTAGAGGTTAAGTGTCTTGCTCAGGGAGAAATTGGTGGATGTCGTAGTGGGAATCGAATTGCCGCCACCCAAATATATCCATGTTTAAGTACATGTATATAAGTATATGATTCTTATTCATTTTACTTTCATTGGTGTTTGAATTCTCTTCCCATGACTATCGTATCTGTGGCAACCATCATCTTTGGCCAACTATGTATTTCAGAATATCCTCTTAGAAAATAAGTTTGATTACCACGGAGTATTGAATATCATGTATATAGACATTGTGTTTAAAAGCAAATGATCTTGTAGGAAAAGTTCCGTATTTCATATCCTTACATAACTGGTTCAGTGAAATTCACACAGAGAAGCTTTTGTATTGACCAAACTTTGTTCAAAAGATGAGGTAATGGGAGCTTTCTGCCGAGACCAGGATGCAAAATGTCGTGATGGGGTCATGATTTAGGAAGTACTCACCATGCTGGAGGTGAGGGAGGGGTCCGACTTTCCAAGGTTCAGGGAACACATCCGGACCAAATTAGAGATCTCAGCTGACGGCTGCCATGCTGTCGGTGTCTGCTGGGGGTTGGAGGGTAGCAGAAGGTACTTTCCTGCAGACCAACAACAGGACAAGGTTCAGTTAACATTTCATGTTTTTGGTGACTTCCCTGCCCTCTAAACTCCTCAGATAGTTTAATTTAAATATTTTTTGTGAGGTAAAATTATGAGTAAAACAGTCCATTACTTCACCAACAAAAATTTAAGTTTTAAAAATGTATACAAACGTGGGTAACTTCTTGTTTCTCTCCCATCAATCATCTCACAACCCTCCAGATTTATCTTGTGACTCTTTGGAGGAGGGGGCTGACCTCTGAGTTGGGAGCCACTGTACTAAAATACCAAACTGTATATTAAGTGTACAATAAATACAACAGTAAAATGCTGCATTCACATTGATGCATCAGTATTAAGACTCTAATGATGTGATACATTTAGTTAGAGGGGGCATATTTTACTTTTGAAACTTTACTTACATTTTGCTAATACTTTTACTGATGTAGGACTTTGAATGCAGGACTTTAAGTATTTTTCCATGAATGTATTGGTACTTTTACTTAAATAAAATGATTTGAATACAACAAAGCTTGTTGATTGACTGCTGACCCATAATAAAAAAGGGAGAATATGGAGACAGAGTACAGGTCAAACGATATTCAAGTAACATAAGATCCTAGCTGTCTGCTCTTGTTGTGAATATAAAGCTAAAGCACCTAGCCCTGATGTCAAAGGGTAAAATTAGGCCAGAGGGGGAGAAAGCCCATTAAGAGATCACAATCTCAACATTACACAACCAGCCCACAACAAAGTCCAATGAAAAAACAAATCTCCACTTTCAACTCCCAGCACTGGCAGCTAGATGGCCCTAACTGCTGCTTTCTATGATTCATCCACTTTTATCTGCCTCTAATCTTAAAACCTCAGTACACCAAGGCAAGAGAAACATGAAAACATAACATAAGCAGCCTCAGCATCTGAATTAGAAGATCTTATTGCACCACTGGGACTCCAGGGAAGTAAAAATCATTCATAGAAGTGTTGTCATCTTTTCTCCACATGTGTATATTTCCATTTCCTGTTAAAGTAAACACTCCAGGAGACAGAGAAGAGGATTAACAATCCTGGCACGGCGAAGGAAGGGAAGATAAGTTGACTGTGCTTGAAACATAAAGGGAATATCTCCAGTTAATTTGGCCTTAAGCAGGTACATCTTTTCATCAGATGTGTTAAGCTTAAGTGAACTTAAGAGAAGAGTGGCTACAACTCAACAACAGTGCCACCCCATACTGTATTTTATACATTTTAAAAATACATAAGACTATTTTTTACAGCGAAGATCTCCTCACAGTCTGCTAGTTGTCTGGTCAGTGTTCATGCTGAACTGGCTCTGTAAATGGAAAACAAACAAAGTGGCCCGGACCAAATCCACGATTTGTGTGTCAGGTAACGTTAAATGACTTGCCCACGGACATTCAGGTTACTTTTTAGTTAGTCAGTAAGACATGCTGTTGTTGTGATGTTAGCTATAGCAGCAGGAGAGTTGTGAGTATCGCTGTTTGGAGCTGGAGTGCCTGCTCAGGGAGCATCACAGCAGCAACTGTGGCGACAGCTTGCCAACCCACAGTTTAACATTAGTTAGATTTATTTGCTGTTTGGTTGCTCGCTCTATATGATTGTATCTGTCATGGTTTTTTATTTTTCCAGAATCACATACCACACCTTTAAGTAAGTTGTTCTAACCAAATCCGACAGTTTGTGTCACTTCATTCATCAGCAGATTTTACATTTTCTTGTTTAGTTGTCTGTAAGTGGACTTACATCAACCTGTACAGCCATGTTAGTCTCATACACACTTGTCACCATTATTGTGGCTTTTTATTTCTGCTGCCATTTGCCTCAAACACTCTGATCGGTCGCATGTTTTAACGGGCACAATACCTCACTTATCAGAGAAATCAGATGTGGGTGGCAATTCAAAGGTTTAACACTGACATTTTCTCTTCAATATAACAATAATTTGGGTTTTGTTAATGTAATGTCTTGCATTACAAACATACAGTTTAATGACACTCTAGTGGCAACGTCCCTGGTTTGAGTCTGGCAGGAGACACTTCTTGCATTTCCTTCCTTATCAAATTCAAATTAGCTTTATTGGCATGAATGAATGAACAATATTGCCGAAGCATCATACATACAACATAAGAACAATCAACCCCATACATTTCATTAAATAAGTAATTAAAGTGTAAAGTAATCAAAGCGTATGTGTGTTTGTGTTAAAAAAAAAAGAAAGAAATTAAATTAGAAAAATTTAAATTAAATAACAGTAAGCGCGTGTGTGAGTGTTAAAAAAATAAAAATATATTAAAAATAAATAAATAAATGTTGTGTTATCTCTCTCCTCATTCCTGTCATCTCTCATCTGTTGACTCTCAAATAAAGGCATGAAAGGCCCCCAAAATACATACTTTAAATAAATAAACAGGTTAAAGCTGCAGCTGTTTGCCTTTGTATTATTTTAAAAACACAAAACCAACAGATGTTAAATTCTATATGTTGAATATGTTCTACTTTCTACTGTTCTGTGGCCTCGTACTGTAGATAAGATTACTTTTGAACGTTTTTCAAAGCAAAGTATTGTGTTATCACTGTTTTCCAATTCTGTCCAGGTTCAGGTTCAGGTGTTAAAGATATAATTTAGTGGGGAGGGGGGGGGTCTTTAATTATAAGGCTCAGTTCTGGACCTTACCAAGAAGAACAGAGCATATACACAGTAGGTAGATAAAAATATACTGTGCTACAGTTATCCTCATAGTTACACTGGTCATTGTAGGAATAGCCACAGAGCTTAAGGGAGACCAAACAGGATGAGGAGGGAAAATTGTGCTCCTTCCTTCCTTCCTTACCGGCAAAGAGAGCCCATCACATCCCGGCATAAAGGAAATCTCTCTTCAAGCACTAGTCAACACTTTTCAAAAGGAGGTATCAAGAGATTTGGTTAGAAGGGTTACGTTTTTTGTTGTTTTGTTTTATTCAACTCAAGTATTTGCAAGGTCAGAGCATGCTGTTCCCAACCTTTGTGCAGATGTCCCTGTTTCAAGCACACCTCTTCTGCATCAATCATAAAATATAAAGAAATCAAAAATCTCTACACACATTGTCACTGTTTAACTGGGTTTCATTCAGCTTGACATTTAATATTAAAAGTTTCTCAGTTTCAGCACTGACTCATCCTGTCAGACTCACCAAAGGGTAAACAAGGCTCTGGCTTTTCAGGCAAGTTATTCTAAGTCAGGGTTGTAAAGCATTAAAACTATTTACAGAGAGAAAAACAACTCATTCACCTTGGGTGATTAAAAACACAAGTATTCTTGTATAACATTTTTTCCCAAAATAAAGATTTGATTGTATTAGTCCTATAACTTACTGTATAATATGGATTTTTCTAAAGACCATCATTTCAAAGGAATAACATTTGATGTACTAAACACAACATTTGTGAAGTCTGGGTTTGTGCCTCATTTCCATTACTACTTCCTGGTACCTGAGTGAATTTATAGACATGCTTAGGATACATCTGTCTGACTGTCTAACTGATCTTTTCATAATAACTTATTGTCTATGTTTTATAAAACATGTCTAAACCATTCCATGGCCTCAGGTACTGTGCAGGTGGCAAGCACAAACAAGCTATACTGTGACAACAAATTAAGATATGTAAAATCAAAGCAGGAAGTAAAACACAATCTCTATCAGAAACAAACACATCACACTCATCTTCAAATCACTGCAAGTTGACTTGCTTCAGGTTAATGTTTGCTTATCAATCTTGTTTTTATGTAGACCAATTAGTAAAGGGCAATGCATTCATTCAAACCTGCACCTGATGAAAACACAATCTTTCATTGACTGTGAAAAAGGTCAACATTTTAATCAGTGAGGTGAAAGTCCTCCAATTAGAACACTGTTCAAAACCCTTAAACAGACAATCAGCCTGGAGTCTTCCAATTTTCTGAATGGAAGCAAACCAGCATGTGGTCACAATAGAACAGCTGTACTGTATATCTGTCGTTACCCAGAGAGAAGTTTATCTATGCATCATGTGAGCCAGACACACTACTCTATCCAGAGGCAGAATTAAATTACAGTTTATTTTCATAGCAGCATGCACCTCTCTTTCCCATTTGCCCAGCTGTTATAGATCACATGTTACTGGAACGGGATATAAATTGGATGTGCAGTATATTGTGACTCCAACTAGAAGTACTAAATCCAGTCAAGTAGTTTGTATTCTCCAAGTCCATGCTGCAGGATTTGCTACCAACCCACCAACTGAAAATCACAAATCCTCACACACTCAATTTTACAATTCCAAGGGGATAGCTCTCTGCTGACTACACATTTCCTCATCACAGGAACACAGCCTGTTTCATTATGGAAGCACACACAAGATGCAGTCTTAATGACAGTCAACCATGCAAGTAATAAGCGTGTTAGCTCATGTATTGTTCCTTATTTCCAGAGACTAAATGTAGCTATAGAAATTCAAAACATAATGGATATTTTCAACCTCACATCTCACATTTTAACCACACACCTCACTTCACAAATTTCTTTATAACAGTTAATTGCTGAGAAGACTCATAAAAGTGCATAATGGGGGCATGAGCTAACACCAGCTGGTGATGTATGGACAGTTACAGGTCAAGGATTTGTGCAGTTTATCCTTAAAGCAACTTCCATCCTCAAACTTTCATCACATTTTGATAGCCATACTGCTAAATCCTGATTGGTACTCTGAAGTATGCAACATCACCTTATTTCAAACTGTTTCCTGCCCCCTTCAAACCAGTAAGAGGAGCACTCGAGAAAACAGCATGAGAAATCTATCATGTGAAATCATAAAAACTGTTCCAACTTTGGCAGAAACATGTGTTCCTGTAGTGGACATTACCTTGAAATGATACCTTAATGTTTTATATGTCTGGGGCTATATAACAGAAAGTTCCTATCTTAAGTCTTAAGTAAAGATGGGAAGAATTTAAGATTTCCCCAATTTGGTATTACAGAAAGCAAATCCTAATTAACTTTAGGAATTCTATCTTATCTTACTTCATCCCATCTTATTTCAGGTTAGGAAATCCTAAATACTCAATCCAACATTGGTTATCAATTTTTGTGTCTGTTACTTAGCAACAGATGCTACTTTTCTCATCTTGCTGAGCTAAACAGCTTTTAATCGTTGTTTTTTTTGTCATTTTTTAAATGAAACATACACTGAAAATGGAGCAGAAACAACAACTATCATTGAACTTCAAGTCAGATGACTTCGAGGTGTTTGTAACCTCCGCCGAAAAATCCAAATCCACATAACGCTCATCTTGGGGCTAAAATAGCGGACACAGTCACATATCCGGCATCCAGCAGAGCGTTGATGCTGCTAAAAAGAAAATAAGTCCATTTACAGTGACACGAAGAGAAAGACAGCTGTTGTGTCCAGAGAGCAGAGGAAAACCGGTGGTGGCTCCTCCTGTGCTCCCTTGCTGACCCCGGCAGAAACCCCTACTCTTCTCGGGAAAGTTAACAATCAAGGGAAAAATAAATAATAATAATAATAATAAAGGCTGCAGGCTAACGTCATCATGTTTTTCATGCATTTCTTGAATTTAACGATCTCCTTCTATCAAAGACTTGCATTTGGATACTTTTGTTACATCAATCCTTTACATTTGGTTATATAATGAGACATTATCCAGCATTTCATCGGCTACAGCCTTTCTACTAACGAGTGTTTTGTCATCAAACACATTGGTAGAATCAATTAATAAGTTCCGCCTGTTCACATTTTTATGATTTTGCATTTTGATGAGTTAGCAAACACTACCAGGTGGAAAAGAAAAAGTTAGGACAGCTTAACAGTTCTCCTAAAGTTAGGAGAGTTTATTTAAGATTTTACGAAGTTAGGATGCTTCTGTAATACACTTTTCTTATCTTATGTTAGGAAAGGAACATTGACTTAGGAACTCAGGACTCAGTTCCTAACCCTTATTACTATGGTTACCAAGCAGTTAGGATAGGATCTGCGGGTTAGGAAGTTTTTGTAATACGTCCCCTGGAGGGCAACCATTTTGTTGACATTTGGGTCGCATCTCTTCCATTTGCAGATGATGATGTAATCCTATTGGCGTTATCAAATTTATCTCTGATGGCCTTATAAACGGTGCCCTGCCAAGCGTGACACTGTCATGTTGCATTCCTTGAGCTATCCTCCTCAGGACCAGGTCTAAGTAATAGATGGTGAGTGTGTACCACTACTTGCGGCAAGTGAAAACAGTCACATTTGAAGTGGAGTTTTTACTTCAAAGCATGCCCTTGGGAACTATTTTCTCCACAAAAGTAGGAAACACCAAAAAAAGCTCACAGCAGGGTCTGTGGATTATCCTGATTATTCTGAGTAACCAAGGCAGCTTCTGGAAATACATCTTTCAAGTCATTTTTCATTGCTTTGAACTGCACAAATGAAATTTCGCTCACCACCACCATTGTACCGGGATGGTGACACAAGTCTGCAAGATCTCAAAACCACAGCAAATAAAAATAAATCTATCATGGCTGGATATCACCAAAGGTAGGAGGTAACACGTGTTTTTGATTTGGGTGAAATTATTCTGTAGAGTCATTAAGGGGTATTAATTACCCATTAAGGAGCATCCATGGTTTCCGAGTGATAGATGGTCATTGGTTTGTGGCCATTAACGTGATAAGGATTAACATAAAACATTTTTCTCCCTCTGGGGTCGACCACTAATAAATCTTCAAGCTATGGGAAACGGTGGAAACAACGTGTGAAGGTGAGTTTCAGAAGGGAAGGGGAGAATGATTAAGTGATCTGATGAGAAACGTGTATGTTTGGTTATTGGATACTGTACAAGTTTTCTTAATGTGTGGTTACCTACAGTGAGATTAATAACATTAAAGACAAATCAGGCTGAACAGGAGATCCATTGTAAATAGCAGGCTAATATATTTAACCTATGCAAACTGTCCTCCCAAGTAAAGTAAAGGACTGAATTAAATTTCACATATAGCATGTGAACTGTGGCCAAGTAAGACACAGTACAGCATTGAGGTTCTGATTTCATGCATTTACCATGTGTGTGCCAAGTTTGGAGACTATGATTTACAATTGCATGGGAAATAAAGAAAACGCGGCTGTTCTAGTAGCAAGTTTCCAAACCCTATAGGAAAACATACAAACACAGAGCTGTGGCATCAGTTACTGCGTGGTGATGGTGCAGTGGATAAGACACATGCCTTTGGTGTGAGAGACCTGGGCTCAATTCCACACTCTGACACATCTAGCAATTGTAAGTCGCTTTGAATAAAAGCGTCAGCTAAATGAATCAATGTAAATGTACTTACTGTATACATCTGGCAGTCTAAAGCCTACAAACTTGTGAGAATCTAAAATGGTAAGCCCATGTATAAAAAAATAAATACCTGTGAGACCACCCCCAAGGCTCCTTCTTCGAACGTGTTTTCCATCCTCACTTAGATGTCGCCTAAATTTGAGAGCAGCACTTAATCCATGAGTCAGCTCGGGGTTACTGGACTTTCTGAGGGATGTGCAGGGAGGGTAGAGGATGTTGTCCAACTATAGGAAGAGACAAAAGAATCACAAAGTTAAAAATACATGTAATATTGTACTAGAGGCTGTTATAAGCACATAAGGAAGAGGTCCACATTATAAAAATAGTTTCTACTTTGTTCATTCTGATCATTCAAAAAAAAACAGCCAAATGAAAGCCAAAACTTTGTCAGGCATTTATCAGAGTGTTTTTACATTACCTTGTGGAAAGGTGTATGCTGCTAAACCCACTAAGCTGAGAGGAACACTGTGCAACCTTCATTGAATAAAAAAATAAGACAGCTGGAGATGACTGGGGAGCCATTTAGGAATACAAAGTTGTTGTTTTTTTCCCCATTAATGCTTACAGGTGTCTTGTCCAGATATTTTTGTAGACACAATGTCTATACTGTATTTAAGGAAATGACACTTGTTCTTTCTTTTCTGGACATCCTAATCACACAGTCAGCAGTGACACCAAGCAAGAAAAATCATAATTTGTTGTTTGCCAACATGTATTGAAAAGTGAAAGAGATTTTACAGACCACAGTAACCTGGAAATATAAAGCAGTGATGAGACTGTCCGTTGTTTTCATTTGCCCATGGAAACTTTATTTTCCACCCCCATTAGCCCAGGTTGGTCTGCTTTAACCACGTCGTGCTGAGCCAACCCGTGATAACATGCGTTCCACTACAGCAACAGATAGCCGCACCAAGATGCACTTCTGTGGTCCTGCTTGGTAGCAGGGCTGACCACAGCCAACCCGTGACCGTCTCCTCCACTAAGTGGCTTCTTCAGTGGCTAAACATATGCCTGTGCTGGAGAATAGAGTCAAAGCCTTGTTTTTAAAAGTATCTGTGTTCAGCTCTCACCACTTTTATAGCTTCTACATGAATGTCTGTGGTTTGGAGTTTAGTTTCACTCCTGTGTTTGTACTTTCAGATATCAGCCTTAGATATCAATCTTATATTGCTGTTTACTGATTGCTTTCAGTCGTATCGGAGGTTGCTGCTTCACATTAAAAAAAGCTTTCCACTGTCAAACCAGTGAAAAGGGCTGCAGGCGACAGACTCTTGTGATACTGTGGTTTGTGACTACACAAACTCTAACAACAACAACAACAACGACTTTACCTTGCTGTGCAGCGCAGTGGAAAAAACACACCCTTATGTCTTAATTTACCCAGAATTTATGGTAAATGTCCTACTTAAGATACTTAAGACTTAGACAGCTTTGTGCAACAGATGAATTAAGATGTGATCTAATTTATTTATTAGTTTGCTCTAAGCTTTAGTCAAAGTCGAAATCTAGGGAAACAAATCCATAAACCTCAGGCTAAGGGGAGGATTTAACTTCTCAAATGATCTAGGAGGGGGATTCCCAGGGTGTTCGCCAAATAATGTTCAGCTCATAGCTTAGCACAAAATGCAGTTCATGAATCAGTTTTTCAATCCAAGACTTGTAAGCTTTCCACCCGTTTCCACATGGCATTTCAATGAGAAACAGAACAATCTAAGCAATAGGCCAGTATCCCAAACGTCCACTGAGCAGTTGGATGTTATAACAGAAATACTGCCAGAGAGCAGGAGCAAAACATATTTCCACACAATTCTATTGAGAAAAGTAAATCAAGTATGCAACTGTCTACATCGAGGAATATGGATGGTTAAAAATAGATAAAGATTTCACACCACAACAGGTTGCACCAGCTTATTGTATTGTCAGGAGATAATGACCAAGAAGCTCATACAATAACAATGCCCGGTGGTGAGGAAGAGCCCCTCCCTGAGAATACAAAAATATACATGCCTCAGAGCATTTTGTAGAGGGAAATACCCTCTGCTTCTCTATGGGATGATTCATTCATCAAAGTACTATTTAGGTCAACTTAAACCAATTCTTTGTAGGGTGGCACGGCCTCTCAATGACTGCAGAAATGTAAAGCAAGAGTGATGCAGCAGAGAGTCAAAACAAACAGCATTAAAAATAAGACTAAAGGCTCTAAATGTTTCCGCTGAAAGCATAATCATGGTCCTAACTTTAGAAATGCAGAATTTTATGCAACAAAGATGATTTTCAGTCACCAGCTCTAAAAGAAATAACATGAGATATAATAGTCAAGGGGCAATTGTTTGTAGCTCTAAACAGATACTAGTCTGTAACAAACAGATCTCATGACCCTGACATGTAATACCGTGTTGTTCATTGTTTGTCTGAAATCTACAATACCATTAACCACAATATGAGATATGACCGTGCATACCTACAATCCTCAGCTGTAACAGTGATACTGAGACAACACGTGAAGAAAGAAAAAGAAACATGGATCCGATAACAGGATGGTGGAACATGCATTATCTCTCAGCAACGACTAAACTCTATATTGAGTAGGCACATACGTAGAGTACATTGTCACATTTCTTGTAGATTTGACAGTTTAAATGTACTGTATATATTCACAGAAGACATTTGTTTTATTATATAACCGTATGCTTTGGTGAGACATAATGAAATCATTATCAGTCTGTGCAGAACTTTGTCATGAGACAAGACATGATCAGGCTAACCAGAAAAATGTTAAAAATGAGAAGGAAGTGAAATTTGCATTTTCATACGCAACTTTTACTCAGTGGTGGTTTTTTCAAATAGAGGAATTTATGCAACATTGCAAGATAACCTTTCAAAGTTTGTATTTTATTTTTAACAAATTCACTGTCTAAGCACAATCATCATTTCTTGAACACTGTAGCTAATATAGTTAGGCTTGATAAAAACAAACTGAGTCACACACCCACCCCCTGATACTTAGCCAATACCAGCATTGAGGGTGAGATGAAAAGTTGTGATAGCCACATGTTCATTTGCACTCTGTAGCATCATTGTAGCAGCACAAGCTCTCATATAACATGCAAACACGACAGTTTTGGGGCCAGTTGGTTCAGTTAGCTGTGCAACAGTTGCACCTGGTTGTTCATGTGTGTAAATATTTGGTAACAACTAATAACTAAACAATGTTTGAACAGCTGGTGCAACTGTTTCAAGGCAAATACATTAAGATGAATCACAATGAAATAAAGAATAAACTGACTCTTATGTAATTTTAAAGTGAACTGAAAATAACCAAGCAATGCCTCTATAAGCAGCTTAGAGCTGTGAAACAATCAGAGGTAAACTCCTGCATCATCCAGTCGCATTGTTTAGATCCAGAAACATCTGGCTCCAAACAAACAAACATTCTCAGGATAGGTCATTACGACCTTAACGCCGAAATACCATGGACCATAATGATACGTTATGCACAACCTGATGGAGGCTGTAGCTCTATTTAGTGACTGCAGGGCCACCATATGTAGGGTTTCTACATCACAGAGGATGATAGAAGCATTTTATAGAAGTATGAAGATGTATTTCTCAATATATTTCAGCTTCCGTTGCCTTGCATTATCATCCTTCCTTTAGGGCTGCTTAAGCGAAATTATCTGCAGTTTTTTCATTAAGGCCTTGGATTGTCGCATACCTGTAACAATGACATAAGATAAGAGAAGCAATGACTCGCTTTTGTTTGGTTGGTTGTTTTACATTCAGATCAGACCAAAATAACTATCACTGGTAGATGACTTTCAACTCAAAAAAGGAAGTAAGATAATCAGCACTTCAGCTTATTATCTGTGTATTTGGTCAAAGTCTGAAGTTTAGAGGCGTGCAATATATTTTGGTTTGACATTTGGTTTTCACTTGACTTCGCAAACATGCAATATCAATGAATCAATATTTTTTTAAAGTGAAAAAAGGGGCTACTTGAGAAGAAGTGTGTGATACAGAAAATGCTTTTGGGCAAACCACTGGGCATGTTCCTACTGGCAGCATGTAGCACAATCTGACAATGTTCAACCCAACACACAACAAACAAACGCAACTGTATAAAGCCTTGTAATCCTTGCAACCTTTTGCCTTCATCCTCCTGACTTGGTTGATGAACAAACACAAAAATTTAAGCCTGTGAAAAGTGTGGTGGGCTGCCAAAGCTGGAGTTTCATCTGATTTTTTGGTTGGCTGAGCTTACCAGGCAATTAGAAATGATCATCTGGGTAATCAGTAAACTTGTATTTCCTGTCCCATGAATGTTTGAATTCAAGCAACTTATAAAACAGCTGGCGTAAGGCTCAGTTATAAGAGGACATAAGTCAAATTTCTGTCACTCCGAAACATTTGCATTGATTGTAAGATTGTGTGTCCCTTTAAATGCAAAATTGATTACATGTAAAGCACTGCAGTAAGCCAGTTGCAGTTTGCTCACTGTGTGCTCAGTGGGTAGCAGTTTTGGCAGCTGCCAGTGCCCTTTCACCTACCATTCCTCCCTCCCTGCGGCACAGAGCCACGCACAGCTCCTGAAAGCATGATCAAACCTGACCTGCCCCTCCTTCCTCCTTCCTCCATCCTCTTTTCCACCCTCAGCTTCACACACAGTGGACAGTACCAATAATCCTTTGTTGTCAAAGCAAACAAGTGAAACAAAGAAGGTGGACTGCACAACACGCAAAATCAGTTGTGTTTACAAACTGAGAGATGTACCTTAACCTGTATGGAATGTGTGACAACCTGGGTCTCCCTTTCTATATGTGTGCATTTTCTTTTATACTTTCTATTCAGATTATTGGGTGTTAGATATACAAACCAACCCTCTCACTTTGATTGTACATAAGATTACACAATCTGGCATCCTGAAGCCCCTGTGATCTACAATACACTGTGAACCACAATATCTGTTTTGCTTTAAACTACTACATTATTTCCTGTCACTCAAAAAGGCACAACTATAATGCATTATACTTTATTATACTAATCTCTAATACACTAAAACAGCAATACTCTCTCTATACAGCAAACACAGTAGCAAAAAGTTTACATCCAGCAGTTACAGAGCAACATTATCATTATTTCAGAGTTGGCAATGTAAGTCCAATGTTCAGTCTCTTTCAGCTCCGTTTTTGGTCCAGAGCGAAGAACTCCAGAGCGTAATACCTATCTCGTTAGCAGCTAAAGGCTCCACTATGTTCACAAGCTAGTTGTTAAGTGTTTGTGTTTGCTGGTGAGCAGGTCATTTACAATGGGTTTTTAGAGATTTTTCACAGAAAAAAAAGCTGCCTGCTAGTGCTGAAAACAATACAATGAGAGTGGTGAGAGGGAACCAAAACAGTAAAGTTGGGGGCCAGAGAGCTAAACAATGAGGTAAAGCTGCAGATTTGGGAGATGAGTCTCTTTAAGTTCATCACTTCAAGAGACGCCATTGTCTTATTGTTTTCACATTGTTATTTGATACATTGATGTTTTAAAAATGTATCTTACAAAAGCTTAAATAATCACTGACTTCAGATAACTTGGGCTCCCATTGAACCAATAATATTGCAATGATGCAATAAAATGTTATTAAAGAGTAAGTGGAAATAAAGAAAAGGAAAGAGCCAAGCAGGAAAAAGTGATTCGAGGCAGAAATAAGCAAGAGAAAGTACAAGAAAACAAAAAATGAAACAAACAAAACAATTGATAGTGTGTGCCAAGAGTCACTATACTTTATCAATGTTGTAACAAACAGAGGGAACAGATCAAGCACCTGTGGATAAGACTGACTAAGCAGAGCAAACATTCAGTAGAGGTTTAACTTCTGCTGTTGACCTTTACCAGCAAAGACTACAAAGACGTAAAACATTGGAAGTGAAGAAATACGCTCAGCTCCAGAGATGAGACACTTCACAAGCGTAGACAGCTACCCAAACAAAAGGACAGAGCAACAGGAAGAGCTGTATATCCTACACAGGCAAATGCAAGTTTGAAAGAGCAAAAAAGCAAGGCTGCACACAGGGACAATGTTCTCAAGGTCAAGTAATAAATACACCCAATAGTCCAAGCCGAGAAAAACTCTGTGGCATTCACATACTTGTATGTGGTCTATGCTACTAGACTTTGCTTGGCAAAGAAAACAACTCAAGTGCAAGCACATATTTCATTGGTTGCTAAGATATAATGAGTATGCATTTATACTAAAACAGGAAGAGAGACCCATACATCAAGAGGCATTGCAGAGAACCTCTTTCCTGTCATCATTGTTCCTTGTTTCACTCATTGCTCTCCCTCCCGTTGTTTCTCTATCATATCCTTTTACAACTAACAAAAGAGAGTAACATGGGTTGGTAATGAGCAAATTTCACTTTCCAGACATACTTATACATGTTATATTTTATGTAACTAAAATCTAAACTCAACTGGGCATCTGGGCATTGTCACAGCTTTAAGAAGACCATTAAGAATTTCCCCCTCCAACACTTAGACTGACACTGAATAACAAAATGCAGCTTTTAAAAGCCAAAACCTGTGGCTTTCCATGTTGTTGCATTTGAAAGTACACCACAGACTGCAGAGTGGTGCTTGTGACATAATCTCACTTCATCGTGGTTGCTATTTTGCCATCAAATGAAATGTCATCAGTATGTAAGAGGAGGATTGTTGTTACAGTTTCTGTGAAAATTGAAAACCCAGACCTTTTGAGTAACTTATATGACTCCTGAAACAAACACATGGTTTGATTAATGTGATGGTCATTTCATGCGATGCAGCTGTGCTCTGTAAACTCTTGAAATAGGGAACATGTTCATCGCTCTTTTTCTCAGGGTCAACTGCAGTAGAGCTAACTACGTTCTGGCCGACCTTGTCACCAAACATCTGCCTTCTTCAACTCTCCCCAAATTCCATTCTGGCCTGAATCTCTTTTCCCTTGCTCTCTGCAATGAGGATCTCAGTGTTTACCCATGAGTAAAACAGCACACTTAGAAGTCTCATGGCTCAAATCCAAATATCTCAGTGCGATCAGAACTCTCCACAGGGTGCTCCACAGTTCAGTCATCCGATGGACACTTTATTTTTATGCTTACACTGACACATTCCCTTCATTAGCTAAAGAATGTCTTCAGCTTTGAGCATTTGACCTTTGTGTTGTCACAGGGGGATACGTTTCCTGTGTTGACATGATCTAAAGTAAAGAAAATGCAACGGTTCTTTCCTTCTTCAGTTTCATGTGATTGACCATGTTAAAATTTATTTCTTCATTGTTTCTTTCACCAAGGAAGTCACTGCCTTAGACACTCTGTATACATTCCTTAGGCAACTAAACAACCAGATAACTTTTTGGTCATGACGTGCATCTGGGATTTCCACCATGAAGAATACTAATAATAATAAGTCGTCGAGTAATAAAGTCTCTAAAGAACCGTGTGAAAGTGTAACCGCTAGGGTTGGTTTTGTGTCTCTGACTCAACCATGATACTGAAGCAAATTGTTTTTTTTAAAGAGCAATCTGATTTACTAGCACAAACATCAGCTTATTCTGCAAGACAAAATTCTCCAGGTTCAGCCAAGAATCCTTTTTATTTCTGCAACATGGGTAACAGGAATGAATTATCTTGCAGTTGTCTCTTGTTTTCCTTAATAACCTCCTTACTGGTACGAAAGCTTCCACAGTTTTGGTGACAATGTGTGGCTGGTAGTTAATTTAATACAGACTGACACTACTACAGTTGATCACCTCCTTATTAGCACTGTAGGTTGTATTTTAATGACAGCCTACAGCGCTAAAAGTCCTACACAGGGCTAACAGTGTGACACTTTATTTTAAACCCGTTTAGCATTCTTAAGCACTATATAAACACTTAATAAATGCATCATTATATACTATAATTGTATGAAATTCTAAGCATATAAAGGAACATGTGTACAGTATTTCTCAATAATAATAACTTCACCTATGAAAACATGGTTTATATTTTTACAACTGTGTTTTACTATGTTGTTGCCAGCCATCACATATATGTGCAAACAGGAGGAACTGTAGTTCTGGCCTCCTGTTGTTGACAAACACCAGATTAACAAATTAATATCCGCTCAGGGGTATTAACTCTTCTCACAGCACAACCAAATCTAAAAACATAAAATAACCTATGGTGGCACACAGTATGTCAGTATGCATGTAATTTAGAAGGAATTAAAACACAAAAAGTAGATCAATATCAAAACAAACTAAGATTTAAAAAAAAAACATTACAGAAAATACCACAGGAACTTTAGATTCACCCTGCTTCCTAATCTAATCAAGAGTGTCAGCTGTAGGATTGTCTTACCTTGCTTCCCTCCGATGATGTACACAGACCTAAAGGTAAATTACGACCTAGAGACATTTTGCTTGGTTACCAACAAATTTAAGCTCCTATATCACTACAAAAAAATCGGTCATCATAGACTGATTAAAACCCGGACGTGCACACATACAAAGGACAGAAAGAAGAGTCAAAAATCAAAGATGGATCCTGGAAAGACACAAAGTCCAACGTAGGAGTGAAAAGAGTCTTAACCAGATTGAGGTAATCCTCTTAGCCACAAAGCATACACTGACACTGGATGTCCCTCTAATCACCTTCACTGGCTGCCTGCTTAAATAAATGGCTGCTTATTTAGAGGCACACCACAGGAATGAAATCATTGCATAGAAAGAGAGTTAAACATGGTCAAACATAAACAAATATTGTCACACAAGCAAGCACTGATGCAATGTTTGACAGTTGCTCTTCTAACTTTAGGGAACAGGCCCTCATAGAATCAAGCAAAGGGTTATGTCAGACTGAGACAGTATATGTGATATTAGTCAATCCATTGCATAAGATGAACAAACACAGCCAAGATCAATGGCCATATTTGACCATAAAACTGTTGACAATGTTCAGTGAGGCACTTTGAGATGACATAAAATATATCTCCTTAACAGGGATTTAGTACTGCACACCTATATAGTTGGGGGATTTGTAAGAAATATTTTCTATTTTTCAGTAGTAGTCAAAATTGAAGTAGCAGGCATCAAGATATCTTCACATTTAACCCCTTAATATGAGTAAGGATCCAAATACCCTGGATCCTACACTTCGCATGATGCAACTTATTTCATCCTGTTCATGCCAATATATTTTAGTACATACTTTCACTTTGCAACACAGGCTTTCTGTTATAAAGTCTCAAGCAAGAAATCCTTAATAACATCGTCAGAGTTATTTTGTCAGATATTGGAAAGCTCCTTCAGAGCCACACAAGAGATTACATAACTGTTTTTATGGGCTTAATAGGACTGGACGATATGGGCAAAAATGTTTCTCATGATAAAAAGTTTCATATCTTTCGTTAACGATAATTATCAGTATAAAGTATCAGATCTTTGTCAACAAATATGCATTGGTCAAATTAATCAAAAGCTCTTTTCAGTCCTTTTTCCTAAACAAAACAAAAAGAAAAGAAAGAAATTAAGTCCTGATTTGTGTATGTTTCGAGTGAATAAAATCGAACATGAATATTTATTGAACATTTGTTATTGAAAAATATATTGCGATAATTATTGTTTTTTTTATAGTCCAGCCCAAGGGCTTAATAGTTCTCCTTATGACATTAGCATTTCATTTAGCATGTACAATCCAAGCTGCAATATATGAAGGAGAAGCCTTCAAGAATAGAACACAAATTTCCATTAATTAATTCAATCCACTTTCTAGCTGCCAGGATTACCCCATTAACACCACTTATTGGAGTTTGGTGGTGTGGCTCAAAATGCAAAGATACTCCATTTGTATTGACATAAATAGCCAAAGAGCAGCAAATCATCACATTTCTGAAGCTAAAACCTGTGAATGTATGGTGATTCATTTTCTCAATTAATCAACTATTCCAGCACCAACCGGAGCAGCAGGAATGATGGAGGTTTGAGCAGCACTGTATGCAAAAAGAATGAGCACCAAATGTGTTTACATTGAGCGCAAAGTTAGAGAAAGGCAATGTGAAGGGTATGAAACATGTAAATCTAAAAGGACTTCAACGTCTGCCTCCATTTATTTATTTTTAAATCATACATAATCTCCAGAAGCGGCCCTTGTACGTTAAACATAGCCAGACCAAACGAACATGTCTTCATGTGATAAACGAGTGTCGTGCTAACCTAAACAGAGCAGCTCCAATTCAACAAACCTTTCTAGCTGTTTTAATCCTCCAGTTAATGCAGCCTGCTGAGTGCCAAGTGTCACACATGGTTAGTTCCCGTTTGAACAAACTCATTACTCACTGCAGACCAGTGTGCCAGTTTGTTCAAACCAAACTGCTCCACAGGGAAGTGCTGAGAAAGACATTTTAGCAGATACATTTACATTTTTTTTTAAAAATCTATGTATGTGGGTTGTTGTGTTGATTTTTTACAGCCCCCTATAATATTATTGATTTTGCTTTTAGGGAAGTAATTCGTTATTTGGCAGGTGCAATCCTGTTGTAAATGATCTGACTGCTCCATTCAGTACGTCATCCAGTGTAATACACACGCATGGGCAAACATGGGGTTGAATAAATCCCTTGACAGCAGCTGCCTCCTGGGTGATGGATAAAGATGAATGGATGTAAAGTCAGAGTAATAAAGTCAAATACAGGATAAAAGTACAGAAGTAGAGACAAATAAACCTACATGAAGGCACAATAATAGCAGCTTTATTGCATGCGCTGATATTTAAACTTTGGGCGTAGAAGAAGCTGTGAACACAACATTTATATATCCTCACCTTTTAAACTAATATGTCAAACTTCGTATCAAACAATTGCTTATTTCCACATCCAGCAGGCACAGCGCAACATTATCATTCATTTGGAGTTGTATTTCTGGCCACCTGATGAATGCAAGTCCAATATTCACTTTCAGTTGATGGTGTTGTTGTGGGAGGATCTCCTTACTCTGGGTAGGCAGGGCTATCTTGGGCAGTGCTGCTGTGTGTCGGGTGGGGGGGGGGGGGGCGGTGCAATTATCAGGTGAAAATGTGAAGATTTCTGGGCTGGGCTGAGGCCAAAATGTTTCAAGATCCTAACGACGCCCCTGATAACGTTTATCAGCCAGCAGCAGCTAATGTTGAGGGGGAGGCAAGTGGCTGCAAGGAGGTAAAAATAATTAATCTGCTTTGTGTAGTGACATGAAAAGTGTCTGTTCTCTCATCTTTTCTCTATTTTTTCGACCCTATTTGTCAAAATGACGGACAAAGAGAAAGTCTAACGCAATCTCTGTGAGAACGGCGAAAGTGAACCAAAGCAGTAATGTTGCGGGCCAGACTACTAAACAATGAACTCAAACGTACGCAAACGCGTCACATGAAGCGACGTCCATTTGTGATGACGGCGGCAGCTGACCTACACTGGATCAGCTGTCAGCCAGCTGTAGAAACTGCAGCAGTGTTTTCTCTCTGTAGCTACTACCTGTTAACAAACACTTGCACATGAATAACAACCTGCATTCTGCATATTTATACCCTAAATGTGTACCACGTCTTGCTCGGAGGCGCATGATCATTTCTACTGGCATTATCTGCATATATTGATATTCTGAATTCATTATTGAATGTCAGTCAGCCCAAACCTACTGTAATTCATAAATAAGCCAATGCTCTGGAATTATGAGCCTCACATGTGACTGAATGAAAATGACGATAAATGATACAGACTCTCCGACTCTAACTTTTAAAAAGTTAATATAGGAAATCATTAAAAGAAAAATCTTTCTAATAATTAATGAAGAAAGTTGTTTGTGATCCTTTTGCTGTTCAGACCTACAATGAATATAGACTTTTAACTACATGGTGAACAACTTGTAAACATTAACTTGTATGTAAATTGTACATTTCTATCAAATTTGTATAACTGCTTAGTCTTAATCTTTTATGAATTACTGAGTCTTTGTTTTTATCCTTTTTTCTTTTTAAAGTATGATTATTGATGAATTACGCACTCTTTGTTTTTAAAAAAATCTTTTTAAAGAATGTCTATTGCTGTTTATATGGAATATGCATCTTCATAAGCAATTCAGTTAATGCTGCTGCTCACTCTGTATACTGAGGACAATCCACCCGATTGTCAAGTTCCTACTACACAAACATCTGCAGTCATTAGAGCCTGAAAGAGTAAACCTGGCTTGTGGGAAGAATGGGAAAAGGTGTTCTCTTGAGAATTGTTTTTGTTGCAAGATGTTCCCTGATAACTGAAAATGGTTCTGCCCACTTTTCCAGTTTCCCACTCAAGTTTGTATTACTTATCATGGGAATACTGGTTTCAGATATCATACATTGCTTAAAGTATCATAGTTAAATGGTGAAATACACAGGATAAGACAAAGCTTTAGTGGGAAATGTATTTGTTGTTACAACAGCAAATTTAAATGCAAGAAAACCAAATAGGAAATTGTGGGATTAAGTATAACACAACTGGCAATTCCTGTACTCTGCTTACACAACACGAGAGGTGGAGATGAGAAAGTATGGATTACAGGATTTATGATTATGAGGGGATATAAATGCAGTAGTTCATATTGACAATGAACACAGGGATTAACACACTGACAGATTGTGTACCTTGGCAAGCAGTGTGTCAATCTCACTGAGGGTTAGAAACAAGCATTATCTGAAATCTACAACTATTTAAAATACTCCTACATGCAGTTAAAGCAAAGAATAAAGCACACATGGTCAAACATGTATATCAAGGGAGGACCAAAACAGTACTTTTCTGTGAAGCTAATATGGATGCTATTGTAAAATTCATATTTAGTTAGTCAATACTTCGATTATATCCTTCTATGGTAAATTATGCTTTAAACAGAGCTGGAGTAGACTACAGCTGCAACAATTAGTCAATTAATTAATTAGTCGGTTTAAAGAAGATTAATCTAAAAACTATTTGGATAATCAATTATTGTTTCAGTCAAAACTGCCAAATATTCTTCAGTTCTACCTTCTCAAAACTGAGGATTTGCTGCTTTTTTTTGTCACATATGATAGCAAATAAAAATTGTTTTGACATTTAAGGGACTAAACATTTTCAGTCTTTTTTATTTATTTTTTTTTTTAAGGAAAAAGGGCTGTAAGACAGCGATTACAGCTTCTGCAAAGTGAATATTTGCTGGTTTCTATACAACAGTGTTCGATTACAAACTTTTGGTTTTTAAGTCCAAGGTGACGTCATTAAATTGCTTTAAATCGCTTGATTTGTCCAATCAACAGTCCAAAAACCCAATGATATTCAATTTACAATAACATAAACAGAGAAAAGAAGAAAATCATCACAATTAAGAAGCTGGAAACAATAATTGTTCTGCATTTTTTGGCAATAACCTGTTTATGAATCTGGACTGTGTGCTACCCATTTCTAATCCATTTCTGTTGTTTTATCTTGTGCATGTAAGAAAGGATTATGCGTGGGTCTCTCATCCTGCAGATAATGTTCTCTGTCACTGCCCACGACACTGGACTGATTTAGATGTCTGGGATGGACAACAATGCAATGACACTGCCATTCTGTGAAGATCATCAAATCAACATTGTGCAAAACTCCACAAAGCACCACAGTAGTAAGTATCTTACTCCTTGAAACTCTATACGGGGCTAAGTCTGGAAAGGTGATGTCATCCGAGTTCTCAGAAGAGATTCCTTCTTTAACTGCACAGCAGCAAGATATACGTCAAAGGTCAGGGTTCCCTGATTAACACTATACTATTTCCACTGGAAGGCTGCTCTTTACTAGCAGGTCATCTGACCTGCTTTGTGGTGTTTTGGCCGGTGACATGTCTATTTAGTTGAGTATAGCAGGCCAAATTAAATCTTCTCTTCTGTGGCCAGAATAAGTGTTCCTGACTGGTTTTAAAGGAACAAACTGACATTTTAGAAGGATCAGGAGAAAGGGGCACAAGGTTCATCCAATACATGCTGCTCTGGCTCTTGCTTTTGAAGTTATTTAAAGTCTATGCACTTCGTCTCAGATCTATTAAGCTGATGGACTGTCAACTTGTTATTCAGCCAAACCGAATTAGTTAAGCGCCAGTGTTAGCAAACATGACACCACCCCGGGGGTATGTTCCAGGGGATGTTAGTACATGCTGAAGAGTCTGATATGCTTACAAATACTGATTTAACACTCAGAGTGTGGAAAAACAAAGCATTGACTATTAATTAAATTATTTAGATTCCATTTGTGTTTATTCCTTGTAGTGTCTTCACAGGAAATACAATGTGGGCCCATTTCTGATTCATAACAGTGGGCTTGTGTCATGCCAAAAAGTACAGAATTGCTATACTGCCTTGGGATATTGCATCCAATAAAATATGAGGCAAAAAGTGTGGAGTAATAGACAGATAATGTTGCACAGTTTTCTGTATCCTCCCTTTGCTTATGCTGGACTGTGTAAGGAATGACAGTCAGCCACACCTATAGCCTGAAGTCATGTTGCATGATATGATGTAGAAAGGATTTTTCAGCTAGGCAAGCGTTTGAAAACTCAAACACACCCTTGCACACATCAGGCTGCATCAGAGCCAGTCGAACCAGTATGGAAAATGACCAAGAAAAGTGTTACATAAATTTAAAGGCTGAGACATGAATTTTGTCTTCCTCATTTTCCCCATCTGTTTCCTGAATAAACACTACAATAACTGCACGCTCCTCTAAAAGATTAGCACTTAGCTAGCCCTGATTAGCCCCAAAGCACTGTTTGAGGTATTTCCAGAATAAGCCTTAAAGATTATTCTAACCATCTGGATAAAAAAGAAGTCTACGTGACTTTTAACCCGTTTCTGAAGTTGTGATCGTGTATTCAAATCCCGATAGCCAGAAATGACTAAATCTGTCATTGCATTGGGGGGGGGGGGGGGGGGGGGTGATTAAACTTGATTAGTTTGGTGCTAAAGTTTGCAGACTTTTGTGTTAGATTACATTATTTTTAGCTAGGTGGACAAAATAAACAGGCAACAAGTGTACAATTAATATTACAGATGAAAATGTTTAAAATGTTATTCATGTAGAAACTGAGCAACGACATATACGTCATTTCTGGCTCCTATTTTTGTTTGGAAAAGGAAAGCGCAACATGTAAAATAAGTTAAAATATTTCTTGATGGTTGGAAACAGTGCATAAGTGTTGTTAAATGACCTCCTGGGTTCCTCAAAGGCTGCCAGATATTTCTTTTTCAGATAAATGGATGCTCTGCTCTGTGACTGCAATGTAATGGCATTACATAATAGGCACAAATTCCCAAATCAATTTATATAGCTCAATATCAGAAATTTGCCTCAAAGTGCTTTACAATCTGTACACAGTATTTCTATCCTTACCTTCCCCCAAAAAAACCCTTTAACGGGGACAGTGGACTAGACTTTGACTTAATAAGTCTAAACTCATCAACAGAGAAAGCAGTGCAGCAGTTTAGCCTCAGATGAGTATGACTAGTAAATTGAGTGGATGAAGTCAAAGAGGCTCACAGGCTGCATGAATTATACTTAGCCTGTGTGCTGCACTGACTTCATGACATGTGCAACCCACCAAACATGAACTCAGGCAAAAGGAAGCTCATGCAGGTGGCTGTTTATAGATATTTTGACAGCAGGAGCATGAGGTTACTGTCTTTAGAAGTGTTTCTCTTGCTTACTGTGTGCAGGTATTAAAACTGATTACGGTCACGTCTCACCTAAACTGTGTAATTCTGCACCACCCCCAGCGTGTAGGATAGTTTGTGTGCAACATGTCAAGCAAACCGCACACTTGGATCTCCAGTGGCTAAATGGTTTGACGGTTTACCTTTTCGTCTTCTTCATCACTTTCTTCATCCCCTGGTGGCTCCTTGTCGTACTCTGGATTTCTATCCTCCTCTATTTCGCTGACACTTTCCAAGTCCGAGTTGTGGCCATCATCTCCGTCTCCAGAGACGCCGACGTCCAGCCCAGCCGTCATTTCTTCCCCCTCGGACAAGGTGTTTGAACCTGACGACTGACTTTCGCTGCTTCCACGCGCCAAAAAATGCTTTTCCTCCATTATATCGACTAATATCACCAATTCCTAAGCACACGGCAGCGCCATTAAGTCAAAACAAAACGTAGCTATTAATTAACCTGTCAACGCACCTGTCCAGTGAGGTCATTTTCGTTATGAGTCTCGAGAATCACCTTTCTGACCCGAGTAAAAACAAAGTCACGACTTTGCCGAAAGTCTGTAATATCGATATTAAAATGTGTATCGACTCTGTTTAGTGTCAGGGTTAACGTTAGTCCAAAGTCCCCTCCTCAGTTAAAAGTTGCCTCTGTTTGTCGGTCATTACTTTCCAAGCGGCGTGAGTCCACGCTGTCACACTGTCTTCCAAACGCTCAAGTGAAGCCTGCAGCCCCAAAATAAACCGCGCCCACCAACGTGTGGGGGCGGGCCAATCAGATCACTGCTGCTGCCAAACCAAACAGAGCATTATCTTTACATGTGCAGGCCATGCCAGGGGTCACCAGTTAGGGGGTTTCAGCATCGGGGGAGCAAAGTTTTATAAGCCCCAAAAAACAAGTTTCTGAAGCCAGGATGTGATGTTTACACCACATAATCAGGATACTCCAAAAACCTGAACATAACCAGGATTCTTGTGCACAGCTGTGGGTAACTAAGTACTGTAAAATGCAAATTCGAGGTACTTGTGCTTTACTAGAGTATTTCCATATTATGTAACTTGTACGTCACTACATCACAGGGGCAAATATTGTACTTCTGACTTCTTTTGTTACTTTTCAGCTCATAATTTTCTTATTAAAACAACATATCTCCAAATTTGGTGATTTTAAATGTGAATTCTTCTGGAAAATAATATATTACTCAGAATCAGGTTAAATGCCAAGTATGCTTTCACAAACAAGGACTTTGCCTTGGTATTTGGTGCATATCAATAAACATGGTAAGAGAAAAAATTCAATAAAAGAAGTACTGCAAAAGTCAAGAAACATTAATAGAAATTGAAAAATATGTAAAATAAAATATTAGTACAATTTATCTGTTTTTAAAATGAGAGAGATGTACAGTTTATGCAGCAATGTGCAAAATGTTTATTCATGTTTTGCATGTTTTTTTCTGAGATCGTGAAATGTTTACTTTTTAGAGATATGTGGTTCTCACAGGACAGTGATGCCACAAATATATAATGATTTTAAAGAATATCAGGGCGTTGTAGGTAGCGGTGGCCTGAGCGACGTTTTACCCTAAAGGAAAGACAGTTGGGATCTGTCATGAAAAACTCACTGATATGGTGATAAGTCCCAGAAATGTTCCTAGAAGAACGTGGTGATGGCTAGGATGAGACCTGAAATAAAATGCCATCACAGCAATGGTAATTGAGGAAAAAGATGGGGTGGGTTAGTGACAATAGACCTTAGACAGGACCTACTTGTCCAAACGTTACTTATTAAGGGCTGTCAGTGGACATTATTACTTTGCAGTTGACAGAATCAACTGAATGAAAACTGTTCTCTGTCACTGAAAAATCAACAGAAACCCTCCCTGCACCAGGTTAAATAAACCAGACTACTGACTGAGCTGCCATTGGTCTTTGAGTCAGGTTCAAAGTTTATTTTTACCTCATCTGTACACTAAAAAATGGAATAAATTTGAGGCTATCCAGTTACTGAAAAATTACGTAGGTACCATCTGTTTTATGTAGTTAGGCTTGAGAGTAACTGACAGAGCACCTTTAAAAAATTTGAAATACAGCAGCCCGTGTTGTCATTCACCTTAAACCCCTCTCTATAATTCACTGAGCAGTCCAAGCTTCCTGAATCACTTCACTCTCATGGGATGTTTTCCAGACTAATATCTTGTTTTAAAAACGCTGCTTGCAAGCTTTAGCCTTACTTTGAAAGGCTAAAACTGTTTGGTGTAAATGTCATTTGGCCAGAGTGATGCCCGAGGGTCACCTCTCGTTGGCCTTTTCAAATGGAAAATCAAAACATGTTTTGTTCACATCCTAAATGACAAGAACACATTAAGAAAGAAGAAAGGGATGAAGCTGAAGAGCAAGAGAGATAACAGTAATAACTTTCCTGATAACCTGACTTTTCATCTAGCGCCCTCATCAGGTCAAAATGTAAATGTGTCCATCGTTTCTGTTTATGACCATACACTTGTAAAACAAATGACAATCCCATCAGCCTCAGCTGAACTTTTTGTTTAATGCTGAATAGGAAATTTCTGCTAATTTCCTGAGTGAACATGGTAAACATTATACCTGCCAAACATCAGCATGTTAGCATTGTGAGATTAGTATTTAGCTCAAAGCACCACTGTGCAGCCTCACGGAGCTGCTAGCTGTAAACTTTAATCTTACATTTAAAACCAATTTTGTCTTGAATTCAAACTGCATTGTTATTGAACTTTCCTTACATTATTCTTCTGCCTACCTGCTTAGGTTAAATTAACAATAACTAACTCTTATCTTTATCAGCATTTCTTTTGTTACAGACTCTGATGCTAACAGTTCTGTTACTCTTGTCTCAACTGTAGCTATTAGTCACAAAGTAGCTTTCAAGGAAAACACCCATGGAAGAAAAACAAGTGTGAACTTGAGATATGAACTGTTCCTGTTCCTAGTATGATTGTTCGGGTTGCTTTTGTGTTAAGATTCTTTTATGAAAATGCTATTGCTTCTTACAAAATGTTCATCATATCTTTATGGATTTGAATGCTTATATGAAATATTTAAAATTATACAGAGAATAAATGAACTTTGTTTCCTCACTTGATACTCTCTGTGTATTATTAACTTGCAACATCTGTCTCTCATAATGTTTCCTAAGGGTTAGTTTACACTCAGACTCTCCACAGGAGGGTACTGTTTGCTGATGCTGGTGAAGAGAGGTGAGCTACACATAATGTGTTGTGGACGTTGCCATTGACAACAAAACATGCATTCTCCTCAGCTGTTGAAACCCTCACAAGCACCTTATTTTTGTGTAGAAGCCCATTAATGACATACCCAAAATAAAATGCTTGCTCTTCTCAATCCCTTTTCATTACAGTCCTGAGCCTGGTCTGTACATTTTAAAAAGTCAGTATTAGTCTAATTGATACTGAAACAAATTTACATAGGCACAAACATGATACAAAAGTAAGACTTTATCTTGCCAATTTTTATATTTGCAATTTTAATCATTTTCTTTTGACTCGACAGTTTTATTTTGTATGCAGTTATGCAGTCTGCTACAAAACAACCAACTTGTTGCAGTGATTCTGGGATCTTAAAATGAAGAATTTATAGTTTGTCAAGGTTGAGTGGATGCCATCTCAAATAAAGTATCAAATATATTGCCGTTGTAATGATCAGGACCATCCATGTCAAACTTGACCACATGCAATTATAGAGAAGTTGTTGCAAGGGATGCTCTTGTCAAAGAAATGCAAACTGACTTTAGTCATGATAATTTGTTTTATTGTCTTATTTTACTCCATGAAACCAATAACAATACAACAATAAAGTAACAAGCACCTCTCATGTAAAAGTGATGTAAATGGTTTCAACAGAAAATAATTACTTACATAATAACATTTAATAGCTTTCAAAACAGCTTGCTTTGAACAGCTTTTCAAAGTGGGTTAATAAAGCTTAGAATCAGTGTTTTGTTGTGCAAATGTTTCATTAATCACTAAACACAGAAGATGTGATGAATACCAGTTTACTGAAAGACTGATGACTTAATCCTGTGCTCTCTAGTCGGGTTCTCAATGTACAACTAAAAAAAACATGAAAGGATTCCGATCAAAGTAAAATTACATGAGTGAAACCCACATCATTTGTGTCCCACGAGTTACAGCACATTGCTGATCTTAAGGAGGATAAGGTTATGGTGGGGAAATTTACACGAGAACAACACAAGTAAGCGTTTACTTGTTTAGCGGAAATTCATTTCCTGTGGCGAGAATCTTTTAAATGCTCTTTTCTAATTTCACTGCTTTTGATTGAACCATTTGATCTTTTTGCAGTTCCCCTAATTTCAATACTTTGGGACACCTCCACAAAACCATTTTAAATTTGTCATCAGCACTTCCTGCGTCACATCTAATTAGTTGACCTTTTCAACTTCAGAAAAAAACAGAAGCAGTAGGCACATAAACATGACGGCTCAAACTTTGGTACAGTGTTCAAGTGCAGTGTTCAGAATGTTAAGATCAAAATCATGATAAACAGCGTCAATGATGTTCTTTAAGCTGACTATCTGAAGTCAGTGAGGTGAGAACTGAGCTTCCTGTGTTTACAGTTGAGCACTGAAGGAGGAACATGCAGCTAAAAGTACATGAGTGTTTCTCTTTCCTTGTTTCTCCCTCTTAAAGCTTACATATAACAACGTTAACATTGATGCGCTTATTAATTCTTGTTGTTGTGGTTGTTGTTACTGTGGTTTTTTACTTTCCTAACACCTCCATAACCAAGCACAGGTGCAGCTTGATTTTATCCTCCTCCAACTGCAACTCTCAATGTGTAACATCCAACTTGCCCTGTTAAGTGAGGTTGTGGCATTGCTTGGTCTTATATATAATGTATAAAAGCACCATACATGATTGAAGGAAATAGATTTACTTGAAAAGACATCTCTTAAATTTAAGGTCAGTGACTCATGTAAAACAGGGAACTTGCAATGATTCCTAAATTGGCTGACAAGGTTTGTAATAGAGGAACTAACGACAATGACTAAATCACTAAGATTTAATAACAGAGGTTCAAAGTTTATGTTTTGCCTTGGGAACAGCAGTTAAGAAAAAAATCTCCCCACAAGTTGCATTTAGATCGCATCACGTGAGTTATTAATGTTTTCTTAATATCAGAGATTTACTTATAAATTGAGATGATCGGTTGAGAAGCACACAAAATGGTGATTTTGTTAAACTAAAAGTAAAATTCTCAATTAAAGATTCCCTCCATGCATGTGGATGGATGTGTGCATAATGAGGAGTATCTATGATGAAGGGTTTGAGAATGGAGGGATGAAGGAGGTTGTTTAGGGTTTTGTGGCCGGAGCGGCTAGGAACCCGGGGGTCAAGACTCAGTGTGGGGGCTCATCACCAGTGCAAACATGCAAACTCCACACAGAAAGGCTTGGGCTGAGCAAGGTGTGAACGGGGGATCTTCTTGCTGAGAAGCAACAGTGCTGTCCACTGGGACACCTGCCACCTGTTGAAAGAGGTGAGAAAACAGGGATTGGGGGGGAGAGATGTGAGAATTGAGAAACAGGAGAGAAAGGGGTTAGATATGTATGTGCTTGTGATAGGATTAGAGAGGCACAGTTGGATGAACTGAAGCACGGGTGGTTGAATTGGAGGAACTGAATGAGGCGCAGGTGGTTGAATTAGTAAGAGAGAGGTGTGGTCCTGTTCCTCAACTTTAGTTTTATATCAATACAGTATATATCAATTAAATGCTCTGCTCAGAAAAATACTTTGAGTCAGATATGTTTTTTTAATAAAAAAGTTCATTTAACAAGTAAAAATCACACCAACTCCTTTTTCCATCATTGAAAAATCCACAATCTGCCAATATTTTTTCATTTTAAAGATTTAACTGCTGCACACAAGATGTCCCCTGCTTCACTAAAAACAGTCCCCTCTTAGTGTTTGTGCACTGGACATTTCAAGTTTCCACATCACACTTGAGTGAGTTGCATATTGGAGTGTACTTGACTTCCATACTAGTTGTGATGCCACAAAGCATGCTTGTATTATTACGTTTTAAACTCAGCAGATGAACGTAAAAAAAGCCTTCTGGAGTCAAACTCTGCGCATAGGCCTACATCATTTAACTCAGTGAAGCGCAAACATCCACGTGAAGCAAAAGACATTATTGAGTAAGTTAGGACTTTTTGTTGTTGCAAACAATCACGCAAAGTTTTTAACAATGAAACCAGGTACGGGGGTGAGGAACCTTGGCTTTAAAGAAACTATTTGAGGATGTGGTCACTCATGGTAAACGTGCACCTTTCTTTGAATTCATTTGTCAGAGTAAGTCAGTGACATTTGAAGACCGGAAAGGAGACAGTGGTATCACGCGGCATGCAGCACTCACACCACACACACACATACAGTACGCACAGTACCCATTCACAGTCACTGAATGAAAATCACACACAAATTATTTTTTAAAGCATAAGGAGTATTTTTATCAAAACATGTCTGGAAGGGATCTTGTTGGAGAATAATAAAATAATATGTATAGTCACTACTCAAGATGATCTGTAGTTTAAATGTATGCTCCATTGAAAGAAAGCCAAACCAAAAAACGTATATGATTATTTGTCATTAGGCCTTCTTAATGTTTGTTGCTTATTTTCACTTCTAAAACGTAACTAAAAATAGAGTAAAATTTTAAGCACAAAATGCCAAAACACTTGTCTATAGGCTGCAAGTTACCCTACCCACTTACATGACTATTTTTACTCCACAGGGAAACTCGAAAGTGTGTGTTCTCACTACAAAGATTTCATTTTCATTCTAACCCCCTGAAACCATTCAGATATGAAAACTGATAGCAACTGGTCTGTTCCGTGAAACATTTTTGAAAACCCCAAATTAGTCCTCTGATTCAAAAAGACATTTGCAAAAAACATTATTGAGTCAGCATGGTGCAATTTCTGACTTTAAATGAGAGTTACATTCTGTTCTTTGAAAGCATAATAAGCATGAAGAGTTTCCTGAAACCAAAGGGCAAAAAGTAATTTGTCTTCATGCTCTGAGCCACGGTGAGCCTATGAGAGTTTTCAGTAACTGCGTTGAGAAAGGAGAAAATAATTTAGTCATACGTGTGCACAGTTACTTTACAGTAGTTTCTCTTGGTTTGTAAGGCACCTCCTGCATCTCAGTGACAACTTGTTGTTTGAAATAGTGCAACATATGCTGAGCAGCTCTATTTCTGGAAAGAAGAAGTACAAAGAAGACGGCAGTTTTTCTGTAAACACCAGGGGAGCTATACTGTCAGTTTATTGTCTATGAATCCTATGAACTGTGTCAAAAGTTGTCCCCGCCCCTCCACGCTGAGTGTATAACCCCCCCAAAGTGTTTCCTTCTAGTTCACTCTCAGTAAGCAGCGACCGTGTGCCTTGTGCCTGTGAATGGTAGCAGACTGTGGGTGTGAGATTGCCCTCAAGCTCTTGGTCTTTCAGTCAGTCGAAGGCGACATGGTGGGCCGTGGATTTCATTTGGATTTTTTAGACTCAAAATGTTCTTCCCATGCGAGCTGTTCACATGTTTTCATCCTTGGTAAGCGGCCTATAATTTTTTTTATAATTTTTATAATTTTTTTTAATAATTTTTTGTTACTATTAGATTATTATTTCGAGTTATTTATATTTTAGGTTATTGTTAGGATTATTTATATTCATTGCCATGTTTATGTGTAGTTCTTGGCCTATATATCTTTCTCCATAATGAACGAAATTCATTATCAAATTCAGTTTCGAAGGCTTTCTGGGATTTTTCTGTGAACTTCTCTACTATTTACAGCATAAATCAGTCAAACAACTCTTATAATTTGTATTCAAGGCAGATTTTACCTAAAACTACCTTGCGCTGTTGTTCATGTTCAAGGTTTGATCTTTGCTTACTACACTACACTCTACTCTCATGTCCAACCATCTACAGGTAGGCATTTTTCACTTTCTTTCACAACATTTCAGATTAATAACCGTCATACTGCTGCTCAAATATCAGTTATTTCTTTGAATTAGACCTGATAAATAGTTTGGTAATAGCCTTGTTTTTCTGCAAAAGAATGTATTGAGTCACAAATATCATCATACATTTCCTACAATAAGATAAAAAGTGGTACCATATTTAGGCTTGTGTTTTTCCACAAAGCATTCTTGATGATCATTATCTTGTTTCAAATCATTTTCATACTATTTTCCAGTGAAGTGCATGAATCTTTCTTCTAAATATCAGCACTGTGGGATTCACCCAGGTAATGAAAAGACATTTGAGTCATCCAGAGTTGAATCATCAGTTGAAAAGAGATTGGAAAATCTTATTCTTTACTCTTTCTATTTCTGTACTGTACTGCTGCCTTTCTTTCAGATGGAGTCCATGATTTAGACTGTTTTGGTAAACATAATTCACATGATATCAAGTGTGTGTGGAAACCTGGAAACCACACATCAAAAAAGACATACATGCTTTTCATAAAACAGTAAGTAGTACCAGATTTCTTTTTTACAGAGTTGTACATTTTCCCATTTCTATCTTATAAACAAATAAAATTGCACATTAAGTCCGGCCATCTTTTGGGTCGTCAGAAGGATTTGGTTTTGGGGTGTCCCTCATTGTAACGTGTTGCCACTTCATATGGCACTGAACCAGCTAGACTAGACTACAGTAAATACATTACCCTCTAACCCTGAATGGTCCTTCTCAGGCCCTTTTGCTTGATTTAGATAGTTTCATGCAAGTTTTTGTTTATGAAGTTTAATTTTTGATTTGTTATTATCTCGTTCTCTACGCTGTAATGATTTTTGATGATGAACATCTCATTTTTCAAAACCTTTCATCTTCTAGAGATCCCAAACCATCTTGCAGAGTTCACAAAAACATCACTGAATTCTCTAAAAACATCCCATTATATAAAGATCGAAACATGACCGCTGAGGTTTTTGAAACCAGTGAGTCAACAAATTGCACAAAAGCAGTTTTCAGAGGTTCACCAAAGAGTTTGTGTAAGTCCACAAAAATCAATTTTTTGTTTCTCTGTTTTTGATGAAAAGTCTCTGACAGATCTGAACATAGGTGAATCATTTGATATTTCAGCACGATGTGATCCTCCAGTTAGCGCATCTTTCAGACGCCACTCTGGAAGGCTATTTGTGGATGTGAGATGGCAAGAGGTGGACAAAAAGGCCATTAGCTATTATTCAGTGAGCTATAAAGCACTGGGCAGCCCTTCATGGAGCAAGGTCAGTATTAAATGCTCATGAAATATATTTACATTTCAAATGGTATCAAGCTATTTATGTGAAATAGCCCTAAGAGCATCATTAGTGAAATTCAGGTGAAATCTGATAAATATCTCAGAGTTTGGTTAGATAGCAGCCTTACTTTTAACTTCATGTGGAATTAGTAGCACAGAAACTAAAGATAAAAATGGTTTTCTGATATCAGAGTAAAGTATGTTTCTCCTTTGATGCTAGGCAAATCATTGTGGAATTGACACTTGACCACACATGTGGTACTTTGAAGTAAATGCTAGTGTCAGCATGCTAACATGATCACAACAGGTATGATGTTTACTAAACACAAAGTACAGCTGAGGTTGCTGGTAATGTAATTTTTTTAGTACAGTAAATATTAATTATTATTTATTATTAGTAAGTTTTAATGCTGGCATTAGATAAGGGATCACCAAAGTTGTTACAATTCATCCTGAGAGGAATTTCCTACTACAGGAAAAGTCAATCAAGTACAATCTGGTAGCCATTAATGTCTGTACAAAAATGTCCTACATTTTCAATAGACGTTATGATAATACTGCAGCTTTAGATTAAAAATCAAGTGTTTTGGATAATTCCTCCTGGCATTCATTAATTTCTATGTTGTTCACAGTTGCTCCTGCAATCCCAAAATAGAACGAATTGCATGGTGGAGAATCTGAACTCCTCACTGGTCTACACAGTTCGGATACAGTGTGTCACTAATGAGAAATGCTCACAGTGTCCATGGAGTGAAGCCTACACTGTCCCCTCAGGTCAGTTTGCTTTCTGATTTACCCGTTTGAATTAAATATAAAAAAAGAAGAATGAAGAGAGAAAGAATAAGACATGTCTATTGTGTTAATTGTGAGATAAATAATCATGTGCAAATAAGAAAAAAAATTTATCAAAAACAAAGAGTTGTGTATATGATTGCAAGAGGAAAAAGAAGTGGAAGATGAAATATTGTTTCTTAGTTCATAATAAATGTCCTCTTTCAGAACTGACAACACAACCGGTCATTGTCAGTCTTAATAATACTGACATTTCAAAGACAAAAGATCGTCGGCTTCTTTCTGTAATCTGGAAGGTAATATCTAAAATCTAGCGCCTCAAATTTTCTGACCATAAGAAATATAATTGGTAAGAAATCATGTTGTTTAGCCATAGCTGATGTCATCATGATAATAAAATGATATGTTGTTGTTTGTTAGTTTTCTGCCAAAGAACGGTATGACGGCTTCTATGTGACCATTGGGAAAGCGTCCGGAGAGGCCCCATGTAAGCAGATGAACACCACTCAACCTGAGATCAAACTGATTCTGTCCTATTCAGCTTATCATCTTACCATCAGCGCTTTCAACAACGCCAGCACCTCCCCAGCTGTGAGCCAAACAATACCACAGCGAGAATACAAGCCCAGTGAGCACTCATTTGCACAGCGCAGTAGCACTTCTGGAGATTAAAGGGTCTATACAGTATATAGCCTACAGAAAAAAAGAATCATAAATTTGTCCTCACAGGTATGGGAGCTGGGAAGCTGAACGTGACAGTCCACAACGAGAAATCTTTTACTATCTATTGGAAAGACGATTTCATCAAAAAGTATGTCTGCTTTTCTGTGGAGTGGATGAAGAGGGGACATAAAGTAGCATACAAGTCCTTTTATGAGGATGAAAACAACTATAGGACACTATCTCCTTTACCAGGTGTGTAAATATTCACATATTTTGGTCAACCTTGTCCCCTAGACATTTTGTTTACATAATTCTAATTTGTTTTGCCAAATACATTTTGAAGAAAACTCACAGTAATTGGTACATAGATTATGTTCTGTGGCGAGTGAAGGAAGTTCTTTGGTTTTGTACAAAGCAGAGGACCTTAATGCTGGAGACCAGGATTTGCATCCTGATTCCAGCCTTTGACAAGGTTTAGGCAACAAAAGCAGTTTGGTTCTGGTTAGGGATTTGATTAAATGTTAAGTAAACATGTCCTGTCTTGTGCTTGCAATGACCGGCCTTAACGAAGTAAACCTAAGCACAATCATATAAACACAATACACTTAACACAATAAACACATGGATAATAGAGGATAATCACATGAAATACATTGTCAGTGAACGCTTTACAGATACGTTCTGTATAAATATCATGTGACTTGCAGGAAACAGTCATTTAAAAACATCCCCTCATTATGTTGATAATAAACGTAAGTCAAGTGGTTATTGTCTGATGTTGAAGTTTTAGTATGTGAACAGAATTTCTGAAAGGCAGGGTTGATTTTGGTACAAAATGTATTTAGTTTCCTGCATCTGAGATAATCTATTTAGTTATTTTTAATTCCCAGAGCCTTTGGAGCCTTATGAGAGATACACCATCACTCTGCACACACGACCAAACAAGGACACCTGCAACTTGAAGCATATCAACAACAGTGAGAGCACTTATGGGAGTACAGAGTTCTACTTCAAGGAAGGATGTAAGTCACAGTCTTACTACAATTTCAATATGTCTGTGTATATTTGTATAATGCGACAGATATAAACAAGACTAAAAGTCTATTGTAAGAAACTTTTAGAAAGAAAATTTCACGGCAATTTCAATTGAATTTTATTTATCTATTTAGCGCCTATTTTCTTTGCACAATTTGTTAAAGAAATATTGTGAGCCAGGTTGAGGTGTGATGAAGGCTTACATAGCATGGTTTAAGCTGCATATATGTGTGAACACATGCCAACATGAAATATGACGGGTTCTTCCTGTCCGGGGATATTTATGCTTCAGTGACCTACAAAAATTCAGTGTCCAAAAAAGGTTATTGTTCACCCCCTCTATACATGTGTGAAGAGCCTATTGGTTATTGGTTAAAATCCAGACACGTTGTGTGTCATTAAAACCACATGCAGCCCTTACTACATCAAGCCGTCTGTAATGAAACAAATTAAAGATAATTTCGACCTTGGGTTACCCAGAAAATGTATAACAGTGCATCATTATCAACTCAACTCAGTCAACAAGCAGGCAGAGAAGAGAAAGGCAGAATGAACCAATAATGAACTTGCTTTGAATTCCTTCACATCTTGAAAGGAACTAAATTCCAAGCCTGGAAAACAGTGATGAGAGCACTTCCTAATGTTGAATGGCGTTCTGTCTTCCTGTTCAACCCAGGACAACAAAAAACCTTTTTAAAAACTCTTTTATCCCTATTGGTTTTTGTGTTTGAATGCACTGTTTCCTGTGTTATGTGTATTTGATGTTTTTAATGTTTTTCTAATGAACCTGGTGAAGCCAAAGACAAGTTTCCAGAAATGGATAATAAAGATTTATCTTATCTTAAATTTGAGCATTCATACTGCATGTGTAGGAAGGAAAATCGAACACCTATCACTATCAGCTTGTTAACAGGAGTGCCAAGGTTGAAGGGAGACACTTACATTTACACATTTAGTTATCTGTTGTGATCGTTAAGTCAAACACGGAAAACGGTAAAAAGCCACAAAAAGCAAACGCAGAAGCGAATACTGGATGCAATAACTAAGGATCTACAGGACATAAAAACAAGTTTGCAATTTACACAAAAAGATGTGGATGACATTAAACATTATATTGCTAAGCAAACTGAACGCTGCAACGCCATGCAGTCAGACATCTTTAACGTTTCTGACAGTTCACTTACTGTCACTGACAAAATGGAGTAATTGGAGGGACAATCCAGGCATAACAACGTCGTTTTTGAGGGAATACAGGAGGCACCAGGAGAGACCTGGGCCGAGACGGAGGAGAAAGTGAAGAAAGTATTGGTGGACAAGTTACAGCTGCAGCGAGAGGTTGAAGTGGAGAGGGCCCACCGGGCAGGGAAACCTGGAGGAGACAGAACAAGGAATTGTGGTGAAATTTTGGAGGCACAAGGACAAATCTGCCATACTTCAACACAAAAAGTCACTGAAAGGATCCAAAATCTTTAGCAATGATCATTTCACGGATTCTGTCAGAAGAAAAAGGAAGGAACTGATGCCGGATCTGAGAGCTGCAAGAGAAAGGGGGGACATTGCCCCAGTCCAGTACACCAAAATAGACAAGCAATATTTAGTCTCCAACCAGGTATGCTGACCGCACTATGACATCTTTCACAAGTCACACACGTGCTAATCAACCACTGCTGAGGATTGTTGATCATGATAAACGAGAGCTGAGCTTTCAATACACTGAACATCACTCACAGGACTTGAAATGATATTGATCCTGAACAACTTTTTCCTCAACTCCAACAGCAATTGCTATTATTACACTAATGAACAGTTTAATAGTTCAGTGAAGACAATATCAATAATCCACTTTAACAGCAGAAGCCTTTACGCTAACTTTCACAACATTAAATATTATCTAAATCAGCCTTTCAATATAATTGCTATATCTTGGATAAACAGTGAAAAGGGCTCAGACTTTGAAATTGAAGGATATGAAATGTTTTGTATTAACAGAGAAAACAAGAATGGGGGTGGTGTGGCTTTGTATGTGGGAAGAAATTTAATCACAAGGTGGTGGAAAAAATGTCTACAGTGGTGGATATTCAATGTGTCACAATAGAACTATTTAGGGAAAAAAGAAAAATGTTATTGTAAGTTGCATCTATAGATCACCTGGTTCTAATATTGATTTATTTAAGGATTGGATGGAAGAAAAAATTGCAAAAACAAATCAGAAAGTCATGTTCATCTGTTGGGATTTCAACATTGATTTGCTAAATCCAAACAAGCACAATATGACAGAGGATTATATCCATACAGTGTATAGTCTGAGCTTTTCCCCAAAAATTACCAGGCCCAGCAGGATTACTTCCCACAACATTAATTGATAATATTTTTAGAAATGACATAGATAACAATACAGTTAGTGGACTATTAATAAATGACATCAGTGACCACCTACCAGTTTTTACAGTTTACAACAGCAACTACACATCTAAAAAAGACAACAAACCTCTATTCAGTCTATGGTTGCATTTAAAGATGATCTGTTTTCACAAGACTGGGAAATAATTTATAAGGAAAAAGATATTAATAAAGTATATAGTGAATTCCTCAGAATATTTCAATTATTATATGATAAGTGATATGATAATTGTCCAATAAAAATATTGCAGAAAAAAATATAGTGATAGACCGTTGATTTCAAAAGGATTACAAAATGCCTGTAAAAAGAAAAATACACTTTATAGAGAATTTATTAAACACAGACTTATAGAAGCAGAAAATATATATAAGAAATACAAAAAATAAGTTAATTAAGATTATGAGAACTTGTAAGAAAGAATACTATAGTAAACTATTCGATAATAATAAAAAATAATATGAAGGGTATATGGGATATACTAAACAGTATTATAAGAAGGGGCACGAGACATTTCCTTGGTAATGAAAAGAACATCAATAACATGAAGGACGTGGTCAGTGACTTTAATAAATATTTTGCAAATGTTGGACCAGATTTAGCTGGAAAAATTCCTATGCCACAGATAATCGATAACAGATATAATGATCTTATTGAAAGAAATCCATGTTCAATGTTTCTTAAAGCAGTAGAAGAAAAAGAAATAATACACATTGTTAAAAAATACAAAACTAAAGCATCCACTGATTGTAATGAAATAGATATGAAGATAGTAAAAAAATGTAATTGAGGGGATCTCAAAACCATTAACTCACATCTTTAATTTGTCATTCCAAACTGGTCAATTTCCAACAAAAATGAAAACAGCAAACCTCTGTACAAAACTGGAGATAAACACCACTTCACAAATTACAGGCCTGTCTCTCTGCTGCCACAATTCTCAAAAAATTCTAGAAAAACTCTTCAATGACAGATGGACAAATCCATAGATAAACACAAACTACTTACTGACAGCCAGTATGTATTCAGAAAAAATAGGTCTGCAACTCCTGGACTTAATCACTTCAGAATTCAGAAAAATAAAACAGTGGTTTGACACAAATAAGTTATCATTAAATTTGAGCAAAACTAAATTCATGATATTTGGCAATTGTAAATCAATCAATCAAGTTCAGTTACAGATCGAGGATGTTAATATAGAAAGAGTATATGAAATGAAATTTCTTGGAGTGATTATAGACGACAAGATTTGCTGGAAATGTCACATAAAACATATCCAAACAAAACTGTCTAGAAGTATTTCAGTCCTGGCTAAAGCTAAGCACATTCTAGATTACAGATCACTCCACATTTTGTATTGTTCACTGGTGTCACCATATTTAAGTTACTGTGTAGAGGTTTGGGGTAACACATATCAAAATTCATTGCAATCGTTATTTATACTTCAAAAAAATAGCAATAAGAATAATTCATAACACAGGATATTTGGAACACACCAACTCATTATTTTTTATTCTAAAGCATTAAAACTATTTGATCTAGTTGAATTTCAAACAGCAGTAATTATGTTCAAGTCTAGAAACTATATAGTGCCTGGCAATATACAGCAAAGGTTTTTGGAAAGAGAGGGGGGCAACGACTTAAGGGGAAAATCAAATTTTAAGACTCCCAGTTTTCGAACTACTAGGAAAAGTTTCTGTTTATCTGTTAGTGATGTTAAATTGTGGAAACTAAATAATGAATTAAAGCAATGTCCAAACATATTCCAATTTAAAAAGATGAAGAAGAAATTATATTCCAGAGGTACAAAGAAACACAGTGCTAATAATAATCTGGGCTTATACTGAATAATTTGTAGTATGTATAGATATTGTTGTGAAGGTGTAATATCTGTGTGTGAATAGAATATATATATTCATTGATTATAGATTTATTATCTCTGTAGACTTATTATTTTGTAGTAATTTCTTTAAATATGGTAGTATAGGGTATAAAGGGGTAGGAGTACATATGTTTTACTTCTTCCTACCTCCTTTTTGCACATGTAAATTTTTTATCTCTCTGATTATTTTTAAATTTTAATTACATGTTCAAAATAAAATATATCAATCAATCAATCAATCAATCACTTTTGTTTACTTTTCATTTATTGAATTTAAGGAGTCAGGGGGCAGACATCTTTCCTTTGGGGTTTTGGGTGGGTAACTGCTCAGAGAAGCGTGTAGGACTACAGTCTACATGCTGAAGTGTTCTTGGGCAAGAAACTGAACCCCAAATGGCTGTGTCATCGGTGTGTGAACGTGTATGAATGAGTTTCATTTTCTGTTGAGCAGTTGGCACCTTAGCCTCTGCTCATGTGTGAATGGGGTGAATGTGATGTAGTGTAAAGCACTTTGAGTGGTCGGAAAGACTAGAAAGGCACTATACAAATACAGACCATTTAGCCGCTCCATCCAAAGTGGGAAGAACACTGTCTCTCCTAATCCTAATCCCCAAAAAGTCTGCCAATTATCTACAAAGCCCACATCATTTGATGGACAATCCATCAATCAGTAGTTGGGACATTTCAAACATCAACCTGTTGGTGCTACAGGAAAAGTCAAGGGATCACCAAAGTCATAAGGATTCATCCTCTTGGGAACATGAATGCCTATACTAGAATTTTGTAGTATCCATATTGTAGTGTAGCATAATTGTCAAAATACACAGTGCAAATTTCATGGCAATCCATTTAATAGTTGTTAACTTTGGACCAGCGGTCACCAAAGCGGTGGAGTGACCGACCAATATTGCCATGCCTTGAGCTACACCTCAAGCATGGCCAAAAACAAGGATAAAGATTATATAATAGGCCTCTGCTGCAGGTTTCTTCTTATTCTATCAATAACAAAACAGTCTGACTCCCTGACATTGTTCTCCCAAAGCTCCTGCCAGCGCTCCAAACATCAGCAGCTTCAATGTGACACAGACTTCAGTGGTGCTGCAGTGGTCTTCCATCCCAGAGAAAGACATCAGAGGTTTCCTACTGGGTTACATAATCCACTACAAAGAGTACCACCAGAAGGGGACAGGTACAGAGAGAAGTATGCACCATCTACCTTAAACTAAACTTTTACTTATAAAGATAAAATGTACAAAAAATGTACAATAACATCTCTGGCTTCACAAACTTTGGCAGACACTGCTGTGAAATTATAGTCAGTAGACATCCTTTCTGATTGGGACTAGTTTGGCAGTATTGGTTAGACAATCCAGACACGTTGTATAATTCCTGTGAAACACTCTCCAGGCAGCATCAGTGTCGGCACATACTTGGCAAGTGCTTTGTTTTAGAGTTTACACACATTAAAACCTTGCAGAATAATTTCGCAAGACTGAGTCTGCAGCCTGCTAGGGGCTCTGTGAGGCTGTACTCGTGCTAATGTTGGTATGCTAACATGCTCATGTTTAACAGGTATAATGTTCACCATGTTCATCATCCTAGTTAAGCTTGTTAGTATGGCACTACTATGAAAGTCAGGAGATCACCAACGTCATGAGGAGTCATCCTCTGGGGACCATGAATGTCTGTCGCAGTTGGGATATTTCAATCTGTACCAAACCTAGGGGCCAACTGATTGGTTATGTTTTGCCAAGTGTAAATAATCATGCAGTATTTGAAAATTCAGTCCAACATTAAAGCAGATGTTTCAAACTCTTTGCAGATATTACAGTGGATCCACTGTTAAACAGTTATCAGTTGGCGGATCTCAAAAGTGGCACAGGATATAAAGTCCAGATATCAGGTTTCACCCGGGCAGGAGCAGGAGTAAGAAGCAACATATACCTCTTTACAACAAACACTCAAGGTTATATGAATCAAACAACTTTTTAACCATTAATCATTCATTCGTTGAAGAAACCTTTTTACTTACTGTGTATTTTCTGCATTTTGTTCTCCCATTCCACAGATGATAATAATCTCAGTGGTGTCATCACAGTTTTGGTTGTTGTCGGTGTTGTGCTGATATTTGGATCTCCAATAATTAAAAGGTATGTCACTGTCTTATATGTATGATTAAATTTTAACTTGGATAAATATACATATATATGTATAAATACTCAACACCACTTCCTTTTTTAGAGCCAGAGTAATTTTGTGGCCAAGCATACCTAACCCTGGAAACAGCAATGCAATGCAGAAAATAGAAGGACCCTGTGAGCTGGTAAGTGTCTGTGCTTTCAGTAACTGTAGCAACGGTTTTAACAGTGTGGGAACAATAAAACTGAACTGAACTGAACGAAACTTAAACTCTGTATGTATTATACTGCCAGAAGTATGTTGTCCATGTTTGTGGATTGGGTGTAATTCTTTTGTGGATGTTAAGGATACTTGTTTTTACTTCACTCAGGAACTACTAGAGTCCATCAATACTCTGAAGGTGGAAGAATGGGATACACATAGTCTCCACATAGTTGAGAAAGAAAATGTGGTCCCTGCCAGCACATTAGCATCAATGTTACCGCTTCTCCGTGCCTCAGACAATGAGGAGGACTCTACAGAAATGACCCGTAGCTGGATCCACAGTGACACAGAGGATGCAACAGGAGATATCGACCGTGACAGTAATGCAGAAACATTCTCGGCCAACCAACAGACACACCGCCAGAGTCCTCCTTTTGCCTTTTCATGTGATTATACAACAATGGAAATGTTTCAGCAGGTGATGCCTCAGGGCGTGCCGGCAAATACATCGGTCACTCAAGCCATTGAAAGTGAACCAGAGGAAACAGACTTGACTGGGGTCAAATCAGGATTGGACTATGTACGGCAATTTAGCACCAGTCCCACCTGCGGCAGCGAGGAGATGTCCATGGTTTTCTGAAAACAGTTTGGAACAAGATTGCAGAGCATGAAGAGCCAAAAACACAGGAGCATAAATACCATTGCCCACCAGAGGTGCACTATGAGGAGCTGTCATACTGTGTGCTGGTTGTCACAGCGTGGATTCTTTTAGTCCTCAATGATCAATACAACAAGTGCAGTATTTAGTTCTGTTTATGTCACTACCAAACTTACTGTTAAAATAGACACCTACATACAGTATATTTATAAAGACAGAAGTCCAGTTTAAGTTCCTAAGACAGTTTGTCCATCTTCCAACCTCTCTACCTGTATATCTGCACTACCTGAACAATCTCTTCTGTCCGTGCACAATATCTCCACTCATTTCTGTACAAAATGCACGACTTGATATTCCTGAGCATACAGTATTTTATCTGTAAATCTGAATACCTCAAAATGACAACAAAACTGAAAATGCACTCATTTACAGGCCAAGACTGGTCATTGAATGACTCAATGACCATAAATTAATGTGAAACCTTTGCAATGCAGTGGTCCCACTCCTTTTTTTTTTACTGACTGAACTCACAATTATAATCTTTACAATTTGTTACACCAAGGCCGAGAAACAAGACTGAACAAGGGTCTGCAGCCACGCTAGGGTCTGCGACTTATGCAGTTTGTTAAATGCTGACGTCAGCATGACATGCTGATGTTGATGTTTAACCATCTTTGTTTAGCTTGTTAACTTGCAAGCACATTTTAATTGGCACTAAACACAAAGAACAGCTGAGGCTGTAGGGAATTAGTTTTGCAGGTATTTGGTCATAAATGGTATTGGACGAATCAAAATTTTGGCCAGAGGTCATACAATTGTTCTTAACAATAGTAATACATAGTATGAAAACAAGACGAGTAGTAATACCATTAGCAATGTTCTTTAAGTGTTTACAGAAGTCCCGACAGTGTGACGTCGAGCTAGCATGCACAGTACTGGGACATTGAAACAAAATCAATTTTATCATTTACACCTCTGCTTTTCCTAGTGATGTGAAAATGACATCAACATACATTTCCTTAAAATAGTTATGGAGCCATTTCGCTGAAAGCCAACCTCATGTTGACCCCAGAGCAGCGGTTCTTAAACTTTTCCTGTCATGCCCCCCTTCAGACGCCGAAAAAAGTGAATGCCCCGCCACCACAGAATGGACAGAATTCTTATCGATCATTAACAATACTGTGGGAGCAACAAATAAAGGAGACCGGGTTAGGTCTTTATTGCACACAGAAGTCCACAGTGAAACAGTTCTTTGTCAAGTTGCAGAAAACACATTAAGATCCAAACCAGGAAACCAAAGGCTGACTGAGATCAATCTGTAATACTTGACGGTATGACACAACAAGGGCACTAAAAGCAAAATAACTGAACGAAAAGTCTCTTTATTGGTTGCTGTTGGAAACAGATCAGATGTATTTTTATAATCAAATTGAGGAGGATCACAGAGATACATCCAAGCTCTTCGATAACAGTATTACCAAACCTTCACAGCAAGTGCCCAATCCCCCAGGAGCAAACCGCGACTCGTTTCTACAGTGTATACCATACATAGTGGATACAGTGATATAAAAAATAAAATTATTCACATACTGTCAGTTGCGTTGGAAATGCTTTACTAAATGCTATCACAGGTTCTCCACTTCAAACTGAAGCCTTGTGTACGTAAAAAAAAAATAAAATAAGACAAAGAAAAGAAATACAAATACATGAAAATTAGGTTTGTAAAAGCCATAGCAGGATTTGGACAGTCGTAACGTCTTTAAGTCTACTTTTTTTTTTTTTTTAATAAAACAAACTTTTATAGGAACTTAAAAAAACACTGAGCTTGATCTGGGGCCAGTTTGCAGATACATTTTCAACACAATTACAATACTGCAACACCAAAAATAAAAAAACAAATCCACAAAAGTCCCATCAATGTTCAGCCTACTCTGCTATTAATTACTAAAGACAACTGACAATACTTTTTTTATAACATCTCTTTATTTTTATCTATTAAACACCCTGAACATCAAATTCAGGTTGCATCTGTCAATAAGTCTCAATATTTTATTAGAATATTCTGTACAATCTTAGTCTAGGCACTTTTTGACCCTTCTGTGCTTGCAAGCAGTTTGTTTGCAAGTGATGTCTTGTGTCAGCCTCGTGAAGACTGCCACCTCCAGCTTTGTTTGCATCTCCCTTTCTTGAGCAATATGACCCAGCAGACATTTTGCACACCGCCATCATTTTTACAGTATAGGCCTGTGTCATATGTATGAAAACAGTAGATAGTTTCTATCTGACAGCGTTACTATAACAGTAAAAGAAACACGATACATTGTGATCTTGTGGAGACTACTCGCAATTGTTTTTTTTTTTTTTTTTTTTTTTTTTAAAGGAAGTAAGTGTACACCCATAAAACAAAAACAGGAGAAAAACAATGTATTCCTGTTGAGAAACTTATCTTTTTACTAAAATATATAAGCAAGAGGTTCACAGAAACAGCAGAACGCGATTCTGCATTCTCATGATTACAGCACTATAAGTCCCAAAATCAACACCGTACATTTTGCAGGACTCTCCAGTTCCAAGATGATGGAGAAAAATGGCACAGAGCAGGGAATAAAAGAACACTGCACAGACCTGGTAGTTCAAATCGTGCTTTAACACCGCACAACGAGCATTTTAGCATCAGCAGAGTGCCTTTAAAAAAAATAAAATAAAATAAAATATACACACTCATGTTCTTGCATTTAAATTATTTGATCAAGAAACATGTATTAAATATGCAAAGTAAACAGAGTACGGGAAGTTGCTGTCACAGCACGAGCCACACCAAAACCAGTGCAGCAAAACAGTTACACCCCATGAGACCACAGTCCGAGAGGGGCGTTTCTTCTACCCCAGGAGGTGTCAATAAGGACACATTAAAGGACATGTCGAAGAACTAAACAGCTGGCTAATCAAACATTGTCAGTGTTAACAGGTAAACTGGTAAGAACCTTGTTTTGATGCGTACTCCTTTAGCTTTTTGGTGTGCTACTGAGCAGCAAATGCTAAAAACAGATACCACACCTAACATGATACTGGCCTGGATTATACCACAATCATTACATCCAGTAGGTTATTTTTGTTTTTGTATTGACCAAAATGCAACTGATGCAAAATACACCATCAACCAACTCTGTGCTACCTGCTCACCACAGTACTGCTCTCCCTTTAAACTGGCTATATGATAAATTAAAAGCCTTATGAGGGACTGACAATTCAATTGGGGGCCTTTACGACACTTTAACAGGACGGAATTACAGGATGTAAAAGCTGAAGTTACTTAATCGTCAACAGTCAGTTCAAACCAGATTTAGATGAACATTGTAGAATAATAAGGATATAGAGCCGTCATTCTCCTAGAATGTAAAATACTTTGCTGCCTGAGGAAGTGTGTCAAGACCCTCAGTAGCAGCCACTCCAAGCCTCTTTTGTGTGTTATTTGCGTCTTTAGGAGCATGCTTTAGTGCACGTACTGAGCAGATTAAACCAACGTGGCAATAAAGGCGAATGTCAACATTTTAAAACCTCTACTGCTGAATCTCACAAGTAAATGAGGCATAATGTAAGATACAAAATTTTATTACCATTAACGTAGATCGTTAGTGCATATTGCTCTTTGCAATATCAGGACAGAAACGTTTTTTAAGGAAATGATGTACATACAGTATGAGAACTACTGATAATCTTAGAGGCATGAAAGGCTTTTTGGACTTTTGAAGTGTATGGGTCAAGATGTCAGTGGAGGAATGGAGAGAAAATGTTGCTCTTTTTCAACAGGTAAAATCATTGTAATCAGGCAATTAAAATCTGGCTTCAGATTGCTAGAGAAACAAGTACCAGTTGTTTATAGTAGCTTGTGAGCCTGCAGTATTTAGTGTTGCACTTATATTACATTATATAATATGCAACCACTACAAGTCCCAAATTCTTCATCTTGGTGTTTTGCCAAGATTGTACAGTGAAAATCAGTTTGTAAAACTTTTTGAGATGAAATAGGGGAAACACGGTGTTGCCAGTGTTCATGTTTGCGTACGCACGCGATGAGCTCATTTGATGGTACAAGATTAGTTTCTGTGGTGTTGTAGTTGTCACTTGGTGTTGTCTGCACACAAAGATGCATCCTCCTCACTGTGAGTCTTATAGCTGCCGTTGTGCTGGGCGCAGGGTGACGACGTTATGTCCTCGCTTAGTGTGGCTGAGTCTTCTCTGTCACTTTCAAAGTCTTCCTTTTCTTCTCTGTCATAGTCCCTTTGCACCTGAAATTTAAAAGGAGTCACAATCAAACATGGTCAGCCAAATGTTGATGAAAATATCAGAGCTCATGTAATCATGATGAGGTGCTTAGAGGAGTACTCAATCGACATAAGGAATATCCCGATGGCCCGGGGCCAGTTGACAGTTGCTCTGTCAACATCCCAAGTCAGCTGCCTTATTGCCTGAGTCCTCTGGCTGCCCTGTCTACAAAGTCAATACTGTAACTGTAACTGTAACGTCAGCATTTAACAAACTGCATAAGTCGCAGACCCTAGCGTGGCTGCAGACCCTTGTTCAGTCTGGTTTCTCGGCCTTGGTGTAACAAATTGTAAAGATTATAATTGTGAGTTCAGTCAGTCAAAAAAAAAGGAGTGGGACCACTGCATTGCAAAGGTTTCACATTAATTTATGGTCATTGAGTCATTCAATGACCAGTCTTGGCCTGTAAATGAGTGCATTTTCAGTTTTGCTGCTCAGAGCACCTGGGCAATCGTATGACATGTATAACATTAATAAAGTAACAGTATGTTATTTTTCTCTTTTTTCCCCCCGGAGTAAAAATATGGAAGGGGCCAGTGCAATGCATTTTCACTGGAGTCTGTCCATTAAGAGAAGATCCAGTTGTATCTGTTACTGATATTTTGTGAGGACCAGAAGATTGAAAAAAAATTAGACCAATTTAAATTTTCAGAGAGCTAACTTTAAGATAACGGTAGTTTGATTAAAGTGGTAATTCTATTGTATTACACCTGGGACAAAGATTGATAGCTAAAAAAAAATGACAAAAATATCAGTTTCATATCAGATATCGCTTAGCAGTTTCGTTTTTGTGGGTTGTTTTCATTCATGAAATCCTTGTGCAAGAAAAATGCCCTACATTGGTCTCTAATATGTAAATGGTAAGTACTGACTTTCCCATAACAATCATTTACGCATATCCCGCCCCGTCCAGGATGTGATTGGTTGGTTGACCAAAAGTGACATTGACAGTCATCTTGTCAATGTCACTTTTGGTCAATGTCACAGCAGCAGGCTTCCTCTTCCTGCTACTGTAGAGAGCAGTCGTGCTTTTCCTACTCTCCCCTCTTATCTTGGTTTGCTCCTATTTTCTATCTACTTTGGTCATATGGAAACTTTTCTCTTTTGACCACCTGCCTGCTGTTCTCCTGAAACCATCAAAATGGAATTAATCAACTGGTCACTCAGCGCTATTGACAAGATTTTCACCCAGAAACGTGCTTCACCGGGTGAGCCGAACTGTCCCAGTGGAACATTCGCTGCAGGCTACGCTCGCGTCTCGTGGGAGACCTGGCAAGCGGTTTTATCTGTGGAGGACATTGAAGATTTATGGATAATTGGAATTTTGTTAGTGGGTTTCCTGATTATCGGACTTGGAATCTCCCTAATATATCATAAACTTGGTAAGACAGCCGCCAGCAAATGTACCCAAAAGCTGTCTGGGGAACTTAAAGAGTGCTTAAATGGGGTGAACGATAAACTGAAGGTTTTACATCAAAGGGCTGATCAGAACGGTAAACTGTTAAGTAACATCTCAGACCGGTCTGTGGAAGCGCAGAGGAGGATTGACACCATCGGGGCGCAGTCTGGTGAGCTGCTGAGAGTAACCACTGGTCTGACAATGAAATTAGAAGAACTGTCGAAATCACTAGATGAACTGGATGCACGTATGACGCTGAGGATGAGAGCGATTGAAGGACACTGATCCGGATAAATGTTACAGAATCAACCTAAATTGGATTAAAAATTATTGTCTTATTTCACTGTGTACTTGTGCATGTGTGACAATAAATCTATCGGCTTTATGAAAAGCTGAACATGTTTCAACAAACGTCACCCGTTACAGCTACATGACCAGCTAGCCAAACCCAGACTTTCTATTTCTTATCCCTGTTTGTCTTCTATCTATATCTTCTATCTTACCGCTTGAGCTGCAGACAACACATCTGTCGCTGATTTTGTAAAACGAGCTGCTCACCGAGCGACCAGCCCACCTCCCAGAGAGCAGTCCGACTATGTTTTGAATGATCTGCGGCAGGACGGGACACACACACACACACACACACACACACACAGGCTAAAAGCACGGAGCACTACCTGGAGGCTAGGAAGAACTGCAATGCTACCAATCACTCTGTTCCTATGGCTACGCATATCATAAAATGACATTTATTACATGATTACATTTTATTATCATTATTATTTTTTATTAAAAACTAGGGATGTTTTTGTTCTCCGAGTCGACTGAGCTGCTAGTCTTTGCCAAATATTCGGGGGCTGAGGGTTGGGGGGAGTCCCACATGACTTTTATATTTTAGTTTGTCACGTGTATGGTTCCTGCTTTTTCATGGACAGCAGAGATGCTGACGTCGCTGCAGTAAAAAATGTGATTGTTTCACCTTTTAACACTCCAGCTGCAGCAGAGAAAATACAAGTAATAAGTTTTACATGGGTTGAGTGTTTCAATCAAAGAAATTGTGTTTTTGAGTATCACTTCAGACAACTATGAAATACAGTACATGAGAAGACTGAACAGACTCTGCAGTGCACCTCCAAAAACAAGCATTTTGCAAGACTGCAGTGGTTTCTGAGGAGAACATTTGTTCCGCTGACACTTGTACATGTTCTGATTGTTATCAACAGAAAAGATGGAGTGCGATAAGCCTAAAATGTGTTACCTTTTATCTCACGGCAATCGCCTTAGTGTGATCTGTATAGTAAACTTTCAAAGTAGGTCAGTTCACGTGCTTTGATACTCGAGCTGGAGGGAAGTGAGACATTTACCAAAGAAACACAGTTTCTGTCGCGAAAATTTTATCAGACATAAAAAAAAAAAAAAACAACACACCCTAGATTAGAAGAGCGATACCACAGTGATATCTCTACGCTAAATAGGAAGCTACAGCCAGCAAGTGGTTAGCTCAGCTTAGCATATGTGACTGGAATTAGCTGGTCTGGCTTTGTCTGAATGTAAAAAGGCATCTTGTCATCATCATGAGGTTGCCAGGCAACCAGCGGAAATGGCAGGTAACTCGTTTTGCTGAACAGAGTCGGGCTAGCTGTTAATCCCCGTGTCTCAGCTCCTTATGATAAGCTAAGCACCTGCTGGCTCTCGCTTCCTATTTAGCATACAGACATAAAAGTTATATCGATCCACTTATCTAACGCTCATTAAGACATTTCCCAAAATGTCAAAACATTCCCGTTAATATATATCTAAAGGGCACATTTATTAGTCTCAGATGAGTGTCCCCTTGTGGCTCACATTCACATGGCCGTATGCCTTTAGGAGGATTCGGAAAAATGCAAGTTGAGACCTTTAGAAACAGGGACATTAATGATTAACTGAACATCTATCACCACAAAGAGATTGATGAGTCAAGAGTGAGCTGCTCTGCGAAGCACCATAGCATCAGACTTTTAGCAGTAAGATACCTAATGTCCATGAAGGGAGTGAGGAAGCATGGGGTGAGTTGTGTGGTAAAAATGTAATTTTATTATTGATCATTACAATAGACAATGATTGCTTAATGAAATAAAGAAATTGCTTACAAAATGCATCCCTGTCAGCTAGCAGGTGTTCATCGAGCACTTCTGCCAGGCATAAAGAGCTAGGGGAGGAAAACAAGGTCACTAACAGTGTCTTCCTCCTACCATAGTAGCGTGGAAAAACCGCTTGAATGAGACCTTTATGCTCTTCTCTTTTTCAACTCTGACAAACACCTCATTTTCCCCTTCATGCCTGACAAGTCTTTCAACAAACTTAGGTGTTACTTGACTGCCCGACCAGGAGACGTGTAAGCTTTATTACCTTCAATGGCTTGGCCTTGCTCTTTATCCTGTCCTCGTCTTTGCGGCTCCTCTTCCTGGATGTGGAGCGGTCCTTTCTGTCCCTGCTGCGCTCCCTCCTCTTTTCTTTCTTACCTCTAAAAGAAGAAAAATAAAATCGACATTTAGAGCACCTGAAAACAGTTTGGGAGGATGGGATGCGATGGATTTACCTTTTTGGCGAGGGTGATCTGGCTTTCATCCGAGGGCTCCTGGAACGATCCTTACTCCTCCTCCTGTGGCCCCTTGTAACACATTAAGTGGATTAAGTCCATTATTTGGAGACAATTTGAGCTACTCATGGAAAAAGCAGCAGTGTGCATGAAAGAAACAAAAACATAAGGTCAGAGTTGATAAAAATCAAAACACATATTACAGATAAGACCTTATTGTGTTAAAAGGTTAATAAAGATCAATCTGGCGCCAGATGCAGAACAAGAGCCAAATTCAGGCAGCTACTACACTCAGGTACATGGCGACCTCTACTGCCAAGGTTAGGGATAACAGGTTGGTGCTACAGTAGATCAAATTTAGTTTTCTTGATAATACATTATGTGATTAAGTGAATTATCTCAAATTAAACTACAGCAGCAGATGGTGCTCTGCACACCCTCCAGGGCCATTATTGTTTTATACTGTATGTTTTTTGTTCCCAACATACCTTGAGCGACTACGACTGTGTCTCCTGTCTCTGGAGTGAGAGAGCCTCTTGTGGTCTCTTCGGGAACTGTGGGGGACACTCCTTGGCCACGACCTCTGTGGCGCTCTGCTCCAACACAAAGGGGAGAAGATAAAAATAATAAAACTGTCACTGACTGAAGACAATCACAATCATATGAGCACAACGTCAAACGAGTGAAATCTTAAAACCCTGATCATTAGTTGGGCACCTGTGTTTCGAACGGGACCTTTTCCTGTGCATTCTTGAGTGTGAACGAGAGCGTGACCGCGAACGGGACCGGCGTGCCCTTGTGGACCGGCTGGAGGAACGCTTCTGTATGTCCGCTAGAGTACGAGCAACAGTCTCAGCATCAGAACGCAACTTCATTATTTTATTACTAGAACGTTGATACATGCAGCAAATCAAATGCTGTACCTGGCTCTATAGCAGCAGCAATGGTTGACTGGGCTTCCCTCACCCTCTTCATCACACTTTCAAGCTCCTTAGCAGCAGCCTGTGGCGTCATCTCTGGCGGTTTTACGATGGCGTTGTTGGAATGATTAACCCTGAAAGACACAAAACAATATCAAATGACACAAAGCACTAAAAGATATTATGTGCTCAAAATGATATGATTAATGACAAGCAGCAAATTTTTTTTGTTTGAGAACAATATTCTGAGTAAATAAATGACTCATTTCTTGATTTAAAGTGTTTGCTGCTTGACTTGACTGTACTGCTCTGTAACAACAACACAATATACATACTTCAGGGGTCTGTCTCCAAACATGACTCCGTTGAAGGTCAGGGCTCTGGCGACAGATTCCTGCTCAACAAACTCCACGAAGGCGAAACGTGTCGGCTGAGTCTCATCTCCAGCCATTCGCACAAACTTTACGTCTCCCACCTGCTTAAAAAACTCCAACAGCTGATCTGCGGTGGTGATCTGTGGAAAGAAAGATGAAGTACATTTGTTGACAACAAGTTTGCAGCTAGAGAACAAAAAGCTTTGGATTTAGTCTGGTTGAAAAGTAACTCACTCAATGGACCTATTTTAGTGATCCGTTATCCCACATAATCAGCACTACATGGTCCCACAAGGAAAGAGCTTATTCAACAAGTCGTGCTGCACGTTGTAGCACTTGAACGCTTTATTTGTCTTTTCTAGCGGTCACAAAGAGCTTATAAACAAACAATTGGCTCTGAGCATTTTAAGTTGAGACTAATGTGTCCACACCTGTCATGAATAATAGTGGACGGCTAGAAAGAGAGGACAGAAATTAGACAATTTGCACTGCAATATGAATGAGGGAAAAGAATGCTACTTAGAGGAGGATTAGTCTGGTGATAATATATATTTTTCTTACTGTCAACAAATCCCACGAAAACACCCTGGATCCTACAAACAAGTGTTGTCCGTGTAACCCACAGCCTGATATAGATAATAATATCCTCGATGTGTTATAGAGTAAATAACCAATACGTCATGCCGTTGCATTGGTTAAGATGTGCAACAGTGAACATGAGTCCCCCCTGCTGTTGTAAGAACTCACTAGGTTCAGTGTGAACACAGATTTGACTTACCTGTGAGTTCAAGTTGCCAACATAGACGGTCCTCCGGATCTCATCAATCTTTGAGGGATCCACATTTCCCATGAGGGGGGGCTGAGCCTGCACTGACGCTGCGGAGTCCAGACTAGCTGACAAACGATTCACTATGGGAAGGTTCAGCTGCAGGTGTGAAACACACACACACCTATATTTTACTTACATGACAGACAAACTGACAACAAGAGGGCTACGAGATGCTGACTCACATTCTGGAGCGGAGCTGGAGTAGGGATTGGTAGCAGCCCCCCACCAGGAATCAGACTGGGCACTGGGGTGGCAGGTGCCAAAAGTGACAATGCCTTGGCCTCCTCTGGGATTTTCCCTGCAGGACAGAAGCAGATATTAGTGAAGGCAATAGTGGGACTCTTCCCTCTGTCTCCTCTATGTCTGCACAATTAGCCCACTGTATTCTAGAGAGAAAGAGAGCATACACTTCCCCATACAGCCTACAAGTGTTCTACTGTCTACTCATGGTATACTGGAGACCGAGCACCCTTACTTTGCTTTTATGAAATTATTCTTCTCAGTCAATCTGAATTAGTATTTTCAATGAAAAAAAAAAAAATCTTAACTTGTTTTTTTTTCACAAAACACTAGAACACTGATTTTTGTCCTTGGTCTCTTTTCATAGATCAAAAAAGAAAAAGAAAGAAACACAATGCAGAGTATGAGTCAACACTTTGATGCATGGGTCACCTGTACTGGAAACATATTGGTCATGAACCATACGATATCAAGCATGGGCGCTTTTCCGTGGGGCGATCGTTTCGCAGTGTTGGAAAGGTGTGCAACACAAGACAACCCCAATGGCTGCATCACTAATAGCACACAGGACATCAGATACAGAGAAGAACAACAATTTTAAGAACTGTAGGAAATGTTAGCCAAGACTTAGCTACAAAAAAAAAACAACCAATTAGAAATTTAGCTGATTCCACACTGGATTAAAATCTGCTGCTTCTATTGCTGCAGAAGGGGGCTACGTTAAGACTGATCAAAGGCAAAATAACTACAAATTCAGTTCATTACAGCTGGAGGCACTGAGCATGAATTACCATTGGTCTAACACGGAAAACTCTTCTAGTGCTAGGCAATATATCTCAAAACAAATAACGACGCAAAGAATTAATGCATGTGTAACGAATTTCCACGTTAAAAAGAGAGAATAATGTTGAATGGAGAATGTTTGTGTATTTTTAAATACTGAACATCCATTTCAGGCCTGTAATGTGAGGGGAAACTCGTAGATGTTGCCCTGTACTACAGATTTCATCACAGATGAAAAGTGCAAATAGAATATAAAAAATTCTATGTTCAAATGAGATATAGTTTTTATTACTGGGTCTCACTTTTTTAATGTCTAGCCCCTCCCTATGTCAACAGGAGTAGGTGACAAGAGAGTAAAGTGTTAGTGATCCTCCTAGCATCCCATGTGTGATACACATCCCACCGGTATGCCGTAGCAACCTGGACAGAATTCAATCACACACAAGCTGCAGCTGTAGCAGAAAGAGAGAGGGGGGGTGGGGGTTGGACAATAATCAAAACAACAAACCAAAATAACAAATATAAACACAACGCTAGAGATAAGCAATACTGTAGTTTCTAGATAGAGACAGTAGAAAGTGGACAACATGGGAAAGTATGAAAGGAAACAAACCAAAAGAAAAGAAAAATAAATAAAAAGAGACAAGGTGTCCATCTTGGAAGGTTCAGCAGGCTATTCTCCTGGTCACATTCCCCCTTGAAGGCTGCGTTGGCCCGATCGGGGATAGTGGCTTGGAAAACAATGCCTGACTCAGGCTAGTGTAGTGTAACAGCTGGGCCAGTCTAGTCATCTGATATGCACACATAATCACACAGAAAAAACATACAAAACCAAATTAATAAACTCAGTAGCCATCCAGCACTAAGTCACGTGGACAAAAAGCATCAAGTTAGAGGTGATATCATTTTTGACTGTACACAAGGGAACAACAGTGGCACCAAAGGGGAGGGAGGTTTAAAGAAAAGGAGCACCAAAATATGAAAGAGAAAGAAAGGGGATTAAGTTAGCTGTGTTGCCATGGAGATATTTTGTCATTTCCACGAAACAAGTAACATTAATGGCAGTTTCTAATGAGAAATACACTTGCTTCCAGAGAACCCAGTGTTTACAGCGAGGTTAACCTAAATAATGCAGTGTCTTCAAAAACACAGCTCTAACGTTAATGTTGTCAACAATGACACCAAACGCAAACCTTGGCTGGGCGCTTTAAGAAATTAGTTAACTAGGGTTTTAGTGAAGTGATATCACCCATCACCTGTGTATAAAATACTCGTGACAAAAGTGAACTAGCCAATGGCACGACTTGCCAATTGCATGTGAATAAAAAAAACAAAAACAAAAACAACAACCCGGAATTCAACCAAAACACCAAAAGGTTGGATTCAAGGGGAGGAGGCCATAGCAGGTCCACTGAGGCAACTCAGACATTTCATTTTTATTTCTTTTGAACGAAGCGGGTTGCACTCACCTTCCGCACATGGCACTACTATCAAAGCTCTGTCAACAAAAACAGTATTGGTGAGATGTTGCGCCACACCAACACTGGAGGGGTCTCGATACTTTATATAACACACTTTGGACGAGAAAGACAGATGGGCATTGCTGTGAAAGGGAAAGACAAACAGAAAAAAAGTGGGGTTAGTTATTTTATTACACTCATTACTTCTTCATTTTAATGTTTCTGTGGATCGCAGACAGGTCGCAGAGCCGCGGTTTTGCCTGGCTAGCCATGCCGGGGAAGGTTGCTCTTACTCGGGCGGGTAGAGTCGCAGCTCCTCGATGTCTCCCAAGAAACCGAACAGCGTGCGCATCTGCTCGCTGCTCACGGCCGAGGACAGGTTGGTGACCTGGACCACAGCAGTCCCTGGTATCCCGCTCATTTGAGCAAACCGATATATGCGTGGACAATCTGTATTTATACAATATTTATTTCTCTGTCACCCCGCTCGGCGCAACGCTACGTTACAGTACATCCAGGCGGGCGGAGCGAGAGGTGTCACTGGCTTCCTCTTATGTTTTAACAAGACGTAGAGGTGCACTACCGCCCCCTACAGTGTTGGACAGTACATTACTAACAGAGCCTCAAGTCTGGACCAAAACACATGTGCGGTGTTGACCCCATGGAGAAAGAAATAAACAGTGTTGGGAAGTACATTTTCTGAAGTACTATACGTGTACAGTTTTGAGGTACTTTACTTGAGTATATCCATTTTCTGCTACTTTATACTTTTACTCCACTAGGCTAAATGCCACGTGCCAATTTTGCACTTGAACCCCTCTACATTTATTTGATAATTTTAATTGCTTTTCAGATTAATAATACAAAATATAACAAATAAAAATACATTATGATGTATTATTATAGGTTATAAGTTACAGCTTTATTAGGGTGGGGTGTTCACAAGTTACCCAGTAGGCCTAGTGTGTTGTAATTTATATCATTACTAATATTTAAAATGTATTTGTGATTTTGTATATTACCTTATGTCTTCTGGGTATGGTTATACGATTTGTGTAAAAAATCATAAAAACACCCCCACCACCCTGCAAGTGAACTGTGGATTGGTTGCAATGTTTAAAAAATGTTCTCCCACTGTTTACTACAGAGTAGTAGTTGCTTACAGACAAAAGAGAGGCAGCTGGATCAGAGCCAAAGTAGCGCATTTCAAAATAAATGAAAACCCTAACAAATTGATCCGTTCCATGAGTTTTGTGATCAGTTGCAGCACTAATGAAGTAGCATTGATTGGGGGGGGGTAAATTTTGTCCCCACCGGAGATAATAATTATTCAGCAGAGGCAGATATAGGCCTAAACCAGAAAGGGGGAAATCCACCCTGGCAAATTGCACCCTGGTTATACATATAAGCCATTATAGGCTTCTATCACACCCTCACATGTATTTGTTCTTTTTAATATGTCCTTAATGTTTTTGGTATCTACGTGTGTGAAATTTAAATAAAATATATCTTATTCTGAAATTGGCCATTCTGCACAATGACAGCTTTTACTTTTGGTAGTTGAAGTATATTTTGATGCTGACACTTTTGCACTTTACTTTTACTTACTTACTAATTTTGAAAACAGGACTCTTACTTGTAAGTATTTCTACACGGTGTTATTGTTTCTTCTACCTAATGAAAGATCTGATTACTTCTTTCACCACTGGAAATAAAATATATTCAGTAGGTTGGTCCCTTTAAATAAGTTACATGAAAGCAAAAGCTTAAGCCTTATCTTCTGCATGTCATTGCCTGAGGCAACTGAAAGTCTTTTTAACCTCACAGCCTCAACATTTACAAATATTTACATTTTTACATGTTGTAAGAGGCTGTCTGACATGTTTCTGATACAAATGAGGAGCTGAAGTGGGAATAATGTTGCATTTTGGGGTGAAGCCTTTCAGGTAACAGAGCAATAAGTGGCACAGTGCCAGAAAAGGGTCAGATCCATTAGACTATTAAACACCTTTAAATCAAGATGAGTTAAAAAAATAAAATAAATCTCTGAAGAATCATAATTGTGTTGCTTCAAGGCATCGCAACACTTCCATCTGAGTGGAGTGTTAATTGTTTTTTGATTGATACAGCATCTGAGGACCCCAAACTTCAAGTAAATAAAAAATAGTGTGAAGTATTTTATTCAAAACAAGAAAGCAATTCATGCAAAACAAATAAGTAACAGTGGAAACATCAGAAATTTGTTTAAAAAGCCAAACTATGGAAAATATGTTTACATTTGGCTGCAGTGGAGAGGTTGACAAATAGAAAAAGAGATGCTTGTGGAAACATTTTGTTCTCACATGTTGACATTGCTGTATCTGCTTCTTCTGCTGTAGACCAAAGCCACTCAGCCACTTTTGCGTGACTTTTTTTTCCACTTTCAGGAGACTGAAAATAAAGAATACACCTGTAGGCATGGCCAGATGTACCTGCAAGGACATCTTGGGGCAAAAATGAGCTGCAGTATTTCTAATGTGTCCAGTCTTCCTAAGCTGACCCCATATTCTCTGTGTGGTAATTTCATTAAACACAAATTAATTTAGGAATATGCATCATGTAAGCACAACAGTAGCTCAAGTAATCAAGGTCTTTGAACCAACTTTTCATATAGGGCCCCTCTTAAAAACATACATGTGAGTTGATATTGTGCTTCAGTAATGTACATTTCCATACTCCCATATGACCACAGATCAGCTCCGCTTTATCATCCCAGTGACAAATAAAAGCACCACAGGGACCATGAGGATCAGTAGAGACAAATTAATTCAATAAATAAAAAAGATGCCTTCGAAGCAGCAATGAAATGCGATGATGAATAAATGGAGCTTTATTAATTCTTCCCTCACAGTTGTCTGGGACTGTATATTCTCATTGTTGATGAAAGCATGCACTGATTCACAGTTCACTCAGTTTAGAAAAACCTTGTTGTTGCTCTGAGTCAAGATATTGTAGTGACCTGGCTGTGTGTTTATCATTATGGTGATACATCAGGGAGTTTCTGTCCGTCCATTGAGCCAATGAAAGATCATACACATCACTTATCTATGGAAACACCTGCTGTACACACACACGTTTACTACATATCAGTTCAGTTCAGTGTGCTTTATTGGCATGAATGTTTCATTTAAAACATGTTGCCAAAGCAGTTTCAAAATGAAAAAGTTTACACTTGAATATAACATGATTAATCCATCATCATCATCTATCATCCCTTACTGTATGTAATCTAATTCAAATTTCCTTTATTGGCATGATTGATAATAGAACAGATTTGCCAAAGCTTCAAGGAAAATACAAAAGAACAATTCAATACATGAAGTTAAATAAATAAAATAAATAAACAGATAACTAATCCATCTTACTCCTTCACGCACACGCATGCACGTGCGTCAGTTAAAGCCATGGAAACAACGGTGACGTTTGACCAAGGTCATGTTAGGGCTTTAGGGCTTTTTTATTTCTCATTTGCACTTGGACTTGACACCATTTAACCTGAATTAAACCTGTTTGCTGGAAAGTTGAACTCTTGGGTTGTATAACTGAGCTGAACCTTGAGGAAAACTACAGCAAAACCTACCGGCTGAAATATGGCTTTTAATGGACCCCCTGTGGAGGAGCACCTGCTGACCAGAGTCAGACGGTGGATCCTTTCGTTTGCAGGTGAGACATCTTTTATGCCATATTTATTTATTAATCTTCCTGAAATAATTAAAAGGGGTTTTCAGCGCATTTGTATTTAATAAAGGTTTCTTGTTAAATATAAAGATATGGAATTTTAGTTGGCCTGTTAAGAAAACACAGTTTTTATTAGATGGTAGAATATAGATGAATATCCCGGCAAAGGTGAGGAATGTGTTGGCTGTGATTTGAAAATATTGTTATTTTTGTTTGAGGGCATTACATTTTTCAAATTTGTCATAAAAAAATAGGAAAAAATATGTCCACTGGGCCATCTTCCGAAAAATGCCGAACAATATGTTTTTGTTGTGCACCGTGGAGACGAAGGAACTTTTACGAGCACGTGTCAGAACGCCAGAACGCGCAGGCGGGAACAAACCAGGGTCCGTTCCCTTATGTGGATATTTGAATTTGCTCGTTTGAATGATTGAAAGTTTAGTTTAAAATGACTCCGGAGCTGTTGTCGGATCATCGGGTCCTTTTAAGTTTGTCATATGTGTGAACACATTTTCTGACATTCCTTAAAAATGCACCGGAACAGATCAGTACTGTGATGAGCCTGAATGAAGACGAACAACACTAACGTTAACGGTCGGATAGTAATGGGACCCACACCCAAAGCTTTTGTTTTCAGTCATCACTAGAGCTTGTAATATATATGTCAGTCCTGTCATAACATCGGAACATGCTTTGTTGGGTCGTGTGGTATTTTTATATCAAGGGAAGAGATGAGAGTTGTTTGTCATGCAGTCACTGTGCGCGTTCTGCGTCCAAGATGCCACCGAATCCTCCACGCCGCATGACTTGCAACTCACAAATTGGGAGTGTAACCAAATATAAGCAACGCGTTTGCCATGCCAAGAAGCACAGGTGTTTGTGTGGTAATTTTGAAGATGTCCTGTTTGATGTGCATGCTTTAATCGGGGTGCCGACCGTTTGGCGTGCGTAAAGGCGCATGCAGTTGTGTGCATGTCAAACATTTTGGCTACACAGTTTTACACAGATTCTTGCAAACTAGGAAATCCCGGACGGAGTGACACCCTGTTAGAAACCCACTGTCCCCTTAATGCCATGAAAAATCACTGAATAGTGTTAGAACCACTGGTTCCCACCAAATCACTGTAATTTTTCTTTAATCCAGCTCAGATATGATGCAGTGTGACAGAATTGTAGGCTATTGTTCTGACTACATTTAAATTTGTGATAAAGAGGAACATTATGCTCAGTGCTTTGTTTTTCTACAAAGTACTTTTAATGCATCTGGAGCAGTACAATTAGCGTAAATATTTGGGAATATAACAGAAATGTACATGGCCCAAAAATATTAACTAGGCCTTTAAGCCTTAAGTGACTTTTTATACTTTTTTTTCTTCCTCAGGTGGCTCCTTTTGGCGTTTGGGTAATGAACGCTCTGATGCTGAAATGCCTCCTGATGATCCAGTCCCCACTGATGACCAGGAAGAGGAAGAAGAGATTGACGTTGTCGGGCTGGACGGGCTTCAGGAGGCTGAGGTTGAGCCTCGTGAAGGTAATAGAGAGTTGAATCATAATGCTGAAGAAAATGCCAGACCTCCTTCTCCTCCACTCCGGCAGGTTCCACCACAACAAGGTCCTGCTGTTCCTTTTCCTCTTTACTACCCTGCTCCCTATGCTGTTCCTGTTGCTGTTCCTGTTGCTGTTCCTGTTGCTGTTCCTTTTGCTGTTCCTGTTGCTGTTCCTGTTGCTGTTCCTGTTGCTGTTCCTTTTGCTGTTCCTGTTGCTGTTCCTGTTGCTGTTCCGCATCCTGTTCCTTACGCTCATGCTTTTCCTTATGATGATCCTGCATTTCTTCCTGCTTATCCTTATGCATTTCCTCATGCTGCTCCTGCTTTTCCTTTTCCTGCTCCTCCGTTTCCTCCTGCTGCTCCTGCGTTTCCTGATCCTCACCCGGTCCCTGACCCTGTTCCTCCCGTTGAGCATCATGAAGCTCTTGAGGAGCTGATTGCCAGGTACCGACACGGGCAGCCCGAAGAGGACGAGGACTCTGAGATTGACGTCGTTGAAATTGAAGATGAAGAAGGGATTAGGATTCCTGAACTTGATGTTGAGGACATGGGGCCACTCACCGTGGAAGATTCTTTTGAGAAGGACTCACCCTCAGCTTCTGGCCTCAGCTCCCGCACAAGGAGGCGCAGAGAAGAGAGCGACGGGGAGGAGGCTGCTGCTAAAAGGCCACGGTGGTCTAAAGAGAGTCACTCAGATTGACTCTATAATGAGCTACAGGACTACAGGACATCAGAGAAATCACACATTGGTCCTTCATCACTGCCAAATCACAGCTATCAAGAACTTCACCACACCAGGACATCTGGTGGGATGGATGCAGACTGGCCTTCACGTCTGGCAGGACCAGTGATTCCCAAGGTAGCCTCTGCTTCTGGCAAGGCTGGTGACAACCCAGCTAGCGTCTTGCACTGGGATCTGTGTATATCATGTTGGCAGGGTTGATGGATTGACCCTTTTTTACTCCTTGGCTGGGCAACCAAAGCCCCAGGTAGCCTTTGCGTCTTGCAGGGCTATCAATATCCCAGCTAGCGTCTTGCACTGGGATCTGTGTATATCATGTTGGCAGGGTAGATGGATTGACCCTTTTTTACTCCTGAGGGCTGGCCTTAGCGTCTGGCTGGGCAACCAAAGCCCCAGGTAGCCTTTGCGTCTTGCAGGGCTATCAACATCCCAGGTAGCGTCTTGCACTGGACTCTTTTACACCACCAACTCATTTTTGGCACGGTGGCTGGATCGACCTTTCTTTCATCCTGTGGACCGCCCTTTGCGTCTGGCAGGGCCAGTGTTGCCCCAGGAAGCCCTCGTGTCTAGGAGGGCTGTCGACACCTCGTGCATGGAGCCTTCACGCCTGGCAGGACATGAACCCCTAGCTTGATCATGTAGAGAGAGAGAGAAGAAGCTGCAATGAAGAAACATAAGACAAAGCACTATAGTATGCTCCAGTATCAATATTCTCCAGAGGTATAAAAATGTTTGGATAACTTCTACTACTCCTGCCATTGGCTCAACTCGACAAAAAAGGTAAGCATAAGTCTTTGGATTGTAAACAAGTGACTTAGAATCAGAATCAAACTCAAATCCTGTTTATTCAAATAGTATAATTTATCCATAATTCAAAGATAGTCTTACTATTGTTTTTCTATATTATTTCACTTTTATCTTCCTCCATCACCTGAGCTGCTGCTGTTCACCAAGGGGGAAAAAAAGTGAGTACGAGCTTCTGACCTGAAGTAAAAATAATCTATTGCATATGCTGCTCCTGTTTAGCTATACAGTATATATTATCCCTAATTAAAAAAATCAAGGTTATCACTATTTATATCATATTCATTATTTTGTGATTGAGAGACTAGTCATCTTACTAACCATTATCTGTCTTCCTCTACTTTTATCTTACTCGACCACCTGAGCTGCAATCGTTCACTGTGGTTGGAAAAGGTGAGTACGAGCTTCTGACTTCAACAAGCTAACATATAAAGCCAGAGAAAGTCACGTTATTTTACGGTTATCCTTGTAATATCACTTATTCATGAAATAAAATATTATTTGTCTTACTGACCATTATCTCTTTCTTCTCTTTTCATACTCCACCATCGGAGCTGCTGCCATTAACTGTGGATGAATAAGGACAGCAGATGTACTGTTTAAACTAGCTAACATTCTGTGTGCTCTCATTTATACACATATCATCACTTGTTCTCTTCTATTGTGCTCTACCACCTGAGCTGCTACAGTTCCCTGTGGACTAAATGGTAAATATGAGTCTTTGCATCTAGCAGGGCAAATGCATAAATGACTTTTTGTTAATGCACTTCACTCAAAGTCATCAAAATGATGATCTTATGCTGTTATGCGACCTGAGTCCCAATCGGTCCCAATCTGCTGTTTTGCAATTATCAACTGATTGTAATCAATGCATGTTTTATTGATCTATAACGATCTTCCTCTCTTCCTGTTAAAGGGGGACTATTGTACCTTTCAGTAAAGGGATGAAAAGTCCCTTTTCTTGTAATCGACTGCATTAGTGTGTGCTGTGAAGTTAGCGCTCTGATTGACCCAGTGTTCCTGCAGTTCCCACAGGGTTTCTTGACAACAAAGATGAAATGCTGACATCTGACCCACAGGACAAGCTGGAGAGCAGGCAGAGGTATGGTAATAATTAATGCCAAAATTAATAGATGTTTCCTGTAAGTCTTAATATTAAATTCAAATGATGATAAATCTTACTCTCTCTATTGTACTTTAAGTAATGTTTATTCATTCATTTATTTTACAGAGGCTCAGTGTTCCTGCTGTACATCCAAGTTTACCTTGACAAGAAAAGTTTGAACCTGACCCGAACAGAACGACGGCTAACCACAGGACGAGCTGGAGATCAGCGCTCCTCAGTGTTTCTAAGTAAGTGTCTTATGAAGATTAAAAAATTTGCAATAGAGATATCGAACGCTGACATATGCAGATGATATTTCATATAGCTAATTTCTTTAAATATATTAAACTTCTGCGACAGTGAGTGTAATATATGTTTTCTACTAATATAGAATATTAGAGTTGATTTAGTTTAGGCCTACACTTAATAGTCCTTTATCATTTTAGATATTGATGCTGACAGCAGACATGGGGAAATAAACTTTAAATTGATACCTTTTGAATTTGTTTTATATTTTCTAATACTTTTTATACTTCTAATACAATGCAAAGAGCACAAACATATGTATTGTGTTCAACATCACAGGGTGGGACTCCTCTTGTGTCTTTGGCAGTCAGGGGTCCCCTGAGAGAGGGTGTCACACAAAACCACACAAAGCTAGCCTCACAGTAGTCCGCTGGGCACTTTGTCACCCTACTTTCTCAACTGAGCTGGTTTGGTGTTGCATTCAGTAAAACACTCAGAAATCTAAAGTGACGCTGTGTTTTGTGAGCTTTTCTTTAACTTCAGCGGTGTTCAGCTTTTTAAAACAATTTTACCACCAGGAGCCCTTTCAACACGCAGGCATATCATCTGTATGACTTTGTAAAACCCCAAACTTAAATCAGTCCATATACATATTAAAGCATTGCTACATATCCAACAGAAACAATCTAAGATTAGAGGAGTAAGAAGATGATCACATTGGCATTTCAGAAAGGAGAGGAGGAACGTTAGGGCTTCAGTCACTGCAAAATATGGGTGTCCTTTCTATCAACACAAACTATGAGGGAACAGTATCAGGACATTTAGAAATTGAATGTACATATATCCCTATGATACATTTCGCTTATTATGATCCTGTGTTTGTTCATCATTACTTTGGGTTTGTTTGAAACAAAAATTCATGCTTCCTCCACACTGAGAATCCAACTAAAAGTGTATAGCCATGCAGGCAGCCATGTGAGGATGTAATTATCATTACACACAAAAAACACTTTAAGGATGAAACATGGAGGAAAAAAACATTGCTTTTCTTGGATTCTACAAGGCAAAAAAACAAACAAACAAAAAAAAAGTAAAGTTTGGCCTGAGGGTGGCGCCAGAGGCCTCTTACAAAAACCAAAAAGGTTTGTCCTCTGTAGCTGGCAACCTCTCTCATGCTCAGCTTTTGACAGATCGCTGTTTCCACCAGTTCTTTTTGCCAAAAATTCAAATATACATAAAACTTTGAGAGAAATTTTGATGGAAACTTGACTGTTGTGGGAGAAGACAGAGGAAGCTTGTTGGAACACAGATTTCACAATCTAAAACAGAAGCACCTTCAACAATGTGAAGTAACAAAAGACAACACCAGGTTGAAGAAACAGGCAGGAAGAGTTTGTACACGCTCTTGATGCTTAAATGTCTGTTCTGAAAACCTCTGGAGCTTTTGCTTTTACTAAACTTATAGGCATATTATTGCAGGTAGTACTCACAATAAACAGCACCATTATTTACCAGTAATGCTATACTCCTAATCGAATCACTGTATACAATCTCCCATACTGTAACCAGTTCAGGCGAAACACACGTAGGCAAGTTGTCCTGTACCTTGGACTGTGCATTTCTACTGTGTGTACAGTCTTTTTTATTTACCGCTCGGGTTAAAAAGATAAACCCAGGGGATGAAATGAAGACAAACAAATCCTTTTTAAAGAGCATTAGTTTTATTGTCCACAGGTTACTTCAGAAACAGGTAATTATGTACAAAATCTGGAATGTTGGATAAATGCATATCATCACTGTGGCTGTTTCCAGAGAAACCTTAGAAATACTACCTATACATTAAAACAGGTGCCTCTGCATTGCAATTTATTGCTGGTTTTACAATCGCAAGTCACTAATGCCATGATTAATTCTTTTCTCAATTTAGAGTATTTACAATTTGATTAGTAAGGTCTAAAAACCACAGAAGACTGCTAAATAAATAAGAACAATAAAAGGAGCATAAGGAACAGACCGACAATGGATGAAGAAAATGTGACATGTTTTATCTCCCAAGATTGTCTACAATGTCAGACGGCATGTTTTTGCTGTGAATATAAAGTGACCATTACCCCAGAAATGTTTCCCCCTACTCTTAGAAAGTAAACAAATCACCAACAAAATTAATACAATTAATAAAAACAATTCATCTGTGTAAAACACTATATGTTTCCCAAATTTCTCACAGAACAAACATTATTGGCATTTGCCTGTAAATACAATGTACCAATTTTAGATTCAGCTTAAAAATGAAGGGCACAGCTTCACTTAGAATAGCTACCTTTAAAATAGCATGGCTATTATCATTAAATGGGATATTTAAATTAGTGACTTACAAGTGTTTTCATTTTTGTTGGACAGTGCCACGAGCACAACATATGGGTCAAACTTCACTACGTACAGGAAGAGTACAGTAGACGACACAATCTACTGTAAACAAGTTGAGAGAATGCCATTTGCTGAAACATTGTACGATCAAATGCTATTATATATTTTACAAACAATTCAGTGGTCACAAATATGCCGTTAGAATTTATGGGCCATTACTTAGTATGTGAACTTTATCATTTCCATTTCATTTAGAAATACGTCTCACTGAATAGTTATTTACAAGTGAAAGAATATAAAAAGGAGAGGAGCAGAACATTTGATCACATGATGTGGACGTAAAAAACCCACATTTTTCCCTCTGACACTATTTGACAAACATTAGGAATGTTTTGAGATGCAGCTTTGACTGGATTCGTTTTTCAGCGTTGATTATTTTGCACAGATGAACATCAGGAGTTATGGTAATGTAAGCAACAAACAGTAAGAAGCCTTGAGCAAAGTGACACAAACATTCACTTTTACACAATGCAGAGAAATTTTGCTTTTTTTTTTAGCACTACCATATATATTTCCTGTGCTATTTCATTACAAAAAAAGATTATTTTCACAATATAAAATCATGTAAAATCGTCAGGGATTACTAAAAGGTTGTGTTTTTAAAAAATGTTATCTGATGTTTTTCTGAATGAAAATAAAGGCTTTAAATATTGCTTTTAGGTCAATATGCTGCAAATGTACTCAGAATGTGGTGAATATTGCTTGGGCTCTGGGGTCAAAGGTCCTCCCCTATTCAAACAGTTCAAGGTCTATGGCACTTGACAACTTGCTTCTCCCAAATCCACTCTGTACAGCGAGGAAAAAAAGAAATGGGAAACTGCTCCAAAGTGATGATAAAAGCATGATAAAACATTTTTAAAGACACAAAAAGGCAAACTGTGGTCTTCTCCCATGTAAAAAATAAAACTGCCAGATGTTGAAACCTCTGCGATACAAACACTCATCTCACCAATGGCTGCCTGAACGATGAAGCCCTTAAAAATAAAAAATGAAAAACACATGTGAAACATTGACCTGTCCTTATTCAAATCTCTTTCTTAAGTTGTCTCCTGCTTTTGCCTTCTGTCCACATTTTCCAAACTTGGCTTTGGTTAACTAGCATAACCGCCAATATGTTTCTCTGCTTAAAGGAATAGTTTTGACATTTGGGGAAATACGGGTATTCACTTTATGGCGGTAAAAATTAAGAGAAGTGGAGAAGATTGATAGCTACCTTTCCGTTAGCAGTTTGCTAATGTTAGCTTAGGTTAGCGCAAAGACTGGAAACTGGGGAACACGGCTAACAAGCTTGATCTGTCCAAAGATTTCAGGAAGTCTGGCATAAGTTAACTCCTGTAAAAAGTGTTAACCAAACTACATATATTTTAATTAGTGAGCTTTAGAGGTGCTGGTAGGTGGATTTTGTTACCTTTGACAGAGTCAGTTAGCCGTTCCTTTATGTTTCTATTCTATGTGCCAGTTAGCTTACTGCTAGAGCATCAACTTGCGTGCAGCCGTGAATTAACCCTATTTCCCAAAATGTCAAAACTTCGCTTTAAACAGCAGCTTCTGACTTGCGAAACAGATTAAGGCTGAGCAAACACATACTATAGCTCTCCACTCCTATTTCCCCGATATTTAAATTTCCTTTAAATCTCATTAACTGCATTTCTTCAATCTCTGAAAAGCTGAAAAGGAACCCCTCCCCTCCCAACACACACACACACAGCACAGGTAGTGGTCTAGTTAGGTGATATGCCGAGCAATTGCTTTGAGGATATTTGGGAGGATCTGAGGACAAAAGTGTCGCGTACGATGGAAGGTGTTTATGGTTTATGGAAGCAGAGAGGGATGATGTGCTCTTCTCAACTCTCCGAATTCGCAGAAACTTAAAATGTCTCTCCATAAAAACAAAATCAAAACATTTCCTTGATCTACATTCGTCTTCACATGAAAAGCACGTAACATTGTCCTCCATGTAATATCGCACGGCACACCAGAAAATGGTTTCAACATCTTACATAAAAAGTAAAAAACAAAAAGAAAAGGCAAAGTGGATGACAGAAAAGGGCAGCCCTGCCCCCGAGTGGTCAATTTATGTCAAACCGGAGAAATAAAACCTAATTATGAGGATTTATGAGTTTTAGACAAAAAAAAAAAAAAAAAAAAAAAAAAAGGACCACAGTAATTATTTGCTTCAGAGCAGGTCATAGCTTCCGCTTCTTTTGTATAAAAATATATATACCACAGTGATGGCCTTTTGAGGACTCGTACTTGCAGAGGTTTGCCGCCGTCTCATTTTGATCCACTACATTCAGTGGTTTTCCCCGTTCAATCAAGGCTATGAAGATCTCTACTATAAATAGTCCCAACAGGTATCAACAGATCAGTCTCCTCTGTGTATAAAAATATGAGAGTCCACATAAATTTCTCTGTTCGTCTCTCGTATGTCCCCCCCTCTCCAGAGGTCAGTTTCAGTTGAGTCTATGCTTGCATTTCTCTTATGATAGTCAAATCCACAGTGTTTGGAAATGTCTTCAGGAGGGCCACTGCATTCCCGTGATCGATATTCACAAAGCTGTATCCATTTACCTGTAAGAAAAGACAGCTGGTTAAGCAAAAAAATATATATTGCACAATATATCACACAGCTCTTGTCACAGTTTTTGTGATTAGTTGGACAGCAGAATACCTGGATAATTTTATCTCCAGGCTGAAGAATCTTGGATGCTGGTCCCTCAGGTTGAACCCTTGTCACAAATATACCCTGAGATGATATGGAAAATATTTAATTATACATATTAAGATAAACCAAGTTGTTCTGTATGATTCTGTATGTGTACAGCACAACTGAGGACACAATTCAGTGAAATTAATACAAATATTATGAAAGGCGCTCTTATAAGTCTGGTACTATTAAAAAAAATTAAATCACATTGTCATCTGGACGAAAGGGATTTCCCCGGCCTCCCACTCCTCCTGATATACTGAAACCCAGCTCTGGATTCTTCTCCACTTTCACACGGATCTGAAACACACCCACATACTTTCATTAGCCATTTAATCACAGTTATTACACAATATTCACACATGTACATTAGTCTTGAAAACCCACAGTAAGGAAGTTAGGAACAGCACATTTTTTAAACTCGCTTGCCAGCTATATATTACAGATATTGACAAAAATTCTGGTGAATGACCAAGAATATCGGATTCTTCCCACCTACGTTTCGGAGACTTTAAATTCCGTGTAAAGGAATAGTAGAACTTTCTTCTTTGTTATTTCCACAAATAGTTATGTGAGAAGATCAATACCACTTTTATATATCTGTTCAATATGAAGTTACAGCCAGCAGGTGGTTAGCTTAGTTTAGCATAATGCTGGAAACCGTTAGCCTGGCTCTGTTCAAATTTAACAAAATCCATCTACCAGAATCTCTTAAGTTCTCCAATTAAAAACATATCTTGTTTGCTTAACAGTTTTACAGGGATTCATGTGCAGGCATTTGCACTTGGGAGTTTCAACTCGGCAAGTTGCTTCATATCGAACAGACATCTATTCTCATCTAACTGAGAATATCCTCAAAATCTAATTCTTCTTAGCACTTTTTTTTCTTCCCACAAACACCATCCTTCACCTCTTGCAGTGTGTCATGTGGGATGCGTGGAGGCCCCTGAGGCTGATGGGAGACTTTGAGCATCAGATAATCAATGAGCTGCTCTCTGGAAGGGTGGCGAGCCATGGGCGCCTGGCTCATCTGAGGACGAACAGAAGGGCCCATCTGACCATTCATCAAAGGCACCTAGGAAACAAAAAGACATCATGATGAACAGAAGTTGTTGTTGTGGCTCTGAGTCAACATAATGACCTCTGCAAAGCCCTGAAGCATCATGGAGAAATGCAAAGCAACTTCTGCAGATCTAAATACTTTTCCAGCTCCTTTTCCATTTTAACAGCCACATTTTTACTATGCAGCTAAAAGTCTGTATGAATTCCACCTACTTTTCTGTGGTCCAAGGTGTAGCTCTGCTGCCCTTGGGGACTAAACACATCATCCTGAATAGGAAGAAAGTGAGGATATTAACACGGTTCCCAAAACTCACTGCAATGAAACTCATTTACAACAAGGGGTAATCGACAATTAAGACACTGACATCAACATTTTTCATGTCTGGTAATGACATTAGGCAGTGAAGTGATGCTTCAGAAGAGAGGAAAAGGACACCATCTGATTAAAATGATGAAAAACTTGCATTAAACTGTGCTTAGTTTCTATTCAGTCACTAAGCAGCATGTAATTCGGAATATAAGCTTGCTGGAGATAAAGTGAATCTTAAATGTTAAGTAGGGAAGGGGTGACAACACTCAAATCTTTAGACAGTGCAAAAGCCCTTTTTCCTCCTCTACAGATACAAATACCCACTTTCTAAATCACACACACACACACACACACACACACACACTTACCTTTTGCAAACACTGTTTTCATCACACACAATGTGAGAGGTTATGAAGTGATTCTGAAGTGATTGAAAGTTAAAGTGAAGATGATGAACGAGCAAAATAAAGCTTGAAAGTGCAGTCAAAGGAGACGACAATCACTGATTGGAGTGTGGCATGGTGGAGGGATAATGCAAACTGGGATGCTGATTACGATGGTAAAGAACCTGGCAGGTTTAAAAGGGGGTGTTTCATACCACACATGATATGTCGTATTACATATCTGATTATTAACGTGGACATAAATTAATGCCGATTCTCTTTACTGGCCTGAAAAGGCTTAATTTTCTCAAACAAGGTGGTTGCATAACAGTTTAGGGTGACATTTCCAGCTGGATTCAAAGAAAATACAGACCTGCTGTGAATGCCAAATGACAAACACTTTTCTTCTTCATTACTTGAATAAGATGTATTAGTTACAAATAACAACAACCACCACCTATACATTTTGCAAGGAAGTAATTTCAGCAGATTTTAAATAATCTCTAAATTAGCTAAGGCTCTGTAGCAGTCATGAGCAAATCAGATTTAAGTTGTATAGATGTGATCCTATCATGCAGGCAGTAAAGCCACTAAAGCTATTGAATGATGGTACAAAACAAGTAGGCCCCCCTTTTAAAAGAAGTCAAACTGCATTATACTAAGAGGGGCTACACAAATTTATTTTTAGAATCTACACATTTCGCTATGTGCCAGACAGGGTTTGTGGTTGTGAGAGAATCAGACGTTAGAAGACATGCTTTCACTTGCCTATAAAAGGACAAGTGAAAGATGGTTGAGGGTCAGTGATCACTTCTCAACATCAAGGAGAGAAGGAAACAGACATTTCTTATCTTCTAAAAGGATGTGAAACTACCAGAAACTGGAAGCCCTGGCTTAGTATGAGCCGCAGGAGCTAACTTCAAGTTGACAGTACTCACACAGAAGCCAAGAGCTCCGTAGGGCTGTCCGTCCCTGGCACTAAAGACCAGAGACCCTTGGCTGGCATGCATATCCCTACAGCTGCCGTAGTGAGACCAGTTCAGCGGAGTGTTATTGGAATTATAGGAGCGAGACAGCGCATTCTGAACAGAGGGACGACATGGAGCAACCAGCACCAACCGACATGTCAGCGGTGACCATGCAATCCACCAAATGAGTGTTGACATGAAAGACACAACAAAAAAGGTTTACAGCATATACAGACAAACATGCAGTGAATCAGAAATATTTTCCACACAGCTGGGTTAGTAGGCTTTGGTAAACTTCCAACTCCATTTTAAAAAGGGTCCCTTCACCCAGAGATCCATAATGGTATCCAGCTTGTTTTGGTTTTATTTGAGACCGCCCAGTATAGGGGAGGGGTTCTTTTAGATTCAGATGTGGATTCAACGTTCAAACCTTAAATTGGATTCAGATTTGATGTCATTGATGTAATGATGTGTGCGATACAAGCCCCACTCCTGCCCCCTATACGGTGGTGGTGAATGGAATTTTGTGTATGATGAAAACAACACTGAAATAATTACATAAAAAAAAATACACAACATACTGTCAACAGGTGTCATAGAGACTATTTCTTTGTTATAAAGTAGTGAAAATTGTTGCCAGTGAGGTCTAAACAGAGACATTTTTTCTGGAAAGACGCATTGCTCATTTTTATTTATTTATTTTTTTCCATGTCATTTTTCAATTCTACAAGTACCACAAACAAAATTCTTTTCACCTCCATTGGGGTGGTGGCAGATACCTCAAAGTCTGGGGTAACAAAACCCAAACTATCTGCAGAGCTATGACATGTGCGACATTATGTATTTTTGGTAGTTTGGGTGAAACAACAGAAAAAGTAATTTGAGCTCATGTAATAGTGAAGTTTAGGATTCTAGGTTACAGCTTTATCCTTGTTGTGCTGCCCTGTAGGGACGAATGTATTCATACTGTTGGTCTCATGTCATCTGAAGTTCACAGATTAACCACTACAAAAACACTGGTTAAATATCAACTCAACCAGAAACTGTATTAATGAGACAGAGGACCTCAAAACAAACAAACAAAGCACAGACGGTAAATCATTTTGGGGCAATTCATTTTATCATACTACAGCAGTACTTTTTTACCTTTTCCATTTTTTTTGCCTCAATGTGCCGCATCACCTGGTCTCTCCAGTCAGATGGCACCCTTCCTGCTCCCCCTGACAACTGACCGGGCCCATCAAGCAGTGAGTGCTCAGACTTCACCCTGGTGTTGGGCCTCTTGCTGGGGCTGCTGTGCTGGTAGTTGAAATCGCTGACAGACATGGTCCTCTCTGGAAGCTCATGGGGCTGCGGCTTGGCGCTGAGAGGCCTGGAAGATCCAGGTACGTCGATGCTGTAAGTGCGAGCTGAGAGGGGCCTCTGCATGGCCTGGCTCATGGCCAGCGGCCCCCTGGCGAGGGTGTGAATGTCCCTGTATGTCATGTATTCGCCGTCAGGCACCTGCATGCGCCTTGGGTCGCTCATGGAGGCGGTGGAGGTGGTGCTGCTTTGCCTCTGCAGAGTGCTGCTTCTAGACTGGCTTCCAGTAGAATAAAGTCTCTCTTTAACCCACATGTCCCCAGACGGTTTGGGACCCATGGGAGGCCCCCTCTGCTGGGGCTGTAGAGGGTAGGGAGGTGCTTGATTACGGTTGGAGTAGTTGGTGTTGGCTAGTGAGTGTGGAGGAGGAGGGAGGTAGCCTTGGTGCTCTAGGGGCATGGGTGTCCTCTGGGCCCAGAGGCCCTCTTTAGGTATGGCACTGCTTGTGTACTGTATATTGTACTGAGGAGGAGGAATGCCCATGGCCATGCTGGAGGAAACTGGATATCTGCTGGTGCTGGCGGGGGGCTTAGAGGAAGATAGCAGGTCTGAGGAAGATGCAGAGGAGCAGGGGTAGACCTGGAGAGTCTGGTCGTTGAGTAACTGACTGGCTGACTTGCTCCTGACTATGCTCTGGCCCTGAGCTCCTGGCCCTGGGCCGGCCCCCGCCACCCTAGTCATTCCTGTTGTGTCACTATCCCCATCAAAAGAGTAAAGCTTCATGTCTTCTGTTTCTATGTTGCTTACACTGTGAGACTTCATCACCTGCGGGGGATGGCACCTTTTCTCTGGAGACAGTTCCTCTGTGCTGCGAGACAGAGACATGTCACTGCTGGCTGTCACGCCTGTCGAGGCCACATGCACAGCAGATGTCTCCACCCTCATCGCGTGGCTTTTGTCCCCGAGACTATTGATGCATTCACTGACCTGCTGGTTTCCATTCAGAAAATGCTCCATATTGTCGTTGCTAAAACCCTGCTTGCTGTCAAAGTCCTCCTGGGTTACAGAACCATTCCTGGTTTTGTCCACGTCATCCATCTGAACCATGTTGTCGGTTGGCAACTTGGACACATTCATATTGATCTGGTCCCACTTTGTGTAGGTTTCTCCCATGCCGTTGTTAATTCCCTTCTCAATGAAGGCCAGTCTGGCTTCCATGGACAGGTCGTAGTCACCCATTTTCTCTGGTGGGGTCTGCTGGGTTTTCAAAAGGGCCTGAAGGGACGTTTCAGAGCCATTGCCATTATGGAGGAGAGGGGTGGTGTCTTTAGGCTGGTTCATATTCTCATCTTCTTGCCTAAAACACAGAACAAAGAGGTAATCAGATTTTGTTATAACAGCAGGAGGAAGACTCCCAGGTTAAAGAATGGTACTAACCGGCTTTTTGGTAGGAAGGGCATCTTTGCCTCTCTCTCTGGGGTGCACAGAGAGTTGTCCTGACTGCTGTCTGTGGTCAGAGACACGGAGTCAGACATGCGGGATGGCGATGAACAGTTACTGTTGTTCTGGTTGCTGTTGGCCACTGTGTCATCCAGCAAAGAGTCAGCGTCATCTGTTAATCAGAAATATTACTGTTAGTGAACTGCTTCTAGACACGGTCACGTGTCAAGTAAAAAAAGTTAAGATACTATATTTTTACCTTTTTTGTCCTTACTTAAAGTCACTACTTTAGGCTGGTTTATGGAAATCTCAATAAGAGGGGGTCTCATCTCTGCAATTTTCATCTCCTCTTCTTCATCAAACAGCTCATCAGAATCCTGAAGACAAAAGAGTCGTCTTAAGTTGCATTTTTCATACTTGCTGTATGTTAGTGTAATTGTGAGAACTAAATGTTAAGAGTACCTCCAGTGTGTCCTCATGGTTCATCATAGAGCCCCCTGAAGATTTGAGTGGGACTTTCTGAGAGCTGTAAGACTCCGAAGTGTCTTTTGATTCAGGTGCAGAAGGATATGTGATGGTAGATACTTGGGGGTCCACGTCTGATGCCATGCCGTTAGGACAGGGGGCCTCTATCACCTGCACAAAAACAGTACAGATGGTGAGTTATTTATTAAAAATTCACTCATTCTCTCTCTCTCTCTCTCTCTAAATATAAAATAAATAACTCACCGTCTGTACTGATAAAAGCATTGTAAAATAAAGTAGACAAGAAATGAAAGTGAAAGATTTTTTTGCAAGCTGACCTTAACTCCCACATCCTGCACTCCAATGTGATTCCTCTCAATTGGTTTTGCATCTTTTCCCGACTCATCACCCGACTCATCCTCCTTCAGTCTGTGAGCCACAGACTGGGCTGTCTTCACCATGTTCTTCAGCTCGTCTGGGTATGGCGTAGGGTAGCGCTTCAGGTTTCCTTCCTGGAAGAGTACAAATACCCACAAACCTACTATTAAAATCATGTGGTTGCAGTTTTGACAGCAGTGGGACTGGGAGAAGTGAACTATCAATGTTGAATGGGAATAACATGGAGAAGGAGCATTCAGTTTCATATAGACTTCCCAAAGATAAAAAGGCACTATAAGGTTGCTCTGTTCCTTAATCTATAGTAATGTTGTTTGGTTTGAGGTTTTAAATTAGGCAAGAAAAGATCCTGAATAAAGAAATTGCTGTTGGAAATGAGGCACATTTCACATAACAAAAGCTACGTCAAAACTGAAGGTTCTTTAAATAATACTTTGTGATCACAACAACTTCCTTGCAGTTTGGTTAACTATTTAACCACAATTATTTTTCTTTTCCCATTATGTGGACAGGTGTCTGACACTAACCCTTGGGGGTGTTTCTCTCTCGTCCTTGTCCTCGTCACACTCAAAGGCCACCTGAGCTCGGTGCTTGCGTTGTTCCTCCCAGAGTGCTGGATTGAAGCTCTCAGAGTCAGAGTTGGGAATGTCTGAAAGCAGAAGCCACCATAAAGAGGATCATTTGTTAGTTTTGAATTAAGATCTTGTATGTCCTGTGTTTCAAACTTGCAAGTCTGACCTTAACCACAAGATGGCGCAAAGACAACATGAGGCATGCCAATAAAATTAAAGAACTGTGGAGGAACTTGAAATTCAGGAGTTAACCCAACCCCTTACACTCAAAGGGAACCATTCAACAATGTATTACTGATACTAGGAATTGTTGTTCTGATAAACTGCATTAAAATGAAAGCATTTGAAAGCAAAAAAACAACTTGCTTGACAACTGGCTTGACCCTGTTCCTCAATCTGACACCACATCCGATCTAAAAGTTTGACATAAAAAGCAAATGTATAAAAAGTATACTCATCTAACATGCTTGCATGATTTGCCACTACTAAGCATTCAGCTTAATCTCACTCTTTTGCTGTCACTCCTGTATGCCAATATGTTTGGAGGAGAGAAGCAAGACCATGATGACTATGAAAATCTTGGCAGTGATGGTTGTGGTTTTGATGACGTTGCTTTTGTTAAAACTCTGCATTAGCGTCACGCATTAGTGACCTGCTCTCTGTTGTGTCTGTTAGTTTCTCACACTCGCAAAACCAAGTATCAAGTAGTGCAACAGAGGGGAAACTTAACCAACAATATCAACTGTGCAAATATATTCCATCCTGTGTTTTTTTTTTTTTTTTTTTCAAAGTTGACATCATCGTCTAGAATATAAAATTGTCATTTTTATCTTCAAGGTGTGAGCCAGTCAGTGTGGTTTCCTGTGTTAAAAAGCTCTTTACCCTCAATTGAGTGAAAAAAAAACAACAATAAAATGTGTACATATTGCATAGGAAACAACAACTGTATTGTAGTTAATTCTTATGACACATTAGCTGAGAACAGACCATATCAAGACCTCCGGTTTTCTACAACTTAACACACCATAACAGAATGTGAATGCACAGTGGATAATGTGAGCCACCTGGTGTGCAGCCTCCATATCAACAAGTTGTAAAACATAATCATTGCAGTCAGGCCATGACTTATTCCAGCTTCTCTGGAAAGTACGACAGAACAGATAATGCTCCTTTGGAAAACATCCCAGCAGATAACTATGGAAATTGGCATTAAGCAGATGAGATAAACAGAGGACAGAACCTGTACAACATGTACGGGGGCATTTTCTTATGGTGCAAGAAAACACCGTCACAAAAATCAAGCAGTTGACTCACTAACAATTCAGGTGTTCAAGTATGTAGATCTTGAACCTCTAATTACTCTAAAGCTAAGATGCAACAGGGTCAGTGCAAGCTGTCTGGTGTAATAGGAAACCAACCCAAACTAACAGATGCTTGACAAGAAGACGACGACTAGTGCAGATTTCGTCTCAGATAACGAGGTCCTTCATAAAATATGAAGGACAGGAACCCTTGCAGGTCACATACAAGACTGCTATGATAAATAGAGTAGTGGTAGTCATGGCAATGCCTGAAAAGAGAGATTTGACATAAAAATACATTTGCTTTACCAGGAAATAAGATTTGTGTGACTTACTGTTACATGTTAATAAAACCACTTATTTCCTGTGCTTTACTTTCATACTAGGAGTAATACAGGTAAAGTTGTATGATTGCCTAAATTCTTTAACACTCAGCCCCGCGATAAGAACTGATTGGAGAAAACAAGTCAGAAACATTTGCAGTTGGAGGGTCTGCCAGATTAACCATGAAAGAACTTAAGAGAAGATTTGTCCTGTTGAACACAGTACTCACAGTCCTCAGTCCTGATTTGCTGGGGAAACATGTAGTTGGTCAGCACAGTTTTGTGTGTCTCTGGATCCTCCTCCTTCTGGAGAGGAATCAGGGGCTTTGACTGTGGGAGACAGAAAGTAGGTTTGAGTGTGCTATCTGCAATCAACGGTGCTTTGTCAAAATTAACGTGGTTCCCCCCCGATTTCCCACGGTTCTTTCCAGCTGAGTTTCTTCCTTTAATTTTCTCCAAACCACCCACTGGCCTCGCTTTGGCTGAGAACCTACTACCTTTCCCCTAGGCCCCATCACCATTATTGCACCTGCCCTGTGCCTGTTGAACAGCCTCTCCTGGGTTTTATTTCTTTATTCTTATTTATTTCAGGAGCTGCACTCCTGACTATAAGTAAATCTGATTTATATACATGTAGTGCCTTTATAGTGTTACAAAGTGCTTTACAAGTCAATAAAAACAAGGAGAATTTTATTTTATACACTAAAACAATATAAAACCATCCATCAAAAGGCCTGTTTGTCCATACTGGATTCCAAACCGTTTATAAGGAGGCCGTTTCAAAAAGCCTGGGGGAAAAACCTTAGTAAAACTTGGTCTTCCCCTAGAGCCCAGGCGAACGGAGCCAAGGCCGCTATATCCATCACATATAGCTCATTGCAGATATATCTGTACTGGTGTATAAGACAGTAGATAAATAACAAGATATTATATAAGAAAATATGTTTTGAATCAGTGTTATTCTAGAGTTTGTCCACCAGATAGTAGTGACAAGTTTATGTTTTGTATTTTAAAATGTCCTGCCCAGTGTATTTCTTGGTCACAATTGTCATTTTAAAAAAAAGAAAGAAAGAAAGAAAAAAAAAAAAAGAGCTTAATAAGCTCAATTATCAATATCGGTCTCAAAGATCCTATATCGGTCAGGCTATAGTTCACAATTCACAAGAGGCAGGAGATTGATTGTGGAGAGAAATTCTTATTCTGTATAAAGTAGGCAGCAGACTTGAGGCCAGGACAGGGGAGACATGGGCTCTCTACGGCTGGTTTTACAGTTTTTCTGCATTTGGAAATGGCTGTACTTTTCCAGTGACAATTTGTTAAGGCATTTGAACCGAGACTTACAATAGTCTAGCTAGGATGAGAAAAGGGCATGAATAATTGATTTTACAATGCAGTGAGTCAACAGACTGCTTTATCCAGCTCATAAATATTTCTAAATAAACTGAATCAGTATACTGCTGCAGTGTCTTCTCCCTCCAGCCTTATTTTGCCTTTGCACACTTCATAACTCATCTGCTAAGCTTGATATGAGTAGTTCAAGAATTCCTTTCCCATACAAAGCTACAGTGTTAGGACAAAGTGGGACTAGGAACCACTTCCTGACACATGAGCAAACGTTTCCACCTCAGATAGGCTTATCTTGTGTTCTGTCAAGGGCTTCATTAACTAAGGCAAAAACCGAATTTCAAGCACAACTTGCCTGGAAACCTTCATCTCTGTACAGCTGCTTTACGTCCGACTAGTGCTGCAGGCTTTTCTACAAAAATGTCATTCAGACTTGTGTCAGTTTTTTTGGTAGGCTTGTCTAGATTAACATACAACCTGTATTAAGGTAAGGATAACATTTTCTGACATTCACTTGGATGCTTCTACACTTTAAAAATGTAGAGTTTATGCCATCATTAAATCTGACCTGCACTGACATTTGGCACGTTAAGATCAAATGTCCTGGAAGTGGTTTACTGCATTTTGAATGCGTTTTCCTGTCAGCTACTAGCTGGATTCACTTACACCTGAATGTTGTTACGTACCCTGCTACCATTACAATGTCTATAGAACACAGGACCGCTCTGAACTCAGTGGCACCTTTTGTGAAACCCTTATATATGTGATTTATACATAATAAATGTTATCTCACCTGATTTTCAGACAGCCACATTGCAGTCATCTGGTTCAGTTTAGTGAAACTGTAGGGAAGATTCTTTAACCTGCAGTGTAACAAAAACACCACAAGTGATCAGTCATCTTATACAAACAACTTAGAAAGACTTACAAACCCAATGCAAGGTAAAAATCAAAAATAGTATTTGGCACAGAGCAGACACCACTATGGAAAACCCCTGATTAAAACCTTAATCAGGCCTCAGCTTCCAAATCAAAGCCATAAAAATGGCTCAGGCCAAAATTAAGAGCCTTCGACCATGAAGTTGTATTTATCGGGTAATGTTTCAGCCTGTGTGTGTGCTCATGTAAGAGTAAGACCAACACATTCTTTTTTTGTTGTTGTTTTCATCAATTTATGCGATTCATTTTTTTATTTATTTAACCTTTATTTAACCAGGGGGAAAGATTATTTTCAATCTGATGATTATTTTCTCGATATTTTGATGAATCGCTTAGTTTATAAAATGTCAGAAAAGAGTGGAAAAATGTCCTAAATATCACAGCCAAGACTTTAAAAACAAAATCAATTTACAATGATATAAAAACGGAAATAAGTAACAAATTTGAGCATCTGGAGCCAGAGAATGATTGCAATGTGTGCTTTAAAATGACTCAGCAATAGTTCAATATGAACAAAAAACAAAACCTAAATTACTTCTATCGTCTTATGAATGAACACCATCAGTTCAGACTCACTTGTTGTTGCTGAGGTTGATGACCTTGAGCTTCTGCATCTCACCCATTTCCTCAGGCAAGGACTCCAGCTTGTTGGAATGAAGGAACAGCACAGTTGCATTCTTCCAGTTGCCCATCTGTGAGGGGAAGGACACTGAGCCATTAGCCAACAAGATGAGCAGACTCGCATGCACACAATTTAACACATTTTTTAATCTTTACAAACACATCTATAACCTAATGTGCATACTCACCTCAGGGGGAAGCTGGGTAAGGAAGTTGTGATCTGCAGCAAAGGTGCGGATGCTGACGCACTGGCCGATGAAAGAGGGCAAGGCTTCGATCTCATTGAAACTGCAGTCCAGCTCATCCAGAGATGTCAGCCTGATGCAGAGAGAAGCAGGAAGAATTCACTCATACGGTGTCATTACTATATACAAACACAGTACATTCTATGTGAAACAAGATTTAATCTCTTTTAAAGAACTTAAAGGGATACTAGAGTGACTTTGTAGTGCAATTCCACAAAGCTGGGAAACTTGAGAGAAACAGATTACATTTAGTCTTGTAGGGACCTTTAGTCCCTAATATATGTCAAGTACCAAAAACCCCAGACTCTGCAGTTCCCATAATGCAGTTCAATAGAATTGTTTTTATCAGTCCTGCCTGGTAAACACCCACACTGCACACAGCAGACATTATGCAGCTTTTTTCACAGACTGCGTAGTATTTGTTATGATGAGTAAACTGAATTGAGTAAATTGGTGGAGTGCCCTTTAAATTCCTGCAACATCAAGATTTGGATTACCAACATGGTAAAAGAAAAAGAACTGTTGCGATATCTTACAGTGAAGTACTAAGAGACATTTACAACAACGCTGATACATCTTAAAAGCTTTGTGGGACATAATTTAAAGTAGTGACATTTCAAACTGAACCCATGATGACACAGAAGTGCTGTGCAGCTGGGGCTTTCAGCTGAATGAAAAATGCAAATTCACTCTGGGGGTTCAGATGAATGCAAACAGAGTCTGACGTGCAGGACAGCTACTGTGTCATACTATCATCAAACTCAAAAACACAGGATTTGACCCCTCCCTGCTGAATGTAATACAGCAACACCGTGCACAAACAGTGGACTGAATTGTATGAATGAAAAAAAAAAAAAGAAATATGAAAATCAGCTTGCTTAAAATAAAATCCTTGCATGGGATTAAGATTAACCATAGGATTTGTTACATAATCTGTGTGAAATTACACAACGAGACACAACATATGTGATGTGTGTTGTTTGGAAACATGAAAATCAAGACTGCACAGATGCAGTAAATATATAATTTTGTCATGGACATAGGAGCTAAAAAAAAAACATGGATGGATTAAATTGCATTCTAATTTTTGTGCTGGACCACAATGAATTAGGAGACAAAGGGTCAGGACTTGGACCTGGCTCCTACACTACGGCCTCAGCAGTTGCTGGCTGCTGGGATTACCTGTCTGCTGCAGAAAATTTCATTCTGAGAACAGCTATGGCTGATTTAATCTATCAGTACTGGAAGGTCATCTGGCCCAAGATTACAATCAAACTGTTTCCATTTATCAATACGGTAGACTCAGAACCATGAGATTAAATTATTGTCATTCATACTTCATAATCACGGCCATTATCAAGTTACTCAATATCATCAGCATTAGACCAAAACAAATAAAGCATCTGAACACATTATGTTTAATGGGAATATCTAATTTATCCAGACAGGCGCTTTATACGGTCAGTGAATGGCAGATGAAAACAGCACAATAATCCATTGATCTCAGGGTTTATTCTGCAGATATTAAAGCTATTGCTGTATCGCTCACCCTCCAATTGAGTCTGGCAAGTACATCAGCTGGTTCTCATCCACTTTCAGTGCAGTCAGTTTCTTCAGAGAGCCTTTAGAGCAAGAGAATTAGAGAGATGCATACAAAAGCATCATGTACTGTTGCACCACAAAGAAGAATATCAATTACAGCAGTTAATTCATTTGATTAATTCATTCAGTCATCGATACAGAAATCAGTTTACTAATAATCAACGCTGACTCTACAGCACTGTGCATCCGATTTAATTAGTCTGGTCTTAACTCATGAACACCATTTCCCCCCCAAGGAATGAAATCATTATAAAACCTGCATTTTGTCCCTAAAAATTTAAATCTTGGGTATGCATGTGAATATGGATGAAAGATGAGTCCATTAAGGCAAAAATAACCACAGTCCACAGTACCTGAGAAGGAAGACAGTGAGACACTTGTGGCATAGTTTTGAGAATTATTTGGTTAAAACTCAACATCTTGTGGCACTACGGCACTGTGAACAACTGTGACATTACTGTAGCTAGAGAAACAGATATTGCATCCTCCTCTCTGGTGATTTCTTACAGTATGATTTTTGAATGTTGGTGCACTTTTAGTGTTATGAAAATGTGTTTGAGTTAAGGAAAAAACACTGTTACGTCATCTGTGGCAATATAATATCTACAAAACCAACACAGCAATGGACCCAGGAATGAAAAATGCATTGGCAATAGCTGAAAGAGAGTTAAGGTGTTTCATAATGGAATTTCTGCAAATAAGACGTGTGTGTGTGTGTAAGTGTGTTGTAATCTTCACCAATGGAGCCTGGCAGCTGTGTGAGGGCATTGTTGGAAAGCAGTAGGTCTTGCAGACTGTCACAGCCACAGATTTGTTCATCTACCATCTCCAGGTTGTTCTTCGACACATCCAGGTATACCAGCTGTTTTAGTGTCCCAAGCATCTGGATAAGTAAAAGGACACACAATAAATGCACAGAATATTCACTGATATCTCATTATCCTCATTTTATTTATGCCAACGATTAGGCAGTTGTGTTGGTTGAACAGAAACAGTGGATTAAACAATTCCTAAAACATCCTCACCAGTGACGTAAAGTAATGTAGGTAGGAGCACCTTATTATCCCAAAAAAGGTTTATTATACTTTTAAATATTGAAACACTTTTTAAGTAAAAAGGAAAACTGTTACTGTATTCAGTTTCGGTTTATATTCTGGACATACGTCACTGCTTATTAAAGGCCAGACTGTGATTACAGCTGATGTTGTTGAAAAGCTGGGAGCAGAACTAATGCTTTAATTATGACCCAGTTACAAACAAGCTGGTCATTCGGATGAAAAAGGAAGGTCCTAACTAACAAAACATCATTATAAATTAATTATATTCAACAAATATAATTACTTCACAGCTGCAGAATTATTTTTAATTATTATTGAGACATCTGCAAACTCAAAGGTCTGCATTTTTTTATGTAAAGCTGTCTAATTGTGATCTACCAGCAAGGAAATCATTTCTGAACTGCAGCTCTTCTCTGCTGGTTTTCAGAGGGCTGAAAGTCTGATGCAAACTGACTGCAGTTCATTCTGATGAAGACTTAAGAAGACACAAAGACTGAAAATCAAGGGAAATTATCTCAAGATGATGTTTGGCTGTAAATTATACCCCAGGTAAAAATGTCAGTCTGTTCCCATCAATCCACAGCTCCTTGATTCCAGCCAGCTGCTCCAACACTTCAGGCTGTAGATGTAAAAAGGAGAAGGCAGGTTAAGTGATAGGGATGTGTGTGAGTGCACCTGCTGGGCAGGGACAGGATGAAGAGCTTAACTCATAAACAAGCTGAAAATGATTCATAAAAAGGTCTTATAATGTTTATTTTATCACATATTAAGATTGCAATCTTTCAATGAAAATAAATGAGCACTTATTGTATGTGCACTTAAGCACAGCTCCCATTTTGAAAAAAATGAAGGAGAAGGAAAGGAAACACTAGAAAGGTAGAGAGTCTTGGTGCATTGACAGATACTCACCACTTCAGTGAACTCATTACTCCCCAGGTCCAACCTCTCCAGCTGTGTGAGCTTGTGCATGCTTCTGTAGACACACAGGAAGTGAGGTCTTGAAATCAACGGGTAAATCAAAATCAATCAACTATGAGTCACCACGTTTCATGTTTGCAGAAGCGGAGAAAGTCATAATTTGAAAATTATTAGAAAACACTAAACTGACCCCCTTGGTTTAGACAAGAGCATCAGCCAGGATTATAAGCCATGTGGGCCATGTGCTTCAAAATGCGAGCCAAAAAAATAAAAAAAATAAATAAAGATCTGTCAATTTCCGTGTTATATATTTTGGATGGCATACATACTGTGCCTTTACTCCTTTCACTGAAAAAAATAATGAGAAAATAAATACCTTTTAGAGCCCAGGCATGGCAGAAATATGCTTTTAATAATGGAAAGTGTGACGTGTGCTAGCCCTAAGCCTTGCTCCAGAATTTTCTCTCCACATTCAGGTCAGAGTCTCACATTCTCTGCTACACTGTAAACATGCAGATAAAAACCTGGACTATTCAACTGCTTACAGTATTTATATTAACTGCTCACCAATGACTGAATGAAAATTGGAGGTGAAATATTCTTATAAAGGCTTATTTTACATTCTAAGCAATCAATAAGTTTCACTCTTATTCATCAAAATCTACTAAGATGCATCTAAGGGCATGTACCCCTCAGTGGCAGCAGCAAATACTAGATATCACGAAACATACAGAACTGAAAAAGTGAACGTTAAATATCTGCAAGAGTAAAATAAAAATACAACACAGGTCATTTTCAATTAGTTTTAGTCTCCTTGATCGAAGGACATTCGTTTGAACTATTCATAAAATACAAGAGACCATGACTAGAGATGTGAGGTGCCGAGTTCTGTTTGCGAACAGTTATGATGATCCTTTCACTGCAGGCATGAACTGTGTTTCCTTAAGGCATGAGTGAGATTCAGCACAGGAATGGAAAGCAGAGGCGCACCAACATTACTGTGGAGTTTTGTTTTTAAGTGCTCTTCATGAAACCAGAATGCAAGGCATCCGGCACATATTATAAATATGATTTAAGCCCTTTGATGATTGTTTTTCGTTCTTTGTGCAATATGAAAACAATCATGTCGATGTTCTTGAGCATTAGCCAGCTTTGTCACATTCTTACCTCAAAGTTGGAAAGAACACCAGAGACCCCCATGTGAGCTGAAAGGGGTAAGAATGAGCAAACACTACACTATGGCTTATGACCCCAAGTTGTGAGTAACACACAGAATCCTTTAAAATACAGAGAGACATTTTGTATGTGCATGAGCTTGGTATGTCAATGAGAGAAAAGAGACTGCACTCTCTGTGGACGCACTGAAAAGATCTCTACTGCGCCCCTTTGTGCACGCACACATTTGTTTACATCTCTGAAATGTTTGTGTGTTGCTCTGGCAACATTCCCGATCATTAGTCCTTTTCTTTGTCAGGGCTCCAGCCTTTAACAGTTCTGGCCTCCGTATCATAAACACAGCGAGAGGAGAGGATCCGCTCTGAGCTGCAGCACTGCACTTTATACACAGGCTGGCTTGTCAGTCAGTAAAGAATAAGAAAAAGGAAAGTGAGCGAGACGACAAAGGAAACTCAGCCAGAAGGAGGAAGGACAAAAAAAGACAAATAGGGAAACATAGTTTTCCCGAGAAAATGGGAAGGACATAAAAATGGAGTGATATAGCAAGTGAAGCATGAGCGAAGAAAGACAGAGAGAGTAACTTCCCCCAAAATCACCTGGAGCTTTCTCAAATACTCATGGGATGTTAAGTCTCCCGACGGCACTGTAACCTTCGCAAATGCTGAAATAACCCTCACCACTGTCTCAGTAAAGGATTATAAAACCTGCCACAGCAAGCAGTCAAGTAAAAGGGGCTCTGATGTAACACAGTGGAATTTAATACTATAGTTAAAAAGGTGTGCGTAGTGAACCTACTGTAAAAAACAAAAAGAACACAGCAGAGACATTACAGGGGTTGTGAGAGGAAGGAGCCACACAGTGATACTGCTCCTTTATTTTGTAAATAAAATTACCATTTTGCGTGTTTGATGTTTGGAAAACATGTGAAGGAAAAACCACTTACTTTGGCAACATCTTTAACTGGTTCTCCCTGAGCTCCAAGATCTGTAGTTTAGTCAACCTGCAACCAAGTAATAAGCCAATGTCATCATCGCAAACACCACTTCATATTTAAATGACACTGTAACCTTTATTCACCTTCATTACTTAAGGGTGCTTTAACACCTGCCTAATTTAGTTCGGTTGAATCGCACTAGAGTTCGTTTTCGCCCTTGGTGCTCCTACTGAGACCACCTCCTTGAAGAGGATGTGATCTGAGCATTATTTCCAAAGCTAAACCTCTAATAAATCCATCTGCTGACTGCTAAATGTATTCAGTGATGTTATAATTGATCTGTATAAGCCATGCTATGTTTATGAAAATAATTTGGTAATGCATACTTGTCAGCACAGGTATTTTCCCTGATTAATAAGTCTGTTAAAAAAGGAGGGCAAGTAGTACTCCGTTTACACTGTCAGTTCATTAAGTCCATAAAACATTTGTGACAGCGATACCACTACATACTATAGGCTAATAAAACCTGTATTATTACTGTACATGTCCTGTTTTTACATTATTATACATAATAGGCTATGCGGTCTAACATTACTAATCATGCTTATAATAAATTATTACTTTGTGAGCTCTTTGCAATACAGGTCAGCTGCATAAACTTCTGTCGGTCAACAGAGTTTGATTTCCCCACGTGGGCCCTGATGATGCAATCACCGAAACTGTCCAATCACAAGTTACCTGTAAGTATCTGTTTAACGTCATGGTTACTTCTCTTGGTTCGTTTGTAGAACTGCAGTGTGAACACGAACCGGACCTAAAATGCAACAGTGTATAATTTTTTTCACATGGTCCGGACCAAATGAACCGAACTACAGGTGTAAAAGCACCCCAAGTTTACAAATATTTGTGTCAACTGTAACCTGTTAGTTTGCACCCTATTATTTTATTGCTTAAGTGTTAATAATGATTTTCCAGTACTTTACCTGCATCAAAAAATTATTATGTGCGATGTGTTTTTGAGCCATCACAGCAACCACAATTTCCTCTGCTGGCTTATCTGCTACTAACCAGCAATAATGTGCAGCTGACAAGGTCTTATATGGTAAAGTCATTTTCCAAAACAAAGAATTAAACCTAATTAAACCCCTAGTTGCTCCAGAGGTGTACGACCTCTGACATACATAGCAAATGAATAGATGTAATGTAAGGAAAAGTGTGGGTTTATGAGGAGAGGAGCATTAGTGTGATGAAATAGGGCTATGGGGCTGACAAGCTGTCAACTCGCATTACAAGTTTTGTGTAATCAGAAGGCTCAACACCAACTATTGTGTAAAGTACAAATAATAGCATGACTCATCCTGTTTGTTTGATGAAAAATTATTTTTAATCTTTTAAGAAAATGACCACATCTTAAAATGATAGTTGTAAATTTGGCAAATAATTTTGAATCAGAATCTTAAAACATGCTAAATTAAGTACTCCAAAAAAATATTGAATATCTTTCACATGAAGCATACAGCAGAGGCCATTTTTTTTTTTTTTAATCAGAAGTGCTATTTCACAGCTGAAAAGGCTGTTAAACCTGTAATAACTGATGTTTGGCCACTTTTGGAGCAGCGGAAACAATTGATTAAACACAACATTGTCATATCATTTCCTTTAGTGTTGATATGGCAAACTTTTTAGCCAATAGTTGGTTGCACGCCTCTGGAGCAACTAGGGGTTAAGTGTCTTGCTCAGGGACACAATGGTAGATGGGTCACAGTGGGGGATTGAACCCAGGTCCTTTCACACCAAAGGCATAGTCTTATCCATTGTGTCATCGCCACCCTACAGAGCAGTTACAGAGCAGCGACATCATCATTCATTTAGACTTGCGTTTCTGGCCGCCAGCAAATTTAAGTCCAAGATTCATTCTCTTTTAGCTCTGGCTTCTGCCAACTCCTGAGGGAAACTCTGACTCTTTAGCTGATGAATGCTACATATGTACTGCAGCTAAGTTGCTAACCGTTTGTCTTCTGGTGGGCAGGTAGAGTACAGTGGGTTTTTAGAGGTTTTTCACCTGCTGTGGCTGAATATGACGCTGAGAGTATTGAGAGTGAAACAAAACAGGAGTGGTCAAGACACCTAAACAATGACATGAAACTAAAGCAGATCCAGATGATATCCCTCTGTAGGTTTATCACTACAGGCATCCCCTTTCACATCAATTATGGCTGCTTTAAAGAGGTGTTGCAAGATGAAACACATCTAATACAATCTAAGTCATCCAATACAACATGTACTTTGGCTGCGACGTGATCCTGTGATACACAGTATATAGCTTAATAAACTGTAACTAAAACATATTTATTGTAAGCAAGGGCTGGGCGATGTTGTCAAATAGAAACTCACATCAATGGTTTCAAAAAACTTACATCAATATAACCACTATGATATGGAGATGACATAAGCTAGTCTTATGTCATCATCAATACCACCTGGCTCTACTGTTGATTATACAGTGAAAGTCTCTCTGACTGGTCTAACCTTATCAAGCCAGCGACATTATGTCAAATATGCGCTATATTTTTTGCTTTTTTGACCGCTGCAGAAAGTAAAGTCCATGTTATTTTTAAAAATTGGAGCCAAGATTTAATTGGATGCCTTTAAAAAAAGAATCAGATTCACAATCTGATAAACCTAGTGCTATTGCAGCCATATCGGTGTTATGAATAGTGCTGGGCAACAATTAAAATGCTTAATTGCAATTAATCGCATTGTTACGCGCTTTCAAATTAAATGTATTGCTATGTAAAGAAAAGTGCAATAACATGTGGTTTGCAAACACTTTAAATAAATAAGGTGCTTTTTAACAGTAGTATCTCCTTTAATAAGTAGCAATAAAATATGTCTTCTAAATATCAACTTAAACATTAATGTAATCAAATCAAATATAAAACCAAAGCTATTTAACTCTGCCAGGGCATTATTTTATCTAGCTTGTTAAAACAAGTTACCATCAGAGTCCAGTTTTCTTTTCCCTGAACAGGTATCACCAGGTATCTATTATCAGGGAGCAGCATAAACAGTCTGTGTTCAGTAGTAAGTGTCCCTGTCAGAGTGAGGGGAAGTGGTCACCTCACGCACCCTCGCTGTTTGTGAGTTTCCAGAATCTATTACGGTTTACTAAATAGGACATCAACAGGAGGGAATTCGCATGGCAGAGCATCCCCGCAAAACTAGATGTAGGCCTATCAACTGAAGTTATATAACGTTAGCCTATAATTTTAACTTAAGGTAAATGGACTACAGCTGTGTAGCACACAGAAGCCGTTTCCATGTTTACTATCCATAGAGCGCCTGCTGTTTACTCGCAGAGCGCTTGTCTCCTGCTCACCTGAGGAGCGGAGAGCAACCCCACGTGGCCAAGCGACTATGTACTAATTTAAGAACATTCCTAAGATCGACATCTTCTCCAATGCTAATCAGCATGCAGTGTGTAGCTATCCACTTCACTTTTAGTTGATCGCTTGTCTTGCTTTTGTTTATCTACTTCTCCCACGTAGTCTGCCGAAGCCTCCCTCCACTGCTTGTTTGGGTAGGTGATTTGCAGGGTGATCAACATCCCACCCCTCCTGTGTAATAATAATGTTTGTGGTGATTAAAACCTGCTTTCACAACGCGGTATTATGTGAAAAATCTAGATTTTTTTACCAGGGGACGGGTTTTACAATCATGATACCTGCTCAACCATCCACCATCGTGTATCGGCCCAACCCTAAAGCCACATTAACGTGAGATATAATAATTGTTGGCGTTAATTAATTAATGCGTTAACGTGTCAACTTGCCCAGCCCTATTTATAAACCAATCAATTACTGCATGTGGCTTCACACAAAGCATACACTTAATACCACAGTCCGAGTGTACAGTTCATACATGAGTTTTTGTGTTAAAAGCAATTTAATCTTGATCCAAACCGGAGAACAAACTGACCTGCCAAAGCTGGCTGGTAAAAACTCCAGAAAAGCATCATTCAGGTAGAGCTGCGTCAGACTCAGAAGCTGGGTGAAGCCTTCTGGGAGCCTGACAACACATACAGGAACAGGAATCACACAGAGCTGCTGCTATGCCAGAATACTTAAACTTAAAAAATTGCATGCGCAACATTCAACCAAAATTATGTTATTCAAGGGCGATATGCATTTTTATGAGGGTGGGCAGTCCTCACTTGGATATGGGATTCACACTGGCTTCGACAATAGCCAGGACTTTGCAATTCTTGATGTTTTCTGGAAACTCCTGGATACCTAGAAAGAAACAGCAAAAAAATAAAAATAAAAAAAGGTCTGAAGGTAAGACAAGTACACACTTAAATTCAACATCTGCATGTTGTAACTCAACTGTTTTATTACCACTGACACAAAACAAACGACTCCTGTCAAAACTAAAAAGATGATGGATAATGCAAGCCAGCTTCCTCATGTTTAGTACGAGTAGCTTTGTGAATGTTAAACACAGGTGGATTGTGACTACAAGCAGAAAGGCTCTCTGCCTGAATTGTGTGCGCCAAAGACACATGGCTCTGCACCTTTCCTCTATAAACAAACACAGAGAAGAGTGCTCGAGGTGACATAATAAAAGAGCAGGAAATGAAGAAGAAGAAGAAAAAAAAAAGAAAAAAAATAGACCACTGACGGATAGTCTGCAAGTTCTCTTGAAACATCCCCCAATATGCAAACTGCAAGAAAGGTGACTTGACCAACTCTCAAGGTTTATTTCTACCCACTTTGTTTTGTGTCCACAACACTTAGCACAGAGTGCTTCGAGAAGAAGGATAAGCTACTTGTAATGTCAACACAGCACATGCAGCTCTGGTTCATGAAAACATCACCACATCCCTCAACATTTGTTTAATCTAGGCTGTTGCCGCACTCATTCATTATTATAGAATTACCTTTTTAACCTCTCTCTATCCATTATTACTGAGCATGCATACTGCTTTTCTGTCCTGCTCAGCTTCAAGGTTATATAGTGAGTAGCAACCATCTTGCATAGTAACCTGCAGTGTGTTTAAGAGCTTGACATCTTTTTGGGAAGAACAAAGACTGTCAGATAGTGATGTTAATGTTAGAACACTAAAAACTCTGTGTTGTAAGGAATGTGCAACAGGATGTTATGAAAATACTGAAATTTTTAAAATAGCACAGTCACCTGACTGATTCTAAGTGCAGCTGGGCATGAGCAGAGAACTGTCAAGCATTCAAACACTTTAGTCTGCAGGTGTATTTTGTTTTAAATGTCAGACTAGAACAACATTGACAGCTGAAAGTTGTCATCAAACAGGCAATAATGAAAGGACTTCTAGTACAAAGCCATCCATCCTATTTAACAGTGTGAATGTTTATCTTCAGAGAGGCAAATGTCACGCTGACAAATGTTGTAACTTCCCACTCTATGAAACTACTGACAAGACACTGAGTTCAGCACCTTGTACAGATATTCTCACAGTAGCGGTTTTATCACTGCTACTATTACGTGTTGTGAAGATAGTGTCTAGTATGTTGCATGTCTGGTCTACTTAGCTTCCTTTATCCATCACATCACAGTGGTTTTGAGTCAGTCTTGTGACGTAACCTGGCGATTAATTAAGCTGTGGCATTTTACCTCAGAGTATCTTTGAAACAATCTATACTGGGTATCAATAATGAAACTCTTTCCTGACAATTTCATTTTTAAAAAGTTGTAAATAGCAGTCATGACAACACAAGGACAACTGAGACCAGTTACACATTTGAACTTCACATGTCCCTGAACCAGTGGCTGCAGTCAGTTTTCAGACTTCAAACGATGCAACACTTTTAAATGACTCATTTAATCCGCCACTCTAACACACCTAACCCTTACCTGAGTGACATTTCTGAAGAAAGGATAAAGACATACAGTAAGATAACTGGCCATTTTGCTTACTGTTTTTGCTGACATCAAGCTCCCTGAGATTGATGAGATTTGCGATTGCTGCTGGCAGCACCGTTAGGTCATTATCTGGCATGCTCAGTCGGTGGAGTAACTGGCAGTTAAACAGTTGCTGGTGGAGAGAGAGACGAGAACAGTTTTTATCCAAAAGTGTATAGTTGACCTTGATTATACAGTATAATATTAGACGTTTAAATGTTCTGATTGTATTAAAAATTCAACTGCATAATTCAAAGGCTCTTCATTCATAATGAATAGAAATGAAGTACAGACTGTCCACAATGCAAGCTAGGGCTGGGCAATAAAACAATAATTATCGCAATATAATTTTCCTCAATATCAATATAATAAATGTTCAATTTATCGTCAATAAATATTTGGTTTAATTCATCTGAATCACAAACAAATTAACACTTAATTTTTCTATAAAAATATTTATTTTGTTGAGGAAAAGGAACTGAAAAAAGATTTACTAATGATATTTGTTGAAAACCTTTTTAAAATCATAATAGTTTTGAATGTTCTTCCTCAGAGAAGTGTTCTTCTGTCCATAAAGAAAGATTACCTAATTAACCATCTGGTTTCTTCAATTTTCAGTCAGGAGCAAAAATCAGCCTTTAAACTTGAAAGAAATAACAATTTGAATTATCGTGAAAATTATCGACATCGAATGATATGAAATGTTTTTATCGTGATAACATTTTTGGCCATATCATCCAGCCCTAATGCAAGCTTTTCATAAGAGATAAACTACTTAGGTATTCAGCAAGTTAATATTTAGCAGCCTCGTGAGTAATGCCTTCATGTAGTTCAAAAGGTTTTAGAACTTGTAGATGCATTACAGAAAGCAGAAATATAAAGTTTCTATACATCAGAGCGTCTGCCTTACTTTAGGCAGCTCCTCAATCTGGTTGGCATCGAGGTAGAGTTCCTGCAGGGTCTTCTCAAAGCCAAAGATCTCCTTAGGAACAGTCTCCAAGCTGCAGTGGGAGTAGTCCAGCGATGTTACGGCCTCCTCCTCACCCCGCAAGCAGCGGCACGGCACCAGACGAACAAATAAGCTACGCTTGGACATCCTCAGGCACTGGAGACGGAAAACAAAGAGATATGTAAAAGGGAGTAGGAGATTAGATGGAGTCCAATGGTAGGCACATGTCTAGTGCTACTTTCAAACGCTTTAAGTGTCCACATTCATATATTTTTTTAATCCTTGGCCTCGTCTTAATTGTCAGAACAGAACTCATATGTTGTTGTGTTCTCCTGCCACAGGACAGATCATTGTTAGCAGACTGTGTCCTAACACACATGGAGAGCAATGACTCAATTCTGATGAGGAAGAAATTATGAGATCACAATGCCTGCTGTCCATCAAAACTACATTTATTTTCACTGATAACAGAGTGCGGCAGCAATGTCAACAAAAAAACAAATGAACTCAATGTACTCTGTTTGATAATCGATTAGTCATCATAAAAACATTTTACGTCCAAGCTCTGCTGCTGGGATTGTTGTAGGGATTTGGGAAACATAGACCGATATGCTAGAGAAGTAGTAGTAGTGGCTCATTGCTTGACAATATTCTCCAAATTGTTTTACTAGCTACAGGTATTTCCAGTGGACCACTTTTTGTTTTTGTTGGGTGGTTGATTTCCAATAAATGTATGTTTCCTGTTAAACTGTAGGAGGCTGTGCTCCTTGCCCCGATCAACTTTGTTCATGCCAAAGTCAGCAGTAAATTGTCTATATGTGAACTACACCCAGGTTGATAAATACTGGAGTTTCCCTTTAACACAGCATTGCTGTTCAATTAAAAAAGGTTCAACTGTCTCGTTCTTGGGGAACTGCACAAATAATCTGGGTCTGAAGGAGACCACAGTACCTGTGACTGTATATGTATAACAGCTCTTGAGCGCAGAGGCACTTCTGTAGAAGGACCTTTCAAAACAGCCGTGGGTTACATGATGCACACTCAATCCTATTATTTCCTCAAAAGTATTGTCCTCTCAAATTTGCATATAGGTTACCGCTAATCACTGACAATGAGTCACTATTCAGTGAATGAGCGCTCGCCACAACTGATTAAAAAAATAACAGACATGACTTGCCGTTCATTAAGGTTTCACTATAAAAGAAAAAAACACCCCCCAAATAAGCCAGACATAAAATGTCAATATTTAATTTCCAATTTCTGTTTGTCTTGAGAGAAAATGCCATTTTCCACCTCTGAAATTACCATAGGTAGGCAAAATAGGCAGCTGTTCAATATTGTGGGCATGCATGCAGGTTGAAGCTGAGGATCAAAATGCTAGAAGAAGTAGGTCAGTGAATCCACTCATGATTTTGGAAATCCTCATCCTTTACTAGCTTTATCCGAAACACACTACTACAAAATGAAGAGATGTAAAAGCCTAAAAATCTTTTTGGCTTTCAGGTTTTTTGAAAGCTTAATGGCAGAGTGGAGGGGAGTTGTAAACCTGTCCTTTAACTTGCTACAGGGATGTTTCGTATAATCTTTATATTTAGAGTCTCAGGTCAACACTGGCGTTTTCACCAAGTCCAGTACGCAATACGGAATGTGTTCTGGTCAAAAGAGGCTTTGTTCCTTGGAGCATGTAGAGAATGTGACTTTTCCTCCCCCTCGTATTAATCTGAGCGCCGCCACAGCACATAATCTCTGAGTCCTTCACTTGCTGTGTACCCTGACTGTCTAACTGAGCTGTAAAACTGTGATAGCCTTGAACTATGCAGTCAGTGCCGACTGTGTGGGTGTGAGCACATGTTTGTGTTAAAGGCTACTACTAGTTACTATTGCTGTGAAATTTGGGTAACTGTGTACAACCCATTGTCTTTGTTATCAGACGTACACATTTTTGCACGAGCGTGGAGATGCTTTTTCCAGACAGTGCAAAGTAGGTGTGACTATTCTGGATACTCAAAATATGACTAGTAATGATCAGGGTACCCCCAGGATTCTCAAAGTTAAATTTAAGACTTAATACCACCTAGGATGAAATTTAATACCAACTTCACTGCCATCTAATGGAAAATCTGTATTAATTTTAAGCCCGAGAAAATTAACAAAGTTACATGAATTTAATAAAACATTTTATTATAATACATTCATATTTAACACACTATAGCTTGGGGTGTGTTGGTACTTTGATAAAATAATATGAATCAAGGATGTCACTTTGTGTTGGTGCTAACAAGGGTTCAGATTATGGGTGCGATTTGATGAAATATTCAATGCTGAAATATATAAAACACTTCCTGCTAGATTAACTATCCTGCATTCTGGAGACATTTTCTGGTAGAATTGTTTTAATTTAAATAAAGTGATTCAGATTTATTTAGCTTAAATTTTTTCGAACAAAGCACATTTGTTTCTTTTATCTTTAAATTGCATGTTTTCTCATTGTGCAAATAAACTCTCTCAAGTATTTTCATTTGTTTTTTAATGTAAAGGTATAAGGTAAAGTAACATAATATGCCAATTGCTTCAGTGATTATTCATCCTATTCTGTTTTTCTAAAGCATCTAATGGCTGCGTGAAATATAGTATTATATAGTGTTGGCTTGAAAGCAGCGGGGATAAGGAGTTGGGCTCCGGTTTGTTTTTCCCTCATTCCCGTGATCGGCGCATCTGGGTGATGCAAGTTTAATGTGTGTTAGCTTGATGTTTCAATTCACATAACGTTAGCCTACAACAGCGGCGCAACGCTGGCACACAGACACGGTCCTCGACCAGTAACCTTCAGCGGGTCTTCCAGCTCCGCTGTGCCATTAGCGCTCGCCACAGTGTGACTGGCGCGCACGCCGATCAGGTTGTTGCACTAACCTCAGCGCCACTGCCCTCAGCCTCGTCCGCCAACTTGTTCATATCTCTGGCTTTCTGAGTTTCAGACACTTGCCCATTCTGAGTCGTCGAGCTAACGTTAGTAGCACGTCAGAGACGTTTTCTTTTCTTTTCTAACAACTGACTGATTCGCGCAGAGCTGGATGCCAGAGCTCGCGCACCGCAAACACTTCACAGTTCAGAGCATAAAGCTGAACACTGACGGAAACGGTAACGTTACCTGTACTGCCGTAAAACATCAGAGTCACACCAAACGGAGTATATTATGAGGTCTCACACACACAAAGTATTTATGACGTTACGGGATTATTTAAATCCCACGAAAGGACAAGAAAACATTTAAGACCAGGGTAAACAAAATTTAATACTTTGGTAATGAAATTTAAGACTTTCAAGGACTTACTTTGGGAATATGAAATTTAAGACTTAATACTTTTAAGACCCCGCGGGTACCCTGAATGATGAAGTAAGAGATATACACTCAATAATAATTGATTTCATAATAACGAAGCAAGGTTTCCTAAAGGAAATTCCATCTAAAGTTGACCGGTCAGCCATCCCTCCGTCTCCATCTCATTAAAAGTGGGTGTATGCACACACCCACTCTCACATGAGGTATGCACAACCAAGAGGCTGTCAGTCTCCCACACACTCTTTTGCTGCAGCAGCAGACAGCTCATGTATAAAGACTGATCTGGTCTATCACCAGAGGGCATGACAGAGGGCGTTGCTCCATTCACCCCGAGTTACAAACACTGAGCATATGGTTGACGCATGCTATCCTGAGTGGAAGGAGGGGGAGGACTGGAAGAAGGGCGGAGTGAGATATGGGTTAACAGAGAAGGGGGCTGTTGTGGGTTACTGTGAGTTATGCAAGAAAAACCAACTGAGAAGCAAGATAAAGCGTGATGAGAAAGGTTGTAGGGAGAGATGTATATGGTTTGAAGGGTTAATAGGAAAGCAGCAAACCAATAATGAATTGATCCTACAGATAGGTATCGTCTCTGTAACCAAAATCTGATCCTGTGTGTCAGAGCTCCATTGTTATCCAAAAACTATTAAAAATACTTTGATGAGCCACACTACTGCTTTGGGTGACACACTTTCAATACCATGAACATGGGAACTGAACTGTAGTTGTTTTCCATTGAGGATATTAGTCGCCAGCACTTTTAAAGATTAGAGATTAAAAGATAGAAACGAATGGGTTTGGGGTTGGGAGCCACAGACTAGGCAGGTAAGTCAGAAAGTCTTAAGGGACACGCGAACAAATTGTTGGTATTGGTGTTTTCAGCAACTTTCTTGACATTGACAATAATATAGAACATTGCCGGCCTTCTCCTTTAAAAACACAACACTATGGTGCACACTCGTAAACATGCCAAGAAAGATAACTGGTAAACAACAGTGGACCTTCAATTTTGATTTAGTCCCTCAAAATCTCTTTAAATCTTAACAGGAGGAAATTCATGGAAATGTAAAAAACAAATCAATCCCGGGTTTCAGTACGTATCCGCTAATGTCGAAGAGCCTATTCACTGCTGCACAACTGAAGCATTTCTTCCATAGACTGAAGCACTGCACCTGTATTGTTCTACATTGATCTGACAGTGTTGGCTACGGTTCCTGTACTATTTTCTTTTGTGCCATTAATGTCTTCTTTTTACTTTGTTCTACGAGAAAGTTTCCTCACAAAGAAAATAAAGAGAAAGTGAAATGGGCTGGAAAACTGTGGCACAGCTAGGCTGGCAGTCTAGCTGGCCCCCCGAGAGTAAATCTGGAAGGCAGCACACTAATGAGAACCACACTGCCTGCAACACAGCTAGGCTTATCCACTGACCTACATGTTACTGGAATGATCATCCATCCATCATTTGACTTTTGAATTAAGAAAGTTGCGAACACGCAAGAGATTTCCAGACATGTTAAGCTCTTGCCTGAGATTTTCTTTCTTAGCCTACTTATTTAAGCAGCATTTACTTAAATCAGTGTGCCAAGAGCTTGGCCCGATGGCAGTGAAATTGTTAAGGCCTAAAAGGCACTAGCTGTATCTATTCAGAAATTTCTAAATGTGTGGGCAAGTGTGAATGGTGGACATGTGACTCTGCCGCCTGGCAATGCTCCTTGTGGCTTCCTATGTGCTGCAGAGAATGAAATAGTCCAGAGGGCAGGCCAGTCACAGATTCCCACTTTATTCTCCCAGTCAGAGCCAGGAAACCACTTCCCTGTCACAACCTCTATCCCTATAACTTCAGTGCCTCCTGGGTCAGCGCTGTTGCAATAGAGTACGGTCAAGAGACAAACAGACATTCAGATGTCTGTGTGTTTCCCAAAGGTCAGAGTTCTTCAACAGTGGCCTACTTCTAGTTAATCTAGCAGAATGTGTTGGGGACAAATTTGTTCCAATTCCAAATAATGTCTGGTCTACCTCACTGGATTGCTCAAAACCCATAACCAAACACTGGAAAATCAGCATTAAAAAAAAAAATAATAATCTAAATAGGCCCAGTAGGTACTTTTGGTGTTGTGTCTGTGTGCGCATGTATGTTTGTGTGTGTGTAATGGGTTAAGCGGAAATGAAAGTGCTGCATTTAACAGTAGCGAGCAGCTTGTGTTATTTATAGCGAATAGTACTCGTCTCGTTGACATGGCAGAATGTGATTAGTACGGGCTAGCTCTCGCCTTATGAAAGGAGCTTTTGATCCAGATTGCCTTGGACTGTTAAAGGTTTGCTGGGCTACAGCTGAAATTTTATATTGAGTTTATAGCAAAACAATGCACCGGGGGGGGGGACCAGCCTGTAGAACCTGCAGGATACACTTGAATTACTTCTGTCTGAAGGAAGAGGAAAGAAAAAGTCACTTCCTCAATGCGGGGCGGAGTGCCAGTGGCTTATAGGCTTGTTTTCTCACCCTTCCTATAATGCAGCTTTAACTCTTCTCAAAACGGGATCATGTCCCATAACATGGAGGTCCCCCACTGACAAATAAAAAAAAGCTGCAGAAGTTCAATTGCTCTGTGCAATAATTATGTTGGTTAATACATAATCAAATGTCAAGTTACATTACCATCACGCTGCATATTTTTTACTACAACTAAAGTATTTTTTCACCTTGAGTGCAAACCAGGATAAAAGGTGGGAATGCAACATTGGGTTTATAAACAAAACCTTTTATAGGGTTTCCATTTGCTGATATTTATTAAAATTCTCAAACGTACACTTACTGCTTGCCAACACATAATATTGCAGAATGACTAAGCACATGGCTGACTCAAGAGTGACTAATAATTGTAGTCCTATATTAAACAGAGATTACAGCACCTAGTTGACAAGTTATGAAACACAGGAAATGTCTAAAATATAAGTGTTTTGGAGGTTGTAAAGTGATCCTTAAACTGTTGCCTTTTTTTTTTTTTTTAAACAATGAAATATATTTAATCACATATTTGAAGTACAGTTAACAAAAAAATATGTTTGTGTAGTCAGTGAGTGGGAACATCTCTATACTGAAGAGATGTGTACAAGACAGTCCCTAGCGATATCTTTCCTCTGGGCGCCTCATTATCAGCAACACATTCAACTCCAGCAGGCACAAAGGGAGAACTTCTGCCTCTCAATAATGCAGTGGGATATTGAGTTAAGAGGACAACAGTTCAGCGACTGTCTAACACATACAGAGACATCTCCAATGCGCCATGCACTCAAATCTAGCAGTCCCAAGCACAGTTTAGATGCACACCTTCTTCCTTATTTTACCACTGCTGGCAGTCAACATTGTTGATATTTACCCCACAGCAGCGCCTGATAACTCAACATAGGAAGCAATCAATGGATACAAAAACAAAGCAACGGGAAACTATGGCTGGAAGTGCAGCTGAAAAAAGTAGAAAGACAATCCTGTAGTCAGTATCTGCAGTGGGGGTATGCAGCTCAGTGGAACCTGAAGTTCCAGTTTTACTCTCCCTCTGGTTTTCGTTCTCACCACCGTTCTTAGGTCTCAGTGGTCTTGTGTGACTCTAGAAAACAAAACCATGATTGTTTTCTTTGGATTTGTGGTAAAATGAGGGTAAGTAATCCGATCTGTGACAAAGAGACTTTTATAGCATCTTCACAATTTTCTGCTCTAAGCACACAAGCTCTGATAGACTGAACTCATAACAAGATATGCATCTATTGCAACATTTACATGTAACCTACACACATTCCTCAACATAGAATAGACTTTACTGTCCCCTAGGGAAAATTTGTCATGGACTCAAAAGTGCGTAGTACATAGTAATAGCTGCCCTTTCAGACAATAAATACACGTAAAATACAAATAATAGCTTAAGACGTACACGTAGGCTACATACACACTCATGACACATCCAGTAAAAGATTAAAAAATAATAAAATAAATAAAATACAAAAAACAACGAGCAGAACACCAAGTTATTGCACACTTCCCAGGCCTCAGCGTACAGATCCATTTAAAATTTTGATGGAGGTGGGTATGAAAGAGTATTTAAAACGGTTCAATTTGTTTTTTGGGATTCTGTACCTTCTACCAGAAGGCAAGAACTCGTATTCCGTTTGAAGGATGTGGGACGGGTCCAACAGTACTCTCCGCGCCTGCCTGAGTACAGACTGCTCATAGATGGACTGAAGGGAGAGCTTTTCAGTCCTCCCCATCACCTTCATAGCAGTCTGTACCAGGCGTTGCAACTTTGATTTGGACTGTGTGGAGAGATTGCCGACCACGCCGTCAGCCTATACCTGATGACACTCTCCATCACTGCCTGATAAAATAAAAACATGATGTTCTGGCTGACACCAAACACACTCAGTCTACGTAAAAAATACAGCTTTTGCTGTAAATGGGAACATACATAGTCTACATGATCACTCCAGCTTAAGAGGTTATACAGGGGCATACCCAGATACCTTTAGGAAGTGACCCGTTTGATCTCCTCCCTGGGAATGGACAGTGGGGTAGGATCCCCCACCGACCGAGGGTCAAACACCATCTCCTCAGTTTTTTTTTTTTTTTTTTAGTGTTGGTGAGATAGTTCTTGTCACACCACTGAACAAATTTACTAACCTCCGTGAAGTACAATGACGGGTCTGAATTCTGGTGAAGCAGGCTGAGAATGGCAGTGTCGTCAGAAAATTTAAAAAACATCAGAATATGTTTAAGTAATGCTTTGCAATTCATCTCTGAAAACGTAGGACAAAACTGCATTATTAATGCAGCAAAAGGCCACTATGTGTGCCTCATGCATATGTACAAGTACTAAACAAGCTGAAGCTCTAGAAATTTTTAGGACAATTAGCAGTTGTTTTTTGTGTAGCATCATAAAACTCAACAAGACATCTGCTCACAGTCAAGCCACTATCGGATTCACAATTTCCTACAATGCCCAGTATTGATTACAAACCAATCTGTATAAAGATGCAGTCGTTCCACACATAGCGACAGCTGCACGCCCCCATAATTCCACTAGGCTATTTGTTTATAATCCTAATGATTCTCATAAATGCACATTATATTGCACATACTATAGTCGTTTAATTCCAAGTGTTTACACTAGTTAAAATAAACTGGCACTTTGAAAATGGGCCGTTTCTCAGCTTTCTTCACCAGCCTCATTGAGCAGTAGATTGTTCTCTGTGCATCACTCAGCAAGATTGTTGATTTCCTCCCTATATGGAGTTAAATCTTTGTGCAATCGATAGCAGCCATGTACAACATGCTAATCTTGAAAACCCAGCTGTATTCTAACGTTAACATAGCTATCGTTATTAGCTACGATCCTTATAATGCTTACTTATTTGAAGGTGGGTCTCTGACATTGACAGCGTTTTGTTAAGAAAACAGAAACTAACCTTAGTGCATTAGTATTTCTATATACACACGGCTCCGTTTTAATGTGTTTGAGAGAGAGAACAAGCAAGCAAGGGGAGGAGCTGAGCGAATCTATGCGCAGCTCCACAATGAATTATGATTTTACTAATTTTAAATAGTATACAGTATGTGGCAGACAGCGTTGATATTGTGGCGTGTCGCCACAAATAAATCAATGAATGGGAAACACTGCAGTGTGGTGCAGATTCTAGAGACTGTTTTTATGTCATCTTAGTTCTGATAGTGAGTTAGTTAAAACTGCCTTAATGTCGGCGCATGCCAAACCAATTGCTAATCATTTCTTCAATCGTCGATAGCCGACCCAGTTGCCAATCGGCACAAGCCTAATAGTGACCAAAACCCTTGAAAGTATACACCAGAGGCAGGAAGGCTATTGGTCAATGACTCCTCATGACTAAATATCAGTATTCTACATCAAGTTGACTTTGGCATTAGACGTATTTTGGTTATCATATGTTGCAACCCATATCCAACCAAATGACTTCTGTGGACGCTTGTGGCCAGCTGGGAGCCTGCTGTTCTTTGAAAAGGTTAGGAGAATAGTTGCATAGCTATGCAACTGACTGATATTCTCAGCAAGCAAAATAGAGCTTGCACATATTCCAACAAACCTTTCATTTAGATCTCACATCTAACTGAAACCAACTTACCGTAAGCTGGAATGGGATACATTTTATTATCTATTTTACTCTCTGCACACTCAGCCTGGCTCACAGTGCAGACAATTTCAAATCTTCTGAATCAAAAGCTTCCATTTCGATTCCCTGTGAGATGACTATCATAATTACTCTAATGAATAATTCCCACGTTATTTCTTTAGACACGGATGGGCCTGGGGCAAATGAATGCAGTCTTATTTTCACTTCATTTGTTCAGGCCTTCACAACTCTGGAGGTTATGGAGATGTCAGGGATCCCCAAGAGAATGAAAAAGAACAGGAAAAAGGCAGCCCACTTCCCAAGGTCTCGTTTTTAGCATGCAATGATGTGATTAACAAGCATGTTTATTGTTGAGTTTTTGTGCAAGCTGGTAACAGTAAGTCCTGCAATTCACTTAATATTGAAATGTGGCTTTGTAGAATATATGTAACAAACCAAGTATGTCTTCACTGTATAACTAAGATAACCTAAGCTGGCACGGTGAATTGATTAACAAATTGGCAAATAACAAAAAATTATTGTTTTAGAATGAAATGTAGGAAAATCATTGAGCACACTAAGATACAGCTTGCTTTGTTAATCTTTTTTTCATATCTTTACGGAGAAAACCTTTTGTATGTTAATCACACTATGTGATGATCATTACTATCTTTACCAAAACTAACTGATAGATCTATGGTGAAAATAAGTTAGTCAAAGCAGAGTGCCTTCACACAAACTGTTTGCTTCCTTTGCTGAGAAAGTAAGTCAAATTCTTGATTATGTTAATTAATTTGAACCAAAACATCACATCCTATCCATCACCAAATTCAACAAGGAATTGACTTTACTTTGTTTCACATTGTAGGCGAGACAGAATAGTGTACAATGTGGTAATGTCACCTCAGCTCACTGGTTTTTGAGTCACCAGCAGGGGTGCTCACCAAGTGTGCTCAACAATTACATTATGATAAGGCTCAACTGTGCTGTGTGTTCTAATGAATGGACTAGTGTGTAATCAGATGTTAGTTATAAATGAATAAAAGATTCTTTTACTGGAGACAAAACTCTCCATTTTCTGTATTCTTCTCCATCCTAGTCCTTCATCCAACAATATCAGTGTGGGTATGAACCCAACTCAGTTGTTGCACATCAAGCAGTGATCCATCAGATTACTGACCCTTTTATTTAATTGTCTATGTAACAGACACATTAAAAAGTAAGATAACAGCACTTTTGGCATCATCTCTCCATTCAGTGTGTCCTCTATTGAATATTATAATCCTACTATATTGAAATAATTACAGGATCTACAATTATGTATGTGACCATGGAGCAAGAGAGACTAATTACCCATTATCAACAGCCATATAAAAAGGTCATTATGGTAATCAACCTTTTGGATTTTTTGTTTTTGTGTGATATGTGGTGTGACTCACATGATAAATTGGCATAATTATTATTCACTGCCAACAATACAACTGTATCTCAATGTATTGTACAGTAGCTGGTCACTGTGTATCATACAGTCATTTTCATTATCAAATGTTTTTATATTTTTTACCTAGGAATTGGTCAAACCAATATTATTAATATTTTACTATTTACACTACAAGTCCTTCCTGTCTATTCACTGAAGTGAACCACTGCATCAACGCTCTCAATGTTGTTGTTGCTGTAGCAATAAGTGTACGTCTCCTACAGCGCTCAGTGAGCCAATGTTCGATTTGTATGTGAAATATATGTATGTATATGCTAGTTTCATGATCAGAACTACAACCACAGCCTTTTAAGGACTCTTGTTGTGTCTCTGAAAGCCACTTCCTGGTGACATGAAGACTGACGACAATTCTGCTAAAAGGTGCAACAGGGTATCCTGTGAGGCAAGCTCACCACAGCCGTCAATTGACATCAACAAACTATTTTATGCAACGGTGAAAGAAAAAGTCAACTTCCATCCCATTAAGCATAATTTTTCAGGGGAGGGTTTCTTGCAAATGTCTGTCTTGTAGAGGTAGGCTAGTCTAATGACATAAGAAAACCAAGGAGGAAATCAGCAGGTAATGGTCACAGTTCCAATACTTTGTGAGGGAAGTTGATTCCTGAGCCACAGTTGCAGAGAAGCACCCTAAATGTGTGCAGCGCAGAAGACATGTATGTCAGGTAAGGCATATTGAATAATGTCATTTGCTTGGTATTCCAGCCTTTAGACTTCTGTGCCTGAAAGGGTGCAGAGCTGCCTTACCAAATGAACTAGCTGCTTTATCAACTGTGAGCTGGCTGTCTTCTGTAGCAAAGCACTCTGCCCATCATTTTGTTCCTTTCACGCTCTTCTTGCCTCTATACTCATTCCTTTTTCTTCCTCCTTTTTTACCATTTCTTTCATCACATGTTAATAATTGTTTCCTACAATGGTTCACAATAATTGAGATCTTTGGGGATGCAGAGTGCTACAAACTAGGATTGGTTATCGTTTCAAATTTTACAATACCAGTACCAAAACCAGTAGCCTTAAGTGATACAGATACCAACTGAGTACTTTATTCGATACCTTGCATAAAATGCCACCTGTTGAAGCCATACTAGTTGATTGGTAGCCTATTATTATTTTTATTGTTGTTATGGACAAGCAAGGTTATCCATTTTATTTTCTTCTTGTTTCAAATAACAAAAGTATTGAGAAATTTTATCAGATCCTGCTCATCCTAATTAGGTCATCATCCAGGGTAGTATTGGTGTTGTATGCATGTAGTATGGGGAAAGACTACAGCTTGCGAATTTTTATATTTGAATGAGATACGAGTGAAATAGTTTAGTGACCAAATAAGTGGTGGGAACCTAATTTAAGGTAAGTTTTTGAAGCAAGACAGAGGAAAAGAGAGGCTGCACGTCCATCCGATCACACAAACTACACCTGAAGCAGCCGCAGCCAGAGATTCCGTGAGTAAAATCAGCTGATCGCTGCTGCACCACAAAAGCGTTTAATTGAAGGAACACAGCAATCGATCAGTGGCAATTGATGTGAATAGCAAATAAAAATGTACAGAGAAGTGTGAAGATGAAACCAACGGAAAGCCAAGCTTGTGGTGATAAACTTGCAACAGTGACGAACATGTCTGAGACTGCAGCCTCTTACAATCACGCATGGACTTTTAAAAATACGGTTTATGGTGCAGGCATGTAAGGAAAAAAGGCGTGCTCTTCTCTTTCCTTTAATGTGTTGCTTGCATTCGATACCTTGCTGTCAGTAAAACCATACCAATAGTAATTTTTTCTGCGATCTGGTTACAAAAAGCAGGCCTAGGTATCGATTGAAGTACTGGTTTGACAGGAGACGTTCGATTCTACTCGATACTGGGCTGTTTCGGTCAATACCATAAAAAGGTATCGAGTAGCGATACCCATCCCTACTATAAACCCATAGCAAAGTCATCTTTTTTGAAAACAAAATGTGATAAGCAAAAAGCTGCAACAAGATGAACATGTCTACAGCTGACCTGCTATAATGGTTTGCATAACTGTTTATATTTAATCATCTAGACGGGCAAACTTTCATTTTAAATAATTTGGCTGGGAATTGCTGAATTTACCCTGTTTATTTGTCACTACTGCTACTCTGTCACATTATGTTAAAAAAAAAAAAAACTGCAATACAATTAGATCGGACGTTGTTTAAAAGTTTGGATATTTGGAGACCAGTTTCTTTCTCATTACAACCTAACCAGGGCAAGGAAGGAGACCGCCCTGCTCGTTATAAATGGTAGTCTACTCAATAATCCCTTCTGCTGGTAAGTCCTTCATTAAATATGAAATCCAGTTAAACATGAGCCCTTGAGAATCATTTCTGCGGTGAATACCCAAGCAATGACATTCACTCTTATTAATGTCACAACAACTATAGGGGTTATGGAGTACAGTCTGTTTCATAGTTTAAACAGTAGATTTGCACATTAAGTTTAAACATACACACTACTTAAAAAAAAAAAAAAAAAAAAAAGGGATATTGACATTTTCAGTTAGATTTGTATCACTGCATATTTTCAGGTCAATCATTAACAGTAATGTAACACCGATTGGTTAAACTGATCCATATATAAAATAGCTTGTCATCAATAGCCACAATTGAGGAGAGGAAAGAAGAAGAAGAAAAAAAAAAAAAAAGTCTCCATTTTTCTGACATTTTGAATGTCCACCATTTCCCTTAAGATGTTTCCGTTGGTTGAAAACGTTCAACCACAAATCAAAAATGTTCAAAAACAAAACTTCAATCATTTCTTTCTGGGGATGAAGAAAGGTAGATAGGTTATTCTGATTTTAAAAAAAACTTTAAAATCCACATTCGATTATTTCAAATACCATTTTGCTGTAGCGCAGCATATCACACTCACTGTGCTTGGCATCCGATAGTACGTTAAGGATTTCATCCATTATACACTAAGATTACTCCTATGTGACACTCGAATATACAAAGTTACATTATTTACCCTTACGGTTTATTTTGAACCACCACATGTAAGAGCAGCAGTCAATTAGTGTTTACAGTGAACTACGTAAGCGGATATTAATTTATAGTCACTGCAGACCAATGTTGCTCATCTTGTTTCAATCTCAGAGCGCAACATGACCTGGAGGGCCATCTCCACATGATCTAGGCTACTCCCAGATGGCCAAGAATGGAAGAAGGAATGAGGATGTATACTTAACTAGCAATCCAGGCGTAAAAGCCATAGCAATATAAAATGTATACAGCACACGGTGAAGATAAATATCCTACTATTCCTTTGTGTGATGCTTAAGTAGTCTTCTCAAATGCACTTACTGTAACTTGAATAATAAATAGACATTTAGACATAAAGGAGTTCTTAAAACCCTCTCAGTGATCCGTATGTTTGAAAGATGATGCTTCCCCAGGAAAGAGAAGCAGTTTGCCAAGTCTCAATAACCAGGTCAGACACATTCAGGTCAGAGCCATGTATCCATGCAGACAACTGCCGCATTTTCCTTGTTAGCTTACTGTAGAAGATGGAAATGCATTCCCCTAATTCCTTGTTAAAAGTCATAAAGTCTGCTCATTAAATGCTGCTTTAAAACAGTTAGTACCAACATAATATACATTTTAAATACCACACGTGCTAAAAAAAACTAAAAGAGAACATAAACAGACTGACAAATTTATGATAATGAGAATATGCATAGATATGACTGTAAAATAAAGTATTAACGTATCTATAAGTCCATGTTCTTGAAAATTTGAGAAATGATTGTTGCATAAATAAAATACATAAATAAATAAGAACCTACTGAGGAAGCTTTGATCATTTTCTCACTTATTTGACAAACACACTGAATCATGTCATCTGCATCAAAGTAAACCGACATGGGTGTGAACAGTTTAAATTTTTCTATAAAAAAATAAGAGTGTAACGGCTTATCTTGTTTGAGGAGGAAGAAAATCATCATTACTAAGCCTTTTTTCATCTTTGTTCATGTTTTCACTATCAACAATCTCTAGCTGCATAAGAAAAAACAAGGAGACCAATCAAATCACACACACCTCTGAGCAAATATGGAAACTCCACCTATACCCCTATAACACCCTGAAACAGAAGCTAAAAATGTGAGTGGCTATAATTGCTGTTTTTCTAATAACAATGAATCAAATGACAATATGACAGTGGTTGCTCAGGTGATGAACCTACAAAGAATTATCACCAGAAGCTTTAGAGCGAGTTTCAGTTCATTGTTGCTGTAGCTTACCGGCCCGCAACTAAGCTGTTTTGTTTCACTCGCACTGCTCTCACACTGCGTGATTTTCAGCCACAGCTGAAAAAGCTCTAAAAACCACTGCACAAATACAACACTACCTGCTCAGCGCCAAACAGCAGACAGATACAGAGACTAGCTGGTGAACGGAACTGGAAGAATCTCTATTTATATAGAAATATCTTGAATGCAACAGCAGCTGTGGATTTTCCAATCACAACCACAAACATCAGCCAATACCAAATTGTTCTGCATACTTTGGGACTTACCTATAGCTTCTTGAAAACAGTTAAAAACAGGAATATTACGGTATGACAAATTCCAGATTGTCATCTTCTAAGAATAAAAAAATTCTATTATACATGACCATTTTTAATAATTATAGGATTCTCAGTGTAGGTGAAGAGGACTTCCACTGAGACATGGCCACCTGTGAACTGGTGTCGCATACAATGAAAGAAAGTGGCAAATGTGCCCCTACTCCAGGGCTCGAGACTAATGGCGTCCTGTCGTCCTGGGTATGATAGAAAATGTTCTTGGGACGAAGAGAAATATTCTCTGGGACGCCTCTGGGACGGATCATGTGTGTGTTATTTATTACCATTTCTTAGCAAATGACAAACTGAACCGACCGAGCACCGACTACAACAGAGCATGTCTTCTCATGCTGTTACTGTAGTCACTATCACTGGCTGGCTGCTCACCTTTCAGTCACAAACGGCTTGCTGACCTCTCAACTGCGCTGTATATGCTAATGTGTTAAGCGCCACACATCAATCTTCTCACACAGTGAAACACATACATACACACACACACACACACACACACACACACACACACACACACACACACACACACACACACACACACACACACACACACACACATACACATACACATACACATACACATACACATACACATACACATACACATACACATACACATACACATACATACATACATACATACATACATACATACATACATACATACATATATACATACATACACCCAGCCCACCCCTCTCGTTGCGCGCTGAGATGCAGCCAGCGGACTCGCTGGTAGACTTTTGCTTTATAAACCTCTACAATCTGAGCTGCACTTTATCGGTGCTGCTGAAGTTAACATGTGGATTTGTGCTGAGATTGCTGCCTGAAGTGTGAAGTTTCGGTTGCTACCTCCAATGAAATGCAGTTCACTTGTCTCAGTCAGTACAGTCTGAAGGGGAGCACAGCAGAGTGTGGGTCAGGTAGACTTTTAAAAAAATATTATGAATTATCATTAAATAATGATGTTATTCTCATAATATTGCTTTTTTTCCTGGACATGTCAAAGAACACATATGTGGGAGAGAGATTCTGAATGCCCCGACAGATAACTTTTCAGTTTTGTTTTTAAATCTTTGTTTGAATCTAGCAAAATAAATAAATAAAATAATTATTTTATCAATTTATCATCATTTATTATGTCCCTAACAACTATAGAGGATAATAAAGTAAAGAAACAACATCTTGATTTTGGGACGCTTTACATTAACTTCAGGATGGTTCAAATTCTTTTGAGACGGTTCCAGGACAGAGGTGAAAAAAGTTAGTCTGGAGCCCTGCCCTACTCACTAGTTAGACTAGTATGTGTTGACCTTGGTTTAGAACCAGGTATCAAATATAGATTAATGCAAAGCCTACAGCGGTGTGAAAGTTATGCAAATAAGAGTGGCTATGAGTTATGGGAAACAATGTAGTCAAACAAGTAAATGTGGAAATGTTCCACTTCAATCTTTCAGCTTAGAAAACGCAAACCTGTTCCTCAGCAAAACTGTGAAACCAAGCTGTCTCGCATAGGAGAGGCACACGTCCTGTTATCTGGCCTTCTTGTTCATTGTTTCATTATTCAGGTCACAAGACATCTCTAGACCAACTGACTATGGTTTACGGGGACAGTCTAGACATCTAGAATTGTGTTATCTATAGTCAGTGTTTTAACCGTCAAAATGTGTGACTATGAGAGTGACCACAAATGTGGATAATACAGTAAAAACAAACGCTAGGCATCTGTATCAACGTAACTATCATATTCACAGCTCCGCAAAAGCTTTCTGGAGGGTCAGGAAGGAAGCTATTTCTTTGTGTTTGTGACAAAACAATGTGAAAACAATCATGTTTTTAAGAAGTTGTGTTGGACAAATGTCACCAATCTAAGGACAGCATATTGTGCTGGGAATTGTATATTGGTCATGCAAAGTTTTAATGTAAGCAAGGACTTATCCTGCCTCCCCCCCCCCCCCCTTGATCATAAAAAGACAACTTTAATTTATTCAGGATTCCTACGGCCTCATTATACTGAGCTCTGAGTAATCTTTATTCATGTTGTAGTTCAGGGGAATCTTTGATGGTTTTCTGTCAAGTTTTATAATCTCCTGTTCAGGTTTTTACTTATTGAACTTATGTAGCATATCTGCCTAAAGCCTCCCATCTAGCCATTTTCTATTAAATTGCCATCTAACTTCAGCCCAAAAGAAAAACTACATCATATTCTATTGTCAATCGATCTTTTTACGATGAAATAGGATGCTGACTGCACATAGAGCTAGTCTGACAGGTGTATCATGTATCTTGGCCTACAGCAGAACAAGGTGGGGCACTCCTGTTGTTTCTTGTTGGACTTTTACTTGTGTTTGACATAAATACATCACTTCAATGAAAGCAATTCTGTTCATAGAGACAGAGCTTTGCTTCAAGAGAGAGACATTTTAATCTAAATCCAAAAAAACAAGTAAATTCAGCATGTATTGATGTGTCAACAAAACATCAAATATCTGATACCACAAAACAACATCACAAATGGATGACTATGTAACCTTCAGGAGTTACTGGGGTAATAAATAAGGAATATATTCTAACAATAGGAAATTGCATGACCTGAATTATATACCTTGTCATTTAGGACTCAAGCGCCTGGATCCCAGTGGATTGCAGATGATAGATCCACCAATTTGCTTATCTAATGAAAAAGGACAAAGACAACATAAGCACCCACACATGAAGCAAACACCAACAATTATCCAACTGCTTCAGATAGATTGGTATCTCTTACAATCCATTTTTGATACAGTTTCATGGCAACTGTCTTTGATAAGAAATTGATTTGTGAATTACATAGTAACCTAACACTACACTGAAACTGTAAATTTCACATCATGATATCTACAAGTGAACAGGAAACCTCTAATCTAAATCTAACAACTAATTCACTATCTCATTACTTCTGTTTCACAAACTTCTTTCAATGACATTTCTGATAACTTTCAAATATAAAACAGCAATGAAGTGGCACAATAACATGACTAACAAGACATCTTTAAAGTTATGTGAATGTGATATTGTTGCCAGAGTATTAATAGTGACTATATAGTCTATTGAAATACATACTGTTCTATTGATCATTTGTCTAATCCCTTGTGACGGGGATGGAAAGCTGCCAAAATCCAAACCGAATAATGGGAAAACATCCTGTAAGATTTTTTTTTTTTTTTTTTTTAAATATGTTCCCTGGAGCATACTAATTAGCAATCAAATTTAGGTCAAAAGAACCTCTTTCCCTTCTCTCATCATGTTAAGTTATGCTTGTTAAGGGTTGGCTTTCCCCACTGTGGAAGCTAATGTTCAGTATGTTTGACAAAAAATCTAATTTGTCAGCGTATACTTTAGAAACTACATACAGCTGCTGAATGGATGTGGAATTAATTAAGTTAAGTATATACTAAAATAGCCAGGCTCCTCCTATGTGCCAAGTTTGTCCCGCCTGAAGACTTACAAGAATCACAGACCGAAACGAGTGGTTTTCATTTTGTTACCAAGGACCGTACTGCTTAAGCATTAGTGGAACATACATTGTAATGCACAAAGAAAATGTTCTCCTTTCGCTGAAATCTTTGTTTTATGACGGTAATCCAGCCTGACTAAAAAACAAGAATCTGAACGAGACTCAGCCTTGAAATGCATAATCTTGCTTCTCAGGTCAGAGTACAACACAACACAAGAATATTGTCCATGCATGTCTGAAAAAGCAATAGGCTTGCCAGCTGATATGAGAAACTAAGCCAGCTAAGAGATAGGATGATCTCCCCAATGTCCTTATCGTGCACAATAGAGCTATAGAGCAGGAAAGAGGGAGGGACAAAAAGTGGCGAGAAAAGAGGGGAGGAGGAAAAACAGAGAGAAAGAGAAATTTTGACTTATTCATAGGATCTGCCAATCAGCTGAAAACACATTGGACTGCACTGACACTCATTAGTTTCTGCTCCACTTCCTCTTGGGTGCTTTTACTCTCATCTCATCTATCTGGGACCGCACTGAATCTTGCCAAACAAAAGTTCCCTCCCTCACACACTGGAATAAAGCAAGCGAAGAGTCATTTTCAAACTGTGGGTATTGATGGTGGGGGGTGGGGCATAGCAGCTACACCAACAGCCTTTCATTAAGACAGCTCCCATCCTCAATGCAGCTATAACATGAAACCAAAAGTAGACTTCACCGGTGCCTTGTTTACATGAGCTCCATCAATGAGGAAGTACTTCGTCCTGTGCACACTAAGATGTATGTGGTTCTGCATTAGGAACTGTGTTTCGCATAAGTTAATACATATTTAAAAACTGTAGAGGATAAATATACTATTTCATGTTTTCATTCTGTATTACTGTAATCTAACAGTGTGCAGCCTTCCAGCATCTCACACTTTAATTCACTGGGGTGACAATTTCAAGGGAGGATGACAAAAACCTTACATTTTTAATTAAGTTTGAATTTATAAGCTACAAATAACCAACATACTATACATGTATGGTTGGCAAACAAATAGTGACCAGTAGCTATGTCTTTTTAAACAAATCTCTTGTTATTAAAAAAAACACCCCACACACATTAATAAAACCTTAAAGCTCCAAAAGGCACCTGAAAGACATCAAAAAGAAATCCATATGTTCTGGACAGCTGTATAGAGAAATTAAGATATAAAATTAGCCACTAGTGTGATGGCTTTTCTGCTCTTTGTGTAGTAAATCACAGAGATGGAGCGAAGTAATAGAGTTGTTTGTTTGCTATGGTAATAATGTCATTAGTTTTGATTACTGGGCTAATTGAGAATTAGTAATACTAGTAATTCTCTGTTCCTTGTCCTGGCCAGTAGGTTGTTTGCTCTGCTAATAGACTCTGCAGAAGTCAAATCAAATTTGGCTCATTCTCAGACTGCTGTCAAAGATGACGCTGTGAGCAAACAGACTAGTAAACTCGCTGCAGTTAAAAAGGTGTGTTCGTTTTAATGACGTCAACATTGAAAAGAGATACTCGCTGATCAAGGTGGGGACAGACCCGACTTGTAGCTTCTTTACATACAGTCTATGGTTCTTTAGCAATAGTGGTAAACAGATATAAACACTAAGCTATCATAAAACTACAATCTGTCACATGACATCCCAGTCAGGTGAAGGTGTATTAGGGTCAATGAACAAGGTGTTGATCAGCCTGTGCCTGTTCAGTCTGTTTAAATCACAGCACACTGCAGGCACCGAGATCCAAACATGGAGCTTCCTTATGGGCCCAAAACCACCACTTTGCATGTGCACACAAACCAGATTTTATATTATTTAAATATTAATCATTGTACCGCCAGCTTTAACCAACGATGAGTTGTTCACATTTGGCACCAAAATGCAGCTTGAGTGATCCTTTTACAAAATTAGCAGCTCTAAAAACCAAGTGCGACTCGGGCAACTTCACGAGATGCAGTATTTCATAGATTAAAGCACAACAACAGAAGGATGATTGCCCAAAAGGTCGAATGTGTACCCAATGATCGAATATTCAGTCCTATTTGTAATGTGTGTAAACAGATAAAAAGTTGTTTTTGCTCCAGTAGTTTCAGTTGCGTGACACAAGTAGCAACGACAAACCACAATCTCCTTGAGCGACTACAATATGGATCGCAGATGTACACAGATCATAAACAAGACAAACTGTATACTTTCTACCGGGGCATGTCAGTCTGGGAGCCGAAAATGTATAACAGTCTATTGTTTCGTCTTTGAGACGGTCCAAGGAAATGGAGGATACGTACGCAGTAATTTGCATACCGAGCAAGGAACAATAGCGGGAAAAATATCTAATCACAAGCAGTCACTTAAGATATGTGCAAGGTGCATGAAGTATTGAACCTAATTTGAGCTGCAACCCACCTCAAAAAGATACAGGCATGTAATCTGTTCAAAAATAGACTAATATGAATAAAGGCTGAAAGGTCTGAACATGCATCATACATTTCTAGATTAAAGCATTTAGGATATGATCATCATCATCAATGTATTTATCTGGAATCTGGTATTTACAGTGACAATAGTAATATCATTAGCTGGAAAAAGAATTCACAACTTAAGAATCAAATATATCAAGTACAGCACACAATATTTGTAAAGTAACCGTTTTCGTTGCTGCATGTTCTTCTGCTGTGAATATGAATGAACATGAATATGGATGAAGCAGGCTGTACTGAGCCGCTACAGTACATATAATTCAGTGATAATGTAATTTGACCAGCCAAGATTTTTAATAAAAATGTGTTTCTACCACTCAGTAAACATGCTGCCCTGCAAACAGCCCCGTTTGACACTTTGCCTTTTTATATGGTGGTGACATCTGGCAGGGGAAAACTTCACTGACCCAGGATATTATACTTTTCTTCAGCATGAATTTTGCACGTCTTGTTTATAACTTAAAATGCACACCAATGTATCTGTTGTTCTGAGGTATTGTTTGGCTCTGTACTTTACCCACTGCAAAGCTGAGCTCAGACCGCTTATCATTTGTAGACAGCTTGAAGATAATGTATTGTCCAGCATACAGCACATAAAAATCAGTTTGGAAATATAGTATGAAGGCAGCTTATAGCACAGATATGACACTAATCTTCTGCTGAAATTACAACAGACCATTTCTTGCACAGTTTGTCTTAGAGCGTTCTTTCCTCTTTGGTAATCAAAACACTTTCAAAATTCTTCCATTACATAAGCTCTTTTACATAAATGTCTTATTTTCCCATGCGTTATATAGGGAAGATCGCAAGCTCCTATGTGGTGTCTTAATCAGCCAGTAGACACCAAACTAAAAGATTTGGCTTTATGAACATATCTACAGATAGACAGTAAGACTGAAGAGCCAGACAGATTTCTCTCCTAACTGGGTCACAGACACAGGGAAAGCATAGGGGAGAAACTGAATGTTAAAACTGACAGACCAGCAAGCGAAATATTATGCCAATATACACTGTTCCACAAATACAGTACTTCATTGCACCTAATAGACTATTCATTTAATACTGATATCTACAGTTACCTGCTATTTGTTAAGCCAGCTTTAATGGCCGATGGGCAACAGACCAACAACAAGAATCCATAAATGTGACGGTGCTTTGTTTTTCACCATAAAGTGGTAGTTAAATATTGCTGCTCACCCACAGACCTTCCTCAGATTGTAAATCAAAATCACCTGCTGTAAAGCGTGTTGACAAAATACATATGAAATCGTCAACACTCTAAGAGTAGAAATCTTACTGAGCAACATTAGAACAAAGAGTGAAATTAAACAAAAACACTTGGTGCATATTCAACGACAATCATTATCAGTCTCTTAAAAGAGCAGACAAATTTAGTACTGAAGTGCGTCTTTTCTACAGCCCGAGTAAGGTCAGGACTGAAAGGTTATAAATTATAAATATCAGCTCGGGATATCCCTCCTCTGAATATAGCTCTAGATCAAGTTAGCTGTGCAGCTTAAGTTACCATGGCAATCTACCCTTAGGAAGAGTGTGCCACAATAGTGGCACTGAAAACTCAGTTTAGCATGAGCTGACTGACATCATGCAATGAGGAAGCATTTGCACATCCATAACATCTGTGTGGGTACTTAGTAACAAAAGAATACCTGCGCACTGCTCCCTCGTTCCCAGTTCATCCTTTATTCTACATGGACATGACAATGGTTTGACATAAATGACAAATATTCTTCCTCAGGTGGCTGACTATTAACGCCTGGATTCCACTAGGCACGGCCCTATAACGTCATATCTGTGACCCAGTTTTGTTCCACCCTCGGCACGGCTTCATACCCCACAGAGAGCGTTTCAGAAGCGGAGTGTTTTCCCTGCCTGATTTTGCTGACTTGCTAAGATTTATTTGATTTGGTCATTTTCCTTTATTCCTGTGCTTCTACCACAGGTAAATTGTTTCTTTTTGTCTGTTTTAATTGAGTTTGTTGATATTAGTTATTTTTCAATAACAATAACGTTGGATGAAAATTCAATAAATGTTTGATTTTATTCACTTGAATCATGACTTAGTTTTTTAATTAAGATGTTGATGATTTTGTTGAGGAAAAAAAAAAGAATGAAAAAAGCTTTTACTTAATTTTACACATTAATATTTGCTGACAAAGATTTTATCCTAATTTTTTTGAATGTTGTACCTCAGATTTGTGAAGTGATCCACTGTTTGGCATCAAGCATTGACCAGAAAGAAGAGTTTGAACCACATCAGGTTTCTTCAACTTTCACTCAAGAGCAAAAATTTGCCTTAAAACTGGAAAGAAATAATGATTTGATACGTATTGTGATAATAATTGATGTGGAAAGATATGAAACTTTTTATCGTGAGAAACATTTTTGGCCATATCGTCCAGCCCTACTTGATATATGATCGAAAATCTACACCGGTTGTTATCTTATAAATAGACCAGATACTCTATGCCTTTTCGGTGTCTGCCCGGTTCAATTGGCTCTGTGCAGCTTGAAAATAGTCTAATATTCTCCGTGGAGCAGAGCGGACAGGCACTTCTGGGACGCTCCTGAAAATGCGATGCAGCGCATCTGGTGGAATCACAAGCATTGTCCAGAATGACTGCGATCAGTTCAGGTTGCCACGCAACCCAGCCGTGCCTGGTGGAGTCCAGCAGTAATCCCATGACCTTGCTTTGTCCACACGCAACGTCAAAACTGTAATCACTGCCTACAATCAAACACACACTTTCATCTGCTTTAAGGAGAAGGACAAACACGTCTCCTATCACCGATCTCGGCAGGGATTCAGATGGATCATAGAAAAGGCACGGAAAGGCTCAAAGGAAAACATTTCACATACACTCATATCCAAAACAGTCATGCACGCACATGCATAACACTGCGTATCTCTTAAAGAAAGATGTCGCACCAGTTCAAACTCTGAAACTATGTCTAGAGTTGTAGAGAGAACAGAAGTTGGCTGAAAATGGCAACACTATGTGACACACTAGAAATTGAAGATGTAGGCTCAGCCATTCTCTCAGTGTCTACTAAAACAAAAATGTATGGCACACATGGACAATAAAAAAAAGAGCCAGTTACATTTACCACACCAGGCACAGGACACTCAGGCTCATCTTTAGCATCCACTCTTGGGTGATAACATTTCTAAGGCCCATTAGACTACAGATGTTTCTGGGAGAACTTAATTGTTCTAAAATGTTCTAGGCCTGCAACTAAATCATTTTCACTAGTGATTAACCTGCATATTATTTAATGGATTAATCGTTTTGCCTCCAAAATGTCACAATAGTTAAAAATGCCCACCACAATTTTCTAAAGCCGAAGTTCTTCAAATGACTTGTTTTGGCCAGCCAACAGTCTAAAACCGAATAATGTTCAGCTTTCTTGCTTCTCTGTCAATCAAGTTATCAATTAATGGACCAATAAATTAAGCTCTATAAGGATCAGTAGGCTAGTATAGAAAACTCTGTGCATGCAGCTGCTGCAAGAGGGAAGGCGGCAGAGCTGCTTGCACAATAAAACAACTTGCCAAATGTCTCCGTCTTTAAAAAACAAGGGAAAAATCTAATCTTTAAAATGGGAAAATCCATTTAACTGCACCAACTAAATACATCTATCTGCATGGAAAACAGTGATGGCAATGTGAAGACAATCTTCCACCTTTAAAGACAAGTTTGTTAAATTTTGCAACACACCATCATATGCAACTCGTCAGCAATTACACAAGTATAATAGTTATTAAACAGATGTTTGTTGGTCCACGTCATCAAATTCATTGCTGACACATTGCTCTGGCATTCTCTTTCCTTTTCACCAGGAGGGTAGAAAATGTATTTGAATTAGTTCAAGGCCAGATATACTGAAGTTGGTAGAGGAGATCTGCACTTGAAAATGATTACAAAAAAGGAGGAATATTAAAAGATGGGGGAAAAACTAAGCTTCCATCTGGTATAAAGTGCCTTAAGACAAACAAGCCGATAATCATACTCAATACATTTACTCAGCAGTCGCTCAACTCCAAGACTAGGCGTCAACAAAAAGTCCAGCTAACACCATTTCTTTAAGACATCCCACTCTTCTGACCCTCTTATGAAATCAAAAAGCAGTTTCCTCCTCAACTGATATCCCACTGGCGCACAGCTCAGGGTGATCACTCACTGTGTCCCTTTCCAACAGGAATTACCTCACCCCAAGGAAGTAAAGATAGCATTTCATTAGGCTTTAAAAGGTTATTGCCATCAAGGAAACCCAAGATGAGTTCAGGCTTGTTGACAAAACAGTTTGGGGCTGTTTAAAAGCAACAAAATAGTTTTGATCTGGATGACCCAGGCCTAATCCTTCATACCTATCAAAGTATATTATAGAGATATGGGAAAAATTCACAATGTGGACTTTGGATTAACCAACCAGGAATTAATGCAGCCAGTTAACTTTTTACAATAATGACGTAAAAAAAAAAAAGTTATTGACACTTTTGTTGAAGACTGTTTTCTTTACTTTCTTTCGGTCTCCAGATGGCACAACAAACTGTGTCGCAAGTGTATCTGTAACAACAATAGTATGGCACTAGTGTGAGAAAGGAACAGTGCAGTAGAGGGCCTTTGTTAGAGTAAACCTTATCTTGCACTCTGGATAAGGTCTGTTGTAAATGAACACACAAGGAACTTGATTATTTAAATGTTCACCTACACAGGCTTTCAACACCGTAATGGAAACATTCCACTGTTGTTGTATATAGTTAGAGTAAATTACCCCAAACTCTGGAGACATTCGAATGTGAGACTATGCATATCATCAGACAATATTATAATGGATAACTGCATAATAATCTACAAACAGCTGTCTGCCAGCACTTAGATTGTGGGCCTACAACAATGACAAGTCCCAGGTGATATTTACTAGTCTTTGTTTACATCTTATTACAGCAAGGATGGCTAAACAGATCAGTTTTACAACACAACAATGCCAATCATTTGAGTTTTAAGGCAGTAGAAGCCTTCTCTGTATTTCAACAAGCGGGCATTTATCTACCTATGGATGCCTGCAGTTTCCCCCCTCTCTCTTAACATACCATGTGTGCTCTCTTTAGACATAAAGCAATCCATACTGTCAGTTTCAAGGGGTAATCAAGGGGTCAAGTTTGAATTTGGATATGGATATGGAAATATGTCTAATCCCCTTGACAAATCAGAACAGTTTTGGTTTAAAACATAATTCACTCGAGAAGACCTACATTGCAGTGATAATGTTATGCTGTCATTGGTGTGTTAAAACCACAAAACGGAATTCACGGATTTAAGTCAGGCAGCTTGATGTTATTTTCACGTGAACATCACTTGCTTCATGGTTCCCTGAGATTTCTCGGGGTTGTTTATCTTCACAGCATTTCCCTGATAAATGATTAACTAACAGCGGATGTGGAGGAACCTGTTAAAATAAAAAAAAATGCTAAAATCAGAAGCCTACAGAGATTGGCTTCGGATCTATTTAAAATCTTAAAATCAGATTAAATAAAATTTCAGGAGTCAAGTAATCTGATTAGTGAAGTGGTGAGAAAAATGAAAACGCCGATGTGTTGAGTGCTCAGCACACTAATCCCTTAAATGTCGAAGCGCTCAAGGTGCTCCGCAACAAAAGATGTGACTGCTGTTGCACTGCAGCTGTTACCTTAATGCCTACCTAATATTGGAGATGGCAGTAAAATATATCTATGTTAATGGCTGATACATATAAATGTACTCGATTGCGTTATATTGGATATTCTGGTGACTCCAAACAGACAAGAAGCAGTCAAGTAACAAATGCAAATAAGCAGCTGTTGACGTGAAACCTACCGTAACGTAAATACAGACAGCTGCCTAAATGTCTTGTTACCGTCCAAAAAAACCCACCATTGTATCAGAACAGGGATCTGGCCACAGCTATTACAAGATTGGTAGCAGTCAGATGTGGCTCTAACATTATAATTTCACTCTTAAAATGGGACTGAATTAATGCAAGACTCAAGTCGGACAACGTCAGGACGGGACCCCGACGATACGACGCTGTAGCTAGCACTGATGTTAGCATGTTGTATGGGGCCCCACAGAAAGAAGCAGTAACTTGCACAAACAAAGAGACTTACCTAAATTACTTCCGAGTCAGCGTCTCATTTACTGATGTCCAGGTTATTGGCGGGGTGCTACAATCCCAGAAATAAAATACGTCAAGAGGTGGGCATTAGCTAGATTTGCTTGAGGTTAGTTCAATTTTGCTAGTGTTAGCAGCTAGCTAATGTTGCCCACTTAAAAGAGCAACTCGAAGCTGGCCCAGAAACGTTACGCACATTCTCCTCAGCGAGCCGTCCTCAAGTTGTTTAACGTTGTCGTCCCCAGTTGTTTTCTCACTTCAAAGTATTCACCTTCCAGGTGTTACTCAAACAAACTAACCGAAGGCGAAGACAGGAGGGGGGAAAATGGCCCCTTAATTTGTAAGACTTGATAACACAAGAGCATTAAAAAAAAAATCCAAAATGTCCACGACATTCAGCAAGGAAATACAAAAGGCAAAAATGCGTACGACCTCCGCCAGAGCGAAACCTTTCCCACTAATGCGTGCCGCACCCAGGTGTTTTCAGTCATAATCTTTCGTTTAATCACGCAGCTTTGACAGAGTCGACTGAAGCTACATTGACGCTGTGAGAACATGAAGCGGTGGGATTCTTCCCTGCGACCTCTGTGCCTGCATGTAGGAGGGGGCTGTCCACCAGAAGTCGCCTTTCTAGCTACCCCGTGCTGATGCTTTCACTAGATTATCTCTCCCAGACACTTTCAGCGACTCCCCGTATCTAACTCAATCCATTGGATTGACAAAATTATTTCCTTACTGATTAGGTCCAGGATATGGCTTCACACGGACTACAAACGATGAGTTTACGGACCAGGCAAACAACAAGACGTTTTATTAAACCAAATCCACATGTATAAATAAAATTTTATTGAATAAAAAAATAGTCATTCTCAGCACAGACAGTGTAAAAAACAACGATAACATAAATTTTTTCATGTTAAACTCACAAACCACAGCATTTGCTGTCTTGTGGCGCCCCCTGGTGTATATATAACTTTCTTAACTTTTAACTTTGCGAAGGAATTTTACAGCTGTGCTTGAACACATGCAGTTTACCATCCTATATATCTGCATACTCACCTAAAATAGCTTTTGGTAATCGTTGAAAGAAGATTTTGAGCATTAAACACATTGAAGACATTAAACAGACATTTTCCTCACCGATTTATGGTTGAAATGTCTTTATAAATATAAAGGGAAACACAAAATTCAGGTGGTAGAGGACAATTCAAAATATACAAATATGATGGAATATAATGCAGTAATCAGCAGCTTGTTTTTTTAACTTAAGTTACTGTCTTGGAAAATGTACATTTGTTTCTTAGATATTTACACTGAAATGTGTGTTTTCTTTTTGTGCAAATAAACCTTTTTCAAAGCATTTTTATTTATTATTTAACATTTCTCATTGCAAGCTATTTTTAAGAACCATTTTAAGAAATATTTTTAAAAAGTGATGGGGACAAAATCAGCCATTTCAAAAAGTGGTGGGGACATGTCCAGAGTAAATGACACCTATGACTGTAGATCACAAAAAAGCCAGGTGGGTGATTTGCATGTTTACAATGTACACAACTTGTAGCTGTGGACACTTTTTTTCACAAAAGACATTTTTGACATGTCCCAGTAGGAAAGCACCGGTGTAAATAACTCTGGCTGAAATCCATTTAGCAGCTTCATTTTTAGGGTCGTGGTACGGTGTATGCCATGGCCTACAGGGCTACAAAGCCAACTCAAGTTAATATCTACTGTACATTGAACAAATGCCAACAGGCAATAATAATAATAATAATGATCTTTATTAATAGAGCACTTTTCAAAGCTGTTAGACAGTGCTTTCATAAGTCAAAAAACCTCCAGGTTTTAAGATAAAACAAGAAACCATTTTAAAGGAATTAAAATACAGTTAAATGAAAAGAAAAATAACATCAACTAAAATCAGGAATAGCTCTCCAATAAAACTGTTTTAAGAAGGGAGTTCACCGAGCTGACCTGATTTCCTTGGGCAGGCTTTTCCAGAGCCTGGGACCCAGAGTGCAAAAGCTCTGTCCCCTTTAGTTTTAAGGTGGGCTTCTGGACCTCTATTTTTTTATTTTTATTTGAACCTTTATTTAACAAGAAAGAAGCCCATTCAGATATAATCTTTTTTCAAGGGACACCAGGCCAAGGTTGCGGAACTGCATTTAAAAGTTACAGTGACACATATGGCAATACAATTCATCAAAATATCTTCCAAGACAGCTGTACATACACTTAAAGCCTATGGGAAACTCCTACACTCCTCCTTAAGGATATCTGCAACCAGAGAATTAAACTCCCTAAGTCGTATCAGCACCTCCAACTACAGAATCTTTTTAAGGAGTTCCATGTTGAGGGTGCACAATATGAAAAGGCAGTATTTCCTAACTTGAAAACAAGCCTGGGGACTTTTATATGCAATAGCCTGCTAGAAAGTGTTTGGTAACTACTGACCGCAAAGTTAAGGAGGCTACAAAGGTAACCGGGTAATTTGCACAGGATTTCCTTGTGGATAAAAACACACAAATGTAGCCGTCTACGTGTTGCTAGAGAACACCATCCAAAATTTTGTATAAACTACAATGATGGGTGGATGATCTGGCATTTGTGATAATCCTTTGCCTTAGGATCTCAAAGTACGTACCGGTGCATACGGTACTAAAAAGGTCAGAAATATAGCAGGGGGAGAGGCTTTAAGTAATCAATAATTCTAAAATACACTGGGAGCCAGTGAAATGAAGCTTTAACAGTTTTGTTTTCCGTTTTTGGTTAAAGGTATGGAAGCTGGGTTCTGTACAGTCTGGAGTCAATCAATAGATTTAGAAATACAGAAATTATCAGGTAGAAAAACTTAAACACAGTAATGATACACTTCAGGCAAAGCATTTTTCTGCATCCAGACAATTATAAATATACCATGCTTTCAGAAACTCTTAAATGTATATTAAGTGACAACCCTTTGTGTTTCCTGAGAACTGAACAGTCCTTTGCATTGAAAGAAGGCATCCTGGCATGGGCCACGTCCGAGGAAGGTTTCCAGCATGTCAGTTCCATCCACAGAGCCACCTGCTTCCAAGATCACCCTTCTGTACTCTCTTCCCAGCTGTGTTAAGGGACACATGTACAGATAATTACATTTCACACAGAAAGTGAGATGTATACTAACAAGCAAATGGATATAACATATAGTACTAACCAGACCCACCTTTGGATTCAAAATGCCTTCTTTTTTAAAACGACTGAAAAAAATGTCCATGGAGTAGACTTCACTCCATAGGTAGCTATAGTACTGACCATCATATCCTCCAGCCAAGTGGCTGAAACTGGCTGTCATATTGGTACCTGCAGAGAACAGGTCTTTGTCATCTCATCAAAATGGTCTTTGTTACAAATTATTCACACACATTCCAAAAAACATCATTAGAGAGGTCTAATATACTCATTTTATACAGGAAATGACACACAAATGCCAAATTGGTGCTGTATTTCTTGAATTTCAAATTGAACAATTTAGGTGTTTATTCCTCCTCATATGTGACAAACAATTAATACTATATCCTACATAGCCAACATTTGCCTTGCAGTGCAACGGCTGGTAATGCTACAACTGACCTGGTGTGGCAGGAACACCAAGGATGTCCTGGCAGTGCTTTGCAAACACCTCTGCTGTATCTGCATGAGGGCTGGTGTGTAGCGACTGGTCAACTTTACTGAGGACTACCTGACGCAGGTTCATCAGTCCTGAAAAAGATAAAACAGGTCAACATATCCACAAGAGTCTTGATTTCTGCTTAAATGTTTTTTTTTGTGTGAAAACTGAAGTGTCTGACCAGTGTTGGCTACTCTGGATGCAATCAGTTTGTCAAGCAGGTTGTCTGGGATTGGGCTGCCATCCTTGTAGTGGCGAGACATTCTTCTCAGAGGCTCCTTCTCCCAAACCCAGTTCTCAAGCATCTGCGAAGGCACCTCCACAAAGTCTGTCTCCACCAGGGTCCCACTGAATTCTGAAAAAGTGGTCTGATACAAACACAGGAGAAGCTCAAGCTCAAGCTCTATCATTCTAATTAATATAAATTACGCAGTATTCAAATACAATTAAATTGCCAATGCTTACCTTAGAACAGAGCTCATGCATAACATGACCAAACTCATGAAAGTAAGTCTCCACTTCATGGTGCTGAAGAAGAGAAGGCCATCCTTTTCTGGGCTTGGTAAAGTTAGCCACCATAGCCGCCACTGGAAGCCTGCGTTTTCCATCAGGTCCTCTGCAGCCAGGCTGCAGCCCAAAGCAGGCTGCGTGGCCATACTTTCCTTCCCTGGTGGAAGATAAGGTTGCAAATGTCACATAGCAAGGCCAAATCTGAACATAAAAACTAATTACATTATATTTCTGTGTTGGTAGACAAACTGGTTAGAGCTAAACCAATTAGTTGATTAGTTGGGTGGAATTAAACATTTACTATTTAAGTGTTTTTTCTAGCACAGGTGCCACACATTCTCTAGTTCCAGCTAGTAAGTTGGGAAGATTTGCTGCTTTTCTCTTGCGAATGTCACAGTGAATTGTATATATTAGATTTTGAACTGACAGACAGAACTAGACATTTTAAAAACATTACGCCTTGTGCTCTGTGAAATTGCAATGGGAATTTTTCTCAATTTTTTAACATTCTATTTTTAGTCTAAAACTCAGCAGCAAGATTATTTGATTTGATATGTATTAATTAATCAAATACTGTAAAACTTCAATTAATAACTCAGGCTCTTATTTGCTTAAATCACTGAACTCACTGTGCCTTTATTTGGGAGAGGTCTTTAATTCCTTTACCATGCTGCTATGAAAGAATAATACTTTGGTGTTCATTGTTTCAGTAAAATGAACTAAATGACTGAATTGTGGAGAATCTAACCAATCCAACGGCGTGTATCATGTCCATTTTGACAAAGGTTTAAACATTTATATTGGCAAGTAGCTCAAGCAGGTGGCTTCAAGAGGTTTTATACATCCAAAGAACTTTTATAAAAACCAGACCAGGCTTCTATTTAAGCATTTTTCAAAACATGTAGCCACACCAGACCAGTAAAAGGGTCTTGTGTCTAATTGGGACTAGGCCTTTAACTGAGGTTTTACAGTAAATGAAAAAATAATGAGTAGATTAACCCATAACGAAAATAACTTAGTCACAGCCCTAAAACTGATCTTTCTTGTCATATACAATTTTTACGTACAGAATGCTATGAGGCTAGACTTTTTGGTCCTCCACCTGCAGTGACACATTCTCTACCTGGGATGCAAGTCCATGTAGAACTGGCCAATTTCCTCTCCTGTCTCAGCGTCCTGGACTGAATATAGCTTGACACTTTCATGCCACACATGAGCATGTTCCACCTCTGTGAATGTGAGACCCAGCAGCTCCTGGTAGATACTAAACAGTCCTTCTGTCACCACGTCAAGCGGGAAATACTCAATTAGTTTGTCCTTGTTCACAGCAAACTTGCACTGCTCCACTTGATTCATGTAGTAGGGTAAATCCCAGGCGTTGATCTGTCCATCAAACTGGTAGCCCTGCATCAAGCACTCCCTCTTCTTAAGTGCAAGAATATATTTCCTCTCCTTGATTCCAATGGGCTTTAGTCTTTCATAGAATGTATCTGTAAAGTTGGAAAAATGTTTAGTTTTTATATACTCAGTGGAATATTTGTAAATCTTTTACAGCTGAATTTTCTAGACCAATCACATAATCATGACTCCCATTATTAAATTCTATATGTTTCATGTATAAGTCATACTGCAGACCCTTTCAGAGATCTGTACTAAAATCACAAGTTAAAGACACACTAATTTGGCCATTTTCACTTTGTGATATATGACTACTTGTGCCACATGCCTTCATGAGCCATAAATTACTGAATGTTACACTATATACAAAAGGCATGTCGTGCAATACACACCAAATTACATGCAACAAGCATGCAGTGTAGCATTTCTCTCTTGTGGTTGCGTCTGTCCAGTGGAGTTTATTTTTTTGATGCCAAGCCGTTATCGGATGCCGTGAGTCTTCATCTTAAATGACAGAGAATGTTTTTGTATGTGTGCGCGTGTGCATGAGCGGTGACATGTCAAAGGGCTCATACCTAAAAAGTCAGACACATTGCTCGCATTCTTGGCCATGTTAATCTCCAGCACATAGTTTGCATGGCTACTGTAACCAAGTAAGTCCGCGACCTTTGCCCTCAGTTGTATCAATTGCTCAAGGATCGCTGCGTTTACCTGGAAAAAAGGAAAGGCAGTAGAATACGATATTCAGATCAGCTGACCTATACAATAAGAACATTTAGCAAAATATCTGATTTTGCTTGTTAAAGTTATAATCCTTAATATTTCAGTCCTGATTTATTACAGACACTGGATTTCCACACAGCCGCAGGGTACACAGTAAAAGGAGTCAGTTACTTTGCTGAGGAGTTGAAGGTGTGCAGCCTGTCACCTGCAGCTGTTAATGTAATAGCTCACTGAGCTCCTTCTTGCTCCACCTCATGTTTCACCATTTGAATCTGAAGCAGCAGCAGGAAATGTTTGGTTTGCATTAGCAGTAATTTAATATAGCTCTGATACGGCTATAAGAAAGCGAACATTAAATAGCAAGGCGGATATCCATCCATCCCTCGTCAACCGCTTATCCTGCGTACAGGGTCGCGGGGGAGGCGGACATCAATGAGATAAAATTACAAACAGTAAAGCTGGACTTCATGCATGCATCATTTTCTCTGATATCCTTGTGCGTAGGTAGGTAATTTGAATCCAGCGTGGGAAAAATGTGTCCATAAATATCATCAAAAAGGGTTTGATATCATAAAAATCTTAAGGATTACAACTTTAAGCATAGTATTTGGAAGTATGAGAAGGATATTTAAGATAGGGCGGCAGGTGTATATGCATCAACTGAGATAAAAACAGGACTTGCTGTGGTCGGGAAAGTGTAGTATCCACAGACTTATTATCAGACTCCAGTTACCTCTTTACACCTGCTGTGAAAAGCGGTTTCCATCTTCCTCCTGGTCTCAGGATTGTGACACCTCTTCATCAGGGGGTAGTAATGGGGATATTCAAGTGTTACTTTGTACCGCCCATCTGCTGTCTTGTCCAACCCATTGAGATAGCTATCTGCTAGCCCACCTTAACAGAAAAGAAAAACAACAAGTATTAAAAATTGTAAAGCATATTCATAACACCAGACAGCCCACGAGACCAGAGTTCGATGCATGCAAGCTTACCCAATTCACGCTCAGAAAAAACAACCGTTGTGTTGTCCTCATTCAGATTCTTGTTAAACTCTATGGAGAGTTCACTTATAAGCTTTGAAGTTCTTTTAATTTCCTTGGGAAAGAGTGTTAAAAATTTAAAGTTAAAATGGACTTTCAGAATGTGACATGATTATTCAAGAATTACAAATATAAAAATGCAAGGGTAGCCCAACAATAAACTTAAATAAAAGACTGGTACTTGCCATCACTTCAAAAATGATCTTTTGTGTCTTTATTAACAACATGCTTTTGCTTTCTATTACATTCAACTGAAAAAACAGAAACGCTTATTTATCTAACATCAACAATCAAAATCTTCATTGTAATATACCTGCATCAGATCACAGATTGCATTACCTCTTGTGTATCTTTAGACAGGTGCAATCCTTTCCGCTTGCCTAATGTAACTAGTCTGTCTAAGAATCTCTTTTCTTCAGGCAAAAGGTTGTCCATGTGCTTTTTCTGTCAAAAAACACATCACAAAAGACAATCACACTTCTTCATATTGGCAGAATCAAGGCCATTTTGCTAAATCGGTTTATGCTGCATGTCAGAGCAGGCCAGTCCTGCATGAAATATCATATGACACTGGCTACCACTGGGTAGATCAGATAACATTTCTTTCCCAGGCTAAATAAGAACTAGGGGTGAGGTCAAACGGGGGTATAGGATTCTTGATCTTAATATTACACACATCATTCCTTCCAAATTTATCACTTGTTATCCTTTGGCTGACATAAAATTTTTAATTATCTATCACTGGCTACTACTACTGTGATAAATCCTCACACACTACATTTAATTAGCTTCAATTCCATGTCTTTTATAGTAACATCTCATTTTTATCTTAGTGGACTAGAGGCCTGATTAAAGGACAGTTTTTATATCAACCTTCACCTCCCACATGTTGTGAGTTATGTGCACAATTCAAGTGGATGTGACATGAGGCGCACCTGCAAGGCAGTAATTCGCTTGAACACATCTTCCCTCATACTTATCTCCACATCAAACTCAGAGAGTTTCTTGTCTGCCTCTGTGCTCGCTGTCCGAACCGCTTTAGAGGGACAAACATACTGGGGGAAATCAAGGACATGGCGTGATGCTAAGGGAACAGAATAAAAACAAATGCACAATAAATGTTATTATGATTTTGTCTACATAAAAACACAAAAATAAGGCTGGTGGTGTTAATACACATTTTTCATCAAAAGACCCAAAACAACAATGTGTTATTCCCTCTGTCAATACTTTCTGACTTGCTTACTCTATCTGTTGCAGCTACAAGCCCATGTGTCCCTAATGAAGTTTTAAATCTTCAAAAATAGATGTGAAATATAGATTAATTTTCTTTTTAAAAAGGCTCATGGAGCTCCTAAAACAGCTGGGCATTGTAGTTTTTAGTAAACTCTACTCAAACAGAAGTAAAAAGTGTATTTGTTGGGGACTATTTTTAGCTGCGGATTAACACATATTTGGTGCTACAGTTAAAATTAGGTGAATATGGGACTTCAAACGTTCTCTGTGTGTTTTCCGTGCTTAGCGGTGACCCTTTCCCCCCCACTCCACTCAGTGTCGAGTTTCACGACATGGCAGCCTTTTAAAACAAGCTCGTAAAGAAGGCGTGGGATAATTGTTTTGGTCTTTTCATGGATCCTTAAAAACTTACATGCATAATCCAGCTTGACATTAGCCAATGCTTTCAGGGTGTTCTCAGCAGAAACATTTTCTATTTTCAGAGATCCGATGTCATCATAGACCTTTTTTACTCTGTTAATCAAGCTGTCTGTCATGGCCCTGGTCTCAACTGGAGACAGGTCCCATCTCAGAGTGTTCCTCGCATTTGCTGCCTGGGAGCAGTCTCTGGCAGATATCACAGAGCCGTTCTGGATGGTCATTCTCAGGACAGTTTCAGGGACGCTGTAAAGAATCAGACATTCAAACAAATGTAGCGTTTAAAAGAGTATCACATTAAAACGGAGGGATTGAACTTAACAGGTGCACGGGCAATAAATTCTTCAAGGTTACACTTTAAACGTTCTCTGCGTGTTTTCCGTGCTTAGCGGTGACCCTTTCCCCCCCACTCCACTCAGTGTCGAGTTTCACGGCATGGCAGCCTTTTAAAACAAGTTCGTAAAGAAGGCGTGGGATAATTGTAGGGCAGCTATGACAAATCGCAGGCAAAATTTACAAACATACCAGTGAGTTAAAGTTCTCAAAAGCAGTATCGTCGGCTGAAATTTAAATACCCTCTTTATTATTAACAGGTGCGTGTAAATTAAATAAGCCTACAGCAATTACGCATTAAGAGTCACGTTAGCTGGATGTAATTTAACTAAGTTAGTTATCCTCTCCAGTTATCTAATACTGTGGCACAGGCTTTTAATAAGCGACTAACTTATAAAACCTGGCAGCTACTCTATTGAGTGGTGTATTTATACTGAAACATACCTGCAAAGCGTTCTGCAGACTACAACTCTTAATGCACACATGCCAGCGGTTTCATGCGTTTTTCCGTGCACAAAAAATTATTTTCCTCTTACTGGAACGCAGCAGCAGCAGCAGCAGCACTAGGCTCCCTCTCTCTTGCATGTGGAAAATGCTTTTCAGTTCCGCTGTCAACGCGCATGCGCCGAGGAGGATGCGATCAAGCTGACACAAATCCTCATGACGCGGCAGCAGCAGACAGCTGGATAAGAGCGCAGGTAGGTGGGCGGGGGGACACTGAATAGCATCCTTTGACACAATGATATTTATAAATTGGCTTCATAGTGTTTGCGTTTACGTGGTTGACCCTTCTTCCTTCTCCTCGCGCCTCGTTTTACTGACACAGGACTGTGATTTTTTTAGCCAGCATCACACAAGCTGCAAAGTGCGTGAGCCTTGTTGTCCGGACGATTAGTAGTACAGACGGGCGTTTAAGTATTACAAACTCCTGCCAGTGTCATTAGTTGTATTTGCCTGAATGCATTAAGATGATGTTTGTTTGGTGAATGAAAACACCTCTCGTATCCCGTTATGGTATTACATCACGACTTCTGCATCACTGCATGTACGTGTGTGTCAATACACACTGAGGGAGGAGTGGCTGTGCTAGCCAAACCTAAATGCACATAACAACGAATGGCATCAGCACGTGATGGAAATATGAGGCAGTGTTTGTATCTGCAAACCATTTTCCTCTTCAAAATACAGTAAATATTGTGGCCTTGGTTACCCCTGCTGCCCTAATAGAGAGAGAGAGAGAGAGATAAAAACAAATTTCAACTGACAGCTTTTTAATGGAGCAGTGCTTTTTTTTTGTTGTTATAAGGAAGAATCATTTTGCTTTTATCCTCCTATGAGTTGTCTTGGAAACAGGAACCAAATGCACCCCTAGCATCCTTTTTAATAGTAGTTGCTGGAGATAAGAGATAACATGTTAGGAGGCTTCTGGGCATTGTGGTAATCTGATTTAACATCACTTTATTTAGGACTAATGTGAGCACAGGGCTCCTCCATATGACAAGCCCACAAAATAAGATAAAACTGCAGGGAGTGCATTAGTTGATATCATACGCAAATACCTTAACAACTACAATTCATTAAATAGCCAAAAATCTATTGACATGCAGTGAATCTGACTGTTGGGGCCTGATAATCCAGCCCTGCATAATAACTAGATAATACCTAATACCCAAAACTATGTTAAAGGTCTTTAGTCTACATTTAATCTACAGAGGATTGAGATTTGCCAAAATGTCAAACAAACCATCAAAACCCCCATGTAATATTACATAAATACCAATACTGTCTATGAATGCTAAAACTTTTTAATATGTGTACAAGTAACATATGCAGAACTAATGCAGAACTAACGATTAATGATAATTAAATGCATGAACCCCCCCCCCCGAAAACTTATTTTCTCAGTCAGCTACTTGCAGTGAGTAATGGAGTCCAACATGACGGTTTTCTGGCAAAGTTAGTTTCTAAACAGTTAGAACACCCATACAGAGATTTTTTTAACTTTAATTTCTGCTTATTTAGTCATGTATATTTACTGTTATACAGAAATACTTGTGCCACGTTTTCAGAGACTATAATACAAGAGGCATTGTGAATTCCTGTTGCTCACTATAAATAAATGATCAGGTCCCTATGAGATTATGTCATTAGTTAATGCTTAACAGATAATCACTTAATGATTATTCATTTGCAGCCTATGCCACAAAATTAACTAGAATCCAGTTACAAAGACCAGAAAATGTATCTGTCTATCTGAAAGCACAACAATACCTATTCTCATAGAAATATGGACCTGTTTTTATCCAACTGGTAGTCAGATGTGAATTTTGCTACGTGACCCAATGGTTATCCACCCAATGATCTTTGTTTACGTCAACTTTACAGCTTCAGTCTTCTCTGAGAATATTTACTGTCCTGAAAATGCATAGGTCTGAAATGGCCTTTTCTTTCTAACTAGATTCCAGCTTGTTAGTGGCATTTAAATCAATATATGTGTCATTAATTGATGATCCATTAAGGGTCCACTAATAACAAAAACTCATAGACTTGATCATTTTGTATTCAGCTTTAATTCATCATTAGTCATGTATAAGTTATACATTCCTTAATGTTTTTGTCACCCTATGAATAATAAAGTCATTGATGTGTGGGTGCCTTTCTGTTTCACTCCAAAGCTCTAAGCAGTTTCTCGGTAAAAATGGCAGTGGAGAAGCGCCTGGCATTCTCTATTGTGCAGTTCCTACGAGATCAAACACATTGCGGTGCTTTGAATTCTGATGAGCAGGAGAGCCTCGAAGGTAGGTCGACTCACTGTGCACTTACAGTTTGGATAGTGCTTTTACAAATATGGGACACTCTGCTCTCGTCCCGTCCATTTCAGAATTAAACTAATATACATCCAACATAACATATGTTCACTACCCTAATGCAGAGATAATAAACAGGAGTAGGTTTTATCATCAAAAATAAGTGACTAGAATCTAGGGTAATATTGTGCAGTATGTGTGGTGGCGTGTTTCATCCTACATGATAAATGGACAGGACAGTTTAAATTCCTCACTCTGAATGTGCTGCCAAATTCTGACTCACCATAATGATACTGGTAACTCTGAGACAAATTCTCTTAAAATCTCACAAATGTAATTCATCGCATCAACATTACCCTGTCATTAAAGTTGCGATACAGTGTTTGGAGACTACCTTCAAGATCAGCTCCAGTGACTGCCATCTTGCTGTGCCACAGCCTCTGACAGAGATATTCCTCAATTCCCTGCTCAAGGTGGGTGCTGCACAATCCATGGGACCAGTGATTTAACATAGGGAAAGGAAGTGTGTTGATTTTGTGATTTTATCATTGTGTATGGTTCATATGAACTAACTCAGCTTATACACAGCTTCGGGATGTGTGTAAAGCAAGATAAATGAATGGTACATTATCTACACTATAAACCGTTCTCACAGCAGACATTTTGACATTAAGGACTCTTCTATTTTGTATTTACTTAGAATGACAACCTAACCATACCAGAGACATCCCCATCTCCAGAAGACATCGAACGAGCAGAACAACTTAAGAATGAAGGTAATGTTGAAACTCTTAATTTTAACTCTAATAAGCTGCACTATATACGGTAAAAACATGGTTTCTTGTGGATCAACTGATAACAACTGCTAATAACTTCACCTGTAATACTCAGTTGTGTATCACAGGTGAAGTATCACATAAACATTTTTACACTCATTGTAAACACTGTGGGCGGCATGGTGGTGCAGTGGTTAGCACTGTCGCCTCACAGCAAGAAGGTTTAGGGTTCAAACCCCGGTTGCCTCGGCCTTTCTTGCATGTTCTCTTTGGGTGCTCCAGTTTCCTCCCACCATCCACAGACATGCAGGCTAGGTTAATTGGTGTCTCCGAAATTGTCCTTAGGTGTGAGTGGTTGTGTGGCCCTGCGATGGACTGGTGACCTGTCCAGGGTGTACCTTGACTTTTGCTGGGATTGGCTCCAGCCCCCCCCCCCACGACCCTAAGCGGTTGACAATGGATGTAAACACCGTTGTCCACCTGTGAACTATGACGGAAATAACTGTCTATTTTCCCAAAGGTGGAATTGTTTTTAGTACCACATTTAAAAAACATGTTTTGCTGAACCCAGTCTTAATAGCCATTTCTTAAGATGATAAATAGCAACTTTGGCCCAGCGTTGTAACAACAGTATATCTATGTGTAACTCTGTGGACAATCCAATATTTTATTTTCTAGGGAACAATCACATGAAGGAAGAGAACTACAGATGTGCAGTGGAGTGCTACACAAAGGCCATTGATCTGGACCTAAGAAACGCTGTGTACTACTGCAATAGGTATTTATACAACAGGAACAGATGTCTAAAATACTCTGTGATATCATGGTGACATAATATGTTGTTTATCTAACCGGATGAGACAGTGAATTGCATCCATTCCTTGTGTGTTATGTATCTGAACACAATTTAAAAAGGCTGTGATGAATGTAAACATGGGGTCTGATGATAACACTTTGCAGGGCTGCAGCTCACAGCAAACTCGGAAATTATACAGAGGCAACTAGTGACTGCGAGAGAGCCATTGGGATTGATCCAACCTATAGCAAAGCGTATGGTAGGATGGGGTGAGTTACACTAAAGAAATGCTCTTTGTGTTATTCAAAATGTTTAGTTAGAGAGGGTTCCTTTTTTCAATGTAATGGGCTTCATAATATTTCAAGGCCTGATGTCTGGTCATTTCATTTGCGGCTCCAGTTTGGCTTTGACAGCAATGAACAAGTATCCAGAGGCAATATCCTTCTTCAAGAAAGCTTTGGTATTAGACCCGGAGAATGACACCTACAAATCCAACCTGAAGATTGCAGAGCAGAAGCAGAAAGAAGCAACCAGCCCAGTAAGTAAAAACAAGCTGTATTTTCCTGTTAGCCCTTGTAATGTAATGAATATCCCATTAAAGCCCACATACTGTATGTTACCTAGCTATGGTTATTTTGACCTTTGTCTATGAATGTGTGCTGCAGATAGCTGCTGGATTGGGATTTGACATGGCTAGTTTAATCAACAACCCTGCCTTCATCAGCATGGTAAGAACACGAGTCCTAATACATGCACTGTCTGAAGCACAATAGCGGTTCTCTGCTATTCTTACCATTAGTGCTGGAGACAGGTGTCAATGCTTGTTTTGTCTCTGACAAGGTTAGACATTTTTCCCTAATTAGTCCCATGAGTGACAGGTAGACTCTAGACCTTCTCTGGGCCTGGACAATCCTGACTTGTTAAACGCTGACACAGGAACGTCTACCAGGCCAAGAATGCATCTACAAGCATGCCAGAGTTTTATTGCAGCAATAGCTCAGATGTGAATTCAGGGCCCATAATAGCAAAACTTGCCAATGTAATCAGAAATAAATTGTCCTTTCGTACATTTGTGAGCGACACAGAGGATTTCAGCTTCATTTCTGTTTACAGGCTGCAAGCGTGATGCAGAACCAACAAGTACAACAGCTGTGAGTGTCAAAATAAATGGTTGCATTTAGAGTTGCTTTAATGTGCAGTTTTCAAACATACTTTGAACATATTTTTGACTCACTCACACTGTGTCAATGTGTGGTCAGGATGTCAGGAATGATGTCTAATGCAGTCGGTGGTCCTGGAGCAGGAGTGGGTGGACTTTCAGACATTTCCAGCTTGATTGAAGCGTGAGTACACTCAACTCAAAATTAAAAGGAGTTATTGATTATTGATTTTAGAGAGTTACATTTGAATACTCACTATTAATTGTGAAACTTATTAAAGGAATAATTTAACAGTTTGGGTAAATTGATAGCACTCTCAGGTCAAACCGTGCTCGACTATTTCTTGGCGGGACACAGTCGTTTCCCCCCGGAAAAACCACAATGTATAATTTCTACATTTCGGTTTTCGTACGGATTCAACAAATGAGATACTGTGTAAGATGTTGGAGAGCTTTAGAGCGGTTTTTAGGCTGCAATTCAGCATGTAAACAAAGTTATCTCATTGCTTCATCAGGGGACAACAGTTTGCCCAGCAGATCCAGCAGCAGAACCCAGAGCTGATCGAGCAGTTAAGGAACCACATCCGGAGCCGCTCCTTCAGCGGCAGCGCCGAGGAGCACTCATGATCTACTCAGGTATTTTTATATTTAAAACCAAACCATAGCTGCCCATATATAACATCTGAATATGTTTGTATCATTAACAAGCATTCTTTTTATTTCAGTCTCACATTTTATTTTTTCAAGGAAGGGCAACCATATGACGCGATTACAATCTCTACACCCATTTCTTAAAGTCAAATCCCCGGCATAGCTGGAAAGAAGAGACAAGGATGGGGTTGAAGGCACTTTACTGTGATTAAAGGCCCTGGAGCGGAGAGATGAGGGCCTAGAGACTGGACCATGAAATATAGCATCCCACACATCTAGGGCAAAACATATTGTAAACACATTATCATAAAAACTAGAGAACTCATTCCACCTACTGAGAGAACATGAGTAAATTATTTCTTCTGCAGAGATCGTGTTTTATATGTACTGAAAATACTGCCCTGTTCATGTCATGCGTTAAGGATCCTTCTGTCTAGTCATGATGAATAGAGGGTTCGGGAGGAATGTACGTTTACAGCATTGCAGGGAACATTTCAGCTTTTTCTCATACACTAACCATAGGACATCAGGTTTACCTTGTTTATACTGCATCTTGTTTAATATTATTTTTGTAGACAGAAAACACTCTACTTGTTTATTGGGTGATGAAGACCATTCAGTCCTTGAAACACATAGGACTCATATCAATGTTTTTCAATGACTACTACTTTAAATTTGATTAAGACAACTGTTTAATTGTATAGCAGTGTTTGCAGCCTGCATTATGTTGTTATCGCACTTTAGCAAACATAAATGTCCCCTTTAAACCCATTTAATTGTTCATTAACTAGTAACAATGTTTTCACATTGTTCATTTTGCATGCTCTTAAATCTGGTATTTGAGATCAGATGCTTTATGGAAACAAATACGTATGCTAGGGCAGCACAATGTTTTGTCTGAGACATGTGAATAAATGTCTTGAAACTACTCACACTCACGCTTGTATTTTTGCCTCTGTCATAATTATATGAACAATATTGAGTGTGACGTCTTTCATGTTAGATGTCTTGAAATAGTGGCCGATGCTCAGTGTGAATCCAAGATCTACCTGACATCCCAGAGGGTCCTGGACGTTTAGTGGTCAATTAATTTAAAGAGGCACTCCACCAATTTAGTACTTCTCTGCCTGTCTTAGGAAATACTGCTGATGATGTCATGTTACTTAATCTTGGGCTTGGATACTACTAATTCATAACAGAAAGCATATGTGACAAACTGCGGGTGTAGAGTTTGATAGATGCAGGCGTTTACCAGTCAGGAAGAATCTTATAGTTACGAGGTCAATTTCTGTCCACCATTTAGTACAGGTATTTAGCACCCAGTAGGTACTTGTGTATCTAAAAATGTTGCTTAAAACATCAAGAAATCCCTATTATCAAAATAAATTACAATATTATATTAAGTATTATCTTATGTTGTCTCTGAGAGCATTTTTAATCACAAAAGCCACCATGGACACCATGAAATAGGTTTTGAAAAGCATAGGAAATCAAAGATTACACAGATTTTATTAACATTTCTGCACATTTACATCATTATTTTCAAAGGAAGTGATTTATATTATTCACAATTAATTTTAAAATACAATATAATCCCCTCAGGTTGCAAAAAGAGTGAAATATCAGCGTTATGTGCAGTATTCCACTGTTGGTCCAGTCATATCTAAAATGCAAAAAGGTAAATAAAAATTCCTAGCTCTCATTGCTCGTATACGGGCAGACCACACATACTTGTGCGATGTCGTCATATTCATAAGTCCTCTTCAGAAATGTATCTGTGAGTCTCAATCCGGAAATACTCTAAAACAAAGATGCGAAGAACGTGACATTAGCAAGCAAGAACACCGCCAGGATATCAACAGTTTTCCTACATGTTTGGATCATACCTGCAGACCCTGGACCGACGAGAGGAGTACGAGGGGCAGAGAGAGGAAGGCACCAGGACTAAGTTTCCCCAGCTGTCGCCCTGATACGCCACACCAGTGGATCGACCTGGTGTTACACATCTCCAGCTCCAGGTCCATGGTTCTTTCGCTACAATAAGAAGGTCACAAAAAAAGCTCTTTGTAATTCAATAATTAGTCAATGATTAAAAAGTATTGGCTGTCTGGACTGTGGATTATTACCTGCAGTTGGTGATTTTACAGATAATGTCAAAAGGTTCTTCAAGGTTCACAGTGTCGGGAATCATCTCCAAAGACAGCCTGATATCTCCATACCCTGGAGCCTGGAGGACATACAAGGACAGAACCATAACAACATAAAAGGATAACAAAAATGAGATCCTATGATTTTGGCAATAGTGAACACATGAAAAACAAACATCTTAATACCATTCTTTGCAGCTGACTGGTCTGTAGCCTCCCTCTCTCCCCGAGATTGGTCTTCCATACGATGTCAAGCTTGCCTATTACCGTCACACCCTTGATGACGCCGGCCTTCTCCGCATACTCCGGCTTTGGCTTCAGGCAGTACAAGTACTGCCGTGTGTCCATGGGCTGCAAGTAGGACATTTTGCCAAATGTGGACTCTCTGGTGGGGGAAAAGTTACAGGTGAGAGAAGTTTAAGAGATGACAGCAAATTTCACCTTTCATTCACTTTTTTGCAATTACATCAACAAGAAGGAATATACAGGTAATCTAAAGTGCTTGTACCCTTGATCTCCACATTCCACCGTGTTGAGCTCTGTAACGTTGTACATCATGGAGGGCTCTAGAGAGACCTTCTCCATGAACATCGGTGAGGTGGTGATGTTCTGGATCTGAGCCTCCAGGAACACTTCATCGGTCTGGAGTGGAGAAGCCAGGAATGAAATGGATATCTTGTTGCTCACACTTGAGTAAAATTACATAATCTCCAAGGCGAACTGAGCAACACATCAACTTTGTCATTAGGTATTAAGAGGGGTTAGGTTTGTGCAAAATCCTACTGCCTTAAAGAATAGGTTCACATTTTTTCATGACTCTTGTTCACATTTTCAGATAGATTTGAAAAAAAGTGAACATCTCCTTTAAGCTACTCTTTAGGTGATGTGAGGGTCATGTAATAAATAACACTAATCAACCCGACTCAGAAGACAAACATCTAAACAAACAATAACTAAATTCTGTTATGTTTGCTCAGTGTACCTTGGAGGACTGTGTTAGTACAAGTGCTGACCAGCGGATGTACAGTAGGGATTGCACAACAACCAATCAACAAGTCATTCAAAGTAGTCTCTCAAACATCAACTAGTTGTGTTTTTAACCAACCAGATTATTTAAAGCAGGCATGTCATCTGCATCAGAGAGTTTTAGGAGAATTAAATAACTGTTACAGACTGAAAAGGCTTATGAGTGCACCGAAAGCAGTTCCCTGATCTTTAGATACGCTAACCCTGAGCAAGGCTGTTTCACTTATTCAAAAATATGAGAAATATATCTAGATGAATATAAAAAAAAGATAAACAGCAATGGTACGTATTACAGAGTCTATTCTAAAACATTTCAAATTCACTACACTTATTACTGAAAGCCAATTACGAATACGCATACGGTCAATCTGTTTATCAGTTATTAATAATCACAAATAAAGCATCTTTCTTTTACAGAAAAATAATGTTACAATAATGACTTACATATCTTAATATGACCTAAACTGTTTAAACAATATCTACCTTCGGCTGAAAGATAATTGGTTATTAAAAGACATCATTTCTAAAGGTGCCTCACAAATCAAATCACGTGCCTTGTGTGCCTTGACTTGGTGCTTGAAAAGGATCGTCATTCTTGTTTTTATGTAGGCAACTAGTTGATGCTTTAGAAAAGACCTTTACAACTGTCAAACTTTCAGTGCAACCTCTACTATACTGTAAGATACAACGACAGAGAAGCAGAGGTTAGTTCATGCCTGCAATCGATAAGATAACGAACTGAACACGAACCATTCTGAATGGGGTTAATGTTAAATCACAGAGCTGCATCTCTGTTCCATGCAAAGCCATTCCAGCAAATACCTGAAACCTAACATTTCATACAATCAAAAACATCTGTTTCATTAACTCCAATTATGACCCAAAATGATTGAAATAATTGTGGTTTTATAATCACTGACAATAGGACTTCCATCACACTGAAACCTTCAACCCAGCAATACAAAAGATAAAAAAGTGTTTCAGCACCATCATTCATGTCTGCAGTGTTACATAATCATTTACATCTTGACAAATAGAAAATGAGAACAATCATATATGTGCACACTTATAATCCCCAGTGATGATGTATAATCAATGCTATCTCCACCCACCACCATTTGACACCACGCACTTCACTGAAAAAGTGAAGTAGGATGAGTTTGCAAGAAAGCAAGAGCGTCCAAAGAAAGGGCAAAAGAAAAATAATGGAAAGTTCATGTCAAGGACTAATATGTTCAAATCAAAGTAGGTATGCCACTTGTTTGTCTTTAACAATCTACCAGGCATTTTATTATTCATACATTACTTTCCACTCTTCTACTTTGCACCTTTCTATTGGCCCCAGAAAGACAAAGTCGGCTGCACCAAAAGGATTAAGAGAAGTTAATGTTCAGCGATGAGAACAGAAGAGACAATTACCACAGAACTGAGGTCACTCTAATGGAGAAAATAAAATACAAGACATAATAAACAAATGAAGTTACATGCCAAAGACGATGACAATGAATATTTGCATCCCGCTAATATAAAAAGCTACGAGTATGACAATGAGAAAAAGAAAAAAAAAAGCTTGAGGAAAACGCTTGATCTCCAGCTCTTAAAACAGTAAGACTTTACATTAGGACTTTATTTTATTAAATAATATTGAGTCAACATTTCTGGAGGTACAAGGGTTTTCCAGGAGACATGTCTTATACCAACTGCCCCTATTAGCATCTGGAAATGTTCCTAACTATGAAATGAAATATGATATGAAGCATGTTATATATGCTAAAGTAAGAACTTGCATGTCAACCAATCCAGCTCTTCTATTTGCAGAGCGTCGTGGTGAGAGATACGAGTCTGCCGCTTTATATTATGCTGACGTTGGTATGAGAGCAGCTGACTTACCTCTGCATTGTAGAACTTTGTCTTCACATCCAGCGGCTTCAAAACCTGATTGAAAATAGATTGCAAACTGAACGCTGTAGTTTTCTCACACTGTACCTCCATTCTGCAGAAATATCCATGCAAAAATGTCTAATCATACAGGGAGTCTTCTGCTAAGAAAAAGGAAGAAATTGAAATCTGAAGGATAAAACAGGTCCTTACTGAAAATGTTGCTAAAAAGAAGGGGACAGGGTTACAATTACTGCACAAACTGAGCGCCAAAGTCTATAGCTGGGATGGTAATTGCATTTGCTCTGTTGCAGACCTGTGACATTTCTCACGTCTCCTCCAATCTTAACACATAAGTTTACTACTCTTATCTAATGAGAAAGCTCAACTACGACTCACCTGGAATTTAAAGAACTTCCGAAAATAGAGCTTCTCCCCATACTGAGTTGTGTAACTGACTGCACAAACTAAGCTGGAAATTGAAAGAGAGGATGTAAACATTTAAAATAAGAAAAAGAAACATGTTAGAATTGTTATTTGTGTATGTTGTGTATATGTTTTGGTTTTGCAGGCACAATAAGGCACTATAACAAAATAAGTGAGTGTGTACACTGTAAGTAAAAACACTCACATATGTGTTCCAATTTCTTTAACTTCGTGGTGGATAACATCATCAATGCAGTGTTCTGGTTTGAGTTCTGCTACTGCAGAGTTTGACGCCGAGAGGTTGAGCCTCTGCGAGCTTGTTTGTAGATCAGCCTGCAGAGGATCACACAACAGGACAACTGTGGGTAAAACAGGAGTGTAAAGTGTATAATAAGTGTTGTTGGGTTTTTTTCTCTTTGCAGTACCTTCACAAGAATGTCCTTTACAACTTGGTTGCTGTCATTGTGCACGCTTATGTAACTGGAGAAGGTCTCACCAAGGAAAATATTTCTGTGTAACGTAAAGACGTGGAAAAGTGAAAAAGCTTGCTACACAAAAAGTACTTTGTGTTAATTGTTTAGTTCAACAGCAAATGAGGGTTTTACCCAAAGTTCTGTGGTAATGTAAGCATCTCTCCGAGCATTAAAGCCTCTGCTCCTTTGATGGTGGAGGGGTCCTCCCTCATAAGTTGACCAAACAAATCCCCTATGGAGGCAAACACAATGTGTGTAATGTATACGTCATATCTGTTAATGATTTTGGCTCATGTTCCACTGAGAGCTGGCGCACACACGAGACAGGGCAAAAAACTTGACAAAATGTTATTCGCAAGATTCTGCTAATTATCTCTGAGCCAGGAAGAAACACACTTTTAAAGACAAAAGTAATTTAACCAACAAACAGTGCGCACACATATGTCATTACAATAATTATAATTCTATACACCAACACGATTTGTCACAAACAAAAAAAGGTTGTAAACCCCAGGCGACAAGGAATGGAAGTCTCGCTCAAGGACAACTCTCAATGTGAAATCTTGTGTGAGGCGAGTAGTTTCAGGAAAAGCAGGTGGAAACAAGGAACTGCTAGCAAGACATTATCTCCTAACATTACTCAACACAATAAAACTCCTCTCTCCACCAGTGTCTCCCTGCAACAACTCGCCTTTCAGAGCGAGAATTGTCCTCGAGTGAGGCATCAGCAAAGGGTGTCACTGTGGATTCCTAAAAATGTTGTATTACCCTACTAGTCATTTTGACACCAAAATAAGTGAAAATAAGGCTTTAAAAAAACCAAATGTATCCTTTAATATCTTAGAAGTTACTGAGACAGCCCAGCAGAATAATTCCAGATCAATCCTGCTCACATTAACTGCAACATCACAATACTCCAATGCAAGTTGCTGCAAATTTGTAACTAAAATTAAAATTGAATTTGTTAACCATTACCAGCCATTAACAGCCAAAAATCATAATCAGTTAAACATGTGGACTTGCAGATTGCAAGAGAAGATGTCAACACTGTTGTGGCACAGGAAGGTTTTATGAAAGTGTAAAAGACTATTCTGTGCACTGCAGGGAGGATCACAGAGAAAGGACCTTTGAAGATCAGGTTTCAAAGCAGTCTGAACCAGAAGGGTCTTCAGTGGATTCAGATTTCTGTCCTTATGTCCAACAAGTTGGCCACATACATCTCATTCTGTTATCAACTCACTTACTAATATTAATAATAGTACTCACACTACTGCATCTATGATTATGACTCCTATTAATACATCTACCTCTATTATTAATAACAACAAGTAGGTCAATCTGGATAATTCTGTAATCAGTTAAAGTTGAAACATGACTGCAAAAAGGGAAATGGTTTTATGTTTCTAATGACAGGTTCAACCAATGCATCTTTGTGAACTTGAAGAGAAGCTGTCACTTCATCGCTACTCTTATATTAATAGTGATTCTACCTAGAAGTGTCAAGGTGATTTAGGGTTTATAAGGAGTTCAGTTACCAGTGCAGCGAACACATTTCTCTGTGCTGTATTCCGACAGAGCTGAAAACAAACACTGAAACTCTCAGCGGGGGTTGCCATCTAAATTTGGGAGCAGGATCTGAGACTGTAAATATATAATACAAATGTGCACTGGATCTAAAGCAGATTCTAAATGCACTTCAAAATTTCATTACATGATGTCCGTTTATCTTTCCTGCCGTTTTAACATAAAATGTATGTAGAACTTTGTAGAAGGAAATAAATTACAAATATAGGAACATTCTTTACATTATCGGAAACTAATTTAGCAGTAATACATCCCTGATACTTTAGCACTATTATTATAGCTCATTGTTGCGGGCAAAGACTAAAAGCAAGACTGCACATTTTGTTCATTTCCTGCATTCCCTGTTTACATCTTTACAGAGGTTTTATGACATTAGGATATCTGCTGTTGTTCCTTGAAACAGATATTTTAAAATAAACATGCAAGTATTGTCTGCTGTCTTGAGTGGGATGTTTGTTAAATCATGATGCAACCACAGAGAACGTTGGCTATTGGGCGAAAGTTTTATTTTGGAGGGGAACACTCAGAAAAGCAGAAGCAAGGCTGGCGGCGACGCAAAAAAGTGGAAGCAAGAAATCTACTTACTGTAAGTCCTGTCTCTGTCCTTAGGTTGCTTTTTATAGTGCACATTTTTATGAAATTTGACATGAACTTCTTAAAAGTCTAATTCATATCATGAGTTGACAATGGTGTTCCTGACTGTCAGTTTCTCCGCCACAGCCATGGACTGTGCCTGAAAAGTTTGTAGCTGGCATGCTATGACTTTGACTGAATCATTGTTATGCTAACGTTTTCTCCCCTGTGATCTTTAACATGACCTGTGATGAACAAGCTGACTTTATTAACCAAGGTGGTACAGTGGCTCAGTTGTTAGGACTGCTGCCTCACAGCAAAAAGATCGAGGGTTTGAACCTGACCTGGCCGACTGGAGCCTTTCTGTGTGGAGTTTGTGTGCTCTCGCTGTGTCTGCTTGGGTTTCCAACAGGTGCTCCGGTTTCCTCCCACAGTCCCAAGACATGCAGGTTGCTTGATCCAAGGATTACTCTTAAAATGATTATTTACCAGCTATTTAATGAACTTATACAACCAAACAGCTTGGTTCGATTTGTTCTGGTTTCATGAGTATTCTCAAAGCATCCTTCCATGCTACATTTGATCAGTCAGCAGCAGAATAACTAACCAAATCTGATTCCCTGACAGTATTAAGACGCTCTGTGTGGCATGGATCAGAGTGATATGTCCAAATCTCAGCTAACAGATACTGGAATAACAAAAACATCACGTGGAGAAGTCAGCAAATCCACAGCAATAAAAAGTAGAGAGCTCCACATAAACATGAGCTTGATTAAAAAGCACAATGAAAAATATACAGATAAAGGAGACAAGAAATAAGCCATTAGCTAAAACATATCATACCTGTACATCTGTATTATTATTATCTGTACATGGCGGTTGAAAATAAACTATAAAAGGCTTACCCGGCAGATCTCGATCCTCACATGTCACTGGCAAGTTTGTGAAGAGTGTTGGTTTTGTTAACCGCATCACTGTAAAGTAAAGTGACAGTGGTTAACGGCAGGGCACACAAGTAGGTAAGTTAAAGTAATCAACCACTCAGTTGAGCATTTCCTAGTGCCAATAACTTCAGTGTGTTAACAATAACCCTGTTTGTTTCCAACATTAGACTAAAACAGGTCATCAGGTATTGTTGTATTTTTTTAACATTTTGGCAGCTGACATCTTACAATAACAAGTAACAGCAAGCCTGTGCAGTGGATCCAGATTTACAAAACAAGGGCTGGGGTCAGTATATGATGTATCTTACCATTAAACCACATAAACAACTTTAAATGGGTACAAAATCATCAGAAACAGAGTGAAGTTTGTTGGCTAAGTAGCTGCCTGACACATAATTTCACCTCTTCAGTACCTCTATAGGCAACACATTTACAGACCAATAACAAACATAGCCAAAACAGCTAACCAAAGATAATAAAGCTAGTGAGTTTTTCTGGACATAATAATTCACTCTTCAAGAGACAAATGTCAAGTTTCTTAGCTTATTCCGCCAACAACACAACTGCAACAATGAAGCTAACGCTAGTTCGGGAAGAATATATATTCTGACACTTGTCAGACATGTCTTACAATTTCAGCTTTTAGGTCCAATAAAGACAAGAATAGCAAAAGACAGCCTGTCACAAACTGTCTTGATTGCATATTACCAAATGTACAAGTTTGTTACCGTCTTAGCTAGCGCTATTAGCATTCTGCAGCAACAACAAATGACAACACTGAAACATTTAATGCGTCTGTGTTACTCCTAAAACAACGTCTGAAGTCCCTGTCTACTTGTTGTTGTAATGACGGTGAAATACCTTTTAATGCAAGTAGGTGTTCCTGTTTCGCCTGATTTACCTCCATTTTTAATAAAGAAAATGGTCTTTCCGGATGAAGTTAGCTACTATGCTAGCTGGGGGTTGTGACTGTGACAGGCTAGCTGGTGAACTTTGACCTTACAAGCAGTGCCATTCTTCCTCTTTTAATTTGGGACGCTCTTAACATGTAACACTGCCCCCTACAGTCCGGGATAGGTGCTACAACAATAGTTCTTTTCTTTACTGTCTCTGCATCTTTCTCTTTTTACAGAAGGTTCCACATCAGGCATGTTGACACTATTAGAAAATAGCAGAGTGAGCTTATTGGCAGCATTGTAGAAAGCATTGTCTTGATTATTTTTTGGTGACATTTGTAATGTTGAGGAGAAATATGTCAACCTGTCAAACTGTAAAAAGTGCCGGTACAGCTAAAAGGTGATCCCGGCTGTCCATTGTGTGGCAATACTGTACATTTCCATGCATGTTATATAACTATAATTGTTGTAACTGGATTTGTCACAGCATGATCTTTTGCTCTTTACACCCCATCTGAATCTGAATGGTACATTATTCTGAGGACGTAATGCTACACTACACTGACCTCTAGTGTTCTGTGCCCACTATACCACCAGACTGTAGAGCAGCGTTTCCCCCAAGCTATCAGACTTTTAAGCTCAAATTCATCCTCAGCACAGTTCCACTGAATATAGGCTAGTTTATTTCTCCTTATCATTTTTATAATTGCTTCTATATTAATGTATATTGTCTAGTACGTAGCAGAAGGGAGTTACAAACTCAGTTTCACTCTACCTAACCTGTTGTATTGTGACCAAATAAATCTACCTACCTAATACACTAGGCTATAACAACACTGCAGCTTTAGTTCATCAGTTTAATGACAAAAGAGACTTATTATATTATATGTAATGACAACCTAAATGACACCACCGAGACTTCAAATCACCCATTAACTGTTAATAAAACACCACAAAACTCTATTACCTAATTAATCCATAAGATAAAATGAAATTCTCACCTGTGGGCCAATAACAGCAAAGATAATTTCTAGGAGGGCCAATTATGAATCGTTCTCAGCAGAGATGAGTTTAACACAATAGATTTGTAGCTCAACCTTGAAGTGTTCAAAGGTGCTATGCTGGTGGAGATGAAGCACTTGGCCTCATCTGAAAATGATCCAATCAGGATCCAGAAAGCTCAGCAGCAGGTACGATAGGAGTTGTTTGTTTTTTTTTGCTTTTGCTTGACATTTTAAGTATTGTAGGTTATAACTTATAGGCCAGTGTATTTATGTTTCACTTTCCAAAATTCTTTCAATTGTTTGATTGTCATTTATTGAAAAACCTTAATTCAGCTCTATATGTATAGTAAGAGAAAGGTGTTAGGAGTGTGGTTTTGTGTTCATGTCTTTCCTGTTTAAGTCCGTTTTTGGTTCTGTGTTTCTCTGTGTAGTCTTGTTTTATTAGTTCTTAGCCCTGTGATTATTATTATTCATCTGCATCTTTAAGTTACTTAGTATCTGTCTTGTCTCGTATCTTAATTCCTAGTTCGGTGTCTTAGTTCTTAGTCCTGTAAATTAGTTCATGTCTTTAGTGTTTACTCCTGGTCTGTGTTCTTCTGTATTTTGCCCCATGTCTGCCTGTCAAGTGTTACGTCTGTTCCCCCAGTTATCTCTCTGCCTGCCTGTGTTTCGTCAGCCTCATGTCCCTCACATGTGTTGCTCTCGCCCTGCTCGTTAGTCCCTTTTGTGTATATATGTTTGGTGTTTCTCTTCAGTCTTCGTCCGGTCATTGTAGTGTTTAGACGCTTTGTCCCATGTTGCTGTGTGTTGTCCTGCCAGCCTGCCTCACTTGTCGGGTCACCCTGTTTCCCTGGATTTGGATTTCTGTCAGATCACCTGTTTATTTGGACTCTGTTATTCTGGATTTTGGATTCAGCCACTCCGTTGTAAGTGTGCTCGCTTTGTTTATTGGAATTAAAACTTCTTTGAACTGCACTCGCTTGCTCTGTGTCCTGCGTTTGGGTCCAACCTGCTCAACCACCACAACACCCTGACAAAAGGAATTTGAATCAGTAAATGTTGCTTTAACATCGGCCAACACAACTCAAAAAATAACATATGAAATGTAAACCAAAATGCATCTCTGTTGAATACTGCTTAGTAAAATAATTCTTGCAATACTGGTACTGTCAATAAATCTTCAAACAAAAATAGGATAATGAAATGAAAACATTTTGACTGAACAAAACGCATTCTATACCAGTCACATGTTAGGTTTGACTGCTTAAATATGTAATTCACATCCATATCAGTTCAAACCAAAAGGACCTCTTTTGGTGGCATTGATTGACAATAATATGACCACTGTCTGGGGAGCCATACTGACACAAACACTTTCAATATCTGTTTCCGGCCGCTGCCATTTGTTTATGAACAGGATGCCAAAGACAAGCAATCCAGAGGCCACAATGAAGGGGCTGAGGGAATTTGTAAACTTTGCTTCCACAGGCAGTGAGTATAGGGTTCACCACTGCATCCGTTACAGCAGATGGAGAAATTTAAATTTGCACGTTACATTTCTTGCATACCTTCTTTTTTTTACGTATTGTTTAATAGGGCAGCAACTCCAGCATCATGCCTTCATTAATGTTGTGTAAGATTATGCGTGATTTTGGCAGTTTTCCTGTTGAAATAAAGAAGCCATTGTGTTGTCATCTGTTCAATATGTAGTACTTACAGAGTAAGGAGCAGTTTCTCATTGATACCACCGATGCAGGAGGTCAGACTGAGGATCAAGATTGCTTCCCCAATCCAGATGTGGACAGGTTTCAGGGTGCTACGGAACCACAGGGGAGAACAAGGAAACAGGAAGACAGCCAGATGAAGGAGCCACTATTGGTAAAATGACATAAAGGGAAGGATTTTAAGTGTGCCCAGTGTATTTAATAGTTCAATACCTTATATTAATTTATTTTTAGAGCAATAGGAGATGCTAATTGACATTAGTACTGTGTTAATTTCTGCTATCTCTACCTGGAATATAAACATTACCACAGTACAGATGCAGTTTGCAGAGAGTACAGGTCAGGGATCTGGACGTCTCTGTGGAAGCCAAACACAGGCCAGGACGGACAGGAGCAGAGACAAAAGCATGAGTCCAGCATGGACCAGCTTCCAGGTGTGCTTCTTCTGCTTTCAGGTGAACGGTACACAACACACATACACAACAACCGCTGCAGTTGGCTGTAGACACAAAGTTGAGAAATAAATTCATTTTTCATTCATTTAAATTGCTGAGTAATTAGTTGATTTTACTATTGTAATTTTAGGATGATGGTATTTTCACTTACATTTTACATTGAAATCATCTAGTTGATGCACTCATCCAGTGAAAAATGTAATGAGTTCAGTGTCTGCAAAGATGCATTTCAGTTTTCTGGGTATTATGATATCTAATTAAAATAATAATGAAATCCAGTAGGTTTCATCACTTTGTGACAATATCTCCAGACTCAGTCAGCCGCAGTGAAAAGTAATTTCAGCTAAGACATGTATAAGAAAGTATATTGCACTTCCAAACAAAACCTAGAACAATTGCTGGAACTTTCCTTCCATTCAGAATTGATATAATGAAATACGATGTATTCAAACACCCCCTGTATTTACTGTGTAGGGAGTTCCTAATTCAACAAATAAAAATGAACTGACACATAGCTGTTAATTTAGCATTTTGAGAGTTTTTTTTAATGTTAAAGGGATACTCCATACTTTAGCATTGCACTTTTGGATACTCACAACTGACTTACAGATTACAGATTTACAAAACAAAACAAAAACCAAGACTGGTCAAAATTGATGCTACAGAGGCGGAGATATCCTGACTTTAAATATGGGACAACCTCCATAAACACTAGGTCCTAAAATTAAAATCAATAGTAAAGGGCCAAATTATAAATGTAGCCCCTATAGTTAGGTTCAACCATTCCTCAATACACACAGAAACCTTTGTTAAAATACTTTTTAAAAAAAAGAAAAAAACTGTCCATGTCATGATTCATCCTCACCAGGCGAGTTCTTCTGTCCCTCAAATGAATCCTTGCTTTTACTCTCTTTCTACTGAAAGATGCTCCCAAGGCTAACCCTAACCATAAGCATAACATCACATTTCCTGTTGTTCCCCTTTCTTACTTCCAGTCATTTACAGGTTATCTCAGGCTATCACAGTGGCATTCATCAAGACTTTCATCTAATTTTAAAGAAGTCTGGTGGTTTAGGGAGGGGTGGGACAAGGTCTATTTTGTTAGAGGGTTGTGAAAAAATTGACCAGCATAATACAGGGGAAATTATTTAATTTGGTGAAGTAAGGTTACAAAATACTCCACAAAAACTTTAACAAATGGTAGCACTACAGCACTGATTCCATCTGCTCATTCTGGTTAGGTATTAAATCTAAATAAACTACATGAACTTAAAAGTCATCACAAATATGTTTTACATATAACTTCCTTTCAAGTGGACCTAAAACATGCACCTTGATTGCACGCATGTATTTGTCGACTGAGCCACAGAGGAAGGATATTTCTTTTTCAAAACTGCCGTGGGGCTAATAGAGACCTGTTACAATTTCATTTCATTTAGCACAGACCTTCAGTATGAATAAAGCCTTCACTGTGTTGCAACAATCCTGAGATCTGGACTTAAACAGATGATCACAGACGGCCATTCATGCAAGGGGAGTGATGCTGCAGGAATGTCTAATCTCATTTCACTTTGTAAAGACAAATGCAAAGGCAGGAGGACTGTAAAGCTGAGCAGAACTTTTATTGGAGGCATAAAGAGAGACATGTCATGTTAACAGAAATTGGCTAAGAATTCCATAATGAAAAAGGAAATGTAAGTTTTTTTAATGTGTAGTTTGATTAACAAGTTAATTTAGACCTGCTTACGACAGCAACATAAAGCAATACTGTACTTTATATTGGGATGTGTACAGAGAATAAGGGATAGATGAACAAAGGTGTTAATCTACACGTCATAGAGCAGCACAGTAATTGGAGCACTCAGGGCAATGTTGTGTATGATTTGTTTGGAGCAAATGTTTTCATCATCTTCATCCTCCACGAAGACGGACAGAAAGTGATCCGCGACCCAGGGCACTTCCTGAGTCTTAGAGGCCAGCACACGGATGCACTTGATGTCTTTCTTGAAGCTGAATTTTTTGTCTTCAGGAAGCGGAGACTCGCTCTTATCATCATCTCCAGACTGGGAGGTGAGGAAGCCATCAATCTCCTGTGCCTTTTCTGTGACGAATACTCGAACGTTCCTCTTGCTGTGGTTGCTCAACTGGCATGCAGAGTTGGTATTTCCCATTTTGTTATGTCTGATATGACTGGTACAATCTGTCAGGACTGCAGGTCTTTCTTGAGGCTGTAATTTGAAAATGAACAGTGATATTCGCAAATGTTTTTATATGCTAAAAAACAATGCACCTACACCTACTCCAGGCCAATGTTTTTCTCCACATTTACAGTATATTAAAGATTTTCTGTCTTTGAATTTTTAATATTTATATTTCATTTCCTAATTCTTATTTTGAATATAATTTATTGCACACTAGCCATACTCGAGTGTGCCAACTTGCAAGCATTTTACCTGCATATAAAATGAGCATGTGACAAATAAAACATCTGAATCTCTAAATTTTATTATGTCAAAGTCATGACTTGTTTTTGGAGTACAACTGTGACATTATCAATACAACACTCTGGTAAAAAAGTGGAAAGATCAATGTGAAATTAATGCACAAAAATGAGTTTTCCATGTGTACAGAACAGCAACCACCCCAGCATTTCAGAGATTTATACTGTATATGCATGAAAATGAAAAGTCATTGGTTACAGTACCACCATATAACACATTGTTAATAAATCTGGCTGGTTTTTTAGTTTTGTTTAAAGTGTTCACTGTAAGAAATTAGGTTTAAAGAACAAAACAATTATTTCTTCTCTACATACAAGACAACACATGCACTAACTTGTATTCAACACAGATCAGTTAACAAAACAGATTTAGATACAATTTTAGACTTTTCTTAACATCTAGTTTGGATCAAAGACAGAATGAATTCTTACCTGCTGCTATAACGAAGGCAAGGGGATAATAATGCACTTTGACAGTGTAACTGAACTGAGCAGTGTGTGTGTCTGATAATATGCAAAAGTTTTTAACACAGCTAGCACAGGGCAATATACTGTATGCACCTGCTTCACAAGAGCAGGGACACTGTGGTGTCTTTTACATCTAAGTCTAGCATCCTCCTTTAGTTATGAACTCAACTGTTTTGTCGGTGAAAAACATCCTTAACCATTTTAAATGTTAATGTCCTTATTTATGAGGGTAATTAGTTTCAAAGTGTTCTCTCGCTCACATTTTGTAAAGAGTTTTGTCTGAGCCAAGTGTTTCTGGATTTGCAGGAATCTGATCTGCTGAACTACTGAGTGCAAGAAGCAGGTAGCAGTCAATTAAGGCATAAGACAACAATGTGTTAGTCCATCTCTGAATACTTTCTGACCTCCCTACCCAGTCAGTGGCACAGCCCTAAGCCTATTCATCCTATTAAATGTTTAAACAAGTAACAAATACATAGTTTCATTTCTCAAAAAGGTTAACTCACTTCCTAAAAATGGTCATTCCTGTTTTAAGGAAATGTTACTCAAAAAGGAGTGAATAGTGCATTTGTTGGGGACTATTTTTAGTTGCAAATTAATACACACAATTGGTGCCCCAGTGAGTATTTCCTGCAGCAAGAGGGTGTATGTGGGATCATCTATAAATAAATTACAGTACACGTGATCACCATAATAAAGGAACATGTCACCCAGTGTAACAGTGTGGCTTACTGATGTGTTTTTAATCGTTGTGGGACAACAACAGAGCCCTATGGCACAGAGGAGTGAGCGGTGTCAGGCTTTAGACACACAGACTAGACTTGTTAGTAGGATCTATTCATTGTTAGCTTCAAGTTACTCTGAATTGCGATATGGCAGTATGATATTAAAGTATGACCTTTGTCCTCATACAAAAACAACCAGTTAAATTTGAAGCGGAGACACTACATAACTCACCTCATCAAGGTTACACTTTCATCTACCGTTTACCACTGTGGAAGTGATAAAAAGTTACTTCTTTGTTATCACAGCACATTGTTAGATAGAGCATTGCCTTTATTTGCTCCATGGTTTGCATATTCAAAGTAATATGAGAAAGACATGCAGCAGAGATAGGAGAATTACTGTTGGGTTTATGCTGCCTTCCAGCACTCATTCTCAGCACAATGAGGTCGTGGCTGCTGCTGGTGTCCCTGCTTGTTTCTGCCCTGAATCCCCTTGGAGATGGAGACCGGGTCATGGAAAACTACAGCTGGAGTTTATGCAGAAAACTGCTTCTCAATGGACAGATGACTCCCCTGGGACTGGAGATACTTCAGACCCAAACTGAACACCACTGCATGTGTATCTGGAAAAACTGTGTGTATGTTGCTGCGCAGCATAAACAGAGGACCTCCCCCTTTTACTGGACATACACAGTCCATGATGATAATGGATGCAGTTTGTCTCATCAGGAAGTTACAGGAATAATCCATTGGAATCATATTCCAACACTGGTATGCTTATTTCAATCAGCATTGGTGTAAACCAAAAAAATTAAATAAAAACTACTTTATTTCTGTACTCTATTAACAAAATTCCCCTATGCATTCCCCAGTGATGTATTGAATCCTACATCATCAATCAACACATTATTTATTTTGACTGTATTGCAATTTCTCTGCTCTGCTGCTCCTTGCTGTGTGCATGAATTATTAGCATACCAGGTGGGTTGTTATATTTTGCAAGTCAGTCAAGCATCCTCAGAATGACTCTACCTAAAAGCATGAAGTGGATCATTACACAAACAATAACAACCAGGTTGATTTTCGTACTAATTTCACACTGTTGATAATAGGTATGACATGCAGCATATTTTTGCACCTGTTCAGAATGTTTATGGGGGAGCAGAGAGATTAGTGTCCAGTTAATGCTTTTGACTCAGAATAGAAACCTTACTGTCCGGACTCCCTTTCCATGTTACTTTAAGATTTTTGGCAGGAAAGACATTGGGTGACCTGGACACCTTGTAATACAACCAAGAACATTATTACAAAATAAAAGTATATAAATCTCATGGTTAAACTGAAATGTCGAAAGAAAGTTAGCGAAAGAATAACTGCGACAGTTGTGGAAATGCGAAGCTCCCTCAGAGATTTCCTTCTCTCCGCATGCCATAAAAGATATCAATGAACACTGCGTGGTGTGTGTCATTTGATGTGTGGTGGAGTAGCGTGCTGACAGAATCACATGCCATTAAAGTTAAAGTTAAACATGGAGAGAGGCACACTCATTGCCTTATGAAATGCTTTAGAAATGAAGAGTATACAGCCATGCTACCAGCTCTATGATGCTGTGCTTTGAGCTAAGTGCTCACAATAACAATGCTAACATGCTAATGTTTAGGATGTTTAAAGTTATACCTTTGTCACCATGTTAGTTTAGTGTGTTGGCATTCTAACATTTGTCATTAGCTCTAAATATAAAGTACAGCTGAGGATGATTGGATTACCATCATTTTTGCAGATATTTGGCCATAAACCAAAGTATGAAACAAGTTAAAACTTTGACCTGATGATGGCGCTGGATGTAAAGTTAATGGATCACAAAAGAGACATGAATGTTTGTACAAGATTTCATGGTGATCCATTCAGTAATTATCACAACATTTCACTCAAAACCAAAGGCATCAACCTCATGGTGGCGCTAGATGAAAAGTCAGGGATCACCAAGCTTTGTAGGCTTTGTCTTCTAGGGGCCATGAACATTTGTACAACATTTCATGGTAATCCATCTAACGGTTGTTGGTATTTCAGTCTGGACTAAAGTGGCGGACTGGCCAATTGACATTGCCATCCCAAGAGCCATGCCGCTACTGTGGCTAAAGGTTTTCACGTAAATGAAGTAATGCAGCCTACTTGAATTTATATTCTGACCCAAGTATTTGTCTGGTGGCAGTTTTGTAACTAATTCTTTCTTTCCCTCCTGTCGCTCCAGGTTGTTTGTCTGGGGAAAAGTGTTCCAGCATTCCTGGTGAAATCAGACACTCTACCAGCGCTGCGTGTTATTAGTGAAATCACACCAGCTGAGACTGATGGTGAAGCCAGTCATATTTCCATGGATATAATAAAACATCACCCTGATTCTGGGTCTGCATGGTTACTACATCATCACACAGCTGCCTCAGGCCACAGATTTCGGGCTTTCTTAATGGAGAAATCCAAGAGCTGGGCACCTGCCACCATTATTCAACTGCAGAAAATGCTGACAAAGAGATACTGTGCTGCCACAACTGTCATTATTTCCTGCTGTTCTAAAGACGGTGAAATAAGATCATCAGTGAACATCAAGAAAATATCCAAAGAACAGATTGCACAACCACAAATAAGACAGCAACAGAGCACTCAGCAAGCAAGGGACATTAAAGCTCTCACGCAGTACGATGGACAACAGTCTTCAAAAGCTTTTGTCAGTCATGACATTTTCCAAGCTGCTACTTTGCACCCTGGCAGATCGTTAATAAAAATTCAGATATATCTCACTTAATAGAGATAAAGAGAAATGCAGTCAGAATTATGAAGACAAAGGAACACTTGAACTTGGAGTCCTTGTTGAAAAAAAGTGTTCAGAAGCAACAGTCTTTAAAAGCTGCATCTAGTGTGCATGATGATGATGGATTTTATGTTAAGAAACAAACAAATCGACTGCAGTACAAGATAAAGGTTCCAGAGGATGATAATAAAGAGGATCTCAATGTGAAGATAATCACAAAACAAGCAGAGCTTCGACACCGAGAGGGAGATAGTCAAACAGATCTATCACATACAAATCTTTTTGAAAAAGCTACTCAGAAAAGATTAGCATACATCTTACAAGCAGACTTGACACATAAAACGGATCATAATGATGTCGCTCACAAACAAGCACTCATTAAGGTGGGAGAAGAAGTCTTTATCATGTTATTGCTTCCGCACACAGAGAGGGAGACACAAACAGAACCATCATTAGAAAGAAAACTAATCTTGAACACAGATACTGGGTGGAAAACAGTAAATATACCCATAATGCCGCTGGATGACCACCCACCCATGACCAAAATTATAAAGGAAAACTTTATTATTGAAGAAGTTAACTCAAAATGTAAAAGCTTGAAAGAAAGTCAACTTCTATTAGAAATATTTGCACTGCATAGAACAGAGAGAATGGATATAAAACCAGCAGAACGCACAGCTGAAGTAACTACAGTGTCTGCATATACTGAGGAACAGGTGAAAGAAACAAAGACAATAGAACACACAGAGACTAATTATACACATCATGAAAATATAAGCATAAATCATACTAAACAAGGGGAAAATGTGCCATCAGAAGAATCAGTCGTGCCTTCGCCTTCCTCACTCAAAATTATGGAAACACAAACTGCAAAAACAGAGCATACAGCAGAGACAACTACACTAAACGTGGAGATAAAAGAGACAACATCAAGTACAGAAGTCTTCAGTGAAGGCAGCACACAGAAAGCAGAAAGACTGCCAAGTACAGAAATCCCAACGACCACAATGAGTCTTGACTCTGAGCCAAGATTTATAAGATGTAAAACAAATAATAATATACAAGCTACGACAGCTACGATTGAAAAGTCATTCTCAGGCCTCAGGATGAGAGAAAACGTTCCGGCAGATACATCCAAGCTCCATGAAGGCACAGAGGATGAAAACAGAGCTGCATCAAACGGGCCAGAAAATGAAAAAAAAGAAGACCAAAATGATCCAAAAGTGAATTCATTTACATTTTCAAAACATTTACAAACAATCCAACCACAAGCAACAAACAACCTCCCAAAAGTAAGTGAGGTTGCAGTTTCTATGTTTTTATTAAACATTGTTGTGCTGTTTACAAATACAGTGACATCAGTAGTGCAAATAGGCTAAGCCACTGCTTTCCAAATTTAGTCAATGCCAAACTAGTAGAAAAGTTTGAAAACAAACATCTTCAGAAAGTATTTAGATTTTCTTCCAAAGGCTGTATGCAGACTATTTGATTAATATGAGCAAATAATTAAAACAGCATTCGTATAGGAATTATGTCTGAAGCTTTTTGATATCCATATAAGGAGTTACAGATCACTGTAAGTGGTTTCCACTGGACCAGATTTCCATGAAAACCTTGGTCAAATTAAAGGAACAGGCTAGTTTGCCATTTTGGGAACTACGCCTAATTGCTTTCTGATGAAGAGTTAAATGAGAAAATTAATACCACACTCTACTTTTATCTGTCTGTTATGAGACTACACCTAGCCGATTAGCTTAGCTTAACTCAAAGAGTGTTTCTTTGTGCCAGATTATTTCTTGGCCAGATACAGTAACTTCCTGCTTGGCTAAATGCTCAAAGCCAAGAAATAGTTTCGGCACATAACCCGACATAAAATGGCGAATCGTTGTTTTTACACTTTGGTTTTTCTATGTACTAAACAAATGAGATATCATGTTCATTAGTGAGCTTTAAAGGTGCTGGTAGGAGGAAGGATGTTACATTCTGATAGAGTATCTATTTTTTGTGCTAAGCTAAGCTAATTGAATGCTGGCTGAAGGAGAAACACAGGAGAAATATGTGAAATACACACCCCTCCCCCACTATATCCAACAAGAGGGAAGAATCTGAATGGAGACACATCTTATAAAAGGATGATAAAAAAATTGAGCTACAATTAAAAAACTTTGTGATCCAACACAGAAAATAAGCATAATTGCTCCAATGAATTATTGATCTTTGAGAGCAAAAATGCATATGTGTGGGCAATTTGATATAATAAATGGTTTATTCTAATTCTCATATACTAATTCAATTAATTTATTTCTATAAAAATAATATACTGTAAGATGAAATGAGTCAATGAGCAGTGAATGTACTGATGCAAAGTTCTCGTCCACAGGCTACAGACGACAATATGCCACTCTGCAAAGGTTTAATACATCGCACCGAAGCTGGGTGGAAACACTGTGTGGAGAGATTTGCAGGAATGGGATCAAAGATGTTTCCCCAAAGAGAACCAACGGATGCATTTAAGGATACAGAAGAGAAGGAGAAGGAACATGATCATTTTTATTATTTTGATGGAGTACTGAGAAGAGTTCAAAATAATTTTTACCCTTATTACAAAAGACAGCGATGGCGACAAAGGAGCCACGATAAAGAGAGTAGTGTTTTCCCTGTGAGAAAAAAAGAAAATCTCCTCAGTTATATCCAACGTCTTACTTTAAGAAATAAGGCCCAGTCACCTCCAATAACCAGGCTCTAAAGATGATGAACAGAGAGGCACTCACTAACATTGAAATCCTTGCCTTTCCCGCAATGAACTGAACAGTTATTCACTAAGGTCTATTTCTATCTGCTGACCAGTAAATGAGAATACTTATACTTTGTGTACTAACTTCTACCTCAAATTGTAGTTAATAATAGCATTTGTAGATTTGTTTTGTTTACAGTAAACTCATTATATTTGATGCACTCAAATGTCTGCAAAAAAAAATTCAAAGGGCTGCTATATATTTTTTTCTTAAAAGGAAAAACTCTGCACAAGTATGTGGATGCCCAATTAGTGTTGAGAGATGGAAAATGCAGTCCATTGAAGCAATAAATTCCTCAGTACGTGCTATATTGACCGGGAAAGCTGAGTACACAGAAAAGGTGTTGAATTTTCCCTTTAAAGTGATCGCTAAGACTGAGTTTGAGAGATTAAGCCTGTTCAGGAGACAATTTAATCCATAACTTTATATGATTTTACTGTCTTCAAATATCTATATTGTTTTAAGTCTTTGAGCGTACACAGTAGATTGTTGCATTTTTCTTGATTTGTTATGTTCCCTTATTAGGTCAAGGTTGTTGGGCTCAAGATTGACAAAAAGGATAAAAATCAAATGCAGCAGAACCAGATATCTCATGGTATCTACATTACCCATAATGCAACTGAAACATAGTTATTTTTAGTTTTCAAACTTGTAGTCTTCAGCCCCAACCGACGCTGATTCAAGTGACATAACATGACTCACTTTATCAAATTTTGTGCTGAACCACAAAATAATAGTACTTTGTAAATTCTGGGCAACTGTGTACGGTGTTACACCTATGTACATTATAATACATGGCTATATAATGGCTTCATTCTATTAAGATGTACAAGTTCTAGCGATCTGCTCTTGTGCATGCTGGCTATCTGACACACCTAAACTGACCAGAGCCATCATTCATGTTATTAGTAACGCTTGTGCTATTAAGACAAGTTAAAATGTTGGCCATGAAAACGTCCTATCACATGAGGCAGGGCGGTGCAAGTGTACTGGTGGAGGTAGGTGCCAAAACTTTGGTGAGTAATGGTTTAAAAGTCTGACAGAAAACCGCAAATCAGAATAAAAAGTTTTTAGTGAAGAAACTCCAGGCACTTCCATGTCTCCACCGCCTGTTTTTGGTGTTTCAGTAAGTTTTCAGAAGGACTTTCTGGGAATTTCTCCCACATAAATTCAATGAAAAAGTGGGTAAAGAAATAACTTTACTAGCAAAACTCCAGTGCAAAATTATAGCTATTAAGATATCACTAAGCTCCCGAAAGTATATTTATGTAGCATTGACCTTATGCATTAAAGGTACTATCCTTACTTTAGCCCTATTCTTGATCAGTTACAGCTATTTCTACTGATTGGATGCATGTGCGTCTTAACAGTAAAAAGTTCAACTGTAATATAATATTTAATGTAACAGATAATGACCCTTCTAACCTGAGAATTATTTTAATACCACGATAATGGAAGTCTGAGGATTTAGACTATTTGTGATGGTCTTCCTGTTGTAATACTACTATATACTTCCATCTTGGGATTTGAAAGATATGTATATTTAACAACAATACAAGCTATGGCTTATTTATTTTTCACTGTAACTAAACATGAAAACAACAGTAATTTCAAACAATTCCAAGTCTGTACAAAACATTTATTTGAAATTGACATAAAAACAGCTTTGATTTGCATAATTTATATCTGAAATCCATGACAAGCAAACAATAACTAAGGGGGAAATGGCTTAACGGCAACGCTGAAAAGATTTCTTTTTTTACACTAGTGAAAGGAAGTTAATTGAACAGCTTAGGACTTGTTATCAAATGTGTAAAAGTAAAAACACAGAATTGATTTTAAAAAGAAAGACATTCACTCACATGAACTGCCACAGAGTGCAAGAAAACATGCACAGAAGCCTATTCACTGTTGTGCTACTTAAGGAAAGGTCAAGAGGAATTTTAAAAGAAAAAAGGCTTAGAGTTGAGAAATTGATTCATAAAAAAAGATAAAAGGGCAAATGTTAAGTGAGAGAGAGGCGTATAGTGTCCCTAGAAATTGATGCAGGCTGTTTTCATTGTCTGTCAATAGATGGCAGTGCCAGCACTGTAGCATCACTCTTCAGCAATAATATATAATTCTGTAACTCTTTCCTTTATACATAAGAGACTGCAGGAAAATGGGCAAAAATGTCACAACCTCAACAGCCAACCACTCTGACTGGTGTTTCTGTTGTTCTTAATAGCTCTACACCTCACTAAATTCATTTTGGTTTGTTTATAGAGCTGGATATATACATATACACTTTGTGAGGCTCGTATGCTCTATGGACATTTGTATGTACATGTGACAGAATTAGGGAAATTAATTTGCTCTTCTTTTTAAATCCTTCATCCTGTCTGAGTCTAACCAAGGCAAAACAATCAGTACCTGCATCCCACGTCACACAGACGAACTATTTGGTCAGTCGGTTTGCTATTAATGGTTTGGACTCAACAGGTCAGTCCTCCTTTTTTTTTTAGATGGATCCCCTCAACTCCAATTTGAAATGACAAATTCTGCATTTAGCATCATGAAAGCTTCAACACTGCTGAATGTGGCTTCAGTGGAAACTCACTTGTGCAGAATTACATGCGTAACATTGACACATTGACAGTGTGGACCAGAGTGCTACACAAAACACAGTGCAGCAAGCAAAATCAGAGTTTACCTAAACACTGCTAGGGTCAACCACACCTTGAAAAATTTTGTCAGTCATTTTGCTCCGTAGCTAAACGTTTTCACATCACAAATACAGTGTGTGCCTGTTTCCACGGTCGTTTTTGGTAATGGTATAAATAATGATGAAAGTGAATTATTATTCATTACAATAAATATGTCAATAAATAAAATGGCCTTGAAGTTCTCAGCGTTACATGGAAACACTTGACTAAACTATTAACAGTTGCTCCAACAGAAACAGCGTGTGAAATTCCTTCTACGATGTTTTGTGTCTGTAACACTGAACATAAAAAACATCAAAACGACTGGACGCCAAAAACTGAAAACATTTCTCCAATGGGACTTGACAAATTCATGACTCTTTTTGAATCACTAGGCTCAATGAACATAATGAAATCACACTAGGATATTATACCTAAATAAATTTAGAAATGGAGGTAAAGTGTATGATTAGTACGGCCGTTGTCATAACAAATGGACATCATTAGTCAGAAAAATGTTCATGAACTGTTATATATGGTTTCAGAGAGGCCTAAATCTACCAAACAACAAATATAGCATGATTGTAGTTTTAAATCCTACATGTGCCAGAGGCCAGTGCAACAAAGAGGCACAGTATTAGTGACATAGCTAATGCCACTCCTACAAACCAGTGTATATCCTCGTCTCCAGGTAGTGTATTGATCTGGGTAGACACATGCCCAGAGAGATTTATAAGCTTTCAATATTTGGATTCATGTTGCTTCATTAGAAAAACATTTTCATGGTTGTTCTTGGTGGTATTGTTGTTAAATTTGACAACAAAACATATTCTTCATTTTCAAAATTACACCTCCGCATTTGGCAAGTAGTCAACATCCTCAGAGCTCTGATCAATACGGCTCCACCTTGCCCTTTTTGTGTATTTCTTTTTAAAACTACTGGCTTTTAAATACATGGCTCGTCGGCCACAAAGAGGTAAGCCTGTTCGTGAGACACAATGTCCACCAATAGTGTCTTTGTGCTTTTAGTTTTTCTTGTATTAAGTACTTTGTGTTTACTTCAGTTGCAGTCCCTGTTACTTCAGCTTTCAGGGTGTGTCTGCATGCTTGTAGAAGCCTTTCTGCAGGGCTGCAAAGGCGATGTCCTCAGCTGAGCGTCGCTGGTCCAAACTTAGCAAAGCCTTGAACAGGTCGTTGATGTCGGCTTTTAGTCCCTGCCTCTGCATCCAGTTCTTCAGCAGTTCATACACTTTGTCACCAGCGGCGCCATTCTCTGCAATTCGAATGTGGTTGTCACTGACTCCAATCATTCTGAAGAACTTGTTATGAATCCGCACATCCAGGTACTCGTCGAACAAATCAAAGCTCTTCTTTAGGGATTTTTCTGACCCTTAAAAACAGACAAACAGATAAATTTTTAGTTTTATGCCATTTCAATGTAAGTTGCTTACACAGACACTCTTGATGATCTGTCATTTTAGCTGTTTGTATTCTCTTACAATGGACCTATAATTACACTGATTTGCAACTTGGCAGTTGATGCTTGGAAACAGTATACACATTGTTCCTATATGTGTTTAGGAACAATCAGTACATTTCAGTCCATTTTCCTTCAGGGGATGCATACATAAGATTTTTAATAGAGGATCAAACAAATCCGTTTAGCCATGTCCTCTTTAATTTAGCGTGCAAAAAAAAAAGCAAAAAAGAGCATGTTCCAACTCCCTGAAGGCTTGAGTATGGCCTGACTGTCATGAGTTTATTAATCTATCAAGCAGCTAATGTGAGATACTGTTTATTTGACTTGCCTGTGGACTGACATAAACTGTAATAAACAGCGCTGCTTTCTGTGTACAGCTGCCTTTTAGGGCAAATGAAGCGGCGTGAATAGATTCATGAAATGAGTAAGAAATGTCTAGTAGAGGGGAAATCTCGTCCTCCAACAGCAGGAACCTTACCAAGCAGTGGCACCAATCGATGTCGTAGAGGATCATCCTACAATACCAGAGAAAATATAAAAGTGATTAAAAATTGAAAATGAATATCCTAATTCAACACAAATGATTTGAACATCTGAGATCTTTCTGATCTCCCTACGGTTTCCCCTCACCATGTATGCAGGTGGCTGTCTGACGGCAGTGGGGCTCTGGTGTGGGGTGTTACCAGAGGAAGCTGCTGTGGGCAGGGCTGACAGGCTAGTTTGAGAGGAACTAGTGGTGTTAGGCAAACTGTCTCCTAGCCCTCGGTCCTCATCTTCGAGGGGAGGGGAGGCCTTGGTCATGCCAGGCTGGGTCTCCTGCAGCAGGGGCCGTGACTCTGGGCGGGACTCCTCCCCTTCCAGACCCGCGTTCTGATTATTCTGTCTCTCCTCTGCTGTGGCTCCACTCTCATCCTTACCAGATAAAAAAAGCAGATGACAAAAAACAGTGACATATAGTACCACAGATTAACTGTGACTACTACGACACAAGAATAACCTATAATAAAACAATAACTTACAATAGGAATCTTCACAATTTCGCTGGAATCACAATGGCTCTTTGAACCTGCTAAAAGCAGACAACTATCATTAGGACTACATACTTAATATGCAAAACATTAAAAAAGATACAGTAAATGATGTCAACTTACATGGTATTTCACATGAATGTTGCTTAAATATGAACCACCACACAGCCAGTCCAACAAGGATGATGATGACAAAGATGGCCAGGAAAATGATTATTGGAATAGCTGGAAAAAATAGAAATAAATCAGTGAGGATGTACAATTAAGTTTAAAATAACTTTCGATGCTAAGCAGTTTGCTTTGCATGAAACAGTGAAGTGAAGTTACCAATGTCTTGTGAAGAAGTAGGGGTCAGTGTAGGAAGGGCAGTGGAGGTTTTGGTAGGGGACGGATCCCGTTTTCTGCACTCTGTGTTAGAAAAGGGGGTGCACTTCTTCACCTCGTCTTCCCCGGACTTACACCTGTAATTTTGTAGAAAAATAAATACATTTCTAGTAGTAGTAAAACATACAAAAACCATAACCATGATCATTCCCTAATCGTCACCATATTGCAGTTGCCATGTGTAAATTTTGTACAAAGCAAATTTCTTTTTAAATGTTTTGCATCCGATGTAAAAAAAAATTTGTCACTGAACGTAATTTGTAGAATTGCCCAATATCAACAGTCTTGTGAAGAGTGGAACTGAAAACTATTTTGGGAAAGAAGTAAATCACACTTACTTGGCGCAACGTTTGCAGACTTCGCAGGCCTGATCTGGGACACAGAAGGTCCCCTGTTTGCACTGGCACCTTGTGTCTGTAGTTGTGGTGCAGGACGCAGTCTCAATCTCATCTGTGGATGGTGAAGTTGCGAGTAAGATTAAATGACAGATGGGTTTGTTTGTGAAATATCACGGCAATGAGGGCCAGAGACATAAATAAAATCACAGATACAGAGACCAACACAAGATTAATGCACTCACTCTGAAACATATTTAACAGCAAGTTACCAAATCAAATAAACAAACAGATATAAAATTATATGCTATGATTATTTTAAACGTGTCATAAAAATACAATGATGTTTAAGCCTTTAATGCATAGACAGACAGGAGCCGTGAGGTAGTACATATGTGTCTCGTTTTGTGCTTTTTTTTTATTATAAAATTTAAAGACATTGTGTAAAGCTATATTTAACCGTAGCATACCAGCCACTGGATAGCTAGACAGCAAAATGTAAATTAGTAATCTCAACATGTCTGTAATCACCACAGATTCTATGTGAACAGCTCAAGAGAAGTATAAATAACTGGTCAACTCAGTGTGTGTAACCTGTAAGGCAGCTTTTGGACTTGGAACAACTTGTGATTTAACTTTGTGAAGCATTTGCAGAGTTTTATAACTAAATTCATAATAAATCTGTGACCATTGGCATGTGTTAAAAGAGAGAGAACATGGTGGACTTGTCAGCTAATTTGTTGGCCGTTAGCAAATTATATGGTAATTTTTTGCAAAAAAAGTTAAGTTAGATAATTGGGTTTCCAATTTCGTCTTCCTCGGGATAATGAGGGATGGAGAATCTGGTACGGTTCATTTATTAAAGCGAGACCTAAAAAGAAAGAATCACTGGCCTTTAAGATGCAATCAAAATGAACAACAAACCAGCAGTCCACCTCAACTGGATGACCTTTCACAGAAATATGATGTCCATACTTTCCAATTAAGGAAACACTGCAGTAGTTGGTTTGGTTACAAAAATGCAAGCACTATGTTGTAATCCTCTTCCACACTAATTTTACACAGTTTTATAATTTTATTGAGACAATTTAGCTACTTTTGTGGCAAGTTATGATTTTTTATTATTTATTTATTTTTTTAAGTATTAGCAGCGGTCTATTGATGAGAAAATGTGTATTTAATTGGGAGAAGCTCCGTCTTTATCTGTCCATACATTTGAATATGAGTATTAAACTGATCACAGCCAGCTGACAGACTTGAAATTAAGAGAGAGTTAAGACTCGTCTTCTCTCGGTCTTTCTCTCCACGCTGATTTGTTTGTACCTGCCCTGCCATTAATTATGAGTGACTTATGTTCATAATGACGTAAGCAGTTGCAAAAACTTGGATTCTATGAATATAAACACATAGATACCATGAATTTGTCACCAAACATGACTCATGTTTTGTTTTAAAAGTGTGCTTAGATAAGATGATATCTTTTAAAGAAAAATATTTTAATAAGTTGCAAATGGCAAGCATTACCACTGAATAAACTGGCTCATAGTTTGTGCTTTTGGTTATTGGCTATTCTAAATTATTGTGACCTCTTCCTTGTCAGTATTCTTGTTTATTTAAGCTGGTTAGTGTCTGCACTCACCGTATACACAAACACTTACCCAGTGACCATGAGTTTACCAGAGCAGTTCTTAACTGCTATTTAGGCCAAGTTATTGGGATAACGGATTTGATTGTTATAATTTCATTACATATAATAATCAAAATTTATTGACAATTTTCCAATACAAAACAATTTCCTTCGGGCTGTTCTATTCTAAAGATGGGGCATAGACACAATTTAATTTATTGCATGGCAGTTAAACGCTCAGCCCCGCAGCACAGCATCAGCCCTTACTGATTGTAGAACACACAGATGACAACTGAATTTTCTCACAATGATCATATTGATTTTAAAAACAAAGTTCCTTGTAAGAGGCCTGAGAGTATAATTTTAGTTTAAATTACAACAGCAGTTAAACAAAGCTGACTTTGTTGGACTTGTCCATACTGATGATATTGTTCATTTACTTAATCTGCTCCATTTTGTCATTTGTTTACAATTTAGTTCATTCGATCAAGCTTTAAAACAAGTTTTGTTGCATATTTTATCACCAGGGGAGCCATTTTACACACTGCTGGCAATGTGGCATACACGCTTCCTTCAATTTGTGCTAAAGAATCTAATTTTAAAAAATATGTGGTGTTGGACTTATTCCGTCTAGAGCCTGTTGTACAGTTGCACAGAGCAAGCGGTTCTGTATTGCTTGGTGTAGCGACAAATCATGGTTATAAGTTTTGTAACATAATTATGCTCTATGCTGAATGGAATGTAACACATGCAGAAGTGAGCAACAAAGCTTTAAATAGGATCTGAGTCAGGGTAAACCCAAAGCTCCATCAATTAAACAAACATTCAGACTGTGTCAGACTGGCAACCAGTCAATACTCGGCTACCAGTCAAGCAGCTGGTGTTTTGAGGAATATGCTATAATTTCTTGATTATGTTATAATAATATATTTTATTAAATTGGCAGGTGCTTTGTATAAGTCTGTGCGTTGGGGTTGGGACTAGGAAGCGTACAAACCACAAAATCAAAGTGAATTGTCTATTTAGCCCAATTTGAATCTGAATATCGTTTTCTGTGTATTTCCTGTCATATCTAAGAAATTTATGCACTTGACCCAACATGAGTCATTCCTTATGTGAATAATAACCAAGATAACTTTCACTGGGGAAATACCCTTGAGAACATTCATGAAAAGGATTTGTTTTAAAATGATGCAAAACCTTGGTTTGAACACAAATCTCTATTTGGCACCATAAATGATGTAATCAAATAAAACGTATTTCCCAGCAGGTGTTTCAGATAGCAGCACAGTTCATTTCAAGTGCAAATACTCTATAATAAGGGCAACTTTCCAACTTTTTTATTCACATTTATTTTGGAGCGTTCCACTGAATTATTACATGGTCACAAATAAGTTAAAACTAGAGCAAAACACACAAAGCTCTATTTTAAAACTGCAATGAATGAGCACAAAAACATCCTATGTAACAGTAGTCTCTTTTCTGTGGCTCCTGCCTTTCAATGGACACAAAGACACCCAGTGTGGGAGACAATGAGACACAGCCACACCCAGTTCAGCCAGGTAAGACAGACACACAAGCGAATCTCCTGAGACAGGTAACATGCTCACATTCAGCCAACGAAACAAAACAACAAAGACACGCCCTACTACTCCGTGTAACATCATAAGATCACATTTTCATGAGTGGATCTGAAAGGCGAGGGCACAGACAAAAAGGTATTAACTTTCCCAAACAATTTATCTTTGACTTACTGGATTACTGAAGACTACTTTGGAATTAAAGGACAATCCAGTTAGGTGTTTTCTTCGTTTTTTTTAACTACCTGGGACTTATTATTAGAATACAGATTTGACAAAGCTGTTTTCTGGGTTTACCCTGACGTGACTTATTTATAGGGCTGCACCTAACGATTATTTCTCAAATCAGTTAATCTAATGATTATTTTTTGATTAGTCTATTCATCTAACAACAAATGTATTTATGATTATCATGAAGAAAATGTTTAATTACTCGATTAAAAATAAAATAAATATGAAAAGCCTGTCTCAGTAATAATTCAATATTTTATTCAATCATCAAAAAGTGGCAAGTGAAGAACATTATAATAATAGTAGTAGTATATGTTAAAATGAGTCTTATTTCCATGTCACTGCTGTGTTATAATATTAATAATAACAGATCCTCTTTCTCAGATGCTGGATTAGAAAAATACTGGACCTTAAATTCAAAAGGATTGCTGTGACAACCCTTTCCTGAACTTGAAAAGTAATTGACCTAAAACTTAAAATGGTTATGACACTGATTTATTTCATCACTGGAGTAATATGCAGATAATCACTGGCAAATGTATTTTTGCATCAGTGTGGGGCAAAGAATATAACTGAAATGATTTACAGACTGTACAGACAGTCACGTACCCTTAAAAGTAAACACAAAATATAAAACGGACAAATATTAGATGGACACATGGTATAACATTACATTACCATGACAGCAGCGGTGCAGAAATTACTTTGTACATGGGCACAATGAAGAAACATTTAGAAATTAAATTTTAATTGACTACTATGAACAGAAGACGCGTTCCTCGTGTTATTAAAGCTAATATATCAAGCTTGTCAAGGGAACGCAGTGGCAGCGAGACCGTAAACAGGATTAGCGTTGCTGCCGCTGGCGTCATGCTATTCCTTCACATGATCGTGCCGCTTCAAGTGTTGGGTCTCTGTCTAAAATACGTCCAAGTTTTAGATGGTCATAGTTTCTTAGAATTCAGAATTGCAAATTTCTTCCTGGGGAAATCCCACCGGACGCAGCGATGCAGCAATGCATCAATGCATCAACGCACGTTATGCAAATCGATGTATTTTTGTAATCGATGATGTCGATTTTGTCAATGAATCACCCCAGCCTACTTACTTACTACAGTTGTCTACAAACAAATATTTACCAGGCAGTGGTCCCATTATAGACATGTCTTTTATATATCCTATACTTGTCTTTCACATAAATGGGTAAACAATAGGATGATTAACTGATTAGTCAATTCTACTGAAAAGTAACGTTCAACAATTTTAATAATCAATGAGTCATCATATAATCTTGTTAAATGGTAAAAATTCACAGGTTCCTGCTTCTAAAATTTGAATTTTTTCAGGTTTTCTTTGTCTAATTGTAAATTGTAATGTGCTTCTTTTTTCTTTTATTATCTCCTGATATTACATAGATCAAACAATTAATCGCTTCATCAAGAATATAATCAAGTGACAAATAATTTAAATACATGTTAGTTGCAGTTCTATTGAGATGGTTTAATGGGAGAAAAAGTCATTGGCTCACCACTTGCGTTTATTGGCAGAATGGACCTCACTGTAAAGATGCTTGCCCGAAGAACCAGGTTGTAAAACTTGACATACTATTATATACCTTCTAAAGGATTATCAATAATAATTTCCATTGAATCCCTCAATTAAAATTAGGGCATAAAGAAACATGCGTGAAGATGAAGAAAATCCCGTTACCTGAGCGGCAGTGTGTACAGGGCAAACAGCGGTTCATCCCATTGGAGTGCTCTGTGTAGGTCTGTCCATGCTCACAGTGAAGACAGGTCCCTTGTTCTTTGTCTCTCTCACATTCCTTTAGCACAAACGTTCCTGCAAATAAAACAAGAAAACAATCGAGTAATGTGATAAATATATATACAAAGTACAGGCAATTATAGTCCTGTGAATCTTGACTTCATTAATGTGGTGTGTTTCCTGTGTGTTATGTGCTTCTAAACTGTAAACCAACTGGATATCAGCTAAGAAGAGGAGGGCAGTTTATTTGATAAATATGTAGGGAAGAGGGGGGCATTTGAGTTTTTCTTTACTTGTCCAGGATTCACAGTTTTATATGAGATGACATGTTTCCAGGAACATTTTCCTACAGGCCAGTGTCTCTACAGGGCAGTGATGTTCTGTTCTATCAGTTAATCTTTTAATTATCTGTTGCCCATAAATAACTTTAGACTTTTGCCTCAGTCTTTGTGCACACCGCTGATTTTCCAAAAGGCCTCCTTTCCATTGTTACTGTAAATGTAGACTTTAAATATAAAAGAGCTCTTACTGCTGGAGTTGTGTGCCTGAAGGTCTTCTCAGTTAAACTGACAACAACATGATAAAAGTTTTTAAATACATGCACATATCATTTGATTAAAGGCACGTGATAGAATTAAAGCATTAGCTGATAAGGTTATATATTTCCCAGTGATTAATGTGTACCACAACCGAAACCTGAACTGATCAAATATAAAGATTTCTTAGAAGTGAGAATGGCAAATGAAATAATTAAATCAGCTTGCAGCAGCGTGCAGTAATTGCATCTTGGATAAATATATTCTGAGTTAAAAAGAAAAAAAAAGTTAACAGCCTTACCAAATCATAATTTACATAATCAATTAAAAAGATAGACACTTTAAAATAGCCTCTACTTTATATTCTGCACTTTTTTCACTTGGTCTGGAAAGAACACATGATGGATCAGAGTGAAGCACAGGCAGTGAATATTTGCAAAACTCATTTAGGATGTAGTTCCGGCTATGGGTTCGACATTTGACTTCACACAAAGTGTCATTCTAACTGTTGGCTCTAGCTTGTATGCAGTTCTGGTTATATCAGAAGATGTAGATCAATGTTTGAGGATACAGTAAACTTTACAATGTATTCATCAGGGGGAGTTTCAGGTTGAAATGTTGCAGGTTGTTGCAGCAGACGTACATATACAGGCATACATTGATGTTTGGTTACAACTGGAGCTATAGTGGCTACTGTATATTCTACTTAATGTAATTCTACTTACCAGCCTGGCAATTGAGGCAGCAGAGTCCCTGGTGGAGGTACTCCTGATTCTCCAGACATGTTCTGTGTCGGCGAAAGGTGACGTTTTTGTTTTCGTCACTGGACAACTGAGATGCCGGAAGTTCTGCTGCGTGACAAACCATCCCGATGAGGAGCGCTGCCACAAACACCTGAATCATCAAGATCAAGGAGAGAAAGAGCATTGCATTATTTTTATGTATCCACAGTATACAGACTTGCCCACTCAGACTCATTAGATGAAGTAAAGTGGACAGTAAAGAGGAGAGTCTATCTTCATAGGAAACCTTGTGTGAGCAATCTAAAAGTTAATTTGAACCATCTGATCTGAACATCTGCCGTGGGAAAGCAATTAAGGGAGCCATCCAGTTGGTCAGAACTAGAGGCAAAACAACCCTGTGTGTGCAGGATGCAGAGCTATACACTAACGACATGCAGCGTAACAGGCAACCAAACTTAATTACTCCATGATCTGGTTTTCTTGCAGGAAAAGTTTAAAAAGTTGAGACTTTGGATTTCCTCTACTGTGGGTGTAACAGAAAGGGTTTGCTAAGGTATCTCAGCTAACACTAGCACGGTGCCCATATCAAATGTGATTCCAGAAAGCCACTCATGTGCTAGATAATAACTGGCTTGTATAGGTGGGGTACTATGAAGAATACAGCCGAACACTTTAGTGTGGCCCCCAGGCGCTGGTGTTTATTCACACGCTTTTCACCATGTCAATGTGAGAAGGCCCCATTCATTGGCAAACAACACACTTTAGTGCCTCTACTTCAAATGACCCACATTCTTAAACCCCGGCCCTTTGAATGCCACGACATGTGACACCACCATGAAGCGCCTCAAACGCAATGCGACACCTCCTGGGTAAATGAGAGGCCTAGATTTGGAGGTTTTGTCTCTTCTGTGGACCAGCAACCCCCCCCCCCATTAGCCCAGGAGAGAAAGGAACAGGTTAGGGCGAGGTTGAGAGGGAGAAAGAGAATGTGGAGGGCCAATTCAAAGCGAGAAATTGAAGCGATATGAAGATGGGATGTTGTGCAGGGAATATGTTGCCTAAAAAGACAGTGTGGGAGAATGAGAGGAATTAAACAGAGGTAGAGAAAGAGGGACAGCCTAAAGCTGAGACTGACTCCTGATGCTAGACTTGGCTCTCTGGAGGGCCGCCATGCCTTGTTGTTCAAAAGAACTTTCCCCTCTCTCTTGCTCTGCCTTTTCCCTTCTTCCTCCCTCTGCTCACGTCAGACTTTCCAAAGAAGCTGAGAGGCAGACGTGGAAGGGCAGACGGCCGGCAGAGCAGTCACAATCACACCATTTAGATCTATCCAAACATTCTGAGGAGGGGGGGGAGAGAGAAGAGAGAAGGAAAGGGGAGGGAGATAAAAATGAGAGGGGGGACTAACAGCTTGCATGACACAGGGTGAGGCTTTAGACTTGAATACACTATGTGTATGACTGCAGGGTGGGGGATGTAGGGAGCCATGGAACTGGAGAAAGAGTAAGTAGAAGGCCGTGTGAAAAGGCAAGAGAGAAAAATCTGCGTATAAGCACATGTGCACGACAAAACAGTGGAAAGATGGGAAAAAAAGACGACAGGGAAAGAGTGGGCTGCACTAAAGGTGATCCTACACTTCCTACAACGGAAAAGTAGAATGTTAAATTGCACTGAATGTCTAAAAGTTCATCTATCCAAGCGTACGTAGCAAATAAATCACTTTGGCCACAACTCAGGTATCTTTTAGACAGTGGAGATGCATAGACAGCATAGACATGACATCATTTCCAGTCTTTGTTCAATTCAGGGCCTGTGATTCAAAACACTCCCAGGTGCAGCCGCTTTCAGTAGCTAACCTGTTATGCTCAGCAGCTGTGGGTTGTTACTGTACATAGAAGGTGCAATAGGGTTGCAAGTATTTGATTATCTTCAAATGTCTGTTTTTTCCCCAAACAACAGATATTCAGTTCACAATGATATAAAACAGAAAAGCAGAAAATCCTCACATTAAAGAAGCTGCAACTATGTAATGTTTGGCTTTTTTGGAAAAATTATCAAATCAATCAATTAAATCAACAAAAAGTTTCTAAGCTCTAAAGAGAAAGAAACAGCAGATTTTGAGAAATGTTTAAAGGTGGATTAAAGGTGGATTGATTTAAAAGCTGGCAGTGTCATAGAAGTTCATAATCACTCCTCCATGTGCTGATGTGGGAATCAAAAGCAATCTCTGTTCAGCTTTTATTTCATAATAAACAAAGTTCAGTCAGTCTGAGGGAATCCCACTTTGTGGTATTTCTCGAACACAGCATGCTCGCAGACCAGGGGAATGAACAAAGCCATCAACAAGTGTCCACACTAATGTCCTAAGGCTGCTAAACTACATAGACATAAATCTTCTGTATACATAAACTCTATGGGCAGCCACAATGTGGCTTAGTTTTACCTCTATAACCAAGTGAGGAGGAAGACTGGAGTGACCGTAACCTCAGAGTAGAAAGCCCTCCAAACCCACAATCCCTGGAAACTCTCCAATCCCCGGCTGAAGTGGTTCAGTCCACTTCACAATCTTCTCTATCCGCTGTACAATGAGCGGGCTTAGACACAGATTATCTGGTAAAACAGTGTCCTATTGTCATGCCTTCAGTCTATATGTATGATAGGTTAGTACTGTGCTTGTATGGAGGAAAGTTAAACCAATAAAAGTTACAATAAAATAATGAGGGACCCTCTGTTTATCTGACAACAGTAGCTCCCCTCCACTTCCTCTAAACACTCTGGGTTCTTCCAAACTGCCTTGGCACAAACTCTACACATGCCATGTACACTGAGAACGCATTTGTGACTAAATGACAGGACATCCTTTCAGTTGACCTAGGTTATCAATGGGCCATTTAGAGGGCTGTGATCACTCCATATCCCTGAGGGAATTACAGTGAGCTCCATTATAAAAGAAATGGGTAGATACAGAAAACAGAAAATGCAATGAACTGTTGCGCACACACACACACACACACACACACACACACACACACACAAACCAAGGGAGATTCTTCATTTCATATTGGACAGATGATTTTAATCATCAACTGATAAGGAAAGACATGATGTACCTCATTATACTCCTGTATCCGGAGTAGGACCTGACTCTCCATATCATGCTTCTCTTATTAGCCAATCCTTTTCTTCAGTCACTTGTGGGGCATTTGTGACAGTTACGATGTTGTACAACCGTACTGTCCGACATTGTGACAGAGAGGAAAAGAGCTCCTGCGAGGTTTAGATTAAAAATATTGCTATGCACAAGTTTAGTGCTCAGGTGGTTTATTTTAATATTAAAAGATCTCTAATTTTAGCATTCACATGTGACTCATGCAGTCTAAAGGAAAAATTTGTTTAGCCAATTCATTCAAGGTTTTTTTGTGTGACCAAAACTGCAGCAGAGGGTCTGAGTCAACAAGCAAGTAAACTAACACTAACCAGTATTCACCATTACTATCTCCATGTTACATCCAGGAATTTAGCCTTTACACAATGGTGATATTTAAGAACTCAAGTGCATGACCATCTGGAGGTTTGAATAAACATGTTTTGCGTCAGAAATGACTAAAATATGAAACAGTTCAAATGTCAACAACATGTGTCACCCACTGACTTAATCTAATGCAAACACACAACCACAACCTCCCACAACCACAAGAAAGAGACACCCCCCACAACCCCCCCCATCTCATAGTGGGGGAGGTTACACTTTACGCATTACAGCTGCCACTGTTTAGAAGCACAACTAATGTCAGAGTTCAAATATTGTATCAATCGAATCATCAGTGATCATCTTGTCTCTTTGTCAATTTAAGAGCACAAAGTATATATGTTGCAGAAGTCCAATTTCTATTACCTGCTTGACTTTTCAAAGCCAGAAAATTATATCATTACCTAACAATAACTGTCTATTTGTGACCAACTTTCTAATTGTCTTGTCTAATTGGACAAATAAGTCCTAATTAATGGTTTGCCATTGGTTTTTAAACCTAATTTAACCAAAATACCCCAATTTATTATTTCAGATGAGACATTAACTACACTTTTTCCTAATTCAATATGAACTATACTCTACAGTGTTTTCAGTAACTGTTCGGATAATCTTATTTAACTGTTGGTTATAATTCAAATCCCTTGAGGCTGACCTTGAAAGGACATGAATGCTCTCTGCTTTACAGATAACGCCTGGCATTCCCTGGAGACAGGAGGTGGCCATGCAAGACTTTCCTTGAGTGATAAATTGCACTGACATTCTGTGTTAGATGATGAAGTCAAGTACAACCTATCTTATGTCAAGAGAAGGAAGTCTGACACTTGCTACAGCGCAGTAAATAAATCAAAAGTTCAGCCAAGCTCGGATACATTCGTCATTTTAAAGCTGAAAGATACAAAATGCAGAGAATGACTTCCATGTCAATTTAAAGCAGCCAAGACAAGAAATCACTCAGTGTGAAAACTACATTGTTGAGCCACAAAAACGGCGCACACACTTTGAAGAATACGCTCATGCATACACATACAATCGAGTACACAACCACATATAGAGAGTGTATGTGTGGGAGCGTGTGAAAAGCGGCTGCCCCCTCCTCTCAGGGAGCACAGGAAGCTCGAGACAATACCGAGGCTTCATGCCGGGTTCAGCTCTAAACTGTTCTCTCCACAGCAGCCTGCCTCAGAGCAGCCCAGCACCCGATTACACTCACAACATATCCGCTAGGCTGGATATTTATAACTCAGGGAAGCTGCAGCTCTGCAACACAAATTCTTGAGTTTCCTCAGGAGGTATGCTTCACTGATTAGAGGAGTGTGACAGCAAGCAGGTTAGGTGACATTCACCTTCAGACCACAGAAAAAAAGAGAAAGAACAAAAACAAATCTGTGATGACGACGACCGATGATGAAATTTCTTGGCAGGCAACCTGCAACTACAAGTTAGTGAAATGTCTGACAACCTGACGTTGATGCTGACCACATGAAAATGGGCTCATTGTTTTGATGACTGCAAGAAAGAAAGGTGGATGAAAGTTCATAGAAATGTTCACATGCAGCAAGCAGGTACAGCGTACCACATACTTTCCAATTTGTTTGTGTTGTGAGGTTGAGATGGTCTCTGTACTTTCTAAAATTCGGCTGCCGCACATGAATACATCACTGTTAGTCATACAGCATGTTATTGAGGGATAAGCAAGGACCTTGAATTTGAACGTCAATCCACAAATTTAATTTAGAGAGTTGTGTGCAGGAGGCCAATTAACTTAGCCTTTTCAAATTCTGATTAGTCCCTTCACAGAGAGGCTGAGCAGCGACTCACAAGACAACTCTAGGAGGGAGAGAATGAAAAGAGCAAGAAAGGATGACTAATAGATTTAAGTATGCGCAGAAATCCATCACCTCGCTCTAGAGACAACACATTAGCTCCATTAAAGCTTGTCTTTGTGTAAAAGAAAAAAAAAAGCCCATGAAGTGCAAGCAGTTTATAGCCTTCTCTATAAACACATCACAGCAAAAATGTAGAATATGTGGCTGGTGTAGCAGGTCAACAAGGACTTAAGTGACCATCAATAGCTGGAATGTATGTCTTTGTAAACAGAAGTCCATTCTCTGGACAAAGGTTGAGTTTGTTCTAAAGACTCAAAAATTTTGTTATAACCTGCTCATTCATCCAGGAGAGCAGGATGTCACTGATACAAACCTTATGCCACTCTGGTTTAGTATTGTGTCCTGTGTCTGAGGCGCACTAAATGTCTACTGTACTTTTGACTACAGAGCTGAAACGATTAGTTGATTAATCGACAGAATATGAATCTGCAACTATTTTGAAAATCCATATATCGAATAACTCAACAAATTCTTTAAGCAAAAGTGTCAAAGGTTGATACATAAATTGAAGATTTTTGGCTTTTAGACTGTTGTTTGGACAAAACATGCTTGTTTCCTTGTTGGAGCCCTACTACCGTACAGAAATTACTTTAATACTGTCAAAAATAGACACACTCTACTTTCTATTGACTAAAAACTGACAAGGAAACGCTGTTTTGAGGTGAAGTACTGTAGTGTGTGTAGGCGGGTGATACCGTGTGAAGCTGCCTGACATCTTCAAGGAGACAACTACGGCTGAACAATTAATTTTTTTGCAAGGATCTGTACCAAACAAAGATGATTTCCTAAGTCTTTAGAATATGAAGTGTAGGCCAGCACATCTCTGCAGCAGGACAATATTTAATTTAAAATGGTACGCACACACACACAGGAGTTTTAGCTGCAGCCTTAATTCACTACCTACAATGCACATTTATTGCTAAACTTGCTAAAAAAGTTACAGGACCAGTAAAGAAAAATGCCTCGGTATTCGACACAGCAACAATGGCAACAGGTGTCATCGAGTCCTCCAGCAATCATCTATGGAAGAACGGTTCTTATTGCTTATCTATTATTTTATGGGCCGTAAGTATTTAAACCAAGCAAGAGTTGACTAATTAGGCTAACTACATATTATACACACAGTATAAGCTAGACAATGTTGTACACACTACTTCTATTACAAACAGCTCAGCTTTTATGGTTTTATTTGTTTTTTTTACACAAATACTGTCATGTCACAAAATGTCAAGATGGTATAAAGGTATGACAAAATAGATACCGCACTAGGATACTACTAATGGTGAAAAATACCCAACAAATTGCTTCTTTTGTTTAACCAAGAGTGAGACCCCTAAGATATTCTGTTTCTGGTCACAGAAAAGCAGCAAACTCTTACAATTGGAACATGGAAATGTTTGACATTTTAGCTTGAAAAGTGAATGAAACGATGAATCGATTTCAAAATATTTGAAGAGTAATTAGACTTTTTTTTCCAGCTCTACTGAAGGTCACAAATTTGCGTCGCCATTTGGGAAGAAAAGCACAACAGTTTTGTAATAGTGACTTCCCTCTACTTCATTCATCATGTGAATATAATTATTTCTCATAAAGTACACTTCTATATGTTTGCACACACATGACAAAGTAGCTACCACTTTCTGAGAGAACAGCTTTGCGCCCTTTGGCAATTAGTATCCATTCCTAGTGTACTGTCCTCAAAGAGGACAGTAAACTCATGTGATTTGATCCATCAGATGACTTCTGTACACATGGGAGCGCCACGTATGAGAAAGGACTGCACTCCAATGTAGTCTGCAAATTCCTAATGACACTGTGTGTGATATGGAATTAATTGGGTCTAAAAAATATATATCAGAATGAAGCTGGGTGAAGTAAATATGTTTTCCTGGCAATGTTGACTAATTATCTGCTCTAATCTCAATGCTGAACCATTCATGTGTGAGCTCTGACTTGTCTCTGATGGTATGCATTATGTGAGTGGGCAGCACCTGAACAGGTGGCACTCCCTAAATGAGTCAGCAGGCCTTTGATAACTACAGAGTGATTCACCATTAACAACGAAGACAACAGCAACAGGTTTCCGAATAACAGATCCGCCAAGAATAAAACAACAATAAAACATTGGTAGGTCTGCTGGAATGAATACCTGAATGGCAAACATTAAAAAAGCCGCACAACCACCTGGTATCCGACAGTGAGCTGGTTGCACCCCATTGCATCATCCAGTGTCCATGTAGCTTCTCAGTTATAACTGTTCAAATCACCATGTAGAGCATCAATGTGCAGCAGTTACAGTATTAAAACTCAAGAGTGGCCAATATGTTGACCACTGCTATGTCCCCAGTGACAAAGTTTGGCCTCCTCTTGTCCCAGATGTCAGTCCTGCCCTTGTCTCTGTCCACAGAGACAGACAGGGATATTTCCTGTGTGAACCAACACCCAGACACACAGTAAGCAATCACAGATAACAATCTAGTGTACATTTGCATGGGCATGAGAAATCTCAGAAGAAAATTGATGCCACTAATATCAGTGTATCTGTGTACTCTAGACAGGAAGTTTACTGGATCGCCAGGCACGTACACTCAGGCAATTTCAAGGGGTGTGTGTGTGTGTGTGGGGGTGGGTGGGGGTCTGTGTATATGTGAAGTTTCCTCATAGACCCTTAGCAACAAGGCCTGCTGGCGAGGCCTCCAGAATGTACTGTGGTTTATAGAAGAGATAAACATTGACTTTGCCACCCGGAGAAGTAAATCTGATTTCAGTAATGGACGACTGCATGACCTGAAACACAGATCAGACAACGCTGAAAATAAACACTAAAGCTCCAGGCACATCAGCAGATGTTACATTTACTTTGACGGCTACATTTACACCAAGCAGAGCTACAGTAGGCATCCGTGATGACATGCCACTATACTGCAGTTTAATGACTGGCACGGTTGCCCTTATCTATACCACAAAAGCCGAAGAGCTTTAATTTGCTCTGTAATTAGGAATTCTGATTCATTTCCCGCTTCTTATCTCATACTCTAATGTAAACCAGTAAACTTTGAAGAACTCTGCATCCAAAGGGAAGTGAACACCCTCCTGGTGTCCCATTTACAATTCAGACACATATTTTGCATTAATCCAAAGAACCTTTCATGAATTGGTCACACTTGAATGCCTTACAGTGAGCATACAGTATTTATAGTGTCAGGCTTTGGTGGTGCATGGTTGGAAAAAATAACATCTAAGGAATGAAAAGACATCTCTGTGAAGGTCTGAGAGTGGAATAAACTTTACTGGAAAAACTTTGTGGCTTTAATTGACTAACTGGCAAGGTGAATTTGCTTTTTTTTTTTTTTTAGAGCTTTAGGCATGTTATTATACTCTGTGTCTCTCACACAATCTTCACATAATTTGATTTAAAAGCTTGTTTGACTCCATGGCAGGCCATAGCTGCCTGCACTGCACTTATTAATAACGCCTCTAAGGCCAGCTTCACCCGCTGAGACAGACCAAGAGCCATCATATGTTGAATGTCTGAACAATATGACCACATGATGTCCAACACAGATGGTGGCTGTAACGCTGAGTGAATGATACAGCACATGTACTGTACTGAGCAAAGAAGCCAAGAACAGGGGCCTTCAGAAGAGCAAATCTTCTCTACAGAAATAAACACTTACAATAAACAACAACAAACACAATGTTGCTTCCTGTGTATGAGCTCTTGCGGGACAATGAACGGGCTTGTTTCATCTTCTCCAGCGAGTTCACAGGCCGTGATTTCTGCTCCCATGTCCCAGCACAGCCTTTCGAAAGAGACACAGTTTGCCTGTTCTAGGCGCCAACTTAATTTGAAAGTCGGGTTTTTATTTTATTCTATTAAAACTCTCGTGGTGACAATTTAAACCAACATGTTATTTGTATTAGGAGCTTAAACTGTCCCGCTGTAGCGTCGCGAGCGCGTACATGGAGCTATGCGAAGTTCAGCACAATTTAACCCATCATTAACACTTCCAATAATAACAATATTAGCGGCTGTTAATCAAACAGGGTAATTTAAATTCATGAAAATAAGTATTCTGAGCTTACTGTCGTGTTTAGGTTACTTACAGAAAATTTCCCGAGCACCGGATCGAAGTTCATCTTGGGAACTTCGAGATGAGAGGAAATCCCTGGGACTTGGACTTCGCGCAAACCACCAGTGTAAAGTTTCTAAAGAACACAATTATAGTGAAAAAGATGACAAGCCACACGAGTCCAGCTTTAAAACTATCCGTCGTCCGGCTTCTTTCATGAGTTTACTCTTATCACTGACAAGACTTCGCGTCGTTTTTCCACCGAGCCGAGAGAGTCACGGTCTGAGCACCGCTGAAGGATTTCTTTTCCTTTTTTTTGCCTCTGCGATGTGTGTAACGTCAGACCCAGGAGCCAATCACATCTTCCCCCCTTAGAATAATAATTAAGCAAGTCTGCAACGTTGGGCTCAAATGCAGTTTTTCAGCGCAAAACATAACATTACATGTTCATTACATCACAGTTATCTGTTTTACACAATTTCTGTGGAGTGAAATACCGATTTATAGACATTTAAGCAGCCCTAAATTCAAATGTGTAATCTTTTGCTTTGCTTTGCTTTGATCTACATATACTCATCAGTAATTCACTCCAGCCACTGTAGCGATTAACTAGCATGTAATGTGTAACTAACTAATGTCCAACGAGTTGAAGCACCAGTGAATAAATTATGACCTTTGGCACAAATATACACTCAAAAGGAGACACTTGATTGGTCTTCATCACTCTGAGGAATAGTTTTTTTCCATTTACTTGAGTTTAAGTGGAACTGTTATTAACGCACTTAGTTTCTGCATTTTAAGCAGTATACTTAGTAAGTCAACTACTATTTAATGACACTTTAAGCAGTATACTTAGTAAGTCAACTACTATTTAATGACAACATAACATTAATCCACTTTTTGTACTGAGCTACATCAAACAACAAACATCCTGCTGACAAAATCTTATTTAAAGTGGATCTGAGCTAAAGCCTGTTTGTCTAGAGGGGATGGGGGTGGGGGGTTAGAGAATGGAAGATATTAGGGCAAACCTACACTTGACTGTACCAGGGTAATTTACAAAGAAAACAAACAAACAAACAAACAGAGCCAAACAACTATATCAGATCTGCTGACTGTTTTGTAGTGCCAGACAGATTGTGAAATTTCTAGACACATTTAGAGTAAATGCTTTCTGACATATATCTCACTTCTCATTCACCAGTCTACAGAGAACGCTGTGTTGTGAAACATTAGAAGGATTAGTTAATATCTTGTGACTAAAGTCATGATAGTGTGGGTTGGGGACCCTAGGGGAGGTTACATTACTTTAATTAGTGTGTCAGTTAGAATGGCAAAATGCCCTCTGTTGCCCGGCTAAACATCTCAGAAAAATACTGATGTGACAGTTCTCACACGACTATTTTGTTTACTCACAGTAAACTGCTGAATGCAATAGAGGTCATCAAACTTCAGGCTCCGAAAAGGGAAAAAGTGAGCGTGTGTTTGAAGCTAAAACAAAAGCAGTGAATGACACAGAAATTATGTTGTTCGCAGTGGAAGAAGGTGATCATACTTACACCCAAACATTTCATAATTTCTGGAACAAACACAACACAGCAGATGCATCCCATCCCACCCCCTCCTGCCAAAGTCAAACATGTGTTTCAATTAAAACTGTCTAGGAAATCTCTATCCATATCTTCCACTTGGAGCACATCCTGTGCTCCTCCTTCTGAGGTCACTGGCTACGTGCTCGAAAACAGGAAGTGTATGATTGAGTTATTTACAGTCTTCTCCTGAGCAAGTCAGTATTTATGGCCACTGGGTTAATAAGTTCAGATAGCAGACTTGTGCAATAACAATTATCACAGAAAATTCTGCAATTTATCATCTGTAGTTTGAGGGAGAATGTTTTTTCTTCACCAATGAAGGAAGCTAGTTGCTAAATGCTGTGCAGCAGAAGAGTAATTTGCATATGTGGGGGGCAGTGTGATGGTCATGGGTTTGTATAATTGTGTATGTAGGTGTGTAAGTGTGTGTGAGCAGATGGCAGTGAGTTGAGAGTTTCTTCACAGAAGTGACCTTCTGGCAGAACAAATAAAAGGAAGGGAAACCTTCCTGAGCGTCAGTGACTTATCTTGTGACGCCTACTGGGTATTGTTTCACTTGCTATTTAAGAGGGTTTAAAAAAACAATGACAAGGAGCTGAAAAAATAAATCTAAGATATAGGCCTCCAGATGATGGTCTTGTTCAGTGTTATTTGCATTAACAGAAAAACAAAAAAGTTACCAAATCTTATTTCACTGCAGCCTGACTGTTGCATACTTCCTGTAATTGATTTAAATTTTATTTGGTTGTAAAATTAACAGAAAAATACATAGCAGGGACATTATGACTGTATTCATAGCAGAAAACAAGACAGGAAATTGTGAAAAATGGACACACATTCTTTTAACAGCAGGAACATAACAAGGACAGCGGCCTTGCATAATTTTTTAAGTAAGATGGGACATCAAATTCAGTTTCATGCTTAATCATTTATCTGTGACATTTATGTTCCCAACATCTGCCATAAAGATTGATTTAAAACAGTTAGGGGCTAATATGATTGGGCCCCGTTTGACATCAATTGCAGAGAAAGCACTCAATAACAACAATAACAGCCAGAGGGTCACAACTGCCTGTTTACAGTCAAAGGTGAACAGTCACAGTGCTGTGCTGAGATGAGGGGCCGTAGCCTGACACAGAAGTTAATGATATTGTGGATGTTTCTTTCATCAGTGTGGGGGATTGGAGCATGACATTCATCCAGTACACTCCTCCTTCTCCTGAATACAGAAACACAAGTAGAGTGAAAACACATCCACATGTGCCGTTATAAATTACACATAATCCAACAAATGGATTGAACTTAAAGTGGTTATAATCAAAGTGTTTGTATTGACGTGACTGCTTGCATGTGAACAGGCAATGGGAAACCCAGGTAGAATGATCACTCCACTCCCCTCATCTGAGTGTTTCAGTTTATTGTTTTTGGTTTAACAGCCCACAGGTTGACTATTTTGCTTCACCCTCAAACTCACTTTTGGTCCCCACAAGCAGCTGTTTTCTGTTAAAAACAAGACTTAAGAGTCTGATGCCATGCTAGCAGCTCGGCTGTATAGGCCAGCATGCTAACATGCTCACAATGACAATGCTAACATGCTGATGTTTAACAGGTATAATGTTTACCATGTTCACCAACTTAGTGTGGCGTGTTAGCGTGCAAACATTTGCTAATTCGTTCTAAATTCAAAGCCCAGCTGAGGCAGATGGGCATGTCATTAGTTTTGCAGGTATTTGGTCACTGACCAAAGTATCAGACAAAATAGATTTGAATTATCTGCCCAGCACCAAACTGCAGACAATCAAGTTAGTGAATAACTGGTGAACATAGTGGACCATTTCATACACACACAGCTTATAACGTTTTTTATTGCAGGTTCAGTAAGAGAGGGAAGGAATGTACTGTATTTTAATAAGACTAATAGTCTACAGCCATGCTAGTGTGTGCATTGACAATGCTAATGTGGCTAAAAGCACAGTTTCTCACATATACTGCAAAAAACTGAAAGTATTCACATACTTGTATTCAAGAATAGTCTTTCAATCATATTAGAAAATTAAGGTTTAGAAAAAAGACTTCTGCAACATAAAAAGTCTCACAATTCCAGGAAATACTTGAAGTTAGTAGATTTTTCTAAATAAATAAAGAATAAAGGATAGAGAGAACCTTTGAAGAGAACATTTGCGTATCTTTAAAACAATGACCTCTTAGTACCGTATTGGGGAAAAAACAGCTCAAATTCCTAAAGCAATTTGACAAAAGAAGAAGACTAATGATGCGGGAGTTCCTGGCAAAATGTACTGGAACTATATTGTCATGTTTCTTAATGTCAGATCAGCTCACACTTCCTAAAACACGCACTGCTGAAGGATCTGTATCAAGGCCCAGAAGGTGTTTGATTGTGAGTAGGAAAAACGTGAAGCTGATGAGAGAGAGGGAATGAGAGAGAGAAAGAGAGAGACAGAGGTGCAGGCAGAGAACATGAGGCATGAGAGAAAAGCTTCTTGACTGGTTTTGTCTGGTTGAAGTCGGGCTGTATATTAACACAGTGGATTACGACTGAGTGAGGAATGCCTGTCTATGTTGAAACCTTTGTGGTGATGTCATCAGTACTTTCCCTGGCACCACCTGGGTAGGATTCACAGGAGGGGCCAGGCAGTTTATAAGGCAGCCAACTAGCTGCTGTAATGTGGCCTGATTAGTCACCTGACTCTGTTTTTTTTAAAAAGTTCTTTGACAAAAGACAGGCTTCAGTCAGCAGTGCCATGAAGATTAGCTGCCTGGTGAACTGTGTAAACAGACTGACAAATCTGTGTGTTTGTGTGAGCTGCATTCAGGAATGTATAATAGTGTCAGTGTCTTTTGCTGCTGTATATTGTGTGTGATTTAAGAGAGAAAATGGCATGAATAAATACAAAGACATATATTTGAGTGAGTGGAGATGATTAAAAGTAGAGACAGTGAGTCGTGTTTGTGTGCGTGTGTGTGTGTAATGGATGGAAAGTGAGAGACGGCGGTGAAAGAAATCCGACATAGAGAAAGTGTGTTGGAAAAAGACAGTGAGTGGGAATTAAAGAAGGACTCGTGGCAGAACCCACAGTGCTGATGTTAGCTGTCTGATCCACTGAGAGACAGTTGGCAGCAGACTGTCTACCAGCCACAAATGTACAGTAATTCAAAGCATGCGACGTGACGCCGTTCCTTGCAAGCTGGGGCTGCAGTAACCCCCCCACCCAACACACACACACACACATATTATAAGACACACTGTAAAAGTAACACTGAGTGCTCCATTCCACGTGATGCAATTATTCACAGTTCCATAGCAAATTTGGGCTGAAGCTAATCTCATAACTAAATGGTTTGGTGCAAAAACCAGAACCTATAAACAACTGTGAGGAATTCAACTTACTGGTGTCAGTAGCTCTAGTAGTTTATAAGGAAAAGATTAACAAAGTTAGTATGCAGTTGTCGGAGTACTCTTGCAATTAGTACTGTGCAAACGGGATTTATTGCCTCAGTCAATTAGTGTTTGGCAGTGACATAACTAACCTTCTGTTTCAGAGTAATTAGCACAGAGAAGTATTTTGTTCTTGACATCTGCACCAAGTTAAAGTCCTGAGTTGGGAGATTATGACTAATAGCATAAAGATCGATAAAGGAAACAAAAGAATAACAACAGAGTTTGTGAAAGGAAAACAAGATTCCAACTTTTGTAGGTTAGTTCTCATGAGCTTCACATGACTTGCATTTAGCTCCCCCCCCCATTCCCCCTTTTCTCCCTCTGTACTAAGCGCCCTCCCTCCTCCTTTCCTCTGCCGCCAACCCCCCCCCCTCCCCTCTCCGTGCTGCACATAGACTTCCTGTGTGTCCTGGCCTGAATGGTATGTGCATGGAGTGGGTGTCTGGGAGGCCTTTCATCCGGCATGGAAAGAAAAGAGAAGTCAAGAGAGAGGGTGAAAAAAAAAAAAGCTAGAGAAGAGAGTCATCTTTAATCCGTTTGAGTCAGAGCAGTTGTCCAGAGGCGAGTGGGGTGGGGCATATTAGACAGGGTGAGAGGGCTCTAGTTGTACCAGGGCTGTGTGTGTAGCGTCTGGAGGGGAAGAGAGAGGGCCTGCTGGGAAAGCCTGCAGCCTGCTCGTTTGCCTTTCTGGGGCAGATGACATCCGGCTGGGACACGGTTTTGCATGGCTGAGTGACGTTACCAAACTAATGCAGGTTGAATAGATAAGAATTATGCTCTGCGCTCTACAGTGTATTAATGCTGTCCTTTGGGAAAGGGGTAAGTATAATGTAATGCATATCAATCAAAAGCAAAATTTGCAATGACAAAATGATGATTGAAATTCTGGAAAGGGAATCTTAGCCCCTGCAGCCTCGTGGGTGAGTGCTGAGCTGCATTTGTCGTTGTCAGAAAGGGTGTAGCTGGCTGCTGAATGCCAGGCCTGACTAGACCCTACCCACACTGTGAAGGGGCACGCATGCAAAAGTCTGTGAGACTGCCTCATGTCATGGAAACAACCTACAGTTGTGTGTGTGTGTGTGTGTGTGTGTGTGTGTGTGCACATGCGCACACACAGAATGTCAAGACATGCCTAGACAAGATAACCTTTAATAAGAATAAAGCATACAGTGCCATCTGCTGTTTGGGTTGGATTGGGGTTTAGTCGGTTGAATTACATGAAATGCATCATATTTTGCATGGCATGTACATGTTTATGATGTCAGATGAATATCAACCAGTTATTTATAATACTGGTGGATTATTTTGGTTTAGTACATTTGGTTGCTTTGTGAGTTATGGTGAGATGGTACTAAATCTAATGCATCACACTCCAGAGTCATTTGATGGAAACTATCATAAGAATAATGAATATAAAATAGGTGCAAGCTCAACTTAAATGAGTATAGTTTTTTTTTTATTTAAAAGGGGCCCTTGATGTTGCCCACAGCTCTCAACCTGTGAGTGATACTGCGGCTGTATTAATCACAGAAGTGACCTTCATTTTTGTAGTAAAACAAACACTTGAAATACCTCATTTACATTGCTTGCTACTTGACACTTTCATGAAGCATCACAATAACAGAACTGAATGGGTGTTCCATGTGGAAATAAGACTCTTAACCCTCATGTGATTAATGTTGTACCGTCATATTTGTCCCATCTTTAAAATTGTCAGATTGTAACCTCAAAAGAAAAATGTTCAGATGCACTGGTTTTTACTATGAGATGCCAATGTATATATACAAACAGATAAAATATATTACAAATTACAGCCTCACAGAGCAGCTATAGCATGGCTGTAGACTCTTAGTCTTGCTGCTCTTTTGATAAATGCTTCATATATGAAATAACTAAAACCTTCAACATGGAGATTTATGAGACTGTGAGCTCTCCTGTGATAAGTTACATGTTGGAGGAAGAGTTGTTAGATTCCACAACGGTTGGCCAGAATGAGTTAAAACCAAGCCTGGTTATATTTTGCAGAGTGCGACTTAAACCCCCCCCCCAATAATCTGAAAGGAAACGTAGACGTATAAACCACAGATAAACAGTGAATCCTATGCTTTCACTGTATATTTATTTCAACACAATACAATATATACAGTTTCAAAATAAAATTCAAATCTTTGTAAAAGAAAAGACAGAAGAACGAACTTGGCCTACAGAGAACATCACCACTGATATGCAGTATGACGGTCACTCTTTTAACCTTCTTAAAATAAACATCATATAGCAAATATTGTAAATCAAATATTGAGCATAGATAATGTATTGAGAAGTTTCAAATCAAACATACTTAAATGCATTGCACTGAATACATAACCATTTGGAGACTAAAATCATAATTGTTGAACATTTCCAGCAGTTTCATTTGACAAATAGAGTGATATGAGAATAATATTTAAAAGGCAGTAGCTTTAGTCCAGGAAAGAAAAGCAGAGAAATAGAAACTACAACCAAAGACAGAGTAATAAAGTTTTGAATTAAACTTTCACCACATTTGATGAATGGATATACTTTCACTTAAGTTAGCATTGTTTTCTATTTTCTCCAATGCAATGCTGATCTTAAGATAGTAGGCTGTGAGAAAAACACATTACATCACACATCTGAATAAGCTGAAATAGTAGCACTACTGTAGGCTGGATTTTCCAAGGACATGTAATACAGCTTTGCAAAAGTTACACACAACTTTCACACTCACACTCACACACATACACATACACTCTGAGTCATCAAGTTTAAGCAAAGGACACCGATGGACACGTTGAGCATCCTCAGGTGACAGATGGTCAAATAATTTTTAGTCAGCTCACTGTCACTGTAAGTTCCTGGCATCAGAGATAACAGGTTTAAATGCTTCAGCAGTATTCTTAGGAAACACCTCTGCAGTGTATACAAGGTGGTCGCTGTGCATGGCAATGAACAAAACAGCTTGCATATAACACACTAGTGTCTTCAATATGGGTATGACACCAAACCCACATGGGGAGGCACAATTAGTCAGAGAACTGGGTGAGTTTGGTGATGCAGAACAAGTAAATATAAAGCTTATGTGTTTCCTTTTTTAATTTGCATGTCTGTCTGTGTGTGTGTGTGTGTGTGTGTGTGTGTGTGTGGGGATGCGGTGGGAGCATTAAAAAGAAATGATGAAAAAATTCTGGATATGAAATAAAAATAATGCTCAATAAATAAAAAAAACTCCAGATTTCAAGGTAAAAAAAATCTGTGTTTGGAGTAAGATTTGGCAGGATAACACTGTGTTGCCAAAAAGTCAGTAACCTTCTGTCAAGGCCTTCTGTCATAAAATAAAAAAGAATGAATCTAGATTTCCAGAAACAAACTCCAAATGTCAAAAGAAATCTTCACTTCAGCAGTGGCCCTACAATCTTCACGAGGTGGTATGAATCAGAATGTTGTCAATGTTAGTTATACATCTGCATAGCAAGGATTTGGTTCCTTCCCTGACTGGAAACAATTGAAAATTAGTGAATGTTGGGTAATACTTACTAATATAGTATATAGTAATATTATAGTAAACCTTTATCAAGTTCTTTCCACTGAGTGTGGGCTGTTCATTGTAAGGAAGGTGTGATGTGGTGCCATGATGGTATGGCTGTATCCCTAGAGGACAACATTTCCTTAGTCTTAGTCTAGTTCTAGTTCAGAGTGGTTTTCAAGACACATTTCCTTTTTCAAGCTTTCTGCCTACTGGGATAATTTTTTGTAGGGTTTTGATACTTTCCTTAAATGAATAGTATGGAGGAATAGTGCCTGAGCACCTGTCCAACTGTCCTTATCATTCCAAATGCTTACAGACAAAAATTTTGCATCCCCTCCTATCCTCCTTTTATGCTGGCTATGTTTTTTTTGTTACTCATGTACAAACCCTTAAAGGTCTCTCTACACAGCTAGAATGGAGTGTTGTATTAATTTTGAATGATCCAAGGACATCTGACTGATTACACTCTATGCTCAGATACACATGTAACTACAATTAAAAAGTTTGGATAAAGTTCTGAGTTTACCAGAAATGATTTACCTCACATGGCCTTGTGGATGGAGGACTTTTTCTGTGGCTCAGCAGAGAGGCCAACTCATGATTTTGAAGGGGTCAGATCTTGGAGTGATGGTACATCAGTGGGATATGTTGTGGGTAATAGCTCAGGAAATTGTCTTTCAATTCAGATGATTTTTTCCTCTTTTGACAGAAGCTACAGTAATAATCTTTTTCAAAGAAAAGCAATGTTTGCCACCATTAGCCAAACACTACAGCTCTGCTGGAGGTACTACACCTTGAATAGCTAAGATTGCTCTTCCAGGTGGCACTGTGGGACACATTCATCCACAGGTTTCAGCATGCTAGAAATTAGTTTGAAATTCTTGTTATAATGTTCTTAGAAAGAAACTGTTGACCTCAATAGGAGGAAACAAGCACTGGAATGAAAAAAGCAGTAAAAAAGTCTATGAGATCTTAAATAACAAATATCCATGCTGGTATCCATTACTGAGGACTAGAGTACTGATGAAACTAGTTGGTTTCATCAAGTTTCATATAACCTTGACAAACCACTTCATGAAATGTAAGATTTCAACATTTTAACATTCCAAAAATGATTTCTTCTTAAAATCTCCGAAAACACCATTATTCTACTTCTGCAACTCTCTTTGGTGCATTTGATGAGATGAGGACTAATGAGTCGAGACAGTTTCAGTGCTTATAGGAAGAGTCACCCTGAAATTGAGAAAACCTGGTTTTCTTGCTGCTTTAAGAGGTTTAAAAGGTCGGTGTATGATTGCTAGCTCCACTTCATGATATATTAAACACAAAGTATAGAGAAAAGTATTTTACATGTTTAGTTAAGGTTCAGAATCTATACAGGGTCTAACTGCATGTGATAACTGGTGTAAATGTATTCCAAACTTTGGTCTTTTAACACTGTGAACTGTGTAATCAGCTGTTAGTGGAGAATCAGTCCCTCCTTAAAGAGCATTGTCTGCACACAAGGTGTTCTTTGATCCATATAGATAGCATGACAATGGCTTGCCGACTGATGACTGGTTATTTCCAGTTTGATTATCTGGCAGTAATGGAATGAAATCAGATTTTCAGAATTGTAGGATTGCATGAGCACACTTGAATTTAATATATCCTTTTGCATCTTGAATATGAAATCTGGGAGTCTTAGTTTATTCAAGGAGTTGTTTGACATTTTTATGATATTAAATTCGCTTTCTGGCTCAAAATTAGAAGAGAAGATTGATACCACTTTCATTTCTGTTAGCTTAGCTTAGCTTGGAGTAAAGAATGGAAACAGGGGACAGTAAATGTGCCGGGCCAAGAAATAGTCCTGCACAAAACCCCACGTAAAACTGCAAACTGTCATTTTTACACAGCAGTTTTGGTGCAGATTAAACAAACAAGGTATCTTGTGTCGGTGGTGTGTTAGTAGGCGAATTTTGTTACCTTTGACAGAACAAAGCTAGCTGTTTCCCCCTGTTTCCTGTTTTTATGCTAAGTTAAGCTAACTCCTGACTGTAGCCTCATATTTTCCGTAGATATAGAAGTGGTATCAACCTTCTCTAACTCCTGGGATGAAAGCGAATTGCTAATTTTCCAAAATGTCCAAATACACTTTTAAGTACTTTTAAGAAGGAATGATCCATTTTAAAAGACAATACTGAGAATTCTTACTTTTTGGACGGCTGCAGAGCACGGGCCACTGCTGAGCAACTCTGCAGAACCTGAGGTTTACTTGAGGATTTGATACTTGATAGGCTTTTTAATGGACCACTCATTTAACCAGATGTTAAGGTTAGAACCAATGGACTGTCAGGAATGTTGAAAAGTAAGTCACAAGTCCTCTTACACATAAATTGTTTTAACTACCTAATTCGTGTCCAGGCTTTTAGTACAGTTAAAACAGCTACACAATGCAACTTAAACATGGTAAATTAGCAATGAGCTGCCATCCAAACTTAGAGTGCTTATGTAGTTCTTTTACATCTTTCTGAAAATTGGACTTTGTATGGTTCTCTGTTTCATCTCTTTGCTGAATACAGTTTTTGTAGATTTACTGTAGCCGATTTCTCCACTGTACAGTATGTAGACCGTCAGGCCTTTCAAGAAATTAATTTATTAAGTAGATGAAAAGAGAGAGCCAACACAGAGTTCAACACAAAGTCACTTTATTAAGTTTAGGGGCAAATGAAGCAACTGAATGAGGGATCTTCCTGAACAGGATATCTTTTTCCAAATGGATGCTGGCTCTGCCCGGGAAGAAAAGACAATGAGAGTTGGCTAAGTGTCTCCAAATAATGATGTCCAGGTATCTGATGATCCAGATGATCCAAAAAAGGGAGCTTCAGTCAAGCCACACATCAAAAGCCAAGATTTTCATTAAAATTTGAAAATCTTGAAAGTAAACACCACAAAAATCTGCAGTGTATGTACAACACAGCGAGACATTCATTTTCCTCCAAACAAACAGAAGTTGATCATTAGGGGATGAGGTGCACCTCTGGTTGCATTGCCAGGTGCATTGCATTGTACAATGTAGTTACTTATCCTTTTCTGCAGCCTTTGCATGTGTTCTGCTAATGGGGTTAAAATGTTCTACATGGTGGCTGGTTCTTAAAATGATTGGTATCCACGTGATCAGTGCCTAGTTATCACTGTCAGACCCTTTGTAAAGTCATCTCTTATACATTTTTTAGCATGTCTGATGTTTAAGCACATCATCAAATAACTTTAAATGCTAATCTGTGTGGATAGTCATTATTAGTATCTCTGACCACGCAGTATGGACAAGAAGTTCTGAAAAAAAATGAATATCCAATATTCCTTACTTTCTGTTTTCTCCTCTATCTCCAGCAGTAACATTAGAGACACAGTCAACAAAAGAAAAAGAAACATGTCAGAAATGAATGACAACATAATGACAAACATTAAACAACAGCCTAGCGGACTGTTTGAGGGCAAGTGCCAGCACATCCGATCCTGGGAATGTCACAACGCCAGCCTGATTAGCAGTCTGTCTAAAACACACTCCATCTTGTGCAGAGAGTCCTCTTCACACTGATATTCATAATCCTTAAATACAGGTAATCAAATCCATTTTCAGGAGTTGATATTTCTCAATCAAAGATGGGTGTGGGATACGCATATCCCTTTCTTCTTTTAAAAAAAAAAAGTTTTATCGGTGCCTCTCAATAACACAATAATACTTTAGTCCTTCCGCATTTGTTCTCCACTCATTTTCTTCTCTCTCTTCGTTGTTCCTTGATTCCCGTCTGTCTGAATGCGCTATTTGGTTTAGCAGAGGTGTTCCTTTAATAACAGTCCAAAACTGAGTTTCCCTGTTGTCCTCTTTGCTCGTTCTCCTCCTCACCATTAGGTTAGCTAGTACACCTGATCACCAGTGTTCATGCAGTAAAGGTTCGTCATTATTTGATCTGCTGTTGACCTGACCTACCCAAGTTTAGTGAATTCTGAGTCCCGTTCTTCTCTGCTACAGTCAATAGTGGCGGTCCTGGGGGACTGGACCTTGCTGATTTCCTCAAGGGCACTGGCCAGAGAGTCCAGGTCCCCTGAGTCCTGGTGCTGGACTTCCCATAGACTCAGAATAACTGATGATGGGCTCTCCTGACATGCAAAGTAGCACAGGTTCCTACAGGCCAGGGGAAATGGAAAATTATATTAGAGTAGATCACATAGCAAGGTGTAAATGCTGAGAGCGAATGAGAGTGCCAGTTAATAGTTATAAATGATTGCCTTGGCAGTGACATTTTTAAAGGGGTTCTCCAGTGATTTAGTATTGTACTTCCATACAGCTGGGGGACTAAAAAGATAATGTACAAATTCAAAGTAGCAGAGGTTGTCACTAGTATGGGTCAAACTCATTTCCCATAACAAAACTCAATAGCATCTTTAATTAGATATTTCCTGCCTCCTGAATGCGCTCAAACCTTTGGTTTGTAATGCAGGCTTTCTGTAAAAAATCCTCGGCACAACCTTGATCACATCACTATGGCACCATCAGGGTTATTTTAGAAGAGCACACATGGTTTACTGTAGAATACAAGCTCCAAGCAAGATGTCATTTACACTATTCTTCTTCTAGTGTTGTTATAACACCCATCCAACAGAGTGCACTGTTTCATTACAATGGGATTTCCATAGTTCCCTTCTCCCCCCTTTTTTTTCTCTATCCCACTTTCCCTCCTTGGTCCGATGCCGTTACCACATGTTCAGGGATGTAATTACAAAAATCTGCTTAACTAGGTAGAGACATTGCCATTACATGCTTCTTGCTGTGTTCGACTGGGGCTACGAAACTCTGAAATCCTTTCCCATTCCTCAGTCACAGATGTTTGTTTTCAGACTCGGTTTAAGTGAAATTCCTTAATCACATAGTTTCTGTCACAGTTTCTCCTCTCATGTTTCTCCAACTGGCAAGAAAGAGAGAATACTTAGTTTCAGTACTTTTTTACTAAAGAGCTTGATGGAGCGGACAGCACAGATCTAAGAGTCTTCATGGCTATAAGCACTTGATTATTGACTTTTCTTCTGAAGCACAAATAGACACCCCATACCAAACAACTAAAATCCTCCACTGCCCACGCGAATACTGACCTGACACAACCTCGGGAGAGTTTAGCAGGGGGGTTTGAAGGAACACATGCAGAGATGCTGCTAATGAAGAGTGCTAACATGAACACATATTCTTGCCAGAGGCTAACCTGTCAGCGGTCAGAAACCTTCCTTAACATTTCTGCAAAACAGGGCATCTTCTCTCCAGTTATTCTGAGTGTGCTAAAGTTGGCCCTTATATCTCTGCTTTCTCTCTCTCTCCCTGTGCATGTGTTTCTAGATCTATAATGAAATCAGCACTGTGGCGTGTTACTGAAGGCTGGTTGGTGATGGAAGATTAGGGCTGACACAGTGCAAAAATTCTAGATTAAATGTAGTATTTAAAGCAGGACTGTGGAGAGACCAGAACATGCAGCATTTCTGCTTTCTAGTCATTATTCTGTAATATCGCCAAACAAAACCTACCAGCTGATTTATATATCCGAGCTTTTGTAACACATAGATGACTCAGCCATAGGTAAATAACAACTGCATACAATAAAGACTCAGAATGAAATGTAGTTTTTTAAGTGCTATAACTCAAACCTGTCAATGTGGAGCTTTTGAGCCAAGAGCTGCCAGTCCTTCCCCTTGACATTAGTGGTATCAAAGGTGGCGCTGATCCGCTGACGGATGGACAGGGGGATTTTAAAGGCCCTTGACCCTGTCTGAGAGGTGATGGTACAGTCTGACTGCGTGAAAAAGGGAACCACTCCCTTTTCATTCTTGTAGCAAGAAAGAAAACAGAGAGGCGTCAGGGTGATCTTGATGCTGCAGCTTAAAATGTCAGTATGAAGACAAGGACAAGGACTTATCAAGACAATTTGCAATCTATACATGAAAAGCTCCCTGAGAGGCTCATTAAGCAAGCCCTTAAATCAAATCAAGAGTTTTTCAGTGTAATAAAAGAACCTATTAAGAAGCTGCATAACTACCCACGCATCCCAGCACACGCTGTCTGTTTCTACGAGTGCCACTCACCTCCACCACAGACGCATAGACCTGGAGTATCTGCTCGTCGCCTTTGACCTGTCGGACGCTGATCTTGCAGGAGAGCTGAGACGATGAGTGGCTGTATCGCTCCAAAGAGAAGGCACACTGCAGGGGACGCTGGTTACTGGCCCACACCTGAGAAAAGGAGAACTCCTGCAGAGCGAGGAGAGATGGAGGGCAGACAGGGAGAACGATGAACGGATAAGGCAGAGAAGACAACAAACTCATTAAATCCCCGCTACAGACATTCATTATTTGGATCCAGCTTTGCCACCCACTTTGCTGTTTACATGATTAATTAAGACCGAATGAGTAGCCTCTTTAGCCAATCAATGATATTACCTAATCAAGAAGTTTAACCGTCAGAAAGAACATCAACATTTAGAGCCCTAGGGACAAAAATGTATCCTTTTAACATCCGAAAGAGACTGAGTCATTAGTGTAATTTAGATGTTATTTTACTTACTGTTGCCTGGGAGAAATAATTAAGTTACTTTATATTAGTGTTGCATTACACCCTAAAGCGGAATTAGTCTTACAATCATTAGTTTGATAAATATTACAGACCTAAGCCCACAGGAAATTGTTTATAATGACACAAAATCATCCTTTGAAGATTATTTGAGTAAACATACAGCCCACAGCATTAAATTCAGATTTGTCAATCCACATTTACCACTTTGTTGGCTTGTTATGTTTTCTTTAAATTGTGATAGTCCTAATATGGCTGTAATATCTGTTAGTTTAGCAACTGTAATGTGATTATGGAATTAGGACAGTGATGCCTTAATCTACCCAGTTTGCACTGCACTTCCCCCAAAGGTGGCAGCTGAAAAACCAAAGTAGCAGCGCGTTGGACTGAATGGAATTTAAAAGGCCAATTCCAACTTCCATTACTAACTACTGTGCGACCCAGACAGCGGCGCAGTGAGAACAGGTCAAAAACACTGTTTTACAGATGAATCATCCTCTCTTTAGATCCATCAGACAGAAGGATGGCTACTTGTAAAAGCCTCCTTTAGGCAAGAGTAGTGTCTAAATGAGAGCCTACAGTCATCTTCCCTGTAGTATCCTCACATAGTGGCTCTTGCGTCTCCAAGAAAACCTTGTTGGTATTCTGGCGCACTATGGTGGGCTAATTCTGCTAATAGGATGCCACTGGTGGGATAAACATCACAGGGCAGGGCAGAACATGAAGCATGTAGACCCCTAGGAAGATAACTATGAGATGTGTGTGTGCCTGCCCGGCAGTCATAATTAATTTTATACGGGAGTGTGTGTGGGTGAGATAGCTGGCCTTAGTGATCTCTTGCTGTGCCCTTGCTGCTGTCCTTTGGCTTTGATGTGACAAAGTAAGAAAATACGAAACTCGCAGAGGGGAGAGCTCTAATGGAGGAACAGAGGAAACTGAGAAGATGAAGGTGCATACACATCTGTGACCAAGCTAAATTTAAATTAAAACGTAGATGCACATACAGTAAACCTGCTCGCGGCTTTGCATTCCTTTACACTAAATGACCCAAACTGACGGTTATAAACGGCCTACCTGGCAGGTGGTGAAAGGCTTGATGCTCCAGAGTAACTGTGGGACGTCCTGGATGGACACCTGGAGGCTGAAAGTGTTTCCCCGGAACAGCATCATTTTAGGCTCCTCCAGCAGCCGCCCGCCCCTGCTGCGCTCGCCCACTGCCACCTCCTGTTAAGGAAAAGTGTGGGTGGTTTTTTGGGGGGGAGGAGAGATAGAGATGTACAGAAAACAGGTAGATATTTTATATGGTTTATAGACTCAGTGGAATAAGCCAGGATTCATGTACAACACACAGCTTTTCATTTACAGCTAAATGTTTCTTTTGATTGATAATTCACACAAATCTACAATCCTTAAACAGGAAACACACACACAGACAAACCCTCATTGATGAGCAGGAGAGACGTTGTTGGACATTTTTCAAATACAAAATACCACACATTTCCTAGTTTCAGCTCTTAATTTAAGGATAATTTGACTTTTGTGTACGTAAACTGACCAAAATACCTTTTCTGAGAACCTTTGTCCTAAAACCAGTTTCTGAAATGTGACCATGTCATTACATCCTCCTCATGCAAAACATAAGTACACAAACATAAATTACACACCACAAATACACACTAGAATTTTTAAGCAATTGTTATGATTTGTGTGCGCTGCTTGTGCACCAATAAGCCTCGACTTTTAACTGTTGGTGCTCTTTGCAAATTTGGAGAAATGCTGTGACCATGATTTAAAAAAAGTACTATAAATAACAATCATCATTGCATACAGAGCGATTGACCCCTAAAAGCTGAAAAACTCAACGCCGGCCCCCAAGGACCACTGCTGCTCAATGTATGAGTTACAAACCGGCACTGCTAGAGCCTCAAAAATCAGATAAAGAGAGCAGCCATGACTGTTAGTCAAACATTGGTTGTGCACAAAGACAAGACATAAACAGAGATGAAATCAAAACAAAAGTCTATTGTCAATATTATACTTTACTGACTTTTTTCCAGATCTATGGAGAACAATAACGTATATGTGAATGTGTTGGTATGTGCCTGCTTGTTTGTGTTTACATTTTGTGTGTCTTGGGAATGCAGGGAGGGGTGGAGATGTGAGTCTGGTGTGCATGGTGCTTATCCGCTCATTCACACAGTGCGCAGAGAGGGGAAATGGAAAGCATACAGGCTGACTTGAACCCGATCAGTTCCTGCTTCAAGCTCACAGGGGAAATTAATTGTCGTATGAAGCACAAACAAAAGCCAACAAAACAGAACAAATGAACAAATAACCATGTCTGACTGATGGAGAGGTGGAGCGAATTGGCACCTACATCCAATTGCTCTCTGTTCACATACAATTCTACCTCTCGAGTGGAGCCAAAAGTGAAGCAGGGCTACTTTTCGGAACAACTATCACAACACCACTTCAGAAAAGCTGTGTGTGTTTAATGAAGATAGGAAACAAACTAGTCTTGCAAAAAGTATTTTTTGGCTCCAGAACACTTGAGCAAAAAGAGGTGTGTTTGAGTTTTTGAGTCCAACACTGCAAGGACAAGGGCAGATTTTTCACAAAGCACCACTCAAGAGCACACTGATGAACTGGTGCTGCATCTAAGAATGTGTCTCATCTTAACGCGTTCAAATACTCGTCATGTGGAATGCAACGCTGAAACACATTTAATTAACAGAGAGCAAATTTAATTACGCAAAGAAAGGGCAGAGAAGCAACCTTGGAGCATCTGTTGTCTTTGTAATTAAAAGTCCCTCTTTGTCTCCTAGTCATCAAGCATCTCCCAGTGGCAATGTTACTGAACACGCAGATCTTCAGTGGAGCACAGAAAAACTCAGACAGCAATTCTTTCAGGCAAAACCACCAGACGCATCGACCAAACTCTTGCAATTTAAATTTCTTATCTCATATATGTATGTTAAATCATAAAGTAGAATTCTGCTGGAGGATCTATGGAAGGCGATGTTGGGCTGTCGGTCAGTAGGTCAGTCTGTCCACCACTTTGTTCCAGAATGAAGTATCTCAAGAACTATTGAAAAGATTGCCAAGAAATTTTGTATTACAACTGGTGATCCTTGGACTTCTCCTCTAGAGTCACAAGGACATTGACATTTGTGGTTTTGAGGGAAATGTCAGGACAATATATAGGATGGATTTCCACTGGGTAAATACATTCATGGTCAGGAAAACATTGATGATCCCTTAATTTCCATCTAGCACCATCATCAGGGTATTTCAATTAGACTTTGTCCAATAATTTGGCTTTTGACCAAATGCTCACAAAACTAATGACATTCACATCAGCATTAGCTCTGCATTGTATTTAGTGCTAATTGGCAAATGTTAGGCATGCTAATACCGTAATCTATGATGGTGACGACAGTAACCATTATCTGCAAACAAGTAAAGCCTGACAGAGCCAGGGCAAACAAATACAGAACACAAATTCTGACCTTTTCTCTTGTTTCATGACTTATCATGTATACTGGTCAAAGCAAAAGGAAATAACTGTTTTGACCAAACAAGCAAATAGCATTAAACGGAATCATCCCGGCTTCGTCATTGTTTCTCTCTGTATCGTCCCTCTTCCCTCATACCTGAAATGTGTGGGGCGTGTCGTCCACACAGTAGACCCTGAGGGTAAAGCCCAGAGAGTTGCTCGTATCCGGACTACCAAACACAGCCAGTCTCAGCCGCTTGGCTGCCTCCTGGTTCTGCGGCTCCCCCACCAGGGCGTAGCGGCCCGGATGCTCCAACAGCACATGGCACCTCTGGGCCTCCAGCAGACAGTAGCAGGACGTGCTCTCCTCGTCCACAGACATCACTTCCTTTGGAGGGAAGATACATCAGGAGAGACCTGACTTAGTTCCGGTGCATTAAGCACACAGTCCATTAATAGTTCATTTTAGGGTTTATTATGAGAACAGCTCAATATTAGAAAGCTGTCTTGGTGATGATTTTCGATGTTTGGTTTTGAGGATTTAGCACCAAGCTGTACACAGTGGAGCTGAGCATGCTGATTCATGATCATTAACATTTAAATTTCTGCCAAGAATGTGTTTCAACAGGCAGAATTTATTATTATCTCTTAGCTTATTACCTGTTGAGGCCTTTAATGTTATTAAAGATATCATTAAGAGAAATCACAGACAGTAAACCAGAAACATTCCCTCATACACAGACCCAGGATCAGGAACTGTGCAAACCTGAACGAGAGCCACATGAATAATCACACATCTCACTTAACAGATGGGATACAGTAACACTGACAAAACGGACTAGTGGGGTGCAGTTGTATCTGACGGTCGATTGCTCCTCATCTTGTACTCCCGAAACCACCTTTGAAACATAACCGTGACCCACAGGTCCCCTCTGCATATGGCCTGGCTGAGGCATATAAAACCACGCAGGGGCCCACAGATTCCTAAACCTGCCCCATTAGCGCTGCAGCAGACATGAAGGATCTCCACGACATAGCTCATCCCCGCCAGGCAGTCGGGGAGAAATGATGGAGTCAAACTCCAGCAGTACAAAAGTGCAAGCTTTAATGGGAATGGCACTGAGAGGCAGACGGAGCGAGAGAGAAGGGAAGAGAAAAACACAGAGGGGGAGAAAGACTTCCATCTCCCATTATATCACTAATTCCAGAGATTAGGTTTTGAGTGAGCATCCTTCCTTAGATATAGGGCTCATTATTTCACAGTGACAGAGACGGGTCATGGCGTTACATTTTCTTGGAGAACATCTCCATTTCTAACTCTGAACCTGTCTGCGTATTTCTGTCTGTCTCTTCCTTCTCTGCTGCTTCTCTCTCCTATTCTCTCCTTTCTGATGGCATTATAGCTCCCATCAGTGATGGGTCTTTTGATAGCTGCCTTTTGGGCAACACGGCTTCTGGCAAATTATATCTGTGTAAATGTCACAGAGAGTGAAAGAACCAGGCTGGGAGAGAGCCACAGGTCCTTCAAGGTCACGCAAACTCGATGGCTCCGGGATCACTCTGCCTCGATGAGGTCCCCAAAGCATTTTGATGAGGTTAGTTAAACATTAAAAGAGCATCTTAGATATGTCTACACTGCCGAAAAGACATGAAAAGATGGATAGAGGGTGTCTGAATTGAAGTCTGATGCCTGGACAAGTCTGTGAAAGTGCGAAGTAACTCTACAGGGCAGAGTTGAAGGACTTTTCAGAGGTGTTATTTTACTGAAAGAGCAAGGTGAGAAAAACATCTCACTGCAGCAATCACAGAGGTAGCACTTTTCTGTATTTATAGCAGTAACGTCTTAAATCTTTTAAAAACCACACTTGCCAGTTTTGATCTGTTTTTTTTTTTTTTTACATCACACAGAGGGCAGTTTTTCCCCCCAATTGAAATCTGTCTGCAAATTTCATTTTCAATATAGCTAAATAGCTAGTTCAGAAACACATTAGAAACACAACTAGAACTAGATTCTGTTAAAACTTTTAATGACTAGATCTTGTGGATCCATGACCATTTCTATGTTTTAGCCGTTATTCTTTTTCTGTCTTTGTCTGTATGTGTTTATCTCTTGGGTGGGACACACTCACTCAGTTATTTGATTCAGATGAAAATAATAATGTTAAAGTAGCTGAATCCATTTGGTGGCTAGCATTTTCTGCAATTCACATCAATCCAATTTCAGTGTGTACATATTCAGTGATAGTGATTCCAGTATAATAATTACTTTCAAGAATAATTGAGATGATACATATTCCCTCATGCCTTTATCTACAGTAATGAAATTATCATTCATCAACACTGTACAAAACGTACATATGCAAGTGTTCTAGTAACAACACAGTTGTACCTTGCAAAATGACGTATATGGTATAATGGAATCATAACAGCCATTTTAACATTTCAGATATAGTTTTGCCTTGTTATAAATAACAAAAACAAACAGACATACAGAAGCATGTGCAGTATGTACAAACATATTAGTATTTGTATAAGCAGCTGCAACCCAGAATTCACAAATTCGTGAAAGAGTATTAGTTTAAAATACCATTATCATTAAACTGAAAAAGAAATGAACGTTTCAATGACTAATAACCATCATTTGCATTTGGTCTGACATTTCCTTTGGATACATAACTGCATGAGGTAGAGCTTGAAAAGCAGAACTTTATGCAGAATGACGAATCTGAGCTGGCAACCCTGAAATCGGCTCCGTGCTTGCATGACTACACTGCAAGATGAAAATTTTCATCAAAGTAAGTTGTAGCAGTTTTATCACTTCATATTGATATTCTGGCTGCTGGTGAAAGTTGTGTGTTAGCATTTGTTAACATTCTGCATTGATGTTACAGGAAAGAATTTGGACCTGATAATTACAGCTGACGTTTAATAGAAATTGCTCACCTCCCACTTGTTGTCCGGCATTTGTCTCTTTAGTCGAATGGTCCAATTATCAGCAGCGACTTCTGCACAATGGGCAATGGTCATGGCTATGGGACAGGACAGGTCAAGGCCTGGTGGGCCGTACGTGACTGCGGGGCTCAAAAAGGTCTCTGGCCCGTCCTCGGACACAGTACTGCATACACAGAGGTACAGTAAAGGTACATATTAAAACTCAAATGCAAATCTCATGATATCACATACATTATATCATATAAAATTATGTCATTTTTTGTATGAAAATGGAGACATAAACATCACTACCAATAAATCACAGCTTAAAGTAGCAGTACATAGGATTTAGGGGCATCTAGTGGTAAAATTGCAGGTTGCAACCAACTGAATACCGCTCACCTCACAAGCGTGTAGGAGAAATTAGATATAAAAGGCTTAATCTAAAGCAACAAAAATTTTTTTTTTGAGGTGTCTATACAATAATGAAAACATACTTAAGAATATGACTGCCAAACTCCGGGAATACGGCCCCCTAAATCTTACACACTGGACCTTTAAATAATCATTCAGATATTGTAGCAGAGTGTGATCCTTGCCTATGAGCGAAGCAAATTCAAATCCTTGGACACTCATAATGAATCAATCTCTGACTAGCTGACACACAGACACACAGATAGAAGAAGATTAAAGCACCAAGACTAATGGACGGTGGGGCTAGGGAGGACAGGCGTTAGCACACAGCGTGTAAGCTTTGTGGGTCGATGGAGCTTATGAAGCCTGCTCTGGGCAGCATGGTGACAGATTAGCTGGGCCAAGCTGCTCTTGGTCAGGGGCCCAATCTTGGCTGGAAGCCATGAAGACTGAGAGCAATCAATGGGACCACCATCGGTCATGCAGTTGGCCCGGCTGGACACCTCACATATCTAGGACACAATATTGGTGCTGTTGTCACTGGAGCAGCGTGGATATTTCTCTGCATCATTAATACAACTGCAGCGGAGACAAACCCTGACATGCAGGCACAGATGCATCACTAATGTCAGTGTGGACCCGCACTTGTATGCACACAAATTGAGGAAACACTAACAGAGTGAGAATGATGTTGACATTGAAAGTATAATTTTTATAGGATACACCTCATATTGATATGTGAGCTAAACTAAGCTAAATTAATTCTAAACAGGCTTTTCTAATGTAGTTTGTTGATGATGAAGTAGTCACAAAATAAAGCATCAACAAAGTGAGTATGTATATTAATGGTAGTTAACTAGTTTTTTGTGCCATTGATGTACACCCAAAAAGGACGGTGATGAGACAGGTCTGAAAAAGTATTAAATCCTTCAAAAAAACAAGCTCAACCAGGAAGACAATCTTTATGCTTTAATCATTCACAACTCTCGCTCTCTCTCTCATCTCCCAGCTATGGTTTCACCATCCCTTTTAATACCGTATCTTTACAATAGGGTCTAATCGCCAAAAACTGTTCACATTCCTCATATTAATTGTACATGTCAATAAATTATTATCCATCCATCCATCGTCAACCGCTTATCCTGTGTACAGGGTCGCGGGGATAAATTATTATTGTTCACTCAAATTAAGTTTCTTCTGTTTTAACTTATTTTCTCTTTGAGGAATTTAACTACAGTGGCATTTAAAAGTTGCATTTGGCTGACCTCAATCAATGCTGGTACAACTGTGTTTCCAAAAAAGTTGGCACGCTGTATAAATATAAATAAAAGCCACAAGGCCAGACCACATTCTGCAAATATTACAACAGCATGTCTATGCAGTAAAAGAGCCCGGGTGCTAAACTGGCCTGCTTGCAGTCCCAACTTGTCACTGATTGAAAATGTTTGGCACATTATGAAACGCACAACTAAGGAGACCCCGAACTGTTGAGCAGCTGAAATCCTGCATCAAGCAAGAAGAATGGAACAAATGGGAAAACATTCCACTTTAAAGATTACGGCAGTTGGTCTCCTTAGTTCCCAGATGCTTACAAAGTGTTGTTAGAAGAGGAGGTGATGCACGCCAACTTTTTTGTAAACAGGGTTGTATTACATTATTTCTTGTTAGTAAATAAAGTACACGGACAGTAAATTATTAGGGCTTCATGTAACAATAATTTTCATTAATCGTCTTCCCAATAAAGTGTTGTGATTAACTGGGAGAGCCCTAGAGCCAAAGGGGACATTTACAGATGTCTTATTTTAGTCCAACCAGCAGAGCCAAACATTTACATTTATTCATTTAGCTGACGCTTTTCTCCAAAGCGACTTTCAATTTCTATACATGTCAGAGGTCGCATGCCTCTGGAGTAACTAGGGGTTGAGTGTCTTGCTCAGGGACACATTGGTGGATGTGTCACAGTGGGGAATTGAACCAGTGTCTCTCACACCAAAGGCATGTGTCTTATCCACCCCCCGCAAAACCCAAAGATATTCATTTTATAATGACATAAAACAGAGAAAATCAAAAAATCGTTACATTTGAGAAGCTGGAATCAATCAACATGTTTGGCATTTTTACTTGAAAAATGACCAATGATTAGATGTTTATTGACTGACCAATAGATTGACTAATTGCTTCAGATCATACAATTACTGTAGTATACCTTGTCTACTAGTAGTATGTTGCATGGAATTGAGACACAGCTACTGGTAGTCATCGTGGGGTTAATTCCTATTTTAACTTGAAATCTTAAAGTTAAAAACTGAACTTTTCTAATAGTTTCTATCCCTGCAACAATTACCTGTAAGACGCATGACAATTATTTTATGACAATTATTTAAGACGGCAGAGGGAAGGTGAAGGGTGAGCATGTATGTGCATGCTGAGAGTGCAGCGTTCCCACGTGGCACAATGTGTGTTTGGCTCCTGTTATTGTAACACTTTTTGTGTGGAAGTTTATTCTTCATTATGCTGTTACCAACTGAACGCTGAAAAATTAAAAGAGGTTATGATCTGCTGTCTAAAACTGAAATCATACATCCAGACAGCACTGTGGCCCTGCAGCTGCACTTTTGTGCTAATCAGCCCCAGGCTCAGAGGAAACCAAGGTAACCTGCTGCTCAGACTATGATAATTAGCCAGATTGCCTGTGAGCAAAGATTAAATATGGTTATTTAGCATCTCTGATTGTGGTTATGAGAACAAAAGAATATCACTCCAGGATGATGGTTAAAATGTAGATAGCAGATTTGAGTTATTAGTTAAATCTACGTAGTCTGACTACACACAACACACCTCTTTTACTTTTTCAGACAATAGCAACCAGCATGACATTGCTTGCTTTTTTTATTTTGGTGAGACCACAATTATAAATAACATTTTGACAATGCCTCATTAGCGTTTGACAGTTTGTCTACACATAAATATGGAGTCCGAGTTTAACTAATTTACAGACATAAAACTCAGATTCTGTAACTGTGCAATATTTTTAGTCAAATTATGAGTACACCCAAATAAAACAGACAAACAAAAAACAAAGCTATAGTGGTATGTAGCCGGTCAGATTGTCAGGGGAGGTGTGGTGCTCACCTCAATGAAAAATAACCTCTTTCCTGAAACAGTGTCCCTGTTACTCTGAATATAATCCCCAGAACATGATGTAAACAGCTTTTGAGCTATTTACAATCAAATATGTCAAACTCGGCATCCTCAGAGTATCAGTAGCTACTGTTAGCTACTAGCTAATATAAAGAAAATCATTATTACTGATGGCATTTTAAAGCTTCAGTTAAGTGTAGGCATGCATTATATGATTTTGTCAAACTAAATATATGTCTTTTAACTACAGCGGCTTAAAGCTGCATCGTCCTAATGTCTATATGAACGATGGGTTTAATGACAAAGTGTAATGTAAAAGGAACATTTTAATTGTTTGGATTTTACAGTAGGCAACTTTACTGTTTTGGTTCACTCTCACAAATTTCATCAGCACTGTTTTCAGCTGCAGCAGACAGCTCTTTTCATTATGCACTTCCAGCAAAAGTTGCTGGGGAACATAGTGGAGCATTTAAAAGCTAAAGATATTTCCCTGAGAAATTGGCGGAGATGAACAGAGAGTTAAAAGAAGAGTGAAAATTAGACAACAATTGTAAGGCGGCCAGCCATGCACTCCAAAATAACGTTGTAGTAAATAGGCAGCCTTGTTGCTTATACGATAGCAACAACAACTATATATGGCACCACAACTTCTCCGCAAATTTGACCTATCATTGCTGTTCCCACAAACTGTTGTCATGCATCAGCCTGTCATTTCCTTGTTTAAAACTCACAGCAGACATGTGTGATACCAGCGTCTCACATTTGCAGACAAAAAAAAGGACCATGAAGAACAGAATCGATCTTCTTCACCAAAGCATGGGTAATCTGTTTTGCAAAACGTGCAGTATTGTGGTCAAACATAAAGTGTGATTGATACACAGAGTGGCAGAAAGGCTTGTAGGGTGTCAGACAAGACAAATCACTGTGATACAGGCTGTTGCATAGCGGTCAATTCAAACGCTGAAAGAATCCAGGTAAGCTGGTTTAAATGTGCATGGTTAGGGTTAGAGCTAGGTCCGCGAAATCCTTGAGGGACTGTTTGATGATTCAACTATAATTCTAAAGTAAAAAAAAACATCCCACAATTTCATCGCAGAAAACACCCCAAAACATTACAACTTTCAATGCATTTTTTTTTTTTTGAAAAGCTGCCGCAAAATCAGGCATTTTAGATTGCAACAAACACTGAAAGGCCTGCAAAATCCTGGTGGGAGCGTCTAAGGGTAACTTTAATAAGAATATCTGGATTCAAGAGGCTCAGCAAAGTATTAGTACAAAATGAAGTTGGTAAACTCAGTTGATACCAACAGGACAGTACAAATAATATGACATCAACAACAACCACAAACCAATTTTTTACAAGGAAGAGTAATCTGAGGCAGGTATGACTGACACTACAGAGCAATAGGTGAGACCCCGCAAATAGTTTGCTCAAAAATGAGCATGATATGATGTGCTCAACTCATTCACTCAAACGTGTGTGAGTCATAACATATCAGGTGTATTTTGTCACACACTCCTTGGACTACCCACCGTCCCCTGCTGAGTTAGAGAAGATCACACACAAAACAACCTCATAAAGCCCAGGGGATGTACGAAAGCTCTTGCGAACACCTGAAACCGAGCCAGAGCGGATCGATTCCTATTCTTTGCAGGGGAAAGCATCGTCTTTATGTAGATGGCTGAGGTTTGAATGGGAAGAAAGGATCCAATTTCTCCTCTGGACTCTGCGGCTGTCAGAAGATAGGCTTTGACTGACAGCTCAGTGGTGCACAGCTCCTGCAGCTTCTTAAACGACAGCCAGAGAAGTAAACAGCATCAGGCTTATCAGAGCAAAACAGGAGCCTGGAGGGCAGCATATTGGCTGAACTGGGAAGACTTTAGGCAAGAGAGTGTAAAACCAGCCCACTAACCGAGCAATGTACCGTAACCTATAAGTGACCTTTGATCTGTATCTTCACCCAGATGACCCTAGGCACTTAACGTGTGGGTGGAGGCGAGGGGAGATGACAGCTGAATTTCAGATGCCACTAAATGTCACTTTTGATTCTCCCTTGGGTGTAGAAATCAAATTTCATTGAGAAGCACAGGCGGTTAGCCGTGTTGTTAAGGTGATATCTCGCTAGCAGGGTTTCACACAGACCTGCTGACACATTGATAGTGTCTGCTATAAATCAAGAACATGTCCAAAACCTGACTTCTGGTTGTCAGATAGCTTTTGAGGCTCTGTTGTAAAGAAGTCAAAGGTATTAGACTCCTTTTCAAACGGCTCTTATCTATCTTGCCATTTTCTCCCTAAGCAATAGCTCTGTGAAGATCTCGACGGCAAAATTACAGAAATAGACTCCTGCTGACTGGCAACTGTCATCTACACTTTGTTACATATCACGTTTCCCTGAACCAAAAACCAAATCAATATCACTAATCATCGTGACTTCACAATTTTCACCACTCTAACCAGATACAATGGGATGAGATATTGTCACAGTTATGTCTACAAACACAAAACAGGCTACCAGAGCCACGGAGTGTATCTTTCTATGCTGAGACAGTTGCTTAAGGCAGTAATGCAATCTGTCTACAGCTGCCAATGTATTGGTGACACATCATGTCCTCCCCTGTAGTGTCTGCAAGATGAGCAAGGACGCCTTGCTGGGTGGAAGTATGTCTGCTTCTGTATGTGAGTATGTGTACAGCACGTGTGACTGTGTTCTCTCTGCATGAGAGGATCTGTTTGTATCTGTACATGTTTGTGGAGCATGTAAGGCAAAGAGAGGAGGAGACGACGTGGAAGGAAGAGGGATGAGACGGGCTGCAAGATTAAAAGAGAGCAGCCTACGAAGCAGACTGCTCTGCCTCAGTGAGGGTCCCTCACCTGCTGTCCTCCTGGTTGATGATCATGTACATTTCCCAGGTAGTGTCTTCTGCGATCCCCCCATGAGGCACCAACAGACTGATACCTGCAGAGAAGGAGGCATGAAAAAACTGATCAACACACAGCAAGAGATGCACACACACCTGCCTGGCTGTCAGGTCTCTTTACTAAAGGTGACAGCCAGAGAGGTGATGGCCCCAGAAATATGGTGAGGGAAGCAAATCCCAACGGCCTTGTGAATCAATGCTGCCAGCAGTCTCTTTCTTACACAGACACACACATACACAATATTCTACTGTATGATAAACACTGCCAATCTACAGTGCAGTAGATAAAGCCCCACAAGGGACAGGATGATGAATGTAGGCCACGAGAAAGAGCTGCCTGAATGATGTGGTAGACTGTGCATCGCAGGTTTAAATTACATTTTCTTGTACAGTATGTTCTTTAAAATGTTAATACTAAAATGCATCCTTTGTAAATTAATTTATGTAGTAAAACAAAACAAAAAAATCATGCATTTAATATGGTTTGAAATACCTTACATAGTTGAGAAATGCTGATTGTTGTTATTGTCAGGGTGTATTGGTTGGTTAAAAAGGCCATTGCTGTCTAACCTCATCAGTTTAGTAAATAATATATTCATGTTCATGTCCAGCACTGACAAGGTCAAACAACTTTGAAATGCAATACAAGACGGCGTATATAAGCTTTGCTGTTGTTTCAAAGTGTGGTAATCTACAGATTTCAGCTTCTCTCTGATTTCTGAAGGAATTTCAGTGTACACACAGGAGCATATCAAATGAAATTTCTCACCTGTGTTAGGTACCACCAGTCTCCCTCCAGCATGACCAAACACTGCAGTCGCTTTGTGGAGAGGCCTGCTGGGAGTCAAAGAGACTTGTGGGGTGAAGAGGTTTTTGCCTCTTCTGCCCAGCGTCGTCCCCACTGCAACCCCTCTATAGTCTGGAGCCAGGCCCCTTGGAAACGTCTGAGGGTGGGACATGACATGGTACTCTGCCCTCTCTGCCACCCCTACAGATACAATGAAAACTGTCAAAGTCAAAGTCAAATTTATTTATAAAGCACATTTAAAACAACTTCTGCTGACCAAAGTGCTGTACACATGGAATCAATTAATCAGAATAAAATAACAATAAAATAATAAAATACGATAGAAATATAGAACATTAAAATAGTGGAACCCAATGTAACCTGCTTATTCTGTGTTGAAAGCTAAAGAGAACAGGTGTGTTTTTAGCCTGCTTTTAAATTGATCTACAGATTGTGCAGATCTAACATGAAGGGGTAGGCTTTTCCACAGCCGTGGTCCTGCCACTGAAAAGGCTCTGTCCCCTCGGGTGGTAAGCCTGCTTTTAGGGACACTCAAAAGGAGCTGGTTTGCTGACCTTAGTGCTCTGGCAGGAGCATAAGTGTTCAGCATGTCAGAAAGATAAGGTGGCGCAGTATCAGTCAAACATTTAAAAACTATTAATAAAATCTTAAAATCCACTCTAAAAGATACAGGGAGCCAGTGTAATGAGGCCAGCACGGGGGTGATGTGCTCCCTTTTTCTTTTCCCTGTCAGAAGCTGGGCTGCTGCATTTTGTACCCCCCTGGAGGCGGCGAAGAGAGCGCCGTTCGAGTCCGCAGTACAGCGAATTACAGTAGTCCAGCTGTGATGTCATAAAGGCTTGGACTGCTCTCTCCAGGTCTTTCTTAGGGATAGGGCTTGATTTTACTCAGTAGTCTTAAATGATAAAAGCTGCTTTTCACCACTGCACTGACCTGCTTGTCAAACTTAAAACCACAGTCAAGAAGCACTCCTAGATTTTTTGTGCTTGGGCGAGAAAATGAAGCTAATGGGCCAATGGCACTGTCCCAGCCCTTCAGACAGTCTGTTTGCCCAAAGACCACAATTTCAGTTTTGCTTTTATTCAGGCTTAAAAAGTTTGAGTCCATGCAGGACACAACCTCCTTAAGACAATCCTGTAGAGTTTTGATTGCAGAAAAGTCATTTGTGCTCAAAAACAGGAATAAGTAACAGCAACAAAATAGTGGATTAAAAAGCCTCCCCCATACACTGATTGCCCAGTCATTGCTTAGCACCCGACACTTGGCTCGTCAAGCCTGTCAAGCATAGGATTTCTACATTACCCGAAGCAGCATGCATGGGGAAGCAAAAAAAGCAACTACATTTAAAAGGTTGGAGAGTGGTGTCTTTTATTAAGCCTTTCAAAACCCTAAAACACCAGGGCAGTGTGAGTGTGATGAACACTGTGTTTAACAACGTTGGCCTGTCTGGATATCAACCAGCTAATGGAGCTAACTTTAGCTAAATTAGCTGTTTAGCTATAGCTAATAGAAGCGTCCATCTGCCAGAAAAAATTATGGATGCTGGATAGATATGACAAACCTGCTTCTGTCTACCTCTTAGGTTCAGGCAGTATAAGAATATACCAGTGAATTTCGAAATTCCTATGTTATGACTTTCACTGACAGACACTCCTCTTTCTATTAAACTGATATGGAGATGTTGTATTGAGGTTATGTTTTGTAGTGTATGCCTTCAACTTGGTAGGCGACACAGCTGAAACTGCCTGACATCATCTTACAACGCAATAAGATGAACCAGTTTAGTCCCGATGCTAACAGTGAGCCAGACCAAGCTTGTCTTGTAGGCTAGACAATGTCATACTACAATGACTTCTATCACCAGCAGCTCAGCTTTTACGTATTTTTTTTTTTTACACACTGTTATATAACGTGGTGAACTGCCAGGAAGGTAAGAAGATACGAAAACCTGGATACCGCCCAAGCCTTCTACCTCTACCTCAAAACTTACTACAAGTAGTAATTCTGCGACTGTAAACTGCATATATATTTCGCGAGAACGGAACGCTTGACAAGTGTAGCAACAACTAACTAAGGGGGACGTGACTGGTGTATAGCTAATTTTGGATGACTTCAATGTGATTTTTTATGACAGCTTTCTTAAATTATGCCTTATGAGAAAAAACAAGATAGATTATCCTTCTGACTTCAACAGCAGAACTGTATGCTACTCTGTCATTCTTGCCTTTCCAAATATAGTCGACTATCACCAATGTGGCCTTTCAAAACAGTTGTATTTTCTGACCTTTGACCTTGAGATCAGGCAATGGGTCAAGGAGTGAGCGCTCGGCCATCAGCTCCTTGTCAATGGAGTCCTGAAAACACATGGGGCTGGTGTAGGTACGCGACACTGTCAGATCGGGTTGCATGGATGAATTAATAAGCAGTGGGTTTGCTGAAAAACACACAAAGAAATAGCTAATTGCTGTCAACAGTTAGACATCTTTAAGCAACAATTACATTTCTGGAGAGTAAAACTAGACTGCCACCACCATCAACAATAAAAACCTTGATGGTATGTCTTGACAATTAGTTTATATCCACCTGTGACTATATACCATGGGAACAGGAATGGCATACACCTTCCAATGTCTCAATAAAAAGTGACATACAGCAAATAACAATGTCTGGTGTGTAGCTATATGCTTTAATTTGATGATATTTACGGCTCAAAAAACATGTCTGTGACAAAAGCTTGAAATATTGTCATTGAATTATATTATAG